>NC_090938.1:841691043-844091043 GCF_040938575.1 Ambystoma mexicanum
ACAGCAGGTACATGAGTAACATAGAAAGGTACATACGTTACTTAAGCAGGTACATGAGTAACATAGAAAGGTACATGCACATTACTTAAGCAGGTACATGAGTAACATAGAAAGGTACATGCACATTACTTAAGCAGGTACATGAGTAACATAGAAAGGTACATGCACATTGCTTGAGCAGGTACATGAGTAACATAGAAAGGTACATGCACATTACTTAAGCAGGTACATGAGTAACATAGAAAGGTACATACACATTGCTTGAGCAGGTACATGAGTAACATAGAAAGGTACATGCACATTACTTAAGCAGGTACATGAGTAACATAGAAAGGTACATGCACATTACTTAAGCAGGTACATGAGTAACATAGAAAGAGAAAGGTACATGCACATTACTTAAGCAGGTACATGAGTAACATAGAAAGGTACATACGTTACTTAAGCAGGTACATGAGTAACATAGAAAGGTACATACACATTACTTAAGCAGGTACATGAGTAACATAGAAAGGTACATGCACATTACTTAAGCAGGTACATGAGTAACATAGAAAGGTACATGCACATTACTTAAGCAGGTACATGAGTAACATAGAAAGGTACATACGTTACTTAAGCAGGTACATGAGTAACATAGAAAGGTACATGCACATTACTTAAGCAGGTACATGAGTAACATAGAAAGGTACATACACATTACTTAAGCAGGTACATGAGTAACATAGAAAGGTACATGCACATTACTTAAGCAGGTACATGAGTAACATAGAAAGGTACATGCACATTACTTAAGCAGGTACATGAGTAACATAGAAAGGTACATGCACATTGCTTGAGCAGGTACATGAGTAACATAGAAAGGTACATACACATTACTTAAGCAGGTACATGAGTAACATAGAAAGGTACATGCACATTGCTTGAGCAGGTACATGAGTAACATAGAAAGGTACATGCACATTGCTTGAGCAGGTACATGAGTAACATAGAAAGGTACATGCACATTACTTAAGCAGGTACATGAGTAACATAGAAAGGTACATGCACATTACTTAAGCAGGTACATGAGTAACATAGAAAGGTACATGCACATTGCTTGAGCAGGTACATGAGTAACATAGAAAGGTACATGCACATTGCTTGAGCAGGTACATGAGTAACATAGAAAGGTACATGCACATTGCTTGAGCAGGTACATGAGTAACATAGAAAGGTACATGCACATTGCTTGAGCAGGTACATGAGTAACATAGAAAGGTACATGCACATTGCTTGAGCAGGTACATGAGTAACATAGAAAGGTACATGCACATTGCTTGAGCAGGTACATGAGTAACATAGAAAGGTACATGCACATTGCTTGAGCAGGTACATGAGTAACATAGAAAGGTACATACACATTGCTTGAGCAGGTACATGAGTAACATAGAAAGGTACATGCACATTGCTTGAGCAGGTACATGAGTAACATAGAAAGGTACATGCACATTACTTAAGCAGGTACATGAGTAACATAGAAAGGTACATGCACATTGCTTGAGCAGGTACATGAGTAACATAGAAAGGTACATACACATTGCTTGAGCAGGTACATGAGTAACATAGAAAGGTACATGCACATTGCTTGAGCAGGTACATGAGTAACATAGAAAGGTACATGCACATTACTTAAGCAGGTACATGAGTAACATAGAAAGGTACATGCACATTGCTTGAGCAGGTACATGAGTAACATAGAAAGGTACATACGTTACTTAAGCAGGTACATGAGTAACATAGAAAGGTACATGCACATTACTTAAGCAGGTACATGAGTAACATAGAAAGGTACATGCACATTGCTTGAGCAGGTACATGAGTAACATAGAAAGGTACATGCACATTACTTAAGCAGGTACATGAGTAACATAGAAAGGTACATGCACATTACTTAAGCAGGTACATGAGTAACATAGAAAGGTACATGCACATTGCTTAAGCAGGTACATGAGTAACATAGAAAGGTACATGCACATTGCTTGAGCAGGTACATGAGTAACATAGAAAGGTACATGCACATTGCTTGAGCAGGTACATGAGTAACATAGAAAGGTACATACACATTACTTGAGCAGGTACATGAGTAACATAGAAAGGTACATGCACATTGCTTGAGCAGGTACATGAGTAACATAGAAAGGTACATGCACATTGCTTGAGCAGGTACATGAGTAACATAGAAAGGTACATACACATTGCTTGAGCAGGTACATGAGTAACATAGAAAGGTACATGCACATTGCTTGAGCAGGTACATGAGTAACATAGAAAGGTACATACGTTACTTAAGCAGGTACATGAGTAACATAGAAAGGTACATGCACATTGCTTGAGCAGGTACATGAGTAACATAGAAAGGTACATGCACATTGCTTGAGCAGGTACATGAGTAACATAGAAAGGTACATGCACATTGCTTGAGCAGGTACATGAGTAACATAGAAAGGTACATACGTTACTTAAGCAGGTACATGAGTAACATAGAAAGGTACATGCACATTGCTTGAGCAGGTACATGAGTAACATAGAAAGGTACATGCACATTGCTTGAGCAGGTACATGAGTAACATAGAAAGGTACATGCACATTGCTTGAGCAGGTACATGAGTAACATAGAAAGGTACATACACATTACTTGAGCAGGTACATGAGTAACATAGAAAGGTACATGCACATTGCTTGAGCAGGTACATGAGTAACATAGAAAGGTACATGCACATTGCTTGAGCAGGTACATGAGTAACATAGAAAGGTACATGCACATTACTTAAGCAGGTACATGAGTAACATAGAAAGGTACATGCACATTGCTTGAGCAGGTACATGAGTAACATAGAAAGGTACATACGTTACTTAAGCAGGTACATGAGTAACATAGAAAGGTACATGCACATTACTTAAGCAGGTACATGAGTAACATAGAAAGGTACATGCACATTGCTTGAGCAGGTACATGAGTAACATAGAAAGGTACATGCACATTACTTAAGCAGGTACATGAGTAACATAGAAAGGTACATGCACATTACTTAAGCAGGTACATGAGTAACATAGAAAGGTACATGCACATTGCTTAAGCAGGTACATGAGTAACATAGAAAGGTACATGCACATTGCTTGAGCAGGTACATGAGTAACATAGAAAGGTACATGCACATTGCTTGAGCAGGTACATGAGTAACATAGAAAGGTACATACACATTACTTGAGCAGGTACATGAGTAACATAGAAAGGTACATGCACATTGCTTGAGCAGGTACATGAGTAACATAGAAAGGTACATGCACATTGCTTGAGCAGGTACATGAGTAACATAGAAAGGTACATGCACATTGCTTGAGCAGGTACATGAGTAACATAGAAAGGTACATACACATTACTTGAGCAGGTACATGAGTAACATAGAAAGGTACATGCACATTGCTTAAGCAGGTACATGAGTAACATAGAAAGGTACATGCACATTGCTTGAGCAGGTACATGAGTAACATAGAAAGGTACATGCACATTGCTTGAGCAGGTACATGAGTAACATAGAAAGGTACATACACATTACTTGAGCAGGTACATGAGTAACATAGAAAGGTACATGCACATTGCTTGAGCAGGTACATGAGTAACATAGAAAGGTACATGCACATTGCTTAAGCAGGTACATGAGTAACATAGAAAGGTACATGCACATTGCTTGAGCAGGTACATGAGTAACATAGAAAGGTACATGCACATTACTTAAGCAGGTACATGAGTAACATAGAAAGGTACATGCACATTGCTTGAGCAGGTACATGAGTAACATAGAAAGGTACATACACATTGCTTGAGCAGGTACATGAGTAACATAGAAAGGTACATGCACATTGCTTGAGCAGGTACATGAGTAACATAGAAAGGTACATGCACATTACTTAAGCAGGTACATGAGTAACATAGAAAGGTACATACACATTGCTTAAGCAGGTACATGAGTAACATAGAAAGGTACATGCACATTACTTAAGCAGGTACATGAGTAACATAGAAAGGTACATGCACATTGCTTGAGCAGGTACATGAGTAACATAGAAAGGTACATGCACATTACTTAAGCAGGTACATGAGTAACATAGAAAGGTACATACACATTGCTTGAGCAGGTACATGAGTAACATAGAAAGGTACATGCACATTACTTAAGCAGGTACATGAGTAACATAGAAAGGTACATGCACATTACTTAAGCAGGTACATGAGTAACATAGAAAGGTACATGCACATTGCTTGAGCAGGTACATGAGTAACATAGAAAGGTACATGCACATTGCTTGAGCAGGTACATGAGTAACATAGAAAGGTACATGCACATTGCTTGAGCAGGTACATGAGTAACATAGAAAGGTACATGCACATTACTTAAGCAGGTACATGAGTAACATAGAAAGGTACATGCACATTGCTTGAGCAGGTACATGAGTAACATAGAAAGGTACATGCACATTGCTTGAGCAGGTACATGAGTAACATAGAAAGGTACATACACATTACTTAAGCAGGTACATGAGTAACATAGAAAGGTACATGCACATTGCTTGAGCAGGTACATGAGTAACATAGAAAGGTACATGCACATTGCTTGAGCAGGTACATGAGTAACATAGAAAGGTACATGCACATTGCTTGAGCAGGTACATGAGTAACATAGAAAGGTACATGCACATTGCTTGAGCAGGTACATGAGTAACATAGAAAGGTACATGCACATTGCTTGAGCAGGTACATGAGTAACATAGAAAGGTACATGCACATTGCTTGAGCAGGTACATGAGTAACATAGAAAGGTACATGCACATTGCTTGAGCAGGTACATGAGTAACATAGAAAGGTACATGCACATTGCTTGAGCAGGTACATGAGTAACATAGAAAGGTACATACACATTGCTTGAGCAGGTACATGAGTAACATAGAAAGGTACATGCACATTGCTTGAGCAGGTACATGAGTAACATAGAAAGGTACATGCACATTGCTTGAGCAGGTACATGAGTAACATAGAAAGGTACATGCACATTACTTAAGCAGGTACATGAGTAACATAGAAAGGTACATGCACATTGCTTGAGCAGGTACATGAGTAACATAGAAAGGTACATGCACATTGCTTGAGCAGGTACATGAGTAACATAGAAAGGTACATGCACATTACTTAAGCAGGTACATGAGTAACATAGAAAGGTACATGCACATTACTTAAGCAGGTACATGAGTAACATAGAAAGGTACATACACATTACTTAAGCAGGTACATGAGTAACATAGAAAGGTACATGCACATTGCTTGAGCAGGTACATGAGTAACATAGAAAGGTACATACACATTACTTAAGCAGGTACATGAGTAACATAGAAAGGTACATACACATTACTTAAGCAGGTACATGAGTAACATAGAAAGGTACATACACATTACTTAAGCAGGTACATGAGTAACATAGAAAGGTACATACACATTACTTAAGCAGGTACATGAGTAACATAGAAAGGTACATGCACATTGCTTGAGCAGGTACATGAGTAACATAGAAAGGTACATACACATTACTTAAGCAGGTACATGAGTAACATAGAAAGGTACATGCACATTACTTAAGCAGGTACATGAGTAACATAGAAAGGTACATACACATTACTTAAGCAGGTACATGAGTAACATAGAAAGGTACATACACATTACTTAAGCAGGTACATGAGTAACATAGAAAGGTACATGCACATTGCTTGAGCAGGTACATGAGTAACATAGAAAGGTACATGCACATTACTTAAGCAGGTACATGAGTAACATAGAAAGGTACATACGTTACTTAAGCAGGTACATGAGTAACATAGAAAGGTACATGCACATTACTTAAGCAGGTACATGAGTAACATAGAAAGGTACATACACATTACTTAAGCAGGTACATGAGTAACATAGAAAGGTACATGCACATTGCTTGAGCAGGTACATGAGTAACATAGAAAGGTACATGCACATTACTTAAGCAGGTACATGAGTAACATAGAAAGGTACATGCACATTGCTTGAGCAGGTACATGAGTAACATAGAAAGGTACATACACATTGCTTGAGCAGGTACATGAGTAACATAGAAAGGTACATGCACATTGCTTGAGCAGGTACATGAGTAACATAGAAAGGTACATGCACATTGCTTGAGCAGGTACATGAGTAACATAGAAAGGTACATGCACATTACTTAAGCAGGTACATGAGTAACATAGAAAGGTACATACACATTACTTAAGCAGGTACATGAGTAACATAGAAAGGTACATGCACATTGCTTGAGCAGGTACATGAGTAACATAGAAAGGTACATGCACATTACTTAAGCAGGTACATGAGTAACATAGAAAGGTACATACGTTACTTAAGCAGGTACATGAGTAACATAGAAAGGTACATGCACATTACTTAAGCAGGTACATGAGTAACATAGAAAGGTACATACACATTACTTAAGCAGGTACATGAGTAACATAGAAAGGTACATACACATTACTTAAGCAGGTACATGAGTAACATAGAAAGGTACATACACATTACTTAAGCAGGTACATGAGTAACATAGAAAGGTACATGCACATTACTTAAGCAGGTACATGAGTAACATAGAAAGGTACATGCACATTGCTTGAGCAGGTACATGAGTAACATAGAAAGGTACATACACATTGCTTGAGCAGGTACATGAGTAACATAGAAAGGTACATGCACATTGCTTGAGCAGGTACATGAGTAACATAGAAAGGTACATGCACATTGCTTGAGCAGGTACATGAGTAACATAGAAAGGTACATGCACATTACTTAAGCAGGTACATGAGTAACATAGAAAGGTACATGCACATTACTTAAGCAGGTACATGAGTAACATAGAAAGGTACATACACATTACTTAAGCAGGTACATGAGTAACATAGAAAGGTACATGCACATTGCTTGAGCAGGTACATGAGTAACATAGAAAGGTACATGCACATTACTTAAGCAGGTACATGAGTAACATAGAAAGGTACATACGTTACTTAAGCAGGTACATGAGTAACATAGAAAGGTACATGCACATTACTTAAGCAGGTACATGAGTAACATAGAAAGGTACATACACATTACTTAAGCAGGTACATGAGTAACATAGAAAGGTACATACACATTACTTAAGCAGGTACATGAGTAACATAGAAAGGTACATACACATTACTTAAGCAGGTACATGAGTAACATAGAAAGGTACATGCACATTACTTAAGCAGGTACATGAGTAACATAGAAAGGTACATGCACATTGCTTGAGCAGGTACATGAGTAACATAGAAAGGTACATGCACATTGCTTGAGCAGGTACATGAGTAACATAGAAAGGTACATGCACATTGCTTGAGCAGGTACATGAGTAACATAGAAAGGTACATACACATTGCTTAAGCAGGTACATGAGTAACATAGAAAGGTACATGCACATTGCTTGAGCAGGTACATGAGTAACATAGAAAGGTACATGCACATTGCTTGAGCAGGTACATGAGTAACATAGAAAGGTACATGCACATTACTTAAGCAGGTACATGAGTAACATAGAAAGGTACATGCACATTACTTGAGCAGGTACATGAGTAACATAGAAAGGTACATGCACATTGCTTGAGCAGGTACATGAGTAACATAGAAAGGTACATACACATTGCTTGAGCAGGTACATGAGTAACATAGAAAGGTACATGCACATTGCTTGAGCAGGTACATGAGTAACATAGAAAGGTACATACACATTACTTAAGCAGGTACATGAGTAACATAGAAAGGTACATGCACATTGCTTGAGCAGGTACATGAGTAACATAGAAAGGTACATGCACATTACTTAAGCAGGTACATGAGTAACATAGAAAGGTACATGCACATTACTTAAGCAGGTACATGAGTAACATAGAAAGGTACATGCACATTGCTTAAGCAGGTACATGAGTAACATAGAAAGGTACATGCACATTGCTTGAGCAGGTACATGAGTAACATAGAAAGGTACATGCACATTACTTAAGCAGGTACATGAGTAACATAGAAAGGTACATGCACATTACTTAAGCAGGTACATGAGTAACATAGAAAGGTACATGCACATTGCTTGAGCAGGTACATGAGTAACATAGAAAGGTACATGCACATTACTTAAGCAGGTACATGAGTAACATAGAAAGGTACATGCACATTACTTAAGCAGGTACATGAGTAACATAGAAAGGTACATGCACATTGCTTAAGCAGATACATGAGTAACATAGAAAGGTACATGCACATTACTTAAGCAGGTACATGAGTAACATAGAAAGGTACATGCACATTGCTTGAGCAGGTACATGAGTAACATAGAAAGGTACATGCACATTACTTAAGCAGGTACATGAGTAACATAGAAAGGTACATGCACATTACTTAAGCAGGTACATGAGTAACATAGAAAGGTACATACACATTGCTTGAGCAGGTACATGAGTAACATAGAAAGGTACATGCACATTGCTTGAGCAGGTACATGAGTAACATAGAAAGGTACATACACATTGCTTGAGCAGGTACATGAGTAACATAGAAAGGTACATGCACATTACTTAAGCAGGTACATGAGTAACATAGAAAGGTACATACACATTACTTAAGCAGGTACATGAGTAACATAGAAAGGTACATGCACATTGCTTGAGCAGGTACATGAGTAACATAGAAAGGTACATGCACATTGCTTGAGCAGGTACATGAGTAACATAGAAAGGTACATACACATTACTTAAGCAGGTACATGAGTAACATAGAAAGGTACATGCACATTGCTTGAGCAGGTACATGAGTAACATAGAAAGGTACATACACATTACTTAAGCAGGTACATGAGTAACATAGAAAGGTACATGCACATTGCTTGAGCAGGTACATGAGTAACATAGAAAGGTACATACACATTACTTAAGCAGGTACATGAGTAACATAGAAAGGTACATGCACATTGCTTGAGCAGGTACATGAGTAACATAGAAAGGTACATACACATTACTTAAGCAGGTACATGAGTAACATAGAAAGGTACATGCACATTACTTAAGCAGGTACATGAGTAACATAGAAAGGTACATGCACATTGCTTGAGCAGGTACATGAGTAACATAGAAAGGTACATGCACATTACTTAAGCAGGTACATGAGTAACATAGAAAGGTACATGCACATTACTTAAGCAGGTACATGAGTAACATAGAAAGGTACATGCACATTACTTAAGCAGGTACATGAGTAACATAGAAAGGTACATACACATTACTTAAGCAGGTACATGAGTAACATAGAAAGGTACATGCACATTGCTTGAGCAGGTACATGAGTAACATAGAAAGGTACATGCACATTACTTAAGCAGGTACATGAGTAACATAGAAAGGTACATGCACATTGCTTGAGCAGGTACATGAGTAACATAGAAAGGTACATGCACATTACTTAAGCAGGTACATGAGTAACATAGAAAGGTACATACACATTACTTAAGCAGGTACATGAGTAACATAGAAAGGTACATGCACATTACTTAAGCAGGTACATGAGTAACATAGAAAGGTACATGCACATTACTTAAGCAGGTACATGAGTAACATAGAAAGGTACATGCACATTGCTTGAGCAGGTACATGAGTAACATAGAAAGGTACATGCACATTGCTTGAGCAGGTACATGAGTAACATAGAAAGGTACATGCACATTACTTGAGCAGGTACATGAGTAACATAGAAAGGTACATGCACATTGCTTGAGCAGGTACATGAGTAACATAGAAAGGTACATGCACATTGCTTGAGCAGGTACATGAGTAACATAGAAAGGTACATACACATTACTTAAGCAGGTACATGAGTAACATAGAAAGGTACATGCACATTGCTTGAGCAGGTACATGAGTAACATAGAAAGGTACATGCACATTGCTTGAGCAGGTACATGAGTAACATAGAAAGGTACATGCACATTGCTTGAGCAGGTACATGAGTAACATAGAAAGGTACATGCACATTGCTTGAGCAGGTACATGAGTAACATAGAAAGGTACATGCACATTGCTTGAGCAGGTACATGAGTAACATAGAAAGGTACATACACATTGCTTGAGCAGGTACATGAGTAACATAGAAAGGTACATGCACATTGCTTGAGCAGGTACATGAGTAACATAGAAAGGTACATGCACATTGCTTGAGCAGGTACATGAGTAACATAGAAAGGTACATGCACATTGCTTGAGCAGGTACATGAGTAACATAGAAAGGTACATGCACATTGCTTGAGCAGGTACATGAGTAACATAGAAAGGTACATGCACATTGCTTGAGCAGGTACATGAGTAACATAGAAAGGTACATGCACATTGCTTGAGCAGGTACATGAGTAACATAGAAAGGTACATACACATTACTTGAGCAGGTACATGAGTAACATAGAAAGGTACATGCACATTGCTTGAGCAGGTACATGAGTAACATAGAAAGGTACATACACATTACTTAAGCAGGTACATGAGTAACATAGAAAGGTACATACGTTACTTAAGCAGGTACATGAGTAACATAGAAAGGTACATGCACATTACTTAAGCAGGTACATGAGTAACATAGAAAGGTACATACGTTACTTAAGCAGGTACATGAGTAACATAGAAAGGTACATGCACATTACTTAAGCAGGTACATGAGTTATAAAGAAAGGTACATACACATTACTTAAGCAGGTACATGAGTAACATAGAAAGGTACATACACATTACTTAAGCAGGTACATGAGTAACATAGAAAGGTACATGCACATTACTTAAGCAGGTACATGAGTAACATAGAAAGGTACATGCACATTGCTTGAGCAGGTACATGAGTAACATAGAAAGGTACATACACATTACTTAAGCAGGTACATGAGTAACATAGAAAGGTACATGCACATTACTTAAGCAGGTACATGAGTTATAAAGAAAGGTACATACACATTACTTAAGCAGGTACATGAGTAACATAGAAAGGTACATACACATTACTTAAGCAGGTACATGAGTAACATAGAAAGGTACATGCACATTACTTAAGCAGGTACATGAGTAACATAGAAAGGTACATGCACATTACTTAAGCAGGTACATGAGTAACATAGAAAGGTACATGCACATTACTTAAGCAGGTACATGAGTAACATAGAAAGGTACATGCACATTACTTAAGCAGGTACATGAGTTATAAAGAAAGGTACATACGTTACAGTTGCAGTCAATATAGTTGCAGTAAGGTGAAAGAAGTGAAGTAGCGAGACCATTCAGTCGCAATTGCAGAGTAGAGTATACAGTATGTGCATGAAGCAGCCAAGTCCTGCTCGTGTAGCCAGAGTTTGGTTTTGCTCTTGAATGAATGATAAGATGGTTCAGATCTGAGCGTAATGGGTAGTGTGTTCCAGAGTTTAGCAGAAAGGACTGGGAAGCAAGATCCCCCAGCTTATTCTGGGTATAGATAGTGAGTGGGCTTGTGCAGATCTCAGAGGTCGGGTGAAGGTGTGGGCAGTGAACCGGTTGGCAAGGTGTACCTGGGCGAAGTTAGCCTGGGACTTGTGAGTCAGTGCAAGGGTTTTAAGGGATATTCTGTGCATAACAGGTAACCAATGTAAGTTATGTCGAATGTCCGATATGTGGAGTTTCCTCAGAATGTTAAGGGCAGCCCTAATGGCATTGTTCTGGGTTATTTGTAGCTTGCTGATGTTTCTTTGGCTAGTCCCTAGGTAGAGGGCATTGCAGTAGTCACGTTTGGCCATAACGATGGTTCTAGCAAGGATGATGCAGTTAGAGGCAGTGAGGAAAGCTCTACAAGTAGTAATAAGTTTGCAGGTATAGGCTGAAGCTGATACCACAGCATTGGTTTGTCTCGCGAGCGACAATGTGGGATCCAGGTAGATGCCCAGCGTTTTTGTATCATTAGAGACCTTGATGGTGTTCCCATCAATAATGAAGGATTTGAAGGCAGGGTCCAGTCTATTAAGTCTGAGGTGTGAGCCTAGGATAAGTAACTCAGTTTTTTCATCATTTAAGCAAAGCCCATGATGCGCCATCCAAGCCTGGATGACTGTGTAAACTTCGTTAAGTGCTTTCGAGTCGGTTGCGTAGTCACCAGTGATAGGGATGAGTATCTGGGTGTCGTCTACGTAGTTCATGTAGGTGACAACCAGATAGTCAAGAATATCAAAGAGTGGCTTCATGAACACATTATACAAAGTGGGGGAACACACAAGGCCCTTGCGGCGCCCCACAAGGGACAGGTGATGGTTCAGCAGAAGCAGAAGGTGAGAAGACCCTCATAGTTCTATTTGCCAAGAAGGATCTGATCCAAGAGTTGGCTTCATCTGAAAAGTGGGCAGCGGTTTTAAGGTGATGGCAGAGAATTCAGTGGTTGACCTAATCAAAAGCTGCCGATAGGTCAAGCCAAAGTATGAGGGCCAGCGTGCACTTATCTTTTAGGCCCTCAATATGCGTTTTTATGTCAATAAGGGCAGTTTCTGTACCGTGTCTGGGACAGAAGCCCGATTGTCGAAGGCCAAGGAGTTTGTTGGATTCTAAATAATCCTGGATTTGTAAATAAGCTGCACGGTCCAACATTTTTAATAGACAGGGCACCGTAGTTATAGGTCCATAGTTAGAAGGGTTACTAGGATCGAGGGTAGGTTTTTTGATTAAGGGGATGACCCACGCATCCTTGAGGTTTTCCCTGATTTAAAGGAAGCATTTATAAAGGTGGTAATGAAAGGAGAAAGGTCATGAGCGGCCTCCTTGATGACAGGTGCAGGGCAGGAGTCACCTTGGCAATTGGAAGGTTTGATCTTCTTGATAATATTTTCAACTTCCCGTGTAGACAGGGGTGCTCCGGAGCGGGGATGTTGTGAGCGGCGGAGTTAGATACTGGATCTGAGAGTAGGTTACATTTTTTAGTATTCATTTTGGTTTGCAGATGGGGTGTTTGTTAAGGTGGGTGTGAGATGGGTTGGGGGCCTTCTCAAAGAAGAACCCAAGATAGATTGAAGATAAAAAGCATTTTTATTGTGTGCCACATTCATCGTCAGTGGAGAGAGTCCCTGGCTGGAGTGTGCCGTGTCATAAAATCTGAGACAATTCCCACATATAATACTTAATACTCCCCTGTTCCTTTGGGAACGTGGTCACCTTTACATACAGTTGCATGTCATTTACGTTGTTCTCTTTACATTCCAGGTGGCTAAAAGAGAAATCATTGCATCGCACCTCTGGAAACACAACTGTACGGGAGCTCCAGATAGGAATCCAAAGTGGTGGGGGGGGTCTTATCCCACTTTTTTCCTTCTGGGGATGCTTTTTGGGGACATTGCCGGGCTTGGCCCCATGAGTCACCAAGGGGCTGGTTGTAGCTTTTCTTTTGATCATAATCCAACCTCGAAACTGCAATTAAAAATGTATATATTGTGGCTTATGGCTGTCACTTGGATTACTTGGGGGATAAGTAGATTCAAGTGTCCCCCCTGCCCAGCGACCTTGCCAGCAGTTACTGCAGCCTCCAGACCTTCCACCTTCCAGAGGTGCCGTAAAGCGCCCCTCCCAAGGGATCCAATCGTGTGCCCAAGTGGATGAGACACCTTAAAGAAGAATTAAGGAAAACCTGGAAAAGCCCTGCACAGCCTACAGAGCCACACCACTGCCGCAGCTACCAACCACAGCACCCACAAGAACAGCAGCGCGCACAGGGGGCAGCCCCCTCCTTATTGTAAAGCCTTATTCTAGACCTTCAGGATGCCTCACTGAATCACAGACCAGCTTTAGTCTAGATTAGTTTCCAGGTAGGCTTTATTTCACACATATGTACAACCTGTACATTTATCCTGTTACTCTTGTAGGTATTTACAGCAACATGTAGACACCGACAGGAACATGGATAGGTATAGACATTACTGACAAAGGAGTAGACCCACCGGCCATCCAGCCATCCTCAGCTCCGGCCCCAACTGACACTCACAGAATATTCACACACAGATCCACCCAACATTCTCCTGAGCTGCATTCATGCACCAACATTCTTACAGCAAACACCCAGGCCAGTGGCAAGACACGACTACACCACAACATCTACCTTTCATACCAGACTCCCCACAGACTCAGCACAACATCTCCCCATCACCGAAACCATGTGACCATAACAAACACCTTCCATGTGGACCTGCCACATCCAGACACAGAGCCTGCCACACTCTGGCACACACCATACACAGCCAAGGGAAATCAATAATACATCCAGGTGGGGAACAAACAGGGGGACCACACATTTGCCCCACTACGGACCCGGTATCACCACAACCGTGACACCAAAGTGAACTATAGTCCATACAAGTCTAACCTTCTCACAAACAAAAAGAGGTGTTGCCAACCCAAAACAACATTTGCAGAAGGGGTAACTTTGACCGCACTTCTTCCTCTTTACACCCACGCGTCACATCCAAACACATTTTGCTCCCACTTGACTCCCTACAGACATCCCACAGATTCAAACCGACATATTTAAGCTACCACCCAACTTCAAGCAAACTGCAACCAGCCTACAGTGAACACACACACCTCACTCAGCTCACGCATCATCCATTCCAAACACCAGAGCCATGCCAAGACACCATATAACAAATGAAATGCTCCTGCGACCATCAATTTAATTTTGAAAAACATAACTAGTATAACTGTCATAACTATAACCTATGACAACTCAAAAACAATGGGTAGCCTATCAGCCTATACAATATATAAACACTCAGAATAGTCTTTACATTTGCATTCATCAAAACCATGGTAAATGGCTTAAAATCCTCACACCTTACATTTCCACTATCTTAGTGCGCAACTCGTGCCGCGCCACCCAACCTAAAAATGTTGGATGTCCCCATTTAACTTATATGTGCGCAACTCGTAACGATTGCTGCACCATCCAACCCCAAAATATTGGTGGATGTCCCCTCTAAACATGATACCAACCACACTCGCAAAAACATGCAGTGTGGCCCCCAAAACAAAAAACACAAGAATGAAAACAGCGTCATGCATTAAATATATATGAATTCCACTTAACCTTTTCTGTATTTATCTCTTGCATCTATACATTTCACTATTACCTTTCCAGTAGTCACTATTTTGACAAACATTATATTGTAACTATAACCCATTAATAGACTGCACTACTATAAACCATTTGGGCCACACCATATACACATGCACAAGACAACGGCCCATACACACCTTAGGGTAGTACCAACATTATTAGTTTCACATTATGAATTAAATGCACATTGAACATTCATTCCACCAATGATTATCCTATACTGCACATTATCCTCACATATTGAATTCTAAAACTTGAATCACCATATATGAAACCTATTGCCTTTAATGTTACATAACTACTCAATAGTTCAGTGCATCTCACCATAGCATTTTCATTTGCGTGTGTGACCTAAGTACCTAGACATTCCATGACTACAATTGAAAATGTCCACCTAAATAAAAAAACATTAGCAACATTTATTAAATGATCTTCTACTTCAAGACATTTCAGCGCTGAACACCATTGGGAAACTCCACTGCCGGGATGGCAGCAAAGCGTCCCTAATGTGCTTGCACTGAAAGTGCAGAGGCCTTCCCCAGTGCAATATAGGGTCCCCATCAGCATGGCGTCCATGATGCACCTTACCCACGTGCTGCCAGGACGTCTTGCCATGAACATCCCCACAGCAGGAACGTCCTACACTCCATACCAGCTGCCAAGCCCGGATCCAGGTGGGCCTCCTCACGCGGCAACTTCCAGGCCCTGCAGCAGCCCATTTAATCCAACTCTGGCAACATCTATGCTCCAACTAGCGTGCATAGACGCCCACACGGCTCACATTCCATACACATTGGCAATCCTCACCACAAAGTCACATCTATGTTGTCACTGCACTTATTATCCCAAACCGCACCGGGCATTCATGCCGGCGTATTCAGTTTTTTTTTATATAACCAATACAATTCTGCTTTTACTTGATAGCGAACATGGGGCGTTGGCGCCATCTCGTGGATTTCTGCAGGCAGTGCCCATTTAAACCTAAAAGTCTTATTAAAATTAAAAATGTGCGCATCAATGCGATGACGTTGCAAAAGGGAACACCCCTCAAATGCACTCATTTCCATCGTTCCACACGTTCCAATGTAAAACTTATTCTCACGTTCTGCTGGACAGGATGGTTCTGTTCAAGGCTTTGGGGAAACAGTGGGTCACTTTACATCCCCATGACATTTCATTTGTAGCAGTTCCATAACTCATTGTATCTGTTCATCTTCCTCTGTAGCGCCTTGTTTAATGGCACACGCTTTGCCATAGAGATCTCTGGGGCATATTTCCTTACTGGGGATCTCACTCCCAGAGTCCAGTGTCATTATTTCTTATTCTCACGTTCTGCTGGGCAGGATGGTTATGTTCAAGGCTTTGGGGAAACATCCCCATGACATTTCATTTGTAGCAGTTCCATAACTCATTGTATCTGTTCATCTTCCTCTGTAGCGCCTTGTTTAATGGCACACGCTTTGCCATAGAGATCTCTGGGGCATATTTCCTTACTGGGGATCTCACTCCCAGAGTCCAGTGTCATTATTTCTTATTCTCACGTTATGCTGGGCAGGATGGTTATGTTCAAGGCTTTGGGGAAACATCCCCATGACATTTCATTTGTAGCAGTTCCATAACTCATTGTATATGTTCATCTTCCTCTGTAGCGCCTTGTTTAATGGCACACGCTTTGCCATAGAGATCTCTGGGGCATATTTCCTTACTGGGGATCTCACTCCCAGAGTCCAGTGTCATTATTTCTTATTCTCACGTTATGCTGGGCAGGATGGTTCTGTTCAAGGCTTTGGGGAAACAGTGGGTCACTTTACATCCCCATGACATTTCATTTGTAGCAGTTCCATAACTCATTGCATATGTTCATCTTCCTCTGTAGCGCCTTGTTTAATGGCACACGCTTTGCCATAGAGATCTCTGGGGCATATTTCCTTACTGGGGATCTCACTCCCAGAGTCCAGTGTCATTATTTCTTATTCTCACGTTCTGCTGGACAGGATGGTTCTGTTCAAGGCTTTGGGGAAACAGTGGGTCACTTTACATCCCCATGACATTTCATTTGTAGCAGTTCCATAACTCATTGCATATGTTCATCTTCCTCTGTAGCGCCTTGTTTAATGGCACACGCTTTGCCATAGAGATCTCTGGGGCATATTTCCTTACTGGGGATCTCACTCCCAGAGTCCAGTGTCATTATTTCTTATTCTCACGTTCTGCTGGACAGGATGGTTCTGTTCAAGGCTTTGGGGAAACAGTGGGTCACTTTACATCCCCATGACATTTCATTTGTAGCAGTTCCATAACTCATTGCATATGTTCATCTTCCTCTGTAGCGCCTTGTTTAATGGCACACGCTTTGCCATAGAGATCTCTGGGGCATATTTCCTTACTGGGGATCTCACTCCCAGAGTCCAGTGTCATTATTTCTTATTCTCACGTTCTGCTGGGCAGGATGGTTATGTTCAAGGCTTTGGGGAAACATCCCCATGACATTTCATTTGTAGCAGTTCCATAACTCATTGTATATGTTCATCTTCCTCTGTAGCGGCTTCTTTAATGGCACACGCTTTGCCATAGAGCTCTCTGGGGCATATTTCCTTACTGGGGATCTCACTCCCAGAGTCCAGTGTCATTATTTCTTATTCTCACGTTATGCTGGGCAGGATGGTTATGTTCAAGGCTTTGGGGAAACATCCCCATGACATTTCATTTGTAGCAGTTCCATAACTCATTGTATCTGTTCATCTTCCTCTGTAGCGCCTTGTTTAATGGCACACGCTTTGCCATAGAGATCTCTGGGGCATATTTCCTTACTGGGGATCTCACTCCCAGAGTCCAGTGTCATTATTTCTTATTCTCACGTTATGCTGGGCAGGATGGTTATGTTCAAGGCTTTGGGGAAACATCCCCATGACATTTCATTTGTAGCAGTTCCATAACTCATTGTATCTGTTCATCTTCCTCTGTAGCGCCTTGTTTAATGGCACACGCTTTGCCATAGAGATCTCTGGGGCATATTTCCTTACTGGGGATCTCACTCCCAGAGTCCAGTGTCATTATTTCTTATTCTCACGTTATGCTGGGCAGGATGGTTATGTTCAAGGCTTTGGGGAAACATCCCCATGACATTTCATTTGTAGCAGTTCCATAACTCATTGTATATGTTCATCTTCCTCTGTAGCGGCTTCTTTAATGGCACACGCTTTGCCATGGAGATCTCTGGGGCATATTTCCTTACTGGGGATCTCACTCCCAGAGTCCAGTGTCATTATTTCTTATTCTCACGTTATGCTGGGCAGGATGGTTACATTCAAGGCTTTGGGGGAACGGTGGGTCACTCAAACGCTGCTCCCCCCAACAGCACTCCTTACTGTACTTTCTGTTGCTGTAACAATCTGTACATTTATCCTGTTACTCTTGTAGGTATTTACAGCAACTTGTACACACTGCCAGGAACATGGATAGGTGTAGACATTACTGACAAAGGAGTAGACCCACCGCCCATCCAGCCATCCTCAGCTCCGGCCCCAACTGACACTCACAGAACATTTGCACACAGATCCACCCAACATTCTCCTGAGCGGCATTCCTGCACCAACATTCTTACAGCAAACACCCAGGCCAGTGGCAAGACAAGACTACACTACAACATCTACCTTTCATACCAGACTCGACACACACAACACTCTTCCTCCTCCTCCTCCAGACACACACAGCAGGCGAACAGGTGAGGGCAGCCCCTCTTCCTCCTGATCACAGCACCCGCAGCAGTGCGCAGAGGGGGGGCAGCCCCCCTCCTCCCGATCACAGCACACACAGCAGCGCACACATGTAGGGGCAGCCCCCTCCTCCCGATCACAGCACACATACAGCGTTCTGCAGGTGGGGAGCAGCCCCCCTCTGATCACAGCACACAGCAGCGTGCACTGGTCGAGGCAGCCCCCTCCTCCTCCCTTCCACAGCACACACAGCAGCACACAGGGGGCTGGCAGCCTCCTCCCGACCCCTGCACACACACAGCAGTGCGCACAGATGGGGGCAGCCCCTCCCGATCACGGCAGACAAAGCAGTGCGCACAGTGTTATGTCTGTATTACAGGTGCGCATGCGCTAGCCTTGTTCTGGTGGCGCATGCGGGTAAGAAATAAAGACGGCCCGCGAGGCAGTTGCCGCCGGGACCTTGGAACGATCAGACGTGCGTGTCCGAGTCATATTGCATGCGCATGCTTTTGTTCTAGTACAGGGCGGCCCGAGGCACGGGAAGCCCCATCACACACAGGTGGGGTTTGCCCCTCCCGATCACGGCAGACACAGCAACGCGCACAGGTGGGGGCAGCCACTCCCGAGCACTGTACACACAGCAGCACGCACAGGTTGGGGCAGCCACTCCCGATCACGGCATACACAGCAGCACGCACAGGTTGGGGCAGCCACTCCCGATCAAGGCACACACAGCGGCGCGCACAGGTGGGGGCAGCCCCCTCCTCCGGATCACTGCACACACAGCAGCGCACACATGTGGGGGCAGCCCCCCTCCTCCCAATCACAGCACACACAGCAGCACGCACGGGGGAGCAGAGACCACGGCACACACATCAGTACGCACGGGGGACAGCCCCCTCCACCCGATCACAGCACACACAGCAGCCCGCACAGGTGGTTTTTTCTAGTGCAGCATTTGTTTGGACCTTAAACTTGCCCCCAGTGGCTACATAGATATAAGTGAACCATAGTCGTGGGTAATGTGTCCCTTCCTGTCTGTAGTTTTCCCATTACCAAAGTCATAGTCCTCTGACTTAGTATATAACTCTTTGGGGTGCAGAGAGGTGTGGGTGAGCAGGGGGGGCTCTGCAGCTCCCTCCTGAACCATCTTCATGTTGCTCATGGCTAGGGTGAAATTGCCCCATAGGGCAGCTTTCCTGGGCTGCCGAGTCCCCCTCTTCCTTCCCCCATGCCCTGTAAGGGAGCTAGGGGTCAGTCTTATTCACACACAGAGCCTCCCTGAAGGGGGGCACAGTGAGGGTCTTTTCCCCACCATCCTTGAAGCACCCCAAGGATTCCTATCACAAAGAGTTTCTAATCAATATCTACAAAGCCAGAATTGAAAAACTCCCCAGGACTGAGCAGGTCTTTGGGAGTGTAGTCAGTGCCCAGTAAATGGTGATTTGCTTCTTTTAATGCCCAATGCCAAACTCCTTAAGCCTCTCTTTGCAGTTGTGGAGACCAAATTCCCCTGCGTGCAGTGGGAGATTCAGTGCATCACCGGGGCCCGGAGACCCTGTGGAGACCAAGTTCCCCTGCGTGCAGTGGCAGATTCAGTGCATCACCGGGGCCCAGAGCATGGAGACCCTTTGGAGACCAAGTTCCCCTGCGTGCAGTGGGAGATTCAGTGCATCACCGGGGCCCAGAGCATGGAGACCCTGGGGAGACCAAGTTCCCCTGCGTGCAGTGGGAGATTCAGTGCATCACCGGGGCCCAGAGCATGGAGACCCTGGGGAGACCAAGTTCCCCTGTGTGCAGTGGGAGATTCAGTGCATCACAGGGGCCCAGAGCATGGAGACCGTGTGGAGATCCAGTGCATCACAGGGGCCCAGAGCATGGAGACCCTGTGGAGACCAAGTTCCCCTGCGTGCATTGGGAGATTCAGTGCATCACAGGGGCCCAGAGCATGGAGACCCTGGGAAGACCAAGTTCCCCTGCGTGCAGTGGGAGATTCAGTGCATCACCGGGACCCAGAGCATGGAGACCCTGGGGAGACCAAGTTCCCCTGCGTGCATTGTGAGATCCAGTGCATCACAGGGGCCCAGAGCATGGAGACCGTGTGGAGATCCAGTGCATGACAGGGGCCCAGAGCATGTAGACCCTGTGGAGACCAAGTTCCCCTGCGTGTCAAGAAGTTCCCCCCTTTTCACCTGGGTCCGGAGTTTGCCGGTGTCTTCGATCGCTGCCTTTTTGCGAACGCTCCTAGTCTTGAACAGCGCTGCTCGAGTCTCGTCTGGTTCCAGGTTGCGTTTAGTTTCGGGAGCGCGGAGTCCAGGAATCCGGGAGTCTGGGAAAGGCTAGAAATGCTCAGAACCAGGAAGGGGGAAAGGGTCAGGAGCGGGTAATAGCACTGGGACAAAGGAAACAATACCGCGAGCTACGAACACACGTCTGGGGCTACTCTGCAATAGCATTGAGACGCGCGGAGCTGCGGAAGGCGTGGTCTATAAATAGATCACGCCGCGTTCAGCGCATGGAGCGAGCAAGGGCTTCAGCTCCGGACGGCCATGTTGGAAGTAGTACGGAATGTAAGCCCCATTGAGACAAGGACCAGGAGGTCCAAAAGGGGCGTGATCTGAAGTTCATGACAGCATGCCTCCTCCGAAGGCCTTTCCCTCCAGGTTTGCCTTGGTGTATTAGGGGAAATCTTCTGAGCAACCGAGGAACCTTGATATTTGAAACAGGTTCCCAGGTCCTTTCGCTAGCAGGATATCCTTTCCATTCCACTAGGTATTGAAGATGGCCCCGCTTATACCTGGAGTCACAAATCCGGGACACCTCATATTCCAGTTGGTTGTCAACCAGTAGAGGAGGAGGTCTACTGGATTTTCGAGAGGATTGGATGTAGGGCTTCAATAGGGATGTGTGAAAAACTGGATGAATTCTTTTCCAGGAGTCAGGTAGCTTGATTCGATATGAGACAGGATTGATAATCTCCTTGATGGGAAATGGACCATAGCAGCGGGGAGCCAGCTTGTTTGGTCGCAAGTGTCGGGGGAGTAGTTTTGATGACAACCACACTCGGTCACCGACCGTATAGGAAGGACCTGGTCTTCTCTTGGAATCCGCATACCTTTTGGTCTGTA
Organism: Ambystoma mexicanum; assembly: GCF_040938575.1. NCBI lineage: Eukaryota > Metazoa > Chordata > Amphibia > Caudata > Ambystomatidae > Ambystoma > Ambystoma mexicanum. The sequence continues at coordinate 841,713,156 of NC_090938.1, forward strand.
ATCTGGCTTTCTCTAAGTGTTCTTTAGCCTCCCATTGAATGTTGATAAGAATTTTGATCCAGGAGTCAACAGTAGGTACTGGTGTAGGGTAAGGAAGAACCGAGGGTAAGACCGATGGATGGAACCCCTGGCTACAATAAAAGGGGTGGTCTGTAGCGCTGAGTGTTCGGAGTTGTTGTAAGCGAATTCCGCAACGGGTCTCAGGAGAGACCAGTCATCCTGGACCTTGGGGGCGAAACATCTGAGATATTGTTCCAGGGTCTGATTTGCACGTTCTGTGGCTCCGTTGGTTTGGGGGTGATATCCTGAAGAGAGGGCATGTTGGATTCCTAGTACCCGACAGAGGTGTTTCCAGAATTGTGAAATGTATTGGGGACCCCGGTCAGATATGATCTTGGAAGGAAGCCCATGTAGTCGGAATATGTGTTCCAGAAATATTCCCGCTAGCTCTGAAGAGGAGGGTAGTTTCATCAGTGGCATAAAATGGGCCATATGGGTAAACAAATCTATGGTGACCATGATGGTAGTATATCCTCGGGAAGGTGGTAACTCCACTATGAAGTCTGTAGCGATGATTTCCCATGGTTTAGAGGGTGGAGTGGGCTGCAGAAGAAGACCCGCCGGTCTTTTGTTATCATGTTTATTTTGGGCACAGGTTATACAAGCCTGGATGTATTGCTGTACGTCAGACTTCATTTTAGGCCACCAGAATTGTCTCTGTATAAGACGGAGGGTGTTGGTGATACCTCGGTGCCCAGAATGGAGTGTGTCATGACAAAGGTTTATTATTTTTTGCTGTAACTTCCATGTAGGAATGAGTAGTGCATTGTCCTTGAATAAGTAGCCTTCCTTGGCTCTTAATTTCCAGTGATTTCGTGTTGAGATATCCTTCCATATTTCCGAGGATTGAGTTTGCGATCCGACTTCTTCCAGGAGATCAACTGCTTGGGTTACGAAGATCGTGGGAGAGAACATTTTAGGAAATGCCTTATCTTCAGTGGTCACATAGTCAGGACGGCGAGACAAGGCGTCAGCGATCAGGTTCTGTGATCCAGGAACATGGGTAATGTGGAACTGATACTGGGCAAAAAAGTAGGCCCAACGTGCCTGACGACTGTTCCTGCACTCCGGAGACTGTAGAGTCTGAAGGTTTCGATGATCAGTACGGACTTGGACAGGATGTCTGGCTCCCAGAAGTAGGTGTCGCCATTCAATGAAGGCTTGGCGAATGGCTAAGAGTTCCTTTTCCAGGACGGAGTAGTGTGTTTCACTAGGAGTTAAGGTTCTTGAAAGATAAGCAACGAGGTGTTCCAATTCGTCCTCCATCTTCTGCTTCAACACTGCTCCTATAGCGTAATTAGAGGCATCCGTTTCCACTAAAAAAGGTCGACTTGTATCGGGCTCAGCCAAAATGGGAGCTTGTGTGAACTCGGTCTTCAAACGCTGGAATGCAGTTTCTTGTAATGTTGACTAGACAAATGGGGTGTCCTTCTTTAGCAGAGCCACTATGGGTTGTACAATCTTGGAAAAGGTGGCTATGAACTTTCGGTAGAAATTGGCTAGTCCTAGGAAGGATTGGATTTGTTTCACGGATGTGGGAGTAGGCCAGGCGAGAATGGCCTTTACTTTTGAAGGGTCCATGCCAATCCCCTCTGGACTAAGGATAAATCCCAGATAGTGCACAGAGGTAACGTGAAACAAACATTTCTCAGGCTTGGCTAAGAGATGATGTTCCCGGAGTCTTTGTAAAACTGCCTTAACATGTCCTTCATGCTTCAGAGGGTCTTTGGAAAAAAATCAATATGTCATCCAGATAAACAATGACGAAGAGAAACAACATATCAGAGAACACCCTATCCATAAAACGTTGGAATACTGCTGGGGCATTGGCTAGTCCAAAGGGCATGACCAGGTACTCGTAGTGGCCAAAGGGTGTTCTAAAGGCGGTCTTCCACTCGTCTGCTTCCCAGATAAGGATCAAATGGTAGGCACTCCTGAGATCCAATTTGGTGAATATTACGGCTCCTCTCACAGCTTCCAGGATATCCGAGATCAGGGGCAGTGGGTACCGATCTTTGAGGGTGCATTGGTTTAAGCCTCAATAGTCGAGACAAGGTCTGAGTTCCTTGGTATCCTTCTTCGGAACGAAGAACAACAAAGCACCCGCTGGTGATTTCGAGGGTTTTATGGTGCCGTTTTCAAGATTGGTGTCTAGGTATTCCCGAAGGGCCTTTTTCTCAGGTTCGGAAAGAATGAACATTCGGCCGAAGGGAATTACAGCTGAGGGATCTGTATCTATGGCACAGTCTTCGGGCCTGTGAGGGGGTAAGGCTTGGACTATGGCAGTAGTAAATACATCAGCATATCCCTGTTAGGCCTCTGGAACTTGTATGATATTGGAAACCATGAGTGGTGTTTCTTGGTCTCTTGGTGGTTCTTTAGGAGTTATCGAGGAGGGGTCCAGGGATAGACAGTGGGACATACAGAACTCTGAGCACAGGAATAATGATCCTGCTGTCCAATTGATATACGGATTGTGCTTTTGTAACCAGGGCATTCCCAAAACCATGGGGTAATGGGCTGACTTAATGATGTCGAATGTAATCCGCTCTTGGTGATGGTTTATGGAAAGTTGGATCTCTTTAGTCTGCAGGCTTATGGGCCCTGAAGAGCGGGGTCTTCCGTCAATTGCTTCCACCGGCTGCATGGTGTTTCGTGTCTCGTACGGAATATGAAGACTAACAACCCAGTCTTGATTAATGAAAATTCCCATAGCTCTGCAGTCCACCAAGACCAGAATGGGATAGGTCTTGTCTTTGGAGGGCGACAGGAAGGCCTGTAGTATCACCAAACTGTTTTGTCCAGGAGAGTTCAAGGATGGAATTGATGTGGAGCAAACATCTCCCGAATCTCTGCTCCATTTAAGATCAGGCGCTGGCATTTCCCGAACGCCGAGGAGGTGCCAGAGGACATTCCCTGACCAAATGTTTGTCTGAAGCACAATACATACACAAACCCGTATGGATCCTTCTCAATCTTTCTTGAGGTGATATGGGTCCACGAAAGGCTCCAACTTTCATGGGTTCAGGTTCTGCGGCTGGACTTGGGTTTGCGTCCGTTCTAGCTGTGCTCTCAAAGGACGTCTTGGGTGGGTTTCCCTTGGATTTCTTCCTTTCAGCCTTCCTTTCCTGTATGCAAAAGTCTATTTGCAAGGCCAAGTCCATTAGTGTTTGGAATGAATTTGGTCTGCCCACGCTGGCCAGTTCATCCTTGATCTCATCGTTCAGGCCTCTCCTGAACAGGGTAAAACTAGCCTCAGAGGACCAGTCTGCTCCCTTAGCCAATTGTTTAAATCTGGTCACATAAGTGAGCATATCTTGGGAGCCCTGTTGAAAGTCCAGCAAGCGTTCTTGGGCAGTATAGACCTGCTCTGGACGGCAAACAAGCCTTTAAGGGCCTGTATGAACCCATCAGAGTCGTCTAGGAGGGCATCGCCGGATTTAACAAGGGGTGTTGCCCAAGTTATGGCGTTGCCGGAAAGGTGGGATATGATGAAACCCACCCTAGCCCTAGGAGTCGAGAAATAATAGGGCTTAAAGGTAAAGTGGACCAACCATGAATCCAGGAATCCGCTAAGTGTTTTTGCCGAACCATCATACTTGTCAACAATACCGCCCAACAGGGCACCCTCCTTTGTAGCAGAATCCCGGGATAATACCAATTGTTTGAGCGCAGCGTTTTCCGCCTTAAGATTTTGAACCTCGGTTGATAATTCTTGCATGCGTCGCATTAAGTCCTGCACGATGGCTTCCATCTCGTTTTTAGGTTTGATCGGGTGGCGTCTCAAACTGTCAAGGAGTTCCCCCCTTCTCACCTGGGTCCGCAGTTTGCCGGTGTCTTCGATTGCTGCCTTCTTGCGAACGCTCCTGGTCTTGAACAGCGCTGCTCGAGTCTCGACTGGTTCCAGGTTGCGTTTAGTTTCGGAAGCGCGGAGTCCAGGAATCCGGGAGTCTGGGAAAGGCTAGAAATGTTCGGAACCAGGAAGGGGGAAAGGGTCAGGAGCGGGTAATAGCACTGGGACAAAGGAATCAATACCGCGTGCTACGAACACACGTCTGGGGCTACTCTGCAATAGCATTGAGACGCGCGGAGCCGCGGAAGGCGTGGTCTATAAACAGATCACGCCGCATTCAGCGCATGGAGCGAGCAATGGCTTCAGCTCTGGACGGCCATGTTGGAAGTAGTACGGAATGTAAGCCCTGTTGAGACAAGGACCAGGAGGTCCAAAAGGGGCGTGATCTGAAGTTCATGACACTGCGTGCAGTGGGAGATTCAGTGCATCACAGGGGCCCAGAACATGGAGACCCTGTGGAGACCAAGTTCTCCTGCGTGCAGTGGGAAATCCAGTGCATCGCAGGGTCCCAGAGCATGGAGACCCTGTGGTGAGAGATGTGTTTGCTGATGCGGTCTGCAGAACATCGACAACCCACACTTGTGTACATCTGCTCCCAATAATCCACACCAATCAAATAAGGGAGTAAACCAAGGTGCACGAAGAAACCAGCTTTATTAACAAATTCGGCCGGGAGAGGGTCCATGGACAGTCGGTCTCCTGTCAGCTCAAGGGTTATAAACTAAACAAATCCACATCGTCATAATCATAAAAAACTAAATTCACAAGCTACCATTGGCTGCTGCAATGCTACTCTTAATCGGACGGTCCGTATCTTCAACCATGCCCGGGGTCCGTCCATTATGCAAGACGTCATATACCTGGCATCATCGGACCGCATTCTAATTGGTTGGCACCGCCGCCTGCTGACACCACTACAACACTGGTGGCTGTTACTGCTGTTTGTTATAAAAGTGTTTGGCCCTGAAGATGGATTTGCATCTGAACTGCATTGGCTAGTAGACACTGGGCCTGTTTTTGTACTGCCTTTTATAGAAAGAAAAAAAAGACAGTCAAGTACATTGTAATTGTAATATTTGTGTGAAACACTTTGGAATGCACAAAGCTTTTTTAAATATATGGTTTGACTTAAAACCTGTTGTCAGGTGATCTACAGCAATCATTCTGGTAGGCTTAGAGGTAACTGCACCTTTTCTGGTGTGGGGTGCAGTACATATATTTATTTGTATTGTTTAAAGTGCGGACCTACCTCGAGAGCAGCAGAGCACTGTACAGGGTGTGGGAGCAAGTGTTTGGTCTGGAATCTTTTAACATTCGAGCAATGCTGCGATTTGCGGTCTGAACGTCCATTGTGATTGGTTCTTGGTCAGGTGTTGTTGAAAAAAACATATTTTGAGAGATTTGAGAAATCAGAGAATTGTGGGGGCCTTCAGAGCAAATACTGGGATTGGGTTCCAGAGGGTGGGTGCGTGACAAGAGAAGGAAAGAGACTAGACAATATTTATATACAGGAGGGACAATGCCCTTTTGATCACAAAGGAACCTATAATAGATCAGAAATCTAATTTGACGTGAAGCAGTGAGCCTCTTACAATGGGGTGAGTTTGAATGACACTCTGACCATGATGTGGAGGGGAGTAAAACCAGAGAGACAGTTGGACATTTTTATAGAGAGAGATCAGAGTCGAGTTCAGGAAAAGAGAAGAAGACTTGGGTGTCGACCGCAAAGAGTTGGTACGAGAACCCAAAGGAGGAGATTAGTGCCCCAAGAGCAGAGGTGTAAAGAGGAAGACAGAGCCTAGAGTCACACCAACAGTTAGAGGAGTGAGTCGAGAGATGTAGTTGCTCCAGGAGACAGAGAATTGGCGATGTGCCAGATAGCATTCAATCCCGGCAAGGGCTCGATCGCGAATCCCAAGAAAAGAGCGAGTCTTAAGGAGAGCAGAGTGAGGGACGGTGTCAAAGGCAGCAGACCGGTCAAGGAGAATTAGGATAGAGGACGGGTTGGAGTGCTTAGAGGCAAGGAAGGTGGAGTCATTCCTGAGCAGTGGTGCAGTGGGAAGGAGAGTAGGATGGAGGGGGGGGGGAGTAGGGCCTGTTGGAGCTTGACATTTGGTGTCCAATAATGGCACTAGATTCATCCCTGACAGAAGGTGCTTTAGAAATAAATAAAAACATTTTCATAAATAGAAACATTTGATGCAACTGTGCATGCAAATTCAATAAGATACTATTTGACCGACATCTCTTTGGAACTGGTTTATTTGTGTTATCCATGAATTATCATTTACACTAAAAGGCACAATTAAAACATAATTTCAATACTTTGAGCAGTCCCTAAACTCAATACACTTTGTAGCTGCCACTAATCACCTGGCTACAGCCACTTTAATTGCATCCAAGCATTGGCAAAGACAACAGGTTTGGCTTTTGTGTAGGGATGGGATGGGCATTTGCCAGGAACTGCCATAATGGCTCTAATTGGCCATAACATGCGAGAGCTGCTGGAATATGGTAGGATTATCTCGGCATACGAGTGTCTGGAATATGCCTATCTCACACCTATACACAGGCCAACACTGCTGACATTGCCAATGTTTGTTTAGAAAGGACCTCAGTGCAAGGAACAGATATGAATCAAGTAGTTGAAGGCACACTTGTTTAAGACATTTATATTACACTTGGGGCACATTTGCAGCTGCTATTAAGCCGATAAATATCAACAGACAACTTCAGAATAACACTGTAAGGTCAAGGTTTGATGCCAATGCTTGATCTCGGGACAATGCGTTTGGGCCAGGGAGGAGCAGGTCATGGTTGGGAATGGCCATAAGGATTAGCATTGCCAGGGGCAGTCAATGGGTTGGTAAATAACTAAACACCTCCCCACAAGCTGTGCATCCCTCCTCACAGGTCATTGCCCTCCTAGCGTTCCTCCAATGCAATGCTCTCGCATTGCAAGAACCACCTTGTGGCCGAACCTAAAATTGACTGGAGTAAACTTACGGTAAAATCAAAGCTCTGTAGTCAGTTGCCCCTCTGGTTAATGCCCTCCCCCCGTTTCTTGGCTGAGGAGTTACTCTCTGCTGGTCCTTGGCTCCCTGGTGAGTCACTGGAAAAAACAAACAGAAGCCGAAGCAAAACGCTTCCATTTTCTGTATGTTGCTGCTCTTTAAAGTGCACTTTGAAAGCTTCAAATTCCCACTCTTGCATGGTGTGTCCATGCAATCAGGTTTGGCATTGATGAGAAATATATGGTAACAGGCACTTCAAGATCACCCTACCCCCACCTAACTGTCAATACACCCCAGCATACAACCTAACAAAACAGGACATACATCTGCACGCACACACATGCACTATAAAATATGCAATAACAGAAGAACAGGACATAGCAAAGAGTGTCACTCATTCTCCTGTGGGAGTGGCGTAGCATAACAAGACATAGCAAAGAGTGTCACTCATTCTACTGTGGGGAGTAACGTAGCATAACAGGACATAGCAGAGTGTCACTCATTCTCCTGTGGGGAGTAACGGAGCATAACAGGGCATAGCAAAGCGTTTCACTAATTCTCCTGCGGGGAGTAACGTAGCATAACAGGACATAGCAGAGTGTGTCACTCATTCTCCTGTGGGGAGTAACGTAGCATAACAGGACATAGCAAAGAGTGTGACTCATTCTACATTGGGGAGTAACGTAGCATAACAGGACATAGCAGAGAGTGTCACTCATTCTCCTTTGGGGAGTAACGTAGCATAACAGGACATAGCAAAGAGTGTCACTCGTTCTCCTGTGGGGAGTAACGTAGCATAACAGGACATAGCAAAGAGTGTGACTCATTCTACTGTGGGGAGTAACGTAGCATAACAGGACATAGCAGAGTGTCACTCATTCTCCTGTGGGGAGTAACGTAGCATAAGCAGACAGTGTCACTCATTCTGCTGTGGGGAGTATTCTGCATGGCCGAAGCAACTCGTGTGGCGGGCAGCAACAGGGGAGAAAATGAACGTTCTTAGTGTACCAAACATTCTAGTATAGCGACTGACTGGCTGATGAGATGTGCCTGTCAAACCAAGGGAGGGCCAGTGCACCAATAATGGCATTCTAGGGGGACAGCTTTGGGGAGCACTCAGAGGAGCACGACTGGACACCATGGTTGTCCTACTCATTAAATCTGTTCCATTGCAAGGGTATCTTTGTGTAAGTAGTGTGACGAATCACATATAAAAGACACTTCTTTTTTGCAGTTAAGTCAGAGTGAGATTGCATTATTTGGCCGGTGTAAAGACGGGTGGGGGTGGTATCTGTACTTCTGCCCTCTATATGGTTGGGGTAGGAGACTAGAGCACCCCACCCAAGTTTCTCTATAGGGTGCTTTGGACGAGCAACCAAGGCTTAAGCTCTCAGGAGGTGATGTGGACTGCTTCTTAAGTACAGCGATTCCCCAAGCCCCCACAAAGGAATGTCCACACACTATGTTAGGTGATAACACACCTTATTTATATAAAACAAGGCTCAGATAAATACATACACATAAATAGCACACTATTCTAATAATGGCAACAATGTATACAATATACAATGTATATTGTGGTGGATATGTGGCACCACAATAGACTTAGATTCATTAAAAATGCACAAACTGCTGGCTGTTTTTTATGAGCATTGCAAAGCAAGGTGTTAGGTTGATTGCAATCAACCTTTCAATATATAGGTACATAAAATAAAACATTTGACAGAAGATAAAACATTAAAAAACGAAGAAAAAAAATAAAACACAAAAAACACGGCAACACATCAGAACTTTCCAATGAACTTGAAACTAGATATTCATTCCCAAGTAGATGAGCAGACAATGGGCGATTCTATAATGTAGCTCAATATTCAGAATCTAAGTTAGGCCGCAAAATCAGCTGGATTCAATTTGCATCCGTTTAATTGCAAGGCTTCAAGAAAGTGAACAGCAGCAATTCTAACAGAGCTATGATAGATTCAGTGAGCAAGTGTTGCAAAGTCCAGAATCGGCATACATGTTCATGACTGCTAATGACTCTCCGTCACAGGTAGGCCACAGATTGAATCTTAGACGCATGAAAGCAGTTCTGTGCAGAGGCGATGGACATTTCGCCAAGTAAGGTTCCAGTGTGCGATATTTTTTATTGTTAAAGGGATTGTTCCTGAAATCACTGTTAGACTGGCCTACTTCTCGTGTTTTAATCCAGTCAAATTGGAATTATTTCTGCTTTGTGCGTGTTGGATTGCCCAACAAAAGATCCAATTATATGTCCGCTGCCGCCGGTATGTTTACAATGGTTGTTTTCCACGTGGATACAAACCTGTGGCTCGATGAACGTAGCTAATATGCTTAATAGCATGTCTGACGTCAGAGCTAAAAGGCATTTTCTGCCATAGTGCCATAGAGAGAGATCAGTCCCAATGCAAATGTGATCATAGCCACTGGTAAACATCGAGGGAGATTCAAGACACGCCTCCAGAACGTCCCTTCGATTTTCTGCCAGATGTTTTCACGGAAAACACTTTGTTTCTGCACCATATAACATGATTGGTACAGCCTATTGGTTAAAGTAGGTTAAGACTGGCACACAAGAGAATTTGCCATATTTGGCAAGTAGAACTCTAGCTTGGGTTGCTCTCCACATCGGCTGGGTATGGAATGCCATGATCTCGAGCATTGATATGTATACCTACATATGAGTAATAGTGAAGCAGTTTAAGCTTCGTGTCACGTAAGGTCCAGCGGAGAGATTTACTTGCCCCCCCCCCCGCGTTCTGCCACAGTGCGTAACCCTGGTTTTATCCAGGTTGATTAATAACTGATTTTGCTCTGCATAGGAGGCAAGCGCATCTAGTGATCTCTGTAAACCCTTAGGGGTTTTGATAATAGTCGAGCGTGAAGCAGCTACAGTATGGATTGTGTTCCTATCTTTGGTGCATCTGTCATGATGTTTAAGTATGTCTCCTTCAGGTCTGATATAAAGGAATTAAAGAGCGCTGAGGCAGGAATATAGCCCTGCTTCAGACCTCTGTATATAGCACTGGGTGCAGATAGAACTCCCTCCAATGTCAATCGTATCTGTATGGAGGCATCAGTGTGTAATGATTCAATAAGTGAACTGATGGACAAAGGGCATACGGCTTTGCATAATTTGGCCATCAACAGTTTTCTGGAGACGGAATCAAACGGAGAACGAAAATACACAAAAGCCAGATACAGCGGTAGTTTTTGGGCAAAGGCATGTGTTTTTATGGCAGTAATGGTCATAAGGTTGATCGCTGTGCCCAACTCGGCCACAAAACCTGTCTGGAAAGGGTCACGACTCTGGGATCTTATTGTCCAGTCATTAAAGTCCCTCAAGATGAAGCGGGCAAATATTTTGCCAGGCGCATAGAGTAGGGCAGTAGGTCTGTAGTTGGTTGGAGAGTTGCGGTCCCCTTTCTTAAAAAGAGGTACAATTATGGATTTTAGCCATGATTTTGGAAGAGAATTCATCTCCAGAACATAAGCAAAAATGTTGTCGGGAATAGTAGCCGGGCTTTTGGATGCTCCTTGAACATGGCATTGTTTAAGCCATCAGGGCCCGGAGCTCTCGACCCACTTGATCTTTGAATATAGTACAGAATGTCTTCCTCAGACACTTGAAGATGTGAATTATTGGACGTTATTTTAGTGGGTCCAGTAGAGGAAGGACTAGGGAGAGCATATAGGGTAGCAAAGCGATTCACCCATTGTTGTTCCGAGACACCATTGATCTCAATGGGAGTCTGCATCACATGATTGGCTCGATTAAGTAAGGACCATGTTTGAGCAAAGTTCTTGGAAGTGATTGCCTCCAGCATGGCCTCACCATCTCTTTGAAATAACAGGGCTCTCCGGGACCCACCATCTCTTTGAAATAAGAAGGCTCTCCAGGCCTCACCATCACTTTGAAATAACGGGGCTCTACGGGCCTCACCATCTCTTTGAAATAACAGGGCTCTACGGGCCTCACCATCTCTTTGAAATAACAGGGCTCTCCGGGACCCACCATCTCTTTGAAATAACAGGGCTCTACGGGCCTCACCATCTCTTTGAAAAAACAGGGCTCTACGGGCCTCACCATCTCTTTGAAATAACAGGGCTCTCTGAGCCTCACCATCTCTTTGAAAAAACAGGGCTCTACGGGCCTCACCATCTCTTTGAAATAACAGGGCTCTCTGAGCCTCACCATCTCTTTGAAATAACAGGGCTCTCCGAGCCCTTATCCAATTTTTGTATTTGGATTTTAACATCCTCAGTGCCACCGATCTTTTACACACAGAGAGAAGAGAAGCAAGTCTCTTGTCTCCGCAAAACGCAGTTTTTTAAATCCTTAAATTCTGCATCAAAGAGATGTTTGTTTTTGTAAGTTGCTCTGGTTATTGTAGAGGAATGAAGTCTAAAGACATGTAGAGCAACTGTGCAGTGCTCACCCATGTAATTAGTGTTTTCGTCAGAAAAAGATTGGCCTTGGATGATGTGCTCATTTACCTGTTGCAAAGTTGAGTCAGACCCTCGGAAACGGTTTCTTCCACCATTGAGAGTGGCTTGTCCCTTGTTTCTGGTCATGGGAGAGTGAGGCGGCGTGGACAGCCAGGACCAACTTAAGGTTAACATTTCATGGTCGCCGTGGGTTTGCTTCACAACTTCAAATTTGGTCGCATTGGCAAATAGATCTCCATCTATATAGATGTAATCAATAATACCCTCCTGGGTACCCCTGGGCCAGGTGCTCTGCGGAGTTAAATCGCCAGGGAGCGCTCCATCACTCATTATCAGTTGTCTCTCCCTCATGAGGGTCATCCATTTCCGACACGCTAAGTTTTCAATTGAGGCGTGTTCTGACCAACAGTGAAGATTCAAATCCCCCCCTAGGATGGTATGGGTAATAGAAGGAGTTTGGATGACAAGATCTAAAATCATTTCGAGATCGGCAAATAATTTGTTATTGGTAATTCCAGCAGGGTTCCTATAAACGTTGGTACGTGCTATCACTCTGCCTGCCAATTCTATTTGAACTAATTGGGTAAATTGACTTGGAGCAGCCCATGGTTGAATGGTCAAACCCGAGCTGCAACCGGGAGACCTGAGGTCAGCCTTCCTTAGCAGGGTATTTGAGCAGGGTGCAAGATAACCTGATGATCAGCCCGTAATGGAGTTTCCAAGAGCCATGTTTCTTGTAAGGCTATAATATCAAAGGTGTTAAGGAGGTTATTAGAACCATTTTATGCAGGATGTTGAGAGCATTGGACCATCTACTTAATTATTTGCATGACAGGCTAGTAGTCATCACGGTTAAAGTGTGCTTTGTGTTGCTCACTTTAACCATCAAGTGCAAGTACAAGCGCATTCAGGCCACACAAGTGGGGAAAGAGCGCTATATAAATAACCAAATACAATCCAATACAATCACAGATGTGCAAGGTAAGCAGTGCTTTGTGAAGTCTTTTGGTTGGAAATGTTCCATCAGGCATATGAAAGGCTCTGCTGCTGACGGAAGAAATGTGTTTGCAGGATCATCTGCAGAACACCGCAGAGTGAGTGAGTGTGAGTGAGTGAGTCTGTCGTGGGCAGCGCTTGATCATCTGAGCCGAGCCGACTAGATTCTATCTTTGGCTTGTGAGAAAGAAAAAGTGTCCAGGGCGTGTTTCGTGAGCCTTTGAACTAAAAAGGTAAGCTCTTTCAAAAGCAAATGAACTAGTGGACCAATAGTTTATATGACACCTCCACCTCTGTTCTTGAGAGCAGTTTGCGTGAATTGACAGGAGCAGAAACCCGCATGTAGGGCGTCTCAAAGGTTGTAGAATCAGGCTCATAACTACTGTCCCCTTCCTACTTAAAATAATGCTTACCTCCAGATCCAGCAATATCTAGAGACTAATAATCTCTTAGGGCTTAGACAATCAGGCTTTAGACCACTCCACGGAACTGAAACTGCCCGGATCGATCTGAAGATGCACATGGACCAACTGAAGGACAATAGACAATGGGGGCCATTATGAGGTGGCCGGTAAGGGATTACCGGCACCGGCAAGGCCACTGGTGCCGGTAATCCCTTACCACCCTATTCCGAGGTCCCTTAGCGGGTTCCTCCAGTAACGCCTGGCCTGGTCTGACCAGGCGTTATGGGCGGGACCCATTAAGGGACTTCAGAGCTAATAACGGTACTGCAATTTGCGGTACTGTTATTAGCGCCTTCCCCATTGAGCCCTATGGGGGCTCAAATGGGAATGGGGAAGGGCTTTTTCAATGGGGACTTACCGGTCCCGCAAAGGTCGGACTACACTGGTAAATCCCCATTGCACCATACCAGTGCCGGACCCGTTATTGGAGGCAGTCATGGCGCAAATAGCGCCATGACTACCTCCAATCTCGGAATGAGGCCCAATGTGTTCTACTTCTCCTACTAGACCTGCCAGACGCTTTTGAATTGGTGGACCACAATATGCTTTGCAAACACCTTTCATCAGCGGCTAACTTCTTGCAAGAGGCCGCAGACTGGATAAAATCCTTTCTACGCAATAGATTGATGAGTCTTTGCCCAGTCTGTTGCTGCGGAACACTGCCCCAATCACATGCAGAGTGCCACAAGGCTGGTGTGTCTCTCCAACCATGTACAATGCCTCTCTTTGACAAACTAGACCTTCTGGGTGTCATCTACACTAACTATGCAGATGACACCCAGATACTCATCCCCCTCTCGGGCAACTACGACACAAACAGTGCCCTTCCAAACAAAGTCTACCTGATCATCCTGGCATGGATGGCAGTCCACAGCCTCTGCCTGAATGATGAGAAGACAGAGTTACTAATCCTAGGTGCCCCTACTAACCTGAATAAACTTGATACCCAATACTCCTCATTCAATATAAATGGCAATATCATCAAAGTCGCCAAGGAGAGTAAAACTCTAGGCTTGCACCTTGATTCTACCCTGAACTTACAAAGACAAGTGAATGCGACTGCTCCTGCGACTTCATGCACTTGCAAGCTCACACGCGCTTGCAAACCGTAGCTCTCCACAAGTAGCTGCATCATACTGGCAAGAGCTCTAATCTTATGGAAGCTGGATTACTGTAATGCACCTCACGCAGGAGAGAACAAATATCTCCTAAATAAACTCCAAATATTACAACAGCTTTCAGCATCCCGAAGAAAGATATCTCTGAAATTAGAAAAAAAGCATAACTGGCTTTCTATTAAGAAAGGATTCACTTCAAAATATTCTCCATTACGCACAAATGCCGGAACAATGCTGCTCCACAATACTTAAGAAAGCTTGATCCCGACCAACTAGGTCCATCAACTCCTACTGCATTACCGTTCCTCGGCTTAATCTGAAAACAGCTGATGGCAACAGCTTCCCGGTCCAAGCGGCTCAAGCGGGGAATGCCTGCGCTCTTCCTCTGCGCACTGATCAGCCATTCCAATGCTTCAGGCCCAATACCAAAAAATGGCTAGCTATGAACGACAGGTCATTCCTAGGCGCTTAGAGAACCCCGAACTCTCTCTGCTCCTCTTTTCCCATTACACACTTGCTGCTTACAGGAGCACAGACCCCCTCCCTGTCACTGTTGTAAATCATTTGTAAACTTCGCCCTGACACTTATCACTCTTACTTTTCTTGTTTTATGACTGTTATGTATGCACACAATTTGTTATACATGTACTCAATATGTATACTATATGTAACTAAGCTGTCCCGCAATGCGCCCAGGTACCCCAGGGTGTGGTGTGCTGTACAAATCAATAAAACAAACCAAAAAGAACCATTGGGATGAACGTGAGGGGACATGGTTGCAGAAGTAGCGACGCGTGTTGGTAAGCTTGAGTGTGGGGCTCAGGAGAGTACAGCTCGGATTACAGCAGAGTTTAGACCTAGAACCGAAGCTTGGCACTAGATGCAGTCAGATGGAGTGTGGGGCTCAGGAGAGTACAGCTCGGATTAGAGCAGAGTTTAGACCTAGAACCGAAGCTTGGCACTAGATGCAGTCAGATGGAGTGTGGGGCTCAGGAGAGTACAGCTCGGATTACAGCAGAGTTTAGACCTAGAACTGAAGCTTGGCACTAGATGCAGTCAGATGGAGTGTGGGGCTCAGGAGAGTACAGCTCGGATTAGAGCAGAGTTTAGACCTAGAACCGAAGCTTGGCACTAGATGCAGTCAGATGGAGTGTGGGGCTCAGGAGCGTACAGCTCGGATTAGAGCAGAGTTTAGACCTAGAACCGAAGCTTGGCACTAGATGCAGTCAGATGGAGTGTGGGGCTCAGGAGAGTACAGCTCGGATTAGAGCAGAGTTTAGACCTAGAACCGAAGCTTAGCACTAGATGCAGTCAGATGGAGTGTGGGGCTCAGGAGAGTGCAGCTCGGATTAGAGCAGAGTTTAGACCTAGAACCGAAGCTTGGCACTAGATGCAGTCAGATGGAGTGTAGGGCTCAGGAGAGTACAGCTCGGATTAGAGCAGAGTTTAGACCTAGAACCGAAGCTTGGCACTAGATGCAGTCAGATGGAGAGCAGTTGTGTGAGGACTTCAGGAGGTGCTCAAGTGGGCCCTAAATACATACAAAATCTGTCATTAAAGCAAAGGTTGCGACCCTCCTGCTTTAGATTGGCATGGATTGGAATGGAGGGGACAGCTTTCACTTAAAATCTTACATCCATTTTTCTGCAACTTTGCCTTTTAGCGCGTGGTCTAGGCACTGTCCAGGCAGGGCTTGGATCCCCTTTCTGTAGTATTTGGTGATGGGTGGAGCGAGCTGCAGGAGCAGTAAAGTGCAAGAGGGGCCTCACACAGGAGGGGCCTCACACAGGAGTGGTCTCAGACAGGACGGGGCTAGTTTAGACCAGCTCATGGACTAGGGATGCGGGAAAAGGGCAGGGAACATCCAGGAGAGGGCCTTCACTGACAGAGCATCCTGCAACTGGAGGCACTTGAACTAGGAAGACAGATGACAATTGTACAGTTCTGGGGGTGCAAAGGCCACAATTAGATTCCCGCGCTCTGTATTTGAAGCAACTTGACCACGTGGCCCAGTCAGTCTTGCACCCTAAAGCAGGCAGCGTTCACAGGATCCCGGGCGCACCATTGTTGTGCTGTGCTGCCCACTGGACTGCCATCTCCACTTCAGCCTGTCCTCTTCCTGAAGCTCCTTTGCAGACGTGCTGTTCCACCAGGCCACGTTTCCAGACTAGGATTGCCATGGCTATACCAGCAGCAGCAATGGACACCGGAGCAAGGACCCACCAGTGCGTTCGACCACCACCTGAAACGACAAAGATTATTAAAGGCCTGCACGTGGCACAGCGCCAAATTGAACAATGACAACAGCGATTATTGTAGATAATAGTAACAGGCGCTATTAATAACAAGCGTTGTAGAAAAGCAGGTTACTCCAGCACGGATGAGGATTGTATAGGGCATTACAAGGGGATAATCAACAGCAGACCAAATTACAAGTTGGAGTCAAAAATCAATTATCTTACGATAGTGCCCCGTAGAATGACCTTTAATGCTATTAACAGACCCTCTGGAAGCAGCAAACATGCAGGGCAGCCTGCAGTCTGAAATAATAACACATACACAGCTATATGCTCATATGTACTGGCTAGTGAAATGCGTGTTCACATGTGGTGACCTCTTGCTTCAAAATCAGTTTGGTGAAATGACCAATCAGCATACGGCATAGCAGTTCGGGGACAGCAGGCCTCTATCGCCAGTTACAGCCATCATTCTAAGCATTTTCATTGGTCAGTGGAGTGCAGCTCTAGGGATGTTAAGCTTTGCTCTTCTGCCACCGAGTGGAAATAGGGTACATAATGAAGCGCATTTCAGACAGAAAAAGACCTCTGCTTGACAGCGGGGCCGGTTACAATTGCCCCCCAGCACCGGGGCATTCCCCCAGCGACAAGCTGACAGCTTCAGTGTGAAACCAAAAAGGCTAACGTCCCTCTCTCCATCCTAGAATTCTTCTCACTCAGGATGACGTGCTGTCACAATCAAACCCAAAAGTCTCCAGCAGGCATATGGGGGGGGGGGGTTTGAGGGGGCCGGGTGGGGCCGGGGGGCGGGGGGCTAATGCTGAGCACTATTTGAAGGAGGCAAGTCAGGCCAGGGCCGCAGCGTCATCTAGCCAATAATGCCGACGACCCAGGAGTGCCTGTGCAAGTGTGCTGTGTGCAGCCACATCCCTTGACGATCCCACACGAGAAGTGTCAGGGAAAGAAGATTCAGTCAAGCGCTGGGGCCCCAGAGTCCGCAAACATGGAGGGCCACAAGCTATGTGGTAGGCACCTCTAACAGCAGTGGAAACCAGGTTTCCAAACTTAAAATATGTGCCGTCAGACTCAAGAAAAGCTCTTCGGAACGAGTTGGCACCGGGCCAGGTAGGGCAGCCCCATAAAAACACATTGGCACTCATACAGAGAGAGAAAGATGTACACAGAATTACACGGAGTTAACAGCTGTGAGAACCCTGAGGGTATTCTCACTTCTATTCCCCTTGGGTCCTCTGTGCAGGTGGCCAGGGAAAGGCCATTGCTTTTTGGATCCTGATCCTGAGGGTGGACAAGTGAGGGAGGATCAACTTGGTGGAGGTTCCTTGGCGACTGGGGGGCCCTTGGGCAAGTCATGGTTGTAATGTAGATAAATGGATCCAGAGACCTGGCACCATTTATCTCCAAACTCATTAAAGCATTGTTCTCAACTAAAACCGTCCCAAGCAACCTGAAAAAATCTTGGGTCCTACCCCTACTTAAAAAACAAACCCTAGACCCAACCATTCCAACTAACTATAGGCCTATAACGACGGTGCCATTTCTTCTGAAGATACTTGATAGAGTAGCGTACCTTCAGATACAACAATACCTTGAAACAAATCACCTTCTAGGCACTCACCAATCAGGTTTCAGGCCACAACATGGTACTGAAACCGCATTGATCGACCTAAAGACACACATTGAGGAACTTACGGACAAAGGGAAAACTGCTATGCCACCCCTCCTTGACTTGTCACCTGCCTTTCACTTGGTGGACCATGACGTTCTATGTAAACAACTTGCCCTGGCAGCTCCCTTCTCCGAGGACGCAATAGCATGGGTCCAATCATTCCTCAACAGAAATATGCGAGTGTTCTCCCAGTCAGATTCAGCAGATCCAATCCCCATAAGGTGCGGCGTCCCACAAGGTTCTTGTGTATCGCCCACCATGTACAACATCTTCACGAAGCTGCTGTTTGACAAATTGGATAATCTGGGTGTCACCTACACTAACTATGCGGACGACACACAGATCCTCATACCCCTTTCGGGCAATTATCTCAGCGACACGTGTTTCGTGACAGAATTTACCTCCTCGTTCAGGCATGGATGGCCCGCCATGGCCTCTGCCTGAATGACGACAAGACTGAACTATTGATATTAGGAACCACAGCCAACCTTAAAAAAAACTCAACGATTACTCCTCCTTTAACATTGATAGCAACACCATCAAGGTTATAAAGGAAGTAAAGACGCTAGGATTTTACCTTGACTCCACACTAACCATGAGCAAACAAGTCAACTCTTTAGCGTCCCCATCAGCATACATGTGTAAACTAATCAGAGCCTGCAGGCCTTACCTATCCTCATCCAGCTGTATCACCCTAGCAAACTCCCTCATACTCTCAAGACTGGACTACTGCAATGCCCTCTATCTGGGCGCTAACAAGTACATCCTAAATAAGATCCAAACGCTACAGAATAATGCCTTAAGAACGGCACCAACTATCCCAAACAAAGATCACATCCCTGAACTTAGAAGACAAAACCACTGGCTGACAATCAAGGACAGAATCCTCCTTAAAACAACTTCCTTGACCCACAAATGCCTGAATAACGCTGCCCCACGTTACCTCACCAACCGGATAGTTAGGGAAACAACCAATCGCCCGACCAGGACTGCCAATTCATGCTGCCTCAGTGTACCACGATTCAACTTATCCAAAACTGGCGGTAGAAGCTTCCCAGTTATGGCAGCCCAAACATGGAACTCATTCCCGCCATCAATCCGTGCTGATCAAACTTGCTTCAGACGCAACATCCAGAAATGGATCAGAACCAACGACGCTCACCCTAGGACCGAAACTCTAAAAATAAGATGTTAAGCTAAGCACATGCTACAGTACTTACATGGAGTCCTCAATATAAGAGGATGTTGAAGGTATCTATCCAACTGCGTGCTCCCCCCACATCTCATGTTACCTACTAACTGTAAATATATGTAACACGGCACCTTGTAAATATTGACTGCTAATGCTGATCACATACTGTAAACTAACTGTAAATATTTTTAAGACTGTACCTGTACAATATTTTGACTGTCAACGTCTGTAAATTAAGCCAAAAGCCTAGTTGTACTGCTTGCACCCAATTACCTACGGGTTTGGAGCACCATACAAATAAACAAACAATGTGTCACCCCTCCTGAGCAGCTTTGTATCTCCCAGGAGCTCGTGGCAGTGAGTGACTGTACTCAATAAAAAGCAATAAGCGGCTTCTCGCTCTTCAGTCTTCAGTGTAAGCAAACATGGTGTGCTGTGTCGTTATTGCGCAGCACCATGTTGGTGCGGCATAGCTGACAGAGGGCGTGCCCTGCAGGGCCCTCCACCATGACAGTGCCCCTGCCGGGCAACACTGTCCCTCATGGCTGCCTACCATTTTAGTAGAGCCCCTTCTGGGCAACTCTACATTGGGAAGCCGGTGCCCCTGCTGGACAACACTGGCGTCATCTGCTGATGCAGGCCTGGGTGCCCCCAGGCCTAGGATGAGCACGTGTGCTCACGGGCTGACTGGGTGCCCCCAGTCCAGAGCTGTCTGGCCCCAGCCATGATGTCATGTCGGGTGATCCCGACATAAGCAGGGTGATCCCTGCCTATAATCCTGCTGCATTATCGCAGCTTGTGTGTCTGCTGTGTGCCCCCAGCACGTCGGCTGGGTGCCCCCAGCCTTGGTCAGCCAGCCAGGACATAACGATGGTATCCCCTTTCTCCTAATGACAACCCACTCAATCCTTCTCCAATGTTTATGGGTTATTGTAAACCAGCTCCACTTATTTGGTCTCAGTTATGCTACTCTAGTACTAGGACGAGGAAGAGCAGATTAGGAGTTATACACACCATCATGCAACTACACCACTCTGGTACTGAGATGAGGAAGAGAGCCTCAGAGGAATACCACTACCAAGACCAGGCACGGCTCACTAATAAACCTAACTATAGTCAGCCCATTGAAAGAGGACCCACACCTGCAGCTCATTAACAAACCTCAGGTGTATAAAAGGTTGGCGCCATTGTATGCAGAGCTGCCATGTGACAAGGGTTGGAATACCAGGGACTGTAGAAGCTCGTGGTCACAACTGGGATGGCGTGAGAACACGAGTTCTGTGGCGCAACTGCAAGGCAAGAGAAAGCGGCATGCTGAATGGCCCGCCTTCTATCGAGAGGCAGAGTGCTCAGTCTCCCATCGCGCTGCGAGAGCGCAGGAGTGTCTCAGGGGCAGAGGAGGGAACCCTGGAGGCAATAAAGTTGAAGCAAGTCCAGCGCAATATGTGGGGAGTCCGCAGAGGAAGCCGGTGAGTTTCAGAGACCAGGAAACCCAGTGTGAAACTGACCACGAGCGCTGTGAAGGAACCATCGATTGTGAAAGCATACATTGTAGCGGAGTGGTCGCGTGGGTCTGAAAGGAGTGGAACACGTTTTCGAAAGTCTCTGTTTGAACTGTTCATTGAATTAACAATCACGTAAAGTATTAAAGTGATTATACACCTTAAGAAAGGAGAAGGAACGGTTCTGAAATGTTCCAATCTGGGAAAGAGACATTTCAATGGTGTCAAGAAGTCTTAATCGCTCAACTTTTGTAAATGTTTATTTATAGAGCGCTTATACACAGGTGAAGTGCTACAAAGTGCTTCAAGGCGGGACGGGAACAGGGGAGTTACGAGTCATTCTTAGGTTATAACATTTCCGAATGATCTTGCAACAATGACTAGCAAACTTGGCCTGACAGCCTTACTACAAGTGCAGGTGTAAGACAAAAAGGAAGGAGCGAAGGGGGAGGAGAGGGAGAAGAACATACAGTCCTTAAGCTATCGTACCCGGCCAATGATGTTCCAAATAGTGCAAGTGCGTGACAGATGGTAAGGCAATAGGCAGGGGGTGAAAAGGAGAAGTATATACAGAAACAAAAAACTGCCGTACTAAGACTGGCAGACCAGGCCCAGTACATTCTAGGTAACGTAAGTGCCAGACATGGAATGATGGGAGGTGGGGAAAGGGAACAAGTGCGCCCAGTCCAAGGCCCTGGGTTAAGTGCTGAGAGGGTACCATTCTCAAGGAATGAGTAAAGTAGTACAGAAGTGGTGGGTGGGGAGCAGAGACCTGAGGGCAAGTGCAAGGACTGGCGGGAGAGCCTGAAACCTGTGTGGCTCTAGAGGTGCAGCAGGCGACCAGTCTGAACGGAGCTGAGTTAGGGAGAGAGGGAGGAGGGCAGTAGGCAAGAATAGAGAGAGGGGGTTAACAAGGGAGAGGGAGAGAGGAGCAAGAGAAGAAGAAGGTCTTGAGGAGTTTCCAGAACTTAAGGTGATCAGGCTCAAGACGGAGAAAGGCAAGGAGGGAAGCCCCTGCAGAGGAAAGAGATCTACCCCCAAATCGGTTTCGAAAATCTGCTCACCCGGAGATAGTTGGAGGACTTCGAGCGGAGGGCTCTAAAAGGAGAGTATTTAGGGAGAGAGAGTTGTAGATAGTGGGGGCCCCAGCCCCAGAAAGCTTTGTGGACTATGCAGAGAGTTTTGAACTTGATCCTTGCAGCCACAGGGAGCCAGTGGAGGAATTTCAGTGCCAGAGAGATGCAGTCCCTGGGCTTGAGGCCAAGGATAAGTCTTGCGGTTCTGTTCTGGATGAGTTGTAGAGGTCGGAGAGTGGAAGTAGGAAGACTGAGAAAGAGACTTTGCAATAGTCCAGTCTAGAAAGAACCAGGGCTCTGCAGATGGTAAGCCTCTGGGGGAAGGTGAGAAAAGGTCAAATACCTCTGAGTAGGTGCAGCTGGTAGTAGAATTTTTTGGAGGTGTGCGAGGAGGAGAGAGTGGAATTGAAGATGACCCCTAGATTTTTTGCCTCACTAGTGGGTGAAGGCGCTGGGCCAAAGGAGGCAGTCCATAGTGACAGTGGGAAGGCGGGAGCAGGGATCCCAATGAGGACGATCTCTGCCTTGCTGGCATGGAGGCAGAGATCGTTTGCTGCACACCAGTAGTAAATAGCGGACAGTCAGGGATGAGCGAGGAGGAGGAGGAGGAGGAGGAGGAGGAGGCCGAGGGTAGACTGAAAGAGAGCTGTGCGTCATCTGCATAACACTGAAAGTTGGAGATGAAGGCAGAGATCATGCAGGCCAGAGGGGCCATGTATGACATTGAAGAACCAGGGGAATAGGTTAGATCCCTGGGGGACAGCACAAGTTGAGAGAGTGATAGCAGAGAGGCAAGCCATGCCAGGGCCTGATCTGTGATCCCCAGGGTGTCACAGAGACAAGATATCAGGATGTTGTGGGTTACTGTGTCGAAAGCAGAGGAGAGGTCAAGAAGAATGAGGACAGAGGGAGAATTAGAGTCATGATTTGAGAGCAGGTTTTCACGGGTGTTCAGAAGAGCAGTTTCCGTGCCTCTGGATGCTCTGAAGCCAGACTGATGGTCATGGAGACAACCAACAGATTCAGTGTGGAGGGTAAGCTGAGAGATAGCCAACTTTCCAAGGAGTTTTCACAGGAAGTGAGTGATAGAGATCGGTCGGTAGTTTGCTTGAATGGAAGGGTTGGCAGAAGGTTTTTGAGCAGAGGTTGCCCAAGAGAGTGCTTGAGAGAAGTGGGGAAAACTCCGGTGGTGAAGGAGAGTGTAGAGGAGCTGAATGACTCTACAGAACGTCCCGCCCCTATTCTACCTATATGTTGGAAACCAGAAGTCGTGACATGTGCAACGCCAGTAATGGTACCTATACTGCGAAGAATCTTTGAGGCAAGATATCCGTTGAGAAGACTATGTGAGGTATCCTCAAAGGACGGATGGGCTCTTAAGAGAACCGCCTGAAGAAGTATAAAGATGCAGGAAGACACAACGGACAGAGTGGTTCTTTATCCATCGACACCTTTGATCAGGCAACCTCTAAAAGATGAAGCCAGATGACTGAGACCCTTGGGTTTTGACCTTACAGAACCAAAATCCCAAAGAAGAGAATACAAAATAACATTGCCAAGATCAAGAGGAAACCCGTTGCAACTTGGCTTGTGTAGGTAAGAAAGGGCCCAGGTGAAAGAAAGGGGTCTAAATAGACAGACCTCCCAGACGGAATGCACAGAAAAATAAAGGGAAATTGGTTGATCATCCTAAATTCAAGAAATCTAAGGAAAATGAGGGAACGTATGAACATTGGAAATGGTTGGCGGGACTATTGGCTGCGAAGAGCAAGTCCACATAGTGTCATGGCCTGTCAGAAGATAAAACCCTAACAGTGGCAAGCTGAAAACACCAGGGTCTTTTCCCCTTGTGTTTGCCACTGGGGATCTTGCAATTGGAAAACATGACATCATATGTCTCCAGGAGACATGGCTACGAGAGCCACCCATCCTGGACGGCTATGCAGTCTATTTAAATCCAGCCTTGAAAGGCCATAAAGGAAGACCAATGTCAGGCCTTACAATAGCAATACAGCATCAGCTTCAATTTACCCTTTTGGATGAGCTATTACTGGCGGGCAGGATAACTGCTGGCAAGGAAAGGGTGGAGAAAATGTTGATTGTGATTAACCTATGTTGGAACCCCGCAAATGTGGATTGCTCAGACTTTACAGACCAGGTGGCTGATTTGATTGACACCCAAAGAGCTAAATGGAAGGAAACGTGGTTCATCTTATGTGGCGACCTAAATTGTATTTGCTGGGATACCAATGGACTATTAATCGAGGCTGACTCTGTAACTACAACGTCGGCAGAAAGAAGGGGTTTGGTCTGGATAAAAACTCTCACTCAAGGGAGATGGTCATCTTGAATGGTAACCTCCAGTGGGACACGCCCGGGCCGATAACCAGAAAGCGGAAGCAACGGGGACACATTCTTGATTATATTTGTACATCACGGAACATGCTTAACGCAGTGCAAACCATGACAATATTAACTATGCCCACAAGTGATCACAATTTATTAAGCATGACGTGGGACCCCGTTTGCCAGCTTAAGAACTGGGAGTCACCCCTGGTAGAAGTAGACTGAAAATCGAAGCACACAAAATTGCAGGCTTAACTGAAAAACTTCCATCTAGAAACCAATGGGCCTGAGCTGAGATTAGATTGTTCATGTCTATTCAACGCCTTTAAAATCAAGAAGAGAGAGTGAACCAACAACAAATGTGTCATCGCCATCGCTACGACGCAACCAGACCTTGAACCATCAAATCCAGGGTTTAAATAAAATAACACTCATTTAAAGCCAGGGTATCAATTCATAAATTAAGACAACAGTACCAGAATTGGCTGAAATTTTACAAAAAAAACCTACAAAAAGATGCTGAAGAAATGCTCCGTAAACACGGCAGAAATTTGGGCAACCATTAACCACCTTGACACTCCATGGGAAGCCCTGTTGCTAAACCCGATCTCGGCGACGATATGGATGGAGCACTTAAACAAGTTCCATGATCCAGATCAACGGGATCTGGCATTGATTCTATCAAAAAGCAAGGAGTGGAATAATCTAAATATGGATTTTAGATCTACATATGACATTATTTAACAAATCCAGCAATTTGCGAGCACCTGGCCCGACGGGATGACTAATGTGATGCTAAAACAAGGTATACAGCAGTGGTCTAGATTTTTGCTCACTCTATTTGAGCACATTGTTAAATCACAAAGGATTTCCACATCATGGAAGTCATCAGTGATAATTCCTATCTATAAGAAAGGAGAAAGGTTGGATCCAAGTAATTACAGGCCAATTGCGTTGCTGGACGTCGCCGGAAAGATTTTTGCATCTCTCATCTTGAAGCTTGTAGTGAAGTGGACTGTTACATCTGGCCACAGGGATGAATGGCAAGGTGGATTTGCAAAAGGTATCGGAACATCTCTTGACATCTTTATCATAAACATTCTGAAGGCCCGACTAGAGAGGAGGAAACAGGAGAAAATCTTGATTGCGTTTATAGAGCCAACGCAGGACTTCGATACGGTCTCACGTCCTAAGCTATGGAACAAGCTTGGCCAGTGGGGTTGTTCGGACGAACTCTTGGCACCAATTCAAGATCTTTATTCAGATACCACCGTGAAAGATAGGATGAATGGCTCAGGGTCAGTAACTGGGAGATCCAAATGAACATTGGGCTAAAGTAAGGTTGCCCACTGGCCCACGAGCTGTTCAACCTGTTCATATCTGACATAGATCAAGCGTTTGAAGATATTCGTTGCTTTCCCCCGAAAATAGCAAATATGGGAGTAGGATGATTATTATATGCTGGTGATATCGTCCTGGTGGACCAAACACCAATTGGCCTCCAAAGGCAAGTGGATGCCCTACAAGTCTACGTTAACTTAAATGGACTTACAATAAATCCAAAAAAATCAAGGATAATGCTTTTCGGCAACGCTGTGGGATACGGACAGAAAAAGCTAAAGGTTTGCTACCTGCGGGGTGAGAAAATATCAGTGGTGAAGTCATTCACCTACCTTGGTGTGTGTTTAAACACAAGCAAGAGTGACGCTCCAAGACTAGAAGCGCTTAGAAGGAAAGGAAACGGCTTAGCGGGACAAGGTAGAATCCTGCTGCTGAAGATTCTGTGAATTCTCGATCCCCTGATTTCCTTTTATAGGATGAAGATGATGCCCATCCTAACATACGGTGCAGAAACCTTTTTCACCTTTGGGGTGAAGAATTGGCCAAAGATTGAAGGCATCTTCTGGAAGAAAGTACTCCACCTTCCAAAAAGTACTCCAATTCAGTCAATTCGTATGGAACTGGGCCTTGTCCCGGGAGGATAGCTCAGTGGCAACGTGTTCGCCTTGGAAGCAAGACGACACAAAGCAACACAGGATCGATCCCAGGGTCCGCGCTTAGAAACCTCTGGGTATTTAAGCGCGTTATAAATACACAACTAAGAAAAGAAAAAAAACAATTACGCAACTAAAAAACAAACAATTCCTGTAACAGCACCTCGATGCCCACGGGCTGTGTGAGCACTTTAAAAATGCAATAAATAAATAATATCATTAAAGGCCATAGTAACGTGGAAATCTCTCGCACTCTATATGAAGTGTATCGACGAACGGCCAAAGGGAGGTTTTGTGGTACTAAAGAATATGATATGATATCTAAAGAAGGCTTTAGAAGGGACAACAGAGACCACCCTCATGGAATGGAAAGTTATCTGCCAAGCTATATTATCAGACTTGGGTGAATCCAAAGACACACTGTTATAGAAACCGGACAAAGTAAAACAAAAAAACAAAAAAAAAAATTATATGCGAGATTGGATTCTTCCACAGGACGAAAGACAGCGATATAAACAATATGGCAGACTCCTGCAAGAATCTAGACATTTACATTCCTTACCAAAATACCTTCAACTTTTTCCAAGCTGCTATCGGAATCTTTTTCCTACTAGAGAAATTGTGAGATTTTGAGAAGCCCCTCGAGGATCTGCGACATGCAGATTATGCCAAGCAGAAGCTACGACGGAGTCATTAAAGCATTTGGTACTGGAATGTTCTGCAACACAAGATTTGAGAATGAAACTCATGAAAGAAATGATCATCAAGTACAGCCCTAGATCTGTGGATGAATAGTGGCAAATACTTGTAGAGGGTGACAAAATGTCAATAACCTTGGCCCTTACAAGACTACTAATCTTAATATTCAAGCGGATTGATGCAACAAACAAATAAGCAGCTCTTAAACTGTTGAAGACGGATAAATTATCTATATGATATTGGACCGACCTAAGCGATATACATTTTATGTGAAAATGTGGAAAATGGCAAAAGGTCTTTCTCTAAAGTTTAACTATATAATACCAATAAAATATAATAAAGAAAGGAGCTGGTGACGTCACGGAAGAGGAGTGTGACGCACTGAAAAGGATGATCAGAGATAAGAATGTATAGACGAAGAATCTAAAGTCGGAATAAAGAATCGAGTAAGCTTTCATGTGCGGAACGAAGATTGCATGTGTGAAGAGCACGGCAGAAAACAGAAGTCGTTTTATAATTGTACAGATGCTGTAACGCAAGTATGCTAAGTTTGTTTGTTTGTTTGTTTATTCACTTTTATGCGCACCAGACCCGTGGGTAACAGGGCGCAGCAATAAGAAAAATGTAAAGCTTACAGGTTACAGAATAAAACAATATACAATATCCAATGTACATATATAAATCTCACGTGGAACGGGTGAAATGGCAAAACTGATGATGTAGGTGGATGAACGGGTGATGTGTTCGGAACCGATGAAGTGGGTGAAACGGGTGAAGTGGAGAGAACGTGTAAAATGGGTGGAACCAGTTAAGTGGATGGAACGTGTGAAGATGAGGTATGTGGATGGATGATGCATGGAAAAAGGATAACGTGGCTAGAACTAATGAAAGGAGCAGTGCAGAAACTGGTAGGAGTGCATAAATGGTTGAAGTGCTTGGAACGGGTTGGAGTGCGTAGAACGAAGTGGAGTGCATGGAACGGATGCGAGTGCATGAAACGGATGCGAGTGCATGGAACGGATGCGAGTGCATGGAACGGATGCGAGTGCATGGAACGGATGCGAGTGCATGGAACGGATGCGAGTGCATGGAACGGATTGGAGTGCATAGAATGGCGTAAGTCCACGCGTGACTTACATGGAATGGTTTGGAGAGCATGGAACGTTTGGAAGAGCATTGAAAGGAACGGTTTTGAATGCTTGAAACAGTCAGAGTACTTGGAACAGATGGAGTACATGGAACTATTGGAGTGGGCTCGATCTAATGTAAACCACCATATTCACATCTCCACACTTACTCTATTTATTTATTTATTTGCATTTGTAAAGTGCACAAGCAGCCCGCAGGCATGGAAGCGCTGTTGCAGAGATTGTCTTATATGCACATATTTGGTTTAGTTACGCAGAGATGGTTAGCTCTTGGTTACATTGAGCTTAATAAACAATGTTGCATTAGTTACAAGTGGAGAAATTGGTATAGGAGAGTGCACTAGCTTGTGGTAATGGAGTGCAGCAGTCAGGTGATCTAATGAGGCCTCAGGTGAACAGCAGGGTTTTGATTAGTTTCCTGAATGCCAGGTGAGATACAGTATTCCTAGCGTGTGGAGGGAGGGCATTCCAGTGTGTTGCTGCCAGAACTGGAAAGCTGGATCCTCCTGCTCGCGCTCTCTTTGTTTTAGGAACGGATATCCTGTTCGCATAGGCCAGGGGTGCACAACTGATTTTGACAGAGGGCCGAAAGTACCTTACATGAGGGCTATAGTGGGCCGAAAAGTAAAAGTGGGCGGGGCGGTAGGCGGGACATGTCAGGAGGCTTTTTCAACCCCCAATTTGTATTAAACACATGGAAAAAGATATGTTTTTGAGGGGTAACGATTTTTATTGCATTTCAAACTTACATTTTGTACTACACATTTTCCATTGCTATCATTTATTTCGATTTAGTTATTGTATATCGTCTGTTTAATTAAATTATATATATTTTATTGACCCTTGATTGGACATTCCGTTATTTTGGACTGCTATAGTTTGCTGTTTGGGTTACCCAAGAGGAGTATGGCCTTCGTTGAGTAAGGTTTCCTCAAAAAAGCAAAGGATGTACATCTCCTAACTGTGCCTGTTTTAGCTTTATTATTGAGTTCACTCTTGGAGTGCAACACTATGCCCCATGGCTCCCATCCCCAACCCAACCAAACACTATGCCCCATGGTCCCCTCACCCCCAACCAAACACTATGCCCCATGGCTCCCATCCCCAACCAAACACTATGCCCCATGGCCCCCTCACCCCTAACCAAACACTATGCCCCATGGCCCCCTCACCCCAACCAAACACTATGCCCCATGGGCCCCTCACCCCCAACCAAACACTATGCCCCATGGCCCCCACCCCCAACCAAACACTATGCCCCCTGTCCCTCACCCCCCAAGCAAACACTATGCCCCCTGTCCCTCACCCCCCAAGCAAACACTATGCCCCCTGTCCCTCACCCCCAACCAAACACTATGCCCCATGGCCCCCTCACCCCCAACCAAACACTATGCCCCATGGCCCCCTCACCCCCAACCAAACACTATGCCCCATGGCCCCCTCAACCACAAGCAAACACTATACCCCCTGTCTCTCACCGCCAACCAAACACTATGCCCCATGGCCCCCTCACCCCCCCAAGCAAATACTATGCCCCCTGTCCCTCACCCCCAACCAAACACTATGCCCCCTGTCCCTCACCGCCAACCAAACACTATGCCCCATGGCCCCCTCGCCCCCAACCAAACACTATGCCCCATGGCCCCCTCACCCCCCTAACCCCCAACCAAACACTATGCCCCATGGCCCCCTCACCTCCAAACACTATGCCCCATGGCTCCCAACCCCAAACAAACACTATGCCCCGTGGCCCCCTCACCCCCAACCAAACACTATGCCCCATGGCCCCCTCACCCCCAACCAAACACTATGCCCCAAACACACTCAAGCATGCACCCATACAGACCTGAACCCCCCACCCCCCAAATCAGCACACACACAAACATGCACCCATACAGACCCGAACCCCCCACCCCCCAAATCAACACACACACAAACATGCACCCATACAGACCCGAACCCCCCACCCCCAACTCAGCACACACACACACTCAAGCATGCACCCATACAGACCCAAACCCCCCACCCCCCCAACTCAGCACACACACAAACATGCACCCATACAGACCCGAACCCCCTCACCCACCCAAATCAGCACACACACAAACATGCATCCATACAGACCCGAACCCCCCACCCCCACAACTCAGCACACACACACAAACATGCACCCATACAGACCCGAACCCCCCACCCCCCCAAATCAGCAAACTCTCAAACAAGCACCCATACAGACCCGAACCCCCACCCCCCAACTCAGCACACAAAAAACATTCAAATCAAAACATTCATACACATCCGACACCCCCCACCCCCGCATCTCAACATACACTCAAAATACATTCAAACACAAACATTCATACACATCCGACACACCCCCCACCCCCGCATCTCAACATATACACAAAATACATTCAAACACAAACATTCATACACATCCGACACACCCCCCCACCCCCGCATCTCAACATACACTCAAAATACATTCAAACACAAACATTCATACACATCCGACACACCCCCTCACCCCCGCATCTCAACATACACTCAAATAAATTCAAACACAAACATTCATACACATCCGACACCCCCCCCCACCCCCGCATCTCAACATACACTCAAAATACATTCAAACACAAACATTCATACACATCCGACACACCCCCTCACCTCCACATATACACAAAAAACATTCAAACACAAACATTCATACACATCCGACACACCCCCTCACCCCCGCATCTCAACATACACTCAAAATACATTCAAACACAAACATTCATACACATCCGACACACCCCCTCACCCCCGCATCTCAACATACACTCAAAATACATTCAAACACAAACATTCATACACATCCGACACACCCCACCACCCCCGCATCTCAACATGCACTCAAATACATTCAAACACAAACATTCATACACATCCGACACACCCCCTCACCCCCGCATCTCAACATACACTCAAATACATTCAAACACAAACATTCATACACATCCGACACACCCCCTCACCCCCGCATCTCAACATACACTCAAATACATTCAAACACAAACATTCATACACATCCGACACACCCCCTCACCCCCGCATCTCAACATACCCACAAAATACATTCAAACACAAACATTCATACACATCCGACACACCCCCCCACCCCCGCATCTCAACATATACACAAAATACATTCAAACACAAACATTCATACACATCCGACACACCCCCCACCCCTGCATCTCAACATACACTCAAAATACATTCAAACACAAACATTCATACACATCCGACACACCCCCGCATCTCAACATGCACTCAAAATACATTTAAACACAAACATTCATACACATCCGACACACCCCCCCACCCCCGCATCTCAACATACACTCAAAATACATTCAAACACAAACATTCATACACATCCGACACACCCCCCCACCCCCGCATCTCAACATACACTCAAATACATTCAAACACAAACATTCATACACATCCGACACACCCCCCACCCCCGCATCTCAACATACACTCAAAATACATTCAAACACAAACATTCATACACATCCAACACACTCCCCCACCCCCGCATCTCAACATACACTCAAAATACATTCAAACACAAATATTCATACACATCCGACACACCCCCTCACCCCCGCATCTCAACATACACTCAAAATACATTCAAACACAAACATTCATACACATCCGACACCCCCCCACCCCCGCATCTCAACATACACTCAAAATACATTCAAACACAAACATTCATACACATCCGACACACCCCCCCACCCCCGCATCTCAACTTACACACAAAATACATTCAAACACAAACATTAATACACATCCGACACACCCCCCCCACCCCCGCATCTCAACTTACACACAAAATACATTCAAACACAAACATTAATACACATCCGACACACCCCCCCACCCCCGCATCTCAACATATACACAAAATACATTCAAACACAAACATTCATACACATCCGACACACCCCCTCACCCCCGCATCTCAACATACACTCAAAATACATTCAAACACAAACATTCATACACATCTGACACACACCCCCATCCCCGCATCTCAACATACACTCAAAATACATTCAAATACAAACATTCATACACATCCGACACACCCCCTCACCCCCACCCCCGCATCTCAACATACACTCAAAATACATTCAAACACAAACATTCATACACATCCGACACACCCCCCCACCCCCGCATCTGAACATATACACAAAATACATTCAAATACAAACATTCATACACATCCGACACACCCCACCACCCCCGCATCTCAACATACACTCAAAATACATTCAAACACAAACATTCATACACATCCGACACACCCCCGCATCTCAACATACACTCAAAATACATTCAAACACAAACATTCATACACATCCGACACAACCCCCCACCCCCGCATCTCAACATACACTCAAAATACATTCAAACACAAACATTCATACACATCCGACACACCCCCCCACCCCCGCATCTCAACATACACTCAAAATACATTCAAACACAAACATTCATACACATCCGACACACCCCCTCACCCCCGCATCTCAACATACACTCAAATACATTCAAACACAAACATTCATACACATCCGACACACCCCACCACCCCCGCATCTCAACATGCACTCAAATACATTCAAACACAAACATTCATACACATCCGACACACCCCCTCACCCCCGCATCTCAACATACACTCAAATACATTCAAACACAAACATTCATACACATCCGACACACCCCCTCACCCCCGCATCTCAACATACACTCAAATACATTCAAACACAAACATTCATACACATCCGACACACCCCCTCACCCCCGCATCTCAACATATACACAAAATACATTCAAACACAAACATTCATACACATCCGACACACCCCCCACCCCCGCATCTCAACATACCCACAAACATTCATACACATCCGACACACCCCCCCACCCCCGCATCTCAACATACACACAAAATACATTCAAACACAAACATTCATACACATCCGACACACCCCCACCCCCGCATCTCAACATACACACAAAATACATTCAAACACAAACATTCATACACATCCGACACCCCCCCACCCCCGCATCTCAACATACACACAAAATACATTCAAATACAAACATTCATACACATCCGACACACCCCCTCACCCCTGCATCTCAACATACACTCAAAATACATTCAAACACAAACATTCATACACATCCGACACCCCCCCCACCCCCGCATCTCAACATACACTCAAAATACATTCAAACACAAACATTCATACACATTCGACACACCCCCACCCCTGCATCTCAACATACACTCAAAATACATTCAAACACAAACATTCATACACATCCGACACACCCCCCACCCCCGCATCTCAACATACACTCAAAATACATTCAAACACAAACATTCATACACATCCGACACACTCCCCCACCCCCGCATCTCAACATACACACAAAATACATTCAAACACAAATATTCATACACATCCGACACACCCCCTCACCCCCGCATCTCAACATACACTCAAAATACATTCAAACACAAACATTCATACACATCCGACACCCCCCCCACCCCCGCATCTCAACATACACTCAAAATACATTCAAACACAAACATTCATACACATCCGACACACCCCCCCCACCCCCGCATCTCAACTTACACACAAAATACATTCAAACACAAACATTAATACACATCCGACACACCCCCCCACCCCCGCATCTCAACATATACACAAAATACATTCAAACACAAACATTCATACACATCCGACACACCCCCTCACCCCCGCATCTCAACATACACTCAAAATACATTCAAATACAAACATTCATACACATCCGACACACCCCCACCCCCGCATCTCAACATACACTCAAAATACATTCAAACACAAACATTCATACACATCCGACACACCCCCCCACCCCCGCATCTCAACATATACACAAAATACATTCAAATACAAACATTCATACACATCCGACACACCGCCCCCACCCCCGCATCTCAACATATACACAAAATACATTCAAACACAAACATTCATACACATCCGACACACCCCCTCACCCCCGCATCTCAACATACACTCAAAATACATTCAAACA
The DNA here is from genome assembly GCF_040938575.1 of Ambystoma mexicanum. NCBI lineage: Eukaryota > Metazoa > Chordata > Amphibia > Caudata > Ambystomatidae > Ambystoma > Ambystoma mexicanum. Next base: position 841,747,189 of record NC_090938.1, read on the forward strand.
CAAACATTCATACACATCTGACACACACCCCCACCCCCGCATCTCAACATACACTCAAAATACATTCAAACACAAACATTCATACACATCCGACACACCCCCCCACCCCCGCATCTCAACATACACACACAATACATTCAAACACAAACATTCATACACATCCGACACACCCCCCCACCCCCGCATCTCAACATATACACAAAATACATTCAAACACAAACATTCATACACATCCGACACACCCCCTCACCCCCGCATCTCAACATACACTCAAAATACATTCAAACACAAACATTCATACACATCCGACACACCCCCTCACCCCCGCATCTCAACATACACTCAAAATACATTCAAATACAAACATTCATACACATCCGACACACCCCCTCACCCCCACCCCCGCATCTCAACATACACTCAAAATACATTCAAACACAAACATTCATACACATCCGACACACCCCCCCACCCCCGCATCTCAACATATACACAAAATACATTCAAATACAAACATTCATACACATCCGACACACCCCCACCCCCGCATCTCAACATACACACAAAATACATTCAAACACAAACATTCATACACATCCGACACCCCCCCACCCCCGCATCTCAACATACACACAAAATACATTCAAATACAAACATTCATACACATCCGACACACCCCCTCACCCCTGCATCTCAACATACACTCAAAATACATTCAAACACAAACATTCATACACATCCGACACCCCCCCCACCCCCGCATCTCAACATACACTCAAAATACATTCAAACACAAACATTCATACACATTCGACACACCCCCACCCCTGCATCTCAACATACACTCAAAATACATTCAAACACAAACATTCATACACATCCGACACACCCCCCACCCCCGCATCTCAACATACACTCAAAATACATTCAAACACAAACATTCATACACATCCGACACACTCCCCCACCCCCGCATCTCAACATACACTCAAAATACATTCAAACACAAATATTCATACACATCCGACACACCCCCTCACCCCCGCATCTCAACATACACTCAAAATACATTCAAACACAAACATTCATACACATCCGACACCCCCCCCACCCCCGCATCTCAACATACACTCAAAATACATTCAAACACAAACATTCATACACATCCGACACACCCCCCCCACCCCCGCATCTCAACTTACACACAAAATACATTCAAACACAAACATTAATACACATCCGACACACCCCCCCACCCCCGCATTTCAACATATACACAAAATACATTCAAACACAAACATTCATACACATCCGACACACCCCCTCACCCCCGCATCTCAACATACACTCAAAATACATTCAAATACAAACATTCATACACATCCGACACACCCCCACCCCCGCATCTCAACATACACTCAAAATACATTCAAACACAAACATTCATACACATCCGACACACCCCCCCACCCCCGCATCTCAACATATACACAAAATACATTCAAATACAAACATTCATACACATCCGACACACCCCCCCACCCCCGCATCTCAACATACACTCAAAATACATTCAAACACAAAAATTCATACACATCCGACACACCCCCTCACCCCCGCATCTCAACATACACTCAAAATACATTCAAACACAAACATTCATACACATCCGACACACCCCCCCACCCCCGCATCTCAACATACACTCAAAATACATTCAAACACAAACATTCATACACATCCGACACACCCCCCCACCCCCGCATCTCAACATACACTCAAAATACATTCAAACACAAACATTCATACACATCCGACACACCCCCTCACCCCCGCATCTCAACATACACTCAAAATACATTCAAACACAAACATTCATACACATCCGACACACCCCCTCACCCCCGCATCTCAACATACACACAAAATACATTCAAACACAAACATTCATACACATCCGACACACCCCCCCACCCCCGCATCTCAACATACACACACAATACATTCAAACACAAACATTCATACACATCCGACACACCCCCCCACCCCCGCATCTCAACATATACACAAAATACATTCAAACACAAACATTCATACACATCCGACACACCCCCTCACCCCCGCATCTCAACATACACTCAAAATACATTCAAACACAAACATTCATACACATCCGACACACCCCCTCACCCCCGCATCTCAACATACACTCAAAATACATTCAAATACAAACATTCATACACATCCGACACACCCCCTCACCCCCACCCCCGCATCTCAACATACACTCAAAATACATTCAAACACAAACATTCATACACATCCGACACACCCCCCCACCCCCGCATCTCAACATATACACAAAATACATTCAAATACAAACATTCATACACATCCGACACACCCCCCCACCCCCGCATCTCAACATACACTCAAAATACATTCAAACACAAACATTCACACACATCCGACACCCCCCCCCACCCCCGCATCTCAACTTACACACAAAATACATTCAAACACAAACATTAATACACATCCGACACACCGCCCCCACCCCCGCATCTCAACTTACACACAAAATACATTCAAACACAAACATTCATACACATCCGACACACCCCCTCACCCCCGCATCTCAACATACACACAAAATACATTCAAACACAAACATTCATACACATCCGACACACCCCCCCACCCCCGCATCTCAACATACACACACAATACATTCAAACACAAACATTCATACACATCCGACACACCCCCCCACCCCCGCATCTCAACATATACACAAAATACATTCAAACACAAACATTCATACACATCCGACACACCCCCTCACCCCCGCATCTCAACATACACTCAAAATACATTCAAACACAAACATTCATACACATCCGACACACCCCCTCACCCCCGCATCTCAACATACACTCAAAATACATTCAAATACAAACATTCATACACATCCGACACACCCCCTCACCCCCACCCCCGCATCTCAACATACACTCAAAATACATTCAAACACAAACATTCATACACATCCGACACACCCCCCCACCCCCGCATCTCAACATATACACAAAATACATTCAAATACAAACATTCATACACATCCGACACACCCCCCCACCCCCGCATCTCAACATACACTCAAAATACATTCAAACACAAACATTCATACACATCCGACACCCCCCCCCCCGCATCTCAACTTACACACAAAATACATTCAAACACAAACATTAATACACATCCGACACACCGCCCCCACCCCCGCATCTCAACTTACACACAAAATACATTCAAACACAAACATTAATACACATCCGACACCCCCCCCACCCCCGCATCTCAACATATACACAAAATACATTCAAACACAAACATTCATACACATCCGACACACCCCCTCACCCCCGCATCTCAACATACACTCAAACTACATTCAAACACAAACATCATACACATCCGACACACCCCCCCACCCCCTCACCTCCACATATACACAAAATACATTCAAACACAAACATTCATACACATCCAACACACTCCCCCACCCCCGCATCTCAACATATACACAAAATACATTCAAACACAAACATTCATACACATCCGACACACCCTCTCACCTCAACATATACACAAAATACATTCAAACACAAACATTCATACACATCCGACACACCCCCCCCACCCCCGCATCTCAACTTACACACAAAATACATTCAAACACAAACATTAATACACATCCGACACACCCCCCCACCCCCGCATCTCAACATATACACAAAATACATTCAAACACAAACATTCATACACATCCGACACACCCCCTCACCCCCGCATCTCAACATACACTCAAATACATTCAAACACAAACATTCATACACATCCGACACACCCCCTCACCCCCGCATCTCAACATATACACAAAATACATTCAAACACAAACATTCATACACATCCGACACACCCCCCACCCCCGCATCTCAACATACCCACAAAATACATTCAAACACAAACATTCATACACATCCGACACACCCCCCACCCCCGCATCTCAACATACACTCAAAATACATTCAAACACAAACATTCATACACATCCGACACACCCCCCCACCCCCGCATCTCAACATACACTCAAAATACATTCAAACACAAACATTCATACACATCCGACACACCCCCCACCCCCGCATCTCAACATACACTCAAAATACATTCAAACACAAACATTCATACACATCCAACACACCCCCCCACCCCCCCACCTCAACATACACACAAAATACATTCAAATACAAACATTCATACACATCCGACACACCCCCTCACCCCTGCATCTCAACATACACTCAAAATACATTCAAACACAAACATTCATACACATCCGACACCCCCCCCACCCCCGCATCTCAACATACACTCAAAATACATTCAAACACAAACATTCATACACATCTGACACACACCCCCACCCCCGCATCTCAACATACACTCAAAATACATTCAAACACAAACATTCATACACATCCGACACACCCCCCACCCCCGCATCTCAACATATACACAAAATACATTCAAACACAAACATTCATACACATCCGACACACCCCCTCACCTCCACATATACACAAAATACATTCAAACACAAACATTCATACACATCCGACACCCCCCCCCACCCCCGCATCTCAACATACACTCAAAATACATTCAAACACAAACATTCATACACATCCGACACACCCCCCACCCCCGCATCTCAACATACACTCAAAATACATTCAAACACAAACATTCATACACATCCGACACACTCCCCAACCCCCGCATCTCAACATACACTCAAAATACATTCAAACACAAACATTCATACACATCCGACACACCCCCCCACCCCCGCATCTCAACATACACTCAAAATACATTCAAACACAAACATTCATACACATCCGACACACCCCCCCACCCCCGCATCTCAACTTACACACAAAATACATTCAAACACAAACATTAATACACATCCGACACACCCCCCCGACCCCCGCATCTCAACTTACACACAAAATACATTCAAACACAAACATTCATACACATCCGACACACCCCCTCACCCCCGCATCTCAACATACACTCAAAATACATTCAAACACAAACATTCATACACATCTGACACACACCCCCACCCCCGCATCTCAACATACACTCAAAATACATTCAAACACAAACATTCATACACATCCGACACCCCCCCCCACCCCCGCATCTCAACATATACACAAAATACATTCAAATACAAACATTCATACACATCCGACACACCCCCCCACCACCGCATCTCAACATACACTCAAAATACATTCAAACACAAACATTCATACACATCCGACACACACCCTCACCCCCACATCTCAACATATACACAAAATACATTCAAACACAAACATTCATACACATCCGACACACCCCCACCCCGCATCTCAACATACACACAAAATACATTCAAACACAAACATTCATACACATCCGACACCCCCCCACCCCCGCATCTCAACATACACACAAAATACATTCAAATACAAACATTCATACACATCCGACACACCCCCTCACCCCTGCATCTCAACATACACTCAAAATACATTCAAACACAAACATTCATACACATCCGACACCCCCCCCACCCCCGCATCTCAACATACACTCAAAATACATTCAAACACAAACATTCATACACATCCGACACACACCCCCACCCCTGCATCTCAACATACACTCAAAATACATTCAAACACAAACATTCATACACATCCGACACACCCCCCACCCCCGCATCTCAACATACACTCAAAATACATTCAAACACAAACATTCATACACATCCAACACACTCCCCCACCCCCGCATCTCAACATACACTCAAAATACATTCAAACACAAATATTCATACACATCCGACACACCCCCTCACCCCCGCATCTCAACATACACTCAAAATACATTCAAATACAAACATTCATACACATCCGACACACCCCCTCACCCTCACCCTCGCATCTCAACATACACTCAAAATACATTCAAACACAAACATTCATACACATCCGACACACCCCCCCACCCCCGCATCTCAACATATACACAAAATACATTCAAATACAAACATTCATACACATCCGACACACCCCCCCACCCCCGCATCTCAACATACACTCAAAATACATTCAAACACAAACATTCATACACATCCGACACACCCCCTCACCCCCGCATCTCAACATACACTCAAAATACATTCAAACACAAACATTCATACACATCCGACACACCCCCCCACCCCCGCATCTCAACATACACTCAAAATACATTCAAACACAAACATTCATACACATCCAACACACCCCCCACCCCCGCATCTCAACTTACACACAAAATACATTCAAACACAAACATTAATACACATCCGACACACCGCCCCCACCCCGGCATCTCAACATATACACAAAATACATTCAAACACAAACATTCATACACATCCGACACACCCCCTCACCCCCGCATCTCAACATACACTCAAAATACATTCAAACACAAACATTCATACACATCTGACACACACCCCCACCCCCGCATCTCAACATACACTCAAAATACATTCAAACACAAACATTCAAACACATCCGACACACCCCCTCACCCCCGCATCTCAACATACACACAAAATACATTCAAACACAAACATTCATACACATCCGACACACCCCCCCACCCCCGCATCTCAACATACACACAAAATACATTCAAACACAAACATTCATACACATCCGACACACCCCCCCACCCCCGCATCTCAACATATACACAAAATACATTCAAACACAAACATTCATACACATCCGACACACCCCCCCACCCCCGCATCTCAACATACACTCAAAATACATTCAAACACAAACATTCATACACATCCGACACACCCCCTCACCCCCGCATCTCAACATACACTCAAAATACATTCAAACACAAACATTCATACACATCCGACACACCCCCTCACCCCCGCATCTCAACATACACTCAAAATACATTCAAATACAAACATTCATACACATCCGACACACCCCCTCACCCCCACCCCCGCATCTCAACATACACTCAAAATACATTCAAACACAAACATTCATACACATCCGACACACCCCCCCACCCCCGCATCTCAACATATACACAAAATACATTCAAATACAAACATTCATACACATCCGACACACCCCCCCACCCCCGCATCTCAACATACACTCAAAATACATTCAAACACAAACATTCATACACATCCGACACACCCCCCACCCCCGCATCTCAATTTACACACAAAATACATTCAAACACAAACATTAATACACATCCGACACACCGCCCCCACCCCCGCATCTCAACTTACACACAAAATACATTCAAACACAAACATTAATACACATCCGACACCCCCCCACCCCCGCATCTCAACATATACACAAAATACATTCAAACACAAACATTCATACACATCTGACACACACCCCCACCCCCGCATCTCAACATATACTCAAAATACATTCAAACACAAACATTCATACACATCCGACACCCCCCCCCACCCCCGCATCTCAACATACACTCAAAATACATTCAAACACAAACATTCATACACATCCGACACACCCCCCACCCCCGCATCTCAACATATACACAAAATACATTCAAACACAAACATTCATACACATCCGACACACCCCACCACCCCCGCATCTCAACATACACTCAAATACATTCAAACACAAACATGCATACACATCCGACACACCCCCTCACCCCCGCATCTCAACATACACACAAAATACATTCAAACACAAACATTCATACACATCCGACACACCCCACCACCCCCTCACCTCCACATATACACAAAATACATTCAAACACAAACATTCATACACATCCGACACACTCCCCCACCCCCGCATCTCAACATATACACAAAATACATTCAAACACAAACATTCATACACATCCGACACACCCCCTCACCTCAACATATACACAAAATACATTCAAACACAAACATTCATACACATCCGACACACCCCCCCCACCCCCGTATCTCAACTTACACACAAAATACATTCAAACACAAACATTAATACACATCCGACACACCCCCCCACCCCCGCATCTCAACATATACACAAAATACATTCAAACACAAACATTCATACACATCCGACACACCCCCTCACCCCCGCATCTCAACATACACTCAAATACATTCAAACACAAACATTCATACACATCCGACACACCCCCTCACCCCCGCATCTCAACATATACACAAAATACATTCAAACACAAACATTCATACACATCCGACACACCCCCCACCCCCGCATCTCAACATACCCACAAAATACATTCAAACACAAACATTCATACACATCCGACACCCCCCCCACCCCCGCATCTCAACATATACACAAAATACATTCAAACACAAACATTCATACACATCCGACACACCCCCACCCCCGCATCTCAACATACACACAAAATACATTCAAACACAAACATTCATACACATCCGACACCCCCCGACCCCCGCATCTCAACATACACACAAAATACATTCAAATACAAACATTCATACACATCCGACACACCCCCTCACCCCTGCATCTCAACATACACTCAAAATACATTCAAACACAAACATTCATACACATCCGACACCCCCCCCACCCCCGCATCTCAACATACACTCAAAATACATTCAAACACAAACATTCATACACATCCGACACACCCCCTCACCCCCGCATCTCAACATACACTCAAAATACATTCAAACACAAACATTCATACACATCTGACACACACCCCCACCCCCGCATCTCAACATACACTCAAAATACATTCAAATACAAACATTCATACACATCCGACACACCCCCTCACCCCCACCCCCGCATCTCAACATACACTCAAAATACATTCAAACACAAATATTCATACACATCCGACACACCCCCTCACCCCCGCATCTCAACATACACTCAAAATACATTCAAACACAAACATTCATACACATCCGACACACCCCCCACCCCCGCATCTCAACATACACTCAAAATACATTCAAACACAAACATTCATACACATCCGACACACTCCCCCACCCCCGCATCTCAACATACACTCAAAATACATTCAAACACAAACATTCATACACATCCGACACACCCCCTCACCCCTGCATCTCAACATACACTCAAAATACATTCAAACACAAACATTCATACACATCCGACACCCCCCCCACCCCCGCATCTCAACATACACTCAAAATACATTCAAACACAAACATTCATACACATCTGACACACACCCCCACCCCCGCATCTCAACATACACTCAAAATACATTCAAACACAAACATTCATACACATCCGACACACCCCCCACCCCCGCATCTCAACATATACACAAAATACATTCAAACACAAACATTCATACACATCCGACACACCCCCTCACCTCCACATATACACAAAATACATTCAAACACAAACATTCATACACATCCGACACACCCCCCCACCCCCGCATCTCAACATACACTCAAAATACATTCAAACACAAACATTCATACACATCCGACACACCCCCCACCCCCGCATCTCAACATACACTCAAAATACATTCAAACACAAACATTCATACACATCCGACACACTCCCCCACCCCCGCATCTCAACATACACTCAAAATACATTCAAACACAAATATTCATACACATCCGACACACCCCCTCACCCCCGCATCTCAACATACACTCAAAATACATTCAAACACAAACATTCATACACATCCGACACACCCCCCCACCCCCGCATCTCAACATACACTCAAAATACATTCAAACACAAACATTCATACACATCCGACACACCCCCCCACCCCCGCATCTCAACTTACACACAAAATACATTCAAACACAAACATTAATACACATCCGACACACCCCCCCCACCCCCGCATCTCAACTTACACACAAAATACATTCAAACACAAACATTCATACACATCCGACACACCCCCTCACCCCCGCATCTCAACATACACTCAAAATACATTCAAACACAAACATTCATACACATCTGACACACACCCCCACCCCCGCATCTCAACATACACTCAAAATACATTCAAATACAAACATTCATACACATCCGACACACCCCCTCACCCCCACCCCCGCATCTCAACATATACACAAAATACATTCAAACACAAACATTCATACACATCCGACACACCCCCCCACCCCCGCATCTCAACATACACTCAAAATACATTCAAACACAAACATTCATACACATCCGACACACCCCCCCACCCCCGCATCTCAACTTACACACAAAATACATTCAAACACAAACATTAATACACATCCGACACACCCCCCCCACCCCCGCATCTCAACTTACACACAAAATACATTCAAACACAAACATTCATACACATCCGACACACCCCCTCACCCCCGCATCTCAACATACACTCAAAATACATTCAAACACAAACATTCATACACATCTGACACACACCCCCACCCCCGCATCTCAACATACACTCAAAATACATTCAAATACAAACATTCATACACATCCGACACACCCCCTCACCCCCACCCCCGCATCTCAACATACACTCAAAATACATTCAAACACAAACATTCATACACATCCGACACAACCCCCCACCCCCGCATCTCAACATATACACAAAATACATTCAAATACAAACATTCATACACATCCGACACACCCCCCCACCACCGCATCTCAACATACACTCAAAATACATTCAAACACAAACATTCATACACATCCGACACACCCCCCCACCCCCGCATCTCAACTTACACACAAAATACATTCAAACACAAACATTAATACACATCCGACACACCGCCCCCACCCCCGCATCTCAACATATACACAAAATACATTCAAACACAAACATTCATACACATCCGACACACCCCCCACCCCCGCATCTCAACATACACACAAAATACATTCAAACACAAACATTCATACACATCCGACACACCCCCTCACCTCCACATATACACAAAATACATTCAAACACAAACATTCATACACATCCGACACACCCCCCCACCCCCGCATCTCAACATATACACAAAATACATTCAAACACAAACATTCATACACATCCGACACACCCCACCACCCCCGCATCTCAACATACACTCAAATACATTCAAACACAAACATGCATACACATCCGACACACCCCCTCACCCCCGCATCTCAACATACACACAAAATACATTCAAACACAAACATTCATACACATCCGACACACCCCCCCACCCCCTCACCTCCACATATACACAAAATACATTCAAACACAAACATTCATACACATCCGACACACTCCCCCACCCCCGCATCCTAACATATACACAAAATACATTCAAACACAAACATTCATACACATCCGACACACTCCCCCACCCCCGCATCCTAACATATACACAAAATACATTCAAACACAAACATTCATACACATCCGACACACCCCCCCACCCCCTCACCTCCACATATACACAAAATACATTCAAACACAAACATTAATACACATCCGACACACCGCCCCCACCCCCGCATCTCAACATATACACAAAATACATTCAAACACAAACATTCATACACATCCGACACACCCCCCCCACCCCCGCATCTCAACTTACACACAAAATACATTCAAACACAAACATTAATACACATCCGACACACCCCCCCACCCCCGCATCTCAACATATACACAAAATACATTCAAACACAAACATTCATACACATCCGACACACCCCCTCACCCCCGCATCTCAACATACACTCAAAATACATTCAAACACAAACATTCATACACATCTGACACACACCCCCCACCCCCGCATCTCAACATACACTCAAAATACATTCAAATACAAACATTCATACACATCCGACACACCCCCTCACCCCCACCCCCGCATCTCAACATACACTCAAAATACATTCAAACACAAACATTCATACACATCCGACACACCCCCCCCACCCCCGCATCTCAACATATACACAAAATACATTCAAATACAAACATTCATACACATCCGACACACCCCCCACCCCCGCATCTCAACATACACTCAAAATACATTCAAACACAAACATTCATACACATCCGACACACCCCCTCACCCCCGCATCTCAACATACACTCAAAATACATTCAAACACAAACATTCATACACATCCGACACACCCCCCCACCCCCGCATCTCAACATACACTCAAAATACATTCAAACACAAACATTCATACACATCCGACACACCCCCCCACCCCCGCATCTCAACTTACACACAAAATACATTCAAACACAAACATTAATACACATCCGACACACCGCCCCCACCCCCGCATCTCAACATATACTCAAAATACATTCAAACACAAACATTCATACACATCTGACACACACCCCCACCCCCGCATCTCAACATACACTCAAAATACATTCAAACACAAACATTCATACACATCCGACACACCCCCCACCCCCGCATCTCAACATATACACAAAATACATTCAAACACAAACATTCATACACATCCGACACACCCCCTCACCTCCACATATACACAAAATACATTCAAACACAAACATTCATACACATCCGACACACCCCCCCACCCCCGCATCTCAACATACACTCAAAATACATTCAAACACAAACATTCATACACATCCGACACACCCCCCACCCCCGCATCTCAACATACACTCAAAATACATTCAAACACAAACATTCATACACATCCGACACACTCCCCCACCCCCGCATCTCAACATACACTCAAAATACATTCAAACACAAATATTCATACACATCCGACACACCCCCTCACCCCCGCATCTCAACATACACTCAAAATACATTCAAACACAAACATTCATACACATCCGACACACCCCCCCACCCCCGCATCTCAACATACACTCAAAATACATTCAAACACAAACATTCATACACATCCGACACACCCCCCCACCCCCGCATCTCAACTTACACACAAAATACATTCAAACACAAACATTAATACACATCCGACACACCCCCCCCACCCCCGCATCTCAACTTACACACAAAATACATTCAAACACAAACATTAATACACATCCGACACACCCCCCCACCCCCGCATTTCAACATATACACAAAATACATTCAAACACAAACATTCATACACATCCGACACACCCCCTCACCCCCGCATCTCAACATACACTCAAAATACATTCAAACACAAACATTCATACACATCTGACACACACCCCCACCCCCGCATCTCAACATACACTCAAAATACATTCAAACACAAACATTCATACACATCCGACACCCCCCCCACCCCCGCATCTCAACATATACACAAAATACATTCAAATACAAACATTCATACACATCCGACACACCCCCCCACCACCGCATCTCAACATACACTCAAAATACATTCAAACACAAACATTCATACACATCCGACACACCCCCTCACCCCCGCATCTCAACATATACACAAAATACATTCAAACACAAACATTCATACACATCCGACACACCCCCACCCCGCATCTCAACATACACACAAAATACATTCAAACACAAACATTCATACACATCCGACACCCCCCCACCCCCGCATCTCAACATACACACAAAATACATTCAAATACAAACATTCATACACATCCGACACACCCCCTCACCCTCACCCTCGCATCTCAACATACACTCAAAATACATTCAAACACAAACATTCATACACATCCGACACACCCCCCCACCCCCGCATCTCAACATACACTCAAAATACATTCAAACACAAACATTCATACACATCCGACACACCCCCCCACCCCCGCATCTCAACTTACACACAAAATACATTCAAACACAAACATTAATACACATCCGACACACCGCCCCCACCCCCGCATCTCAACATATACACAAAATACATTCAAACACAAACATTCATACACATCCGACACACCCCCTCACCCCCGCATCTCAACATACACTCAAAATACATTCAAACACAAACATTCATACACATCTGACACACACCCCCACCCCCGCATCTCAACATACACTCAAAATACATTCAAACACAAACATTCATACACATCCGACACACCCCCTCACCCCCGCATCTCAACATACACACAAAATACATTCAAACACAAACATTCATACACATCCGACACACCCCCCCACCCCGCATCTCAACATACACACAAAATACATTCAAACACAAACATTCATACACATCCGACACACCCCCCCACCCCCGCATCTCAACATATACACAAAATACATTCAAACACAAACATTCATACACATCCGACACACCCCCCCACCCCCGCATCTCAACATACACTCAAAATACATTCAAACACAAACATTCATACACATCCGACACACCCCCTCACCCCCGCATCTCAACATACACTCAAAATACATTCAAACACAAACATTCATACACATCCGACACACCCCCTCACCCCCGCATCTCAACATACACTCAAAATACATTCAAATACAAATATTCATACACATCCGACACACCCCCTCACCCCCACCCCCGCATCTCAACATACACTCAAAATACATTCAAACACAAACATTCATACACATCCGACACACCCCCCCACCCCCGCATCTCAACATATACACAAAATACATTCAAATACAAACATTCATACACATCCGACACACCCCCCCACCCCCGCATCTCAACATACACTCAAAATACATTCAAACACAAACATTCATACACATCCGACACACCCCCTCACCCCCGCATCTCAACATACACTCAAAATACATTCAAACACAAACATTCATACACATCCGACACACCCCCCCACCCCCGCATCTCAACATACACTCAAAATACATTCAAACACAAACATTCATACACATCCGACACACCCCCCCACCCCCGCATCTCAACTTACACACAAAATACATTCAAACACAAACATTAATACACATCCGACACACCGCCCCCACCCCCGCATCTCAACATATACACAAAATACATTCAAACACAAACATTCATACACATCCGACACACCCCCTCACCCCCGCATCTCAACATACACTCAAAATACATTCAAACACAAACATTCATACACATCTGACACACACCCCCACCCCCGCATCTCAACATACACTCAAAATACATTCAAACACAAACATTCATACACATCCGACACACCCCCTCACCCCCGCATCTCAACATACACACAAAATACATTCAAACACAAACATTCATACACATCCGACACACCCCCCCACCCCCGCATCTCAACATACACACAAAATACATTCAAACACAAACATTCATACACATCCGACACACCCCCCCACCCCCGCATCTCAACATATACACAAAATACATTCAAATACAAACATTCATACACATCCGACACACCCCCCCACCCCCGCATCTCAACATACACTCAAAATACATTCAAACACAAACATTCATACACATCCGACACACCCCCCCACCCCCGCATCTCAACTTACACACAAAATACATTCAAACACAAACATTAATACACATCCGACACACCGCCCCCACCCCCGCATCTCAACTTACACACAAAATACATTCAAACACAAACATTAATACACATCCGACACCCCCCCCACCCCCGCATCTCAACATATACACAAAATACATTCAAACACAAACATTCATACACATCTGACACACACCCCCACCCCCGCATCTCAACATATACTCAAAATACATTCAAACACAAACATTCATACACATCCGACACACCCCCCCCACCCCCGCATCTCAACATACACTCAAAATACATTCAAACACAAACATTCATACACATCCGACACACCCCCCACCCCCGCATCTCAACATATACACAAAATACATTCAAACACAAACATTAATACACATCCGACACCCCCCCCACCCCCGCATCTCAACATATACACAAAATACATTCAAACACAAACATTCATACACATCTGACACACACCCCCACCCCCGCATCTCAACATATACTCAAAATACATTCAAACACAAACATTCATACACATCTGACACACCCCCCCACCCCCGCATCTCAACATACACTCAAAATACATTCAAACACAAACATTCATACACATCCGACACACCCCCCACCCCCGCATCTCAACATATACACAAAATACATTCAAACACAAACATTCATACACATCCGACACACCCCACCACCCCCGCATCTCAACATACACTCAAAATACATTCAAACACAAACATTCATACACATCCGACACACCCCCCCACCCCCGCATCTCAACATATACTCAAAATACATTCAAACACAAACATTCATACACATCCGACACACCCCCCCCACCCCCGCATCTCAACATACACTCAAAATACATTCAAACACAAACATTCATACACATCCGACACACCCCCCACCCCGGCATCTCAACATATACACAAAATACATTCAAACACAAACATTCATACACATCCGACACACCCCACCACCCCCGCATCTCAACATACACTCAAAATACATTCAAACACAAACATTCATACACATCCGACACACCCCCCCACCCCCGCATCTCAACTTACACACAAAATACATTCAAACACAAACATTAATACACATCCGACACCCCCCCCACCCCCGCATCTCAACATATACACAAAATACATTCAAACACAAACATTCATACACATCTGACACACACCCCCACCCCCGCATCTCAACATATACTCAAAATACATTCAAACACAAACATTCTTACACATCCGACACATCCCCCCACCCCCGCATCTCAACATACACTCAAAATACATTCAAACACAAACATTCATACACATCCGACACACCCCCCACCCCCGCATCTCAACATATACACAAAATACATTCAAATACAAACATTCATACACATCCGACACACCCCCCCACCCCCGCATCTCAACATACACTCAAAATACATTCAAACACAAACATTCATACACATCCGACACACCCCCCCACCCCCGCATCTCAACTTACACACAAAATACATTCAAACACAAACATTAATACACATCCGACACACCGCCCCCACCCCCGCATCTCAACTTACACACAAAATACATTCAAACACAAACATTAATACACATCCGACACCCCCCCACCCCCGCATCTCAACATATACACAAAATACATTCAAACACAAACATTCATACACATCCGACACACCCCCTCACCTCAACATATACACAAAATACATTCAAACACAAACATTCATACACATCCGACACCCCCCCCCCACCCCCGCATCTCAACTTACACACAAAATACATTCAAACACAAACATTAATACACATCCGACACACCCCCCCACCCCCGCATCTCAACATATACACAAAATACATTCAAACACAAACATTCATACACATCCGACACACCCCCTCACCCCCGCATCTCAACATACACTCAAATACATTCAAACACAAACATTCATACACATCCGACACACCCCCTCACCCCCGCATCTCAACATATACACAAAATACATTCAAACACAAACATTCATACACATCCGACACACCCCCCACCCCCGCATCTCAACATACCCACAAAATACATTCAAACACAAACATTCATACACATCCGACACACCCCCCCACCCCCGCATCTCAACATATACACAAAATACATTCAAACACAAACATTCATACACATCCGACACACCCCCACCCCCGCATCTCAACATACACACAAAATACATTCAAACACAAACATTCATACACATCCGACACCCCCCCACCCCCGCATCTCAACATACACACAAAATACATTCAAATACAAACATTCATACACATCCGACACACCCCCTCACCCCTGCATCTCAACATACACTCAAAATACATTCAAACACAAACATTCATACACATCCGACACCCCCCCGCCCCCGCATCTCAACATACACTCAAAATACATTCAAACACAAACATTCATACACATCCGACACACCCCCCACCCCCGCATCTCAACATACACTCAAAATACATTCAAACACAAACATTCATACACATCCGACACACCCCCCACCCCCGCATCTCAACATACACTCAAAATACATTCAAACACAAACATTCATACACATCCGACACACCCCCCACCCCCGCATCTCAACATACACTCAAAATACATTCAAACACAAACATTCATACACATCCAACACACCCCCCCACCCCCCCACCTCAACATACACACAAAATACATTCAAATACAAACATTCATACACATCCGACACACCCCCTCACCCCTGCATCTCAACATACACTCAAAATACATTCAAACACAAACATTCATACACATCCGACACCCCCCCCACCCCCGCATCTCAACATACACTCAAAATACATTCAAACACAAACATTCATACACATCTGACACACACCCCCACCCCCGCATCTCAACATACACTCAAAATACATTCAAACACAAACATTCATACACATCCGACACACCCCCCACCCCCGCATCTCAACATATACACAAAATACATTCAAACACAAACATTCATACACATCCGACACACCCCCTCACCTCCACATATACACAAAATACATTCAAACACAAACATTCATACACATCCGACACCCCCCCCACCCCCGCATCTCAACATACACTCAAAATACATTCAAACACAAACATTCATACACATCCGACACACCCCCCCACCCCCGCATCTCAACTTACACACAAAATACATTCAAACACAAACATTAATACACATCCGACACCCCCCCCACCCCCGCATCTCAACATATACACAAAATACATTCAAACACAAACATTCATACACATCTGACACACACCCCCACCCCCGCATCTCAACATATACTCAAAATACATTCAAACACAAACATTCATACACATCCGACACACCCCCCCCCACCCCCGCATCTCAACATACACTCAAAATACATTCAAACACAAACATTCATACACATCCGACACACCCCCCACCCCCGCATCTCAACATATACACAAAATACATTCAAATACAAACATTCATACACATCCGACACACCCCCCCACCCCCGCATCTCAACATACACTCAAAATACATTCAAACACAAACATTCATACACATCCGACACACCCCCCCACCCCCGCATCTCAACTTACACACAAAATACATTCAAACACAAACATTAATACACATCCGACACACCGCCCCCACCCCCGCATCTCAACTTACACACAAAATACATTCAAACACAAACATTAATACACATCCGACACCCCCCCCCACCCCCGCATCTCAACATATACACAAAATACATTCAAACACAAACATTCATACACATCCGACACACCCCCTCACCTCAACATATACACAAAATACATTCAAACACAAACATTCATACACATCCGACACCCCCCCCCCACCCCCGCATCTCAACTTACACACAAAATACATTCAAACACAAACATTAATACACATCCGACACACCCCCCCACCCCCGCATCTCAACATATACACAAAATACATTCAAACACAAACATTCATACACATCCGACACACCCCCTCACCCCCGCATCTCAACATACACTCAAATACATTCAAACACAAACATTCATACACATCCGACACACCCCACCACCCCCGCATCTCAACATATACACAAAATACATTCAAACACAAACATTCATACACATCCGACACACCCCACCACCCCCGCATCTCAACATACACTCAAATACATTCAAACACAAACATGCATACACATCCGACACACCCCCTCACCCCCGCATCTCAACATACACACAAAATACATTCAAACACAAACATTCATACACATCCGACACACCCCCCCACCCCCTCACCTCCACATATACACAAAATACATTCAAACACAAACATTCATACACATCCGACACACTCCCCCACCCCCGCATCTCAACATATACACAAAATACATTCAAACACAAACATTCATACACATCCGACACACCCCCTCACCTCAACATATACACAAAATACATTCAAACACAAACATTCATACACATCCGACACACCCCCCCCCACCCCCGCATCTCAACTTACACACAAAATACATTCAAACACAAACATTAATACACATCCGACACACCCCCCCACCCCCGCATCTCAACATATACACAAAATACATTCAAACACAAACATTCATACACATCCGACACACCCCCTCACCCCCGCATCTCAACATACACTCAAAATACATTCAAACACAAACATTCATACACATCTGACACACACCCCCACCCCCGCATCTCAACATACACTCAAAATACATTCAAATACAAACATTCATACACATCCGACACACCCCCTCACCCCCACCCCCGCATCTCAACATACACTCAAAATACATTCAAACACAAACATTCATACACATCCGACACACCCCCCTCACCCCCGCATCTCAACATATACACAAAATACATTCAAATACAAACATTCATACACATCCGACACACCCCCCCACCCCCGCATCTCAACATACACTCAAAATACATTCAAACACAAACATTCATACACATCCGACACACCCCCTCACCCCCGCATCTCAACATACACTCAAAATACATTCAAACACAAACATTCATACACATCCGACACACCCCCCCACCCCCGCATCTCAACATACACTCAAAATACATTCAAACACAAACATTCATACACATCCGACACACCCCCCCACCCCCGCATCTCAACATATACACAAAATACATTCAAACACAAACATTCATACACATCCGACACACCCCCTCACCCCCGCATCTCAACATACACACAAAATACATTCAAACACAAACATTCATACACATCCGACACTCCCCCCACCCCCGCATCTCAACATATACACAAAATACATTCAAACACAAACATTCATACACATCCGACACACCCCCCCACCCCCGCATCTCAACATACACTCAAAATACATTCAAACACAAACATTCATACACATCCGACACACCCCCTCACCTCCACATATACACAAAATACATTCAAACACAAACATTCATACACATCCGACACACCCCCCCCAGCCCCGCATCTCAACATACACACAAAATACATTCAAACACAAACATTCATACACATCCGACAACCCCCCCCAGCCCCGCATCTCAAAATACACACAAAATACATTCAAACACAAACATTCATACACATCCAACACACCCCCTCACCCCCGCATCTCAACATACACTCAAAATACATTCAAACACAAACATTCATACACATCCGACACACACCCCCACCCCCGCATCTCAACATACACTCAAAATACATTCAAACACAAACATTCATACACATCCGACACACCCCCTCACCCCCGCATCTCAACATACACTCAAAATACATTCAAACACAAACATTCATACACATCCGACACACTCCCCCACCCCCGCATCTCAACATATACACAAAATACATTCAAACACAAACATTCATACATATCCGACACACCCCCCCACCCCCGCATCTCAACATATACACAAAATACATTCAAACACAAACATTCATACACATCCGACACACTCCCCCACCCCCGCATCTCAACATATACACAAAATACATTCAAACACAAACATTCATACACATCCGACACACCCCCCACCCCCGCATCTCAACATATACACAAAATACATTCAAACACAAACATTCATACACATCCGACACACCCCCTCACCCCCGCATCTCAACATACACTCAAAATACATTCAAACACAAACATTCATACACATCCGACACCCCCCGACCCCCGCATCTCAACATATACACAAAATACATTCAAACACAAACATTCATACACATCCGACTCACCCCCCCACCCCCGCATCTCAACATATACACAAAATACATTCAAACACAAACATTCATACACATCCGACACACCCCCTCACCTCCACATATACACAAAATACATTCAAACACAAACATTCATACACATCCGACACACCCCCTCACCTCCACATATACACAAAATACATTCAAACACAAACATTCATACACATCCGACACACCCCCCCACCCCCGCATCTCAACATATACACAAAATACATTCAAACACAAACATTCATACACATCCGACACACTCCCCCACCCCCGCATCTCAACATATACACAAAATACATTCAAACACAAACATTCATACACATCCGACACACCCCCCACCCCCGCATCTCAACATATACACAAAATACATTCAAACACAAACATTCATACACATCCGACACAACCCCTCACCCCCGCATCTCAACATACACTCAAAATACATTCAAACACAAACATTCATACACATCCGACACCCCCCGACCCCCGCATCTCAACATATACACAAAATACTTTCAAACACAAACATTCATACACATCCGACTCACCCCCCCACCCCCGCATCTCAACATATACACAAAATACATTCAAACACAAACATTCATACACATCCGACACACCCCCTCACCTCCACATATACACAAAATACATTCAAACACAAACATTCATACACATCCGACACACCCCCCCGACCCCCGCATCTCAACATATACACAAAATACATTCAAATACAAACATTCATACACATCCGACACACCCCCCCACCCCCGCATCTCAACATACACTCAAAATACATTCAAACACAAACATTCATACACATCCGACACACCGCCCCCACCCCCGCATCTCAACATATACTCAAAATACATTCAAACACAAACATTCATACACATCCGACACACCCCATCACCCCCGCATCTCAACATACACACAAAATACATTCAAACACAAACATTCATACACATCCGACACACCCCCCCACCCCCGCATCTCAACATACACACAAAATACATTCAAACATTCATACACATCCGACACACCCCCCCACCCCCGCATCTCAACATATACACAAAATACATTCAAACACAAACATTCATACACATCCGACACACCCCCCCACCCCCGCATCTCAACATACACTCAAAATACATTCAAACACAAACATTCATACACATCCGACACACCCCCTCACCCCCGCATCTCAACATACACTCAAAATACATTCAAACACAAACATTCATACACATCCGACACACCCCCTCACCCCCGCATCTCAACATACACTCAAAATACATTCAAATACAAACATTCATACACATCCGACACACCCCCTCACCCCCACCCCCGCATCTCAACATACACTCAAAATACATTCAAACACAAACATTCATACACATCCGACACACCCCCCCACCCCCGCATCTCAACATATACACAAAATACATTCAAATACAAACATTCATACACATCCGACACACCCCCCCACCCCCGCATCTCAACATACACTCAAAATACATTCAAACACAAACATTCATACACATCCGACACACCCCCCCACCCCCGCATCTCAACTTACACACAAAATACATTCAAACACAAACATTAATACACATCCGACACACCGCCCCCACCCCCGCATCTCAACTTACACACAAAATACATTCAAACACAAACATTAATATACATCCGACACCCCCCCCACCCCCGCATCTCAACATATACACAAAATACATTCAAACACAAACATTCATACACATCCGACACACCCCCTCACCCCCGCATCTCAACATACACTCAAAATACATTCAAACACAAACATTCATACACATCCGACACACCCCCTCATCTCAACATACACACAAAATACATTCAAACACAAACATTCATACACATCCGACACACCCCCCCACCCCCGCATCTCAACATACACACAAAATACATTCAAACACAAACATTCATACACATCCGACACACCCCCTCACCTCCACATATACACAAAATACATTCAAACGCAAACATTCATACACATCCGACACACCCCCCCACCCCCGCATCTCAACATACACTCAAAATACATTCAAACACAAACATTCATACACATCCGACACACCCCCCCACCCCCGCATCTCAACATACACTCAAAATACATTCAAACACAAACATTCATACACATCCGACACACCCCCCCACCCCCGCATCTCAACATACACTCAAAATACATTCAAACACAAACATTCATACACATCCGACACACCCCCCCACCCCCGCATCTCAACATATACACAAAATACATTCAAACACAAACATTCATACACATCCGACACACCCCACCACCCCCGCATCTCAACATACACTCAAATACATTCAAACACAAACATGCATACACATCCGACACACCCCCTCACCCCCGCATCTCAACATACACACAAAATACATTCAAACACAAACATTCATACACATCCGACACACCCCCCCACCCCCGCATCTCAACATATACACAAAATACATTGAAACACAAACATTCATACACATCCGACACACCCCCTCACCCCCGCATCTCAACATACACACAAAATACATTCAAACACAAACATTCATACACATCCGACACTCCCCCCACCCCCGCATCTCAACATATACACAAAAAACATTCAAACACAAACATTCATACACATCCGACACACCCCCCCACCCCCGCATCTCAACATACACTCAAAATACATTCAAACACAAACATTCATACACATCCGACACACCCCCTCACCTCCACATATACACAAAATACATTCAAACACAAACATTCATACACATCCGACACACCCCCCACCCCCGCATCTCAACATACACTCAAAATACATTCAAACACAAACATTCATACACATCCGACACACCCCCTCACCCCCGCATCTCAACATACACACAAAATACATTCAAACACAAACATTCATACACATCCGACACACCCCCCCAGCCCCGCATCTCAACATACACACAAAATACATTCAAACACAAACATTCATACACATCCGACAACCCCCCCCAGCCCCGCATCTCAACATACACACAAAATACATTCAAACACAAACATTCATACACATCCAACACACCCCCCCAGCCCCGCATCTCAACATACACACAAAATACATTCAAACACAAACATTCATACACATCCGACACACCCCCTCACCTCAACATATACACAAAATACATTCAAACACAAACATTCATACACATCCGACACACCCCCCCACCCCCGCATCTCAACATACACACAAAATACATTCAAACACAAACATTCATACACATCCGACACACCCCCTCACCCCCGCATCTCAACATACACACAAAATACATTCAAACACAAACATTCATACACATCCGACACACCCCCCCACCCCCGCATCTCAACATATACACAAAATACATTCAAACACAAACATTCATACACATCCGACACACCCCCCCACCCCTGCATCTCAACATACACTCAAAATACATTCAAACAAAAACATTCATACACATCCGACACACCCCCCCACCCCCTCACCTCCACATATACACAAAATACATTCAAACACAAACATTCATACACATCCGACACACTCCCCCACCCCCGCATCTCAACATATACACAAAATACATTCAAACACAAATATTCATACACATCCGACACACTCCCCCACCCCCGCATCTCAACATACACTCAAAATACATTCAAACACAAACATTCATACACATCCGACACACCCCCTCACCCCCGCATCTCAACATACACTCAAAATACATTCAAACACAAACATTCATACACATCCGACACACACCCCCACCCCCGCATCTCAACATACACTCAAAATACATTCAAACACAAACATTCATACACATCCGACACACCCCCTCACCCCCGCATCTCAACATACACTCAAAATACATTCAAACACAAACATTCATACACATCCGACACACTCCCCCACCCCCGCATCTCAACATATACACAAAATACATTCAAACACAAACATTCATACATATCCGACACACCCCCCCACCCCCGCATCTCAACATATACACAAAATACATTCAAACACAAACATTTATACACATCCGACACACTCCCCCACCCCCGCATCTCAACATATACACAAAATACATTCAAACACAAACATTCATACACATCCGACACACCCCCCACCCCCGCATCTCAACATATACACAAAATACATTCAAACACAAACATTCATACACATCCGACACACCCCCTCACCCCCGCATCTCAACATACACTCAAAATACATTCAGACACAAACATTCATACACATCCGACACCCCCCGACCCCCGCATCTCAACATATACACAAAATACATTCAAACACAAACATTCATACACATCCGACTCACCCCCCCACCCCCGCATCTCAACATATACACAAAATACATTCAAACACAAACATTCATACACATCCGACACACCCCCTCACCTCCACATATACACAAAATACATTCAAACACAAACATTCATACACATCCGACACACCCCCTCACCTCCACATATACACAAAATACATTCAAACACAAACATTCATACACATCCGACACACCCCCCCACCCCGCATCTCAACATATACACAAAATACATTCAAACACAAACATTCATACACATCCGACACACTCCCCCACCACCGCATCTCAACATATACACAAAATACATTCAAACACAAACATTCATACACATCCGACACACCCCCCACCCCCGCATCTCAACATATACACAAAATACATTCAAACACAAACATTCATACACATCCGACACAACCCCTCACCCCCGCATCTCAACATACACTCAAAATACATTCAAACACAAACATTCATACACATCCGACACCCCCCGACCCCCGCATCTCAACATATACACAAAATACATTCAAACACAAACATTCATACACATCCGACTCACCCCCCCACCCCCGCATCTCAACATATACACAAAATACATTCAAACACAAACATTCATACACATCCGACACACCCCCTCACCTCCACATATACACAAAATACATTCAAACACAAACATTCATACACATCCGACACACTCCCCCACCCCCGCATCTCAACATACACTCAAAATACATTCAAACACAAACATTCATACACATCCGACACACCCCCCCACCCCCGCATCTCAACATACACTCAAAATACATTCAAACACAAACATTCATACACATCCGACACACCCCCCCACCCCCCCCACCCCCGCATCTCAACATACACTCAAAATACATTCAAACACAAATATTCATACACATCCGACACCCCCCCCACCCCAGCATCTCAACATACACTCAAAATACATTCAAACACAAACATTCATACACATCCGACACACCCCCTCACCTCAACATATACACAAAATACATTCAAACACAAACATTCATACACATCCGACACACCCCCTCACCTCTGCATCTCAACATACACTCAAAATACATTCAAACACAAACATTCATACACATCCGACACACCCCCCCACCCCCGCATCTCAACATACACTCAAAATACATTCAAACACAAACATTCATACACATCCGACACACCCCCTCACCCCCGCATCTCAACATACACTCAAAATACATTCAAACACAAACATTCATACACATCCGACACACCCCCTCACCCCCGCATCTCAACATACACTCAAAATACATTCAAATACAAATATTCATACACATCCGACACACCCCCTCACCCCCACCCCCGCATCTCAACATACACTCAAAATACATTCAAACACAAACATTCATACACATCCGACACACCCCCCCACCCCCGCATCTCAACATATACACAAAATACATTCAAATACAAACATTCATACACATCCGACACACCCCCCCACCCCCGCATCTCAACATACACTCAAAATACATTCAAACACAAACATTCATACACATCCGACACACCCCCCCACCCCCGCATCTCAACTTACACACAAAATACATTCAAACACAAACATTAATACACATCCGACACACCGCCCCCACCCCCGCATCTCAACTTACACACAAAATACATTCAAACACAAACATTAATACACATCCGACACCCCCCCCACCCCCGCATCTCAACATATACACAAAATACATTCAAACACAAACATTCATACACATCTGACACACCCCCACCCCCGCATCTCAACATATACTCAAAATACATTCAAACACAAACATTCATACACATCCGACACACCCCCCCACCCCCGCATCTCAACATACACTCAAAATACATTCAAACACAAACATTCATACACATCCGACACACCCCCCACCCCCGCATCTCAACATATACACAAAATACATTCAAACACAAACATTCATACACATCCGACACACCCCACCACCCCCGCATCTCAACATACACTCAAATACATTCAAACACAAACATGCATACACATCCGACACACCCCCTCACCCCCGCATCTCAACATACACACAAAATACATTCAAACACAAACATTCATACACATCCGACACACCCCCTCACCTCAACATATACACAAAATACATTCAAACACAAACATTCATACACATCCGACACACCCCCCCCACCCCCGCATCTCAACTTACACACAAAATACATTCAAACACAAACATTAATACACATCCGACACACCCCCCCACCCCCGCATCTCAACATATACACAAAATACATTCAAACACAAACATTCATACACATCCGACACACCCCCTCACCCCCGCATCTCAACATACACTCAAATACATTCAAACACAAACATTCATACACATCCGACACACCCCCTCACCCCCGCATCTCAACATATACACAAAATACATTCAAACACAAACATTCATACACATCCGACACCCCCCCCACCCCCGCATCTCAACATACCCACAAAATACATTCAAACACAAACATTCATACACATCCGACACACCCCCCCACCCCCGCATCTCAACATATACACAAAATACATTCAAACACAAACATTCATACACATCCGACACACCCCCACCCCCGCATCTCAACATACACACAAAATACATTCAAACACAAACATTCATACACATCCGACACCCCCCCACCCCCGCATCTCAACATACACACAAAATACATTCAAATACAAACATTCATACACATCCGACACACCCCCTTACCCCTGCATCTCAACATACACTCAAAATACATTCAAACACAAACATTCATACACATCCGACACCCCCCCCCACCCCCGCATCTCAACATACACTCAAAATACATTCAAACACAAACATTCATACACATCCGACACACCCCCTCACCCCCGCATCTCAACATACACTCAAAATACATTCAAACACAAACATTCATACACATCTGACACACACCCCCACCCCCGCATCTCAACATACACTCAAAATACATTCAAATACAAACATTCATACACATCCGACACACCCCCTCACCCCCACCCCGCATCTCAACATACACTCAAAATACATTCAAACACAAACATTCATACACATCCGACACCCCCCCCACCCCCGCATCTCAACATATACACAAAATACATTCAAATACAAACATTCATACACATCCGACACACCCCCCCACCACCGCATCTCAACATACACTCAAAATACATTCAAACACAAACATTCATACACATCCGACACACCCCCTCACCCCCGCATCTCAACATACACACAAAATACATTCAAACACAAACATTCATACACATCCGACACCCCCCCACCCCCGCATCTCAACATACACACAAAATACATTCAAATACAAACATTCATACACATCCGACACACCCCCTCACCCCTGCATCTCAACATACACTCAAAATACATTCAAACACAAACATTCATACACATCCGACACCCCCCCACCCCCGCATCTCAACATACACTCAAAATACATTCAAACACAAACATTCATACACATCCGACACACCCCCCACCCCCGCATCTCAACATACACTCAAAATACATTCAAACACAAACATTCATACACATCCAACACACTCCCCCACCCCCGCATCTCAACATACACTCAAAATACATTCAAACACAAATATTCATACACATCCGACACACCCCCTCACCCCCGCATCTCAACATACACTCAAAATACATTCAAACACAAACATTCATACACATCCGACACACCCCCCCACCCCCGCATCTCAACATACACTCAAAATACATTCAAACACAAACATTCATACACATCCGACACACCCCCCCCACCCCCGCATCTCAACTTACACACAAAATACTTTCAAACACAAACATTAATACACATCCGACACACCCCCCCACCCCCGCATCTCAACATATACACAAAATACATTCAAACACAAACATTCATACACATCCGACACACCCCCTCACCCCCGCATCTCAACATACACTCAAAATACATTCAAACACAAACATTCATACACATCTGACACACCCCCACCCCCGCATCTCAACATACACTCAAAATACATTCAAATACAAACATTCATACACATCCGACACACCCCCTCACCCTCACCCCCGCATCTCAACATACACTCAAAATACATTCAAACACAAACATTCATACACATCCGACACACCCCCTCACCCCCGCATCTCAACATACACTCAAAATACATTCAAACACAAACATTCATACACATCCGACACACCCCCCCACCCCCGCATCTCAACATATACTCAAAATACATTCAAACACAAACATTCATACACATCCGACACACCCCCCCCACCCCCGCATCTCAACATACACTCAAAATACATTCAAACACAAACATTCATACACATCCGACACACCCCCCACCCCCGCATCTCAACATATACACAAAATACATTCAAACACAAACATTAATACACATCCGACACCCCCCCACCCCCGCATCTCAACATATACACAAAATACATTCAAACACAAACATTCATACACATCTGACACACACCCCCACCCCCGCATCTCAACATATACTCAAAATACATTCAAACACAAACATTCATACACATCTGACACACCCCCCCCACCCCCGCATCTCAACATACACTCAAAATACATTCAAACACAAACATTCATACACATCCGACACACCCCCCACCCCCGCATCTCAACATATACACAAAATACATTCAAACACAAACATTCATACACATCCGACACACCCCACCACCCCCGCATCTCAACATACACTCAAAATACATTCAAACACAAACATTCATACACATCCGACACACCCCCCCACCCCCGCATCTCAACATACACTCAAAATACATTCAAACACAAATATTCATACACATCCGACACACCCCCTCACCCCCGCATCTCAACATACACTCAAAATACATTCAAACACAAACATTCATACACATCCGACACACCCCCCACCCCCGCATCTCAACATACACTCAAAATACATTCAAACACAAACATTCATACACATCCGACACACTCCCCCACCCCCGCATCTCAACATACACTCAAAATACATTCAAACACAAACATTCATACACATCCGACACACCCCCTCACCCCTGCATCTCAACATACACTCAAAATACATTCAAACACAAACATTCATACACATCCGACACCCCCCCCACCCCCGCATCTCAACATACACTCAAAATACATTCAAACACAAACATTCATACACATCTGACACACACCCCCACCCCCGCATCTCAACATACACTCAAAATACATTCAAACACAAACATTCATACACATCCGACACACCCCCCACCCCCGCATCTCAACATATACACAAAATACATTCAAACACAAACATTCATACACATCCGACACACCCCCTCACCTCCACATATACACAAAATACATTCAAACACAAACATTCATACACATCCGACACACCCCCCCACCCCCGCATCTCAACATACACTCAAAATACATTCAAACACAAACATTCATACACATCCGACACACCCCCCACCCCCGCATCTCAACATACACTCAAAATACATTCAAACACAAACATTCATACACATCCGACACACTCCCCCACCCCCGCATCTCAACATACACTCAAAATACATTCAAACACAAATATTCATACACATCCGACACACCCCCTCACCCCCGCATCTCAACATACACTCAAAATACATTCAAACACAAACATTCATACACATCCGACACACCCCCCCACCCCCGCATCTCAACATACACTCAAAATACATTCAAACACAAACATTCATACACATCCGACACACCCCCCCACCCCCGCATCTCAACTTACACACAAAATACATTCAAACACAAACATTAATACACATCCGACACACCCCCCCCACCCCCGCATCTCAACTTACACACAAAATACATTCAAACACAAACATTCATACACATCCGACACACCCCCTCACCCCCGCATCTCAACATACACTCAAAATACATTCAAACACAAACATTCATACACATCTGACACACACCCCCACCCCCGCATCTCAACATACACTCAAAATACATTCAAATACAAACATTCATACACATCCGACACACCCCCTCACCCCCACCCCCGCATCTCAACATATACACAAAATACATTCAAACACAAACATTCATACACATCCGACACACCCCCCCACCCCCGCATCTCAACATACACTCAAAATACATTCAAACACAAACATTCATACACATCCGACACACCCCCCCACCCCCGCATCTCAACTTACACACAAAATACATTCAAACACAAACATTAATACACATCCGACACACCCCCCCCACCCCCGCATCTCAACTTACACACAAAATACATTCAAACACAAACATTCATACACATCCGACACACCCCCTCACCCCCGCATCTCAACATACACTCAAAATACATTCAAACACAAACATTCATACACATCTGACACACACCCCCACCCCCGCATCTCAACATACACTCAAAATACATTCAAATACAAACATTCATACACATCCGACACACCCCCTCACCCCCACCCCCGCATCTCAACATACACTCAAAATACATTCAAACACAAACATTCATACACATCCGACACAACCCCCCACCCCCGCATCTCAACATATACACAAAATACATTCAAATACAAACATTCATACACATCCGACACACCCCCCCACCACCGCATCTCAACATACACTCAAAATACATTCAAACACAAACATTCATACACATCCGACACACCCCCCCACCCCCGCATCTCAACTTACACACAAAATACATTCAAACACAAACATTAATACACATCCGACACACCGCCCCCACCCCCGCATCTCAACATATACACAAAATACATTCAAACACAAACATTCATACACATCCGACACACCCCCCACCCCCGCATCTCAACATACACACAAAATACATTCAAACACAAACATTCATACACATCCGACACACCCCCTCACCTCCACATATACACAAAATACATTCAAACACAAACATTCATACACATCCGACACACCCCCCCACCCCCGCATCTCAACATATACACAAAATACATTCAAACACAAACATTCATACACATCCGACACACCCCACCACCCCCGCATCTCAACATACACTCAAATACATTCAAACACAAACATGCATACACATCCGACACACCCCCTCACCCCCGCATCTCAACATACACACAAAATACATTCAAACACAAACATTCATACACATCCGACACACCCCCCCACCCCCTCACCTCCACATATACACAAAATACATTCAAACACAAACATTCATACACATCCGACACACTCCCCCACCCCCGCATCCTAACATATACACAAAATACATTCAAACACAAACATTCATACACATCCGACACACTCCCCCACCCCCGCATCCTAACATATACACAAAATACATTCAAACACAAACATTCATACACATCCGACACACCCCCCCACCCCCTCACCTCCACATATACACAAAATACATTCAAACACAAACATTAATACACATCCGACACACCGCCCCCACCCCCGCATCTCAACATATACACAAAATACATTCAAACACAAACATTCATACACATCCGACACACCCCCCCCACCCCCGCATCTCAACTTACACACAAAATACATTCAAACACAAACATTAATACACATCCGACACACCCCCCCACCCCCGCATCTCAACATATACACAAAATACATTCAAACACAAACATTCATACACATCCGACACACCCCCTCACCCCCGCATCTCAACATACACTCAAAATACATTCAAACACAAACATTCATACACATCTGACACACACCCCCCACCCCCGCATCTCAACATACACTCAAAATACATTCAAATACAAACATTCATACACATCCGACACACCCCCTCACCCCCACCCCCGCATCTCAACATACACTCAAAATACATTCAAACACAAACATTCATACACATCCGACACACCCCCCCCACCCCCGCATCTCAACATATACACAAAATACATTCAAATACAAACATTCATACACATCCGACACACCCCCCACCCCCGCATCTCAACATACACTCAAAATACATTCAAACACAAACATTCATACACATCCGACACACCCCCTCACCCCCGCATCTCAACATACACTCAAAATACATTCAAACACAAACATTCATACACATCCGACACACCCCCCCACCCCCGCATCTCAACATACACTCAAAATACATTCAAACACAAACATTCATACACATCCGACACACCCCCCCACCCCCGCATCTCAACTTACACACAAAATACATTCAAACACAAACATTAATACACATCCGACACACCGCCCCCACCCCCGCATCTCAACATATACTCAAAATACATTCAAACACAAACATTCATACACATCTGACACACACCCCCACCCCCGCATCTCAACATACACTCAAAATACATTCAAACACAAACATTCATACACATCCGACACACCCCCCACCCCCGCATCTCAACATATACACAAAATACATTCAAACACAAACATTCATACACATCCGACACACCCCCTCACCTCCACATATACACAAAATACATTCAAACACAAACATTCATACACATCCGACACACCCCCCCACCCCCGCATCTCAACATACACTCAAAATACATTCAAACACAAACATTCATACACATCCGACACACCCCCCACCCCCGCATCTCAACATACACTCAAAATACATTCAAACACAAACATTCATACACATCCGACACACTCCCCCACCCCCGCATCTCAACATACACTCAAAATACATTCAAACACAAATATTCATACACATCCGACACACCCCCTCACCCCCGCATCTCAACATACACTCAAAATACATTCAAACACAAACATTCATACACATCCGACACACCCCCCCACCCCCGCATCTCAACATACACTCAAAATACATTCAAACACAAACATTCATACACATCCGACACACCCCCCCACCCCCGCATCTCAACTTACACACAAAATACATTCAAACACAAACATTAATACACATCCGACACACCCCCCCCACCCCCGCATCTCAACTTACACACAAAATACATTCAAACACAAACATTAATACACATCCGACACACCCCCCCACCCCCGCATTTCAACATATACACAAAATACATTCAAACACAAACATTCATACACATCCGACACACCCCCTCACCCCCGCATCTCAACATACACTCAAAATACATTCAAACACAAACATTCATACACATCTGACACACACCCCCACCCCCGCATCTCAACATACACTCAAAATACATTCAAACACAAACATTCATACACATCCGACACCCCCCCCACCCCCGCATCTCAACATATACACAAAATACATTCAAATACAAACATTCATACACATCCGACACACCCCCCCACCACCGCATCTCAACATACACTCAAAATACATTCAAACACAAACATTCATACACATCCGACACACCCCCTCACCCCCGCATCTCAACATATACACAAAATACATTCAAACACAAACATTCATACACATCCGACACACCCCCACCCCGCATCTCAACATACACACAAAATACATTCAAACACAAACATTCATACACATCCGACACCCCCCCACCCCCGCATCTCAACATACACACAAAATACATTCAAATACAAACATTCATACACATCCGACACACCCCCTCACCCCTGCATCTCAACATACACTCAAAATACATTCAAACACAAACATTCATACACATCCGACACCCCCCCACCCCCGCATCTCAACATACACTCAAAATACATTCAAACACAAACATTCATACACATCCGACACCCCCCCCCACCCCCGCATCTCAACTTACACACAAAATACATTCAAACACAAACATTAATACACATCCGACACACCCCCCCACCCCCGCATCTCAACATATACACAAAATACATTCAAACACAAACATTCATACACATCCGACACACCCCCTCACCCCCGCATCTCAACATACACTCAAAATACATTCAAACACAAACATTCATACACATCTGACACACCCCCACCCCCGCATCTCAACATACACTCAAAATACATTCAAATACAAACATTCATACACATCCGACACACCCCCTCACCCTCACCCTCGCATCTCAACATACACTCAAAATACATTCAAACACAAACATTCATACACATCCGACACACCCCCCCACCCCCGCATCTCAACATACACTCAAAATACATTCAAACACAAACATTCATACACATCCGACACACCCCCCCACCCCCGCATCTCAACTTACACACAAAATACATTCAAACACAAACATTAATACACATCCGACACACCGCCCCCACCCCCGCATCTCAACATATACACAAAATACATTCAAACACAAACATTCATACACATCCGACACACCCCCTCACCCCCGCATCTCAACATACACTCAAAATACATTCAAACACAAACATTCATACACATCTGACACACACCCCCACCCCCGCATCTCAACATACACTCAAAATACATTCAAACACAAACATTCATACACATCCGACACACCCCCTCACCCCCGCATCTCAACATACACACAAAATACATTCAAACACAAACATTCATACACATCCGACACACCCCCCCACCCCGCATCTCAACATACACACAAAATACATTCAAACACAAACATTCATACACATCCGACACACCCCCCCACCCCCGCATCTCAACATATACACAAAATACATTCAAACACAAACATTCATACACATCCGACACACCCCCCCACCCCCGCATCTCAACATACACTCAAAATACATTCAAACACAAACATTCATACACATCCGACACACCCCCTCACCCCCGCATCTCAACATACACTCAAAATACATTCAAACACAAACATTCATACACATCCGACACACCCCCTCACCCCCGCATCTCAACATACACTCAAAATACATTCAAATACAAATATTCATACACATCCGACACACCCCCTCACCCCCACCCCCGCATCTCAACATACACTCAAAATACATTCAAACACAAACATTCATACACATCCGACACACCCCCCCACCCCCGCATCTCAACATATACACAAAATACATTCAAATACAAACATTCATACACATCCGACACACCCCCCCACCCCCGCATCTCAACATACACTCAAAATACATTCAAACACAAACATTCATACACATCCGACACACCCCCTCACCCCCGCATCTCAACATACACTCAAAATACATTCAAACACAAACATTCATACACATCCGACACACCCCCCCACCCCCGCATCTCAACATACACTCAAAATACATTCAAACACAAACATTCATACACATCCGACACACCCCCCCACCCCCGCATCTCAACTTACACACAAAATACATTCAAACACAAACATTAATACACATCCGACACACCGCCCCCACCCCCGCATCTCAACATATACACAAAATACATTCAAACACAAACATTCATACACATCCGACACACCCCCTCACCCCCGCATCTCAACATACACTCAAAATACATTCAAACACAAACATTCATACACATCTGACACACACCCCCACCCCCGCATCTCAACATACACTCAAAATACATTCAAACACAAACATTCATACACATCCGACACACCCCCTCACCCCCGCATCTCAACATACACACAAAATACATTCAAACACAAACATTCATACACATCCGACACACCCCCCCACCCCCGCATCTCAACATACACACAAAATACATTCAAACACAAACATTCATACACATCCGACACACCCCCCCACCCCCGCATCTCAACATATACACAAAATACATTCAAATACAAACATTCATACACATCCGACACACCCCCCCACCCCCGCATCTCAACATACACTCAAAATACATTCAAACACAAACATTCATACACATCCGACACACCCCCCCACCCCCGCATCTCAACTTACACACAAAATACATTCAAACACAAACATTAATACACATCCGACACACCGCCCCCACCCCCGCATCTCAACTTACACACAAAATACATTCAAACACAAACATTAATACACATCCGACACCCCCCCCACCCCCGCATCTCAACATATACACAAAATACATTCAAACACAAACATTCATACACATCTGACACACACCCCCACCCCCGCATCTCAACATATACTCAAAATACATTCAAACACAAACATTCATACACATCCGACACACCCCCCCCACCCCCGCATCTCAACATACACTCAAAATACATTCAAACACAAACATTCATACACATCCGACACACCCCCCACCCCCGCATCTCAACATATACACAAAATACATTCAAACACAAACATTAATACACATCCGACACCCCCCCCACCCCCGCATCTCAACATATACACAAAATACATTCAAACACAAACATTCATACACATCTGACACACACCCCCACCCCCGCATCTCAACATATACTCAAAATACATTCAAACACAAACATTCATACACATCTGACACACCCCCCCACCCCCGCATCTCAACATACACTCAAAATACATTCAAACACAAACATTCATACACATCCGACACACCCCCCACCCCCGCATCTCAACATATACACAAAATACATTCAAACACAAACATTCATACACATCCGACACACCCCACCACCCCCGCATCTCAACATACACTCAAAATACATTCAAACACAAACATTCATACACATCCGACACACCCCCCCACCCCCGCATCTCAACATATACTCAAAATACATTCAAACACAAACATTCATACACATCCGACACACCCCCCCCACCCCCGCATCTCAACATACACTCAAAATACATTCAAACACAAACATTCATACACATCCGACACACCCCCCACCCCGGCATCTCAACATATACACAAAATACATTCAAACACAAACATTCATACACATCCGACACACCCCACCACCCCCGCATCTCAACATACACTCAAAATACATTCAAACACAAACATTCATACACATCCGACACACCCCCCCACCCCCGCATCTCAACTTACACACAAAATACATTCAAACACAAACATTAATACACATCCGACACCCCCCCCACCCCCGCATCTCAACATATACACAAAATACATTCAAACACAAACATTCATACACATCTGACACACACCCCCACCCCCGCATCTCAACATATACTCAAAATACATTCAAACACAAACATTCTTACACATCCGACACATCCCCCCACCCCCGCATCTCAACATACACTCAAAATACATTCAAACACAAACATTCATACACATCCGACACACCCCCCACCCCCGCATCTCAACATATACACAAAATACATTCAAATACAAACATTCATACACATCCGACACACCCCCCCACCCCCGCATCTCAACATACACTCAAAATACATTCAAACACAAACATTCATACACATCCGACACACCCCCCCACCCCCGCATCTCAACTTACACACAAAATACATTCAAACACAAACATTAATACACATCCGACACACCGCCCCCACCCCCGCATCTCAACTTACACACAAAATACATTCAAACACAAACATTAATACACATCCGACACCCCCCCACCCCCGCATCTCAACATATACACAAAATACATTCAAACACAAACATTCATACACATCCGACACACCCCCTCACCTCAACATATACACAAAATACATTCAAACACAAACATTCATACACATCCGACACCCCCCCCCCACCCCCGCATCTCAACTTACACACAAAATACATTCAAACACAAACATTAATACACATCCGACACACCCCCCCACCCCCGCATCTCAACATATACACAAAATACATTCAAACACAAACATTCATACACATCCGACACACCCCCTCACCCCCGCATCTCAACATACACTCAAATACATTCAAACACAAACATTCATACACATCCGACACACCCCCTCACCCCCGCATCTCAACATATACACAAAATACATTCAAACACAAACATTCATACACATCCGACACACCCCCCACCCCCGCATCTCAACATACCCACAAAATACATTCAAACACAAACATTCATACACATCCGACACACCCCCCCACCCCCGCATCTCAACATATACACAAAATACATTCAAACACAAACATTCATACACATCCGACACACCCCCACCCCCGCATCTCAACATACACACAAAATACATTCAAACACAAACATTCATACACATCCGACACCCCCCCACCCCCGCATCTCAACATACACACAAAATACATTCAAATACAAACATTCATACACATCCGACACACCCCCTCACCCCTGCATCTCAACATACACTCAAAATACATTCAAACACAAACATTCATACACATCCGACACCCCCCCGCCCCCGCATCTCAACATACACTCAAAATACATTCAAACACAAACATTCATACACATCCGACACACCCCCCACCCCCGCATCTCAACATACACTCAAAATACATTCAAACACAAACATTCATACACATCCGACACACCCCCCACCCCCGCATCTCAACATACACTCAAAATACATTCAAACACAAACATTCATACACATCCGACACACCCCCCACCCCCGCATCTCAACATACACTCAAAATACATTCAAACACAAACATTCATACACATCCAACACACCCCCCCACCCCCCCACCTCAACATACACACAAAATACATTCAAATACAAACATTCATACACATCCGACACACCCCCTCACCCCTGCATCTCAACATACACTCAAAATACATTCAAACACAAACATTCATACACATCCGACACCCCCCCCACCCCCGCATCTCAACATACACTCAAAATACATTCAAACACAAACATTCATACACATCTGACACACACCCCCACCCCCGCATCTCAACATACACTCAAAATACATTCAAACACAAACATTCATACACATCCGACACACCCCCCACCCCCGCATCTCAACATATACACAAAATACATTCAAACACAAACATTCATACACATCCGACACACCCCCTCACCTCCACATATACACAAAATACATTCAAACACAAACATTCATACACATCCGACACCCCCCCCACCCCCGCATCTCAACATACACTCAAAATACATTCAAACACAAACATTCATACACATCCGACACACCCCCCCACCCCCGCATCTCAACTTACACACAAAATACATTCAAACACAAACATTAATACACATCCGACACCCCCCCCACCCCCGCATCTCAACATATACACAAAATACATTCAAACACAAACATTCATACACATCTGACACACACCCCCACCCCCGCATCTCAACATATACTCAAAATACATTCAAACACAAACATTCATACACATCCGACACACCCCCCCCCACCCCCGCATCTCAACATACACTCAAAATACATTCAAACACAAACATTCATACACATCCGACACACCCCCCACCCCCGCATCTCAACATATACACAAAATACATTCAAATACAAACATTCATACACATCCGACACACCCCCCCACCCCCGCATCTCAACATACACTCAAAATACATTCAAACACAAACATTCATACACATCCGACACACCCCCCCACCCCCGCATCTCAACTTACACACAAAATACATTCAAACACAAACATTAATACACATCCGACACACCGCCCCCACCCCCGCATCTCAACTTACACACAAAATACATTCAAACACAAACATTAATACACATCCGACACCCCCCCCCACCCCCGCATCTCAACATATACACAAAATACATTCAAACACAAACATTCATACACATCCGACACACCCCCTCACCTCAACATATACACAAAATACATTCAAACACAAACATTCATACACATCCGACACCCCCCCCCCACCCCCGCATCTCAACTTACACACAAAATACATTCAAACACAAACATTAATACACATCCGACACACCCCCCCACCCCCGCATCTCAACATATACACAAAATACATTCAAACACAAACATTCATACACATCCGACACACCCCCTCACCCCCGCATCTCAACATACACTCAAATACATTCAAACACAAACATTCATACACATCCGACACACCCCACCACCCCCGCATCTCAACATATACACAAAATACATTCAAACACAAACATTCATACACATCCGACACACCCCACCACCCCCGCATCTCAACATACACTCAAATACATTCAAACACAAACATGCATACACATCCGACACACCCCCTCACCCCCGCATCTCAACATACACACAAAATACATTCAAACACAAACATTCATACACATCCGACACACCCCCCCACCCCCTCACCTCCACATATACACAAAATACATTCAAACACAAACATTCATACACATCCGACACACTCCCCCACCCCCGCATCTCAACATATACACAAAATACATTCAAACACAAACATTCATACACATCCGACACACCCCCTCACCTCAACATATACACAAAATACATTCAAACACAAACATTCATACACATCCGACACACCCCCCCCCACCCCCGCATCTCAACTTACACACAAAATACATTCAAACACAAACATTAATACACA
Source organism: Ambystoma mexicanum (assembly GCF_040938575.1). Taxonomy (NCBI): domain Eukaryota; kingdom Metazoa; phylum Chordata; class Amphibia; order Caudata; family Ambystomatidae; genus Ambystoma; species Ambystoma mexicanum. Next base: position 841,790,250 of record NC_090938.1, read on the forward strand.
TCCGACACACCCCCCCACCCCCGCATCTCAACATATACACAAAATACATTCAAACACAAACATTCATACACATCCGACACACCCCCTCACCCCCGCATCTCAACATACACTCAAAATACATTCAAACACAAACATTCATACACATCTGACACACACCCCCACCCCCGCATCTCAACATACACTCAAAATACATTCAAATACAAACATTCATACACATCCGACACACCCCCTCACCCCCACCCCCGCATCTCAACATACACTCAAAATACATTCAAACACAAACATTCATACACATCCGACACACCCCCCCCACCCCCGCATCTCAACATATACACAAAATACATTCAAATACAAACATTCATACACATCCGACACACCCCCCCACCCCCGCATCTCAACATACACTCAAAATACATTCAAACACAAACATTCATACACATCCGACACACCCCCTCACCCCCGCATCTCAACATACACTCAAAATACATTCAAACACAAACATTCATACACATCCGACACACCCCCCCACCCCCGCATCTCAACATACACTCAAAATACATTCAAACACAAACATTCATACACATCCGACACACCCCCCCACCCCCGCATCTCAACATATACACAAAATACATTCAAACACAAACATTCATACACATCCGACACACCCCCTCACCCCCGCATCTCAACATACACACAAAATACATTCAAACACAAACATTCATACACATCCGACACTCCCCCCACCCCCGCATCTCAACATATACACAAAATACATTCAAACACAAACATTCATACACATCCGACACACCCCCCCACCCCCGCATCTCAACATACACTCAAAATACATTCAAACACAAACATTCATACACATCCGACACACCCCCTCACCTCCACATATACACAAAATACATTCAAACACAAACATTCATACACATCCGACACACCCCCCCCAGCCCCGCATCTCAACATACACACAAAATACATTCAAACACAAACATTCATACACATCCGACAACCCCCCCCAGCCCCGCATCTCAAAATACACACAAAATACATTCAAACACAAACATTCATACACATCCAACACACCCCCTCACCCCCGCATCTCAACATACACTCAAAATACATTCAAACACAAACATTCATACACATCCGACACACACCCCCACCCCCGCATCTCAACATACACTCAAAATACATTCAAACACAAACATTCATACACATCCGACACACCCCCTCACCCCCGCATCTCAACATACACTCAAAATACATTCAAACACAAACATTCATACACATCCGACACACTCCCCCACCCCCGCATCTCAACATATACACAAAATACATTCAAACACAAACATTCATACATATCCGACACACCCCCCCACCCCCGCATCTCAACATATACACAAAATACATTCAAACACAAACATTCATACACATCCGACACACTCCCCCACCCCCGCATCTCAACATATACACAAAATACATTCAAACACAAACATTCATACACATCCGACACACCCCCCACCCCCGCATCTCAACATATACACAAAATACATTCAAACACAAACATTCATACACATCCGACACACCCCCTCACCCCCGCATCTCAACATACACTCAAAATACATTCAAACACAAACATTCATACACATCCGACACCCCCCGACCCCCGCATCTCAACATATACACAAAATACATTCAAACACAAACATTCATACACATCCGACTCACCCCCCCACCCCCGCATCTCAACATATACACAAAATACATTCAAACACAAACATTCATACACATCCGACACACCCCCTCACCTCCACATATACACAAAATACATTCAAACACAAACATTCATACACATCCGACACACCCCCTCACCTCCACATATACACAAAATACATTCAAACACAAACATTCATACACATCCGACACACCCCCCCACCCCCGCATCTCAACATATACACAAAATACATTCAAACACAAACATTCATACACATCCGACACACTCCCCCACCCCCGCATCTCAACATATACACAAAATACATTCAAACACAAACATTCATACACATCCGACACACCCCCCACCCCCGCATCTCAACATATACACAAAATACATTCAAACACAAACATTCATACACATCCGACACAACCCCTCACCCCCGCATCTCAACATACACTCAAAATACATTCAAACACAAACATTCATACACATCCGACACCCCCCGACCCCCGCATCTCAACATATACACAAAATACTTTCAAACACAAACATTCATACACATCCGACTCACCCCCCCACCCCCGCATCTCAACATATACACAAAATACATTCAAACACAAACATTCATACACATCCGACACACCCCCTCACCTCCACATATACACAAAATACATTCAAACACAAACATTCATACACATCCGACACACCCCCCCGACCCCCGCATCTCAACATATACACAAAATACATTCAAATACAAACATTCATACACATCCGACACACCCCCCCACCCCCGCATCTCAACATACACTCAAAATACATTCAAACACAAACATTCATACACATCCGACACACCGCCCCCACCCCCGCATCTCAACATATACTCAAAATACATTCAAACACAAACATTCATACACATCCGACACACCCCATCACCCCCGCATCTCAACATACACACAAAATACATTCAAACACAAACATTCATACACATCCGACACACCCCCCCACCCCCGCATCTCAACATACACACAAAATACATTCAAACATTCATACACATCCGACACACCCCCCCACCCCCGCATCTCAACATATACACAAAATACATTCAAACACAAACATTCATACACATCCGACACACCCCCCCACCCCCGCATCTCAACATACACTCAAAATACATTCAAACACAAACATTCATACACATCCGACACACCCCCTCACCCCCGCATCTCAACATACACTCAAAATACATTCAAACACAAACATTCATACACATCCGACACACCCCCTCACCCCCGCATCTCAACATACACTCAAAATACATTCAAATACAAACATTCATACACATCCGACACACCCCCTCACCCCCACCCCCGCATCTCAACATACACTCAAAATACATTCAAACACAAACATTCATACACATCCGACACACCCCCCCACCCCCGCATCTCAACATATACACAAAATACATTCAAATACAAACATTCATACACATCCGACACACCCCCCCACCCCCGCATCTCAACATACACTCAAAATACATTCAAACACAAACATTCATACACATCCGACACACCCCCCCACCCCCGCATCTCAACTTACACACAAAATACATTCAAACACAAACATTAATACACATCCGACACACCGCCCCCACCCCCGCATCTCAACTTACACACAAAATACATTCAAACACAAACATTAATATACATCCGACACCCCCCCCACCCCCGCATCTCAACATATACACAAAATACATTCAAACACAAACATTCATACACATCCGACACACCCCCTCACCCCCGCATCTCAACATACACTCAAAATACATTCAAACACAAACATTCATACACATCCGACACACCCCCTCATCTCAACATACACACAAAATACATTCAAACACAAACATTCATACACATCCGACACACCCCCCCACCCCCGCATCTCAACATACACACAAAATACATTCAAACACAAACATTCATACACATCCGACACACCCCCTCACCTCCACATATACACAAAATACATTCAAACGCAAACATTCATACACATCCGACACACCCCCCCACCCCCGCATCTCAACATACACTCAAAATACATTCAAACACAAACATTCATACACATCCGACACACCCCCCCACCCCCGCATCTCAACATACACTCAAAATACATTCAAACACAAACATTCATACACATCCGACACACCCCCCCACCCCCGCATCTCAACATACACTCAAAATACATTCAAACACAAACATTCATACACATCCGACACACCCCCCCACCCCCGCATCTCAACATATACACAAAATACATTCAAACACAAACATTCATACACATCCGACACACCCCACCACCCCCGCATCTCAACATACACTCAAATACATTCAAACACAAACATGCATACACATCCGACACACCCCCTCACCCCCGCATCTCAACATACACACAAAATACATTCAAACACAAACATTCATACACATCCGACACACCCCCCCACCCCCGCATCTCAACATATACACAAAATACATTGAAACACAAACATTCATACACATCCGACACACCCCCTCACCCCCGCATCTCAACATACACACAAAATACATTCAAACACAAACATTCATACACATCCGACACTCCCCCCACCCCCGCATCTCAACATATACACAAAAAACATTCAAACACAAACATTCATACACATCCGACACACCCCCCCACCCCCGCATCTCAACATACACTCAAAATACATTCAAACACAAACATTCATACACATCCGACACACCCCCTCACCTCCACATATACACAAAATACATTCAAACACAAACATTCATACACATCCGACACACCCCCCACCCCCGCATCTCAACATACACTCAAAATACATTCAAACACAAACATTCATACACATCCGACACACCCCCTCACCCCCGCATCTCAACATACACACAAAATACATTCAAACACAAACATTCATACACATCCGACACACCCCCCCAGCCCCGCATCTCAACATACACACAAAATACATTCAAACACAAACATTCATACACATCCGACAACCCCCCCCAGCCCCGCATCTCAACATACACACAAAATACATTCAAACACAAACATTCATACACATCCAACACACCCCCCCAGCCCCGCATCTCAACATACACACAAAATACATTCAAACACAAACATTCATACACATCCGACACACCCCCTCACCTCAACATATACACAAAATACATTCAAACACAAACATTCATACACATCCGACACACCCCCCCACCCCCGCATCTCAACATACACACAAAATACATTCAAACACAAACATTCATACACATCCGACACACCCCCTCACCCCCGCATCTCAACATACACACAAAATACATTCAAACACAAACATTCATACACATCCGACACACCCCCCCACCCCCGCATCTCAACATATACACAAAATACATTCAAACACAAACATTCATACACATCCGACACACCCCCCCACCCCTGCATCTCAACATACACTCAAAATACATTCAAACAAAAACATTCATACACATCCGACACACCCCCCCACCCCCTCACCTCCACATATACACAAAATACATTCAAACACAAACATTCATACACATCCGACACACTCCCCCACCCCCGCATCTCAACATATACACAAAATACATTCAAACACAAATATTCATACACATCCGACACACTCCCCCACCCCCGCATCTCAACATACACTCAAAATACATTCAAACACAAACATTCATACACATCCGACACACCCCCTCACCCCCGCATCTCAACATACACTCAAAATACATTCAAACACAAACATTCATACACATCCGACACACACCCCCACCCCCGCATCTCAACATACACTCAAAATACATTCAAACACAAACATTCATACACATCCGACACACCCCCTCACCCCCGCATCTCAACATACACTCAAAATACATTCAAACACAAACATTCATACACATCCGACACACTCCCCCACCCCCGCATCTCAACATATACACAAAATACATTCAAACACAAACATTCATACATATCCGACACACCCCCCCACCCCCGCATCTCAACATATACACAAAATACATTCAAACACAAACATTTATACACATCCGACACACTCCCCCACCCCCGCATCTCAACATATACACAAAATACATTCAAACACAAACATTCATACACATCCGACACACCCCCCACCCCCGCATCTCAACATATACACAAAATACATTCAAACACAAACATTCATACACATCCGACACACCCCCTCACCCCCGCATCTCAACATACACTCAAAATACATTCAGACACAAACATTCATACACATCCGACACCCCCCGACCCCCGCATCTCAACATATACACAAAATACATTCAAACACAAACATTCATACACATCCGACTCACCCCCCCACCCCCGCATCTCAACATATACACAAAATACATTCAAACACAAACATTCATACACATCCGACACACCCCCTCACCTCCACATATACACAAAATACATTCAAACACAAACATTCATACACATCCGACACACCCCCTCACCTCCACATATACACAAAATACATTCAAACACAAACATTCATACACATCCGACACACCCCCCCACCCCGCATCTCAACATATACACAAAATACATTCAAACACAAACATTCATACACATCCGACACACTCCCCCACCACCGCATCTCAACATATACACAAAATACATTCAAACACAAACATTCATACACATCCGACACACCCCCCACCCCCGCATCTCAACATATACACAAAATACATTCAAACACAAACATTCATACACATCCGACACAACCCCTCACCCCCGCATCTCAACATACACTCAAAATACATTCAAACACAAACATTCATACACATCCGACACCCCCCGACCCCCGCATCTCAACATATACACAAAATACATTCAAACACAAACATTCATACACATCCGACTCACCCCCCCACCCCCGCATCTCAACATATACACAAAATACATTCAAACACAAACATTCATACACATCCGACACACCCCCTCACCTCCACATATACACAAAATACATTCAAACACAAACATTCATACACATCCGACACACTCCCCCACCCCCGCATCTCAACATACACTCAAAATACATTCAAACACAAACATTCATACACATCCGACACACCCCCCCACCCCCGCATCTCAACATACACTCAAAATACATTCAAACACAAACATTCATACACATCCGACACACCCCCCCACCCCCCCCACCCCCGCATCTCAACATACACTCAAAATACATTCAAACACAAATATTCATACACATCCGACACCCCCCCCACCCCAGCATCTCAACATACACTCAAAATACATTCAAACACAAACATTCATACACATCCGACACACCCCCTCACCTCAACATATACACAAAATACATTCAAACACAAACATTCATACACATCCGACACACCCCCTCACCTCTGCATCTCAACATACACTCAAAATACATTCAAACACAAACATTCATACACATCCGACACACCCCCCCACCCCCGCATCTCAACATACACTCAAAATACATTCAAACACAAACATTCATACACATCCGACACACCCCCTCACCCCCGCATCTCAACATACACTCAAAATACATTCAAACACAAACATTCATACACATCCGACACACCCCCTCACCCCCGCATCTCAACATACACTCAAAATACATTCAAATACAAATATTCATACACATCCGACACACCCCCTCACCCCCACCCCCGCATCTCAACATACACTCAAAATACATTCAAACACAAACATTCATACACATCCGACACACCCCCCCACCCCCGCATCTCAACATATACACAAAATACATTCAAATACAAACATTCATACACATCCGACACACCCCCCCACCCCCGCATCTCAACATACACTCAAAATACATTCAAACACAAACATTCATACACATCCGACACACCCCCCCACCCCCGCATCTCAACTTACACACAAAATACATTCAAACACAAACATTAATACACATCCGACACACCGCCCCCACCCCCGCATCTCAACTTACACACAAAATACATTCAAACACAAACATTAATACACATCCGACACCCCCCCCACCCCCGCATCTCAACATATACACAAAATACATTCAAACACAAACATTCATACACATCTGACACACCCCCACCCCCGCATCTCAACATATACTCAAAATACATTCAAACACAAACATTCATACACATCCGACACACCCCCCCACCCCCGCATCTCAACATACACTCAAAATACATTCAAACACAAACATTCATACACATCCGACACACCCCCCACCCCCGCATCTCAACATATACACAAAATACATTCAAACACAAACATTCATACACATCCGACACACCCCACCACCCCCGCATCTCAACATACACTCAAATACATTCAAACACAAACATGCATACACATCCGACACACCCCCTCACCCCCGCATCTCAACATACACACAAAATACATTCAAACACAAACATTCATACACATCCGACACACCCCCTCACCTCAACATATACACAAAATACATTCAAACACAAACATTCATACACATCCGACACACCCCCCCCACCCCCGCATCTCAACTTACACACAAAATACATTCAAACACAAACATTAATACACATCCGACACACCCCCCCACCCCCGCATCTCAACATATACACAAAATACATTCAAACACAAACATTCATACACATCCGACACACCCCCTCACCCCCGCATCTCAACATACACTCAAATACATTCAAACACAAACATTCATACACATCCGACACACCCCCTCACCCCCGCATCTCAACATATACACAAAATACATTCAAACACAAACATTCATACACATCCGACACCCCCCCCACCCCCGCATCTCAACATACCCACAAAATACATTCAAACACAAACATTCATACACATCCGACACACCCCCCCACCCCCGCATCTCAACATATACACAAAATACATTCAAACACAAACATTCATACACATCCGACACACCCCCACCCCCGCATCTCAACATACACACAAAATACATTCAAACACAAACATTCATACACATCCGACACCCCCCCACCCCCGCATCTCAACATACACACAAAATACATTCAAATACAAACATTCATACACATCCGACACACCCCCTTACCCCTGCATCTCAACATACACTCAAAATACATTCAAACACAAACATTCATACACATCCGACACCCCCCCCCACCCCCGCATCTCAACATACACTCAAAATACATTCAAACACAAACATTCATACACATCCGACACACCCCCTCACCCCCGCATCTCAACATACACTCAAAATACATTCAAACACAAACATTCATACACATCTGACACACACCCCCACCCCCGCATCTCAACATACACTCAAAATACATTCAAATACAAACATTCATACACATCCGACACACCCCCTCACCCCCACCCCGCATCTCAACATACACTCAAAATACATTCAAACACAAACATTCATACACATCCGACACCCCCCCCACCCCCGCATCTCAACATATACACAAAATACATTCAAATACAAACATTCATACACATCCGACACACCCCCCCACCACCGCATCTCAACATACACTCAAAATACATTCAAACACAAACATTCATACACATCCGACACACCCCCTCACCCCCGCATCTCAACATACACACAAAATACATTCAAACACAAACATTCATACACATCCGACACCCCCCCACCCCCGCATCTCAACATACACACAAAATACATTCAAATACAAACATTCATACACATCCGACACACCCCCTCACCCCTGCATCTCAACATACACTCAAAATACATTCAAACACAAACATTCATACACATCCGACACCCCCCCACCCCCGCATCTCAACATACACTCAAAATACATTCAAACACAAACATTCATACACATCCGACACACCCCCCACCCCCGCATCTCAACATACACTCAAAATACATTCAAACACAAACATTCATACACATCCAACACACTCCCCCACCCCCGCATCTCAACATACACTCAAAATACATTCAAACACAAATATTCATACACATCCGACACACCCCCTCACCCCCGCATCTCAACATACACTCAAAATACATTCAAACACAAACATTCATACACATCCGACACACCCCCCCACCCCCGCATCTCAACATACACTCAAAATACATTCAAACACAAACATTCATACACATCCGACACACCCCCCCCACCCCCGCATCTCAACTTACACACAAAATACTTTCAAACACAAACATTAATACACATCCGACACACCCCCCCACCCCCGCATCTCAACATATACACAAAATACATTCAAACACAAACATTCATACACATCCGACACACCCCCTCACCCCCGCATCTCAACATACACTCAAAATACATTCAAACACAAACATTCATACACATCTGACACACCCCCACCCCCGCATCTCAACATACACTCAAAATACATTCAAATACAAACATTCATACACATCCGACACACCCCCTCACCCTCACCCCCGCATCTCAACATACACTCAAAATACATTCAAACACAAACATTCATACACATCCGACACACCCCCTCACCCCCGCATCTCAACATACACTCAAAATACATTCAAACACAAACATTCATACACATCCGACACACCCCCCCACCCCCGCATCTCAACATATACTCAAAATACATTCAAACACAAACATTCATACACATCCGACACACCCCCCCCACCCCCGCATCTCAACATACACTCAAAATACATTCAAACACAAACATTCATACACATCCGACACACCCCCCACCCCCGCATCTCAACATATACACAAAATACATTCAAACACAAACATTAATACACATCCGACACCCCCCCCACCCCCGCATCTCAACATATACACAAAATACATTCAAACACAAACATTCATACACATCTGACACACACCCCCACCCCCGCATCTCAACATATACTCAAAATACATTCAAACACAAACATTCATACACATCTGACACACCCCCCCCACCCCCGCATCTCAACATACACTCAAAATACATTCAAACACAAACATTCATACACATCCGACACACCCCCCACCCCCGCATCTCAACATATACACAAAATACATTCAAACACAAACATTCATACACATCCGACACACCCCACCACCCCCGCATCTCAACATACACTCAAAATACATTCAAACACAAACATTCATACACATCCGACACACCCCCCCACCCCCGCATCTCAACATATACTCAAAATACATTCAAACACAAACATTCATACACATCCGACACACCCCCCCCACCCCCGCATCTCAACATACACTCAAAATACATTCAAACACAAACATTCATACACATCCGACACACCCCCCCACCCCCGCATCTCAACTTACACACAAAATACATTCAAACACAAACATTAATACACATCCGACACACCGCCCCCACCCCCGCATCTCAACTTACACACAAAATACATTCAAACACAAACATTAATACACATCCGACACCCCCCCCACCCCCGCATCTCAACATATACACAAAATACATTCAAACACAAACATTCATACACATCCGACACACCCCCTCACCTCAACATATACACAAAATACATTCAAACACAAACATTCATACACATCCGACACACCCCCCCCACCCCCGCATCTCAACTTACACACAAAATACATTCAAACACAAACATTAATACACATCCGACACACCCCCCCACCCCCGCATCTCAACATATACACAAAATACATTCAAACACAAACATTCATACACATCCGACACACCCCCTCACCCCCGCATCTCAACATACACTCAAATACATTCAAACACAAACATTCATACACATCCGACACACCCCCTCACCCCCGCATCTCAACATATACACAAAATACATTCAAACACAAACATTCATACACATCCGACACACCCCCCACCCCCGCATCTCAACATACCCACAAAATACATTCAAACACAAACATTCATACACATCCGACACACCCCCCCACCCCCGCATCTCAACATATACACAAAATACATTCAAACACAAACATTCATACACATCCGACACACCCCCACCCCCGCATCTCAACATACACACAAAATACATTCAAACACAAACATTCATACACATCCGACACCCCCCCACCCCCGCATCTCAACATACACACAAAATACATTCAAATACAAACATTCATACACATCCGACACACCCCCTCACCCCTGCATCTCAACATACACTCAAAATACATTCAAACACAAACATTCATACACATCCGACACCCCCCCGCCCCCGCATCTCAACATACACTCAAAATACATTCAAACACAAACATTCATACACATCCGACACACCCCCCACCCCCGCATCTCAACATACACTCAAAATACATTCAAACACAAACATTCATACACATCCGACACACCCCCCACCCCCGCATCTCAACATACACTCAAAATACATTCAAACACAAACATTCATACACATCCGACACACCCCCCACCCCCGCATCTCAACATACACTCAAAATACATTCAAACACAAACATTCATACACATCCAACACACCCCCCCACCCCCCCACCTCAACATACACACAAAATACATTCAAATACAAACATTCATACACATCCGACACACCCCCTCACCCCTGCATCTCAACATACACTCAAAATACATTCAAACACAAACATTCATACACATCCGACACCCCCCCCACCCCCGCATCTCAACATACACTCAAAATACATTCAAACACAAACATTCATACACATCTGACACACACCCCCACCCCCGCATCTCAACATACACTCAAAATACATTCAAACACAAACATTCATACACATCCGACACACTCCCCACCCCCGCATCTCAACATATACACAAAATACATTCAAACACAAACATTCATACACATCCGACACACCCCCTCACCTCCACATATACACAAAATACATTCAAACACAAACATTCATACACATCCGACACACCCCCCCACCCCCGCATCTCAACATACACTCAAAATACATTCAAACACAAACATTCATACACATCCGACACACCCCCCCACCCCCGCATCTCAACTTACACACAAAATACATTCAAACACAAACATTAATACACATCCGACACCCCCCCCACCCCCGCATCTCAACATATACACAAAATACATTCAAACACAAACATTCATACACATCTGACACACACCCCCACCCCCGCATCTCAACATATACTCAAAATACATTCAAACACAAACATTCATACACATCCGACACACCCCCCCCACCCCCGCATCTCAACATACACTCAAAATACATTCAAACACAAACATTCATACACATCCGACACACCCCCCACCCCCGCATCTCAACATATACACAAAATACATTCAAATACAAACATTCATACACATCCGACACACCCCCCCACCCCCGCATCTCAACATACACTCAAAATACATTCAAACACAAACATTCATACACATCCGACACACCCCCCCACCCCCGCATCTCAACTTACACACAAAATACATTCAAACACAAACATTAATACACATCCGACACACCGCCCCCACCCCCGCATCTCAACTTACACACAAAATACATTCAAACACAAACATTAATACACATCCGACACCCCCCCCACCCCCGCATCTCAACATATACACAAAATACATTCAAACACAAACATTCATACACATCCGACACACCCCCTCACCTCAACATATACACAAAATACATTCAAACACAAACATTCATACACATCCGACACCCCCCCCCACCCCCGCATCTCAACTTACACACAAAATACATTCAAACACAAACATTAATACACATCCGACACACCCCCCCACCCCCGCATCTCAACATATACACAAAATACATTCAAACACAAACATTCATACACATCCGACACACCCCCTCACCCCCGCATCTCAACATACACTCAAATACATTCAAACACAAACATTCATACACATCCGACACACCCCACCACCCCCGCATCTCAACATATACACAAAATACATTCAAACACAAACATTCATACACATCCGACACACCCCACCACCCCCGCATCTCAACATACACTCAAATACATTCAAACACAAACATGCATACACATCCGACACACCCCCTCACCCCCGCATCTCAACATACACACAAAATACATTCAAACACAAACATTCATACACATCCGACACACCCCCCCACCCCCTCACCTCCACATATACACAAAATACATTCAAACACAAACATTCATACACATCCGACACACTCCCCCACCCCCGCATCTCAACATATACACAAAATACATTCAAACACAAACATTCATACACATCCGACACACCCCCTCACCTCAACATATACACAAAATACATTCAAACACAAACATTCATACACATCCGACACACCCCCCCCCACCCCCGCATCTCAACTTACACACAAAATACATTCAAACACAAACATTAATACACATCCGACACACCCCCCCACCCCCGCATCTCAACATATACACAAAATACATTCAAACACAAACATTCATACACATCCGACACACCCCCTCACCCCCGCATCTCAACATACACTCAAAATACATTCAAACACAAACATTCATACACATCTGACACACACCCCCACCCCCGCATCTCAACATACACTCAAAATACATTCAAATACAAACATTCATACACATCCGACACACCCCCTCACCCCCACCCCCGCATCTCAACATACACTCAAAATACATTCAAACACAAACATTCATACACATCCGACACACCCCCCCCACCCCCGCATCTCAACATATACACAAAATACATTCAAATACAAACATTCATACACATCCGACACACCCCCCCACCCCCGCATCTCAACATACACTCAAAATACATTCAAACACAAACATTCATACACATCCGACACACCCCCTCACCCCCGCATCTCAACATACACTCAAAATACATTCAAACACAAACATTCATACACATCCGACACACCCCCCCACCCCCGCATCTCAACATACACTCAAAATACATTCAAACACAAACATTCATACACATCCGACACACCCCCCCACCCCCGCATCTCAACATATACACAAAATACATTCAAACACAAACATTCATACACATCCGACACACCCCCTCACCCCCGCATCTCAACATACACACAAAATACATTCAAACACAAACATTCATACACATCCGACACTCCCCCCACCCCCGCATCTCAACATATACACAAAATACATTCAAACACAAACATTCATACACATCCGACACACCCCCCCACCCCCGCATCTCAACATACACTCAAAATACATTCAAACACAAACATTCATACACATCCGACACACCCCCTCACCTCCACATATACACAAAATACATTCAAACACAAACATTCATACACATCCGACACACCCCCCCCAGCCCCGCATCTCAACATACACACAAAATACATTCAAACACAAACATTCATACACATCCGACAACCCCCCCCAGCCCCGCATCTCAACATACACACAAAATACATTCAAACACAAACATTCATACACATCCAACACACCCCCTCACCCCCGCATCTCAACATACACTCAAAATACATTCAAACACAAACATTCATACACATCCGACACACACCCCCACCCCCGCATCTCAACATACACTCAAAATACATTCAAACACAAACATTCATACACATCCGACACACCCCCTCACCCCCGCATCTCAACATACACTCAAAATACATTCAAACACAAACATTCATACACATCCGACACACTCCCCCACCCCCGCATCTCAACATATACACAAAATACATTCAAACACAAACATTCATACATATCCGACACACCCCCCCACCCCCGCATCTCAACATATACACAAAATACATTCAAACACAAACATTCATACACATCCGACACACTCCCCCACCCCCGCATCTCAACATATACACAAAATACATTCAAACACAAACATTCATACACATCCGACACACCCCCCACCCCCGCATCTCAACATATACACAAAATACATTCAAACACAAACATTCATACACATCCGACACACCCCCTCACCCCCGCATCTCAACATACACTCAAAATACATTCAAACACAAACATTCATACACATCCGACACCCCCCGACCCCCGCATCTCAACATATACACAAAATACATTCAAACACAAACATTCATACACATCCGACTCACCCCCCCACCCCCGCATCTCAACATATACACAAAATACATTCAAACACAAACATTCATACACATCCGACACACCCCCTCACCTCCACATATACACAAAATACATTCAAACACAAACATTCATACACATCCGACACACCCCCTCACCTCCACATATACACAAAATACATTCAAACACAAACATTCATACACATCCGACACACCCCCCCACCCCCGCATCTCAACATATACACAAAATACATTCAAACACAAACATTCATACACATCCGACACACTCCCCCACCCCCGCATCTCAACATATACACAAAATACATTCAAACACAAACATTCATACACATCCGACACACCCCCCACCCCCGCATCTCAACATATACACAAAATACATTCAAACACAAACATTCATACACATCCGACACAACCCCTCACCCCCGCATCTCAACATACACTCAAAATACATTCAAACACAAACATTCATACACATCCGACACCCCCCGACCCCCGCATCTCAACATATACACAAAATACTTTCAAACACAAACATTCATACACATCCGACTCACCCCCCCACCCCCGCATCTCAACATATACACAAAATACATTCAAACACAAACATTCATACACATCCGACACACCCCCTCACCTCCACATATACACAAAATACATTCAAACACAAACATTCATACACATCCGACACACCCCCCCGACCCCCGCATCTCAACATATACACAAAATACATTCAAATACAAACATTCATACACATCCGACACACCCCCCCACCCCCGCATCTCAACATACACTCAAAATACATTCAAACACAAACATTCATACACATCCGACACACCGCCCCCACCCCCGCATCTCAACATACTCAAAATACATTCAAACACAAACATTCATACACATCCGACACACCCCATCACCCCCGCATCTCAACATACACACAAAATACATTCAAACACAAACATTCATACACATCCGACACACCCCCCCACCCCCGCATCTCAACATACACACAAAATACATTCAAACATTCATACACATCCGACACACCCCCCCACCCCCGCATCTCAACATATACACAAAATACATTCAAACACAAACATTCATACACATCCGACACACCCCCCCACCCCCGCATCTCAACATACACTCAAAATACATTCAAACACAAACATTCATACACATCCGACACACCCCCTCACCCCCGCATCTCAACATACACTCAAAATATATTCAAACACAAACATTCATTCACATCCGACACACCCCCTCACCCCCGCATCTCAACATACACTCAAAATACATTCAAATACAAACATTCATACACATCCGACACACCCCCTCACCCCCACCCCCGCATCTCAACATACACTCAAAATACATTCAAACACAAACATTCATACACATCCGACACACCCCCCCACCCCCGCATCTCAACATATACACAAAATACATTCAAATACAAACATTCATACACATCCGACACACCCCCCCACCCCCGCATCTCAACATACACTCAAAATACATTCAAACACAAACATTCATACACATCCGACACACCCCCCCACCCCCGCATCTCAACTTACACACAAAATACATTCAAACACAAACATTAATACACATCCGACACACCGCCCCCACCCCCGCATCTCAACTTACACACAAAATACATTCAAACACAAACATTAATATACATCCGACACCCCCCCCACCCCCGCATCTCAACATATACACAAAATACATTCAAACACAAACATTCATACACATCCGACACACCCCCTCACCCCCGCATCTCAACATACACTCAAAATACATTCAAACACAAACATTCATACACATCCGACACACCCCCTCATCTCAACATACACACAAAATACATTCAAACACAAACATTCATACACATCCGACACACCCCCCCACCCCCGCATCTCAACATACACACAAAATACATTCAAACACAAACATTCATACACATCCGACACACCCCCTCACCTCCACATATACACAAAATACATTCAAACGCAAACATTCATACACATCCGACACACCCCCCCACCCCCGCATCTCAACATACACTCAAAATACATTCAAACACAAACATTCATACACATCCGACACACCCCCCCACCCCCGCATCTCAACATACACTCAAAATACATTCAAACACAAACATTCATACACATCCGACACACCCCCCCACCCCCGCATCTCAACATACACTCAAAATACATTCAAACACAAACATTCATACACATCCGACACACCCCCCCACCCCCGCATCTCAACATATACACAAAATACATTCAAACACAAACATTCATACACATCCGACACACCCCACCACCCCCGCATCTCAACATACACTCAAATACATTCAAACACAAACATGCATACACATCCGACACACCCCCTCACCCCCGCATCTCAACATACACACAAAATACATTCAAACACAAACATTCATACACATCCGACACACCCCCCCACCCCCGCATCTCAACATATACACAAAATACATTGAAACACAAACATTCATACACATCCGACACACCCCCTCACCCCCGCATCTCAACATACACACAAAATACATTCAAACACAAACATTCATACACATCCGACACTCCCCCCACCCCCGCATCTCAACATATACACAAAATACATTCAAACACAAACATTCATACACATCCGACACACCCCCCCACCCCCGCATCTCAACATACACTCAAAATACATTCAAACACAAACATTCATACACATCCGACACACCCCCTCACCTCCACATATACACAAAATACATTCAAACACAAACATTCATACACATCCGACACACCCCCCCAGCCCCGCATCTCAACATACACACAAAATACATTCAAACACAAACATTCATACACATCCGACAACCCCCCCAGCCCCGCATCTCAACATACACACAAAATACATTCAAACACAAACATTCATACACATCCAACACACCCCCCCAGCCCCGCATCTCAACATACACACAAAATACATTCAAACACAAACATTCATACACATCCGACACACCCCCTCACCTCAACATATACACAAAATACATTCAAACACAAACATTCATACACATCCGACACACCCCCCCACCCCCGCATCTCAACATACACACAAAATACATTCAAACACAAACATTCATACACATCCGACACACCCCCTCACCCCCGCATCTCAACATACACTCAAAATACATTCAAACACAAACATTCATACACATCCGACACACCCCCCCACCCCTGCATCTCAACATACACTCAAAATACATTCAAACAAAAACATTCATACACATCCGACACACCCCCCCACCCCCTCACCTCCACATATACACAAAATACATTCAAACACAAACATTCATACACATCCGACACACTCCCCCACCCCCGCATCTCAACATATACACAAAATACATTCAAACACAAATATTCATACACATCCGACACACTCCCCCACCCCCGCATCTCAACATACACTCAAAATACATTCAAACACAAACATTCATACACATCCGACACACCCCCTCACCCCCGCATCTCAACATACACTCAAAATACATTCAAACACAAACATTCATACACATCCGACACACACCCCCACCCCCGCATCTCAACATACACTCAAAATACATTCAAACACAAACATTCATACACATCCGACACACCCCCTCACCCCCGCATCTCAACATACACTCAAAATACATTCAAACACAAACATTCATACACATCCGACACACTCCCCCACCCCCGCATCTCAACATATACACAAAATACATTCAAACACAAACATTCATACATATCCGACACACCCCCCCACCCCCGCATCTCAACATATACACAAAATACATTCAAACACAAACATTTATACACATCCGACACACTCCCCCACCCCCGCATCTCAACATATACACAAAATACATTCAAACACAAACATTCATACACATCCGACACACCCCCCACCCCCGCATCTCAACATATACACAAAATACATTCAAACACAAACATTCATACACATCCGACACACCCCCTCACCCCCGCATCTCAACATACACTCAAAATACATTCAGACACAAACATTCATACACATCCGACACCCCCCGACCCCCGCATCTCAACATATACACAAAATACATTCAAACACAAACATTCATACACATCCGACTCACCCCCCCACCCCCGCATCTCAACATATACACAAAATACATTCAAACACAAACATTCATACACATCCGACACACCCCCTCACCTCCACATATACACAAAATACATTCAAACACAAACATTCATACACATCCGACACACCCCCTCACCTCCACATATACACAAAATACATTCAAACACAAACATTCATACACATCCGACACACCCCCCCACCCCCGCATCTCAACATATACACAAAATACATTCAAACACAAACATTCATACACATCCGACACACTCCCCCACCCCCGCATCTCAACATATACACAAAATACATTCAAACACAAACATTCATACACATCCGACACACCCCCCACCCCCGCATCTCAACATATACACAAAATACATTCAAACACAAACATTCATACACATCCGACACAACCCCTCACCCCCGCATCTCAACATACACTCAAAATACATTCAAACACAAACATTCATACACATCCGACACCCCCCGACCCCCGCATCTCAACATATACACAAAATACATTCAAACACAAACATTCATACACATCCGACTCACCCCCCCACCCCCGCATCTCAACATATACACAAAATACATTCAAACACAAACATTCATACACATCCGACACACCCCCTCACCTCCACATATACACAAAATACATTCAAACACAAACATTCATACACATCCGACACACTCCCCCACCCCCGCATCTCAACATACACTCAAAATACATTCAAACACAAACATTCATACACATCCGACACACCCCCCCACCCCCGCATCTCAACATACACTCAAAATACATTCAAACACAAACATTCATACACATCCGACACACCCCCCCACCCCCCCCACCCCCGCATCTCAACATACACTCAAAATACATTCAAACACAAATATTCATACACATCCGACACACCCCCCCACCCCAGCATCTCAACATACACTCAAAATACATTCAAACACAAACATTCATACACATCCGACACACCCCCTCACCTCAACATATACACAAAATACATTCAAACACAAACATTCATACACATCCGACACACCCCCTCACCTCTGCATCTCAACATACACTCAAAATACATTCAAATACAAACATTCATACACATCCGACACACCACCCCACCCCCGCATCTCAACATACACTCAAAATACATTCAAACACAAACATTCATACACATCCGACTCACCCCCCCACCCCCGCATCTCAACATACACTCAAAATACATTCAAACACAAACATTCATACACATCCGACACACCCCCTCACCTCAACATATACACAAAATACATTCAAACACAAACATTCATACACATCCGACACACCCCCTCACCTCTGCATCTCAACATACACTCAAAATACATTCAAATACAAACATTCATACACATCCGACACACCCCCTCACCCCCACCCCCGCATCTCAACATACACTCAAAATACATTCAAACACAAACATTCATACACATCCGACACACCCCCCCACCCCCGCATCTCAACATATACACAAAATACATTCAAATACAAACATTCATACACATCCGACACACCCCCCCACCCCCGCATCTCAACATACACTCAAAATACATTCAAACACAAACATTCATACACATCCGACACACCCCCCCACCCCCGCATCTCAACTTACACACAAAATACATTCAAACACAAACATTAATACACATCCGAAACACCGCCCCCACCCCCGCATCTCAACTTACACACAAAATACATTCAAACACAAACATTCATACACATCCGACACACCCCCCCACCCCCCCACCCCCGCATCTCAACATACACTCAAAATACATTCAAACACAAACATTCATACACATCCGACACACCCCCCCACCCCAGCATCTCAACATACACTCAAAATACATTCAAACACAAACATTCATACACATCCGACACACCCCCTCACCTCACCATATACACAAAATACATTCAAACACAAACATTCATACACATCCGACACACCCCCTCACCTCTGCATCTCAACATACACTCAAAATACATTCAAATACAAACATTCATACACATCCGACACACCCCCCCACCCCCGCATCTCAACATACACTCAAAATACATTCAAACACAAACATTCATACACATCCGACTCACCCCCCCACCCCCGCATCTCAACATACACTCAAAATACATTCAAACACAAACATTCATACACATCCGACACACCCCCTCACCTCAACATATACACAAAATACATTCAAACACAAACATTCATACACATCCGACACACCCCCTCACCTCTGCATCTCAACATACACTCAAAATACATTCAAATACAAACATTCATACACATCCGACACACCCCCTCACCCCCACCCCCGCATCTCAACATACACTCAAAATACATTCAAACACAAACATTCATACACATCCGACACACCCCCCCACCCCCGCATCTCAACATATACACAAAATACATTCAAATACAAACATTCATACACATCCGACACCCCCCCCACCCCCGCATCTCAACATACACTCAAAATACATTCAAACAAAAACATTCATACACATCCGACACACCCCCCCACCCCCTCACCTCCACATATACACAAAATACATTCAAACACAAACATTCATACACATCCGACACACCCCCCCACCCCCGCATCTCAACATACACACAAAATACATTCAAACACAAACATTCATACACATCCGACACACCCCCTCACCCCCGCATCTCAACATACACACAAAATACATTCAAACACAAACATTCATACACATCCGACACACCCCCCCACCCCCGCATCTCAACTTACACACAAAATACATTCAAACACAAACATTAATACACATCCGACACACCGCCCCCACCCCCGCATCTCAACTTACACACAAAATACATTCAAACACAAAAATTAATACACATCCGACACCCCCCCACCCCCGCATCTCAACATATACACAAAATACATTCAAACACAAACATTCATACACATCCGACACACCCCCTCACCCCCGCATCTCAACATACACTCAAAATACATTCAAACACAAACATTCATACACATCTGACACACACCCCCACCCCCGCATCTCAACATACACTCAAAATACATTCAAACACAAACATTCATACACATCCGACACACCCCCTCACCCCCGCATCTCAACATACACACAAAATACATTCAAACACAAACATTCATACACATCCGACACACCCCCCCACCCCCGCATCTCAACATACACACAAAATACATTCAAACACAAACATTCATACACATCCGACACACCCCCTCACCTCCACATTTACACAAAATACATTCAAACACAAACATTCATACACATCCGACACACCCCCCCACCCCCGCATCTCAACATACACTCAAAATACATTCAAACACAAACATTCATACACATCCGACACACCCCCCCACCCCCGCATCTCAACATACACTCAAAATACATTCAAACACAAACATTCATACACATCCGACACACCCCCCCACCCCCGCATCTCAACATACACTCAAAATACATTCAAACACAAACATTCATACACATCCGACACACCCCCCCACCCCCGCATCTCAACATATACACAAAATTCATTCAAACACAAACATTCATACACATCCGACACACCCCCCCACCCCCGCATCTCAACATATACACAAAATACATTCAAACACAAACATGCATACACATCCGACACACCCCCTCACCCCCCGCATCTCAACATACACACAAAATACATTCAAACACAAACATTCATACACATCCGACACACCCCCCCACCCCCTCACCTCCACATATACACAAAATACATTCAAACACAAACATTCATACACATCCGACACACTCCCCCACCCCCGCATCTCAACATATACACAAAATACATTCAAACACAAACATTCATACACATCCGACACACCCCCTCACCTCAACATATACACAAAATACATTCAAACACAAACATTCATACACATCCGACACACACCCCCACCCCCGCATCTCAACATACACTCAAAATACATTCAAATACAAACATTCATACACATCCGACACACCCCCTCACCCCCACCCCCGCATCTCAACATACACTCAAAATACATTCAAACACAAACATTCATACACATCCGACACACCCCCCCACCCCCGCATCTCAACATATACACAAAATACATTCAAATACAAACATTCATACACATCCGACACACCCCCCCACCCCCGCATCTCAACATACACTCAAAATACATTCAAACACAAACATTCATACACATCCGACACCCCCCCCCACCCCCGCATCTCAACTTACACACAAAATACATTCAAACACAAACATTAATACACATCCGACACACCGCCCCCACCCCCGCATCTCAACATATACACAAAATACATTCAAACACAAACATTCATACACATCCGACACCCCCTCACCCCCGCATCTCAACATACACTCAAAATACATTCAAACACAAACATTCATACACATCTGACACACACCCCCACCCCCGCATCTCAACATACACTCAAAATACATTCAAACACAAACATTCATACACATCCGACACACCCCCTCACCCCCGCATCTCAACATACACACAAAATACATTCAAACACAAACATTCATACACATCCGACACACCCCCCCACCCCCGCATCTCAACATACACACAAAATACATTCAAACACAAACATTCATACACATCCGACACACCCCCCCACCCCAGAATCTCAACATATACACAAAATACATTCAAACACAAACATTCATACACATCCGACACACCCCCCCACCCCCGCATCTCAACATACACTCAAAATACATTCAAACACAAACATTCATACACATCCGACACACCCCCTCACCCCCGCATCTCAACATACACTCAAAATACATTCAAATACAAACATTCATACACATCCGACACACCCCCTCACCCCCACCCCCGCATCTCAACATACACTCAAAATACATTCAAACACAAACATTCATACACATCCGACACCCCCCCCACCCCCGCATCTCAACATATACACAAAATACATTCAAATACAAACATTCATACACATCCGACACACCCCCCCACCCCCGCATCTCAACATACACTCAAAATACATTCAAACACAAACATTCATACACATCCGACACACCCCCCCACCCCCGCATCTCAACTTACACACAAAATACATTCAAACACAAACATTAATACACATCCGACACACCCCCTCACCTCCACATATACACAAAATACATTCAAACACAAACATTCATACACATCCGACACACCCCCCCACCCCCGCATCTCAACATACACTCAAAATACATTCAAACACAAACATTCATACACATCCGACACACCCCCCCACCCCCGCATCTCAACATACACTCAAAATACATTCAAACACAAACATTCATACACATCCGACACACCCCCCCACCCCCGCATCTCAACATATACACAAAATACATTCAAACACAAACATTCATACACATCCGACACACCCCACCACCCCCGCATCTTAACATATACACAAAATACATTCAAACACAAACATTCATACACATCCGACACACCCCCTCACCCCCGCATCTCAACATACACACAAAATACATTCAAACACAAACATTCATACACATTCGACACTCCCCCCACCCCCGCATCTCAACATATACACAAAATACATTCAAACACAAACATTCATACACATCCGACACACCCCCTCACCTCCACATATACACAAAATACATTCATACACATCCGACACACCCCCCACCCCCGCATCTCAACATACACTCAAAATACATTCAAACACAAACATTCATACACATCCGACACACCCCCTCACCCCCGCATCTCAACATACACACAAAATACATTCAAACACAAACATTCATACACATCCGACACACCCCCTCACCCCCACCCCCGCATCTCAACATACACTCAAAATACATTCAAACACAAACATTCATACACATCCGACACCCCCCCCACCCCCGCATCTCAACATATACACAAAATACATTCAAATACAAACATTCATACACATCCGACACACCCCCCCACCCCCGCATCTCAACATACACTCAAAATACATTCAAACACAAACATTCATACACATCCGACACACCCCCGCATCTCAACATACACTCAAAATACATTCAAACACAAACATTCATACACATCCGACACAACCCCCCACCCCCGCATCTCAACATACACTCAAAATACATTCAAACACAAACATTCATACACATCCGACACACCCCCCCACCCCCGCATCTCAACATACACACAAAATACATTCAAACACAAACATTAATACACATCCGACACACCGCCCCCACCCCCGCATCTCAACTTACACACAAAATACATTCAAACACAAACATTAATACACATCCGACACACCCCCCCACCCCCGCATCTCAACATATACACAAAATACATTCAAACACAAACATTCATACACATCCGACACACCCCCTCACCCCCGCATCTCAACATACACTCAAAATACATTCAAACACAAACATTCATACACATCTGACACACACCCCCACCCCCACATCTCAACATGCACTCAAATACATTCAAACACAAACATTCATATACATCCGACACACCCCCTCACCCCCGCATCTCAACATACACTCAAATACATTCAAACACAAACATTCATACACATCCGACACACCCCACCACCCCCGCATCTCAACATGCACTCAAATACATTCAAACACAAACATTCATACACATCCGACACACCCCCTCACCCCCGCATCTCAACATACACTCAAATACATTCAAACACAAACATTCATACACATCCGACACACCCCCTCACCCCCGCATCTCAACATACACTCAAATACATTCAAACACAAACATTCATACACATCCGACACACCCCCTCACCCCCGCATCTCAACATATACACAAAATACATTCAAACACAAACATTCATACACATCCGACACACCCCCCACCCCCGCATCTCAACATACCCACAAAATACATTCAAACACAAACATTCATACACATCCGACACACCCCCCCACCCCCGCATCTCAACATATACACAAAATACATTCAAACACAAACATTCATACACATCCGACACACCCCCACCCCTGCATCTCAACATACACACAAAATACATTCAAACACAAACATTCATACACATCCGACACCCCCCCACCCCCACATCTCAACATACACACAAAATACATTCAAATACAAACATTCATACACATCCGACACACCCCCTCACCCCTGCATCTCAACATACACTCAAAATACATTCAAACACAAACATTCATACACATCCGACACCCCCCCCACCCCCGCATCTCAACATACACTCAAAATACATTCAAACACAAACATTCATACACATCCGACACACACCCCCACCCCTGCATCTCAACATACACTCAAAATACATTCAAACACAAACATTCATACACATCCGACACACCCCCCCACCCCCGCATCTCAACATACACTCAAAATACATTCAAACACAAACATTCATACACATCCGACACCCCCCCCACCCCCGCATCTCAACTTACACACAAAATACATTCAAACACAACCATTAATACACATCCGACACCCCCCCACCCCCGCATCTCAACATATACACAAAATACATTCAAACACAAACATTCATACACATCCGACACACCCCCTCACCCCCGCATCTCAACATACACTCAAAATACATTCAAACACAAACATTCATACACATCTGACACACCCCCACCCCCGCATCTCAACATACACTCAAAATACATTCAAATACAAACATTCATACACATCCGACACACCCCCTCACCCCCACCCCCGCATCTCAACATACACTCAAAATACATTCAAACACAAACATTCATACACATCCGACACACCCCCCCACCCCCGCATCTCAACATATACACAAAATACATTCAAATACAAACATTCATACACATCCGACACACCCCCCCACCCCCGCATCTCAACATACACTCAAAATACATTCAAACACAAACATTCATACACATCCGACACCCCCCCTCACCCCCGCATCTCAACATACACTCAAAATACATTCAAACACAAACATTCATACACATCCGACACACCCCCCCACCCCCGCATCTCAACTTACACACAAAATACATTCAAACACAAACATTAATACACATCCGACACACCGCCCCCACCCCCGCATCTCAACATATACACAAAATACATTCAAACACAAACATTCATACACATCCGACACACACCCTCACCCCCGCATCTCAACATACACTCAAAATACATTCAAACACAAACATTCATACACATCTGACACACACCCCCACCCCCGCATCTCAACATACACTCAAAATACATTAAAACACAAACATTCATACACATCCGACACACCCCCTCACCCCCGCATCTCAACATACACACAAAATACATTCAAACACAAACATTCATACACATCCGACACACCCCCCCACCCCCGCATCTCAACATACACACAAAATACATTCAAACACAAACATTCATACACATCCGACACACCCCCCCACCCCCGCATCTCAACATACACACAAAATACATTCAAACACAAACATTCATACACATCCGACACACTCCCCCACCCCCGCATCTCAACATACACTCAAAATACATTCAAACACAAACATTCATACACATCCGACACACCCCCCCACCCCCGCATCTCAACATACACTCAAAATACATTCAAACACAAACATTCATACACATCCGACACACCCCCCCACCCCCCCCACCCCCGCATCTCAACATACACTCAAAATACATTCAAACACAAATATTCATACACATCCGACACACCCCCCCACCCCAGCATCTCAACATACACTCAAAATACATTCAAACACAAACATTCATACACATCCGACACACCCCCTCACCTCAACATATACACAAAATACATTCAAACACAAACATTCATACACATCCGACACACCCCCTCACCTCTGCATCTCAACATACACTCAAAATACATTCAAATACAAACATTCATACACATCCGACACACCACCCCACCCCCGCATCTCAACATACACTCAAAATACATTCAAACACAAACATTCATACACATCCGACTCACCCCCCCACCCCCGCATCTCAACATACACTCAAAATACATTCAAACACAAACATTCATACACATCCGACACCCCCCCTCACCTCAACATATACACAAAATACATTCAAACACAAACATTCATACACATCCGACACACCCCCTCACCTCTGCATCTCAACATACACTCAAAATACATTCAAATACAAACATTCATACACATCCGACACACCCCCTCACCCCCACCCCCGCATCTCAACATACACTCAAAATACATTCAAACACAAACATTCATACACATCCGACACACCCCCCCACCCCCGCATCTCAACATATACACAAAATACATTCAAATACAAACATTCATACACATCCGACACACCCCCCCACCCCCGCATCTCAACATACACTCAAAATACATTCAAACACAAACATTCATACACATCCGACACACCCCCCCACCCCCGCATCTCAACTTACACACAAAATACATTCAAACACAAACATTAATACACATCCGACACACCGCCCCCACCCCCGCATCTCAACTTACACACAAAATACATTCAAACACAAACATTCATACACATCCGACACACCCCCCCACCCCCCCACCCCCGCATCTCAACATACACTCAAAATACATTCAAACACAAACATTCATACACATCCGACACACCCCCCCACCCCAGCATCTCAACATACACTCAAAATACATTCAAACACAAACATTCATACACATCCGACACACCCCCTCACCTCACCATATACACAAAATACATTCAAACACAAACATTCATACACATCCGACACACCCCCTCACCTCTGCATCTCAACATACACTCAAAATACATTCAAATACAAACATTCATACACATCCGACACCCCCCCCCACCCCCGCATCTCAACATACACTCAAAATACATTCAAACACAAACATTCATACACATCCGACTCACCCCCCCACCCCCGCATCTCAACATACACTCAAAATACATTCAAACACAAACATTCATACACATCCGACACACCCCCTCACCTCAACATATACACAAAATACATTCAAACACAAACATTCATACACATCCGACACACCCCCTCACCTCTGCATCTCAACATACACTCAAAATACATTCAAATACAAACATTCATACACATCCGACACACCCCCTCACCCCCACCCCCGCATCTCAACATACACTCAAAATACATTCAAACACAAACATTCATACACATCCGACAGACCCCCCCACCCCCGCATCTCAACATATACACAAAATACATTCAAATACAAACATTCATACACATCCGACACCCCCCCCACCCCCGCATCTCAACATACACTCAAAATACATTCAAACAAAAACATTCATACACATCCGACACACCCCCCCACCCCCTCACCTCCACATATACACAAAATACATTCAAACACAAACATTCATACACATCCGACACACCCCCCCACCCCCGCATCTCAACATACACACAAAATACATTCAAACACAAACATTCATACACATCCGACACACCCCCTCACCCCCGCATCTCAACATACACACAAAATACATTCAAACACAAACATTCATACACATCCGACACACCCCCCCACCCCCGCATCTCAACTTACACACAAAATACATTCAAACACAAACATTAATACACATCCGACACACCGCCCCCACCCCCGCATCTCAACTTACACACAAAATACATTCAAACACAAAAATTAATACACATCCGACACCCCCCCACCCCCGCATCTCAACATATACACAAAATACATTCAAACACAAACATTCATACACATCCGACACACCCCCTCACCCCCGCATCTCAACATACACTCAAAATACATTCAAACACAAACATTCATACACATCTGACACACACCCCCACCCCCGCATCTCAACATACACTCAAAATACATTCAAACACAAACATTCATACACATCCGACACACCCCCTCACCCCCGCATCTCAACATACACACAAAATACATTCAAACACAAACATTCATACACATCCGACACACCCCCCCCACCCCCGCATCTCAACATACACACAAAATACATTCAAACACAAACATTCATACACATCCGACACACCCCCTCACCTCCACATTTACACAAAATACATTCAAACACAAACATTCATACACATCCGACACACCCCCCCACCCCCGCATCTCAACATACACTCAAAATACATTCAAACACAAACATTCATACACATCCGACACACCCCCCCACCCCCGCATCTCAACATACACTCAAAATACATTCAAACACAAACATTCATACACATCCGACACACCCCCCCACCCCCGCATCTCAACATACACTCAAAATACATTCAAACACAAACATTCATACACATCCGACACACCCCCCACCCCCGCATCTCAACATATACACAAAATTCATTCAAACAC
This sequence comes from Ambystoma mexicanum, assembly GCF_040938575.1. Lineage (NCBI taxonomy): Eukaryota > Metazoa > Chordata > Amphibia > Caudata > Ambystomatidae > Ambystoma > Ambystoma mexicanum. The sequence goes on from NC_090938.1 coordinate 841,821,968, forward strand.
AAACATTCATACACATCCGACACACCCCCCCACCCCCGCATCTCAACATATACACAAAATACATTCAAACACAAACATGCATACACATCCGACACACCCCCTCACCCCCCGCATCTCAACATACACACAAAATACATTCAAACACAAACATTCATACACATCCGACACACCCCCCCACCCCCTCACCTCCACATATACACAAAATACATTCAAACACAAACATTCATACACATCCGACACACTCCCCCACCCCCGCATCTCAACATATACACAAAATACATTCAAACACAAACATTCATACACATCCGACACACCCCCTCACCTCAACATATACACAAAATACATTCAAACACAAACATTCATACACATCCGACACACACCCCCACCCCCGCATCTCAACATACACTCAAAATACATTCAAATACAAACATTCATACACATCCGACACACCCCCTCACCCCCACCCCCGCATCTCAACATACACTCAAAATACATTCAAACACAAACATTCATACACATCCGACACACCCCCCCACCCCCGCATCTCAACATATACACAAAATACATTCAAATACAAACATTCATACACATCCGACACACCCCCCAACCCCCGCATCTCAACATACACTCAAAATACATTCAAACACAAACATTCATACACATCCGACACACCCCCTCACCCCCGCATCTCAACATACACTCAAAATACATTCAAACACAAACATTCATACACATCCGACACACCCCCCCACCCCCGCATCTCAACATACACTCAAAATACATTCAAACACAAACATTCATACACATCCGACACCCCCCCCACCCCCGCATCTCAACTTACACACAAAATACATTCAAACACAAACATTAATACACATCCGACACACCGCCCCCACCCCCGCATCTCAACATATACACAAAATACATTCAAACACAAACATTCATACACATCCGACACCCCCTCACCCCCGCATCTCAACACCCACTCAAAATACATTCAAACACAAACATTCATACACATCTGACACACACCCCCACCCCCGCATCTCAACATACACTCAAAATACATTCAAACACAAACATTCATACACATCCGACACACCCCCTCACCCCCGCATCTCAACATACACACAAAATACATTCAAACACAAACATTCATACACATCCGACACACCCCCCCACCCCCGCATCTCAACATACACACAAAATACATTCAAACACAAACATTCATACACATCCGACACACCCCCCCACCCCAGAATCTCAACATATACACAAAATACATTCAAACACAAACATTCATACACATCCGACACACCCCCCCACCCCCGCATCTCAACATACACTCAAAATACATTCAAACACAAACATTCATACACATCCGACACACCCCCTCACCCCCGCATCTCAACATACACTCAAAATACATTCAAATACAAACATTCATACACATCCGACACACCCCCTCACCCCCACCCCCGCATCTCAACATACACTCAAAATACATTCAAACACAAACATTCATACACATCCGACACCCCCCCCACCCCCGCATCTCAACATATACACAAAATACATTCAAATACAAACATTCATACACATCCGACACACCCCCCCACCCCCGCATCTCAACATACACTCAAAATACATTCAAACACAAACATTCATACACATCCGACACACCCCCCCCACCCCCGCATCTCAACTTACACACAAAATACATTCAAACACAAACATTAATACACATCCGACACACCCCCTCACCTCCACATATACACAAAATACATTCAAACACAAACATTCATACACATCCGACACACCCCCCCACCCCCGCATCTCAACATACACTCAAAATACATTCAAACACAAACATTCATACACATCCGACACACCCCCCCACCCCCGCATCTCAACATACACTCAAAATACATTCAAACACAAACATTCATACACATCCGACACACCCCCCCACCCCCGCATCTCAACATATACACAAAATACATTCAAACACAAACATTCATACACATCCGACACACCCCACCACCCCCGCATCTTAACATATACACAAAATACATTCAAACACAAACATTCATACACATCCGACACACCCCCTCACCCCCGCATCTCAACATACACACAAAATACATTCAAACACAAACATTCATACACATTCGACACTCCCCCCACCCCCGCATCTCAACATATACACAAAATACATTCAAACACAAACATTCATACACATCCGACACACCCCCTCACCTCCACATATACACAAAATACATTCAAACACAAACATTCATACACATCCGACACACCCCCCACCCCCGCATCTCAACATACACTCAAAATACATTCAAACACAAACATTCATACACATCCGACACACCCCCTCACCCCCGCATCTCAACATACACACAAAATACATTCAAACACAAACATTCATACACATCCGACACACCCCCTCACCCCCACCCCCGCATCTCAACATACACTCAAAATACATTCAAACACAAACATTCATACACATCCGACACACCCCCCCACCCCCGCATCTCAACATATACACAAAATACATTCAAATACAAACATTCATACACATCCGACACACCCCCCCACCCCCGCATCTCAACATACACTCAAAATACATTCAAACACAAACATTCATACACATCCGACACACCCCCGCATCTCAACATACACTCAAAATACATTCAAACACAAACATTCATACACATCCGACACAACCCCCCACCCCCGCATCTCAACATACACTCAAAATACATTCAAACACAAACATTCATACACATCCGACACCCCCCCCCACCCCCGCATCTCAACATACACACAAAATACATTCAAACACAAACATTAATACACATCCGACACACCGCCCCCACCCCCGCATCTCAACTTACACACAAAATACATTCAAACACAAACATTAATACACATCCGACACACCCCCCCACCCCCGCATCTCAACATATACACAAAATACATTCAAACACAAACATTCATACACATCCGACACACCCCCTCACCCCCGCATCTCAACATACACTCAAAATACATTCAAACACAAACATTCATACACATCTGACACACACCCCCACCCCCACATCTCAACATGCACTCAAATACATTCAAACACAAACATTCATATACATCCGACACACCCCCTCACCCCCGCATCTCAACATACACTCAAATATATTCAAACACAAACATTCATACACATCCGACACACCCCACCACCCCCGCATCTCAACATGCACTCAAATACATTCAAACACAAACATTCATACACATCCGACACACCCCCTCACCCCCGCATCTCAACATACACTCAAATACATTCAAACACAAACATTCATACATATCCGACACACCCCCTCACCCCCGCATCTCAACATACACTCAAATACATTCAAACACAAACATTCATACACATCCGACACACCCCCTCACCCCCGCATCTCAACATATACACAAAATACATTCAAACACAAACATTCATACACATCCGACACACCCCCCACCCCCGCATCTCAACATACCCACAAAATACATTCAAACACAAACATTCATACACATCCGACACACCCCCCCACCCCCGCATCTCAACATATACACAAAATACATTCAAACACAAACATTCATACACATCCGACACACCCCCACCCCTGCATCTCAACATACACACAAAATACATTCAAACACAAACATTCATACACATCCGACACCCCCCCACCCCCACATCTCAACATACACACAAAATACATTCAAATACAAACATTCATACACATCCGACACACCCCCTCACCCCTGCATCTCAACATACACTCAAAATACATTCAAACACAAACATTCATACACATCCGACACCCCCCCCACCCCCGCATCTCAACATACACTCAAAATACATTCAAACACAAACATTCATACACATCCGACACCCCCCCCACCCCCGCATCTCAACATACACTCAAAATACATTCAAATACAAACATTCATACACATCCGACACACCCCCTCACCCCCACCCCCGCATCTCAACATACACTCAAAATACATTCAAACACAAACATTCATACACATCCGACACACCCCCCCACCCCCGCATCTCAACATATACACAAAATACATTCAAATACAAACATTCATACACATCCGACACACCCCCCCACCCCCGCATCTCAACATACACTCAAAATACATTCAAACACAAACATTCATACACATCCGACACCCCCCCTCACCCCCGCATCTCAACATACACTCAAAATACATTCAAAAACAAACATTCATACACATCCGACACACCCCCCCACCCCCGCATCTCAACTTACACACAAAATACATTCAAACACAATCATTAATACACATCCGACACACCGCCCCCACCCCCGCATCTCAACATATACACAAAATACATTCAAACACAAACATTCATACACATCCGACACACACCCTCACCCCCGCATCTCAACATACACTCAAAATACATTCAAACACAAACATTCATACACATCTGACACACACCCCCACCCCCGCATCTCAACATACACTCAAAATACATTAAAACACAAACATTCATACACATCCGACACACCCCCTCACCCCCGCATCTCAACATACACACAAAATACATTCAAACACAAACATTCATACACATCCGACACACCCCCCCACCCCCGCATCTCAACATACACACAAAATACATTCAAACACAAACATTCATACACATCCGACACACCCCCCCACCCCCGCATCTCAACATACACACAAAATACATTCAAACACAAACATTCATACACATCCGACACACCCCCCCACCCCCGCATCTCAACATACACTCAAAATACATTCAAACACAAACATTCATACACATCCGACACACCCCCTCACCCCCGCATCTCAACATACACTCAAAATACATTCAAATACAAACATTCATACACATCCGACACACCCCCTCACCCCCACCCCCGCATCTCAACATACACTCAAAATACATTCAAACACAAACATTCATACACATCCGACACACCCCCCCACCCCCGCATCTCAACATATACACAAAATACATTCAAATACAAACATTCATACACATCCGACACACCCCCCCCACCCCCGCATCTCAACATACACTCAAAATACATTCAAACACAAACATTCATACACATCCGACACACCCCCCACCCCCGCATCTCAACTTACACACAAAATACATTCAAACACAAACATTAATACACATCCGACACACCGCCCCCACCCCCGCATCTCAACTTACACACAAAATACATTCAAACACAAACATTAATACACATCCGACACCCCCCCACCCCCGCATCTCAACATATACACAAAATACATTCAAACACAAACATTCATACACATCCGACACACCCCCTCACCCCCGCATCTCAACATACACTCAAACTACATTCAAACACAAACATTCATACACATCTGACACACACCCCCACCCCCGCATCTCAACATATACTCAAAATACATTCAAACACAAACATTCATACACATCCGACACACCCCCCCACCCCCGCATCTCAACATACACTCAAAATACATTCAAACACAAACATTCATACACATCCGACACACCCCCCCACCCCCGCATCTCAACATATACACAAAATACATTCAAACACAAACATTCATACACATCCGACACACCCCACCACCCCCGCATCTCAACATACACTCAAATACATTCAAACACAAACATGCATACACATCCGACACACCCCCTCACCCCCGCATCTCAACATACACACAAAATACATTCAAACACAAACATTCATACACATCCGACACACCCCCCCACCCCCTTACCTCCACATATACACAAAATACATTCAAACACAAACATTCATACACATCCGACACACTCCCCCACCCCCGCATCTCAACATATACACAAAATACATTCAAACACAAACATTCATACACATCCGACACACCCCCTCACCTCAACATATACACAAAATACATTCAAACACAAACATTCATACACATCCGACACACCCCCCCCACCCCCGCATCTCAACTTACACACAAAATACATTCAAACACAAACATTAATACACATCCGACACACCCCCCCACCCCCGCATCTCAACATATACACAAAATACATTCAAACACAAACATTCATACACATCCGACACACCCCCTCACCCCCGCATCTCAACATACACTCAAATACATTCAAACACAAACATTCATACACATCCGACACACCCCCTCACCCCCGCATCTCAACATATACACAAAATACATTCAAACACAAACATTCATACACATCCGACACACCCCCCACCCCCGCATCTCAACATACCCACAAAATACATTCAAACACAAACATTCATACACATCCGACACACCCCGCCACCCCCTCATCTCAACATATACACAAAATACATTCAAACACAAACATTCATACACATCCGACACACCCCCACCCCCGCATCTCAACATACACACAAAATACATTCAAACACAAACATTCATACACATCCGACACCCCCCACCCCCGCATCTCAACATACACACAAAATACATTCAAATACAAACATTCATACACATCCGACACACCCCCTCACCCCTGCATCTCAACATACACTCAAAATACATTCAAACACAAACATTCATACACATCCGACACCCCCCCCACCCCCGCATCTCAACATACACTCAAAATACATTCAAACACAAACATTCATACACATCCGACACACCCCCCACCCCCGCATCTCAACATACACTCAAAATACATTCAAACACAAACATTCATACACATCCGACACACCCCCCCACCCCCGCATCTCAACATACACTCAAAATACATTCAAACACAAACATTCATACACATCCGACACACCCCCCACCCCCGCATCTCAACATACACTCAAAATACATTCAAACACAAACATTCATACACATCCAACACACCCCCCCACCCCCCCACCTCAACATACACACAAAATACATTCAAATACAAACATTCATACACATCCGACACACCCCCTCACCCCTGCATCTCAACATACACTCAAAATACATTCAAACACAAACATTCATACACATCCGACACCCCCCCCCACCCCCGCATCTCAACATACACTCAAAATACATTCAAACACAAACATTCATACACATCTGACACACACCCCCACCCCCGCATCTCAACATACACTCAAAATACATTCAAACACAAACATTCATACACATCCGACACACCCCCCACCCCCGCATCTCAACATATACACAAAATACATTCAAACACAAACATTCATACACATCCGACACACCCCCTCACCTCCACATATACACAAAATACATTCAAACACAAACATTCATACACATCCGACACACCCCCCCACCCCCGCATCTCAACATACACTCAAAATACATTCAAACACAAACATTCATACACATCCGACACACTCCCCCACCCCCGCATCTCAACATACACTCAAAATACATTCAAACACAAATATTCATACACATCCGACACACCCCCTCACCCCCGCATCTCAACATACACTCAAAATACATTCAAACACAAACATTCATACACATCCGACACACCCCCCCACCCCCGCATCTCAACATACACTCAAAATACATTCAAACACAAACATTCATACACATCCGACACACCCCCCCACCCCCGCATCTCAACTTACACACAAAATACATTCAAACACAAACATTAATACACATCCGACACACCCCCCCCACCCCCGCATCTCAGCTTACACACAAAATACATTCAAACACAAACATTAATACACATCCGACACACCCCCCCACCCCCGCATTTCAACATATACACAAAATACATTCAAACACAAACATTCATACACATCCGACACACCCCCTCACCCCCGCATCTCAACATACACTCAAAATACATTCAAACACAAACATTCATACACATCCGACACACCCCCCCACCCCCGCATCTCAACATATACACAAAATACATTCAAATACAAACATTCATACACATCCGACACACCCCCCCACCACTGCATCTCAACATACACTCAAAATACATTCAAACACAAACATTCATACACATCCGACACACCCCCTCACCCCCGCATCTCAACATACACTCAAAATACATTCAAACACAAACATTCATACACATCCGACACACCCCCCCACCCCCGCATCTCAACATACACTCAAAATACATTCAAACACAAACATTCATACACATCCGACACACCCCCCCCACCCCCGCATCTCAACTTACACACAAAATACATTCAAACACAAACATTAATACACATCCGACACACCGCCCCCACCCCCGCATCTCAACATATACACAAAATACATTCAAACACAAACATTCATACACATCCGACACACCCCCTCACCCCCGCATCTCAACATACACTCAAAATACATTCAAACACAAACATTCATACACATCTGACACACACCCCCACCCCCGCATCTCAACATACACTCAAAATACATTCAAACACAAACATTCATACACATCCGACACACCCCCTCACCCCCGCATCTCAACATACACACAAAATACATTCAAACACAAACATTCATACACATCCGACACACCCCCCCACCCCCGCATCTCAACATACACACAAAATACATTCAAACACAAACATTCATACACATCCGACACACCCCCCCACCCCCGCATCTCAACATATACACAAAATACATTCAAACACAAACATTCATACACATCCGACACACCTCCCCACCCCTGCATCTCAACATACACTCAAAATACATTCAAACACAAACATTCATACACATCCGACACACCCCCTCACCCCCGCATCTCAACATACACTCAAAATACATTCAAACACAAACATTCATACACATCCGACACACCCCCTCACCCCCGCATCTCAACATACACTCAAAATACATTCAAATACAAACATTCATACACATCCGACACACCCCCTCACCCCCACCCCCGCATCTCAACATACACTCAAAATACATTCAAACACAAACATTCATACACATCCGACACACCCCCCCACCCCCGCATCTCAACTTACACACAAAATACATTCAAACACAAACATTAATACACATCCGACACACCGCCCCCACCCCCGCATCTCAACTTACACACAAAATACATTCAAACACAAACATTAATACACATCCGACACCCCCCCACCCCCGCATCTCAACATATACACAAAATACATTCAAACACAAACATTCATACACATCCGACACACCCCCTCACCCCCGCATCTCAACATACACTCAAAATACATTCAAACACAAACATTCATACACATCTGACACACACCCCCACCCCCGCATCTCAACATACACTCAAAATACATTCAAACACAAACATTCATACACATCCGACACACCCCCTCACCCCCGCATCTCAACATACACACAAAATACATTCAAACACAAACATTCATACACATCCGACACCCCCCCCACCCCCGCATCTCAACATACACACAAAATACATTCAAACACAAACATTCATACACATCCGACACACCCCCTCACCTCCACATATACACAAAATACATTCAAACACAAACATTCATACACATCCGACACACCCCCCCACCCCCGCATCTCAACATATACACAAAATACATTCAAACACAAACATTCATACACATCCGACACACTCCCCCCACCCCCGCATCTCAACATATACACAAAATACATTCAAACACAAACATTCATACACATCCGACACACCCCCCCACCCCCGCATCTCAACTTACACACAAAATACATTCAAACACAAACATTAATACACATCCGACACACCCCCCCACCCCCGCATCTCAACATATACACAAAATACATTCAAACACAAACATTCATACACATCCGACACACCCCCTCACCCCCGCATCTCAACATACACTCAAAATACATTCAAACACAAACATTCATACACATCTGACACACACCCCCACCCCCGCATCTCAACATACACTCAAAATACATTCAAATACAAACATTCATACACATCCGACACACCCCCTCACCCCCGCATCTCAACATACACTCAAAATACATTCAAACACAAACATTCATACACATCCGACACACCCCCCCCACCCCCGCATCTCAACATATACACAAAATACATTCAAATACAAACATTCATACACATCCGACACACCCCCCCACCCCCGCATCTCAACATACACTCAAAATACATTCAAACACAAACATTCATACACATCCGACACACCCCCTCACCCCCGCATCTCAACATACACTCAAAATACATTCAAACACAAACATTCATACACATCCGACACACCCCCCCACCCCCGCATCTCAACATACACTCAAAATACATTCAAACACAAACATTCATACACATCCGACACACCCCCCCACCCCCGCATCTCAACTTACACACAAAATACATTCAAACACAAACATTAATACACATCCGACACACCGCCCCCACCCCCGCATCTCAACATATACTCAAAATACATTCAAACACAAACATTCATACACATCCGACACACCCCCTCACCCCCGCATCTCAACATACACACAAAATACATTCAAACACAAACATTCATACACATCCGACACACCCCCCCACCCCCGCATCTCAACATACACACAAAATACATTCAAACACAAACATTCATACACATCCGACACACCCCTCCACCCCCGCATCTCAACATATACACAAAATACATTCAAACACAAACATTCATACACATCCGACACACCCCCCCACCCCCGCATCTCAACATACACTCAAAATACATTCAAACACAAACATTCATACACATCCGACACACCCCCTCACCCCCGCATCTCAACATACACTCAAAATACATTCAAACACAAACATTCATACACATCCGACACACCCCCTCACCCCCGCATCTCAACATACACTCAAAATACATTCAAATACAAACATTCATACACATCCGACACACCCCCTCACCCCCACCCCCGCATCTCAACATACACTCAAAATACATTCAAACACAAACATTCATACACATCCGACACACCCCCCCACCCCCGCATCTCAACATATACACAAAATACATTCAAATACAAACATTCATACACATCCGACACACCCCCCCACCCCCGCATCTCAACATACACTCAAAATACATTAAAACACAAACATTCATACACATCCGACACACCCCCCCACCCCCGCATCTCAACTTACACACAAAATACATTCAAACACAAACATTAATACACATCCGACACACCGCCCCCACCCCCGCATCTCAACTTACACACAAAATACATTCAAACACAAACATTAATACGCATCCGACACCCCCCCCACCCCCGCATCTCAACATATACACAAAATACATTCAAACACAAACATTCATACACATCCGACACACCCCCTCACCCCCGCATCTCAACATACACTCAAAATACATTCAAACACAAACATTCATACACATCTGACACACACCCCCACCCCCGCATCTCAACATACACTCAAAATACATTCAAACACAAACATTCATACACATCCGACACACCCCCTCACCCCCGCATCTCAACATACACACAAAATACATTCAAACACAAACATTCATACACATCCGACACATCCCCCCACCCCCGCATCTCAACATACACACAAAATACATTCAAACACAAACATTCATACACATCCGACACACCCCCTCACCTCCACATATACACAAAATACATTCAAACACAAACATTCATACACATCCGACACACCCCCCCACCCCCGCATCTCAACATACACTCAAAATACATTCAAACACAAACATTCATACACATCCGACACACCCCCCCACCCCCGCATCTCAACATACACTCAAAATACATTCAAACACAAACATTCATACACATCCGACACACCCCCCCACCCCCGCATCTCAACATATACACAAAATACATTCAAACACATACATTCATACACATCCGACACACCCCACCACCCCCGCATCTCAACATACACTCAAATACATTCAAACACAAACATGCATACACATCCGACACACCCCCTCACCCCCGCATCTCAACATACACACAAAATACATTCAAACACAAACATTCATACACATCCGACACACCCCCCCACCCCCTCACCTCCACATATACACAAAATACATTCAAACACAAACATTCATACACATCCGACACACTCCCCCACCCCCGCATCTCAACATATACACAAAATACATTCAAACACAAACATTCATACACATCCGACACACCCACTCACCTCAACATATACACAAAATACATTCAAACACAAACATTCATATACATCCGACACACCCCCTCACCTCTGCATCTCAACATACACTCAAAATACATTCAAACACAAACATTCATACACATCCGACACACCCCCTCACCTCTGCATCTCAACATACACTCAAAATACATTCAAACACAAACATTCATACACATCCGACACACCCCCCCACCCCCGCATCTCAACATATACACAAAATACATTCAAACACAAACATTCATACACATCCGACACACCCCCTCACCCCCGCATCTCAACATACACACAAAATACATTCAAACACAAACATTCATACACATCCGACACTCCCCCCACCCCCGCATCTCAACATATACACAAAATACATTCAAACACAAACATTCATACACATCCGACACACCCCCCCACCCCCGCATCTCAACATACACTCAAAATACATTCAAACACAAACATTCATACACATCCGACACACCCCCTCACCTCCACATATACACAAAATACATTCAAACACAAACATTCATACACATCCGACACACCCCCCACCCCCGCATCTCAACATACACTCAAAATACATTCAAACACAAACATTCATACACATCCGACACACCCCCTAACCCCCGCATCTCAACATACACACAAAATACATTCAAACACAAACATTCATACACATCCGACACCCCCCCCAGCCCCGCATCTCAACATACACACAAAATACATTCAAACACAAACATTCATACACATCCGACAACCCCCCCCAGCCCCGCATCTCAACATACACACAAAATACATTCAAACACAAACATTCATACACATCCAACACACCCCCCCAGCCCCGCATCTCAACATACACACAAAATACATTCAAACACAAACATTCATACACATCCGACACACCCCCTCACCTCCACATATACACAAAATACATTCAAACACAAACATTCATACACATCCCACACACCCCCCCACCCCCGCATCTCAACATACACTCAAAATACATTCAAACACAAACATTCATACACATCCGACACACCCCCCCACCCCCGCATCTCAACATACACTCAAAATACATTCAAACACAAACATTCATACACATCCGACACACCCCCCCACCCCCGCATCTCAACATATACACAAAATACATTCAAACACATACATTCATACACATCCGACACACCCCACCACCCCCGCATCTCAACATACACTCAAATACATTCAAACACAAACATGCATACACATCCGACACACCCCCTCACCCCCGCATCTCAACATACACACAAAATACATTCAAACACAAACATTCATACACATCCGACACACCCCCCCACCCCCTCACCTCCACATATACACAAAATACATTCAAACACAAACATTCATACACATCCGACACACTCCCCCACCCCCGCATCTCAACATATACACAAAATACATTCAAACACAAACATTCATACACATCCGACACACCCACTCACCTCAACATATACACAAAATACATTCAAACACAAACATTCATATACATCCGACACACCCCCTCACCTCTGCATCTCAACATACACTCAAAATACATTCAAACACAAACATTCATACACATCCGACACACCCCCTCACCTCTGCATCTCAACATACACTCAAAATACATTCAAACACAAACATTCATACACATCCGACACACCCCCCCACCCCCGCATCTCAACATATACACAAAATACATTCAAACACAAACATTCATACACATCCGACACACCCCCTCACCCCCGCATCTCAACATACACACAAAATACATTCAAACACAAACATTCATACACATCCGACACTCCCCCCACCCCCGCATCTCAACATATACACAAAATACATTCAAACACAAACATTCATACACATCCGACACACCCCCCCACCCCCGCATCTCAACATACACTCAAAATACATTCAAACACAAACATTCATACACATCCGACACACCCCCTCACCTCCACATATACACAAAATACATTCAAACACAAACATTCATACACATCCGACACACCCCCCACCCCCGCATCTCAACATACACTCAAAATACATTCAAACACAAACATTCATACACATCCGACACACCCCCTAACCCCCGCATCTCAACATACACACAAAATACATTCAAACACAAACATTCATACACATCCGACACACCCCCCCAGCCCCGCATCTCAACATACACACAAAATACATTCAAACACAAACATTCATACACATCCGACACACCCCCCCACCCCCGCATCTCAACATATACACAAAATACATTCAAACACAAACATTCATACACATCCGACACACCCCCCCACCCCTGCATCTCAACATACACTCAAAATACATTCAAACAAAAACATTCATACACATCCGACACACCCCCCCACCCCCTCACCTCCACATATACACAAAATGCATTCAAACACAAACATTCATACACATCCGACACACTCCCCCACCCCCGCATCTCAACATATACACAAAATACATTCAAACACAAACATTCATACACATCCGACACACTCCCCCACCCCCGCATCTCAACATACACTCAAAATACATTCAAACACAAACATTCATACACATCCGACACACCCCCTCACCCCCGCATCTCAACATACACTCAAAATACATTCAAACACAAACATTCATACACATCCGACACACACCCCCACCCCCGCATCTCAACATACACTCAAAATACATTCAAACACAAACATTCATACACATCCGACACACTCCACCACCCCCGCATCTCAACATATACACAAAATACATTCAAACACAAACATTCATACATATCCGACACCCCCCCCACCCCCGCATCTCAACATATACACAAAATACATTCAAACACAAACATTCATACACATCCGACACACCCCCTCACCCCCGCATCTCAACATACACTCAAAATACATTCAAACACAAACATTCATACACATCCGACACCCCCCGACCCCCGCATCTCAACATATACACAAAATACATTCAAACACAAACATTCATACACATCCCACTCACCCCCCCACCCCCGCATCTCAACATATACACAAAATACATTCAAACACAAACATTCATACACATCCGACACACCCCCTCACCTCCACATATACACAAAATACATTCAAACACAAACATTCATACACATCCGACACACCCCCTCACCTCCACATATACACAAAATACATTCAAACACAAACATTCATACACATCCGACACACCCCCCCACCCCCGCATCTCAACATATACACAAAATACATTCAAACACAAACATTCATACACATCCGACACACTCCCCCACCCCCGCATCTCAACATATACACAAAATACATTCAAACACAAACATTCATACACATCCGACACACCCCCTCACCTCTGCATCTCAACATACACACAAAATACATTCAAACACAAACATTCATCACATCCGACACACCCCCCACCCCTGCATCTCAACATACACTCAAAATACATTCAAACACAAACATTCATACACATCCGACACCCCCCCACCCCCGCATCTCAACATACACTCAAAATACATTCAAACACAAACATTCATACACATCCGACACACCCCCCCACCCCCGCATCTCAACATACACTCAAAATACATTCAAACACAAACATTCATACACATCAGACACACCCCCCCACCCCAGCATCTCAACATACACTCAAAATACATTCAAACACAAACATTCATACACATCCGACACACCCCCTCACCTCAACATATACACAAAATACATTCAAACACAAACATTCATACACATCCGACACACCCCCTCACCTCTGCATCTCAACATACACTCAAAATACATTCAAATACAAACATTCATACACATCCGACACACCCCCCCACCCCCGCATCTCAACATACACTCAAAATACATTCAAACACAAACATTCATACACATCCGACTCACCCCCCCACCCCCGCATCTCAACATACACTCAAAATACATTCAAACACAAACATTCATACACATCCGACACACCCCCTCACCTCAACATATACACAAAATACATTCAAACACAAACATTCATACACATCCGACACACCCCCTCACCTCTGCATCTCAACATACACTCAAAATACATTCAAATACAAACATTCATACACATCCGACACACCCCCTCACCCCCACCCCCGCATCTCAACATACACTCAAAATACATTCAAACACAAACATTCACACACATCCGACACACCCCCCCACCCCCGCATCTCAACATATACACAAAATACATTCAAATACAAACATTCATACACATCCGACACACCCCCCCACCCCCGCATCTCAACATACACTCAAAATACATTCAAACACAAACATTCATACACATCCGACACACCCCCCCACCCCCGCATCTCAACTTACACACAAAATACATTCAAACACAAACATTAATACACATCCGACACACCGCCCCCACCCCCGCATCTCAACTTACACACAAAATACATTCAAACACAAACATTCATACACATCCGACACACCCCCCCACCCCCCCCACCCCCGCATCTCAACATACACTCAAAATACATTCAAACACAAACATTCATACACATCCGACACACCCCCCCACCCCAGCATCTCAACATACACTCAAAATACATTCAAACACAAACATTCATACACATCCGACACACCCCCTCACCTCAACATATACACAAAATACATTCAAACACAAACATTCATACACATCCGACACACCCCCTCACCTCTGCATCTCAACATACACTCAAAATACATTCAAATACAAACATTCATACACATCCGACACACCCCCCCACCCCCGCATCTCAACATACACTCAAAATACATTCAAACACAAACATTCATACACATCCGACTCACCCCCCCACCCCCGCATCTCAACATACACTCAAAATACATTCAAACACAAACATTCATACACATCCGACACACCCACTCACCTCAACATATACACAAAATACATTCAAACACAAACATTCATACACATCCGACACACCCCCTCACCTCTGCATCTCAACATACACTCAAAATACATTCAAATACAAACATTCATACACATCTGACACACCCCCTCACCCCCACCCCCGCATCTCAACATACACTCAAAATACATTCAAACACAAACATTCATACACATCCGACACACCCCCCCACCCCCGCATCTCAACATATACACAAAATACATTCAAATACAAACATTCATACACATCCGACACACCCCCCCACCCCCGCATCTCAACATACACTCAAAATACATTCAAACACAAACATTCATACACATCCGACACACCCCCCCACCCCCGCATCTCAACTTACACACAAAATACATTCAAACACAAACATTAATACACATCCGACACACCGCCCCCACCCCCGCATCTCAACTTACACACAAAATACATTCAAACACAAACATTAATACACATCCGACACCCCCCCACCCCCGCATCTCAACATATACACAAAATACATTCAAACACAAACATTCATACACATCCGACACACCCCCTCACCCCCGCATCTCAACATACACTCAAAATACATTCAAACACAAACATTCATACACATCTGACACACACCCCCACCCCCGCATCTCAACATACACTCAAAATACATTCAAACACAAACATTCAAACACATCCGACACACCCCCTCACCCCCGCATCTCAACATACACACAAAATACATTCAAACACAAACATTCATACACATCCGACACACCCCCCCACCCCCGCATCTCAACATACACACAAAATACATTCAAACACAAACATTCATACACATCCGACACACCCCCTCACCTCCACATATACACAAAATACATTCAAACACAAACATTCATACACATCCGACACACCCCCCCACCCCCGCATCTCAACATACACTCAAAATACATTCAAACACAAACATTCATACACATCCGACACACCCCCCCACCCCCGCATCTCAACATACAGTCAAAATACATTCAAACACAAACATTCATACACATCCGACACACCCCCCCACCCCCGCATCTCAACATATACACAAAATACATTCAAACACAAACATTCATACACATCCGACACACCCCACCACCCCCGCATCTCAACATACACTCAAATACATTCAAACACAAACATGCATACACATCCGACACACCCCCTCACCCCCGCATCTCACCATACACACAAAATACATTCAAACACAAACATTCATACACATCCGACACACCCCCCCACCCCCTCACCTCCACATATACACAAAATACATTCAAACACAAACATTCATACACATCCGACACACCCCCCCCACCCCCGCATCTCAACTTACACACAAAATACATTCAAACACAAACATTAATACACATCCGACACACCCCCCCACCCCCGCATCTCAACATATACACAAAATACATTCAAACACAAACATTCATACACATCCGACACACCCCCTCGCCCCCGCATCTCAACATACACTCAAAATACATTCAAACACAAACATTCATACACATCTGACACACACCCCCACCCCCGCATCTCAACATACACTCAAAATACATTCAAATACAAACATTCATACACATCCGACACACCCCCTCACCCCCACCCCCGCATCTCAACATACACTCAAAATACATTCAAACACAAACATTCATACACATCCGACACACCCCCCCACCCCCGCATCTCAACATATACACAAAATACATTCAAACACAAACATTCATACACATCCGACACACCCCCCCACCCCCGCATCTCAACATACACTCAAAATACATTCAAACACAAACATTCATACACATCCGACACACCCCCCCACCCCCGCATCTCAACTTACACACAAAATACATTCAAACACAAACATTAATACACATCCGACACACCGCCCCCACCCCCGCATCTCAACATATACACAAAATACATTCAAACACAAACATTCATACACATCCGACACACCCCCTCACCCCCGCATCTCAACATACACTCAAAATACATTCAAACACAAACATTCATACACATCTGACACACACCCCCACCCCCGCATCTCAACATACACTCAAAATACATTCAAACACAAACATTCATACACATCCGACACACCCCCTCACCCCCGCATCTCAACATACACACAAAATACATTCAAACACAAACATTCATACACATCCGACACACCCCCCCACCCCCGCATCTCAACATACACACAAAATACATTCAAACACAAACATTCATACACATCCGACACACCCCCCCCACCCCCGCATCTCAACATATACACAAAATACATTCAAACACAAACATTCATACACATCCGACACACCCCCCCACCCCCGCATCTCAACATACACTCAAAATACATTCAAACACAAACATTCATACACATCCGACACACCCCCTCACCCCCGCATCTCAACATACACTCAAAATACATTCAAACACAAACATTCATACACATCCGACACACCCCCTCACCCCCGCATCTCAACATACACTCAAAATACATTCAAATACAAACATTCATACACATCCGACACACCCCCTCACCCCCACCCCCGCATCTCAACATACACTCAAAATACATTCAAACACAAACATTCATACACATCCGACACCCCCCCACCCCCGCATCTCAACATATACACAAAATACATTCAAATACAAACATTCATACACATCCGACACACCCCCCCACCCCCGCATCTCAACATACACTCAAAATACATTCAAACACAAACATTCATACACATCCGACACACCCCCACCCCCGCATCTCAACATATACACAAAATACATTCAAATACAAACATTCATACACATCCGACACACCCCCCCACCCCCGCATCTCAACTTACACACAAAATACATTCAAACACAAACATTAATACACATCCGACACACCGCCCCCACCCCCGCATCTCAACTTACACACAAAATACATTCAAACACAAACATTAATACACATCCGACACCCCCCCCACCCCCGCATCTCAACATATACACAAAATACATTCAAACACAAACATTCATACACATCCGACACACCCCCTCACCCCCGCATCTCAACATACACTCAAAATACATTCAAAAACAAACATTCATACACATGACACACACCCCCACCCCCGCATCTCAACATACACTCAAAATACATTCAAACACAAACATTCATACACATCCGACACACCCCCTCACCCCCGCATCTCAACATACACACAAAATACATTCAAACACAAACATTCATACACATCCGACACACCCCCCCACCCCCGCATCTCAACATACACACAAAATACATTCAAACACAAACATTCATACACATCCGACACACCCCCTCACCTCCACATACACTCAAAATACATTCAAACACAAACATTCATACACATCCGACACCCCCCCCACCCCCGCATCTCAACATATACACAAAATACATTCAAACACAAACATTCATACACATCCGACACACCCCACCACCCCCGCATCTCAACATACACTCAAATACATTCAAACACAAACATGCATACACATCCGACACACCCCCTCACCCCCGCATCTCAACATACACACAAAATACATTCAAACACAAACATTCAGACACATCCGACACACCCCCCCACCCCCTCACCTCCACATATACACAAAATACATTCAAACACAAACATTCATACACATCCGACACACTCCCCCACCCCCGCATCTCAACATATACACAAAATACATTCAAACACAAACATTCATACACATCCAACACACCCCCTCACCTCAACATATACACAAAATACATTCAAACACAAACATTCATACACATCCGACACACCCCCTCACCTCTGCATCTCAACATACACTCAAAATACATTCAAACACAAACATTCATACACATCCGACACACCCCCCCACCCCCGCATCTTAACATATACACAAAATACATTCAAACACAAACATTCATACACATCCGACACACCCCCTCACCCCCGCATCTCAACATACACACAAAATACATTCAAACACAAACATTCATACACATCCGACACTCCCCCCACCCCCGCATCTCAACATATACACAAAATACATTCAAACACAAACATTCATACACATCCGACACACCCCCCCACCCCCGCATCTCAACATACACTCAAAATACATTCAAACACAAACATTCATACACATCCGACACACCCCCTCACCTCCACATATACACAAAATACATTCAAACACAAACATTCATACACATCCGACACACCCCCCACCCCCGCATCTCAACATACACTCAAAATACATTCAAACACAAACATTCATACACATCCGACACACCCCCTCACCCCCGCATCTCAACATACACACAAAATACATTCAAACACAAACATTCATACACATCCGACACACCCCCCCAGCCCCGCATCTCAACATACACACAAAATACATTCAAACACAAACATTCATACACATCCGACAACCCCCCCCAGCCCCGCATCTCAACATACACACAAAATACATTCAAACACAAACATTCATACACATCCAACACACCCCCCCAGCCCCGCATCTCAACATACACAAAAAATACATTCAAACACAAACATTCATACACATCCGACACACCCCCTCACCTCAACATATACACAAAATACATTCAAACACAAACATTCATACACATCCGACACACCCCCCCCACCCCCGCATCTCAACATACACACAAAATACATTCAAACACAAACATTCATACACATCCGACACACCCCCTCACCCCCGCATCTCAACATACACACAAAATACATTCAAACACAAACATTCATACACATCCAACACACCCCCCACCCCCGCATCTCAACATATACACAAAATACATTCAAACACAAACATTCATACACATCCGACACACCCCCCCACCCCTGCATCTCAACATACATTCAAACAAAAACATTCATACACATCCGACACACCCCCCCACCCCCTCACCTCCACATATACACAAAATACATTCAAACACAAACATTCATACACATCCGACACACTCCCCCACCCCCGCATCTCAACATATACACAAAATACATTCAAACACAAACATTCATACACATCCGACACACTCCCCCACCCCCGCATCTCAACATACACTCAAAATACATTCAAACACAAACATTCATACACATCCGACACACCCCCTCACCCCCGCATCTCAACATACACTCAAAATACATTCAAACACAAACATTCATACACATCCGACACACACCCCCACCCCCGCATCTCAACATACACTCAAAATACATTCAAACACAAACATTCATACACATCCGACACACCCCCTCACCCCCGCATCTCAACATACACTCAAAATACATTCAAACACAAACATTCATACACATCCGACACACCCCCCCACCCCCGCATCTCAACATACACTCAAAATACATTCAAACACAAACATTCATACACATCCGACTCACCCCCCCACCCCCGCATCTCAACATATACACAAAATACATTCAAACACAAACATTCATACACATCCGACACACCCCCTCACCTCCACATATACACAAAATACATTCAAACACAAACATTCATACACATCCGACACACCCCCTCACCTCCACATATACACAAAATACATTCAAACACAAACATTCATACACATCCGACACACCCCCCCACCCCCGCATCTCAACATATACACAAAATACATTCAAACACAAACATTCATACACATCCGACACACTCCCCCACCCCCGCATCTCAACATATACACAAAATACATTCAAACACAAACATTCATACACATCCGACACACCCCCCACCCCCGCATCTCAACATATACACAAAATACATTCAAACACAAACATTCATACACATCCGACACAACCCCTCACCCCCGCATCTCAACATACACTCAAAATACATTCAAACACAAACATTCATACACATCCGACACCCCCCGACCCCCGCATCTCAACATATACACAAAATACATTCAAACACAAACATTCATACACATCCGACTCACCCCCCCACCCCCGCATCTCAACATATACACAAAATACATTCAAACACAAACATTCATACACATCCGACACACCCCCTCACCTCCACATATACACAAAATACATTCAAACACAAACATTCATACACATCCGACACACTCCCCCACCCCCGCATCTCAACATACACTCAAAATACATTCAAACACAAACATTCATACACATCCGGCACACACCCCCCACCCCCGCATCGCAACATACACACAAAATACATTCAAATACAAACATTCATACACATCCGACACACCCCCTCACCTCAACATATACACAAAATACATTCAAACACAAACATTCATACACATCCGACACACCCCCTCACCTCTGCATCTCAACATACACACAAAATACATTCAAACACAAACATTCATCACATCCGACACACCTCCCACCCCTGCATCTCAACATACACTCAAAATACATTCAAACACAAACATTCATACACATCCGACACACCCCCCCACCCCCGCATCTCAACATACACTCAAAATACATTCAAACACAAACATTCATACACATCCGACACACCCCCCCACCCCCCCCACCCCCGCATCTCAACATACACTCAAAATACATTCAAACACAAACATTCATACACATCCGACACACCCCCCCCACCCCAGCATCTCAACATACACTCAAAATACATTCAAACACAAACATTCATACACATCCGACACACCCCCTCACCTCAACATATACACAAAATACATTCAAACACAAACATTCATACACATCCGACACACCCCCTCACCTCTGCATCTCAACATACACTCAAAATACATTCAAACACAAACATTCATACACATCCGACTCACCCCCCCACCCCCGCATCTCAACATATACACAAAATACATTCAAACACAAACATTCATACACATCCGACACACCCCCCCACCCCCGCATCTCAACATACACACAAAATACATTCAAACACAAACATTCATACACATCCGACACACCCCCCCAGCCCCGCATCTCAACATACACACAAAATACATTCAAACACAAACATTCATACACATCCGACACACCCCCTCACCTCAACATATACACAAAATACATTCAAACACAAACATTCATACACATCCGACACACCCCCTCACCTCAACATATACACAAAATACATTCAAACACAAACATTCATACACATCCGACACACCCCCTCACCTCAACATATACACAAAATACATTCAAACACAAACATTCATACACATCCGACACACCCCCCCACCCCCGCATCTCAACATATACACAAAATACATTCAAACACAAACATTCATACACATCCGACACACCCCCCCACCCCCGCATCTCAACATACTCAAAATACATTCAAACACAAACATTCATACACATCCGACACCCCCCCCACCCCCGCATCTCAACATACACTCAAAATACATTCAAACACAAACATTCATACACATCCGACACACCCCCCCACCCCCGCATCTCAACATACACTCAAAATACATTCAAACACAAACATTCATACACATCCGACACACTCCCCCACCCCCGCATCTCAACATATACACAAAATACATTCAAACACAAACATTCATACACATCCGACACACCCCCTCACCTCAACATATACACAAAATACATTCAAACACAAACATTCATACACATCCGACACACCCCCCCACCCCCGCATCTCAACATACACTCAAAATACATTCAAACACAAACATTCATACACATCCGACACACCCCCTCACCTCAACATATACACAAAATACATTCAAACACAAACATTCATACACATCCGACATCCCCCCACCCCCGCATCTCAACATATACACAAAATACATTCAAACACAAACATTCATACACATCCGACACACCCCCTCACCCCCGCATCTCAACATACACTCAAAATACATTCAAACACAAACATTCATACACATCCGACACCCCCCGACCCCCGCATCTCAACATATACACAAAATACATTCAAACACAATCATTCATACACATCCGACACACTCCCCCACCCCCGCATCTCAACATACACTCAAAATACATTCAAACACAAACATTCATACACATCCGACACCCCCCCCACCCCCGCATCTCAACATACACACAAAATACATTCAAACACAAACATTCATACACATCCGACACTCCCCCACCCCCGCATCTCAACATATACACAAAATACATTCAAACACAAACATTCATACACATCCGACACACCCCCCCACCTCAACATATACACAAAATACATTCAAACACAAACATTCATACACATCCGACACACCCCCCCACCTCAACATATAAACAAAATACATTAAAACACAAACATTCATACACATCCGACACACCCCCCCACCCCCGCATCTTAACATATACACAAAATACATTCAAACACAAACATTCATACACATCCGACACACCCCCCCACCCCCGCATCTCAACATACACTCAAAATACATTCAAACACAAACATTCATACACATCCGACACACCCCCCCACCCCCGCATCTCAACATACACACAAAATACATTCAAACACAAACATTCATACACATCCGACACCCCCCACCTTCGCATCTCAATATACACTCAAAATACATTCAAACACAAACATTCATACACATCCGACACACCCCCTCACCTCAACATATACACAAAATACATTCAAATACAAACATTCATACACATCCGACACACCCCCCCACCTCAACATATACACGAAATACATTCAAATACAAACATTCATACACATCCGACACACCCCCCCACCCCCGCATCTCAACATATACACAAAATACATTCAAACACAAACATTCATACACATCCGACACACCCCCTCACCTCAACATATACACAAAATACATTCAAACACAAACATTCATACACATCCGACACACCCCCCCACCTCAACATATACACAAAATACATTCAAACACAAACATTCATACACATCCGACACACCCCCCACCTCAACATATACACAAAATACATTAAAACACAAACATTCATACACATCCGACACACCCCCCCCACCCCCGCATCTCAACATATACACAAAATACATTCAAACACAAACATTCATACACATCCGACACACCCCCCCACCCCCGCATCTCAACATACACTCAAAATACATTCAAACACAAACATTCATACACATCCGACACACCCCCCCACCCCCGCATCTCAACATACACACAAAATACATTCAAACACAAACATTCATACACATCCGACACCCCCCACCTCCGCATCTCAATATACACTCAAAATACATTCAAACACAAACATTCATACACATCCGACACACCCCCTCACCTCAACATATACACAAAATACATTCAAATACAAACATTCATACACATCCGACACCCCCCCCACCCCCGCACCTCAACATATACACGAAATACATTCAAATACAAACATTCATACACATCCGACACACCCCCCCACCCCCGCATCTCAACATATACACAAAATACATTCAAACACAAACATTCATACACATCCGACACACTCCCTCACCTCAACATATACACAAAATACATTCAAACAAGAACATTCATACACATCCGACACACCCCCCCACCCCCGCATCTCAACATATACACAAAATACATTCAAACACAAACATTCATACACATCCGACACACCCCCTCACCCCCGCATCTCAACATATACACAAAATACATTCAAACACAAACATTCATACACATCCGACACACCCCCTCACCCCCGCATCTCAACATACACACAAAATACATTCAAACACAAACATTCATACACATCCGACACACCCCCCCACCCCCGCATCTCAACATATAAACAAAATACATTCAAACACAAACATTCATACACATCCGACACACCCCCTCACCTCAACATATACACAAAATACATTCAAACACAAACATTCATACACATCCGACACACCCCCCACCCCCGCATCTCAACATATACACAAAAAACATTCAAACACAAACATTCATACACATCCGACACACCCCCTCACCCCCGCATCTCAACATATACACAAAATACATTCAAACACAAACATTCATACACATCTGACACACCCCCTCACCGCAACATATACACAAAATACATTCAAACACAAACATTCATACACATCCGACACACCCCCCCACCTCCACATATACACAAAATACATTCAAACACAAACATTCATACACATCCGAAACACCCCCCCCACCCCCGCATCTCAACATACACACAAAATACATTCAAACACAAACATTCATACACATCCGACACACCCCCTCACCCCCGCATCTCAACATACACTCAAAATACATTCAAACACAAACATTCATACACATCCGACACACACCCCCACCCCCGCATCTCAACATATACACAAAATACATTCAAACACAAACATTCATACATATCCGACACCCCCCCACCCCCGCATCTCAACATATACACAAAATACATTCAAACACAAACATTCATACACATCCGACACACTCCCCCACCCCCGCATCTCAACATATACACAAAATACATTCAAACACAAACATTCATACACATCCGACACACCCCCCACCCCCGCATCTCAACATATACACAAAATACATTCAAACACAAACATTCATACACATCCGACACACCCCCTCACCCCCGCATCTCAACATACACTCAAAATACATTCAAACACAAACATTCATACACATCCGACACCCCCCGACCCCCGCATCTCAACATATACACAAAATACATTCAAACACAAACATTCATACACATCCGACTCACCCCCCCACCCCCGCATCTCAACATATACACAAAATACATTCAAACACAAACATTCATACACATCCGACACACCCCCTCACCTCCACATATACACAAAATACATTCAAACACAAACATTCATACACATCCGACACACCCCCTCACCTCCACATATACACAAAATACATTCAAACACAAACATTCATACACATCCGACACACCCCCCCACCCCCGCATCTCAACATATACACAAAATACATTCAAACACAAACATTCATACACATCCGACACACTCCCCCACCCCCGCATCTCAACATATACACAAAATACATTCAAACACAAACATTCATACACATCCGACACACCCCCTCACCTCTGCATCTCAACATACACACAAAATACATTCAAACACAAACATTCATCACATCCGACACACCCCCCACCCCTGCATCTCAACATACACTCAAAATACATTCAAACACAAACATTCATACACATCCGACACCCCCCCACCCCCGCATCTCAACATACACTCAAAATACATTCAAACACAAACATTCATACACATCCGACACACCCCCCCACCCCCCCCACCCCCGCATCTCAACATACACTCAAAATACATTCAAACACAAACATTCATACACATCAGACACACCCCCCCACCCCAGCATCTCAACATACACTCAAAATACATTCAAACACAAACATTCATACACATCCGACACACCCCCTCACCTCAACATATACACAAAATACATTCAAACACAAACATTCATACACATCCGACACACCCCCTCACCTCTGCATCTCAACATACACTCAAAATACATTCAAATACAAACATTCATACACATCCGACACACCCCCCCACCCCCGCATCTCAACATACACTCAAAATACATTCAAACACAAACATTCATACACATCCGACTCACCCCCCCACCCCCGCATCTCAACATACACTCAAAATACATTCAAACACAAACATTCATACACATCCGACACACCCCCTCACCTCAACATATACACAAAATACATTCAAACACAAACATTCATACACATCCGACACACCCCCTCACCTCTGCATCTCAACATACACTCAAAATACATTCAAATACAAACATTCATACACATCCGACACACCCCCTCACCCCCACCCCCGCATCTCAACATACACTCAAAATACATTCAAACACAAACATTCATACACATCCGACACACCCCCCCACCCCCGCATCTCAACATATACACAAAATACATTCAAATACAAACATTCATACACATCCGACACACCCCCCCACCCCCGCATCTCAACATACACTCAAAATACATTCAAACACAAACATTCATACACATCCGACACACCCCCCCACCCCCGCATCTCAACTTACACACAAAATACATTCAAACACAAACATTAATACACATCCGACACACCGCCCCCACCCCCGCATCTCAACTTACACACAAAATACATTCAAACACAAACATTCATACACATCCGACACACTCCCCCACCCCCCCCACCCCCGCATCTCAACATACACTCAAAATACATTCAAACACAAACATTCATACACATCCGACACACCCCCCCACCCCAGCATCTCAACATCTCAAAATACATTCAAACACAAACCATTCATACACATCCGACACACCCCCTACCTCAACATATACACAAAATACATTCAAACACAAACATTCATACACATCCTGACACACCCCCTCACCTCTGCATTCTCAACATACACTCAAAATACATTCAAATACAAACATTCATACACATCCGACACACCCCCCCACCCCCGCATCTCAACATACACTCAAAATAACATACAAACACAAACATTCATACACATCCGACTCACCCCCCCACCCCAACATACACTCAAAATACATTCAAACACAAACATTCATACACATCCGACACACCCACTCACCTCAACATATACACAAAATACATTCAAACACAAACATTCATACACATCCGACTCACCCCCCCACCCCCGCATCTCAACATATACACAAAATACATTCAAACACAAACATTCATACACATCCGACACACCCCCCCACCCCCGCATCTCAACATACACTCAAAATACATTCAAAACACAAACATTCATACACATCCGACACACCCCCTCACCCCCGCATCTCAACATATACACAAAATACATTCAAACACAAACATTCATACACATCCGACACACCCCCTCACCTCAACATATACACAAAATACATTCAAACACAAAACATTCATACACATCCGACACACCCCCTCACCTCTGCATCTCAACATACACTCAAAATACATTCAAACACAAACAGTCATACACATCCGACACACCCCCCCACCCCGCATCTCAAGATACACACAAAATACATTCAAACACAAACATTCATACACATCCGACACCCCCCCCACCCCCGCATCTCAACATATACACAAAATACATTCAAAACACAAACATTCATACACATCCGACACACCCCCTCACCTCAACATATACACAAAATACATTCAAACACAAACATTCATACACATCCGACACACCCCCTCACCTCTGCATCTCAAAATACACTCAAAATACATTCAAACACAAACATTCATACACATCCGACACACCCCCCTCACCCCCGCATCTCAAGATACACACAAAATACATTCAAACACAAACATTCATACACATCCGACACACCCCCCACCCCCGCATCTCAACATACACACAAAATACATTCAAACACAAACATTCATACACATCCGACACACCCCCCCAGCCCCGCATCTCAACATACACACAAAATACATTCAAACACAAACATTCATACACATCCGACACACCCCCTCACCTCAACATATACACAAAATACATTCAAACACAAACATTCATACACATCCGACACACCCCTTCACCTCAACATATACACAAAATACATTCAAACACAAACATTCATACACATCCGACACACCCCCTCACCTCAACATATACACAAAATACATTCAAACACAAACATTCATACACATCCGACACACCCCCCCACCCCCGCATCTCAACATATACACAAAATACATTCAAACACAAACATTCATACACATCCGACACACCCCCCCACCCCCGCATCTCAACATACTCAAAATACATTCAAAACACAAACATTCATACACATCCGACACCCCCCCCACCCCCGCATCTCAACATACACTCAAAATACATTCAAACACAAACATTCATACACATCCGACACACCCCCCCACCCCCGCATCTCAACATACACTCAAAATACATTCAAACACAAACATTCATACACATCCGACACACCCTCCCCCACCCCCGCATCTCAACATATACACAAAATACATTCAAAACACAAACATTCATACACATCCGACACACCCCCTCACCTCAACATATACACAAAATACATTCAAAACACAAACATTCATACACATCCGACACACCCCCCCACCCCCGCATCTCAACATACACTCAAAATACATTCAAACACAAACATTCATACACATCCGACACACCCCCTCACCTCAACATATACACAAAAATACATTCAAACACAAACATTCATACACATCCGACATCCCCCACCCCCGCATCTCAACATATACACAAAATACATTCAAACACAAACATTCATACACATCCGACACACCCCCTCACCCCCGCATCTCAACATACACTTCAAAATACATTCAAACACAAACATTCATACACATCCGACACCCCCGACCCCCGCATCTCAACATATACACAAAATACATTCAAACACAATCATTCATACACATCCGACACACTCCCCCACCCCCGCATCTCAACATACACTCAAAATACATTCAAACACAAAACATTCATACACATCCGACACCCCCCCCACCCGCATCTCAACATACACACAAATACATTCAAACACAAACATTCATACACATCCGACACTCCCCCACCCCCGCATCTCAACATACACAAAATACATTCAAACACAAACATTCATACACATCCGACACACCCCCCCACCTCAACATATACACAAAATACATTCAAACACAAACATTCATACACATCCGACACACCCCCCCACCTCAACATATAAACAAAATACATTAAAACACAAACATTCATACACATCCGACACACCCCCCCACCCCCGCATCTTAACATATACACAAAATACATTCAAAACACAAACATTCATACACATCCGACACACCCCCCCACCCCCGCATCTCAACATACACTCAAAATACATTCAAACACAAACATTCATACAATCCGACACACCCCCCCACCCCCGCATCTCAACATACACACAAAATACATTCAAACACAAACATTCATACACATCCGACACCCCCCACCTTCGCATCTCAATATACACTCAAAATACATTCAAACACAAACATTCATACACATCCGACACACCCCCTCACCTCAACATATACACAAAATACATTCAAATACAAACATTCATACACATCCGACACACCCCCCCACCTCAACATATACACGAAATACATTCAAATACAAACATTCATACACATCCGACACACCCCCCCACCCCCGCATCTCAACATATACACAAAATACATTCAAACACAAACATTCATACACATCCGACACACCCCCTCACCTCAACATATACACAAAATACATTCAAACACAAACATTCATACACATCCGACACACCCCCCCACCTCAACATATACACAAAATACATTCAAACACAAACATTCATACACATCCGACACACCCCCCACCTCAACATATACACAAAATACATTAAAACACAAACATTCATACACATCCGACACACCCCCCCCACCCCCGCATCTCAACATATACACAAAATACATTCAAACACAAACATTCATACACATCCGACACACCCCCCCACCCCCGCATCTCAACATACACTCAAAATACATTCAAACACAAACATTCATACACATCCGACACACCCCCCCACCCCCGCATCTCAACATACACACAAAATACATTCAAACACAAACATTCATACACATCCGACACCCCCCACCTCCGCATCTCAATATACACTCAAAATACATTCAAACACAAACATTCATACACATCCGACACACCCCCTCACCTCAACATATACACAAAATACATTCAAATACAAACATTCATACACATCCGACACCCCCCCCACCCCCGCACCTCAACATATACACGAAATACATTCAAATACAAACATTCATACACATCCGACACACCCCCCCACCCCCGCATCTCAACATATACACAAAATACATTCAAACACAAACATTCATACACATCCGACACACTCCCTCACCTCAACATATACACAAAATACATTCAAACAAGAACATTCATACACATCCGACACACCCCCCCACCCCCGCATCTCAACATATACACAAAATACATTCAAACACAAACATTCATACACATCCGACACACCCCCTCACCCCCGCATCTCAACATATACACAAAATACATTCAAACACAAACATTCATACACATCCGACACACCCCCTCACCCCCGCATCTCAACATACACACAAAATACATTCAAACACAAACATTCATACACATCCGACACACCCCCCCACCCCCGCATCTCAACATATAAACAAAATACATTCAAACACAAACATTCATACACATCCGACACACCCCCTCACCTCAACATATACACAAAATACATTCAAACACAAACATTCATACACATCCGACACACCCCCCACCCCCGCATCTCAACATATACACAAAAAACATTCAAACACAAACATTCATACACATCCGACACACCCCCTCACCCCCGCATCTCAACATATACACAAAATACATTCAAACACAAACATTCATACACATCTGACACACCCCCTCACCGCAACATATACACAAAATACATTCAAACACAAACATTCATACACATCCGACACACCCCCCCACCTCCACATATACACAAAATACATTCAAACACAAACATTCATACACATCCGAAACACCCCCCCCCACCCCCGCATCTCAACATACACACAAAATACATTCAAACACAAACATTCATACACATCCGACACACCCCCTCACCCCCGCATCTCAACATACACTCAAAATACATTCAAACACAAACATTCATACACATCCGACACACACCCCCACCCCCGCATCTCAACATATACACAAAATACATTCAAACACAAACATTCATACATATCCGACACCCCCCCACCCCCGCATCTCAACATATACACAAAATACATTCAAACACAAACATTCATACACATCCGACACACTCCCCCACCCCCGCATCTCAACATATACACAAAATACATTCAAACACAAACATTCATACACATCCGACACACCCCCCACCCCCGCATCTCAACATATACACAAAATACATTCAAACACAAACATTCATACACATCCGACACACCCCCTCACCCCCGCATCTCAACATACACTCAAAATACATTCAAACACAAACATTCATACACATCCGACACCCCCCGATCCCCGCATCTCAACATATACACAAAATACATTCAAACACAAACATTCATACACATCCGACTCACCCCCCCACCCCCGCATCTCAACATATACACAAAATACATTCAAACACAAACATTCATACACATCCGACACACCCCCTCACCTCCACATATACACAAAATACATTCAAACACAAACATTCATACACATCCGACACACCCCCTCACCTCCACATATACACAAAATACATTCAAACACAAACATTCATACACATCCGACACACCCCCCCACCCCCGCATCTCAACATATACACAAAATACATTCAAACACAAACATTCATACACATCCGACACACTCCCCCACCCCCGCATCTCAACATATACACAAAATACATTCAAACACAAACATTCATACACATCCGACACACCCCCTCACCTCTGCATCTCAACATACACACAAAATACATTCAAACACAAACATTCATCACATCCGACACACCCCCCACCCCTGCATCTCAACATACACTCAAAATACATTCAAACACAAACATTCATACACATCCGACACCCCCCCCACCCCCGCATCTCAACATACACTCAAAATACATTCAAACACAAACATTCATACACATCCGACACACCCCCCCACCCCCCCCACCCCCGCATCTCAACATACACTCAAAATACATTCAAACACAAACATTCATACACATCAGACACACCCCCCCACCCCAGCATCTCAACATACACTCAAAATACATTCAAACACAAACATTCATACACATCCGACACACCCCCTCACCTCAACATATACACAAAATACATTCAAACACAAACATTCATACACATCCGACACACCCCCTCACCTCTGCATCTCAACATACACTCAAAATACATTCAAATACAAACATTCATACACATCCGACACACCCCCCCACCCCCGCATCTCAACATACACTCAAAATACATTCAAACACAAACATTCATACACATCCGACTCACCCCCCCACCCCCGCATCTCAACATACACTCAAAATACATTCAAACACAAACATTCATACACATCCGACACACCCCCTCACCTCAACATATACACAAAATACATTCAAACACAAACATTCATACACATCCGACACACCCCCTCACCTCTGCATCTCAACATACACTCAAAATACATTCAAATACAAACATTCATACACATCCGACACACCCCCTCACCCCCACCCCCGCATCTCAACATACACTCAAAATACATTCAAACACAAACATTCATACACATCCGACACACCCCCCCACCCCCGCATCTCAACATATACACAAAATACATTCAAATACAAACATTCATACACATCCGACACACCCCCCCACCCCCGCATCTCAACATACACTCAAAATACATTCAAACACAAACATTCATACACATCCGACACACCCCCCCACCCCCGCATCTCAACTTACACACAAAATACATTCAAACACAAACATTAATACACATCCGACACACCGCCCCCACCCCCGCATCTCAACTTACACACAAAATACATTCAAACACAAACATTCATACACATCCGACACACCCCCCCACCCCCCCCACCCCCCGCATCTCAACATACACTCAAAATACATTCAAACACAAACATTCATACACATCCGACACACCCCCCCACCCCAGCATCTCAACATACACTCAAAATACATTCAAACACAAACATTCATACACATCCGACACACCCCCTCACCTCAACATATACACAAAATACATTCAAACACAAACATTCATACACATCCGACACACCCCCTCACCTCTGCATCTCAACATACACTCAAAATACATTCAAATACAAACATTCATACACATCCGACACACCCCCCCACCCCCGCATCTCAACATACACTCAAAATACATTCAAACACAAACATTCATACACATCCGACTCACCCCCCCACCCCAACATACACTCAAAATACATTCAAACACAAACATTCATACACATCCGACACACCCACTCACCTCAACATATACACAAAATACATTCAAACACAAACATTCATACACATCCGACACACCCCCTCACCTCTGCATCTCAACATACATTCAAAATACATTCAAATACAAACATTCATACACATCCGACACACCCCCTCACCCCCACCCCCGCATCTCAACATACACTCAAAATACATTCAAACACAAACATTCATACACATCCGACACACCCCCCCACCCCCGCATCTCAACATATACACAAAATACATTCAAATACAAACATTCATACACATCCGACACACCCCCCCACCCCCGCATCTCAACATACACTCAAAATACATTCAAACACAAACATTCATACACATCCGACACACCCCCTCACCCCCGCATCTCAACATACACACAAAATACATTCAAACACAAACATTCATACACATCCGACACACCCCCCCCACCCCCGCATCTCAACATACACACAAAATACATTCAAACACAAACATTCATACACATCCGACACACCCCCCCACCCCCGCATCTCAACATATACACAAAATACATTCAAACACAAACATTCATACACATCCGACACACCCCCCCACCCCCGCATCTCAACATACACTCAAAATACATTCAAACACAAACATTCATACACATCCGACACACCCCCTCACCTCAACATATACACAAAATACATTCAAACACAAACATTCATACACATCCGACACACCCCCTCACCTCTGCATCTCAACATACACTCAAAATACATTCAAATACAAACATTCATACACATCCGACACACCCCCCACCCCCGCATCTCAACATACACTCAAAATACATTCAAACACAAACATTCATACACATCCGACACACCCCCTCACCCCCGCATCTCAACATACACTCAAAATACATTCAAATACAAACATTCATACACATCCGACACACCCCCTCACCCCCACCCCCGCATCTCAACATACACTCAAAATACATTCAAACACAAACATTCATACACATCCGACACCCCCCCACCCCCGCATCTCAACATATACACAAAATACATTCAAATACAAACATTCATACACATCCGACACACCCCCCCACCCCCGCATCTCAACATACACTCAAAATACATTCAAACACAAACATTCATACACATCCGACACACCCCCCCCACCCCCGCATCTCAACTTACACACAAAATACATTC
Source organism: Ambystoma mexicanum (assembly GCF_040938575.1). NCBI lineage: Eukaryota > Metazoa > Chordata > Amphibia > Caudata > Ambystomatidae > Ambystoma > Ambystoma mexicanum. The sequence goes on from NC_090938.1 coordinate 841,859,739, forward strand.
AAACACAAACATTAATACACATCCGACACACCGCCCCCACCCCCGCATCTCAACTTACACACAAAATACATTCAAACACAACATTAATACACATCCGACACCCCCCCCCACCCCCGTATCTCAACATATACACAAAATACAAACACAAACATTCATACACATCCGACACACCCCCTCACCCCCGCATCTCAACATACACTCAAAATACATTCAAACACAAACATTCATACACATCCGACACACCCCCTCACCCCCGCATCTCAACATACACACAAAATACATTCAAACACAAACATTCATACACATCCAACACACCCCCCCACCCCCGCATCTCAACATACACACAAAATACATTCAAACACAAACATTCATACACATCCGACACACCCCCTCACCTCCACATATACACAAAATACATTCAAACACAAACATTCATACACATCCGACACACCCCCCCACCCCCGCATCTCAACATACACTCAAAATACATTCAAACACAAACATTCATACACATCCGACACACCCCCCCACCCCCGCATCTCAACATACACTCAAAATACATTCAAACACAAACATTCATACACATCCGACACCCCCCCCACCCCCGCATCTCAACATATACACAAAATACATTCAAACACAAACATTCATACACATCCGACACACCCCACCACCCCCGCATCTCAACATACACTCAAATACATTCAAACACAAACATGCATACACATCCGACACACCCCCTCACCCCCGCATCTCAACATACACACAAAATACATTCAAACACAAACATTCATACACATCCGACACACCCCCCACCCCCTCACCTCCACATATACACAAAATACATTCAAACACAAACATTCATACACATCCGACACACTCCCCCACCCCCGCATCTCAACATATACACAAAATACATTCAAACACAAACATTCATACACATCCAACACACCCCCTCACCTCAACATATACACAAAATACATTCAAACACAAACATTCATACACATCCGACACACCCCCTCACCTCTGCATCTCAACATACACTCAAAATACATTCAAACACAAACATTCATACACATCTGACACACCCCCCCACCCCCGCATCTTAACATATACACAAAATACATTCAAACACAAACATTCATACACATCCGACACACCCCCTCACCCCCGCATCTCAACATACACACAAAATACATTCAAACACAAACATTCATACACATCCGACACTCCCCCCACCCCCGCATCTCAACATATACCTCAACATATACACAAAATACATTCAAACACCAAACATTCATAACACATCCGGACACAACCCCCCCACCCCCGCATCTCAACATACACTCAAAATACATTCAACACAAACATTCATACACATCCGACACACCCCCTCACCTCCACATATACACAAAATACATTCAAACACAAACATTCATACACATCCGACACACCCCCCACCCCCGCATCTCAACATACACTCAAAATACATTCAAACACAAACATTCATACACATCCGCACACCCCCTCACCCCCGCATCTCAACATACACACAAAATACATTCAAACCAAACATTCATACACATCCGACACACCCCCCCCAGCCCCGCATCTCAACATACACACAAAATACATTCAAACACAAACATTCATACACATCCGACAACCCCCCCGCCCCGCATCTCAACATACACACAAAATACATTCAAACACAAACATTCATACACATCCACACACCCCCCAGCCCCGCTCTCAACATACACACAAAATACATTCAAACACAAACATTCATACACATCCGACACACCCCCTCACCTCTACATATACACAAAATACATTCAAACACAAACAGTCATACACATCCGACACCCCCCCCACCCCGCATCTCAAACATACACACAAAATACATTCAAACACAAACATTCATACACATCCGACACCCCCCTCACCCCCGCATCTCAACATACAACACAAAATACATTCAAACACAAACATTCATACACATCCGACACCCCCCACCCCCGCATCTCAACATATACACAAAATACATTCAAACACAAACATTTTCATACACATCCGACCACCCCCCCCACCCCTGCATCTCAACATACATTCAAACACAAACATTCATACACATCCGACACACCCCCCACCCCCGCATCTCAACATATACACAAAATACATTCAAACACAAACATTCATACACATCCGACACACTCCCCCACCCCCGCATCTCAACATATACACAAAATACATTCAAACACAAACATTCATACCATCCGACACACTCCCCCCACCCCGCATCTCAACATACACTCAAAATACATTCAAACACAAACATTCATACACATCCGACACACCCCCTCACCCCCGCATCTCACATACACTCAAATACATTCAAACACATAACATCACACATCCGACACACACCCCCACCCCCGCATCTCAACATACACTCAAAATACATTCAAACACAAACATTCATACACATCCGACACACCCCTCACCCCCGCATCTCAACATACACTCAAAATACATTCAAACACAAACATTCATACACATCCGACACACCCCCCCCACCCCCGCATCTCAACATACACTCAAAATACATTCAAACACAAACATTCATACACATCCTACTCACCCCCCCACCCCCACATATACACAAAATACATTCAAACACAACATTCATACACATCCGACACACCCCTCACCTCCACATATACACAAAATACATTCAAACACAAACATTCATACACATCCGACACACCCCCTCACCTCCACATATACACAAAATACATTCAAACACAAACATTCATACACATCCGACACCCCCCCACCCCCGCATCTCAACATATACACAAAATACATTCAAACACAAACATTCATACACATCCGACACACTCCCCCACCCCCGCATCTCAACATATACACAAAATACATTCAAACACAAACATTCATACACATCCGACACACCCCCCACCCCGCATCTCAACATATACACAAAATACATTCAAACACAAACATTCATACACATCCGACACAACCCCTCACCCCGCATCTCAACATACACTCAAAATACATTCAAACACAAACATGCATACAACATCCGACACCCCCCGACCCCCGCATCTCAACATATACACAAAATACATTCAAACACAAACATTCATACACATCCGACTCACCCCCCACCCCCGCATCTCAACATATACACAAAATACATTCAAACACAAACATTCATACACATCCGACACACCCCCTCACCTCCACATATACACAAAATACATTCAAACACAAACATTCATACACATCCGACACACTCCCCCACCCCCGCATCTCAACATACACTCAAAATACATTCAAACACAAACATTCATACACATCCGGCACACACCCCCCACCCCCGCATCGCAACATACACACAAAATACATTCAAATACAAACATTCATACACATCCGACACACCCCCTCACCTCAACATATACACAAAATACATTCAAACACAAACATTCATACACATCCGACACACCCCCTCACCTCTGCATCTCAACATACACACAAAATACATTCAAACACAAACATTCATCACATCCGACACACCTCCCACCCCTGCATCTCAACATACACTCAAAATACATTCAAACACAAACATTCATACACATCCGACACACCCCCCCACCCCGCATCTCAACATACACTCAAAATACATTCAAACACAAACATTCATACACATCCGACACACCCCCCCACCCCCCCCACCCCCGCATCTCAACATACACTCAAAATACATTCAAACACAAACATTCATACACATCCGACACACCCCCCACCCCAGCATCTCAACATACACTCAAAATACATTCAAACACAAACATTCATACACATCCGACACACCCCCCCACCCCCCACCCCCGCATCTCAACATACACTCAAAATACATTCAAACACAAACATTCATACACATCCGACACACCCCCTCACCTCAACATATACACAAAATACATTCAAACACAAACATTCATACACATCCGACACACCCCCTCACCTCTGCATCTCAACATACACTCAAAATACATTCAAATACAAACATTCATACACATCCGACACACCCCCCCACCCCTGCATCTCAACATACACTCAAAATACATTCAAACACAAACATTCATACACATCCGACTCACCCCCCCACCCCGCATCTCAACATACACTCAAAATACATTCAAACACAAACATTCATACACATCCGACACACCCCCTCACCTCAACATATACACAAAATACATTCAAACACAAACATTCATACACATCCGACACACCCCCTCACCTCTGCATCTCAACATACACTCAAAATACATTCAAATACAAACATTCATACACATCCGACACCCCCCCCACCCCTGCATCTCAACATACACTCAAAATACATTCAAACACAAACATTCATACACATCCGACTCACCCCCCCACCCCCGCATCTCAACATATACACAAAATACATTCAAACACAAACATTCATACACATCAGACACACCCCCCCACCCCCGCATCTCAACATACACTCAAAATACATTCAAACACAAACATTCATACACATCCGACACACCCCCTCACCCCCGCATCTCAACATATACACAAAATACATTCAAACACAAACATTCATACACATCCGACACACCCCCTCACCTCAACATATACACAAAATACATTCAAACACAAACATTCATAGACATCCGACACACCCCCTCACCTCTGCATCTCAACATACACTCAAAATACATTCAAACACAAACAGTCATACACATCCGACACACCCCCCCACCCCCGCATCTCAAGATACACACAAAATACATTCAAACACAAACATTCATACACATCCGACACCCCCCCCCACCCCCGCATCTCAACATATACACAAAATACATTCAAACACAAACATTCATACACATCCGACACACCCCCTCACCTCAACATATACACAAAATACATTCAAACACAAACATTCATACACATCCGACACACCCCCTCACCTCTGCATCTCAAAATACACTCAAAATACATTCAAACACAAACATTCATACACATCCGACACACCCCCTCACCCCCGCATCTCAAGATACACACAAAATACATTCAAACACAAACATTCATACACATCCGACCACACCCCCCACCCCCGCATCTCAACATACACACAAAATACATTCAAACACAAACATTCATACACATCCGACACACCCCCCCAGCCCCGCATCTCAACATACACACAAAATACATTCAAACACAAACATTCATACACATCCGACACACCCCCTCACCTCAACATATACACAAAATACATTCAAACACAAACATTCATACACATCCGACACACCCCCTCACCTCAACATATACACAAAATACATTCAAACACAAACATTCATACACATCCGACACACCCCCCCACCCCCGCATCTCAACATATACACAAAATACATTCAAACACAAACATTCATACACATCCGACACACCCCCCCACCCCCGCATCTCAACATACACTCAAAATACATTCAAACACAAACATTCATACACATCCGACACCCCCCCCACCCCCGCATCTCAACATACACTCAAAATACATTCAAACACAAACATTCATACACATCCGACACACCCCCCCACCCCGCATCTCAACATACACTCAAAATACATTCAAACACAAACATTCATACACATCCGACACACTCCCCCACCCCCGCATCTCAACATATACACAAAATACATTCAAACACAAACATTCACACACATCCGACACACCCCCTCACCTCAACATATACACAAAATACATTCAAACACAAACATTCATACACATCCGACATCCCCCCACCCCCGCATCTCAACATATACACAAAATACATTCAAACACAAACATTCATACACATCCGACACACCCCCTCACCCCCGCATCTTCAACATACACTCAAAATACATTCAAACACAAACATTCATACACATCCGACACCCCCCGACCCCCGCATCTCAACATATACACAAAATACATTCAAACACAATCATTCATACACATCCGACACACTCCCCCACCCCCGCATCTCAACATACACTCAAAATACATTCAAACACAAACATTCATACACATCCGACACCCCCCCACCCCCGCATCTCAACATACACACAAAATACATTCAAACACAAACATTCATACACATCCGACACTCCCCCACCCCCGCATCTCAACATATACACAAAATACATTCAAACACAAACATTCATACACATCCGACACACCCCCCCACCTCAACATATACACAAAATACATTCAAACACAAACATTCATACACATCCGACACACCCCCCCACGCATCTCAACATATAAACAAAATACATTAAAACACAAACATTCATACACATCCGACACACCCCCCCACCCCCGCATCTTAACATATACACAAAATACATTCAAACACAAACATTCATACACATCCGACACACCCCCCACCCCCGCATCTCAACATACACTCAAAATACATTCAAACACAAACATTCATACACATCCGACACACCCCCCCACCCCCGCATCTCAACATACACACAAAATACATTCAAACACAAACATTCATACACATCCGACACCCCCCACCTTCGCATCTCAATATACACTCAAAATACATTCAAACACAAACATTCATACACATCCGACACACCCCCTCACCTCAACATATACACAAAATACATTCAAATACAAACATTCATACACATCCGACACACCCCCCCACCTCAACATATACACGAAATACATTCAAATACAAACATTCATACACATCCGACACACCCCCCCACCCCCGCATCTCAACATATACACAAAATACATTCAAACACAAACATTCATACACATCCGACACACCCCCTCACCTCAACATATACACAAAATACATTCAAACACAAACATTCATACACATCCGACACACCCCCCCACCTCAACATATACACAAAATACATTCAAACACAAACATTCATACACATCCGACACACCCCCCACCTCAACATATACACAAAATACATTCAAACACAAACATTCATACACATCCGACACACCCCCCCACCCCCGCATCTCAACATATACACAAAATACATTCAAACACAAACATTCATACACATCCGACACACCCCCCCACCCCCGCATCTCAACATACACTCAAAATACATTCAAACACAAAACATTCATACACATCCGACACACCCCCCCACCCCCGCATCTCAACATACACACAAAATACATTCAAACACAAACATTCATACACATCCGACACCCCCCACCTCCGCATCTCAATATACACTCAAAATACATTCAAACACAAACATTCATACACATCCGACACACCCCCTCACCTCAACATATACACAAAATACATTCAAATACAAACATTCATACACATCCGACACACCCCCCCACCCCCGCACCTCAACATATACACGAAATACATTCAAATACAAACATTCATACACATCCGACACACCCCCCCACCCCCGCATCTCAACATATACACAAAATACATTCAAACACAAACATTCATACACATCCGACACACTCCCTCACCTCAACATATACACAAAATACATTCAAACACAAACATTCATACACATCCGACACACCCCCCCACCCCCGCATCTCAACATATACACAAAATACATTCAAACACAAACATTCATACACATCCGACACACCCCCTCACCCCCGCATCTCAACATATACACAAAATACATTCAAACACAAACATTCATACACATCCGACACACCCCCACCCCCACATCTCAACATACACACAAAATACATTCAAACACAAACATTCATACACATCCGACACACCCCCCCACCCCGCATCTCAACATATAAACAAAATACATTCAAACACAAACATTCATACACATCCGACACACCCCCTCACCTCAACATATACACAAAATACATTCAAACACAAACATTCATACACATCTGACACACCCCCCACCCCCGCATCTCAACATATACACAAAATACATTCAAACACAAACATTCATACACATCCGACACACCCCCTCACCCCCGCATCTCAACATATACACAAAATACATTCAAACACAAACATTCATACACATCCGACACACCCCCTCACCGCAACTCAATATACACTCCAAAATACATTCAAACACAAACATTCATACACATCCGACACACCCCCCCACCTCCACATATACACAAAATACATTCAAACACAAACATTCATACACATCCGAAACACCCCCCCCACCCCCGCATCTCAACATACACACAAAATACATTCAAACACAAACATTCATACACATCCGACACACCCCCTCACCTCAACATATACACAAAATACATTCAAACACAAACATTCATACACATCCGACACACCCCCTCACCTCCACATATACACAAAATACATTCAAACACAAACATTCATACACATCCGCACACCCCCTCACCCCCGCATCTCAACATATACACAAAATACATTCAAACACAAACATTCATACACATCCGACACACCCCGCCACCCCCGCATCTCAACATATACACAAAATACATTCAAACACAAACATTCATACACATCCGACACCCCCCCACCCCCGCATCTCAACATATACACAAAATACATTCAAACACAAACATTCATACACATCCGACACACCCCCCACCCCCGCATCTCAACATACACTCAATTACATTCAAACACAAACATTCATACACATCCGACACACCCCCCCACCCCCGCATCTCAACATACACACAAAATACATTCAAACACAAACATTCATACACATCCGACACACCCCCCCACCCCGCATCTCAACATACACTCAAAATACATTCAAACACAAACATTCATACACATCCGACACACCCCCTCACCTCAACATATACACAAAATAACCACAAGACATTCATACACATCCGACACACCCCCTCACCTCCACATATACACAAAATACATTCAAACACAAACATTCATACACATCCGACACACCCCCCACCCCGCATCTCAACATACACTCAATTACATTCAAACACAAACATTCATACACATCCGACACACCCCCCCACCCCCGCATCTCAACATACACACAAAATACATTCAAACCACAAACTTCATACACATCCGACACACCCCCCCACCCCCGCATCTCAACATACACACAAAATACATTCAAACAAAAACATTCATACACATCCGACACACCCCCTCACCTCAACATATACACAAAAATACATTCAAACACAAACATTCATACACATCCGACACACCCCTCCCCTCCACGTATACACAAAATACATTCAAACACAAACATTCATACACATCCGACACACCCCCTCACCCCCGCATCTCAACATATACACAAAATACATTCAAACACAAACATTCATACACATCCGACACACCCCGCCACCCCCGCATCTCAACATATACACAAAATACATTCAAACACAAACATTCATACACATCCGACACACCCCCCCACCCCCGCATCTCAACATATACACAAAATACATTCAAACACAAACATTCATACACATCCGACACACCCCCCACCCCGCATCTCAACATACACACATTACATTCAAACACAAACCAACCATTCATAAACATCCGACACACCCCCCCACCCCTCTTCCAACACATACACACAAAATACATTCAAACACAAACATTCATACACATCCGACACACCCCCCCACCCCCGCATCTCAACATACACTCAAAATACATTCAAACACAAACATTCATACACATCCGACACACCCCCTCACCTCAACATATACACAAAATACATTCAAACACAAACATTCATACACAGCCGACACCCCCCCCCCACCCCACCCCCGCATCTCAACATACACTCAAAATACATTCAAACACAAACATTCATACACATCCGACACACCCCCCACCCCCGCATCTCAACATACACTCAAAATACATTCAAACACAAACATTCATACACATCCGACACACCCCCTCACCCCCGCATCTCAACATACACTCAAAATACATTCAAACACAAACATTCATACACATCCGACACACCCCCTCACCTCAACATATACACAAAATACATTCAAACACAAACATTCATACACATCCGACAGCCCCCCACCCCCGCATCTCAACATACACTCAAAAATACATTCAAACACAAACATTCATACACATCCGACACACCCCCTCACCTCTGCATCTCAAAATACACTCAAAATACATTCAAACACAAACATTCATACACATCCGACACACCCCTCACCCCCGCATCTCAAGATACACACAAAATACATTCAAACACAAACATTCATACACATCCGACACACCCCCCACCCCCGCATCTCAACATACACACAAAATACATTCAAACACAAACATTCATACACATCCGACACACCCCCCCAGCCCCGCATCTCAACATACACACAAAATACATTCAAACACAAACATTCATACACATCCGACACACCCCCTCACCTCAACATATCACAAAAATACATTCAAACACAAACATTCATACACATCCGACACACCCCCTCACCTCAACATATACACAAAATACATTCAAACACAAACATTCATACACATCCGACACACCCCCTCACCTCAACATATACACAAAATACATTCAAACACAACATTCATACACATCCGACACACCCCCCCACCCCCGCATCTCAACATATACACAAAATACATTCAAACACAAACATTCATACACATCCGACACACCCCCCCCACCCCCGCATCTCAACATACACTCAAAATACATTCAAACACAAACATTCATACACATCCGACACCCCCCCCACCCCCGCATCTCAACATACACTCAAAATACATTCAAACACAAACATTCATACACATCCGACACACCCCCACCCCCACATCTCAACATACACTCAAAATACATTCAAACACAAACATTCATACACATCCGACACACCCCCACCCCCGCATCTCAACATACACTCAAAATACATTCAAACACAAACATTCATACACATCCGACACACCCCCCACCCCCGCATCTCAACATACACACAAAATACATTCAAACACAAACATTCATACACATCCGACACACCCCCCCACCCCCGCATCTCAACATATACACAAAATACATTCAAATACAAACATTCATACACATCCGACACACTCCCCCACCCCCGCATCTCAACATATACACAAAATACATTCAAACACAAACATTCATACGCATCCGACACACCCCCCACCCCCGCATCTCAACATATACACAAAATACATTCAAACACAAACATTCATACACATCCGACACACGCCCTCACCTCAACATATACACAAAATACATTCAAACACAAACATTCATACACATCCGACACACCCCCCCACCCCCGCATCTCAACATACACTCAAAATACATTCAAACACAAACATTCATACACATCCGACACACCCCCTCACCTCAACATATACACAAAATACATTCAAACACAAACATTCATACACATCCGACAACCCCCCACCCCCGCATCTCAACATATACACAAAATACATTCAAACACAAACATTCATACACATCCGACACACCCCCTCACCCCCGCATCTCAACATACACTCAAAATACATTCAAACACAAACATTCATACACATCCGACACCCCCCGACCCCCGCATCTCAACATATACACAAAATACATTCAAACACAAACATTCATACACATCCGACACACTCCCCCACCCCCGCATCTCAACATACACTCAAAATACATTCAAACACAAACATTCATACACATCCGACACACCCCCCCACCCCGCATCTCAACATACACACAAAATACATTCAAACACAAACATTCATACACATCCGACACACTCCCCCACCCCCGCATCTCAACATATACACAAAATACATTCAAACACAAACATTCATACACATCCGACACACCCCCCCACCTCAACATATACACAAAATACATTCAAACACAAACATTCATACACATCCGACACACCCCCCCCACCTCAACATATACACAAAATACATTCAAACACAAACATTCATACACATCCGACACACACCCCCACCCCCGCATCTCAACATATACACAAAATACATTCAAACACAAACATTCATACACATCCGACACACCCCCCCACCCCCGCATCTCAACATACACACAAAATACATTCAAACACAAACATTCATACACATCCGACACCCCCCACCTCCGCATCTCAATATACACTCAAAATACATTCAAACACAAACATTCATACACATCCGACACACCCCCTCACCTCAACATATACACAAAATACATTCAAATACAAACATTCATACACATCCGACACACCCCCCCACCCCCGCACCTCAACATATACACGAAATACATTCAAATACAAACATTCATACACATCCGACACACCCCCCCACCCCCGCATCTCAACATATACACAAAATACATTCAAACACAAACATTCATACACATCCGACACACCCCCTCACCTCAACATATACACAAAATACATTCAAACACAAACATTCATACACATCCGACACACCCCCCCACCCCCGCATCTCAACATATACACAAAATACATTCAAACACAAACATTCATACACATCCGACACACCCCCTCACCCCCGCATCTCAACATATACACAAAATACATTCAAACACAAACATTCATACACATCCGACACACCCCCTCACCCCCGCATCTCAACATATACACAAAATACATTCAAACACAAACATTCATACACATCCGACACACCCCCTCATCGCAACATATACACAAAATACATTCAAACACAAACATTCATACACATCCGACACACCCCCCCACCTCCACATATACACAAAATACATTCAAACACAAACATTCATACACATCCGAAACACCCCCCCCACCCCCGCATCTCAACATACACACAAAATACATTCAAACACAAACATTCATACACATCCGACACACCCCCTCACCTCAACATATACACAAAATACATTCAAACACAAACATTCATACACATCCGACACACCCCCTCACCTCCACATATACACAAAATACATTCAAACACAAACATTCATACACATCCGACACACCCCCTCACCCCCGCATCTCAACATATACACAAAATACATTCAAACACAAACATTCATACACATCCGACACACCCCGCCACCCCCGCATCTCAACATATACACAAAATACATTCAAACACAAACATTCATACACATCCGACACACCCCCCCACCCCCGCATCTCAACATATACACAAAATACATTCAAACACAAACATTCATACACATCCGACACACCCCCCACCCCCGCATCTCAACATACACTCAATTACATTCAAACACAAACATTCATACACATCCGACACACCCCCCCACCCCCGCATCTCAACATACACACAAAATACATTCAAACACAAACATTCATACACATCCGACACACCCCCCCACCCCCGCATCTCAACATACACTCAAAATACATTCAAACACAAACATTCATACACATCCGACACACCCCCTCACCTCAACATATACACAAAATACATTCAAACACAAACATTCATACACAGCCGACACACCCCCCCACCCCACCCCCGCATCTCAACATACACTCAAAATACATTCAAACACAAACATTCATACACATCCGACACACCCCCCACCCCCGCATCTCAACATACACTCAAAATACATTCAAACACAAACATTCATACACATCCGACACACCCCCTCACCCCCGCATCTCAACATACACTCAAAATACATTCAAACACAAACATTCATACACATCCGACACACCCCCTCACCTCAACATATACACAAAATACATTCAAACACAAACATTCATACACATCCGACACCCCCCCACCCCCGCATCTCAACATACACTCAAAATAAATTCAAACACAAACATTCATACACATCCGACACACCCCCTCACCTCTGCATCTCAAAATACACTCAAAATACATTCAAACACAAACATTCATACACATCCGACACACCCCCTCACCCCCGCATCTCAAGATACACACAAAATACATTCAAACACAAACATTCATACACATCCGACACACCCCCCACCCCCGCATCTCAACATACACACAAAATACATTCAAACACAAACATTCATACACATCCGACACACCCCCCCAGCCCCGCATCTCAACATACACACAAAATACATTCAAACACAAACATTCATACACATCCGACACACCCCCTCACCTCAACATATACACAAAATACATTCAAACACAAACATTCATACACATCCGACACACCCCCTCACCTCAACATATACACAAAAAACATTCAAACACAAACATTCATACACATCCGACACACCCCCTCACCTCAACATATACACAAAATACATTCAAACACAAACATTCATACACATCCGACACACCCCCCCACCCCCGCATCTCAACATATACACAAAATACATTCAAACACAAACATTCATACACATCCGACACACCCCCCCACCCCCGCATCTCAACATACACTCAAAATACATTCAAACACAAACATTCATACACATCCGACACCCCCCCACCCCCGCATCTCAACATACACTCAAAATACATTCAAACACAAACATTCATACACATCCGACACACCCCCCCACCCCCACATCTCAACATACACTCAAAATACATTCAAACACAAACATTCATACACATCCGACACACCCCCCACCCCCGCATCTCAACATACACTCAAAATACATTCAAACACAAACATTCATACACATCCGACACACCCCCCACCCCCGCATCTCAACATACACACAAAATACATTCAAACACAAACATTCATACACATCCGACACACCCCCCCACCCCCGCATCTCAACATATACACAAAATACATTCAAATACAAACATTCATACACATCCGACACACTCCCCCACCCCCGCATCTCAACATATACACAAAATACATTCAAACACAAACATTCATACGCATCCGACACACCCCCCACCCCCGCATCTCAACATATACACAAAATACATTCAAACACAAACATTCATACACATCCGACACACCCCCTCACCTCAACATATACACAAAATACATTCAAACACAAACATTCATACACATCCGACACACCCCCCCACCCCCGCATCTCAACATACACTCAAAATACATTCAAACACAAACATTCATACACATCCGACACACCCCCTCACCTCAACATATACACAAAATACATTCAAACACAAACATTCATACACATCCGACAACCCCCCACCCCCGCATCTCAACATATACACAAAATACATTCAAACACAAACATTCATACACATCCGACACACCCCCTCACCCCCGCATCTCAACATACACTCAAAATACATTCAAACACAAACATTCATACACATCCGACACCCCCCGACCCCCGCATCTCAACATATACACAAAATACATTCAAACACAAACATTCATACACATCCGACACACTCCCCCACCCCCGCATCTCAACATACACTCAAAATACATTCAAACACAAACATTCATACACATCCGACACACCCCCCCACCCCGCATCTCAACATACACACAAAATACATTCAAACACAAACATTCATACACATCCGACACACTCCCCCACCCCCGCATCTCAACATATACACAAAATACATTCAAACACAAACATTCATACACATCCGACACCCCCCCCCACCTCAACATATACACAAAATACATTCAAACACAAACATTCATACACATCCGACACACCCCCCCACCTCAACATATACACAAAATACATTCAAACACAAACATTCATACACATCCGACACACACCCCCACCCCCGCATCTCAACATATACACAAAATACATTCAAACACAAACATTCATACACATCCGACACACCCCCCCACCCCCGCATCTCAACATACACACAAAATACATTCAAACACAAACATTCATACACATCCGACACCCCCCACCTCCGCATCTCAATATACACTCAAAATACATTCAAACACAAACATTCATACACATCCGACACACCCCCTCACCTCAACATATACACAAAATACATTCAAATACAAACATTCATACACATCCGACACACCCCCCCACCCCCGCATCTCAACATATACACGAAATACATTCAAACACAAACATTCATACACATCCGACACACTCCCTCACCTCAACATATACACAAAATACATTCAAACAAGAACATTCATACACATCCGACACACCCCCCCACCCCCGCATCTCAACATATACACAAAATACATTCAAACACAAACATTCATACACATCCGACACACCCCCTCACCCCCGCATCTCAACATATACACAAAATACATTCAAACACAAACATTCATACACATCCGACACACCCCCTCACCCCCGCATCTCAACATACACACAAAATACATTCAAACACAAACATTCATACACATCCGACACACCCCCCCACCCCCGCATCTCAACATATAAACAAAATACATTCAAACACAAACATTCATACACATCCGACACACCCCCTCACCTCAACATATACACAAAATACATTCAAACACAAACATTCATACACATCCGACACACCCCCCACCCCCGCATCTCAACATATACACAAAAAACATTCAAACACAAACATTCATACACATCCGACACACCCCCTCACCCCCGCATCTCAACATATACACAAAATACATTCAAACACAAACATTCATACACATCTGACACACCCCCTCACCGCAACATATACACAAAATACATTCAAACACAAACATTCATACACATCCGACACACCCCCCCACCTCCACATATACACAAAATACATTCAAACACAAACATTCATACACATCCGAAACACCCCCCCCACCCCCGCATCTCAACATACACACAAAATACATTCAAACACAAACATTCATACACATCCGACACACCCCCTCACCCCCGCATCTCAACATACACTCAAAATACATTCAAACACAAACATTCATACACATCCGACACACACCCCCACCCCCGCATCTCAACATATACACAAAATACATTCAAACACAAACATTCATACATATCCGACACCCCCCCACCCCCGCATCTCAACATATACACAAAATACATTCAAACACAAACATTCATACACATCCGACACACTCCCCCACCCCCGCATCTCAACATATACACAAAATACATTCAAACACAAACATTCATACACATCCGACACACCCCCCACCCCCGCATCTCAACATATACACAAAATACATTCAAACACAAACATTCATACACATCCGACACACCCCCTCACCCCCGCATCTCAACATACACTCAAAATACATTCAAACACAAACATTCATACACATCCGACACCCCCCGACCCCCGCATCTCAACATATACACAAAATACATTCAAACACAAACATTCATACACATCCGACTCACCCCCCCACCCCCGCATCTCAACATATACACAAAATACATTCAAACACAAACATTCATACACATCCGACACACCCCCTCACCTCCACATATACACAAAATACATTCAAACACAAACATTCATACACATCCGACACACCCCCTCACCTCCACATATACACAAAATACATTCAAACACAAACATTCATACACATCCGACACACCCCCCCACCCCCGCATCTCAACATATACACAAAATACATTCAAACACAAACATTCATACACATCCGACACACTCCCCCACCCCCGCATCTCAACATATACACAAAATACATTCAAACACAAACATTCATACACATCCGACACACCCCCTCACCTCTGCATCTCAACATACACACAAAATACATTCAAACACAAACATTCATCACATCCGACACACCCCCCACCCCTGCATCTCAACATACACTCAAAATACATTCAAACACAAACATTCATACACATCCGACACCCCCCCACCCCCGCATCTCAACATACACTCAAAATACATTCAAACACAAACATTCATACACATCCGACACACCCCCCCACCCCCGCATCTCAACATACACTCAAAATACATTCAAACACAAACATTCATACACATCAGACACACCCCCCCACCCCAGCATCTCAACATACACTCAAAATACATTCAAGCACAAACATTCATACACATCCGACACACCCCCTCACCTCAACATATACACAAAATACATTCAAACACAAACATTCATACACATCCGACACACCCCCTCACCTCTGCATCTCAACATACACTCAAAATACATTCAAATACAAACATTCATACACATCCGACACACCCCCCCACCCCCGCATCTCAACATACACTCAAAATACATTCAAACACAAACATTCATACACATCCGACTCACCCCCCCACCCCCGCATCTCAACATACACTCAAAATACATTCAAACACAAACATTCATACACATCCGACACACCCCCTCACCTCAACATATACACAAAATACATTCAAACACAAACATTCATACACATCCGACACACCCCCTCACCTCTGCATCTCAACATACACTCAAAATACATTCAAATACAAACATTCATACACATCCGACACACCCCCTCACCCCCACCCCCGCATCTCAACATACACTCAAAATACATTCAAACACAAACATTCATACACATCCGACACACCCCCCCACCCCCGCATCTCAACATATACACAAAATACATTCAAATACAAACATTCATACACATCCGACACACCCCCCCACCCCCGCATCTCAACATACACTCAAAATACATTCAAACACAAACATTCATACACATCCGACACACCCCCCCACCCCCGCATCTCAACTTACACACAAAATACATTCAAACACAAACATTAATACACATCCGACACACCGCCCCCACCCCCGCATCTCAACTTACACACAAAATACATTCAAACACAAACATTCATACACATCCGACACACCCCCCCACCCCCCCCACCCCCGCATCTCAACATACACTCAAAATACATTCAAACACAAACATTCATACACATCCGACACACCCCCCCACCCCAGCATCTCAACATACACTCAAAATACATTCAAACACAAACATTCATACACATCCGACACACCCCCTCACCTCAACATATACACAAAATACATTCAAACACAAACATTCATACACATCCGACACACCCCCTCACCTCTGCATCTCAACATACACTCAAAATACATTCAAATACAAACATTCATACACATCCGACACACCCCCCCACCCCCGCATCTCAACATACACTCAAAATACATTCAAACACAAACATTCATACACATCCGACTCACCCCCCCACCCCAACATACACTCAAAATACATTCAAACACAAACATTCATACACATCCGACACACCCACTCACCTCAACATATACACAAAATACATTCAAACACAAACATTCATACACATCCGACACACCCCCTCACCTCTGCATCTCAACATACACTCAAAATACATTCAAATACAAACATTCATACACATCCGACACACCCCCTCACCCCCACCCCCGCATCTCAACATACACTCAAAATACATTCAAACACAAACATTCATACACATCCGACACACCCCCCCACCCCCGCATCTCAACATATACACAAAATACATTCAAATACAAACATTCATACACATCCGACACACCCCCCCACCCCCGCATCTCAACATACACTCAAAATACATTCAAACACAAACATTCATACACATCCGACACACCCCCTCACCCCCGCATCTCAACATACACACAAAATACATTCAAACACAAACATTCATACACATCCGACACACCCCCCCACCCCCGCATCTCAACATACACACAAAATACATTCAAACACAAACATTCATACACATCCGACACACCCCCCCACCCCCGCATCTCAACATATACACAAAATACATTCAAACACAAACATTCATACACATCCGACACACCCCCCCACCCCCGCATCTCAACATACACTCAAAATACATTCAAACACAAACATTCATACACATCCGACACACCCCCTCACCCCCGCATCTCAACATACACTCAAAATACATTCAAACACAAACATTCATACACATCCGACACACCCCCTCACCCCCGCATCTCAACATACACTCAAAATACATTCAAATACAAACATTCATACACATCCGACACACCCCCTCACCCCCACCCCCGCATCTCAACATACACTCAAAATACATTCAAACACAAACATTCATACACATCCGACACCCCCCCACCCCCGCATCTCAACATATACACAAAATACATTCAAATACAAACATTCATACACATCCGACACACCCCCCCACCCCCGCATCTCAACATACACTCAAAATACATTCAAACACAAACATTCATACACATCCGACACACCCCCCCACCCCCGCATCTCAACTTACACACAAAATACATTCAAACACAAACATTAATACACATCCGACACACCGCCCCCACCCCCGCATCTCAACTTACACACAAAATACATTCAAACACAAACATTAATACACATCCGACACCCCCCCCCACCCCCGCATCTCAACATATACACAAAATACATTCAAACACAAACATTCATACACATCCGACACACCCCCTCACCCCCGCATCTCAACATACACTCAAAATACATTCAAACACAAACATTCATACACATGACACACACCCCCACCCCCGCATCTCAACATACACTCAAAATACATTCAAACACAAACATTCATACACATCCGACACACCCCCTCACCCCCGCATCTCAACATACACACAAAATACATTCAAACACAAACATTCATACACATCCAACACACCCCCCCACCCCCGCATCTCAACATACACACAAAATACATTCAAACACAAACATTCATACACATCCGACACACCCCCTCACCTCCACATATACACAAAATACATTCAAACACAAACATTCATACACATCCGACACACCCCCCCACCCCCGCATCTCAACATACACTCAAAATACATTCAAACACAAACATTCATACACATCCGACACACCCCCCCACCCCCGCATCTCAACATACACTCAAAATACATTCAAACACAAACATTCATACACATCCGACACCCCCCCACCCCCGCATCTCAACATATACACAAAATACATTCAAACACAAACATTCATACACATCCGACACACCCCACCACCCCCGCATCTCAACATACACTCAAATACATTCAAACACAAACATGCATACACATCCGACACACCCCCTCACCCCTGCATCTCAACATACACACAAAATACATTCAAACACAAACATTCATACACATCCGACACACCCCCCCACCCCCTCACCTCCACATATACACAAAATACATTCAAACACAAACATTCATACACATCCGACACACTCCCCCACCCCCGCATCTCAACATATACACAAAATACATTCAAACACAAACATTCATACACATCCAACACACCCCCTCACCTCAACATATACACAAAATACATTCAAACACAAACATTCATACACATCCGACACACCCCCTCACCTCTGCATCTCAACATACACTCAAAATACATTCAAACACAAACATTCATACACATCCGACACACCCCCCCACCCCCGCATCTTAACATATACACAAAATACATTCAAACACAAACATTCATACACATCCGACACACCCCCTCACCCCCGCATCTCAACATACACACAAAATACATTCAAACACAAACATTCATACACATCCGACACTCCCCCCACCCCCGCATCTCAACATATACACAAAATACATTCAAACACAAACATTCATACACATCCGACACACCCCCCCACCCCCGCATCTCAACATACACTCAAAATACATTCAAACACAAACATTCATACACATCCGACACACCCCCTCA
Source organism: Ambystoma mexicanum (assembly GCF_040938575.1). Classification (NCBI taxonomy): domain Eukaryota; kingdom Metazoa; phylum Chordata; class Amphibia; order Caudata; family Ambystomatidae; genus Ambystoma; species Ambystoma mexicanum. The sequence continues at coordinate 841,881,613 of NC_090938.1, forward strand.
CCTCCACATATACACAAAATACATTCAAACACAAACATTCATACACATCCGACACACCCCCCACCCCCGCATCTCAACATACACTCAAAATACATTCAAACACAAACATTCATACACATCCGACACACCCCCTCACCCCCGCATCTCAACATACACACAAAATACATTCAAACACAAACATTCATACACATCCGACACACCCCCCCAGCCCCGCATCTCAACATACACACAAAATACATTCAAACACAAACATTCATACACATCCGACAACCCCCCCCAGCCCCGCATCTCAACATACACACAAAATACATTCAAACACAAACATTCATACACATCCAACACACCCCCCCAGCCCCGCATCTCAACATACACACAAAACACATTCAAACACAAACATTCATACACATCCGACACACCCCCTCACCTCAACATATACACAAAATACATTCAAACACAAACATTCATACACATCCGACACCCCCCCCACCCCCGCATCTCAACATACACACAAAATACATTCAAACACAAACATTCATACACATCCGACACACCCCCTCACCCCCGCATCTCAACATACACACAAAATACATTCAAACACAAACATTCATACACATCCGACACACCCCCCACCCCCGCATCTCAACATATACACAAAATACATTCAAACACAAACATTCATACACATCCGACACACCCCCCCACCCCTGCATCTCAACATACATTCAAACACAAACATTCATACACATCCGACACACCCCCCACCCCCGCATCTCAACATATACACAAAATACATTCAAACACAAACATTCATACACATCCGACACACTCCCCCACCCCCGCATCTCAACATATACACAAAATACATTCAAACACAAACATTCATACACATCCGACACACTCCCCCCACCCCCGCATCTCAACATACACTCAAAATACATTCAAACACAAACATTCATACACATCCGACACACCCCCTCACCCCCGCATCTCAACATACACTCAAAATACATTCAAACACAAACATTCATACACATCCGACACACACCCCCACCCCCGCATCTCAACATACACTCAAAATACATTCAAACACAAACATTCATACACATCCGACACACCCCCTCACCCCCGCATCTCAACATACACTCAAAATACATTCAAACACAAACATTCATACACATCCGACACACCCCCCCACCCCCGCATCTCAACATACACTCAAAATACATTCAAACACAAACATTCATACACATCCGACTCACCCCCCCACCCCCACATATACACAAAATACATTCAAACACAAACATTCATACACATCCGACACACCCCCTCACCTCCACATATACACAAAATACATTCAAACACAAACATTCATACACATCCGACACACCCCCTCACCTCCACATATACACAAAATACATTCAAACACAAACATTCATACACATCCGACACACCCCCCCACCCCCGCATCTCAACATATACACAAAATACATTCAAACACAAACATTCATACACATCCGACACACTCCCCCACCCCCGCATCTCAACATATACACAAAATACATTCAAACACAAACATTCATACACATCCGACACACCCCCCACCCCCGCATCTCAACATATACACAAAATACATTCAAACACAAACATTCATACACATCCGACACAACCCCTCACCCCCGCATCTCAACATACACTCAAAATACATTCAAACACAAACATTCATACACATCCGACACCCCCCGACCCCCGCATCTCAACATATACACAAAATACATTCAAACACAAACATTCATACACATCCGACTCACCCCCCCACCCCCGCATCTCAACATATACACAAAATACATTCAAACACAAACATTCATACACATCCGACACACCCCCTCACCTCCACATATACACAAAATACATTCAAACACAAACATTCATACACATCCGACACACTCCCCCACCCCCGCATCTCAACATACACTCAAAATACATTCAAACACAAACATTCATACACATCCGGCACACACCCCCCACCCCCGCATCGCAACATACACACAAAATACATTCAAATACAAACATTCATACACATCCGACACACCCCCTCACCTCAACATATACACAAAATACATTCAAACACAAACATTCATACACATCCGACACACCCCCTCACCTCTGCATCTCAACATACACACAAAATACATTCAAACACAAACATTCATCACATCCGACACACCTCCCACCCCTGCATCTCAACATACACTCAAAATACATTCAAACACAAACATTCATACACATCCGACACACCCCCCCACCCCCGCATCTCAACATACACTCAAAATACATTCAAACACAAACATTCATACACATCCGACACACCCCCCCACCCCCCCCACCCCCGCATCTCAACATACACTCAAAATACATTCAAACACAAACATTCATACACATCCGACACACCCCCCCACCCCAGCATCTCAACATACACTCAAAATACATTCAAACACAAACATTCATACACATCCGACACACCCCCTCACCTCAACATATACACAAAATACATTCAAACACAAACATTCATACACATCCGACACACCCCCCCACCCCCGCATCTCAACATACACTCAAAATACATTCAAACACAAACATTCATACACATCCGACACACCCCCCCACCCCCGCATCTCAACATACACTCAAAATACATTCAAACACAAACATTCATACACATCCGACACACCCCCTCACCCCCGCATCTCAACATATACACAAAATACATTCAAACACAAACATTCATACACATCCGACACACCCCCTCACCTCAACATATACACAAAATACATTCAAACACAAACATTCATAGACATCCGACACACCCCCTCACCTCTGCATCTCAACATACACTCAAAATACATTCAAACACAAACAGTCATACACATCCGACACACCCCCCCACCCCCGCATCTCAAGATACACACAAAATACATTCAAACACAAACATTCATACACATCCGACACCCCCCCCACCCCCGCATCTCAACATATACACAAAATACATTCAAACACAAACATTCATACACATCCGACACACCCCCTCACCTCAACATATACACAAAATACATTCAAACACAAACATTCATACACATCCGACACACCCCCTCACCTCTGCATCTCAAAATACACTCAAAATACATTCAAACACAAACATTCATACACATCCGACACACCCCCTCACCCCCGCATCTCAAGATACACACAAAATACATTCAAACACAAACATTCATACACATCCGACACACCCCCCACCCCCGCATCTCAACATACACACAAAATACATTCAAACACAAACATTCATACACATCCGACACACCCCCCCAGCCCCGCATCTCAACATACACACAAAATACATTCAAACACAAACATTCATACACATCCGACACACCCCCTCACCTCAACATATACACAAAATACATTCAAACACAAACATTCATACACATCCGACACACCCCCTCACCTCAACATATACACAAAATACATTCAAACACAAACATTCATACACATCCGACACACCCCCCCACCCCCGCATCTCAACATATACACAAAATACATTCAAACACAAACATTCATACACATCCGACACACCCCCCCACCCCCGCATCTCAACATACACTCAAAATACATTCAAACACAAACATTCATACACATCCGACACCCCCCCCACCCCCGCATCTCAACATACACTCAAAATACATTCAAACACAAACATTCATACACATCCGACACACCCCCCCACCCCCGCATCTCAACATACACTCAAAATACATTCAAACACAAACATTCATACACATCCGACACACTCCCCCACCCCCGCATCTCAACATATACACAAAATACATTCAAACACAAACATTCACACACATCCGACACACCCCCTCACCTCAACATATACACAAAATACATTCAAACACAAACATTCATACACATCCGACATCCCCCCACCCCCGCATCTCAACATATACACAAAATACATTCAAACACAAACATTCATACACATCCGACACACCCCCTCACCCCCGCATCTCAACATACACTCAAAATACATTCAAACACAAACATTCATACACATCCGACACCCCCCGACCCCCGCATCTCAACATATACACAAAATACATTCAAACACAATCATTCATACACATCCGACACACTCCCCCACCCCCGCATCTCAACATACACTCAAAATACATTCAAACACAAACATTCATACACATCCGACACCCCCCCCACCCCCGCATCTCAACATACACACAAAATACATTCAAACACAAACATTCATACACATCCGACACTCCCCCACCCCCGCATCTCAACATATACACAAAATACATTCAAACACAAACATTCATACACATCCGACACACCCCCCCCCTCAACATATACACAAAATACATTCAAACACAAACATTCATACACATCCGACACACCCCCCCACCTCAACATATAAACAAAATACATTAAAACACAAACATTCATACACATCCGACACACCCCCCCACCCCCGCATCTTAACATATACACAAAATACATTCAAACACAAACATTCATACACATCCGACACACCCCCCCACCCCCGCATCTCAACATACACTCAAAATACATTCAAACACAAACATTCATACACATCCGACACACCCCCCCACCCCCGCATCTCAACATACACACAAAATACATTCAAACACAAACATTCATACACATCCGACACCCCCCACCTTCGCATCTCAATATACACTCAAAATACATTCAAACACAAACATTCATACACATCCGACACACCCCCTCACCTCAACATATACACAAAATACATTCAAATACAAACATTCATACACATCCGACACACCCCCCCACCTCAACATATACACGAAATACATTCAAATACAAACATTCATACACATCCGACACACCCCCCCACCCCCGCATCTCAACATATACACAAAATACATTCAAACACAAACATTCATACACATCCGACACACCCCCTCACCTCAACATATACACAAAATACATTCAAACACAAACATTCATACACATCCGACACACCCCCCCCCACCTCAACATATACACAAAATACATTCAAACACAAACATTCATACACATCCGACACACCCCCCACCTCAACATATACACAAAATACATTAAAACACAAACATTCATACACATCCGACACACCCCCTCACCTCAACATACACTCAAAATACATTCAAACACAAACATTCATACACATCCGACACACCCCCCCACCCCCGCATCTCAACATACACACAAAATACATTCAAACACAAACATTCATACACATCCGACACCCCCACCTCCGCATCTCAATATACACTCAAAATACATTCAAACACAAACATTCATACACATCCGACACACCCCCTCACCTCAACATATACACAAAATACATTCAAATACAAACATTCATACACATCCGACACACCCCCCCACCCCCGCACCTCAACATATACACGAAATACATTCAAATACAAACATTCATACACATCCGACACACCCCCCCACCCCCGCATCTCAACATATACACAAAATACATTCAAACACAAACATTCATACACATCCGACACACTCCCTCACCTCAACATATACACAAAATACATTCAAACACAAACATTCATACACATCCGACACACCCCCCCACCCCCGCATCTCAACATATACACAAAATACATTCAAACACAAACATTCATACACATCCGACACACCCCCTCACCCCCGCATCTCAACATATACACAAAATACATTCAAACACAAACATTCATACACATCCGACACACCCCCTCACCCCCGCATCTCAACATACACACAAAATACATTCAAACACAAACATTCATACACATCCGACACACCCCCCCACCCCCGCATCTCAACATATAAACAAAATACATTCAAACACAAACATTCATACACATCCGACACACCCCCTCACCTCAACATATACACAAAATACATTCAAACACAAACATTCATACACATCTGACACACCCCCCACCCCCGCATCTCAACATATACACAAAATACATTCAAACACAAACATTCATACACATCCGACACACCCCCTCACCCCCGCATCTCAACATATACACAAAATACATTCAAACACAAACATTCATACACATCCGACACACCCCCTCACCGCAACATATACACAAAATACATTCAAACACAAACATTCATACACATCCGACACACCCCCCCACCTCCACATATACACAAAATACATTCAAACACAAACATTCATACACATCCGAAACACCCCCCCACCCCCGCATCTCAACATACACACAAAATACATTCAAACACAAACATTCATACACATCCGACACACCCCCTCACCTCAACATATACACAAAATACATTCAAACACAAACATTCATACACATCCGACACACCCCCTCACCTCCACATATACACAAAATACATTCAAACACAAACATTCATACACATCCGACACACCCCCTCACCCCCGCATCTCAACATATACACAAAATACATTCAAACACAAACATTCATACACATCCGACACACCCCGCCACCCCCGCATCTCAACATATACACAAAATACATTCAAACACAAACATTCATACACATCCGACACACCCCCCCACCCCCGCATCTCAACATATACACAAAATACATTCAAACACAAACATTCATACACATCCGACACACCCCCCACCCCCGCATCTCAACATACACTCAATTACATTCAAACACAAACATTCATACACATCCGACACACCCCCCCACCCCCGCATCTCAACATACACACAAAATACATTCAAACACAAACATTCATACACATCCGACACACCCCCCCACCCCCGCATCTCAACATACACTCAAAATACATTCAAACACAAACATTCATACACATCCGACACACCCCCTCACCTCAACATATACACAAAATACATTCAAACACAAACATTCATACACAGCCGACACACCCCCCCACCCCACCCCCGCATCTCAACATACACTCAAAATACATTCAAACACAAACATTCATACACATCCGACACACCCCCCACCCCCGCATCTCAACATACACTCAAAATACATTCAAACACAAACATTCATACACATCCGACACACCCCCTCACCCCCGCATCTCAACATACACTCAAAATACATTCAAACACAAACATTCATACACATCCGACACACCCCCTCACCTCAACATATACACAAAATACATTCAAACACAAACATTCATACACATCCGACACCCCCCCACCCCCGCATCTCAACATACACTCAAAATACATTCAAACACAAACATTCATACACATCCGACACACCCCCTCACCTCTGCATCTCAAAATACACTCAAAATACATTCAAACACAAACATTCATACACATCCGACACACCCCCTCACCCCCGCATCTCAAGATACACACAAAATACATTCAAACACAAACATTCATACACATCCGACACACCCCCCACCCCCGCATCTCAACATACACACAAAATACATTCAAACACAAACATTCATACACATCCGACACACCCCCCCAGCCCCGCATCTCAACATACACACAAAATACATTCAAACACAAACATTCATACACATCCGACACACCCCCTCACCTCAACATATACACAAAATACATTCAAACACAAACATTCATACACATCCGACACACCCCCTCACCTCAACATATACACAAAATACATTCAAACACAAACATTCATACACATCCGACACACCCCCTCACCTCAACATATACACAAAATACATTCAAACACAAACATTCATACACATCCGACACACCCCCCCACCCCCGCATCTCAACATATACACAAAATACATTCAAACACAAACATTCATACACATCCGACACACCCCCCCACCCCCGCATCTCAACATACACTCAAAATACATTCAAACACAAACATTCATACACATCCGACACCCCCCCCACCCCCGCATCTCAACATACACTCAAAATACATTCAAACACAAACATTCATACACATCCGACACACCCCCCCACCCCCACATCTCAACATACACTCAAAATACATTCAAACACAAACATTCATACACATCCGACACACCCCCCACCCCCGCATCTCAACATACACTCAAAATACATTCAAACACAAACATTCATACACATCCGACACACCCCCCACCCCCGCATCTCAACATACACACAAAATACATTCAAACACAAACATTCATACACATCCGACACACCCCCCCACCCCCGCATCTCAACATATACACAAAATACATTCAAATACAAACATTCATACACATCCGACACACTCCCCCACCCCCGCATCTCAACATATACACAAAATACATTCAAACACAAACATTCATACGCATCCGACACACCCCCCACCCCCGCATCTCAACATATACACAAAATACATTCAAACACAAACATTCATACACATCCGACACACCCCCTCACCTCAACATATACACAAAATACATTCAAACACAAACATTCATACACATCCGACACACCCCCCCACCCCCGCATCTCAACATACACTCAAAATACATTCAAACACAAACATTCATACACATCCGACACACCCCCTCACCTCAACATATACACAAAATACATTCAAACACAAACATTCATACACATCCGACAACCCCCCACCCCCGCATCTCAACATATACACAAAATACATTCAAACACAAACATTCATACACATCCGACACACCCCCTCACCCCCGCATCTCAACATACACTCAAAATACATTCAAACACAAACATTCATACACATCCGACACCCCCCGACCCCCGCATCTCAACATATACACAAAATACATTCAAACACAAACATTCATACACATCCGACACACTCCCCCACCCCCGCATCTCAACATACACTCAAAATACATTCAAACACAAACATTCATACACATCCGACACACCCCCCCACCCCGCATCTCAACATACACACAAAATACATTCAAACACAAACATTCATACACATCCGACACACTCCCCCACCCCCGCATCTCAACATATACACAAAATACATTCAAACACAAACATTCATACACATCCGACACACCCCCCCACCTCAACATATACACAAAATACATTCAAACACAAACATTCATACACATCCGACACACCCCCCCACCTCAACATATACACAAAATACATTCAAACACAAACATTCATACACATCCGACACACACCTCCACCCCCGCATCTCAACATATACACAAAATACATTCAAACACAAACATTCATACACATCCGACACACCCCCCCACCCCCGCATCTCAACATACACACAAAATACATTCAAACACAAACATTCATACACATCCGACACCCCCCACCTCCGCATCTCAATATACACTCAAAATACATTCAAACACAAACATTCATACACATCCGACACACCCCCTCACCTCAACATATACACAAAATACATTCAAATACAAACATTCATACACATCCGACACACCCCCCACCCCCGCACCTCAACATATACACGAAATACATTCAAATACAAACATTCATACACATCCGACACACCCCCCCACCCCCGCATCTCAACATATACACAAAATACATTCAAACACAAACATTCATACACATCCGACACACCCCCTCACCCCCGCATCTCAACATATACACAAAATACATTCAAACACAAACATTCATACACATCCGACACACCCCCTCACCCCCGCATCTCAACATATACACAAAATACATTCAAACACAAACATTCATACACATCCGACACACCCCCTCACCGCAACATATACACAAAATACATTCAAACACAAACATTCATACACATCCGACACACCCCCCCACCTCCACATATACACAAAATACATTCAAACACAAACATTCATACACATCCGAAACACCCCCCCCACCCCCGCATCTCAACATACACACAAAATACATTCAAACACAAACATTCATACACATCCGACACACCCCCTCACCTCAACATATACACAAAATACATTCAAACACAAACATTCATACACATCCGACACACCCCCTCACCTCCACATATACACAAAATACATTCAAACACAAACATTCATACACATCCGACACACCCCCTCACCCCCGCATCTCAACATATACACAAAATACATTCAAACACAAACATTCATACACATCCGACACACCCCGCCACCCCCGCATCTCAACATATACACAAAATACATTCAAACACAAACATTCATACACATCCGACACACCCCCCCACCCCCGCATCTCAACATATACACAAAATACATTCAAACACAAACATTCATACACATCCGACACACCCCCCACCCCCGCATCTCAACATACACTCAATTACATTCAAACACAAACATTCATACACATCCGACACACCCCCCCACCCCCGCATCTCAACATACACACAAAATACATTCAAACACAAACATTCATACACATCCGACACACCCCTCCACCCCCGCATCTCAACATACACTCAAAATACATTCAAACACAAACATTCATACACATCCGACACACCCCCTCACCTCAACATATACACAAAATACATTCAAACACAAACATTCATACACAGCCGACACACCCCCCCACCCCACCCCCGCATCTCAACATACACTCAAAATACATTCAAACACAAACATTCATACACATCCGACACACCCCCCACCCCCGCATCTCAACATACACTCAAAATACATTCAAACACAAACATTCATACACATCCGACACACCCCCTCACCCCCGCATCTCAACATACACTCAAAATACATTCAAACACAAACATTCATACACATCCGACACACCCCCTCACCTCAACATATACACAAAATACATTCAAACACAAACATTCATACACATCCGACACCCCCCCACCCCCGCATCTCAACATACACTCAAAATACATTCAAACACAAACATTCATACACATCCGACACACCCCCTCACCTCTGCATCTCAAAATACACTCAAAATACATTCAAACACAAACATTCATACACATCCGACACACCCCCTCACCCCCGCATCTCAAGATACACACAAAATACATTCAAACACAAACATTCATACACATCCGACACACCCCCCACCCCCGCATCTCAACATACACACAAAATACATTCAAACACAAACATTCATACACATCCGACACACCCCCCCAGCCCCGCATCTCAACATACACACAAAATACATTCAAACACAAACATTCATACACATCCGACACACCCCCTCACCTCAACATATACACAAAATACATTCAAACACAAACATTCATACACATCCGACACACCCCCTCACCTCAACATATACACAAAATACATTCAAACACAAACATTCATACACATCCGACACACCCCCTCACCTCAACATATACACAAAATACATTCAAACACAAACATTCATACACATCCGACACACCCCCCCACCCCCGCATCTCAACATATACACAAAATACATTCAAACACAAACATTCATACACATCCGACACACCCCCCCACCCCCGCATCTCAACATACACTCAAAATACATTCAAACACAAACATTCATACACATCCGACACCCCCCCACCCCCGCATCTCAACATACACTCAAAATACATTCAAACACAAACATTCATACACATCCGACACACCCCCCCACCCCCACATCTCAACATACACTCAAAATACATTCAAACACAAACATTCATACACATCCGACACACCCCCCACCCCCGCATCTCAACATACACTCAAAATACATTCAAACACAAACATTCATACACATCCGACACACCCCCCACCCCCGCATCTCAACATACACACAAAATACATTCAAACACAAACATTCATACACATCCGACACACCCCCCCACCCCCGCATCTCAACATATACACAAAATACATTCAAATACAAACATTCATACACATCCGACACACTCCCCCACCCCCGCATCTCAACATATACACAAAATACATTCAAACACAAACATTCATACGCATCCGACACACCCCCCACCCCCGCATCTCAACATATACACAAAATACATTCAAACACAAACATTCATACACATCCGACACACCCCCTCACCTCAACATATACACAAAATACATTCAAACACAAACATTCATACACATCCGACACACCCCCCCACCCCCGCATCTCAACATACACTCAAAATACATTCAAACACAAACATTCATACACATCCGACACACCCCCTCACCTCAACATATACACAAAATACATTCAAACACAAACATTCATACACATCCGACAACCCCCCACCCCCGCATCTCAACATATACACAAAATACATTCAAACACAAACATTCATACACATCCGACACACCCCCTCACCCCCGCATCTCAACATACACTCAAAATACATTCAAACACAAACATTCATACACATCCGACACCCCCCGACCCCCGCATCTCAACATATACACAAAATACATTCAAACACAAACATTCATACACATCCGACACACTCCCCCACCCCCGCATCTCAACATACACTCAAAATACATTCAAACACAAACATTCATACACATCCGACACACCCCCCCACCCCGCATCTCAACATACACACAAAATACATTCAAACACAAACATTCATACACATCCGACACACTCCCCCACCCCCGCATCTCAACATATACACAAAATACATTCAAACACAAACATTCATACACATCCGACACACCCCCCCACCTCAACATATACACAAAATACATTCAAACACAAACATTCATACACATCCGACACACCCCCCCCACCTCAACATATACACAAAATACATTCAAACACAAACATTCATACACATCCGACACACACCCCCACCCCCGCATCTCAACATATACACAAAATACATTCAAACACAAACATTCATACACATCCGACACACCCCCCCACCCCCGCATCTCAACATACACACAAAATACATTCAAACACAAACATTCATACACATCCGACACCCCCCACCTCCGCATCTCAATATACACTCAAAATACATTCAAACACAAACATTCATACACATCCGACACACCCCCTCACCTCAACATATACACAAAATACATTCAAATACAAACATTCATACACATCCGACACACCCCCCCACCCCCGCACCTCAACATATACACGAAATACATTCAAATACAAACATTCATACACATCCGACACACCCCCCCACCCCCGCATCTCAACATATACACAAAATACATTCAAACACAAACATTCATACACATCCGACACACCCCCTCACCTCAACATATACACAAAATACATTCAAACACAAACATTCATACACATCCGACACACCCCCCCACCCCCGCATCTCAACATATACACAAAATACATTCAAACACAAACATTCATACACATCCGACACACCCCCTCACCCCCGCATCTCAACATATACACAAAATACATTCAAACACAAACATTCATACACATCCGACACACCCCCTCACCCCCGCATCTCAACATACACACAAAATACATTCAAACACAAACATTCATACACATCCGACACACCCCCCCCAACCCCGCATCTCAACATATAAACAAAATACATTCAAACACAAACATTCATACACATCCGACACACCCCCTCACCTCAACATATACACAAAATACATTCAAACACAAACATTCATACACATCCGACACACCCCCCACCCCCGCATCTCAACATATACACAAAATACATTCAAACACAAACATTCATACACATCCGACACACCCCCTCACCCCCGCATCTCAACATATACACAAAATACATTCAAACACAAACATTCATACACATCCGACACACCCCCTCACCGCAACATATACACAAAATACATTCAAACACAAACATTCATACACATCCGACACACCCCCCCACCTCCACATATACACAAAATACATTCAAACACAAACATTCATACACATCCGACACACCCCCCCCACCCCCGCATCTCAACATACACACAAAATACATTCAAACACAAACATTCATACACATCCGACACACCCCCTCACCTCAACATATACACAAAATACATTCAAACACAAACATTCATACACATCCGACACACCCCCTCACCTCCACATATACACAAAATACATTCAAACACAAACATTCATACACATCCGACACCCCCCACCCCCGCATCTCAACATACACTCAAAATACATTCAAACACAAACATTCATACACATCCGACACACTCCCTCACCCCCGCATCTCAACATATACACAAAATACATTCAAACACAAACATTCATACACATCCGACACACCCCGCCACCCCCGCATCTCAACATATACACAAAATACATTCAAACACAAACATTCATACACATCCGACACACCCCCCCACCCCCGCATCTCAACATATACACAAAATACATTCAAACACAAACATTCATACACATCCGACACACCCCCCACCCCCGCATCTCAACATACACTCAATTACATTCAAACACAAACATTCATACACATCCGACACACCCCCCCACCCCCGCATCTCAACATACACACAAAATACATTCAAACACAAACATTCATACACATCCGACACACCCCCCCACCCCCGCATCTCAACATACACTCAAAATACATTCAAACACAAACATTCATACACATCCGACACACCCCCTCACCTCAACATATACACAAAATACATTCAAACACAAACATTCATACACATCCGACACCCCCCCACCCCCGCATCTCAACATACACTCAAAATACATTCAAACACAAACATTCATACACATCCGACACACCCCCTCACCCCCGCATCTCAACATACACACAAAATACATTCAAACACAAACATTCATACACATCCGACACACCCCCCCACCCCCGCATCTCAACATATAAACAAAATACATTCAAACACAAACATTCATACACATCCGACACACCCCCTCACCTCAACATATACACAAAATACATTCAAACACAAACATTCATACACATCCGACACACCCCCTCACCTCAACATATACACAAAATACATTCAAACACAAACATTCATACACATCCGACACACCCCCCCACCCCTGCATCTCAACATACACTCAAAATACATTCAAACACAAACATTCATACACATCCGACTCACCCCCCCACCCCCGCATCTCAACATATACACAAAATACATTCAAACACAAACATTCATACACATCCGACACACCCCCCCACCCCCGCATCTCAACATACACTCAAAATACATTCAAACACAAACATTCATACACATCCGACACACCCCCCCACCCCCGCATCTCAACATACACACAAAATACATTCAAACACAAACATTCATACACATCCGACACACCCCCTCACCTCAACATATACACAAAATACATTCAAACACAAACATTCATACACATCCGACACACACCCTCACCTCTGCATCTCAACATACACTCAAAATACATTCAAACACAAACAGTCATACACATCCGACACACCCCCCCACCTCAACATATACACAAAATACATTCAAACACAAACATTCATACACATCCGACACACCCCCTCACCTCAACATATACACAAAATACATTCAAACACAAACATTCATACACATCCGACACACACCCTCACCTCTGCATCTCAACATACACTCAAAATACATTCAAACACAAACAGTCATACACATCTGACACACCCCCCCACCCCCGCATCTCAAGATACACACAAAATACATTCAAACACAAACATTCATACACATCCGACACACCCCCCCACCCCCGCATCTCAACATATACACAAAATACATTCAAACACAAACATTCATACACATCCGTCACACCCCCTCACCTCAACATATACACAAAATACATTCAAACACAAACATTCATACACATCCGACACACCCCCTCACCTCAACATATACACAAAATACATTCAAACACAAACATTCATACACATCCGACACACCCCCTCACCTCAACATATACACAAAATACATTCAAACACAAACATTCATACACATCCGACACACCCCCTCACCTCAACATATACACAAAATACATTCAAACACAAACATTCATACACATCCGACACACCCCCTCACCTCAACATATACACAAAATAAATTCAAACACAAACATTCATACACATCCGACACACCCCCCCACCCCCGCATCTCAACATATACACAAAATACATTCAAACACAAACATTCATACACATCCGACACACCCCCCCACCCCCGCATCTCAACATACACTCAAAATACATTCAAACACAAACATTCATACACATCCGACACCCCCCCCACCCCCGCATCTCAACATACACTCAAAATACATTCAAACACAAACATTCATACACATCCGACACACCCCCCCACCCCCGCATCTCAACATACACTCAAAATACATTCAAACACAAACATTCATACACATCCGACACACCCCCCACCCCCGCATCTCAACATACACTCAAAATACATTCAAACACAAACATTCATACACATCCGACAGACCCCCCACCCCCGCATCTCAACATACACACAAAATACATTCAAACACAAACATTCATACACATCCGACACACCCCCCCACCCCCGCATCTCAACATATACACAAAATACATTCAAATACAAACATTCATACACATCCGACACACTCCCCCACCCCCGCATCTCAACATATACACAAAATACATTCAAACACAAACATTCATACGCATCCGACACACCCCCCACCCCCGCATCTCAACATACACTCAAAATACATTCAAACACAAACATTCATACACATCCGACACACCCCCTCACCTCAACATATACACAAAATACATTCAAACACAAACATTCATACACATCCGACACACCCCCCCACCCCCGCATCTCAACATACACTCAAAATACATTCAAACACAAACATTCATACACATCCGACACACACCCTCACCTCAACATATACACAAAATACATTCAAACACAAACATTCATACACATCCGACACCCCCCCACCCCCGCATCTCAACATATACACAAAATACATTCAAACACAAACATTCATACACATCCGACACACCCCCTCACCCCCGCATCTCAACATACACTCAAAATACATTCAAACACAAACATTCATACACATCCGACACCCCCCGACCCCCGCATCTCAACATATACACAAAATACATTCAAACACAAACATTCATACACATCCGACACACTCCCCCACCCCCGCATCTCAACATACACTCAAAATACATTCAAACACAAACATTCATACACATCCGACACCCCCCCACCCCCGCATCTCAACATACACACAAAATACATTCAAACACAAACATTCATACACATCCGACACACTCCCCCACCCCCGCATCTCAACATATACACAAAATACATTCAAACACAAACATTCATACACATCCGACACACCCCCCCACCTCAACATATACACAAAATACATTCAAACACAAACATTCATACACATCCGACACACCCCCCCACCTCAACATATAAACAAAATACATTAAAACACAAACATTCATACACATCCGACACACCCCCCCACCCCCGCATCTCAACATATACACAAAATACATTCAAACACAAACATTCATACACATCCGACACACCCCCCCACCCCCGCATCTCAACATACACTCAAAATACATTCAAACACAAACATTCATACACATCCGACACACCCCCCCCACCCCCGCATCTCAACATACACACAAAATACATTCAAACACAAACATTCATACACATCCGACACCCCCCACCTCCGCATCTCAATATACACTCAAAATACATTCAAACACAAACATTCATACACATCCGACACACCCCCTCACCTCAACATATACACAAAATACATTCAAATACAAACATTCATACACATCCGACACACCCCCCCACCCCCGCACCTCAACATATACACGAAATACATTCAAATACAAACATTCATACACATCCGACACACCCCCCCACCCCCGCATCTCAACATATACACAAAATACATTCAAACACAAACATTCATACACATCCGACACACCCCCTCACCTCAACATATACACAAAATACATTCAAACACAAACATTCATACACATCCGACACACCCCCCCACCTCAACATATACACAAAATACATTCAAACACAAACATTCATACACATCCGACACACCCCCCACCTCAACATATACACAAAATACATTAAAACAGAAACATTCATACACATCCGACACACCCCCCCCACCCCCGCATCTCAACATATACACAAAATACATTCAAACACAAACATTCATACACATCCGACACACCCCCCCACCCCCGCATCTCAACATACACTCAAAATACATTCAAACACAAACATTCATACACATCCGACACACCCCCCCACCCCCGCATCTCAACATACACACAAAATACATTCAAACACAAACATTCATACACATCCGACACCACCCACCTCCGCATCTCAATATACACTCAAAATACATTCAAACACAAACATTCATACACATCCGACACACCCCCTCACCTCAACATATACACAAAATACATTCAAATACAAACATTCATACACATCCGACACACCCCCCCACCCCCGCACCTCAACATATACACGAAATACATTCAAATACAAACATTCATACACATCCGACACACCCCCCCACCCCCGCATCTCAACATATACACAAAATACATTCAAACACAAACATTCATACACATCCGACACACCCCCTCACCTCAACATATACACAAAATACATTCAAACACAAACATTCATACACATCCGACACACCCCCCCACCCCCGCATCTCAACATATACACAAAATACATTCAAACACAAACATTCATACACATCCGACACACCCCCTCACCCCCGCATCTCAACATATACACAAAATACATTCAAACACAAACATTCATACACATCCGACACACCCCCTCACCGCAACATATACACAAAATACATTCAAACACAAACATTCATACACATCCGACACACCCCCCCACCTCCACATATACACAAAATACATTCAAACACAAACATTCATACACATCCGACACACCCCCCCCACCCCCGCATCTCAACATACACACAAAATACATTCAAACACAAACATTCATACACATCCGACACACCCCCTCACCTCAACATATACACAAAATACATTCAAACACAAACATTCATACACATCCGACACACCCCCTCACCTCCACATATACACAAAATACATTCAAACACAAACATTCATACACATCCGACACACCCCCTCACCCCCGCATCTCAACATATACACAAAATACATTCAAACACAAACATTCATACACATCCGACACACCCCGCCACCCCCGCATCTCAACATATACACAAAATACATTCAAACACAAACATTCATACACATCCGACACACCCCCCCACCCCCGCATCTCAACATATACACAAAATACATTCAAACACAAACATTCATACACATCCGACACACCCCCCACCCCCGCATCTCAACATACACTCAATTACATTCAAACACAAACATTCATACACATCCGACACACCCCCCCACCCCCGCATCTCAACATACACACAAAATACATTCAAACACAAACATTCATACACATCCGACACACCCCCCCACCCCCGCATCTCAACATACACTCAAAATACATTCAAACACAAACATTCATACACATCCGACACACCCCCTCACCTCAACATATACACAAAATACATTCAAACACAAACATTCATACACATCCGACACCCCCCCCACCCCACCCCCGCATCTCAACATACACTCAAAATACATTCAAACACAAACATTCATACACATCCGACACACCCCCTCACCTCTGCATCTCAAAATACACTCAAAATACATTCAAACACAAACATTCATACACATCCGACACACCCCCTCACCCCGCATCTCAAGATACACACAAAATACATTCAAACACAAACATTCATACACATCCGACACACCCCCCACCCCCGCATCTCAACATACACACAAAATACATTCAAACACAAACATTCATACACATCCGACACCCCCCCCAGCCCCGCATCTCAACATACACACAAAATACATTCAAACACAAACATTCATACACATCCGACACACCCCCTCACCTCAACATATACACAAAATACATTCAAACACAAACATTCATACACATCCGACACACCCCCTCACCTCAACATATACACAAAATACATTCAAACACAAACATTCATACACATCCGACACACCCCCCTCACCTCAACATATACACAAAATACATTCAAACACAAACATTCATACACATCCGACACACCCCCCCACCCCCGCATCTCAACATATACACAAAATACATTCAAACACAAACATTCATACACATCCGACACACCCCCCCACCCCCGCATCTCAACATACACTCAAAATACATTCAAACACAAACATTCATACACATCCGACACCCCCCCCACCCCCGCATCTCAACATACACTCAAAATACATTCAAACACAAACATTCATACACATCCGACACACCCCCCCACCCCCGCATCTCAACATACACTCAAAATACATTCAAACACAAACATTCATACACATCCGACACACCCCCCACCCCCGCATCTCAACATACACTCAAAATACATTCAAACACAAACATTCATACACATCCGACACACCCCCCACCCCCGCATCTCAACATACACACAAAATACATTCAAACACAAACATTCATACACATCCGACACACCCCCCCACCCCCGCATCTCAACATATACACAAAATACATTCAAATACAAACATTCATACACATCCGACACACTCCCCCACCCCCGCATCTCAACATATACACAAAATACATTCAAACACAAACATTCATACGCATCCGACACACCCCCCACCCCCGCATCTCAACATACACTCAAAATACATTCAAACACAAACATTCATACACATCCGACACACCCCCTCACCTCAACATATACACAAAATACATTCAAACACAAACATTCATACACATCCGACACACCCCTCCACCCCCGCATCTCAACATACACTCAAAATACATTCAAACACAAACATTCATACACATCCGACACACCCCCTCACCTCAACATATACACAAAATACATTCAAACACAAACATTCATACACATCCGACACCCCCCCACCCCCGCATCTCAACATATACACAAAATACATTCAAACACAAACATTCATACACATCCGACACACCCCCTCACCCCCGCATCTCAACATACACTCAAAATACATTCAAACACAAACATTCATACACATCCGACACCCCCCGACCCCCGCATCTCAACATATACACAAAATACATTCAAACACAAACATTCATACACATCCGACACACTCCCCCACCCCGCATCTCAACATACACTCAAAATACATTCAAACACAAACATTCATACACATCCGACACACCCCTCCACCCCGCATCTCAACATACACACAAAATACATTCAAACACAAACATTCATACACATCCGACACACTCCCCCACCCCCGCATCTCAACATATACACAAAATACATTCAAACACAAACATTCATACACATCCGACACACCCCCCCACCTCAACATATACACAAAATACATTCAAACACAAACATTCATACACATCCGACACACCCCCCCACCTCAACATATACACAAAATACATTCAAACACAAACATTCATACACATCCGACACACACCCCCACCCCCGCATCTCAACATATACACAAAATACATTCAAACACAAACATTCATACACATCCGACACACCCCCCCACCCCCGCATCTCAACATACACACAAAATACATTCAAACACAAACATTCATACACATCCGACACCCCCCACCTCCGCATCTCAATATACACTCAAAATACATTCAAACACAAACATTCATACACATCCGACACACCCCGTCACCTCAACATATACACAAAATACATTCAAATACAAACATTCATACACATCCGACACACCCCCCACCCCCGCACCTCAACATATACACGAAATACATTCAAATACAAACATTCATACACATCCGACACACCCCCCCACCCCCGCATCTCAACATATACACAAAATACATTCAAACACAAACATTCATACACATCCGACACACCCCCTCACCCCAACATATACACAAAATACATTCAAACACAAACATTCATACACATCCGACACACCCCCCCACCCCCGCATCTCAACATATACACAAAATACATTCAAACACAAACATTCATACACATCCGACACACCCCCTCACCCCCGCATCTCAACATATACACAAAATACATTCAAACACAAACATTCATACACATCCGACACACCCCCTCACCCCCGCATCTCAACATACACACAAAATACATTCAAACACAAACATTCATACACATCCGACACACCCCCCCACCCCCGCATCTCAACATATAAACAAAATACATTCAAACACAAACATTCATACACATCCGACACACCCCCTCACCTCAACATATACACAAAATACATTCAAACACAAACATTCATACACATCCGACACACCCCCCACCCCCGCATCTCAACATATACACAAAATACATTCAAACACAAACATTCATACACATCCGACACACCCCCTCACCCCCGCATCTCAACATATACACAAAATACATTCAAACACAAACATTCATACACATCCGACACACCCCCTCACCTCAACATATACACAAAATACATTCAAACACAAACATTCATACACATCCGACACCCCCCACCCCCGCATCTCAACATACACTCAAAATACATTCAAACACAAACATTCATACACATCCGACACACCCCCTCACCCCCGCATCTCAACATATACACAAAATACATTCAAACACAAACATTCATACACATCCGACACACCCCGCCACCCCCGCATCTCAACATATACACAAAATACATTCAAACACAAACATTCATACACATCCGACACACCCCCCCACCCCCGCATCTCAACATATACACAAAATACATTCAAACACAAACATTCATACACATCCGACACACCCCCCACCCCCGCATCTCAACATACACTCAATTACATTCAATCACAAACATTCATACACATCCGACACACCCCCCCACCCCCGCAGCTCAACATACACACAAAATACATTCAAACACAAACATTCATACACATCCGACACACCCCCCCACCCCCGCATCTCAACATACACTCAAAATACATTCAAACACAAACATTCATACACATCCGACACACCCCCCCACCCCCGCATCTCAACATACACACAAAATACATTCAAACACAAACATTCATACACATCCGACACACCCCCTCACCTCAACATATACACAAAATACATTCAAACACAAACATTCATACACATCCGACACCCCCCCACCCCCGCATCTCAACATACACTCAAAATACATTCAAACACAAACATTCATACACATCCGACACACCCCCTCACCCCCGCATCTCAACATACACACAAAATACATTCAAACACAAACATTCATACACATCCGACACACCCCCCCCACCCCCGCATCTCAACATATAAACAAAATACATTCAAACACAAACATTCATACACATCCGACACACCCCCTCACCTCAACATATACACAAAATACATTCAAACACAAACATTCATACACATCCGACACACCCCCTCACCTCAACATATACACAAAATACATTCAAACACAAACATTCATACACATCCGACACACCCCCCCACCCCTGCATCTCAACATACACTCAAAATACATTCAAACACAAACATTCATACACATCCGACTCACCCCCCCACCCCCGCATCTCAACATATACACAAAATACATTCAAACACAAACATTCATACACATCCGACACACCCCCCCACCCCCGCATCTCAACATACACTCAAAATACATTCAAACACAAACATTCATACACATCCGACACACCCCCCCACCCCCGCATCTCAACATACACACAAAATACATTCAAACACAAACATTCATACACATCCGACACACCCCCTCACCTCAACATATACACAAAATACATTCAAACACAAACATTCATACACATCCGACACACACCCTCACCTCTGCATCTCAACATACACTCAAAATACATTCAAACACAAACAGTCATACACATCCGACACACCCCCCCACCTCAACATATACACAAAATACATTCAAACACAAACATTCATACACATCCGACACACCCCCTCACCTCAACATATACACAAAATACATTCAAACACAAACATTCATACACATCCGACACACACCCTCACCTCTGCATCTCAACATACACTCAAAATACATTCAAACACAAACAGTCATACACATCTGACACACCCCCCCACCCCCGCATCTCAAGATACACACAAAATACATTCAAACACAAACATTCATACACATCCGACACACCCCCCCACCCCCGCATCTCAACATATACACAAAATACATTCAAACACAAACATTCATACACATCCGTCACACCCCCTCACCTCAACATATACACAAAATACATTCAAACACAAACATTCATACACATCCGACACACCCCCTCACCTCAACATATACACAAAATACATTCAAACACAAACATTCATACACATCCGACACACCCCCTCACCTCAACATATACACAAAATACATTCAAACACAAACATTCATACACATCCGACACACCCCCTCACCTCAACATATACACAAAATACATTCAAACACAAACATTCATACACATCCGACACACCCCCTCACCTCAACATATACACAAAATAAATTCAAACACAAACATTCATACACATCCGACACACCCCCCCACCCCCGCATCTCAACATATACACAAAATACATTCAAACACAAACATTCATACACATCCGACACACCCCCCCACCCCCGCATCTCAACATACACTCAAAATACATTCAAACACAAACATTCATACACATCCGACACCCCCCCCACCCCCGCATCTCAACATACACTCAAAATACATTCAAACACAAACATTCATACACATCCGACACACCCCCCCACCCCCGCATCTCAACATACACTCAAAATACATTCAAACACAAACATTCATACACATCCGACACACCCCCCACCCCCGCATCTCAACATACACTCAAAATACATTCAAACACAAACATTCATACACATCCGACAGACCCCCCACCCCCGCATCTCAACATACACACAAAATACATTCAAACACAAACATTCATACACATCCGACACACCCCCCCACCCCCGCATCTCAACATATACACAAAATACATTCAAATACAAACATTCATACACATCCGACACACTCCCCCACCCCCGCATCTCAACATATACACAAAATACATTCAAACACAAACATTCATACGCATCCGACACACCCCCCACCCCCGCATCTCAACATACACTCAAAATACATTCAAACACAAACATTCATACACATCCGACACACCCCCTCACCTCAACATATACACAAAATACATTCAAACACAAACATTCATACACATCCGACACACCCCCCCACCCCCGCATCTCAACATACACTCAAAATACATTCAAACACAAACATTCATACACATCCGACACACACCCTCACCTCAACATATACACAAAATACATTCAAACACAAACATTCATACACATCCGACACCCCCCCACCCCCGCATCTCAACATATACACAAAATACATTCAAACACAAACATTCATACACATCCGACACACCCCCTCACCCCCGCATCTCAACATACACTCAAAATACATTCAAACACAAACATTCATACACATCCGACACACTCCCCCACCCCCGCATCTCAACATACACTCAAAATACATTCAAACACAAACATTCATACACATCCGACACCCCCCCACCCCCGCATCTCAACATACACACAAAATACATTCAAACACAAACATTCATACACATCCGACACACTCCCCCACCCCCGCATCTCAACATATACACAAAATACATTCAAACACAAACATTCATACACATCCGACACACCCCCCCACCTCAACATATACACAAAATACATTCAAACACAAACATTCATACACATCCGACACACCCCCCCACCTCAACATATAAACAAAATACATTAAAACACAAACATTCATACACATCCGACACACCCCCCCACCCCCGCATCTCAACATATACACAAAATACATTCAAACACAAACATTCATACACATCCGACACACCCCCCCACCCCCGCATCTCAACATACACTCAAAATACATTCAAACACAAACATTCATACACATCCGACACACCCCCCCCACCCCCGCATCTCAACATACACACAAAATACATTCAAACACAAACATTCATACACATCCGACACCCCCCACCTCCGCATCTCAATATACACTCAAAATACATTCAAACACAAACATTCATACACATCCGACACACCCCCTCACCTCAACATATACACAAAATACATTCAAATACAAACATTCATACACATCCGACACACCCCCCCACCCCCGCACCTCAACATATACACGAAATACATTCAAATACAAACATTCATACACATCCGACACACCCCCCCACCCCCGCATCTCAACATATACACAAAATACATTCAAACACAAACATTCATACACATCCGACACACCCCCTCACCTCAACATATACACAAAATACATTCAAACACAAACATTCATACACATCCGACACACCCCCCCACCTCAACATATACACAAAATACATTCAAACACAAACATTCATACACATCCGACACACCCCCCACCTCAACATATACACAAAATACATTAAAACAGAAACATTCATACACATCCGACACACCCCCCCCACCCCCGCATCTCAACATATACACAAAATACATTCAAACACAAACATTCATACACATCCGACACACCCCCCCACCCCCGCATCTCAACATACACTCAAAATACATTCAAACACAAACATTCATACACATCCGACACACCCCCCCACCCCCGCATCTCAACATACACACAAAATACATTCAAACACAAACATTCATACACATCCGACACCCCCCACCTCCGCATCTCAATATACACTCAAAATACATTCAAACACAAACATTCATACACATCCGACACACCCCCTCACCTCAACATATACACAAAATACATTCAAATACAAACATTCATACACATCCGACACACCCCCCCACCCCCGCACCTCAACATATACACGAAATACATTCAAATACAAACATTCATACACATCCGACACACCCCCCCACCCCCGCATCTCAACATATACACAAAATACATTCAAACACAAACATTCATACACATCCGACACACCCCCTCACCTCAACATATACACAAAATACATTCAAACACAAACATTCATACACATCCGACACACCCCCCCACCCCCGCATCTCAACATATACACAAAATACATTCAAACACAAACATTCATACACATCCGACACACCCCCTCACCCCCGCATCTCAACATATACACAAAATACATTCAAACACAAACATTCATACACATCCGACACACCCCCTCACCGCAACATATACACAAAATACATTCAAACACAAACATTCATACACATCCGACACACCCCCCCACCTCCACATATACACAAAATACATTCAAACACAAACATTCATACACATCCGACACACCCCCCCCACCCCCGCATCTCAACATACACACAAAATACATTCAAACACAAACATTCATACACATCCGACACACCCCCTCACCTCAACATATACACAAAATACATTCAAACACAAACATTCATACACATCCGACACACCCCCTCACCTCCACATATACACAAAATACATTCAAACACAAACATTCATACACATCCGACACACCCCCTCACCCCCGCATCTCAACATATACACAAAATACATTCAAACACAAACATTCATACACATCCGACACACCCCGCCACCCCCGCATCTCAACATATACACAAAATACATTCAAACACAAACATTCATACACATCCGACACACCCCCCCACCCCCGCATCTCAACATATACACAAAATACATTCAAACACAAACATTCATACACATCCGACACACCCCCCACCCCCGCATCTCAACATACACTCAATTACATTCAAACACAAACATTCATACACATCCGACACACCCCCCCACCCCCGCATCTCAACATACACACAAAATACATTCAAACACAAACATTCATACACATCCGACACACCCCCCCACCCCCGCATCTCAACATACACTCAAAATACATTCAAACACAAACATTCATACACATCCGACACACCCCCTCACCTCAACATATACACAAAATACATTCAAACACAAACATTCATACACATCCGACACCCCCCCCACCCCACCCCCGCATCTCAACATACACTCAAAATACATTCAAACACAAACATTCATACACATCCGACACACCCCCTCACCTCTGCATCTCAAAATACACTCAAAATACATTCAAACACAAACATTCATACACATCCGACACACCCCCTCACCCCGCATCTCAAGATACACACAAAATACATTCAAACACAAACATTCATACACATCCGACACACCCCCCACCCCCGCATCTCAACATACACACAAAATACATTCAAACACAAACATTCATACACATCCGACACCCCCCCCAGCCCCGCATCTCAACATACACACAAAATACATTCAAACACAAACATTCATACACATCCGACACACCCCCTCACCTCAACATATACACAAAATACATTCAAACACAAACATTCATACACATCCGACACACCCCCTCACCTCAACATATACACAAAATACATTCAAACACAAACATTCATACACATCCGACACACCCCCCTCACCTCAACATATACACAAAATACATTCAAACACAAACATTCATACACATCCGACACACCCCCCCACCCCCGCATCTCAACATATACACAAAATACATTCAAACACAAACATTCATACACATCCGACACACCCCCCCACCCCCGCATCTCAACATACACTCAAAATACATTCAAACACAAACATTCATACACATCCGACACCCCCCCCACCCCCGCATCTCAACATACACTCAAAATACATTCAAACACAAACATTCATACACATCCGACACACCCCCCCACCCCCGCATCTCAACATACACTCAAAATACATTCAAACACAAACATTCATACACATCCGACACACCCCCCACCCCCGCATCTCAACATACACTCAAAATACATTCAAACACAAACATTCATACACATCCGACACACCCCCCACCCCCGCATCTCAACATACACACAAAATACATTCAAACACAAACATTCATACACATCCGACACACCCCCCCACCCCCGCATCTCAACATATACACAAAATACATTCAAATACAAACATTCATACACATCCGACACACTCCCCCACCCCCGCATCTCAACATATACACAAAATACATTCAAACACAAACATTCATACGCATCCGACACACCCCCCACCCCCGCATCTCAACATACACTCAAAATACATTCAAACACAAACATTCATACACATCCGACACACCCCCTCACCTCAACATATACACAAAATACATTCAAACACAAACATTCATACACATCCGACACACCCCTCCACCCCCGCATCTCAACATACACTCAAAATACATTCAAACACAAACATTCATACACATCCGACACACCCCCTCACCTCAACATATACACAAAATACATTCAAACACAAACATTCATACACATCCGACACCCCCCCACCCCCGCATCTCAACATATACACAAAATACATTCAAACACAAACATTCATACACATCCGACACACCCCCTCACCCCCGCATCTCAACATACACTCAAAATACATTCAAACACAAACATTCATACACATCCGACACCCCCCGACCCCCGCATCTCAACATATACACAAAATACATTCAAACACAAACATTCATACACATCCGACACACTCCCCCACCCCGCATCTCAACATACACTCAAAATACATTCAAACACAAACATTCATACACATCCGACACACCCCTCCACCCCGCATCTCAACATACACACAAAATACATTCAAACACAAACATTCATACACATCCGACACACTCCCCCACCCCCGCATCTCAACATATACACAAAATACATTCAAACACAAACATTCATACACATCCGACACACCCCCCCACCTCAACATATACACAAAATACATTCAAACACAAACATTCATACACATCCGACACACCCCCCCACCTCAACATATACACAAAATACATTCAAACACAAACATTCATACACATCCGACACACACCCCCACCCCCGCATCTCAACATATACACAAAATACATTCAAACACAAACATTCATACACATCCGACACACCCCCCCACCCCCGCATCTCAACATACACACAAAATACATTCAAACACAAACATTCATACACATCCGACACCCCCCACCTCCGCATCTCAATATACACTCAAAATACATTCAAACACAAACATTCATACACATCCGACACACCCCGTCACCTCAACATATACACAAAATACATTCAAATACAAACATTCATACACATCCGACACACCCCCCACCCCCGCACCTCAACATATACACGAAATACATTCAAATACAAACATTCATACACATCCGACACACCCCCCCACCCCCGCATCTCAACATATACACAAAATACATTCAAACACAAACATTCATACACATCCGACACACCCCCTCACCCCAACATACACACAAAATACATTCAAACACAAACATTCATACACATCCGACACACCCCCCCACCCCCGCATCTCAACATATACACAAAATACATTCAAACACAAACATTCATACACATCCGACACACCCCCTCACCCCCGCATCTCAACATATACACAAAATACATTCAAACACAAACATTCATACACATCCGACACACCCCCTCACCCCCGCATCTCAACATACACACAAAATACATTCAAACACAAACATTCATACACATCCGACACACCCCCCCACCCCCGCATCTCAACATATAAACAAAATACATTCAAACACAAACATTCATACACATCCGACACACCCCCTCACCTCAACATATACACAAAATACATTCAAACACAAACATTCATACACATCCGACACACCCCCCACCCCCGCATCTCAACATATACACAAAATACATTCAAACACAAACATTCATACACATCCGACACACCCCCTCACCCCCGCATCTCAACATATACACAAAATACATTCAAACACAAACATTCATACACATCCGACACACCCCCTCACCTCAACATATACACAAAATACATTCAAACACAAACATTCATACACATCCGACACCCCCCACCCCCGCATCTCAACATACACTCAAAATACATTCAAACACAAACATTCATACACATCCGACACACCCCCTCACCCCCGCATCTCAACATATACACAAAATACATTCAAACACAAACATTCATACACATCCGACACACCCCGCCACCCCCGCATCTCAACATATACACAAAATACATTCAAACACAAACATTCATACACATCCGACACACCCCCCCACCCCCGCATCTCAACATATACACAAAATACATTCAAACACAAACATTCATACACATCCGACACACCCCCCACCCCCGCATCTCAACATACACTCAATTACATTCAATCACAAACATTCATACACATCCGACACACCCCCCCACCCCCGCAGCTCAACATACACACAAAATACATTCAAACACAAACATTCATACACATCCGACACACCCCCCCACCCCCGCATCTCAACATACACTCAAAATACATTCAAACACAAACATTCATACACATCCGACACACCCCCCCACCCCCGCATCTCAACATACACACAAAATACATTCAAACACAAACATTCATACACATCCGACACACCCCCTCACCTCAACATATACACAAAATACATTCAAACACAAACATTCATATACATCCGACACCCCCCCACCCCCGCATCTCAACATACACTCAAAATACATTCAAACACAAACATTCATACACATCCGACACACCCCCTCACCCCCGCATCTCAACATACACACAAAATACATTCAAACACAAACATTCATACACATCCGACACACCCCCCCCACCCCCGCATCTCAACATATAAACAAAATACATTCAAACACAAACATTCATACACATCCGACACACCCCCTCACCTCAACATATACACAAAATACATTCAAACACAAACATTCATACACATCCGACACACCCCCTCACCTCAACATATACACAAAATACATTCAAACACAAACATTCATACACATCCGACACACCCCCCCACCCCTGCATCTCAACATACACTCAAAATACATTCAAACACAAACATTCATACACATCCGACTCACCCCCCCACCCCCGCATCTCAACATATACACAAAATACATTCAAACAAACATTCATACACATCCGACACCCCCCCCCCACCCCCGCATCTCAACATACACTCAAAATACATTCAAACACAAACATTCATACACATCCGACACACCCCCCCACCCCCGCATCTCAACATATACACAAAATACATTCAAACACAAACATTCATACACATCCGACACACCCCCTCACCTCAACATATACACAAAATACATTCAAACACAAACATTCATACACATCCGACACACACCCTCACCTCTGCATCTCAACATACACTCAAAATACATTCAAACACATACAGTCATACACATCCGACACACCCCCCCACCCCCGCATCTCAAGATACACACAAAATACATTCAAACACAAACATTCATACACATCCGACACACCCCCCCACCCCCGCATCTCAACATATACACAAAATACATTCAAACACAAACATTCATACACATCCGACACACCCCCTCACCTCAACATATACACAAAATACATTCAAACACAAATATTCATACACATCCGACACACCCCCTCACCTCTGCATCTCAAAATACACTCAAAATACATTCAAACACAAACATTCATACACATCCGACACACCCCCTCACCCCCGCATCTCAAGATACACACAAAATACATTCAAACACAAACATTCATACACATCCGACACACCCCCCACCCCCGCATCTCAACATACACACAAAATACATTCAAACACAAACATTCATACACATCCGACACACCCCCCCAGCCCCGCATCTCAACATACACACAAAATACATTCAAACACAAACATTCATACACATCCGACACACCCCCTCACCTCAACATATACACAAAATACATTCAAACACAAACATTCATACACATCCGACACACCCCCTCACCTCAACATATACACAAAATACATTCAAACACAAACATTCATACACATCCGACACACCCCCCCACCCCCGCATCTCAACATATACACAAAATACATTCAAACACAAACATTCATACACATCCGACACACCCCCTCACCCCCGCATCTCAACATATACACAAAATACATTCAAACACAAACATTCATACACATCCGACACACCCCCTCACCCCCGCATCTCAACATACACACAAAATACATTCAAACACAAACATTCATACACATCCGACACACCCCCCCACCCCCGCATCTCAACATATAAACAAAATACATTCAAACACAAACATTCATACACATCCGACACACCCCCTCACCTCAACATATACACAAAATACATTCAAACACAAACATTCATACACATCCGACACACCCCCCACCCCCGCATCTCAACATATACACAAAATACATTCAAACACAAACATTCATACACATCCGACACACCCCCTCACCCCCGCATCTCAACATATACACAAAATACATTCAAACACAAACATTCATACACATCCGACACACCCCCTCACCTCAACATATACACAAAATACATTCAAACACAAACATTCATACACATCCGACACCCCCCACCCCCGCATCTCAACATACACTCAAAATACATTCAAACACAAACATTCATACACATCCGACACACCCCCTCACCCCCGCATCTCAACATATACACAAAATACATTCAAACACAAACATTCATACACATCCGACACACCCCGCCACCCCCGCATCTCAACATATACACAAAATACATTCAAACACAAACATTCATACACATCCGACACACCCCCCCACCCCCGCATCTCAACATATACACAAAATACATTCAAACACAAACATTCATACACATCCGACACACCCCCCACCCCCGCATCTCAACATACACTCAATTACATTCAAACACAAACATTCATACACATCCGACACCCCCCCCACCCCCGCATCTCAACATACACACAAAATACATTCAAACACAAACATTCATACACATCCGACACACCCCCCCACCCCCGCATCTCAACATACACTCAAAATACATTCAAACACAAACATTCATACACATCCGACACACCCCCCCACCCCCGCATCTCAACATACACACAAAATACATTCAAACACAAACATTCATACACATCCGACACACCCCCTCACCTCAACATATACACAAAATACATTCAAACACAAACATTCATACACATCCGACACCCCCCCACCCCCGCATCTCAACATACACTCAAAATACATTCAAACACAAACATTCATACACATCCGACACACCCCCTCACCCCCGCATCTCAACATACACACAAAATACATTCAAACACAAACATTCATACACATCCGACACACCCCCCCCACCCCCGCATCTCAACATATAAACAAAATACATTCAAACACAAACATTCATACACATCCGACACACCCCCTCACCTCAACATATACACAAAATACATTCAAACACAAACATTCATACACATCCGACACACCCCCTCACCTCAACATATACACAAAATACATTCAAACACAAACATTCATACACATCCGACACACCCCCCCACCCCTGCATCTCAACATACACTCAAAATACATTCAAACACAAACATTCATACACATCCGACTCACCCCCCCACCCCCGCATCTCAACATATACACAAAATACATTCAAACAAACATTCATACACATCCGACACACCCCCCCCCACCCCCGCATCTCAACATACACTCAAAATACATTCAAACACAAACATTCATACACATCCGACACACCCCCCCACCCCCGCATCTCAACATATACACAAAATACATTCAAACACAAACATTCATACACATCCGACACACCCCCTCACCTCAACATATACACAAAATACATTCAAACACAAACATTCATACACATCCGACACACACCCTCACCTCTGCATCTCAACATACACTCAAAATACATTCAAACACATACAGTCATACACATCCGACACACCCTCCCACCCCCGCATCTCAAGATACACACAAAATACATTCAAACACAAACATTCATACACATCCGACACACCCCCCCACCCCCGCATCTCAACATATACACAAAATACATTCAAACACAAACATTCATACACATCCGACACACCCCCTCACCTCAACATATACACAAAATACATTCAAACACAAATATTCATACACATCCGACACACCCCCTCACCTCTGCATCTCAAAATACACTCAAAATACATTCAAACACAAACATTCATACACATCCGACACACCCCCTCACCCCCGCATCTCAAGATACACACAAAATACATTCAAACACAAACATTCATACACATCCGACACACCCCCCACCCCCGCATCTCAACATACACACAAAATACATTCAAACACAAACATTCATACACATCCGACACACCCCCCCAGCCCCGCATCTCAACATACACACAAAATACATTCAAACACAAACATTCATACACATCCGACACACCCCCTCACCTCAACATATACACAAAATACATTCAAACACAAACATTCATACACATCCGACACACCCCCTCACCTCAACATATACACAAAATACATTCAAACACAAACATTCATACACATCCGACACACCCCCTCACCTCAACATATACACAAAATAAATTCAAACACAAACATTCATACACATCCGACACACCCCCCCACCCCCGCATCTCAACATATACACAAAATACATTCAAACACAAACATTCATACACATCCGACACCCCCCCCACCCCCGCATCTCAACATACACTCAAAATACATTCAAACACAAACATTCATACACATCCGACACCCCCCCACCCCCGCATCTCAACATACACTCAAAATACATTCAAACACAAACATTCATACACATCCGACACACCCCCCCACCCCCGCATCTCAACATACACTCAAAATACATTCAAACACAAACATTCATACACATCCGACACACCCCCCACCCCCGCATCTCAACATACACTCAAAATACATTCAAACACAAACATTCATACACATCCGACACACCCCCCACCCCCGCATCTCAACATACACACAAAATACATTCAAACACAAACATTCATACACATCCGACACACCCCCCCCACCCCCGCATCTCAACATATACACAAAATACATTCAAATACAAACATTCATACACATCCGACACACTCCCCCACCCCCGCATCTCAACATATACACAAAATACATTCAAACACAAACATTCATACGCATCCGACACACCCCCCACCCCCGCATCTCAACATACACTCAAAATACATTCAAACACAAACATTCATACACATCCGACACACCCCCTCACCTCAACATATACACAAAATACATTCAAACACAAACATTCATACACATCCGACACCCCCCCCCACCCCCGCATCTCAACATACACTCAAAATACATTCAAACACAAACATTCATACACATCCGACACACCCCCTCACCTCAACATATACACAAAATACATTCAAACACAAACATTCATACACATCCGACACCCCCCCACCCCCGCATCTCAACATATACACAAAATACATTCAAACACAAACATTCATACACATCCGACACACCCCCTCACCCCCGCATCTCAACATACACTCAAAATACATTCAAACACAAACATTCATACACATCCGACACCCCCCGACCCCCGCATCTCAACATATACACAAAATACATTCAAACACAAACATTCATACACATCCGACACACTCCCCCACCCCCGCATCTCAACATACACTCAAAATACATTCAAACACAAACATTCATACACATCCGACACACCCCCCCACCCCCGCATCTCAACATACACACAAAATACATTCAAACACAAACATTCATACACATCCGACACACTCCCCCAC
Organism: Ambystoma mexicanum; assembly: GCF_040938575.1. Lineage (NCBI taxonomy): Eukaryota > Metazoa > Chordata > Amphibia > Caudata > Ambystomatidae > Ambystoma > Ambystoma mexicanum. Next base: position 841,918,851 of record NC_090938.1, read on the forward strand.
CCCCGCATCTCAACATATACACAAAATACATTCAAACACAAACATTCATACACATCCGACACACCCCCCCACCTCAACATATACACAAAATACATTCAAACACAAACATTCATACACATCCGACACACCCCCCCACCTCAACATATAAACAAAATACATTAAAACACAAACATTCATACACATCCGACACACCCCCCCACCCCCGCATCTCAACATATACACAAAATACATTCAAACACAAACATTCATACACATCCGACACACCCCCCCACCCCCGCATCTCAACATACACTCAAAATACATTCAAACACAAACATTCATACACATCCGACACACCCCCCCACCCCCGCATCTCAACATACACACAAAATACATTCAAACACAAACATTCATACACATCCGACACCCCCCACCTCCGCATCTCAATATACACTCAAAATACATTCAAACACAAACATTCATACACATCCGACACACCCCCTCACCTCAACATATACACAAAATACATTCAAATACAAACATTCATACACATCCGACACACCCCCCCACCCCCGCACCTCAACATATACACGAAATACATTGAAATACAAACATTCATACACATCCGACACACCCCCCCACCCCCGCATCTCAACATATACACAAAATACATTCAAACACAAACATTCATACACATCCGACACACCCCCTGACCTCAACATATACACAAAATACATTCAAACACAAACATTCATACACATCCGACACACCCCCCCACCTCAACATATACACAAAATACATTCAAACACAAACATTCATACACATCCGACACACCCCCCCACCTCAACATATACACAAAATACATTAAAACACAAACATTCATACACATCCGACACACCCCCCCACCCCCGCATCTCAACATATACACAAAATACATTCAAACACAAACATTCATACACATCCGACACACCCCCCCACCCCCGCATCTCAACATACACTCAAAATACATTCAAACACAAACATTCATACACATCCGACACACCCCCTCACCTCAACATATACACAAAATACATTCAAATACAAACATTCATACACATCCGACACACCCCCCCACCCCCGCATCTCAACATATACACAAAATACATTCAAACACAAACATTCATACACATCCGACACACCCCCTCACCCCCGCATCTCAACATATACACAAAATACATTCAAACACAAACATTCATACACATCCGACACACCCCCTCACCCCCGCATCTCAACATATACACAAAATACATTCAAACACAAACATTCATACACATCCGACACACCCCCTCACCGCAACATATACACAAAATACATTCAAACACAAACATTCATACACATCCGACACACCCCCCCACCTCCACATATACACAAAATACATTCAAACACAAACATTCATACACATCTGACACACCCCCCCCCACCCCCGCATCTCAACATACACACAAAATACATTCAAACACAAACATTCATACACATCCGACACACCCCCTCACCTCAACATATACACAAAATACATTCAAACACAAACATTCATACACATCCGACACACCCCCTCACCTCCACATATACACAAAATACATTCAAACACAAACATTCATACACATCCGACACCCCCCACCCCCGCATCTCAACATACACTCAAAATACATTCAAACACAAACATTCATACACATCCGACACACCCCCTCACCCCCGCATCTCAACATATACACAAAATACATTCAAACACAAACATTCATACACATCCGACACACCCCGCCACCCCCGCATCTCAACATATACACAAAATACATTCAAACACAAACATTCATACACATCCGACACACCCCCCCACCCCCGCGTCTCAACATATACACAAAATACATTCAAACACAAACATTCATACACATCCGACACACCCCCCCACCCCCGCATCTCAACATACACTCAATTACATTCAAACACAAACATTCATACACATCCGACACACCCCCCCACCCCCGCATCTCAACATACACACAAAATACATTCAAACACAAACATTCATACACATCCGACACACCCCCCCACCCCCGCATCTCAACATACACACAAAATACATTCAAACACAAACATTCATACACATCCGACACACCCCCTCACCTCAACATATACACAAAATACATTCAAACACAAACATTCATACACATCCGACACACCCCCCCACCCCACCCCCGCATCTCAACATACACTCAAAATACATTCAAACACAAACATTCATACACATCCGACACACCCCCCACCCCCGCATCTCAACATACACTCAAAATACATTCAAACACAAACATTCATACACATCCGACACACCCCCTCACCCCCGCATCTCAACATACACTCAAAATACATTCAAACACAAACATTCATACACATCCGACACACACCCTCACCTCAACATATACACAAAATACATTCAAACACAAACATTCATACACATCCGACACCCCCCCACCCCCGCATCTCAACATACACTCAAAATACATTCAAACACAAACATTCATACACATCCGACACACCCCCTCACCTCAACATATACACAAAATACATTCAAACACAAACATTCATACACATCCGACACACCCCCCACCCCCGCATCTCAACATACACTCAAAATACATTCAAACACAAACATTCATACACATCCGACACACCCCCCCACCCCGCACCTCAACATATACACAAAATACATTCAAACACAAACATTCATACACATCCGACACACCCCCCCACCTCAACATATACACAAAATACATTAAAACACAAACATTCATACACATCCGACACACCCCCTCACCTCAACATATACACAAAATACATTCAAACACAAACATTCATACACATCCGACACACCCCCTCACCTCTGCATCTCAACATACTCAAAATACATTCAAACACAAACATTCATACACATCCGACACACCCCCCACCCCCGCATCTCAACATACACTCAAAATACATTCAAACACAAACATTCATACACATCCGACACACCCCCCCACCCCCGCATCTCAACATATACACAAAATACATTCAAACACAAACATTCATACACATTCGACACACCCCCCCACCCCCGCATCTCAACATATACACAAAATACATTCAAACACAAACATTCATACACATCTGACACACCCCCTCACCTCCACATATACACAAAATACATTCAAACACAAACATTCATACACATCCGACACACCCCCCCACCCCCGCATCTCAACATACACTCAAAATACATTCAAACACAAACATTCATACACATCCGACACACCCCCCCAGCCCCGCATCTCAACATATACACAAAATACATTCAAACACAAACATTCATACACATCCGACACACACCCCCACCCCCGCATCTCAACATACACTCAAAATACATTCAAACACAAACATTCATACACATCCGACACACCCCCCCAGCCCCGCATCTCAACATACACACAAAATACATTCAAACACAAACATTCATACACATCCGACACACCCCCTCACCTCAACATATACACAAAATACATTCAAACACAAACATTCATACACATCCGACACACCCCCTCACCCCCGCATCTCAACATACACTCAAAATACATTCAAACACAAACATTCATACACATCCGACACACCCCCCCACCCCCGCATCTCAACATACACTCAAAATACATTCAAACACAAACATTCATACACATCCGACACCCCCCCCAACCCCGCATCTCAACATATACACAAAATACATTCAAACACAAACATTCATACACATCCGACACACCCCCCCACCCCCGCATCTCAACGTATACACAAAATACATTCAAACACAAACATTCATACACATCCGACACACCCTCCCCCACCCCTGCATCTCAACATACACTCAAATGCATTCAAACACAAACATGCATACACATCCGACACCCCCCACCCCCGCATCTCAACATACACTCAAATACATTCAAACACAAACATTCATACACATCCGACACACCCCCTCACCTCAACATATACACAAAATACATTCAAACACAAACATTCATACACATCCGACACACCCCCTCACCCCCGCATCTCAACATATACACAAAATACATTCAAACACAAACATTCATACACATCCGACACACCCCCCCACCCCCGCATCTCAACATACACTCAAAATACATTCAAACACAAACATTCATACACATCCGACACACCCCCCACCCCCGCATCTCAACATACACTCAAAATACATTCAAACACAAACATTCATACACATCCGACACACCCCCCCACCCCCGCATCTCAACATACACACAAAATACATTCAAACACAAACATTCATACACATCCGACACACCCCCCCACCCCCGCATCTCAACATATACACAAAATACATTCAAACACAAACATTCATACACATCCGACACACCCCCTCACCTCAACATATACACAAAATACATTCAAACACAAACATTCATACACATCCGACACACCCCCCCACCCCGCATCTCAACATATACACAAAATACATTCAAACACAAACATTCATACACATCCGACACACCCCCTCACCTCTGCATCTCAACATACACTCAAAATACATTCAAACACAAACAGTCATACACATCCGACACACCCCACCACCCCCGCATCTCAACATACACTCAAATACATTCAAACACAAACATTCATACACATCCGACACACCCCCACCCCCGCATCTCAACATACACTCAAATACATTCAAACACAAACATTCATACACATCCGACACACCCCCACCCCCGCATCTCAACATACACTCAAATACATTCAAACACAAACATTCATACACATCCGACACCCCCCACCTCCGCATCTCAATATACACTCAAAATACATTCAAACACAAACATTCATACACATCCGACACACCCCCTCACCTCAACATATACACAAAATACATTCAAACACAAACATTCATACACATCCGACACACCCCCCCACCTCAACATATATACAAAATACATTCAAATACAAACATTCATACACATCCGACACACTCCCCCACCCCCGCATCTCAACATATACACAAAATACATTCAAACACAAACATTCATACGCATCCGACACACCCCCCACCCCCGCATCTCAACATACACTCAAAATACATTCAAACACAAACATTCATACACATCCGACACACCCCCTCACCTCAACATATACACAAAATACATTCAAACACAAACATTCATACACATCCGACACACCCCCCCACCCCTGCATCTCAACATACACTCAAAATACATTCAAACACAAACATTCATACACATCCGACACACCCCCTCACCTCAACATATACACAAAATACATTCAAACACAAACATTCATACACATCCGACACCCCCCCACCCCCGCATCTCAACATATACACAAAATACATTCAAACACAAACATTCATACACATCCGACACACCCCTCACCCCCGCATCTCAACATACACTCAAAATACATTCAAACACAAACATTCATACACATCCGACACCCCCCGACCCCCGCATCTCAACATATACACAAAATACATTCAAACACAAACATTCATACACATCCGACACACTCCCCCACCCCCGCATCTCAACATACACTCAAAATACATTCAAACACAAACATTCATACACATCCGACACACCCCCCCACCCCCGCATCTCAACATACACACAAAATACATTCAAACACAAACATTCATACACATCCGACACACTCCCCCACCCCCGCATCTCAACATATACACAAAATACATTCAAACACAAACATTCATACACATCCGACACACCCCCTCACCTCAACATATACACAAAATACATTCAAACACAAACATTCATACACATCCGACACACCCCCCCACCTCAACATATACACAAAATACATTCAAACACAAACATTCATACACATCCGACACACCCCCCCACCTCAACATATACACAAAATACATTAAAACACAAACATTCATACACATCCGACACACCCCCCCACCCCCGCATCTCAACATATACACAAAATGCATTCAAACACAAACATTCATACACATCCGACACACCCCCCCACCCCCGCATCTCAACATACACTCAAAATACATTCAAACACAAACATTCATACACATCCGACACACCCCCCACCCCCGCATCTCAACATACACACAAAATACATTCAAACACAAACATTCATACACATCCGACACCCCCCACCTCCGCATCTCAATATACACTCAAAATACATTAAAACACAAACATTCATACACATCCGACACACCCCCTCACCTCAACATATACACAAAATACATTCAAACACAAACATTCATACACATCCGACACACTCCCCCACCCCCGCATCTCAACATACACTCAAAATACATTCAAACACAAACATTCATACACATCCGACACACCCCCCCACCCCCGCATCTCAACATACACACAAAATACATTCAAACACAAACATTCATACACATCCGACACACTCCCCCACCCCCGCATCTCAACATATACACAAAATACATTCAAACAAACATTCATACACATCCGACACACCCCCTCACCTCAACATATACACAAAATACATTCAAACACAAACATTCATACACATCCGACACACCCCCCCACCTCAACATATACACAAAATACATTCAAACACAAACATTCATACACATCCGACACACCCCCCCACCTCAACATATACACAAAATACATTAAAACACAAACATTCATACACATCCGACACACCCCCCCACCCCCGCATCTCAACATATACACAAAATGCATTCAAACACAAACATTCATACACATCCGACACACCCCCCCACCCCCGCATCTCAACATACACTCAAAATACATTCAAACACAAACATTCATACACATCCGACACACCCCCCACCCCCGCATCTCAACATACACACAAAATACATTCAAACACAAACATTCATACACATCCGACACCCCCCACCTCCGCATCTCAATATACACTCAAAATACATTAAAACACAAACATTCATACACATCCGACACACCCCCTCACCTCAACATATACACAAAATACATTCAAATACAAACATTCATACACATCCGACTAACCCACCCACCCCCGCACCTCAACATATACACGAAATACATTCAAATACAAACATTCATACACATCCGACACACCCCCCCCACCCCCGCATCTCAACATATACACAAAATACATTCAAACACAAACATTCATACACATCCGACACACCCCCTCACCTCAACATATACACAAAATACATTCAAACACAAACATTCATACACATCCGACACACCCCCCCACCCCCGCATCTCAACATATACACAAAATACATTCAAACACAAACATTCATACACATCCGACACACCCCCTCACCCCCGTTTCTCAACATACACACAAAATACATTCAAACACAAACATTCATACACATCCGACACACCCCCCCCACCCCCGCATCTCAACATATAAACAAAATACATTCAAACACAAACATTCATACACATCCGACACACCCCCTCACCTCAACATATACACAAAATACATTCAAACACAAACATTCATACACATCCGACACACCCCCCACCCCCGCATCTCAACATATACACAAAATACATTCAAACACAAACATTCATACACATCCGACACACCCCCTCACCCCCGCATCTCAACATATACACAAAATACATTCAAACACAAACATTCATACACATCCGACACACCCCCTCACCGCAACATATACACAAAATACATTCAAACACAAACATTCATACACATCCGACACACCCCCCCACCTCCACATATACACAAAATACATTCAAACACAAACATTCATACACATCCGACACCCCCCACCCCCGCATCTCAACATACACTCAAAATACATTCAAACACAAACATTCATACACATCCGACACACCCCCCCACCTCAACATATACACAAAATACATTCAAACACAAACATTCATACACATCCGACACACCCCCCCACCCCGGCACCTCAACATATACACGAAATACATTCAAATACAAACATTCATACACATCCGACACACCCCCCCACCCCCGCATCTCAACATATACACAAAATACATTCAAACACAAACATTCATACACATCCGACACACCCCCTCACCTCAACATATACACAAAATACATTCAAACACAAACATTCATACACATCCGACACCCCCCCACCTCAACATATACACAAAATACATTCAAACACAAACATTCATACACATCCGACACACCCCCCCACCTCAACATATACACAAAATACATTAAAACACAAACATTCATACACATCCGACACACCCCCCCACCCCCGCATCTCAACATATACACAAAATACATTCAAACACAAACATTCATACACATCCGACACACCCCCCCACCCCCGCATCTCAACATACACTCAAAATACATTCAAACACAAACATTCATACACATCCGACACACCCCCCCACCCCCGCATCTCAACATACACACAAAATACATTCAAACACAAACATTCATACACATCCGACACCCCCCAACTCCGCATCTCAATATACACTCAAAATACATTAAAACACAAACATTCATACACATCCGACACACCCCCTCACCTCAACATATACACAAAATACATTCAAATACAAACATTCATACACATCCGACTAACCCCCCCACCCCCGCACCTCAACATATACACGAAATACATTCAAATACAAACATTCATACACATCCGACACACCCCCCCACCCCCGCATCTCAACATATACACAAAATACATTCAAACACAAACATTCATACACATCCGACACACCCCCTCACCTCAACATATACACAAAATACATTCAAACACAAACATTCATACACATCCGACACACCCCCTCACCTCAACATATACACAAAATACATTCAAACACAAACATTCATACACATCCGACACACCCCCCACCCCCGCATCTCAACATATACACAAAATACATTCAAACACAAACATTCATACACATCCGACACCCCCCCTCACCCCCGCATCTCAACATATACACAAAATACATTCAAACACAAACATTCATACACATCCGACACACCCCCTCACTGCAACATATACACAAAATACATTCAAACACAAACATTCATACACATCCGACACACCCCCCCACCTCCACATATACACAAAATACATTCAAACACAAACATTCATACACATCCGACACCCCCCACCCCCGCATCTCAACATACACTCAAAATACATTCAAACACAAACATTCATACACATCCGACACACCCCCCCACCTCAACATATACACAAAATACATTCAAACACAAACATTCATACACATCCGACACACCCCCCCACCCCGGCACCTCAACATATACACGAAATACATTAAAATACAAACATTCATACACATCCGACACACCCCCCCACCCCCGGATCTCAACATATACACAAAATACATTCAAACACAAACATTCATACACATCCGACACACCCCCTCACCTCAACATATACACAAAATACATTCAAACACAAACATTCATACACATCCGACACACCCCCCCACCTCAACATATACACAAAATACATTCAAACACAAACATTCATACACATCCGACACACCCCCCCACCTCAACATATACACAAAATACATTAAAACACAAACATTCATACACATCCGACACACCCCCCCACCCCCGCATCTCAACATATACACAAAATACATTCAAACACAAACATTCATACACATCCGACACACCCCCCCACCCCCGCATCTCAACATACACTCAAAATACATTCAAACACAAACATTCATACACATCCGACACACCCCCCCACCCCCGCATCTCAACATACACACAAAATACATTCAAACACAAACATTCATACACATCCGACACCCCCCACCTCCGCATCTCAATATACACTCAAAATACATTAAAACACAAACATTCATACACATCCGACACACCCCCTCACCTCAACATATACACAAAATACATTCAAATACAAACATTCATACACATCCGACTAACCCCCCCACCCCCGCACCTCAACATATACACGAAATACATTCAAATACAAACATTCATACACATCCGACACACCCCCCCACCCCCGCATCTCAACATATACACAAAATACATTCAAACACAAACATTCATACACATCCGACACACCCCCTCACCTCAACATATACACAAAATACATTCAAACACAAACATTCATACACATCCGACACACCCCCCCACCCCCGCATCTCAACATATACACAAAATACATTCAAACACAAACATTCATACACATCCGACACACCCCCTCACCCCCGCATCTCAACATACACACAAAATACATTCAAACACAAACATTCATACACATCCGACACACCCCCCCCACCCCCGCATCTCAACATATAAACAAAATACATTCAAACACAAACATTCATACACATCCGACACACCCCCTCACCTCAACATATACACAAAATACATTCAAACACAAACATTCATACACATCCGACACACCCCCCATCCCCGCATCTCAACATATACACAAAATACATTCAAACACAAACATTCATACACATCCGACACACCCCCTCACCCCCGCATCTCAACATATACACAAAATACATTCAAACACAAACATTCATACACATCCGACACACCCCCTCACCGCAACATATACACAAAATACATTCAAACACAAACATTCATACACATCCGACACACCCCCCCACCTCCACATATACACAAAATACATTCAAACACAAACATTCATACACATCCGACACCCCCCACCCCCGCATCTCAACATACACTCAAAATACATTCAAACACAAACATTCATACACATCCGACACACCCCGCCACCCCCGCATCTCAACATATACACAAAATACATTCAAACACAAACATTCATACACATCCGACACACCCCCCCACCCCCGCATCTCAACATATACACAAAATACATTCAAACACAAACATTCATACACATCCGACACACCCCCCCACCCCCGCATCTCAACATACACTCAATTACATTCAAACACAAACATTCATACACATCCGACACACCCCCCCACCCCCGCATCTCAACATACACACAAAATACATTCAAACACAAACATTCATACACATCCGACACACCCCCCCACCCCCGCATCTCAACATACACTCAAAATACATTCAAACACAAACATTCATACACATCCGACACACCCCCTCACCTCAACATATACACAAAATACATTCAAACACAAACATTCATACACATCCGACACACCCCCGACACACCCCCCCACCCCACCCCCGCATCTCAACATACACTCAAAATACATTCAAACACAAACATTCATACACATCCGACACACCCCCTCACCCCCGCATCTCAACATACACTCAAAATACATTCAAACACAAACATTCATACACATCCGACACACCCCCTCACCTCAACATATACACAAAATACATTCAAACACAAACATTCATACACATCCGACACCCCCCCACCCCCGCATCTCAACATACACTCAAAATACATTCAAACACAAACATTCATACACATCCGACACACCCCCTCACCTCAACATATACACAAAATACATTCAAACACAAACATTCATACACATCCGACACACCCCCCACCCCCGCATCTCAAAATACATTCAAACACAAACATTCATACACATCCGACACACCCCCTCACCCCCGCATCTCAACATACACTCAAAATACATTCAAACACAAACATTCATACACATCCGACACACCCCCCCACCCCCGCATCTCAACATATACACAAAATACATTCAAACACAAACATTCATACACATCCGACACACCCCCCCACCCCCGCATCTCAACATATACACAAAATACATTCAAACACAAACATTCATACACATCCGACACACCCCCCCACCTCAACATATACACAAAATACATTCAAACACAAACATTCATACACATCCGACACACCCCCCCACCTCAACATATACACAAAATACATTAAAACACAAACATTCATACACATCCGACACACCCCCTCACCTCAACATATACACAAAATACATTCAAACACAAACATTCATACACATCCGACACACCCCCTCACCTCTGCATCTCAACATACACTCAAAATACATTCAAACACAAACATTCATACACATCCGACACACCCCCCCACCCCCGCATCTCAACATATACACAAAATACATTCAAACACAAACATTCATACACATCCGACACACCCCCTCACCTCTGCATCTCAACATACACTCAAAATACATTCAAACACAAACATTCATACACATCCGACACACCCCCCCACCCCCGCATCTCAACATATACACAAAATACATTCAAACACAAACATTCATACACATCCGACACACCCCCTCACCTCAACATATACACAAAATACATTCAAACACAAACATTCATACACATCCGACACACCCCCTCACCTCCACATATACACAAAATACATTCAAACACAAACATTCATACACATCCGACACACCCCCCCACCCCCGCATCTCAACATACACTCAAAATACATTCAAACACAAACATTCATACACATCCGACACACCCCCCCACCCCCGCATCTCAACATATATACAAAATACATTCAAACACAAACATTCATACACATCCGACACACCCCCCCACCCCCGCATCTCAACATACACTCAAAATACATTCAAACACAAACATTCATACACATCCGACACACCCCCCCAGCCCCGCATCTCAACATACACACAAAATACATTCAAACACAAACATTCATACACATCTGACACACCCCCTCACCTCAACATATACACAAAATACATTCAAACACAAACATTCATACACATCCGACACACCCCCTCACCCCCGCATCTCAACATACACTCAAAATACATTCAAACACAAACATTCATACACATCCGACACACCCCCCCACCCCCGCATCTCAACATACACTCAAAATACATTCAAACACAAACATTCATACACATCCGACACACCCCCCCCACCCCCGCATCTCAACATATACACAAAATACATTCAAACACAAACATTCATACACATCCGACACACCCCCCCACCCCCGCATCTCAACATATACACAAAATACATTCAAACACAAACATTCATACACATCCGACACACCCTCCCCCACCCCTGCATCTCAACATACACTCAAATACATTCAAACACAAACATGCATACACATCCGACACCCCCCACCCCCGCATCTCAACATACACTCAAATACATTCAAACACAAACATTCATACACATCCGACACACCCCCTCACCTCAACATATACACAAAATACATTCAAACACAAACATTCATACACATCCGACACACCCCCTCACCCCCGCATCTCAACATATACACAAAATACATTCAAACACAAACATTCATACACATCCGACACACCCCCCACCCCCGCATCTCAACATACACTCAAAATACATTCAAACACAAACATTCATACACATCCGACACACCCCCCACCCCCGCATCTCAACATACACACAAAATACATTCAAACACAAACATTCATACACATCCGACACACCCCCGCATCTCAACATATACACAAAATACATTCAAACACAAACATTCATACACATCCGACACACCCCATCACCCCCGCATCTCAACATACACTCAAATACAGTCAAACACAAACATTCATACACATCCGACACCCCCCCACCCCCGCATCTCAACATACACTCAAATACATTCAAACACAAACATTCATACACATCCGACACACCCCCCCACCCCCGCATCTCAACATACACACAAAATACATTCAAACACAAACATTCATACACATCCGACACACTCCCTCACCTCCACATATACACAAAATACATTCAAACACAAACATTCATACACATCCGACACACCCCCCACCCCCGCATCTCAACATATACACAAAATACATTCAAACACAAACATTCATACACATCCGACACACCCCCTCACCTCTGCATCTCAACATACACTCAAAATACATTCAAACACAAACAGTCATACACATCCGACACACCCCACCACCCCCGCATCTCAACATACACTCAAATACATTCAAACACAAACATTCATACACATCCGACACACCCCCACCCCCGCATCTCAACATACACTCAAATACATTCAAACACAAACATTCATACACATCCGACACACCCCCACCCCCGCATCTCAACATACACTCAAATACATTCAAACACAAACATTCATACACATCCGACACACCCCCACCCCCGCATCTCAACATACACACAAAATACATTCAAACACAAACATTCATACACATCCGACACCCCCCCACCCCCGCATCTCAACATATACACAAAATACATTCAAACACAAACATTCATACACATCCGACACACCCCCCCACCTCAACATATACACAAAATACATTCAAACACAAACATTCATACACATCCGACACCCCCCCCACCCCCGCATCTCAACATACACTCAAAATACATTCAAACACAAACATTCATACACATCCGACACACCCCCTCACCCCCGCATCTCAACATACACACAAAATACATTCAAACACAAACATTCATACACATCCGACACACCCCCCCACCCCCGCATCTCAACATATACACAAAATACATTCAAACACAAACATTCATACACATCCGACACACCCCCCCACCCCCGCATCTCAACATATACACAAAATACATTCAAACACAAACATTCATACACATCCGACACACCCCCCCACCTCAACATATACACAAAATACATTCAAACACAAACAAACACAAACATTCATACACATCCGACACACCCCCCCACCTCAACATATACACAAAATACATTCAAACACAAACATTCATACACATCCGACACACCCCCTCACCTCAACATATACACAAAATACATTCAAACACAAACATTCATACACATCCGACACACCCCCCCACCTCAACATATATACAAAATACATTAAAACACAAACATTCATACACATCCGACACACCCCCCACCCCCGCATCTCAACATACACTCAAAATACATTCAAACACAAACATTCATACACATCCGACACACCCCCCCGCCCCCGCATCTCAACATACACTCAAATACATTCAAACACAAACATTCATACACATCCGACACACCCCCTCACCTCCACATATACACAAAATACATTCAAACACAAACATTCATACACATCCGACACACTCCCCCACCCCCGCATCTCAACATATACACAAAATACATTCAAACACAAACATTCATACACATCCGACACACCCCCCCACCTCAACATATACACAAAATACATTCAAACACAAACATGCATACACATCCGACACACCCCCCCACCTCAACATATATACAAAATACATTAAAACACAAACATTCATACACATCCGACACACCCCCCACCCCCGCATCTCAACATACACTCAAAATACATTCAAACACAAACATTCATACACATCCGACACACCCCCTCACCCCCGCATCTCAACATACACACAAAATACATTCAAACACAAACATTCATACACATCCGACACACCCCCCCACCCCCGCATCTCAACATATACACAAAATACATTCAAACACAAACATTCATACACATCCGACACACCCCCCCACCCCCGCATCTCAACATATACACAAAATACATTCAAACACAAACATTCATACACATCCGACACACCCCCCCACCTCAACATATACACAAAATACATTCAAACACAAACATTCATACACATCCGACACACCCCCCCACCTCAACATATACACAAAATACATTCAAACACAAACATTCATACATATCCGACACACCCCCTCACCTCAACATATACACAAAATACATTCAAACACAAACATTCATACACATCCGACACACCCCCCCACCCCCGCATCTCAACATACACACAAAATACATTCAAACACAAACATTCATACACATCCGACACACCCCTCCACCCCCGCATCTCAACATATACACAAAATACATTCAAACACAAACATTCATACACATCCGACACACCCCCTCACCCCCGCATCTCAACATACACTCAAAATACATTCAAACACAAACATTCATACACATCCGACACACCCCCCCACCCCCGCATCTCAACATATACACAAAATACATTCAAACACAAACATTCATACACATCCGACACACCCCACCACCCCCGCATCTCAACATACACTCAAAATACATTCAAACACAAACATTCATAAACATCCGACACACCCCCTCACCCCTGCATCTCAACATATACACAAAATACATTCAAACACAAACATTCATACACATCCGACACACCCCCTCACCTCTGCATCTCAACATACACTCAAAATACATTCAAACACAAACATTCATACACATCCGACACACCCCCCACCCCCGCATCTCAACATACACTCAAAATACATTCAAACACAAACATTCATACACATCCGACACACCCCCTCACCCCCGCATCTCAACATACACTCAAAATACATTCAAATACAAACTTTCATACACATCCGACACACCCCCCCACCCCCGCATCTCAACATACACTCAAAATACATTCAAACACAAACATTCATACACATCCGACACCCCCCCACCTCAACATATACACAAAATACATTCAAACACAAACATTCATACACATCCGACACACCCCCCCACCTCAACATATACACAAAATACATTAAAACACAAACATTCATACACATCCGACACACCCCCCCACCCCCGCATCTCAACATATACACAAAATACATTCAAACACAAACATTCATACACATCCGACACACCCCCCCACCCCCGCATCTCAACATACACTCAAAATACATTCAAACACAAACATTCATACACATCCGACACACCCCCCCACCCCCGCATCTCAACATACACACAAAATACATTCAAACACAAACATTCATACACATCCGACACCCCCCACCTCCGCATCTCAATATACACTCAAAATACATTAAAACACAAACATTCATACACATCCGACACACCCCCTCACCTCAACATATACACAAAATACATTCAAATACAAACATTCATACACATCCGACTAACCCCCCCACCCCCGCACCTCAACATATACACGAAATACATTCAAATACAAACATTCATACACATCCGACACACCCCCCCACCCCCGCATCTCAACATATACACAAAATACATTCAAACACAAACATTCATACACATCCGACACACCCCCTCACCTCAACATATACACAAAATACATTCAAACACAAACATTCATACACATCCGACACACCCCCTCACCTCAACATATACACAAAATACATTCAAACACAAACATTCATACACATCCGACACACCCCCCACCCCCGCATCTCAACATATACACAAAATACATTCAAACACAAACATTCATACACATCCGACACACCCCCTCACCCCCGCATCTCAACATATACACAAAATACATTCAAACACAAACATTCATACACATCCGACACACCCCCTCACTGCAACATATACACAAAATACATTCAAACACAAACATTCATACACATCCGACACACCCCCCCACCTCCACATATACACAAAATACATTCAAACACAAACATTCATACACATCCGACACCCCCCACCCCCGCATCTCAACATACACTCAAAATACATTCAAACACAAACATTCATACACATCCGACACACCCCCCCACCTCAACATATACACAAAATACATTCAAACACAAACATTCATACACATCCGACACACCCCCCCACCCCGGCACCTCAACATATACACGAAATACATTCAAATACAAACATTCATACACATCCGACACACCCCCCCACCCCCGCATCTCAACATATACACAAAATACATTCAAACACAAACATTCATACACATCCGACACACCCCCTCACCTCAACATATACACAAAATACATTCAAACACAAACATTCATACACATCCGACACACCCCCCCACCTCAACATATACACAAAATACATTCAAACACAAACATTCATACACATCCGACACACCCCCCCACCTCAACATATACACAAAATACATTAAAACACAAACATTCATACACATCCGACACACCCCCCCACCCCCGCATCTCAACATATACACAAAATACATTCAAACACAAACATTCATACACATCCGACACACCCCCCCACCCCCGCATCTCAACATACACTCAAAATACATTCAAACACAAACATTCATACACATCCGACACCCCCCCCCACCCCCGCATCTCAACATACACACAAAATACATTCAAACACAAACATTCATACACATCCGACACACCCCCTCACCTCAACATATACACAAAATACATTCAAATACAAACATTCATACACATCCGACTAACCCCCCCACCCCCGCACCTCAACATATACACGAAATACATTCAAATACAAACATTCATACACATCCGACACACCCCCCCACCCCCGCATCTCAACATATACACAAAATACATTCAAACACAAACATTCATACACATCCGACACACCCCCTCACCTCAACATATACACAAAATACATTCAAACACAAACATTCATACACATCCGACACATCCCCCCACCCCCGCATCTCAACATATACACAAAATACATTCAAACACAAACATTCATACACATCCGACACACCCCCTCACCCCCGCATCTCAACATACACACAAAATACATTCAAACACAAACATTCATACACATCCGACACACCCCCCCCACCACCGCATCTCAACATATAAACAAAATACATTCAAACACAAACATTCATACACATCCGACACACCCCCTCACCTCAACATACACACAAAATACATTCAAACACAAACATTCATACACATCCGACACACCCCCCATCCCCGCATCTCAACATATACACAAAATACATTCAAACACAAACATTCATACACATCCGACACACCCCCTCACCCCCGCATCTCAACATATACACAAAATACATTCAAACACAAACATTCATACACATCCGACACACCCCCTCACCGCAACATATACACAAAATACATTCAAACACAAACATTCATACACATCCGACACACCCCCCCACCTCCACATATACACAAAATACATTCAAACACAAACATTCATACACATCCGACACCCCCCACCCCCGCATCTCAACATACACTCAAAATACATTCAAACACAAACATTCATACACATCCGACACACCCCCTCACCCCCGCATCTCAACATATACACAAAATACATTCAAACACAAACATTCATACACATCCGACACACCCCGCCACCCCCGCATCTCAACATATACACAAAATACATTCAAACACAAACATTCATACACATCCGACACACCCCCCCACCCCCGCATCTCAACATATACACAAAATACATTCAAACACAAACATTCATACACATCCGACACACCCCCCCACCCCCGCATCTCAACATACACTCAATTACATTCAAACACAAACATTCATACACATCCGACACACCCCCCCACCCCCGCATCTCAACATACACACAAAATACATTCAAACACAAACATTCATACACATCCGACACACCCCCCCACCCCCGCATCTCAACATACACTCAAAATACATTCAAACACAAACATTCATACACATCCGACACACCCCCTCACCTCAACATATACACAAAATACATTCAAACACAAACATTCATACACATCCGACACACCCCCTCACCCCCGCATCTCAACATACACTCAAAATACATTCAAACACAAACATTCATACACATCCGACACACCCCCTCACCTCAACATATACACAAAATACATTCAAACACAAACATTCATACACATCCGACACCCCCCCACCCCCGCATCTCAACATACACTCAAAATACATTCAAACACAAACATTCATACACATCCGACACACCCCCTCACCTCAACATATACACAAAATACATTCAAACACAAACATTCATACACATCCGACACACCCCCCACCCCCGCATCTCAACATACACTCAAAATACATTCAAACACAAACATTCATACACATCCGACACACCCCCTCACCCCCGCATCTCAACATACACTCAAAATACATTCAAACACAAACATTCATACACATCCGACACACCCCCCCACCCCCGCATCTCAACATATACACAAAATACATTCAAACACAAACATTCATACACATCCGACACACCCCCCCACCCCCGCATCTCAACATATACACAAAATACATTCAAACACAAACATTCATACACATCCGACACACCCCCCCACCTCAACATATACACAAAATACATTCAAACACAAACATTCATACACATCCGACACACCCCCCCACCTCAACATATACACAAAATACATTAAAACACAAACATTCATACACATCCGACACACCCCCTCACCTCAACATATACACAAAATACATTCAAACACAAACATTCATACACATCCGACACACCCCCTCACCTCTGCATCTCAACATACACTCAAAATACATTCAAACACAAACATTCATACACATCCGACACACCCCCCCACCCCCGCATCTCAACATATACACAAAATACATTCAAACACAAACATTCATACACATCCGACACACCCCCTCACCTCTGCATCTCAACATACACTCAAAATACATTCAAACACAAACATTCATACACATCCGACACACCCCCCCACCCCGCATCTCAACATATACACAAAATACATTCAAACACAAACATTCATACACATCCGACACACCCCCTCACCTCAACATATACACAAAATACATTCAAACACAAACATTCATACACATCCGACACACCCCCTCACCTCCACATATACACAAAATACATTCAAACACAAACATTCATACACATCCGACACACCCCCCCCACCCCCGCATCTCAACATACACTCAAAATACATTCAAACACAAACATTCATACACATCCGACACACCCCCCCACCCCCGCATCTCAACATATATACAAAATACATTCAAACACAAACATTCATACACATCCGACACACCCCCCCACCCCCGCATCTCAACATACACTCAAAATACATTCAAACACAAACATTCATACACATCCGACACACCCCCCCCAGCCCCGCATCTCAACATACACACAAAATACATTCAAACACAAACATTCATACACATCTGACACACCCCCTCACCTCAACATATACACAAAATACATTCAAACACAAACATTCATACACATCCGACACACCCCCTCACCCCCGCATCTCAACATACACTCAAAATACATTCAAACACAAACATTCATACACATCCGACACACCCCCCCACCCCCGCATCTCAACATACACTCAAAATACATTCAAACACAAACATTCATACACATCCGACACACCCCCCCACCCCCGCATCTCAACATATACACAAAATACATTCAAACACAAACATTCATACACATCCGACACACCCCCCCACCCCCGCATCTCAACATATACACAAAATACATTCAAACACAAACATTCATACACATCCGACACACCCTCCCCCACCCCTGCATCTCAACATACACTCAAATACATTCAAACACAAACATGCATACACATCCGACACCCCCCACCCCCGCATCTCAACATACACTCAAATACATTCAAACACAAACATTCATACACATCCGACACACCCCCTCACCTCAACATATACACAAAATACATTCAAACACAAACATTCATACACATCCGACACACCCCCTCACCCCCGCATCTCAACATATACACAAAATACATTCAAACACAAACATTCATACACATCCGACACACCCCCCACCCCCGCATCTCAACATACACTCAAAATACATTCAAACACAAACATTCATACACATCCGACACACCCCCCACCCCCGCATCTCAACATACACACAAAATACATTCAAACACAAACATTCATACACATCCGACACACCCCCGCATCTCAACATATACACAAAATACATTCAAACACAAACATTCATACACATCCGACACACCCCATCACCCCCGCATCTCAACATACACTCAAATACAGTCAAACACAAACATTCATACACATCCGACACCCCCCCACCCCCGCATCTCAACATACACTCAAATACATTCAAACACAAACATTCATACACATCCGACACACCCCCCCACCCCCGCATCTCAACATACATACAAAATACATTCAAACACAAACATTCATACACATCCGACACACTCCCTCACCTCCACATATACACAAAATACATTCAAACACAAACATTCATACACATCCGACACACCCCCCCACCCCCGCATCTCAACATATACACAAAATACATTCAAACACAAACATTCATACACATCCGACACACCCCCTCACCTCTGCATCTCAACATACACTCAAAATACATTCAAACACAAACAGTCATACACATCCGACACACCCCACCACCCCCGCATCTCAACATACACTCAAATACATTCAAACACAAACATTCATACACATCCGACACACCCCCACCCCCGCATCTCAACATACACTCAAATACATTCAAACACAAACATTCATACACATCCGACACACCCCCACCCCCGCATCTCAACATACACTCAAATACATTCAAACACAAACATTCATACACATCCGACACACCCCCACCCCCGCATCTCAACATACACACAAAATACATTCAAACACAAACATTCATACACATCCGACACACCCCCTCACCTCCACATATACACAAAATACATTCAAACACAAACATTCATACACATCCGACACCCCCCCACCCCCGCATCTCAACATATACACAAAATACATTCAAACACAAACATTTATACACATCCGACACACCCCCCCGCCTCAACATATACACAAAATACATTCAAACACAAACATTCATACACATCCGACACACCCCCCCACCTCAACATATATACAAAATACATTAAAACACAAACATTCATACACATCCGACACGCCCCCCACCCCCGCATCTCAACATACACTCAAAATACATTCAAACACAAACATTCATACACATCCGACACACCCCCTCACCCCCGCATCTCAACATACACACAAAATACATTCAAACACAAACATTCATACACATCCGACACACCCCCCCACCCCCGCATCTCAACATATACACAAAATACATTCAAACACAAACATTCATACACATCCGACACACCCCCCCACCCCCGCATCTCAACATATACACAAAATACATTCAAACACAAACATTCATACACATCCGACACACCCCCCCACCTCAACATATACACAAAATACATTCAAACACAAACAAACACAAACATTCATACACATCCGACACACCCCCCCACCTCAACATATACACAAAATACATTCAAACACAAACATTCATACACATCCGACACACCCCCTCACCTCAACATATACACAAAATACATTCAAACACAAACATTCATACACATCCGACACACCCCCCCACCTCAACATATATACAAAATACATTAAAACACAAACATTCATACACATCCGACACACCCCCCACCCCCGCATCTCAACATACACTCAAAATACATTCAAACACAAACATTCATACACATCCGACACACCCCCCCGCCCCCGCATCTCAACATACACTCAAATACATTCAAACACAAACATTCATACACATCCGACACACCCCCTCACCTCCACATATACACAAAATACATTCAAACACAAACATTCATACACATCCGACACACTCCCCCACCCCCGCATCTCAACATATACACAAAATACATTCAAACACAAACATTCATACACATCCGACACACCCCCCCCACCTCAACATATACACAAAATACATTCAAACACAAACATGCATACACATCCGACACACCCCCCCACCTCAACATATATACAAAATACATTAAAACACAAACATTCATACACATCCGACACACCCCCCACCCCCGCATCTCAACATACACTCAAAATACATTCAAACACAAACATTCATACACATCCGACACACCCCCTCACCCCCGCATCTCAACATACACACAAAATACATTCAAACACAAACATTCATACACATCCGACACACCCCCCCACCCCCGCATCTCAACATATACACAAAATACATTCAAACACAAACATTCATACACATCCGACACACCCCCCCACCCCCGCATCTCAACATATACACAAAATACATTCAAACACAAACATTCATACACATCCGACACACCCCCCCACCTCAACATATACACAAAATACATTCAAACACAAACATTCATACACATCCGACACACCCCCCCACCTCAACATATACACAAAATACATTCAAACACAAACATTCATACATATCCGACACACCCCCTCACCTCAACATATACACAAAATACATTCAAACACAAACATTCATACACATCCGACACACCCCCCCACCCCCGCATCTCAACATACACACAAAATACATTCAAACACAAACATTCATACACATCCGACACACCCCCCCACCCCTACATCTCAACATATACACAAAATACATTCAAACACAAACATTCATACACATCCGACACACCCCCTCACCCCCGCATCTCAACATACACTCAAAATACATTCAAACACAAACATTCATACACATCCGACACACCCCCCCACCCCCGCATCTCAACATATACACAAAATACATTCAAACACAAACATTCATACACATCCGACACACCCCACCACCCCCGCATCTCAACATACACTCAAAATACATTCAAACACAAACATTCATAAACATCCGACACACCCCCTCACCCCTGCATCTCAACATATACACAAAATACATTCAAACACAAACATTCATACACATCCGACACACCCCCTCACCTCTGCATCTCAACATACACTCAAAATACATTCAAACACAAACATTCATACACATCCGACACACCCCCCACCCCCGCATCTCAACATACACTCAAAATACATTCAAACACAAACATTCATACACATCCGACACACCCCCTCACCCCCGCATCTCAACATACACTCAAAATACATTCAAATACAAACTTTCATACACATCCGACACACCCCCCCACCCCCGCATCTCAACATACACTCAAAATACATTCAAACACAAACATTCATATACATCCGACACACCCCCCCACCCCCGCATCTCAACATATACACAAAATACATTCAAACACAAACATTCATACACATCCGACACACCCCCTCACCTCAACATATACACAAAATACATTCAAACACAAACATTCATACACATCCGACACACCCCCTCACCTCCACATATACACAAAATACATTCAAACACAAACATTCATACACATCCGACACACCCCCCCACCCCCGCATCTCAACATACACTCAAAATACATTCAAACACAAACATTCATACACATCCGACACACCCCCCCACCCCCCATCTCAACATATACACAAAATACATTCAAACACAAACATTCATACACATCCGACACACCCCCTCACCCCCGCATCTCAACATACACTCAAAATACATTCAAACACAAACATTCATACACATCCGACACACCCCCCCACCCCCGCATCTCAACATATACACAAAATACATTCAAACACAAACATTCATACACATTCGACACACCCCCTCACCCCCGCATCTCAACATACACTCAAAATACATTCAAACACAAACATTCATACACATCCGACACACTCCCCCACCCCCGCATCTCAACATACACACAAAATACATTCAAACACAAACATTCATACACATCCGACACACTCCCCCACCCCCGCATCTCAACATACACTCAAAATACATTCAAACACAAACATTCATACACATCCGACACACTCCCCCACCCCCGCATCTCAACATACACTCAAAATACATTCAAATCCAAACATTCATACACATCCGACACACCCCCCCACCCCCGCATCTCAACATACACACAAAATACATTCAAACACAAACATTAATACACATCCGACACCCCCCCACCCCCGCATCTCAACATATACACAAAATACATTCAAACACAAACATTCATACACATCTGACACACACCCCCACCCCCGCATCTCAACATACACTCAAAATACATTCAAATACAAACATTCATACACATCCGACACACCCCCTCACCCCCGCATCTCAACATATACACAAAATACATTCAAATACAAACATTCATACACATCCGACACCCCCCCCACCCCAGCATCTCAACATACACTCAAAATACATTCAAATACAAACATTCATACACATCCGACACACCCCCCACCCCCGCATCTCAACATATACACAAAATACATTCAAACACAAACATTCATACACATCCGACACACCCCCCAACCCCCGCATCTCAACATACACTCAAAATACATTCAAACACAAACATTCATACACATCCAACACACCCCCCCACCCCCGCATCTCAACATACACTCAAAATACATTCAAACACAAACATTCATACACATCCGACACACCCCCCCAGCCCCGCATCTCAACATACACACAAAATACATTCAAACACAAACATTCACACACATCCGACACACCCCCTCACCTCAACATATACACAAAATACATTCAAACACAAACATTCATACACATCCAACACACCCCCCAACCCCCGCATCTCAACATACACTCAAAATACATTCAAACACAAACATTCATACACATCCAACACACCCCCCCACCCCCGCATCTCAACATACACTCAAAATACATTCAAACACAAACATTCATACACATCCGACACACCCCCCACCCCCGCATCTCAACATATACACAAAATACATTCAAACACAAACATTCATACACATCCGACACACCCCACCACCCCCGCATCTCAACATACACTCAAAATACATTCAAACACAAACATTCATAAACAGCCGACACACCCCCTCACCCCTGCATCTCAACATATACACAAAATACATTCAAACACAAACATTCATACACATCCGACACCCCCCCACCCCCGCATCTCAACATACACTCAAAATACATTCAAACACAAACATTCATACACATCCGACACACCCCCCCACCTCAACATACACTCAAAATACATTCAAACACAAACATTCATACACATCCGACACCCCCCCCACCCCCGCATCTCAACATATACACAAAATACATTCAAACACAAACATTCATACACATCCGACACACCCCCCCACCCCCGCATCTCAACATATACACAAAATACATTCAAACACAAACATTCATACACATCCGACACACCCTCCCCCACCCCCGCATCTCAACATATACACAAAATACATTCAAACACAAACATTCATACACATCCGACACACCCCCCCACCCCCGCACCTCAACATACACTCAAAATACATTCAAACACAAACATTCATACACATCCGACACACCCCCCCACCCCCGCATCTCAACATACACTCAAAATACATTCAAACACAAACATTCATACACATCCGACACACCCCCCCACCTGTCATGTACCGGCGTGTAAGCAGTGTCAAGAAACGGATGCATAGCCCTTTAAGAACACTACAACCAGGGGCTTGGAAGTTGGCATGGCAACGCTGGCGTCCTCTCAGCGTTTCCCACGGTCGACGCTGGAAGCCGCGGAACGCTGTCATGTGACCTCACCTTTCTAGCCTGGGGTTGGAGGTCATCAATTCATTGCCTTATAAGAAGGGTAAAATATATGTGCCTGACTCCGACACAAGACACACCGCCATACAATGGTGTCACGATTCAGCGGTAGCGGCACATCCAGGTACTGGGAAAACTATTGACCTTTTGAGAAGGTGGTGCTGGTGGCCCTCCATGTCACACGATGTTCGGGAATACATCGTTTCTTGTGCCATTTGTGCACAGTAAACATCAACCGGGCAAACCGGTGGGCCTGCTTCAACCCATGCCTATTCCAGACAAGCCTTGGTTTATGGTCTCTATGGATTTCGTAGTAGAGCTTCCGGTAGTCGACGGCTACGACACTATATGGGTGGTCGTGGACTATTTCACTAAATCAGCCTTGTTTGTACCCTGCCAGGGGATTCCTTCTGCTCCGGTTTTGGCGGAACTGTTCTTGAAGAACGTCTACCGAAGATTCGGTCTGCCTTCCATTCTTGTTACTGACCGGGGACCACAGTTCACTTCTCGTTTTTGGAGAGCCGTGACTTCAACGTTGGGTATAGACGGCAGGTACTCTAGTGCATACCATCCACAAACCGATGGGCAAACAGAGAGGCTTAACGCCACCATGGAACAGTATCTACGATGTCTTACCCACCAACGCCAAGATACGTGGGTTTCTGTTCTACCTCTGGCCGAGTTCGCCTACAATAACTCTATGCATACGGCGACAGGTGTATCTCCGTTCTTTGCACTATATGGCCAGCACCCCCGGTCTTTGCCCAGTATTGCTGATTGGCCATTACAAAATCCGGCTGCCTCTGGTTGTCTTAGGAACCTATCAGATACCCACGCTATAGTTAAGAGTCAACTATTACAGGCCCAGTCACGTACTAAGTCATCGGAAGCCGCGGAACGCTGTCATGTGACCTCACCTTTCTAGTCTCCGCCTACACTCCAGATCGGTGCTTCTGATTGAGAATTGGTGGCGCCTCGTATCTTGTACCTTGTATCCAGCTTTCCTTATCATCCCGGTTCTGTCCCTTTCCCTTCCCCTTCCCTCCAGCATTTCTGATTACCTCGTTGCCTCGACCCGGACCGTTTACCTGGCTTTGGATTTTGGACTGCCTTGTTCTTGTTTGCTGCCCGCATCACTCTTCGACCTCGGACCGCTCACGGATTTCCTAGCCTTCGCCCATTGGTTTTGGTTGCTCTTCGGTTATCTTCTGGATCATCAATCATCTGGACTGCATCTGGGAACTTTGGAACTTTTCTTGAACTTTGGATTGTTGACCTTGGAACTCTTGAACTTTTGGATTATTGAACTTGGAACTTATGAACTTCCAACCTGGGGTTTCCTTGTGACGCACACTATCTAGTGTGTATTAGGCGTCCTCGTGCCGGCGGGATAGGTGGTTGAGCTTTGCTGGTATTCTGCATTGTGGACTTCGGAGTTCTTCTCTTCCTGGTTCCATCTGGTTCTCCCCGGAGTAACGGTAAGCCTAGGGGTTGTTATCAGAATTGGGATCAACGTATTGCATTCTTTCTGTTGTGTTCGGGTTTGGTCAGAAGGGCGGTTGTTATATTATCTGTATTGTGTTAACTCCTCACTTACAGATCCAGCGCCTGTCCTCGGCTACTCGTACCACCCTGACTTCTACATTACAACTCCTGCGTCCTCTGGGTCTCATCAGGTATCCGTTCTTTCCTCTGATTGATCGCTCTGGCTGTCCGTTCCTGGGGCCAGAGGGTTCCATCGGGAGGAAGAACTCTTCGGCTACACGACGTGGGCAACTGGATTCTGACAGAATCAGAAGCCTTTCAATATGGATACCAATGAGACGCTGTCCACTATTTTACAATTGGTGGCCGATTTACGTAATGATATGACTGCGGCTCATTCAGCCACGCAGCGACGCATTGATGAGTTGCAAGCAGGGTTCCAACCCCTTGGGGCAGCTGCCCCACCTTTGGCCAGTGTCTCTGGGGCAGGTGCTGGTCCATCCCAACAGGGTGCTGGACCAGTTTATATGACTACCCAGTTCCCTTTGGCTCCACCGGAACGCTTCAGTGGAGACCCCAAGACCTTTAGGACCTTTTTGAACCAATGTAGACTACACTTTCTGTGTCGTCCTGCCTCTTTTCCGGATTCCACTACTAAGGCGGCGTTTCTGTTATCTCATTTAGGGGGTACCGCGGCTGCCTGGGCTAATCCGTTGTTGGAAGAGGGCAGTCATCTTCTTTACAATTGTGACGCCCTAATTGAGGCTATGAGTCGTGTGTTCGACACACGTTATGCCACACAAGCTACGGATTTAGAACTGCTTGGTCTCCAACAAGGCAGTACACCTCTCCTGTCCTATCTAGCCAAGTTCAATCAGCTGGTGGCGGAAACTAATTGGCCCGAAGAGAAGAAGGCCTCTCTCTTCTATAAAGGGCTATCCGACTCCCTAAAAGACACACTGGCTACCGTTCCGGTGATACCTACTGCTTTTTCGGAACTATTGGATTTGGTTCTCCAGATCGATTCCCGACAAGCAGCACGGAGGGGTGAAAAGAGAACGGTTCCTCCTGTTGCTATCTCCGTTCCTTTACCTGCCGCTGGATCCACGGAACCCATGCAGATTGGGGCACTTAGAACCCCTCTCTCGGCTGAAGTTAGGGAACACCGGAGAAAGAATGGATTATGTTTCTATTGCGGAGGTTCAGACCACTTGCTCTGAGAATGTACCAAAAAACCTGCTAAGAAACAGGGAAACGCCAAAACCCGGTGACTGAAGGGGTCCAGATGCCGGGTGTTTCTTCGATAGACCCTACCATATACAGTCCTTATTGTCTATCTGTTTCCCTGTCGTCTCCCGGTTCTGAGAAATGGGCCGTGATGATGGTCCTGGACTCAGGCGCCACAGGGAATTACGTGGATGCCACTTATGCTCAGGAGTTGGGTCTGCCAGTTATGCACAAATCATGTCCTGAAGTGGTAAATTCGGTGGATGGCTCTTCCTTGGTCCCTGGGTTAGTGACGAAGCGGACTACTGACCTCACCATGATCACTGACTGCGGTCATCAAGAGAGCATCTACTTTGATCTCATTGCGGCACCACAGTTTAAATTCATTCTTGGCTTACCTTGGTTAAGATTGCATAATCCTTCTGTGGATTGGCATTCTGGGGAGGTATGTTTTCCGTCGGATTACTGTGAAAGGAGATGCCTCACTATCAGTTCGGAGATCACCAATCCAAGTCATGCTCTTGCTGAAACTACCCGTACTGTGGGGGCAGTACTTAACACTGTCCTTCCTATGGTGTACAGGAAATATCAGGACGTATTCGACGCACGTGGGGCAGAGATACTTCCACCCCACAGGCCCTATGACTGCCCTATCGAGCTGATTCCTGGAGCTAAGATTCCGTCTGGGCGCATATATTCCCTGACCCCTAAAGAGGACGTGATTTTGAAGGAATATATTGACAAATACTTGAGTACTGGCTTTATTCGTCCTTCCCGCTCACCTGCTGCCTCACCCATGTTCTTTGTCCCTAAGAAGGAGGGGGACCTGCGTCCTTGCATCGATTACCGTGCTTTAAATGCCGTCACGATCAGAAATCAGTATCCGATTCCTCTGATTTCAGTCTTATTGGACCAATTGGGTGCAGCTAAGGTGTTCACTAAATTGGATTTGAGGGGAGCCTACAATCTCGTCCGGATTCGCGAAGGCGACGAGTGGAACACGGCCTTCAAAACCAAATATGGCCTCTTCGAATACTGCGTTATGCCCTTTGGCCTATGTAACGCTCCGGCGACCTTCCAATACTTCATCAACGACGTATTTCATGACATGCTAGACCAGTACGTAGTCGTTTACTTAGATGACATCTTGGTCTACTCTCCTTCGGTGGACACTCACGTCATCCATGTCTCCAACGTTTTGCAACGTCTAAGAGAGTACCACTTGTATGCTAAGTTGGACAAGTGCAGGTTTCATGAAACCGAGGTAGAGTTCCTAGGCTATGATATCACTAGCCGGGGAGTGCAAATGAGCCAGTCTAAGATCACCGCGATATTGGAGTGGCCTCGTCCTGATACCTTGAAGGCTCTGCAATCCTTCCTAGGTTTTGCAAATTTCTATCGGCGGTTTATCCAAGACTTTTCAGCCATTGCCTCTCCACTTACTAAACTAACCAGCACTAAAAGTTTGTTTGAATGGAACAAGGAAGCTCAACAGGCTTTTGAGGCCCTAAAATCTGCTTTTACCACGGCTCCCGTCCTTCAACATCCGGATCCCTCTTTGCCTTTCATTGTAGAAGCAGATGCTTCAGATGTTGCACTGGGAGCTATCCTGTCCCAACTTTGCCCCGAGTCCGCTGGTTTACATCCTGTTGCGTATCACTCCAGAAAACTCACCTCCTACGAGAGGAATTATACGATCACAGAACGGGAATTGTTGGCTGTAAGAGACGCCTTTATGGTATGGAGACATCATCTTTTGGGGTCTTCCGAACCAGTTCAAGTGTTTACTGATCATCGGAATCTCTTGGCACTGCAATCAGTGAAGTGTACCACGGCACGTCATGCCAGGTGGCATGAATTTTTCGCCATGTTCAACTTCACCATTACCTATCGCCCTCTTTCTCTGAATTCGAAGGCTGATGCTCTTTCCCGCATCCATGGAGTCCCTGAACCATCCGAGCTTAAAGGAGCTCTTCTATTACCCAATCAAGTGGTGTGTGGGTGTACCTTGCGCCCCTCTCTGAAAACAAGGATACAAGAATGGGTGAGAACTACTCCCTCCGAGATTTCTAGCCTGGGGTTGGAGGTCATCAATTCATTGCCTTATAAGAAGGGTAAAATATATGTGCCTGACTCCGACACAAGACACACCGCCATACAATGGTGTCACGATTCAGCGGTAGCGGCACATCCAGGTACTGGGAAAACTATTGACCTTTTGAGAAGGTGGTGCTGGTGGCCCTCCATGTCACACGATGTTCGGGAATACATCGTTTCTTGTGCCATTTGTGCACAGTGTAAACATCAACCGGGCAAACCGGTGGGCCTGCTTCAACCCATGCCTATTCCAGACAAGCCTTGGTTTATGGTCTCTATGGATTTCGTAGTAGAGCTTCCGGTAGTCGACGGCTACGACACTATATGGGTGGTCGTGGACTATTTCACTAAATCAGCCTTGTTTGTACCCTGCCAGGGGATTCCTTCTGCTCCGGTTTTGGCGGAACTGTTCTTGAAGAACGTCTACCGAAGATTCGGTCTGCCTTCCATTCTTGTTACTGACCGGGGACCACAGTTCACTTCTCGTTTTTGGAGAGCCGTGACTTCAACGTTGGGTATAGACGGCAGGTACTCTAGTGCATACCATCCACAAACCGATGGGCAAACAGAGAGGCTTAACGCCACCATGGAACAGTATCTACGATGTCTTACCCACCAACGCCAAGATACGTGGGTTTCTGTTCTACCTCTGGCCGAGTTCGCCTAATATAACTCTATGCATACGGCGACAGGTGTATCTCCGTTCTTTGCACTATATGGCCAGCACCCCCGGTCTTTGCCCAGTATTGCTGATTGGCCATTACAAAATCCGGCTGCCTCTGGTTGTCTTAGGAACCTATCAGATACCCACGCTATAGTTAAGAGTCAACTATTACAGGCCCAGTCACGTACTAAGTCATCGGCAGATGCACATCGCTCACTGGCTCCTAACTACCGACCGGGGATGAAGGTCTGGCTGTCCACAAAAAATCTACGCCTGCCTGGTCGAAGATCCCTGTTGCCTCGGTTCGTGGGTCCCTACAGCATTCTGCAGGTTATTAACCCTGCGGCCCTCCGATTGGCTCTTCCTGCAAAATGGAAGGTACACCCGGTATTCCATGTCTCTCTAGTGAAACCATGCCACCCATCTACCAGACTTCCTGCTCAGCCACCACCGATTAGGGTGCGTGGTTTTGATGAATATGAGGTGGGTGCGATCTTGGATACCAAAGTTCGAAGGGGCAGACGCCTCTATCTGGTCGATTGGAAGGGCTATGGTCCCGAAGACCGTACGTGGGAACCTGTGGGAAACATCCATGCTCCGGCCCTATTGTCTCGTTTCTGGTCTGCTCGGGGGGTGACACCCCCTTTGAGGGAGGAAACTGTCATGTACCGGCGTGTAAGCAGTGTCAAGAAACGGATGCATAGCCCTTTAAGAACACTACAACCAGGGGCTTGGAAGTTGGCATGGCAACGCTGGCGTCCTCTCAGCGTTTCCCACGGTCGACGCTGGAAGCCGCGGAACGCTGTCATGTGACCTCACCTTTATAGTCTCCGCCTACACTCCAGATCGGTGCTTCTGATTGAGAATTGGTGGCGCCTCGTATCTTGTACCTTGTATCCAGCTTTCCTTATCATCCCGGTTCTGTCCCTTTCCCTTCCCCTTCCCTCCAGCATTTCTGATTACCTCGTTGCCTCGACCCGGACCGTTTACCTGGCTTTGGATTTTGGACTGCCTTGTTCTTGTTTGCTGCCCGCATCACTCTTCGACCTCGGACCGCTCACGGATTTCCTAGCCTTCGCCCATTGGTTTTGGTTGCTCTTCGGTTATCTTCTGGATCATCAATCATCTGGACTGCATCTGGGAACTTTGGAACTTTTCTTGAACTTTGGATTGTTGACCTTGGAACTCTTGAACTTTTGGATTATTGAACTTGGAACTTATGAACTTCCAACCTGGGGTTTCCTTGTGACGCACACTATCTAGTGTGTATTAGGCGTCCTCGTGCCGGCGGGATAGGTGGTTGAGCTTTGCTGGTATTCTGCATTGTGGACTTCGGAGTTCTTCTCTTCCTGGTTCCATCTGGTTCTCCCCGGAGTAACGGTAAGCCTAGGGGTTGTTATCAGAATTGGGATCAACGTATTGCATTCTTTCTGTTGTGTTCGGGTTTGGTCAGAAGGGCGGTTGTTATATTATCTGTATTGTGTTAACTCCTCACTTACAGATCCAGCGCCTGTCCTCGGCTACTCGTACCACCCTGACTTCTACATTACAACTCCTGCGTCCTCTGGGTCTCATCAGGTATCCGTTCTTTCCTCTGATTGATCGCTCTGGCTGTCCGTTCCTGGGGCCAGAGGGTTCCATCGGGAGGAAGAACTCTTCGGCTACACGACGTGGGCAACTGGATTCTGACACCACCCCGGCATCTCAACATACACTCAAAATACATTCAAACACAAACATTCATACACATCCGACACCCCTCCCCACCCCTGCATCTCAACATACACTCAAATACATTCAAACACAAACATGCATACACATCCGACACCCCCCAGCCCCGCATCTCAACATACACTCAAATACATTCAAACACAAACATTCATACACATCCGACACACCCCCTCACCTCAACATATACACAAAATACATTCAAACACAAACATTCATACACATCCGACACACCCCCTCACCCCCGCATCTCAACATATACACAAAATACATTCAAACACAAACATTCATACACATCCGACACACCCCCCCACCCCTGCATCTCAACATACACTCAAAA
This sequence comes from Ambystoma mexicanum, assembly GCF_040938575.1. Lineage (NCBI taxonomy): Eukaryota > Metazoa > Chordata > Amphibia > Caudata > Ambystomatidae > Ambystoma > Ambystoma mexicanum. The sequence goes on from NC_090938.1 coordinate 841,954,060, forward strand.
TACATTCAAACACAAACATTCATACACATCCGACACACCCCCCCACCCCCGCATCTCAACATACACTCAAAATACATTCAAACACAAACATTCATACACATCCGACACACACCCCCACCCCCGCATCTCAACATACACACAAAATACATTCAAACACAAACATTCATACACATCCGACACACCCCCTCACCTCCACATATACACAAAATACATTCAAACACAAACATTCATACACATCCGACACACTCCCCCACCCCCGCATCTCAACATACACTCAAAATACATTCAAACACAAACATTCATACACATCCGACACACCCCCCCACCCCCGCATCTCAACATATACACAAAATACATTCAAACACAAACATTCATACACATCCGACACACCCCCCACCCCCGCATCTCAACATACACTCAAAATACATTCAAACACAAACATTCATACACATCCGACACACCCCCCCACCCCCGCATCTCAACATATACACAAAATACATTCAAACACAAACATTCATACACATCCGACACACCCCACCACCCCCGCATCTCAACATACACTCAAAATACATTCAAACACAAACATTCATAAACATCCGACACACCCCCTCACCCCTGCATCTCAACATACACACAAAATACATTCAAACACAAACATTCATACACATCCGACACACCCCCCACCCCCGCATCTCAACATACACACAAAATACATTCAAACACAAACATTCATACACATCCGACACACCCCCTCACCTCAACATATACACAAAATACATTCAAACACAAACATTCATACACATCCGACACACCCCCTCACCTCAACATATACACAAAATACATTCAAACACAAACATTCATACACATCCGACACACCCCCCCATCCCACCCCCGCATCTCAACATACACTCAAAATACATTCAAACACAAACATTCATACACATCCGACACACCCCCCCACCCCCGCATCTCAACATACACTCAAAATACATTCAAACACAAACATTCATACACATCCGACACCCCCCGACCCCCGCATCTCAACATACACTCAAATACATTCAAACACAAACATGCATACACATCCGACACATCCCCCCCACCCCCGCATCTCAACATACACGCAAAATACATTCAAACACAAACATTCATAAACATCCGACACACACCCTCACCGCTGCATCTCAACATATACACAAAATACATTCAAACACAAACATTCATACACATCCGACTCATCCCCCCACCCCCGCATCTCAAGATACACACAAAATACATTCAAACACAAACATTCATACACATCCGACACACCCCCCCCACCCCCGCATCTCAACATACACTCAAAATACATTCAAACACAAACATTCATACACATCCGACACACCCCCCCAGCCCCGCATCTCAACATACACACAAAATACATTCAAACACAAACATTCATACACATCTGACACACCCCCCCCACCCCCGCATCTCAACATACACTCAAAATACAAACACAAACATTCATACACATCCAACACACCCCCCAACCCCCGCATCTCAACATACACAAAATACATTCAAACACAAACATTCATACACATCCGACACACCCCCTCACCCCCGCATCTCAACATATACACAAAATACATTCAAACACAAACATTCATACACATCCGACACACCCCCCCACCCCCGCATCTCAACATATACACAAAATACAAACACAAACATTCATACACATCCGACACACCCCCCCACCCCCGCATCTCAACATATACACAAAATACATTCAAGCACAAACATTCATACACATCCGACACACCCCCCCACCCCCGCATCTCAACATATACACAAAATACATTCAAACACAAACATTCATACACATCCGACACACCCCCCCACCCCACCCCCGCATCTCAACATACACTCAAAATACATTCAAACACAAACATTCATACACATCCGACACACCCCCCCACCCCACCCCCGCATCTCAACATACACTCAAAATACATTCAAACACAAACATTCATACACATCCGACACACCCCCCCACCCCCGCATCTCAACATACACTCAAAATACATTCAAACACAAACATTCATACACATCCGACACACCCCCCCACCCCCGCATCTCAACATACACGCAAAATACATTCAAACACAAACATTCATACACATCCGACACCCCCCGACCCCCGCATCTCAACATACACTCAAAATACATTCAAACACAAACATTCATACACATCCGACACACCCCCCCACCCCCGCATCTCAACATACACTCAAAATACATTCAAACACAAACATTCATACACATCCGACACCCCCGACCCCCGCATCTCAACATACACTCAAAATACATTCAAACACAAACATGCATACACATCTGACACACCCCCCCCACCTCCGCATCTCAACATACACGCAAAATACATTCAAACACAAACATTCATAAACATCCGACACACCCCCTCACCTCAACATATACACAAAATACATTCAAACACAAACATTCATACACATCCGACTCACCCCCCCACCCCCGCATCTCAAGATACACACAAAATACATTCAAACACAAACATTCATACACATCCGACACACCCCCTCACCCCCGCATCTCAACATTCACACAAAATACATTCAAACACAAACATTCATACACACACCCCCCCACCCCCGCATCTCAACATACACTCAAAATACATTCATACCCAAACATTCATACACATCCGACACACACCCCCACCCCCGCATCTCAACATACACTCAAAATACATTCAAACACAAACATTCATACACATCCGACACACCCCCCCACCCCCGCATCTCAACATATACACAAAATACATTCAAACACAAACATTCATACACATCCGACACCCCCCCTCACCTCCACATATACACAAAATACATTCAAACACAAACATTCATACACATCCGACACACCCCCCCACCCCACCCCCGCATCTCAACATACACTCAAAATACATTCAAACACAAACATTCATACACATGCGACACACCCCCCCACCCCCGCATCTCAACATACACTCAAAATACATTCAAACACAAACATTCATACACATCCGACACACCCCCCCACCCCCGCATCTCAACATACACACAAAATACATTCAAACACAAACATTCATACACATCCGACACCCCCCCCACCCCCGCATCTCAACATACACTCAAAATACATTCAAACACAAACATTCATACACATCCGACACCCCCCGACCCCCGCATCTCAACATACACTCAAATACATTCAAACACAAACATGCATACACATCCGACACACCCCCCCACCCCCGCATCTCAACATACACGCAAAATACATTCAAACACAAACATTCATAAACATCCGACACACCCCCTCACCCCTGCATCTCAACATATACACAAAATACATTCAAACACAAACATTCATACACATCCGACACACCCCCCACCCCCGCATCTCAACATACACACAAAATACATTCAAACACAAACATTCATACACATCCGACACACCCCCCCACCCCCGCATCTCAACATACACACAAAATACATTCAAACACAAACATTCATACACATCCGACACACCCCCTCACCTCCACATATACACAAAATACATTCAAACACAAACATTCATACACATCCGACACACTCCCCCACCCCCGCATCTCAACATACACTCAAAATACATTCAAACACAAACATTCATACACATCCGACACACCCCCCCACCCCCGCATCTCAACATATACACAAAATACATTCAAACACAAACATTCATACACATCCGACACACCCCCCACCCCCGCATCTCAACATACACTCAAAATACATTCAAACACAAACATTCATACACATCCGACACACCCCCCCACCCCCGCATCTCAACATATACACAAAATACATTCAAACACAAACATTCATACACATCCGACACACCCCACCACCCCCGCATCTCAACATACACTCAAAATACATTCAAACACAAACATTCATAAACATCCGACACACCCCCTCACCCCTGCATCTCAACATACACACAAAATACATTCAAACACAAACATTCATACACATCCGACACACCCCCCACCCCCGCATCTCAACATACACACAAAATACATTCAAACACAAACATTCATACACATCCGACACACCCCCTCACCTCAACATATACACAAAATACATTCAAACACAAACATTCATACACATCCGACACACCCCCTCACCTCAACATATACACAAAATACATTCAAACACAAACATTCATACACATCCGACACACCCCCCCATCCCACCCCCGCATCTCAACATACACTCAAAATACATTCAAACACAAACATTCATACACATCCGACACACCCCCCCACCCCCGCATCTCAACATACACTCAAAATACATTCAAACACAAACATTCATACACATCCGACACCCCCCGACCCCCGCATCTCAACATACACTCAAATACATTCAAACACAAACATGCATACACATCCGACACATCCCCCCCACCCCCGCATCTCAACATACACGCAAAATACATTCAAACACAAACATTCATAAACATCCGACACACACCCTCACCGCTGCATCTCAACATATACACAAAATACATTCAAACACAAACATTCATACACATCCGACTCATCCCCCCACCCCCGCATCTCAAGATACACACAAAATACATTCAAACACAAACATTCATACACATCCGACACACCCCCCCACCCCCGCATCTCAACATACACTCAAAATACATTCAAACACAAACATTCATACACATCCGACACACCCCCCCAGCCCCGCATCTCAACATACACACAAAATACATTCAAACACAAACATTCATACACATCTGACACACCCCCCCCACCCCCGCATCTCAACATACACTCAAAATACAAACACAAACATTCATACACATCCAACACACCCCCCAACCCCCGCATCTCAACATACACAAAATACATTCAAACACAAACATTCATACACATCCGACACACCCCCTCACCCCCGCATCTCAACATATACACAAAATACATTCAAACACAAACATTCATACACATCCGACACACCCCCCCACCCCCGCATCTCAACATATACACAAAATACAAACACAAACATTCATACACATCCGACACACCCCCCCACCCCCGCATCTCAACATATACACAAAATACATTCAAGCACAAACATTCATACACATCCGACACACCCCCCCACCCCCGCATCTCAACATATACACAAAATACATTCAAACACAAACATTCATACACATCCGACACACCCCCCCACCCCACCCCCGCATCTCAACATACACTCAAAATACATTCAAACACAAACATTCATACACATCCGACACACCCCCCCACCCCACCCCCGCATCTCAACATACACTCAAAATACATTCAAACACAAACATTCATACACATCCGACACACCCCCCCACCCCCGCATCTCAACATACACTCAAAATACATTCAAACACAAACATTCATACACATCCGACACACCCCCCCACCCCCGCATCTCAACATACACGCAAAATACATTCAAACACAAACATTCATACACATCCGACACCCCCCGACCCCCGCATCTCAACATACACTCAAAATACATTCAAACACAAACATTCATACACATCCGACACACCCCCCCACCCCCGCATCTCAACATACACTCAAAATACATTCAAACACAAACATTCATACACATCCGACACCCCCGACCCCCGCATCTCAACATACACTCAAAATACATTCAAACACAAACATGCATACACATCTGACACACCCCCCCCACCTCCGCATCTCAACATACACGCAAAATACATTCGGGCCGCCCTCCATTAGGAAAGTCTTTGTGCCTCGCGGGCCGGTCAAAAGGGCATGGCAGGCCGCAACTGGCCCGCGGGCCGTATGTTGTGCACCCATGGCATAGGCTGATCTGGTGGGTCTCATAGGTTCTTGCTTAATAACCCTTTGCACCACGTATTGGGGTGCCTGGTTGTGGAAGCATTTGTGTGTTATGGCCAGGGCTTTGAAGACTATCCTCTCCTTGATGGAGAGCCAATGGACTTGTTTTCTTGTGTCTGAAATGTGTTCCCTTTTGGAGATGCCAGCGGCTGCCCTAAGGGCGTTATTCTGGACTACTGTCTGTAGTTTGGAGAGGTTTGTATTGGAGGTTCCTAGGGAGAGGGCATCACAGTAGTCTAATCTTGATCCGATTATTGCTCTTGCAATGGCAAGACAGTTGGGCTTCGAGAGATAAGGTCTAATAGCATTGATATGATATTATATGATATATGATATGGCATTATATAACGCACCTATACACAAGTGTTTCAAGGCGCGACGAGGCAAGGGGGGGGAAACAAGGGGAGGAGAGACAACGATCCTACTAGGCCAAGTGTCATTCAGATCGCGCAAGTGCATGGGAAGGAGGGAAAAGGAAAAGTGCGGGGAGGGGAAGGGAGAGGGGAAAGTGCAGTACAATCGAAAAAAGTGGAATAAATAAGAAAATAAATAAACGGCCAGCTGGTGGCAAGTGCAAGGAAGTGCAGACAAAAAGTGCTGGTAGGGGGACTGTAGGGATACAGAACGGTGCCCAGGTGCAGGGGTTGCCAGGGAGGCAGTACAATGGGCAAATTGATGGGGCCTGGGCCAGAGATCAGAAAGGGTGGCCAGGTAACCCAAGCAGTTTCAGTCAGAAAATAACCAGGGGAGAGAAAGCAGAGGCAAAGAGGAAGGTTTTGAGGTGCTTCGGGAACCAGAGATGGTTCTCCTCGAGTTTCAGGGAGGCAGGAAGTCTGTTCCAGAGAGAGGTCCCAGCCGAAGAGAGTAATCTTCCACCAACTCGTTGCTTGGAGAAGCGACTGACACTGAGGGAGTTGGAGGCGGATGAGCGAAGGTATTGCGGCCCCAGACCCCAGAAGGCGTCGTGTACAATGCAGAGGGTTTTGAACTTAATCCTCGCAGCCACTGGGAGCCAGTGCAGAGATTTCAGTCCTGGAGAGATACGATCCCAGGGCTTGAGGCCAAGGACAAGTCTTGCAGTCCTGTTCTGGATAAGTTGCAGAGGGTGGAGAGTGGTGGCAGGTAGATTTAGATAGAGGCTGTTACAATAGTCCAACCTAGAGAGAACCAGGGCTCTGGAGACAGTTTGGAATGATATGCAGAGGTCGAGGCAATGGCATTGACTTGTCTGTTCATTGAGAGGTCAGAGTCGAGGTAGACTCCTAGGGTTTTTACAGTTTGCAGTACTGGGATTGACGAGTGGTCAATGGTAAAGGAGCTGTACTGTTTAACTTCTTAAGTGTGGCTGGTCAACCAATTATCAGAAGTTCAGTTTTATCCCCATTGAGGCATAACCAGTTTTCTGCCATCCACGTTTGAATTGTAGAGTAGGTTGACTCGAGGATGGCCTTATCGACTTCATAGTCACCTGTAAGGGGAATGAGGACCTGTGTGTCATCAGCATAGTTGGTATACATGATGCCCAGGGCGTCCAGGATCAGGAACAGTGGCCTGGTGAACAGGTTATATAGAGTGGGGGAAATGCAGGATCCTTGAGGGACTCCACATTTGTTGAGGCTTGGGAGTGCACAGGCTGAGTTGGAGAAGACTTTCATAACCCTTTCCTGAAGAAACGAGGTGATCCAAGCTATGGCTGTAGGGGAGAAGTTGGCGGCAGTGGAGAGGTGGTGACAGAGTATTGTGATCTACCAGGTCAAAAGCCGCTGATAGGTCAAGCAGCAGGAGGAGCGCAGGTTTGCCCGCGTCTCTCAAGTCGTCCATTTGATTTTTTAGGTCTATGAGAGCAGTTTCAGTGCCATGCCCTGTGCGGAATCCTGATTGTCTTAGACCAAGCACCTTGTCGGTTTTGAGAAACCTCTGGATTTGCAAGTAAGCTGCTTTGTCCAGAATTTTTAAGAGGAAAGGGACTGTCATGATAGGTCTATAATTCCCTGGGACATTTGGGTCTAGGGTTGGTTTTTTAAGAAGGGGGAGTACCCATGCTTCCTTGAGACTGGTGGGGACGTGTCCTGTTTGTAATCATGCATTGATGAATGCAGTGAGAAAGGGGACAAGAGGGCCGGCGCAATCTTTAATAAGTTGAGCTGGGCAAGCATCCCTCTTGCAGGCGGATGGTTTAAATGAATTCAGATGAGCGATAACCTCTTGTTCGCTCATGTCCTTAAACTCGAAGGATGGGGCGTTATTGCTGGTCATAGACTGTGCCAGGGTTATCTGGTGACTAAGGGCTTGTTGATGGGATAACGTTTTGTTCTGGAGCACGGCGAGTTTGTCCAGCATGGCTGTTTGGATTTGGTTGCACCACTTTTCATCCTTGTGGAGTGTTGGTGGTGGGGTAGTGGGAGTTTCCAGTTCCCTAAAGATGGCAAAAATGTCCTTCCTATCAGATTTAGCATTAGCTATTCTTGAGTTGAACGAAGAGGCTTTTGCTGTAATGATTGATGTTTTGTATTCTATAGATATGGTTTTGAAGGTAGATTTGGTGATGTCATTGGGGTCTGCTTTCCAGTGAGAAAGCGCTGCCCTTTTCTTTGCTCTAAGGTCGTATAGATCTTTGGAGAACCAGGCGTTGGAGTGCTTAGTTCGTTTGGCCTTTTTCAGGGCGAGAGGTGCAATAGCTTCCACTGCCTGAGAGATGATTGTGGTAAACGCATCAGCAAGAGTTTCAGGGTCGTTAGAGCTGGGGGCCTGGAGGGCCGGCACTAATAGGTACGGCGTGAGCCCTTCTTTAGTTAGTTGCCGGGTACTTCTGGCCATAGCTGCTCTTCTTTACACCACCACTCAAATAGAACACAGCGATACTATGACACCATTCGGTATAGCTGTTCTCATACCATCATTTGCCACATCACCCTAAGTAAACACTGCTGGTTACGCGCCCACCAGCCTAGGCGTTTCTCCTCAGGCGTAACGCAGCCAAAACCGGTCTGGATAACAACCTGCCAGAACGAACACATACTCCTGATCTCTCAGCCTTCACACCTACCGCTAAGAAGCAGCTATCACACAAATGCCACACCAGCTGCACACATATCCGGTGCTCACACGCACCTTTTGACTCTCTCTATTCTCTCTACTGACCTGAACTTCGGTTCCCGAGGGCGTTCAACCAACAAGCGCATTGAGACCATACCAATGGTACATAAGGCGCTATATAAATGCAAAGTAACATAACAGATACAGAATATACAGAGTACATTTTACCAGATATTACGCTAGGTATTTACAGTGCGTTAGTATTACACTAGATTAGGTAACAGTCATCTGAGCAATGACACAGGGGCAAGTGGGAATAGTCAGCGTCAGGTGGTGAGCGACTAGGGGTCAGTGGAGAGGATATGTTTAGTTACATTTTTTTCTGAAATGTAGGTAGGGTTGATCAACTCTCGGGTCTTGTGGCAGTAGGTTCCAGGTTTTGGCTGCCTTCACTGGGAAGCTATTTCCACCGATCGTGGTAAGCCTGTATCTAGGTATTGCCAGGCAGTTAGCGTTGCCAGCTCTGGATGGTCTGGGGGAGATTTTCCTGTGGAGTTTATCTGTAAGGTAACTGGGCGCAGCGTTGTTTAGAGCTTTGTGGGTCAGAGATAGCATCTTTAGCTGAAGTTTATTATCAGTAGACAGCCATTTATGTTGGCATCTGATGGAGGAGATATGGGATATTTTGTTTATGCCGAGTGCTGCTCTCAAGACGTTATTTTGTAATGTTTGTAACCTCTGGGTGGTTGTTTTATTTGCTTCACTGTATAGGGCATTACAGTGGCCATCCATGCCTGGATGAGAAGATAAACCCTATTCACCAATTCCGCGTCCTTGCTATGATCCCCAGAAAGCAGGAGGAGGATCTGTGTATCATCTGCATAGTTAGTGTAGGTGATACCCAGATGGTCCAAATCATCGAACAGGGGCTTGGTGAAGATGTTATATAGAGTTGGGGAGACACAAGAGCCTTCAGGAACACCACACAAGATGGGGGTAGGGTCAGCGGCTGCTGATGGAGAGAATACTCTCATGGTTCTCTCGCTCAGGAATGACTCAATCCAACTGATGGCCTCATGGGAGAAGTGAGCGGCAGAATCCAAGTGTCTGCAGAGGACCTTATGGTCCACTAGATCAAAGGCTGCTGAGAGATCAAGAAGTAGCAGAAGTACTGTCCTCCCTTTGTCTCTCAGCTCATCAATTTGGGATTTTAAATCAATTAGGGCAGTTTCCGTTCCGTGTAATGGGCGGAAGCCAGATTGTCTATCTCCTAAGAGTTTATGTAGTTCTAGGTGTTTTTGAATCCGGGAAGTATTCATAAGGCTGGCTATAAGTAGTATATAGACTGCAGGCAGTGCCGCTAACATGTATATAGAGTTCTGGACATTCAATGATATAATTTAGTAAGCAAGTCTCCATGGAAGGAGATGAATTGAAGGATAGGTGTGTCACAGCAAAGAATAGTTTCAAACTCGAAGCAAGGCCGTAGAGGTTTCTTGGCTTGGTGTCAAAGACTGGAAGCAGCCAAGAACTGGTTATCAGCTGCTAAGAACAGTAGATGTGAGAAGCGGAGGCATCCTCGTTAAGTTGCAAAGAGAGAACATCATGGGTGCCAAGTTTTTTCCATTAAAGACTATTAAATGCTAGAATATGACCAAATTCACGTTCTCTGATGACGTGAGCTGAGGATCAAAATAGACGAAGAGCATGGTGCACCAGATTGAAGATAGCGAGTGCCTATAATCTGTTTTATTCCCAGAGGCGTGGATCTACTACAAGGCTGAGTTGAAAGACTGGACAGGGATCTGCATCATTTAAACTGGCAGTGGCTATCCAGTCATGGATAGCCACTGGCAACAACATATGCCCAGCAAAGGACATTCAGGCACCAGGATGTGAACCGAGACCAGACTCTCCAAGCCCCCACATCCAGGCTCACAGAGAAACCCGCTCTTAACCTCGGAAAGTATCAGCTTTCCCTGGAAAGGGCTATTTCTGACCCGAGAAGGCAGGAAGGCGGCCAAAGAACAATATAGCCAAAGGACGAACAGAAACCTTGCAGCACGACCATCTCAGGGTGCTAGCCACCTTTACTAGCCCTTTGGGGTAAATGCAAAAGTGCACAAGTAAAACATAAAACATGGTAGAAAAATACCTATTTTCCCTGCTCGTCATAGGCACATTTTAAAGGTAACCAAAACGCCATGATATAAAAAAAATATATGTATAAAAGTTATAACTGCACTTCACTGTTAGATTATGTGTGCAATTCTAACAGTACAAGAAATTCACATAGTCTCTCAGTAGTGATAGTCATATGGGCTGGACAGCTTCCCAATAAGAAAGGGCAGTGGCATTGAAAGGCTGTTAACATTGTTGGAGATGGTTTTCGACGGGTCCCAGAACACCCACTTGCCCAATGCCCCCGATTTCATGGGACTGTGGTGGGTGGGGGTCGATAATTTCCTTAAGCTACAAGAAACTATCTGAGCAGGTGCAGACAGAATCATTGGCCAACATCAAAATCACGCAGACAGCACGTGCCACACCCCTCTGTCAAATGCGATCATCTGACAAAGAGCAGATGCAAGAACCAAAAAAGTGTTATCGCTGTGGATACAATTACCCTCATGTAGGCCCATGCCCGGCTCTAGGACACAACTGTGACAAATGTGGAGGTGAAAATCATTTTCAGTCTTTGTGTAAAAATTTGAAATATTTCCAGAAATCCCCTACTCGAGGGGAGCAAAGCAGGAGACGAGAAGACTCCCGTTCCAGACAGTGGAGGTCTCCCACTAGCCAAAGACGTCTGTCTACCAGCAGAAAGTGGGAATCTCCACATAAATACAGACAACAAAGAGATAGGAAGGGACGACACCCATCGAAGACGTTCGCCGGATGACTCAAGGAGAAGATCAACTCGCCACAAAGTAAGATACATAGAGGCATCACCCAGACGGCATAATCACTCAGATTCATCATCGTCCAGTGGTGATCGAAAAGAGAGCTACGTACACGCCATAGGCAACAAGATTGCAACTGAATACAGCCCGGCTTTACTGCTGCAAATAAATGGAAGCCCTTGTGAAATCCTAATTGACACAGGAACCACAGTAAATGTGGTAAGCAAAGAAACCTACTAAGGACTAAAAATAAGGGGACACTACAGCCAGCTGACATCTACCCTTATGGCACAAACACGCCACTAAACTGCAAGGGCATGTTTAAGGCCACAGGCAATACAAGGATAAAACGGCAAAGGTGACGCTATATGTACTCAAAGGCCAAGTGCCTGGAGGCAGCATTCTCAGTTTCAAGTCCACTATACAGATGGGACTGGTGCACATCATGTACCAAATCATGACCACGCACACTGCAAATCCAAAGGACATGATGGTGAAAATGTTCCCGTCACTATTCAAAGGCCTAGGCAAGCTGAAAGAAAAACAGATCAAATTACATATCAAACTGGTGGCTCAACATTACAGAGGCATCCCATTGAACATCCAAAGGCAAGTAGAAAATCAGATACCCTCCTCCTCAACCAAGACATCATAGAACATGCAACTGGACCCACACCATGGGTATCACCCATCGTTCCAGTTCCCAAGAAAGAAATGAACACCATTCGCATCTGCGTGGCTATGAGGGCACCAAACATAGCCATTGAAAGAGAAAGACACGCAGCGCTGAGAATGACGGATATGATGCACCTATTGCATGGAGCAAAACTCTCTAAGTTAGACCTCAACAAGGGATAATATGCACTTGAATTCCATCCGAATCCCGCTATAACTACATTTCCAACTAAACTAGGACTATCTCGCTACACGCGACTTCGCTTTGGCATTTCTACTACGGCTGAAATGGTTTGAAATGAATTCACCAAGTTATCAAACATATTCCCTAATGTCTGAACTATAGCGCTAATAATCAGGGTACAAGATCACACATAAAATCCTTTGATTTACACACCACACACTCACAACATGCAGGAACTTTTACTGTTGGGTCAACAAAGTCTTTGACCCTAGGTTATTTATTAGACATAGCAATTTCTTTAATAATATACATTACAACCCAAAACAGGACATTGTGTCAATTTCAAAACATAGCAGTACTGATGCGTACCATCAAATTGAATCCAAAGGATTAAACTCATACAAAGCATGTTTCCTATCATTTGTGACAATACATTTACATACAAACATGTGCTATCCAGAGCGTGATGCATTTCTGGAGTACAGAGACCACAGTGTGACATTAAACACTGAACATTACAACAAGGAGGTTGTCGACACTATAATGTTTCGGCCAGATAAAGCTATTTCTTGAAGCTCACGTGAGAATGGCCTTCTTCAGGACAAGGGGATGATGTGTTATTCATGTCCATAGGGTATCGTCGGTTACTTATTTGCTGTTGTAAGTTCTTGCAAACTGTCCCCCTTTGAACTAGTGGGAGGTACTTTCTTGTTCAAACTCCATCGAAGAAATGATGATGGTTGCAAGGAATCTTGTCTATCTTACGATTGAGTCACCGCTCATGCCATGTGTTGAATCACGGCAAAATGTATTGGTAAAGTTGGTAGTGTCAACGTGGACATATGTTTTTTTTGGGTAAAGATTCCCAATTTTGTCGCCGCCCACTTCAGCGTCAGGTGACCCAGGCAGCCTAGAAGCTTCAGGAGAGCCGGATCAAGGGCCGGGAGCACCACAGTGAATCGCCTTGGTTCAGGCTTTGAAAGGTTCTGAGGACACTTGTCCAGAGCTTTGATCATCATTCTTCCTGGTCCCAGTGTCTGGATTTCGGTCTAATAGTTGAAACACTGTCCCAGTACCTTTTCAGAACCATGTGTATGCACCCCCATCCTTCCATCAGACACACCTGCACCAAGGTACGTTTTTGCGGTCAGCCAACCAAATCGCTCGGGGAAGTGGTAGAGTCTGGGTGCCCCTCTACTGGGAAACTTGGGATGTGGATTTCAGAGGGCGTCTTGACACCCCACCCAGAACTATCAAGAGCCCCATTGTGGGCCCCTGGCTGTAGAGCACGTCTGCAATGATTCTACTGGCCGTACCACCTACCTGCTCTTAAAACTGTCTAATGTTGGTTGTCCTTAATCTATGTTAATCCACCCATGTATTGACTGTTCCATTAACTCCCCTCCACAACCTGGTCAGAATGTCAAACTCACCCCATTGGAAGGAGTTCACTGCTTCCCGTCAAATCAGATTTCTGATCTATTGTATGTTCTTTTGTGATCAAAACAGCATTATTCTTCCCTGCATATAGATAGGCTGCAGTCATGAAGTGAGGGAGCACTGCTTCCCTTCAGAGTCGGAGTACAGTGTCCAGGCAAAGTGCTTTTCAGCCTCAGTGACCTACTGGAGGCCAGCTTGGGACTAACGCCCCTACGGTTACCAGTGGAGCGGAACCTGACTGCATTTCTATCCCACATTTCCTTCCTGTATAGCAGCAGAATGTTATGCTCACCTGGCTCCCACAGGGGTGTCGAACGGAACTGGACTCCCACGGTCTCCACCAGCGTGATGCGTAGTGCAGAGATGACTGACTCGACTGGCCCACCTAGCTTCGTCTGCTTGACCCATAGAAGTAGAAGTAGTCTCCAAAAGACGGAGAAAGGGAATTAGCCACCCGTGGATTCGAGTATTAGCACCTCACTGCCTCCTCACCTCCGATATTCCCTTTCACAAAGCTCACCTTATAGTTTTGTATGATGATCTCTCCATCCTGCGAGGAATGCAGGGGCGCGTTGATGGCCAGTTACTTCACTGGCTTGAGGATATTGGAAGAGTTCTAGACAAATCTTGACTCAAAACCTCCAGGCGAAAGGCTGTAAGTATATAATTCTAAAGAGTTCACAATTTCTGAATAATCACTCTGTCCAATTCCTTTGTTTCTGTTGCAGATTAGACCCAAAAGAAGATAGTCTTGTGGCAGCTGAAAGCGCTCAGGTAAGAGTCTGTGTTATCCAACACTGTCCGGTAAATGTTGCCAAGGTTTAACTCGCTGCTTTCTCTTTACATGCAGGTGCGGCGAAAGAGGATTTGGCGTTCTGGTGGAGAATACCTCCGGCGGTAAAATCAGGTAACTATATGATGGCAAGAGATTGTCCTCGTTTGTTCCTTGTCGTTTTCTTGTTCCCCCTTAGGTGCTGGAATGCGGCAACCAAGTGATGGAGACAGCGCCGGACCGTGGTGGTGCTGCGAGGAATGGTGCGTATGGAGCGGCGCTGCTGCTGGCGAAGCAACGCGTTTAAAATGAAGTATTTTTCTAGTTCGAAGACGAGTTGAATCCGAAATCAGGTAAGAAATCCAGTAACGTTCTTGTTCTATCCTTTCTTCTTCTTTCTCCCTCTTTCTAAGCGCTCTGGCTTCGAAGCGGGCGTGGCAGGATGCTGGATGCCTACTGCAGGCACGGTGAGCATCACGCTGCAGGATGCAGAATAACGTGAAGCATGTGCTGCTCTTCGGGCGTGGTTTAAATAGCCTCCAAAGTAGTCCCAGGTAAGTATTCCTCCACAACCACACCCAAGCAACAAAATAGGTAAAGTAGTCCCTTCCAAGCCTCACAAGGGCTTGGATTCCTTGCAGCATGGTCTGCATCAGGTAAGTTAACATATGAGCCTGGAGCCTATGGCGCCAGGACTGATGTCCCATATGAGCCTGGCACCACAGGCGCCAGGACTGTACCCAGATAGCCCCTAACAGGGGTTGCTGGACTTGCTCCAGATGACATGATGCCTGCTTCCGGGGTTGATGGACTTGGTCTGGATGCACGGGGGTAGGCATCATGACACAGAAGCCACCTTAACCATCAACTGCCTGCAATCAGGTATTTGTAGTTAGGGGGACAGGATTCCTTTAAAGTATTGGCAAAGCCAATAGATAAGTCAACTGTTCCACAGAAGCAAAAACAAAAGTAAGTCTTTAAAAGAAGGGGTCCTCGCCCAATCCAGCACACTAGGGGAAGCCCAGAGGGGGGTGGGATGATGGTGGCACTGGCAGGAACTCCACCAATCACAACCTGATGAGGGAGATGTAGGCTCAGGACTTCGGCATGCAAGATCACCCCAGTACACAGATTCCTGGTTGCAGGGGGTGGAAGGGCCGCCGGTGCAGATGTCATTTTCGGGATTGGGTCTGGCTAGACGGCTCTTCCGAACTCCAGCGAGACAATACCTGTGACTTGTTAGCTGGACGTCCCAGGCACCCCGAGATGCAGACCACTAAAAGTCCCACAATGTTAGGAAACCCCCAGGACACGATGGAAGCATGCAGCAGCGAAGATCGCGGTTCTCAAGTGGCGGCATACGACCCACGTGGGGAGCTCAGAGAACTCACGTCAGGCTCATGAGCTGCCTCCGCTGTGCAAGAAACCATAGAGAGGGCGAGTGGCTCGCTCACCCACTCTCACGTCTAGGCTTTGCTTCCGAACAGCTATAAGCAGGGTGAGGAACGGCGGGAGACCTCTAAGGGGTGCAACAAGACTGATCAGCACATTCAGGCTACAGGGCTCTTGTGAGAATTACCTGATTAGCAAACTCGACCATCAGGAAAAGGTGCACCACCCAAGAGTAATAAAAGGGACAACAGGAAAGAGATTGGGGGGGGGGGTTGAATTACAAGACCCGGGGTCTGGGCAATCCTAGCCAATCACAAGATTTATTGGGCGATTTAAGAAATTAAGGCAGTATAAAAGGAGATAGGCATTGACATTATAAAAGGAGACAGGCATTGGGGAAGTTAGGATGGAGAGCTTGAGAGCTCCAAGGCAGTATAAAAGGAGACAGGCATTGACAGTATAAAAGGAGACAGGCCTTGGTGAGTTTGGGACGGAGAGCTTGAGAGCTGGTGCAAGAGGATAGGAGTTTACTGCATAGTGTAGGAGATTTACTAAGAGCCAACTGGGAGCTAGAGTCCAGGTCCTGGCAACTGAGAGCCCCTCAAAGAAAGGTAAACCGCTGGCACTAGGTGCAGGGCAGTGCACCCATGAGAGTAGAGGCAATAGAGACTGTAGTGGGCTCTTGACTAAAAGGGGGCACCCCTTGACAGGTGTGTTATAAGGGCTGTCTGAAAAGTACCTTGCCAGGGGGAGGGTAAGGAGGATGGGGTCAAGGGGGGGGGGGGGATCTACTGGTTTAACAACTAAGCCTGGGCATTTGCGCGAATAATCAAAGAAGGTGCTGGGGCGGTATTACTACCCTGTCACGGAGTGATTTGGGAAATAAGCAGAAGGGGCTGTGACCCCCGGAACTGTGTTTTCCAATGTGCCAAGATTAGTGTCTCCAGTCTGCTTTGCCACATACCTTTTCCTCTATTCCCAAAATCCCACCAACTCTGCCCTTCTCTTACAGGAGAAAACCTATAAACCACAGGGATATGACGTTTGTACAACAACAAAGGAGGAGAAGCCATTTAGTGGTTCTTACAAGTGTGTGGTAGAAGGGAGCCCACAGCTACTGGTGCTACGATACAGCAGGTCCACTCTGACACCCACCCTCCAGCATGCTCACAAACACTCCTCAGGAGGGGGAATGGGGGGCAATAGCTTACTGTTGTGGGTTGTGTGGGTCAACACTGGCTCCGTCATCGCTGCAGCAGGACGAGGCTCTTGGAAGGAAGCAATGAAGAGAGTTCATTAAGAGGAAACAGCAGGCAAAACACGTTCATACTTCACATCTTAAGAAATGTAACACCCCCCCACCCTTCAATGGGCTGATCTGATCTCCCCCTCCCATCCTTCAATGAGCTGGTCTGACAGTTGTGGTGTTGGCGAAAGATGTGGATGAGGCCTTGCCTGTCGGGAGATGGTGCGGGCGATTTTAGTTGATATGGAGAAGGCGTACGATACGGTGTGGAGGGATGGGTTGCTATTTGTGTTGGGAGAGCAAGGTGTTAAGAGGAAGATGTTTTCCTGGATTAAGGATTTTTTGATGAATAGGGTGTTTCGGGTGCTTTTTGCGGATGTGTTGTCCCAAGAGGTTTTAATGGAGAATGGGATGCCCCAGCGTAGTGTTATCAGCTCTATTTTGTTTCTTGTAGCGGTGGATGGCCTTCTAGAGAAAGTTGGGGAGTGGGATTCTATGCAGATGATTGAGTGATTTGGGTTAGGGGTAAGGTGGGTGGAGTGATTCAAGGAAAGTTGCAGGAGGTTTTGAAACGGTCATGTCAGGCTTGGAGTTTTAATATGTCCTCCTCCAAAACGGTGTGTATGCTGTTTAACAGGTGACGTAGTGGTGTCAGTTTGGATCTCAAGTTGAGCGGGGAGGGGTGTCGGAATACCGGTTTCTTGGTGTGCTCTTGGATGACTGCCTGTCGTGGAAGTTGTAAGTGGAGAGGACAGTGGCAAAGTGTAAAAGGCATCTTAATTTGTTGAAGGTGGTCTCGGCTCAGGAGTGGGGTGGAGGGCAGAGTAGTATGAGGATGTTGTATGTGGGGTTGGTCAGGAGTGTGCTGGAGTTCGGAGTTCAGCTGCAGAGCAATAATAGTCGGACTCAGCTGGGTGTGTTGGATGGTGTCCACGGAAGGGCAATGTGGATTGTGACAATTCGGTCCTCCCTCGCAGAGGCTGTGCAAGTGTTGGCAGGGATGTGGCCATTGGATTTGAGAGGAGCTGAGTGCTAGGTATTGGTTGCGATGCAAGTCCCTCAGTGTGTGGCATCCTGTGAAGAAGTGTCTGTTGGTTAATTGGTTGCATGCCTATATGGGAGATGGGAGATGGGAGAGGAAAGGGGGGACTTTTGGGTTCCAAGCGGACAGGCTGGTGAAACGATTGGGGGTGGAGGAGTTGTGTATGGTGGAAGATGTGGATAGGGTGGTAGTGCTGGTTTGGATGCGGCATGATCCAATTGTCTGTTTGGATTTGGCCACGGTGGTGGTCAAGAAGAGTGGTGATCGGGGGTGATTATGAGATTGGCGGTGCAGTATGCGGAGGGGAAAGTTGGCGCACGGGTATATACGGATGGTTCCAGGGATCCGGTGAGGAACAGGGTTGGTATGAGAAGTTTTGGGTGGCATTTGTTAAGGATTCCAATCGGGCGTCACACACTGGACCAGGACACTTGGTCTTAGCCTGGGATGTGATGCTCAATAGGAATGCTTTTTCTTGATTTTCTATTAATTCAAATTGAGCCGGTACCCGAACGGTTTGACACCCCCTTCTACAAATACCCCGGGTCACAATGGACCATGAACCAGGCCAGGTGGTGAAAATACAGTATTTATTTATTTAAAAATTCACAATAATCACACAAATTTTAATATTGGGCAGCAATCACCCATGGGGTGATAATTACAATAACAACCACTGAACTACACTTGGTTAACCTTCTACAAGTACATATCCGAAGACCAATTGAATAGGAGTACTTTTTCACTTAGGATAGATAGCACCCAAGTTAAGGTTGCCCCCGGCAATGTTCCCTCAAACCACAAATAAAGAAAGAAGCAGCAGGTAGTCAGGGATAAGAGGCAGCAAACAGAACCAAAATCTGACCTTCCCTCACAGAATAAGAGGCAAAACGGATTTTGAACCCTTTGCAAAGGCCTACAATGACTCGGATTTTGACAAATAATTAATTATATGTGTGTTTAAATAATGATATGCATATGTTTTATCACAGTATTAGGGATGTTATATCACTAGCAACTATCAGGTAAGGTATCAGAAAAGCATACGGTTTACAAAGCAGGAGTGCAGCCAAATGCACATGTGGAAAAGTTGCATTTACACTGTTTTAGCTTTAAATGTCAAAAATGTATTTTTTTTAAATGGGTGAAAAACACTGGATTGGAATGCGGTTTTGGCCAGGGTGATAGATACACAGCACAGGGCAAATATACACGAGAAAGGCGGGCTATAGCTGAAGAAGTGAGAGAGATTTGGAAGATATAATGAGGTTAATTTCTTAGGAAAATAGAGCAGCTAAAGAGAGAAAATGGGTTTTAAAAATGAAAGGCAAATTTGACTTAAACTAAATTATTTAGACTATATTGTTAAAGAAAGACACGGTAGGATCCCGCGATAATTTGCAACTTAACCCTTTCACCCCACGTTCAGATCTATATGGGAATTTATTTCAATTATTCCAAATATTGCTAAGGAGTTACAAGATGAGGTGAATGAAAGAATGGCGCTAACACTAGAAAAGCAAGAACTGTGTGCACAGAGAATTAGAACAGTCTAGACAAGTAATCAGGATATGGATAGGGTTGCTTAGAGAGTGGAACAAAGACCAAAGTCAAGATGGGGTAGACTATGTTATGGGATGGGGGTATACTCACAGTCCGCTCTTAAATTTGGTATTAGGAACAGTCAACCGGGTTCTGGACTCCAGGGCTCGGGACATCAGGTAGCGACGGACTCTCCTAGCAGGGCAACAGCTGGGCCTGTCTGGTCACTGGATAACAAGGACAGCTGGTTGGCAGGGTTGCAGCGGGCATGCAGTTAGTGGGCAAAAAGCTGGTCTGGTCTCAGGATGCTCCCCAAAAGAATACCACAGCATTTTCCTTTGGTTATTGGGATTTTTAAGTGGGATGTCTAGATTGAGGCCTTGCTGGGGATAGGTGCAGCAATGCGTTGGCCTTGCAGTGGAATCAGCTATGCTTTGACCCTTCAGTGGAATCTGGAATCTGGCAAGATGAATGTAGACGGTCAGGAACGCAGGCGCAGGAAATTCAGAAAAGAGTGTCCAGAGTTCTGTCAGCCACTCTTTTTATAGAGCAAAGTGACATCATAGAATTATATGGTAGGGCAGGCTTAGCTAAGCACACCTCTAAACAACTGGATTGGTCAAGGGCGATAGTTACCACCTTCCTCTCAGCTGATTGGGTTTCAAGGGCATGATGTCAGATTTATGATGCGAGTTTTACAACGTTCAGAACCTCCCATAGTTACTTTAGCTAAAATCAATTTTTGACATAAATGGCACATTTGTATAGTTGGGACATCTCAACAAATTACATAAGCAGGTTACACATTTTCTGCAGAATATGCCAGTCCAACTCTCCATTCTGTAAGACATTTTTTCACCCTTCTACTAATTTTTAGTCATTTTTAGTATGAAATATTTGGCCTAAAATTCTTTAACTTTACACATGTGTATGGATTATCATTGGGCATGTCAGTATTGAATTTCACATTGACATCATGTACACCTTTCTTGGAATACCCAATTCTCTGTCATTTCTGTTCCCGATATGTCAGTGAATGCTACAACGTCTTAAATTAAACCCCACAAAATTACTTTAAAACTGTCAACTTTTTACATTCCTGTGAATTTCTGTTGCAAAAATAACCGTCTTAAAAGTTTCTTAATAAAATAGTATTTTGAAACAAATGGGCTGGCCTTTGTCCTTCACTGGCTAATTTTATTTTCTTCAGCTACCACCAACTGTCACTTCAGCTCAGCGTGGGGAGGGGGGTTTCCCAGTTTGATTGAAGGTTTATGGCCACTTCCACTTCACAGGTTGGTGTCCCAGCACTTCTATTGTAAAAGGCCTCAGCCCAGACAAAAGTCTGCCATGGTAGCAATTAGCACTTGTGTGTTCTGGAATCCATTGTGAGGGGCCGTCTGTTGCTAGCAACCCCCAAGCAGAAGCTGGGGCTGATTTCCCCCACATTGCTAGACAAGGGTAGGGCATTATCCAACATACACTTTTAAACAAGTATTTTTCTCATTTGCAAAAGAAGGTTTAAACATGTAATGACTGCTTGCATTGTCCTTTCAAATTCGGGTTTTCTCTTCACTCTGAATTCCCACATTGTTTTGTAGCCATAGTTAGTTTCTGGTATGCAGCCATTTGCTTAAAGACAGATGCAATGAAATTGACAAAGGCCCAGAATGCCAGGGCCTCTTTGAAGCATTGATCTTTGATATTTTGTAGCCTAAAAGTAAAGTGTTTCCCGTGTAGCTGAAGTAAAGCTTCTTTTGATTCCTTCAGATCTGAACAACAGCCTGTCATTCAGGGATACTGCTCTTGTCTGCTGGATCACAATTTGAATGTGGATGGGCATGGCAGGGTCTCGTTCATAAAAGTAGTGTGATGAGGAACAGAGGAAAAAGCATCAGAGCGGAATCATTTTTAAATGTAAATATTTCCCTTTTTCAATGAGAAACTTTGGGCTTGCAGCAAAGCAGCACTGCTTTTTCGCTCCTCTTCTTTTGTACATGTAAGAAACACACTGGCAGGCTTTCCCAGTGTGCCCCCTGGTTACATCCTGCCCAATATGTGCTTGGCAAGATGGTGCAGCCATCTTTTTGCAGCTGCAAAATGCAGTTTTGGTGTGAGGCAGTGGTGCTCAAAGGAGCCAGCGCAGCCATTTTGCTGTTTCTGCTGAAGTGCAGCTTGGTTTTGGATGGTAGTACTGCTGAGTGGGTAAATATATCCCACACTAGGTTGTCGCATGATGTATCCGTCTGCACAGCAGAGTTAATGGCTATTAATATGGCAGTGATTCGAATTATGGGGAAACAGTTGGCTAAGGTGGTGGCGTTTGTGAATTTGATTAGTGCGTTGTTGGCTATCAAGGAGGGGAATTGTGATAGGGAGCATATAGTTGTGCTCAGTGTGTTGCGGGGGGTACCTTGGTGGATTTGGCTTGGGTCCCCAGCCATTGTGGGGTCTTGGGTAATAAGTTAGTGCACCGGGCTGCGCATGGGGCCACGTTGAGGGGGGAGGTGGATGTGGAAGTCCCATTGAGTGTGGCTGAGGTACAGGTGATGGTGCGCGGCAAGATTAAGAATATGTGGCAGGATCGGTGGGATATGAGTTCAAAGGGGCGGCATTGGTATGCAGTGTGCAGGGAGGTGCAGGTTCGGGCATTTGACGGGGGTGTAGTGTTGGCACAAAGGGAGGAAATTATTTTGCATCGCCTTAGGGTGGGTCATGTGGGCTTGCCGGGATGGAAGTGTATGATGGGCAGAGTTGCATCAGCGGCGTGTGAGGCTTGCGGTTGCCCGGAGAAGGTGTCTCATATGTTGGACTGAGTGAGGTTTCATGTGCCGAGGGAATCGCTCAGAGTCAGGGTGAGTGGCATTGGGGTGGTTGTATGGGGGTTACCTGATCTGTTCTGTTGGAAAAGAGGCGTACACAGTCATCTGTGCTGGGTCCTGCTGAGGTAGGCACAGGTGCAGAGGTAATTTTAGGACGCATGATGCAGTTTCGGTCGGTCACAGTGCAGGATTTCGGTTCCAGACACTTTCCAGCAGAACACCAAATGAAGAAAAGATGAAAACCTCTGCGGAGCTGATCACCTCAGGACACCTCCAGGGAGCAATGAAGACTAGTTGCAACGGGAGTCACCATGATCAGACGATGAGAGGCAATATTCAATGGATGAACAAAGGAGCAGGTCCAGCACAGCTTCTGTTCGTGCAAGAAAAGGCAGGAGCCTACGTCTTGTAGTACAAGCTGAAGATCCTCCAAGTACCAAGGATGCACTAGGAAAGGAGATGGCAGCAGTGAGGTAGCTCAGGAGCGAGTTGGTCATTCCACCGGTTGATCCAGGGTCACTTCCAAACACTCAGAAGGCACGGATCCTCGAGCAGGGGTGGAGACTGCCCGGTACAGTTGTCAAAGCACTGACATGGGCCTTCTTGAGATCAGGACAGAGAAGCAGGGTTTCACTGGGACAGCACTAGAGTGGAGTGGATGTTGGTCAGCTGCTGAGGACCTTTTCTGGTCGTCAGTGGGGTGCACTTCTTTGTAGGGGTCTTGGCATAAACAATGATCTGTCAAATAGCTGCAGGAGGCCGCCTTTTATCCAAAATTTGGGCGGGGAGCTCTCCCAAGCCCACGAGTGGCAGGGATCTGCACCATTTAAACTGGCAGTGGCTATCCAGTCATGGATAGCCACTGGCAACAACATATGCCCAGCAAAGGCCATTCAGGCACCAGGATGCGAACAGAGACCAGACACTCTAAGCCCCCACATCCAGGCTCACACACAAACCAACTCTTAACCCTGGGAAGTAGCAGCTTTCCCTGGAAAGGGATTTCCATATAGGGCAATTTCTGACCCGAGAAGGCAGGAAGGCGGCCAAAGAACAATATAGCAAAATGACGAACAGAAACCTGCAGCACGACCATCTCAGGGTGCTAGCCACCTTTACTAGCCCTTTGCAGTAAATGCAAAAGTGCACGAGTAAAACATAAAACATGGTAGAAAAATACCTATTTCCCCAGTTCATCAAAGGCACATTTTAAACACAACCAAAACGCCATGATATAAAAAGATATAGAGATAAAAGTTATCATAACTGCACTTCACTGTTAGATGATGTGTGCAATTCTAACAGTGTCAGAACTTCCAAAAGATCCTTGTGGATGCAATGGAAAAGACAATCCTAGTTACTTTCAACATAAACCAAGATGGCGGCTTTTTGATCTGTTTTTTTGTTCCTCAGCACAGGTCCTAGTTCTTTCCAAGATGGCGACCGCCACCTACACAAATCTATAACGGGATCCTGAAATATCGGGTACATGTGTCGCTACTCTGCTCCCTAGTGGGCTTCTAAGCTGTGCTCTAAAATTGCTATTCTACTTTCCTCCTATCTTTTTCTCCTACAGTGTTTCATTCCTTTCTTCTGTGCGGTCTTTCCCGCACAGTGCAGATTCCTTACTACCACTTGCTATTCTGCTAAAGTTACTTTGCATCCCTTTCTGAAGACTACCTGTTGCTGCATCGAATTTCCAAGGACATTCTTCTTCTTGGGAAGTCATTCTTCACCTTTACTTCGGTTCACGAAGCACCGGTTCCAGAAAGAACTACTGCCGCATCGGATCAACAGGTTTTTTTTCCCAGTGAGGATTTCCTGTGGATGCCGCCCTCCGGTCACTGAGAGCCCAATCATTGGTCACTTTAGTGGCTCGAGGGAGACATACCTTTTGCTTCACGAGGATTCAACTACATCGATACTGGATACTGAAGTTCACGTGAGTTATACTTCAGAATCTATCTATTAATAGTGATAAACAGTACAAGACATTCACATGGTCTCGCAGTGCTGATAGTCATATGGACTGGTCAGTTGCCCCATAAGGGCAAACACACAAGGAAAATAACGCAGATGGCTTTACTGGCCCCCAAAGTCAGGTCAGGGGTCAAAGCAAAAAGAAAGGCTGTCCCGTAGAAATCTATGGAGGGAAATGTGCAAAACGAAAATCCTTCCCAACAAGAATGTTGCAAAACAAAAGTGAAGAAGGCACACAAAGTACTCCTGCAGCACTCCCTTGTAATGTGGTGTGTGCTGCACTAAAACACAACAGAGAGCATGACAGAGTGAAACAGGCCCCCTGCACTCTTAGCCTTAGGGGCCCACTAAGGCCCCCAAATGAAAGGACCTGCGCAGGTAAGTGAAGTGGAGGACTCCGAAACAGATCTACTGGGGGTCCCAAGATTCTCAAACAAGAAACAGCTGCAAAAATGACACTTCCTTCCAACATACGAGTTTGAAAATCCTCTTCAAAGCATCTAAAAATGCATCTAAATGTCTCTGCGGAGATCAAAGAGGTAAAACCTGTAAACCTGAGGTCAGCATCTCCAGATCTGGTCCTTTGAGGAGATCTGCTGTTGAGGCGAGGGTCTTCTCCAATGGTTGCAGGTGTCCTGGACCTTCAATAATGCGAGTACTGGGCCCCGCCTCTACTGGAGCCACCGCATAAGAAGGTAACGCAGGCATGTGATCGTTATAAGGTTCCTTTTTATTTCTTTTCTACAGCCCTGAGAACACATCGAGGCCTGAAACATGCATTTGCAGGATTGTACGTGATCGCAGGATCATTTGCAGCATTTAGGTTCTAAAAAAGCAGGTAATTTCTCTTATAAATAATCCACAAACAAATTACATTTTTGTTAGGTTCTTAAATGATAAATGCCTAGTATTTTTTTTACAATTTGTTGGCATTTGCTAAACTGTTAATAGGACGTTAGATGATCCAATGAGTAAACAAGCATTATCTCGGTCCAGGCAACAAATTTATCAGTAGCACAATCACCCGATATTATGAATGACGTCCCAGTCACACAGTTCCATTTCATGCAGGGGTCCAAACTTATGAATTTCCTAGGGGATGGAGAGTGTGGGGGTCAGGAGGGGTTGGGGGTGGCACTGCCCAGATAGAGCAGTCACATTGAAAGGGTGTTAACATTGCACCCACGTGCCCAGTGCCCCCGATCTAATGGGACTGTGGGGGGAGGGATAATTAACTTAAGCTACAAGACACTATCTGAGCAGGTGCAGACAGAATCATTGGGCAACATCAAAATCATGCAGACAGCCCAAGCCACACCCCTCTGCCGAATGCGATCAAGAACAAATCTTGTTGCTCCATTTATAGGTTCCTGTGCTCTTTTGCAGGCACGTTCGGGAAGTGGAAGAGTGTGGGAGCCCCTCTCCTGGGAAACTTGGAATGTGGATTTCAGAGTGTGTTTTGACACCCCACCCCAGTCAGGACAAGAGCCCCTTTGTGGGCCACTGGCTGGAGAGCACATCTGCAATGATTCTGCTGCCGTACCACCCACCTGCTCTTAAAACTGTCTAATGTTGGTTGTTCTTCATCTATGTTACTCCACCCATGTTCCATTAACTCCCCTCCACAACCTGGTCAGAATGTCACTCAAACTTACCCCATTGTGAGAAGCTCACTACTTCCTGTCAAATCAGATTTCTGATCTATTGTAGGTTCTCTTGTGATCAAAACAGCACTGTTCCTTCCCTGCATATAGATAGGCTGCAGTCATGAAGTGAGGGAGCACTGCTTCCCTTCAGAGTCTGAGTGCAGTGTCCAGGCAAAGGGCTTTTCAGCCTCAGTGACCTGCTGGAGGCCAGCTTGGGACTAACGCCCCTAAGGTTACCAGTGGAGGGGAAGCTGACCGCATTACTATCCCACATTTCCTTCCTGTATAGCAGCACAAGCCACCTTAACCCTCAACTGCCTGCAATCAGGTACTTTTAGTTAAGGGGTCAGGATTCCTTTAAAGTATTGGCAAAGCCAATAGATAAGTCAACTGTTTCACAGAAGGAAAAACAAAAGCAAGTCTTTAAAAGTAGGGGTCCTCGCCCAATCCAGCACACTAGGAGAAGCCCAGAGGGGGGTGGGATGATGGTGGCACTGGCAGGAACTCCACCAATCACGACCTGGTGAGGGAGATGTAGGCTCAGGACCTAGGTATGCAAGATCACCGCCGTACACAGATTCCACTAGAAACCACCACTAGGGTCCCAAGATCCACAGGACCCACTTACTAAGACTGCTGTTTGCAGGGGGGGGGGGTCAAAGGGCCGCAGGTGCAGAGGTCATTTTCGGGATTGGGTCTGGCTAGACGGCTGTTCCAAACTACAGCGAGACAGCACCTGTGACTTGTAAGCTGGACGACCCAGGCACCCCGATATGTAGACCACTAAGTGTCCCGCAATGTTAGGAAACCCCCAGGACATGAAGGAAGCAGGCAGCAGCGAAGATTGCGGTTCTCAAGTGGCAGCAAACGACTCACGTGGTGAGCTCAGAAAACTCACATCAGGCTCACGAGCTGCCTCCGCTGTGCAAGAAACCATACTGAGGGGGAGTGGCTCGCTCACCCACTCTCATGTCTAGGCTTTGCATTCCAACAGCTATAAGCAGGGTGAGGAACGGGAGACCTCCAAAGGATGCAACCAGACTGAGCAGGACCTTCAGGCTACGGGGCTCTTGTGAGAATGACCTGATTAGCAAACTCGACCATCAGGAAAAGGTGCACCACCCAAGAGTAATGAAAGGGGCAACAGGAAAGAGATCGGGGGGGGGGGGTGGAACACCAAGACTGACCAATTAGAAGACCAGCGGCCTGGGCAGTCCTAGCCAATCACAAGATTTATTGGGCGACTTAAGAAATTAAGGCAGTATAAAAGGAGACAGGCATTGACAGTATAGAAGGAGACAGGCATTGACAGTATAAAAGGAGACAGGCATTGAGGAAGTTGGGATGGAGAGCTTGAGAGCTCCAAGACAGTATAAAAGGAGACAGATATTGGGGAGGGTAGGATGGAGAGCTTGAGAGCTCCAAGACAGTATAAAAGGAGACAGGCATTGGGGAAGGTAGGATGGAGCGCTTGAGAGCTCCAAGGCAGTATAAAAGAAGACAGGGTTTGGGGAAGTTGAGATGGAGAGCTTGAGAGCTCCAAGACAGTATAAAAGGAGACAGTATAAAAGGAGACAGGCATTGGGTATGGTAGGATGGACAGCTAGAGAGCTCTAAAACAGCATAAAAAGAGACAGGCATTGTGGAAGTTGGGATGGAGAGCTTGAGAGCTCCAATACAGTATACAAGGAGACAGGCATTCGGGAAGTTGGGGTGGAGAGCTTGAGAGCTCCAAAACAGTATAAAAAGAGACAGGCATTGTGGAAGGCAGGATGGAGAGCTTGAGAGCTCCAAGGCAGTATAAAAGGAGACAGGCATTGACAGTATAAAATGAGACAGGCATTGGGGAAGTTGGGATGGAGGGCTTGAGAGCTGGTGCAAGAGGATATGAGTTTACTGCATAGTGTAGGAGATTTGCTAAGAGCCAACTGGGAGCTAGAGGCCAGGTCCTGGCAACTGACAGCCCCCATAGAAAGTGAAACCAATTGCTCTAGGAGCAGGGCAGTGCACCCATGAGAGTAGAGGCGATAGAGACTGTAGTGGGCTATTGACTAGGAGGTGGCACCCCTTGACTGGTGTGTTATAAGGGCTGTCTGAAAGGTACCTGGCCAGGGGCAGGGTAAGGCGGATAGGGGCCAGGGGGGGGTTCTACTGGTGTAACAACTGAGCCTGGACATTTCCCCGAAGAATCAAAGTGTGACGCCTGGAACTGTGTTTTTGAAGCTATGCATTTGGACCAAGGAAGCAGGTCCTTCTAGTTTAGACCCTGACGCCTTCCTCTATTATCACTCCATCCAAGCAGAGGTGGACAGGAGTGCACCCACTTGTACCTCAAGCCCAGGGGACAGATAGGGGGTGCAAATGAGCTGCAATGAGGTCGGATCAAGGGTGGTTTCAAGGCTATGGCAAATATTCCTAGCAGCCATATGTTTGTTCCCCTCACCTCCTGTACAGGGGTTCATGGGGCAACCAAGACAGCCATCTTGTGCTCAATTGTCCTACCCCCTTGGGTGCTCATGCCACCTCCACAAGGAGTAACAAAGGTGCTGACCTTGTTCCCTGGTTTCACGAGTGCTCTGGTCTGCATCGCGACTCTATGTTGTGCCATGCTGTGCCAGATGTGCAATTCAATGCCCTGCCTTTCTTAAAGCAGAAGGTTTGGGAGAGTATTTCATGAGTGTGGCGTGACCTATTTGCAATGCCTGAGACATCACTTTCTCTAACCGTCATATGTGGACACTCAGGTGCCCCAAGCTACCCGAGCACCTGGGAATATCACTCAGAACCACAGAGCGCACCCAACGTTTCAGAGTTCAATGCTAACCAGTGGCACAGCTGCCACCGTCACCACTCCAGTGTATACACATCCAATGTGCCAACACGCCCAGAGCGAGGTCAATACTAACCAGTAGCACAGCTGCCAGTGTCACCACTCCAGTATACACAAATCCAATGTGCCAACACGCCCAGAGCGAGGTCAATGCTAACCAGTAGCACAGCTGGCACCGTCACCACTACAGTATATACACACCCAATGTACCAACATGCCCAGAGCGAGGTCAATGCTAACCAGTAGCACAGCTGCCACCGTCACCACTCCAGTATACACACATCCAATGTGCCAACACACCCAGAGTGAGGTCAATGCTAACCAGTAACACAGCTGCCACCGTCACCACTCCAGTGTATACACATCCAATGTGCCAACACTCCCGGAGCAAGGTCACTGCTAACCAGTAGCAGAGCTGCCACCGTCACCACTCCAGTGTATGCAAGTGACGACGAACATATAGCCCAAAGCAAAATGGAGGAGGCACCCCCGATAACCAGGGCAGTGTCCTACTTCTGGCCTCCCCCTCCTGGGAAGAAGGGGAGGCGCCGGCCTCAGCGCGGCAAAAGGGAAGGAAAGCCCACGAAGAAAGAAAGTGCGGCAAAAGCAAGGAAAAGCCCGCAAAGGTCTGATAAAAGAAAGGGGAGGGGCTTCCCCTTTATAACGAGCAGGGGTCCGTCGAAAACAGCATCTTGCCGCTGCCGTAGGACGCCCGCCCGCTACCCAGAGAAGAAGGTTTTCGTTTTCCCACCCACCAACCCTACGAGCAGAACAAGCAGAATCACCATGTTCGTCGGCGTCGCAGGACGACAAGGCGGTGTGGCGGTGTTTGGACGAACAAACACATGAGACAGACTCCGGATGAGCCAGGAGAAAGCAGGAAGGGTCTTCGCTCTTCTCAGACCCAGCGCCCCTTGGGAGCCTAAGCGGCAGGGGCGTCTGGGAGCAACAACTAAGGCTCAGCTTCCCCCAAGGAAACGGCACTCTCCCTGCCCAGGAGCGCCTGCAGGGGCAGGAGGGGCAGGAGGGGCTCGGACACAAGGTTGGGAGAGTGGGGCCTATTCTGGACTTTTGGGGAAAGGAAGGGGGAAGCAGGTTCTTTTGGACACGGAGCAGTCGGAGATATATGGTAACACTTTTACACAGGGAGGACGCAATAACAACCCTGAGAAAATACTAAATGAAGTGGCTGAACTTAGATCACTGGCAGAATCCTTGAAGGAATCTTTAGTCAAGATCCAAGGTCTGAAAAGCTCTACTTAGGGTATTGCTAAGTATACCTTTTTATCATGGAACTCTAGGGGGTCCCGGGCACTAGTGCACTCGGCCAAGACGTGCACAGAGCTCTTAAAATACTCCTTTCTATGCATCCAAGAAACAAGGGCAATTAATGCAATATCTCTAGACGGATTCACTATCTTTCAGGAACCAGCTATAAAACAAGCCATGGGGAGACCACCGGGGGGACTGCTTATCGCTGCTAAGAATAATATTGACTTTAGTACTATAAAGATCTTTCTTTTAAATAACGGCTGTATTGCAGTCCTCACAAAGGTGGCTTGGAAATGTACCTGGAGTCACCTCCTAATCAAACATATATTGGCAACCAGACCGAGATTTAAAGACCTACACCGATTCTATTGACCTAATTATTCAGGAATGCCTGGAATTGTATAACGATATGTATGTTATTATGTGTGGAGATTTTAATTCAGACATTTGCATTGAAGAAGATGGGTACGAAGGAAAGGTGCGTTGGCTGAGGAATTTACGGGGGGATAACCAGAAACTTTCCCAGGGACTCCAATGGGCAATTTATTGGGGGTTGGGGGCTCCAATGCGTAAACAACATAATGGAGGAGACAGCAGATCCCGCCACTTGGTCAAATGGAAAGTGGAGGTCCACCATAGATTATATCTTTGTTTGTACTAAGACCTTCCCTTTCATTTGTGAGTTCAATTTGATTGATTCTCTGGAAAGTGACCACAAAATGTTGGGTATGATTATTGAGATACCGACAAATGTGGTTGAGAAATATACTTACGTTATTCCAGTATCACTAAACGCCCAAAAGAACAGAATTGCGTGCCACAAATCTAATATTGATAAAGTGAACATGATGTTCCAGGAAGATTTCGATTGCAGGGTCTTTATCTATAAAAAAAATGCTATACACTCATAATTTCTTTTACGGGCTCCATTGAATCCGTAGTCTCATCTAAATTGGGGGGGGGGAAAAAATATCTTCTGAGAAGACAAGAGCCACATAAGCATGTCTTATCGGATGAGATGAAAACACTCAAGAAGGAGCGCAACCGTGAAATACGTGGCTTTCTAAGCCGTCACAAATACTCCAAAACAGTGATAGATCAGGGTGATTACAATAGATTAAAAAATAAGTGGAAGATGAAAGCCAGATGTTTGCGAGCTCAATTATATCAGGCTGACGCAGCAGACATGTTGGTATCCCTCGGTGATGTAAACACCCGAATATTTTGGACACTGATCAACAAATGTGGGTCTGCGCAAACCAAAATACAAACAGTATGTGTAAATTCTGATAAATGGGAAGGACATTTTGGTAATCTGTATTCATCCTCTGTCAGAGCATGGAGTCTTCCGTCCCATATTGCAAACACTGCTTGGAACATCTCATTTGGGGTTAAGGATATTGAAGACAAAATTATTAAGTGCTCCTCCTCCAGGGCTCCTGGACCGAATCTGCTCTGTAACAGTGTCTTGAAAGGTAATGTGAACTTTTGGGTAAAAATGCTATTCCTTCCATTTAAAGACATTCTACACACGCAAATTATTCCGACTAGTTGGAGAATGTCGTACATTGTACCTATATACAAAAAAGGGGATAGGGCATCCCCAGTAAGCTACAGACCTATTGCCCTCTTGGCCGTTGATTCTAAGATTTTTGCTAGCATGGTTTTGGAGCACATTCGGACCTGGATCAACAAATTTAACATTCG
This sequence comes from Ambystoma mexicanum, assembly GCF_040938575.1. Lineage (NCBI taxonomy): Eukaryota > Metazoa > Chordata > Amphibia > Caudata > Ambystomatidae > Ambystoma > Ambystoma mexicanum. Next base: position 841,986,526 of record NC_090938.1, read on the forward strand.
GACACCTTGCCAGTTTGGCTTCAGAAAAAATGTAGGCACTGACACAGGAGGTCTTGTAATAAATATTCTACAAAATGCTGCATGGTCCACAGGAAATGCACCAATCTATATTGCATCCATTGATTTAACTGCTGCGTTTGATCTTGTGGACAGGTCAATCCTATGGGCAAAACTGGACCTTCTGGGGATGCCTCCACCTTTACTATCAATTCTGTATCATATGCATGAAGACTCCAAACTGAGGGTGCGACTTAATGTTGAGGGCAACTTATCCCATGAAATTAAGATCACTAATGGCCTACGGCAACGTTGTATTTATGCCCCAACCTTATTTAACCTATATTTTTCCGATATGGGAGAAAGCTTCAAAAATCTTAACATCTATTCTCCAAAGATTGAAGGCAGCAAATTAGTATGACTGCCTATGCAGTTCGACCTTGTTCGATATGACCCCTATTGGCCTGCAGCGTCTGTTATCAGCCTTCAATAATTACATCCTGGCGAATGCCCTAAAAATTAACTACTCCAAGACGGTGATAGTATGTCTAATTGGTAAGAAACAACACAAAAACTTTACCTGGTTTTTAAACCACGAAAAACTTACTACAAGTAAGGCCTTTAGGTATTTAGGATACCCGGTCTTTGGAGATAAAAAAAAAAAAAGCTAACCTTAGATCTTACCTGGATGCAAAGACTGTAACCTTGATTGCCCAAGTTCGTAAAATAGACCTGAAATACGGTAAGTTCTCCTCATTACCTTGTCTTTGCCTATATAAAAGTAGAATTGTAGCCCAATTCTGCTATGGATTAGAACTTGCCCTTTCTTGGTGTAGGGGAGAGGTGGCAATATACAAATCCAAGATACTCAGAGCAATGGGTAAATGTCTGCCCAAATGTGTACCGTTAATTGCAATCCGATATGAGCTGGGTCTGCACTCGTTGAGGAGTGTCCTCGAATGGCGCAGACTAAGTCTTTATCGGAAACTGTTGACTAGCCACGAATCAACACTATATGACATCATGGGGAAGGGTATTAGGAGCGGTGTTCCCGCATCAAAATACCTGAACGTTATGAGACAGGAAGTTAATGATGTATCGGACCAATTGGGGGTACAGAGAGATCTGTTAATAAGAAACCCAATGAAAGTAAAATTATTATTGCTACATGCGGAATGGAACCTCACGGTGACAGAAAACCTTCCTATACCATCAACTCATAAATGTCTACAAAAAGATGGGGGAGCCGGCACCATATCTAATTAAATTCCCAAACAGGAAATGGAGACAGGAATTCATGAGATTCCGCTTTAACGTATTGGCTACTGGCGAAATATTGGATATCCGAAATGGTATGACTAGGGGGCATTCCTATTGCAGGTTTTGCAAAAAAAGGAATACTGTGAGACATTGCAGCACTTGTTGACCATATGCGACGGCGTAGGAAAGAGCGCATTCGTTATTTCAGTAATTATGTACCAAATACTGACTGCGTGGACCTTGACCTTTTGTGGCGGGATATGCTTGATGGTAAAAGAGTCAATCTTCAGATTGCAGTAGTGAGATTCCTTAAAGTATGCTGTAGCCTATGAAACCAATCCTGTTTAGGCAATGGTTGACAGTAGGCTGGGCCAGTGCCCTCACATCGTAAACAATATAACCTAAAAAAAATAATTAAAAAAAATAATGAAAATGCAAATAATAATGGGGGCATACATCATAACGGGAAGTATAGTGACTCGAGATTTTCTTGTCACGGTAATAGCTGCCCTTTGGCGACCTGAGTGAATCTGTGCTATTCAGTCAGCATTTTAGTTTAGTGTATGCAATGTGAAAATGAAGGGGACAACCAAAATTGATTAATTAATTGCTTCTAATAATTAATTGTTTCTAATAATCTGTGATATGGAATGAGCTTTGAAGTCTGGAGTTTGATGTTGCCTCATGTAAACTCGTTTACCACTAGGATAATTAGACTGTTTTATTCTTTTACTATGTATTATTGTAGGATTTTAACTTGCTAAGGCAGCAAACTCCTTGGTTACATTTTTAAGTGTTTCAATGTGATTTTTCTCTAAAATGATTGTTTCCTATTTATGAAAATTGAAAATCCTATTTTGTAAAAGTTACTTTGTAACTACAAATAAAATAATGAGAAAATAAATTTAAAAAAAAGAATGTCTGGAAGTGCCATCTCTTCCGGGTCCTGGAAGCTTTGCCAGGCTAGTACTTTATGTATCTGCAATGTAGAACGCAGGGCTTTGGACTGCCTAGCCCTAATCAGCATTTCGGCCATGTGGCGCATGTTGCTGGAAAGTTGAGGGTTTGTGGGTATTCATGGCTCACAGTCTTTACCCGTTTGAGTGGTGCACATACTTGCCATGTGTGGGCTGGGGCAACCACCAGCCCTAATTTTGGACAAGAGGAGCCTGTGCGGAAAACCCAGAAGACTGCGGCTACCGACAAACTGCATTGCCAAACAATCTCCCATTGAAGCCCTGCTGCGAACACAACAGACCCTTGTCAGTGTGTCGACCCCCTGGGCGGCTGATCTCAATGTGTTCTACGCCAGAAGTCTGCAAAGTGTCCTCAGACCACTCAGAGGGCTGCCCATCGGCTGCCAAGGTGCCTCTTCTGCACCCGGCATCATCCAGAGCTGGAGCCTGGGACTCTGCAGGTCGACTCATGGCCCCAGATAACCTCTGCTCTTGTTCATCATGAAGAGGGGTCTTCCTGGAGACCGAGCTTTACCACCGCCACAAATCTCACCTGCGGATCCCCGACTGGGGTTACTTTGTAGCTGCACTTCATATTGTTAGGGAGAATTCTCTTAAAAGGCTAATTTCCCTTACCTATAGAGTCCCCCAGCAGCTTTGCTGGATTTTAGGGGTTTATTTTTTTCTCCTGCTAAGAGTGAGGCCCTTTTTTTCCCACTCTTAGACAGTTTTCTAGTGTGTGTTTTAGGCTATCCTGTGTGCTTATGGTCTATGGGGATTTCTCACCCTCATGGGAATCATCTTTTTAACGTGTGTGGTACACAGCACCCTCCGTGCCGTACCACAGGGGTGTCGTAGCGACCCCCAAACATAGACTCCATACCCTGGCACTGACTACTGTCTCCCAGGGCATGTAAAGTTACCATTGACTTTACTAGTCAATAGTTATGAACAAAACCAGTACAACCCATCTTACTATGGAGGTACAGGGAAGGGTTAATAGTTTTTCCCTAGTGTTCATTTTCGAGGGGGTACCGTACAGTCCCTCTCTCAAAAGTTTCTGGCTGGTGGCAGTGATTACTACCATAAATATTCGACCGTGAATATTTCCCTATGGGATTTTCCCATTGTTCGAGGCTACCACCTTTACTGACAGCCTCTAACATACCGCCGGTTTATTTTTTTATTTTTACTCCGGTAGGTTTTTATTGCCGAAACTTTAATATTTCTTTCTTGTGTCTTTCTCTGTAATCCTAACCCAGGTCAGGGATCCTTTGTTCGTCCTTTCGGCGGGCTTCTGCACAGAAGCCCTCCTCTTGGCGCCACTGAGTCTGGGGTAGACAGGATGTGTGGGGGGGGGGGGAATAGGTACCCTGGACCGGGTTGCCTACGCAACCCAAGTCGCACTCTGCCCTGATAGGCTGGGGTGTTCTCCCACCAGGAGAGCAAACCCACTGTGTGAGCGACAGCTAGGCTGTATGAATGGGGGTCTTGCTGCATAAAAGCAGGGTCCCGAGGACTGGAGGACAAGACGTCGCCACTGGAACTAAGAAACCGAAGAGGAGAGAAGCTGAAGACATCTGCAACGACTGAACCACCGGTGAAGCCCTGCTGCAGATCCTCACCACTTTTCTCCAACGACTTGAGAAGATCTTCCTCTGCAAGAGTCTTCTTCCCTTGAGCTGGTGGGGCCAACCAGTTCGCCAATCGCCTTCCAGTACCTGCCTTGGTCGAATCGCCAGTGCCCTGCACGCGGAAACCGGATAGCCAGGCACACATCCACCAGGACCGCGATTTAAAGGAGCGTACCTTTTATTCGTTTTGGCAGCACCGCGGCTGGTTTCATCCCTGGGCAGTGCAGTAACTCGAACCTTCCTCCACGACGAGAGCCTCTCTTCCTCTGCTGGATCTCCCGAACTGCAGGAACTGCCAGGAACAACCGCCACCGCAGGAGCCTCTTCCACTTTTAAGGTCTCCCGTTTCATTGGGTATCGCTAAAGGTGTTTTAAATCCTTTACTTACCTACTGGGTTGTCCGCCCCTATCATCTAACATTGTCTTTCACCTTCTGCAACTGGCTTTTTCGAATCGTTAAAGACTTGACTGCAGCTACTAGAACATTTTGCACCTGGGCACTGTTAGGCCAAATCCTGTGCAGTGCCCTTAGGGACCACTACACACAATTAAGACTACAGGTGGCAATACAAGTTTTACCTTTGGTACAAGCCTGTACTACTATGTTAAAGTGGTAGCAGTAGCGGAGCAGCCAGGCTTATCTCAAGAATATATGAGCAGTAGCAGAGATTACACAAAGGGACCACAATTACTGTGACTCAAGCAAACACTGACTCAAGGTTTCAGGTAGAAAAATGTAAGTACATTTATTTTTAAACCGTTTGTTATAAACACAACACTTCTATTAAATTTAAAACCACACGTAAAATACACTACAACTAACCAATTCACTTTGTACGGTATAAATCAAGGTAAGTACCCTGTGTTTGAACGGACAGGTATAATGAAACAATACACGTTACCGTGAATACAATTGCGATCACTTTTTGACAGTTTGGTCTACTAAATAAACGCGTATCCGCGCAAGAAATGCTACCGGGGCAATAACACACTTAGCACCTGAGATACCCAGAGACAGTTGGGGGCAAAAATCTTGTTAGGCAGACAGAATTGAAGAACACTCCTAGACAGAAATGCAAGAGTCAAGAGGCCGGAGCCAGTGTCAAGTGGAACCGGGTTCCTGTTGTCGAGGATCACACAGTCGGATAGTTCGCGATTCAACGTAGCCAAGAGTACTTTGATATTGTCAATGTTTGGAAGCAAAAGTTATAAGAAGGAGGGAAAAATAAGGGCAAGCCTTATAGACGAGAAATAGGGATTCACCCAAATTCCTCAAGCAGGACACAGTACCTTTTCACTGAAGAAGCTGGTGCCACGGAAGTTGTTCCTGGAAGTTTCCTGCAGACCCACGATTCCTGGCTTCGGCACGAAGGACGATGAAGGGGGTCTACACCACACAGGGATGAGGCCGGCAGCAGCGACGATGAATAAAAGGTGCGCTCCTTAAAAACAGGAGAGGCTCTTCGGGTGGCTATCCAGACCAGTACAGCAGTGTGCAGCAATTGACCACGAAGGGGGCCTCTGGCTGAAGAAGATGAGCTGGTTATCCCCACCAGGCTCAAGGGAAGACGACTCCGGACTGGATCTTCTCTTAGTCTTTGAAGGGTAGATAGCTCAGGACTGCAGCAGGGCTTCACCGGGACGGGATAGTTGCAGCAGTCGACCTCTCCTCCACTTCTCTTCAGTTCCTTGTAGTTCCAGTGGCGACTCTCTGACTTCCAGCCCAAGAGACCTGCCTTTTATGTGAAAATCCCCCATTCACACAGCCTGGCTGTCAATCACGCAGCAGGGGGGTTGTCCAGCCCGGACAACCACCTTAGCCAATCATGAAAAAGTGCGACTTGGGTTTCCTAGGATACCCTGTGCAGGGGGTGACTACACCCCTCCCTCACATTCAGCCCACCTAGACACCCAGGCGCCTAGAGGAGGGCTTCTTGGCAGAATCCCACCAAAAGACAGTGAAAAAAAAAGGCAAACCTGGTTTGCCGCGCAAAGTAAAACACAAGTTTAACAAAAAGAAATGGCGAATAAACCGCATCAGAGCCAAAAGAAAAAGGATTTGGTCAAGCGGGTTTAAGTTCGAGGCTAATACAATAGCCTACAATATTACCACGGTTATATAAGATAATCGCAGTAAGAAAATTAGGGTAGATACCACTGCCACCAGCCATGTCTAAATGTTAAAAGAACGAAACAATGGTCTAGGAGGTACAGATAAAAAGGGCTAACCCCTTCCAGTACTCCATGTAACTTTACCCTTTTCTAGGGGACAGTAGTCAGCCTCAGAAATGGAGTCGGTGGGAAGTCTGAACGACAACCCTGTGTCACTGCACTGAAGGTGCTGTGTAACACACAAAAGAAGGGGGCTACTGAAGTGGTGTACTCCAGAGTCCACAATCACAAAAACAGGTAAAAGACACATAGCAAAACATGGGTAAGAGTGGGGGAAAAGCTCACACTCTTACCAAGTGGAAAGAAATAACTCCAGAGATCCAGCAAATCTGCTGAGGGACTCACTAGGTAAGGGAAATTAGCCATGAAATGAGAATTCTCCCTAACGGGCACTTTGCCTCATACCATTGACACTGGCACAGGCCTATTGACTCTGGCTCAATCTGTTACAACTGCCTTCTCTAGATTGCTTCTCACCTAGAAATGTGTCGGTGCACCTAACTCTTATAACCACCTTTTTCTTCCCTTTTTTAAAACTTGTAAAGTGCCATTTTGCTCGGTTTTCACCTCAGTATTGCATATGCTAAAGTACTGCCGTGCCTAACTTGTTCACAATTTACTTGGGAAGTGTTGCTGGTGTGTTAAAGAGTCTAATCCTGTATAACTTGTCCTTTCCCTCCCTTTTGAGAAATTGTTAGAGTGCCATTTCTGCTTGGTTTTCACTGTGCCGTGTTGCTCGGTTTTCACTCTTGCTCAAACTGGTCTACAATTTAAATAGGGAGTTGTGTATACTTTTCTAGACTGTTTTAACTTACTTTAAGAATAGTGATTTGTGTGTGAACATCAGAGTGTGTAAAATAAATATATATTCTTTTTGATACAAAGCTTTGGTCAGTGTTTCCTTGTTCCATAGTATTGTAGTCCTATTGTGTAAACCCTGAATACTGCTCATCGCCCTTGAGATAAGTCTGACTGCTCAGCCACAGCTACCAACTAAATCTTTGTGGTACAGACTGATACCAAAGGGGATGTATTGCTCTCACCTGTAGTCCTAATCTTCTGTAGTGCTCTTTAAGGGAACTGCAGAGGATTCTGCCTAACACATATGATAGGTCATTTATAACGCACCTGTACACAAGTGTTTCTAGGTGCGACAAGACAAGGGAGGGAAGACAGAGGGAGGACAAAACAAACTATCTTACTAGGCCGTGTGTCATTCAGATCATGCAAGTGCCATATGCAAAGTGCAGGAGGGGGAAGGGGGAAGTGCAATCAGGGCAGCAATGTTCTGAGTAAGTGCAAGGTGGCAGGGGACTGTAGGGTTACAGAATACAGCTCCTAAGTACTGGTCGTGGATGAGCCTGGTACCCAGTGAGACTCTGAGGGTAGCCAAGCAACCAGTCAGCGCAGCAGCTAGATAAGTCAGCAGGGAGAGAGAAAGCAGAAGCAAAAAGGAAGTTCTTGAGCTGCTTCCGGAACTTCAGGTGGTCCGGCTCAAGTTTGAGAGGGGCAGAGAGGCCATTCTAGATGGTGGTACCTGCAAAGGAGAGAGACCTATCCCTCACTCTCTACCTGGAGAAGTGTCTGACTCACTGATAGTTGGAGGTGGATGAGCTAGGGCTCAAGAAGGAAGGTGTTTAGGAAGAGATAGTTGGATGTACTGAGGGCCCCTACCCCAAAAAGCCTTGTGGGCGATGCAGAGGGTCTTGAACTTGATCCTTGCAGCCACTGGGAACCAGTGGAGAGATATCAGTGCTGGAGAGATATGGTCCCTGGGCTTGAGGCCAAGGACAAGTCTCACAGTCCTGTTCTGCATTAGTTGCAGAGGCAGGCATATTGAGAAAGAGGCTGTTGCAGTTGTCCAGCCTAGAGAGAACCAGGGCTTTGGAGACAGTGAGCTCTGTGATGTGAGGAGAGAAGGAGAGAGTGGAGTCGAAAATGACACCAAGTTTTTTTGCCACAAGGCAGGTGAAGGAAGAGGGCCCAAGGAGGGCGGCCAGAGTGAGAGGAAAAGCGGGAGAAGAGGTCCCACTGAGAAGGATTTCAGTCTTAATGGCATTAAGACAGATCGTTGGAGATGCACTACTCCTGAATTGTGGATAGACATTTAGGAATGAGTGAGAGGAGGCAGAGGGGAGCCTGAATGAGAGCTGAGTGTCATCCGCATAACTGAAAGTTAGAGGAGAAGGTAGAGATAAGGTGGGTCAAAGGGGCCCAAGTAGACATTGAAGAGCCAGGGTGAGAGGTTAGAGCCCTGGGGAACACCAGATGTGGAGAGGGAGGTGGTGGAGAGAAAGGACACAAGTTGGACCTGGGAGGGTTGGTCCAGAAGGAACAAGGTCAACCAAGCCAGGGCCTGATCTGTGATGCCCAGGTTGTCACGGAGACGACTGATCAGGATGGCATGAATGATTGTCAAAAGCAGAGAAAAGATCAGGGAGGACAAGGGCAGAAAGAAGAAAAGAATCGAGATTAGTGAGCAGATCTTCACCGGTGTTCAGGAGAGCAGTTTCTGTGCCTCTGGCTGCTCGCACTAAAGCCAGACTGATGGTCATGGAGACAATCAACAGATTCAGTATGGAGGGTAAACTGGCAGATGACCGGCTTTTCCAGGAGTCTGCCCAGGAATGAGTGGAGATGGGGTGGTAGTTTGCCATACAGGAAGGATAAGCAGAAGGCTTTTCAGGAGGGGGTGCAGAAGTGAGTGCTTGAGGGGAGAGGAAAAAGTTCCAGTGGCAAAAGAGTGATTGCAGAAATCGGTCAAGGTTAGGGCAAGGGTGTCATTGTGGTCCCTGATGGTTCTATAGGAGCAGGGGAGCACCCGGTTGGCCGACACTTTCATAGATCGTACTTGTCTAGAAACATTGTCAGGTTTAGTCGAAGAGAAAGTGGAGAAAAGACGAGGAGAGGCGGCCAGAGGGGGGCCAAGAGAGGTAGAGGGAGAGGAGAGAGAGGACAGGATGTCCAGAGTTTTAGTTGTGAAGTGAGAAGCCAGAGCCATACAGAGGGCCTGGGAGGGGCCAGGAGATGTGGACACTGCAGATGGACTGGCCAGCTCCTTGCAGATTTTAAAGAGTTTGGCTGTGTTGTTTGAGGCTGCAGAGATGCAGGCTTGTACGTGGGTTCTCTTCTTGGACAGGACAGAGTCTATTGCCTTTGGAGCAGGCAACAGGCCAGTTTGTCAGAGGATGTGCCCAATGCCCTCCACTTCCTCTCAGCAACCCTACACTTGCGCTTTAGAGTGGCGAGGTCGGAGTCATACCAAGAGTTGCACTTGAAGGTAGGCCTCAGCCGGATTCTCATGCCAGGGTCAAGGATGTCCAGAGTGTTGGAGATAGAAAGATGCAGGTTAGAGAGGGCTGTGTCAGAGTGCGAGTCAGCTGCCGGGGTAGGCGGAGCAGAGAAAGTAGAGGCAAAGGCTTCAACCGACACAGGCTTTATAGGCCGAATGACCGAGAAGGTAGGCGGCAGTGCTGGGGTCAGCTTTGCCTGGGGGACGGAGAGCTTCAGGTGAGCGGAGAGCAAACGTGGTCAGTCCACTAGAGTTTTTCTGCCTTGGTCCTGCTCCACTTTAGTCAGCGGTTTCTTCTGGCACATGCAGTCGTCGTCCAGAGCATACACCTTCCTTCCGTTCTGTCAAGCCCTGCTCCAGATGGGCACTCCCAATTCCTGTAGCCTGCTTTCATTAAAAGCTCAGTCTCTAGCATACGTCTGGCACTTAAACCACCATAGTTGCTTGTAGGAGTGTACACAGAACAGGGATATGACGTAAATTCGCTGTTCTCTGCTGTCTGTTTGACCTACTGTCCCTAACCCTATGTTGGCCTTTCTGTTTCTCAGCTTCCCCCTTTCTATGTCCTCTTCCATAATGGGCGAAAGTCCATCACAATACCCTGAATAGCCCTTCAGCTTGGAGCTCGATCTGCTCCCCTGTTAGTGGTGCCACTTGGCGGAGCCACCCTCCTTAATTAGGTGCTGGTTTACAAGGTCTCCCCAAATCCTGGGACAGAAAAAGGGCTTGGCCCTCTCTGAATGGTGTCTCATGTTTTCACAGCCCAGCCCGCCACGCTCTATTCTACTCGGGACTTCCCAGCACCTGCCCTGGCTCCATTCCGTCTGTCTTCCAATCAACTGCGAGGGGATGTTCCATTCTCTGGTTTCTGCCCTCATGGGCTTCACTTCTCAGTTCTGGAGGTGTGATTCTGCTGGGGGGGGGCGTGCATTGCCTTAGCATCGACTCCCCCGTAGCTTGGTGAGGGGGTGGTTCTATACTCCCTTAGAAACTGGTAAAGAGTTCTCCTCAGCTCGTTCCCCTAGCCTTGGGCTACGCAGAACACTTGTTTAGTGTCCTCATGAAGCGTTCCGCCTCTCCATTGGCCTCAGGCCATCCCGGTATCAACCTCCGGTGTGTAATGTCAGTCTGCCATGAATTCTGCAACGTTTCTGCCATGAAATGGCGGGCCATTGTCCGAGCAGATGATTCTGGGGAAGCCGTGCATGGCAAATACCTTCTCCATTACTTGTATGATCTGCTTACATGAGGTAGACTCCACCAGCTCGACCTCTGGGTACCTGGTCCACTGGTCTATCATTACATGGAAATACATCCCTCTTCCTGTCTTCCTGTTGATCCGAAGTCAACGTGGACAACGTCCCATGGCTCATCACTCCCGAGCATGGATTCAATTCTTGACTCTCTGTTGACTGGGGTGGTTGCCTAGCACCGGACACTTGCCCACGTGGCCATCTACCTTTGCTTCCAGGCCTGGGAACCAGACCTTCGGTTGCAGTCCCGCCTTGGTTTTTGCTGTTCCTTGGTGACCACAGTGTGCCGACTCCAGCACCCTTTCTACCAGTACATGCAGAATTACAATCTGTCGGCACCGTAGTAGCAAGCCGTCTGTCGCTCACAGCTCATGCCGGACTCGCCACAGCTCTTCCAGATCGTGTTGTATCTGTCCGTTTCTGTGAGCAGTATTGGATAGTACCGTTTTCCACTCACTACGGACCATGGCCTCCTGGATTACTCAAAAACACTCATCCTCTTTTGAGGCCTCTGCTACTTCAAGGGTGAGAGCTACAGGCTTTGCTGCTTCCACCACCGGACAAACGTGCTCCTCGATGTCCATGGGTGTTGGTTCTTCTTGTCCCCCGCCGTACCTTGGGTGCCGTGACAAATAGTGTGCAGGATTGTGGGCTCCCGGGCTGCAGGTCAGTACAACTCCATACTCAATCAGGGCCAGCATCCACCGTTCAATCCTGGGGGGTGGTTTTGGCGAGGACCCCGCCAGGATAGGGGATAGCGGTTTGTGATCAGTTATCAATGTTACGGGCTTGCCTAGAATGTATATGCGAAAGTGCCGGCATCCCCATAATACCGCCAGCGCCTCCCTCTCCATCTGTGAGTATCATTGTTCCGTGCTAGTGAGGGCCTTGCTGGCATATGCAATCGACTTCATCTGTCCTTGGGCGTCTGGCTGTGAGAGTACTGCCCCTAGGCCGACTCAGTAAAGTACAAGGGGAGCCTATAATGACGCCACAATGGAAGACGGCCATTACATAAGTCTTCTTTATTTGCCATCTGCCCCGCAGTGGAGGATGAAAAACCCAGCTGCACATTGCCTCACTCCACCAGCGATCGTTCCAGGAAATCAGAGGCATCTTTAAAGGTGAGCTCTGCAGAAATGCCCAGCTGCGCTGGAGAGCCAAATGGCTCCCGCCAATTCACTGTCTGGGCCCATCGGGGCCAGGAAGGCATTTAGCATTGGCGTTCAACAAGGTATGTGCCTTGTCGGCCAGCTGCGCCCAAACTACTCTGACTTATGTGTCACAATTGACTCAGCCCCAAGGACGCCCATGGCAAGGCCTTGCCCCCAGTACCTTGATGAAGATACGGGACACAGGACATGACTGCTTGGGCTCCAGGCGTGCACTCTCGTGTGGCGGGAACGCCCCTTTTATGCATATCAGCAAGCGCAATGGCAGAATGTTGCTGCTGCTGCGGCACGTGACACCGTCACACTCCTTTTTCATAACAAAAATCAAACACAGCTTATTAGCAACAAACCTTTACATGGTAACGTACCAAACAGTATGCCCAACATTGGCACCAGTGGGGGACTCAGACCTTTCAGGTCTGGTTGCCCATTATGTAGTCTTGAGTCTCCCTGGGCACTTCCGGCTTTCTCTAGGGGGTACCTCTCTCAAATTGGTGCCTACCTGGTCACTGTTTCCACCTCCCCTGGTACGGGCTCAGCCTCTCCCGCACTCTCCCCCAGAGCTTGCTCACTGCTGGCAGTCCGGGGCGGAGAAGCTTCCAGCTGTCAATCTCGCAGCTTCTCTCCCTCTCCCATCTTTTAAAATAAACTGGAGTTCCTAGTCACAGTTCCTCTTTGGTCAGCGGCAGTCACCATTGAGCCCTTAACCTGGACAACTCTCATGGGAGAGGGCTCGTACGTGAGGGACAGCTTCCCTTCAAGATGACGGTTTCGTACCAGGACAGTGATACCCACCTCTATGTCCGGTGGTTTAAGATGTCGTCCGGTGGTTTCACCCTCATTGTGAGCCCTTTGGTCCTCCGACGTCTTGCCGTCATTAATGATTCCAGAGGCCGACCCTCCGCATCTGGGAGAAGACCTCTTGGACATCTCCTGAAGAGAGCTTCAGCCGGTTCCCCCCCCCCGTAGCTTGGTGAGGGGTGGTTCTATACTCCCTTAGAAACTGGTAAAGAGTTCTCCTCAGCTCGTTCCCCTAGCCTTGGGCTACGCAGAACACTTGTTTAGTGTCCTCATGAAGCGTTCCGCCTCTCCATTGGCCTCAGGCCATCCCGGTATCAACCTCCGGTGTGTAATGCCAGTCTGCCATGAATTCTGCAACGTTTCTGCCATGAAATGGCGGGCCATTGTCCGAGCAGATGATTCTGGGGAAGCCGTGTATGGCAAATACCTTCTCCATTACTTGTATGATCTGCTTACATGAGGTAGACTCCACCAGCTCGACCTCTGGGTACCTGGTCCACTGGTCTATCATTACATGGAAATACATCCCTCTTCCTGTCTTCCTGTTGATCCGAAGTCAACGTGGACAACGTCCCATGGCTCATCACTCCCGAGCATGGATTCAATTCTTGGCTCTCTGTTGACTGGGGTGGTTGCCTAGCACCGGACACTTGCCCACGTGGCCATCTACCTTTGCTTCCAGGCCTGGGAACCAGACCTTCGGTTGCAGTCCCGCCTTGGTTTTTGCTGTTCCTTGGTGACCACAGTGTGCCGACTCCAGCACCCTTTCTACCAGTACATGCAGAATTACAATCTGTCGGCACCGTAGTAGCAAGCCGTCTGTCGCTCACAGCTCATGCCGGACTCGCCACAGCTCTTCCAGATCGTGTTGTATCTGTCCGTTTCTGTGAGCAGTATTGGATAGTACCGTTTTCCACTCACTACGGACCATGGCCTCCTGGATTACTCAAAAACACTCATCCTCTTTTGAGGCCTCTGCTACTTCAAGGGTGAGAGCTACAGGCTTTGCTGCTTCCACCACCGGACAAACGTGCTCCTCGATGTCCATGGGTGTTGGTTCTTCTTGTCCCCCGCCGTACCTTGGGTGCCGTGACAAATAGTGTGCAGGATTGTGGGCTCCCGGGCTGCAGGTCAGTACAACTCCATACTCAATCAGGGCCAGCATCCACCGTTCAATCCTGGGGGGTGGTTTTGACGAGGACCCCGCCAGGATAGGGGATAGCGGTTTGTGATCAGTTATCAATGTTACGGGCTTTCCTAGAATGTATATGCGAAAGTGCTGGCATCCCCATAATACCGCCAGCGCCTCCCTCTCCATCTGTGAGTATCATTGTTCCGTGCTAGTGAGGGCCTTGCTGGCATATGCAATCGGCTTCATCTGTCCTTGGGCGTCTGGCTGTGAGAGTACTGCCCCTAGGCCGACCGGACTGGCGTCAACAATAATTTCAGACTCTTTCCTCGGATCGAAGAAGGCCATCGATTACTCCCCTGTGAATGCCTTTTTGATGGTATCAAAGGCTCTTTGTTCATTGTCAGATGACACCCAGGCCGTTTCTTTCCTGGTCAGCATCTGCAGGGGTTCCGAGAGGGTCGCCAAATTGGGTATAAACCTACCGCAGTAGGTCACCATTCCAAAAAGCTTCTCACCGCCGACACGTTTTCTGGTGGCTTCGCCTCCTGGATGTCCCTGACTTTTTGCAGGTCTGGGGAAATTCTGTTGGCGTGAAAAACAAAACCAAAGAACTCAATACTGTCATTTAGGAATTCACACTTTCCACGGTGTAGAGTGAGTCCTAGGTTCTGGATTCTTTCCAGCGCTTTTTCCAGGCGACCCATATGTTCAGTTTCTAACGTGGCATCGACCAAGATGTGGTCGCTCTGGTTTATAACTCCTTCAAGCCCCGCCAAGGCCACTCGGATGACATTTTGAAGACTTCGGCCGCTGAGGAGACTCTGAAGCGGAGACGTTTGTACTGGTACAACCTGTGTTGTGTCATAAAGGTTGTGATGTAGCGAGAATCCGGGTGTACCTCCAGCTGATGGTAGCCGGACCGCAAGTCCAGTTTGGAAAACACTCTTGCCCCTTGCAACTGTCCCACCACATTGTCCAGTGTTGGTGCAATATGTCTCTCGTGCTTGTTGCAAGGTTGGGCAGCCTCATATCAACGCAGATTTGGACGGATCCGGGTTGCTTTGGTTTGACAGCAATGACAATGGGGGACACCCATGGGGTGGGGCCCTCCACGCGATCTATGATGTCCATATCTACTAGGTTTTTCAACTCCTTTTCCACCTGTTGTCTCAGGTGGAACGGTATTCACTGGTGCTTCAGTGCTGTTGGGCGCACGTCTCATCAATGTGCAGTTTAATGGGTTTGCCTTGAGTTTCCTGACGCCTTGGAAAACCTCTCCAGAGTCTCACTGATGTCTTCAGCGTACACTGTGAGGGCGAAGTGGACAATGCCCAGGTCCTCTGCTGCTGCGCAGTTTAGCAAGGAGTGTGTGCTTATGTCCGTGACAAAGAATTTTGCTCAGATTTCTTTCCCTTCGTGAACAACTTTGGTCACAAATGCACCTCCAAGGGGCAGTGGCAAAGTCTCTCCAAACGAGAATATTTTGGCACGTGCCTTTGCTAGTGCCTCGTAGTGGCAGGTCGCCAGCACGCACACCGATGCGCCGGTGTCCACAAGTACAAGTGTCATTGTTCCACCTACTGCCATCGTGCACATAGGTTGTCTCATCCTCTTTTTGAGAGAGTCAATGCTCGAGATAAAGAAAACCTCTTCCGCCTCTTTGTCTGCCAGATCCAGACTTGCCACTTCTTGTTCCACGACTGGCACCTGCCTTTGTTGCAGCAGCATGACCCTAGGAGTCCTACTGGGCCCTCTGGGAATGGTGACTGGTTTGGGTGCTCTGAACATACTAGCAAAATGTCTGCTGCTCCACAGCGTCCACACACTCTCCCTTTTGCCGTCACTCTGTGAGGGAGGTTGTAGCCACACTTGCGGCACGGTTGCTGAGCCTCGGATTTCCTTGGGGGCCATCTAGGCCTCGATGGGCCAGTATTTGGTGGTCACCCTATTGCACATGCATCCTCCACTTTTAGAGATCTGATTGCAGCGTCCATTTTGGTGGCACGGCTGTCTGCCAACTCATGTGTCCTCCCAGCTCTAGAAAGCGAGTCAACGTTAAACCAGGCTCCCGGAGGACCTGTCTGCGCAGTTTACCTGAGCTGCACCCCTGTATCAGCTGGTTACGTACCATACCATCCTCTTTTCCCCAGCTGAACGTGCTTGCCAGGTGATGAAGCCTGCCGTAGAATTTGTCGAGAGATTCTTCCTCCCTCTGTTTCTTACTACACATGACAAACCTCTCAAAGTCTTGGTTCGCCAGTGGCATAAAGTGTTCCTTAAGGCAATCTTTGGCAGCCTGGTATGAGTCATTGGCGGGAGCGAGGGATTTGAATATCCTGTGTATCTCCGATCCTGCGGTGTAGATGACAGTAGCCACGTTGGCCTCGTCGTCTGACTCACCAGTTGCTTTGAAGTACATATCAAGCTTCTCGATCCAGAGCAGCCACTTTGGCCCCAGCTTCGAGGGATTACCTGAGGTGTCGAATGTAGGCATCGTGGCCAGTGTTGGCGGGGTACTTTCCTAGCTTGCTGGGCTCCTGCAGATTATGCACTTTAATTCCAATTGCATCTTACTACATCTTCCTGCCTATTGTTACACCGCTCTCCCAACCCCCTTATCCGTTGCTAGCACCGCTGACGTAGCCACAAACCGTGTGGGGTGTGGGAGTGGCTTTACCAGTACGTGCATTGTTTCTTTGCAACCATACTACTTTACTGTACATAGGTTACTCCATTTCATGCTATTTTCCTGAAACAGACAGATTACGTCCCCTCGAATGATCAATGTCCTGCAACCAGTTGTACCCAGACTTCATGCCCATACTGCTTAAATGAGGTTTGCTAATTTGCCCAAAACCTTCCTGCATGTCTTTCTGCCTCTTGGTACAATGGCCCTCATTACGGGTCCGGCGGCAGCCGTGCCGATAAATCCGGCAGGCTGACGCCGGACCTGCAAACAGTTACCGGCGCCTGGCTTGCCGGTAACACCGGGGTATTACAACCCTGGCTGCCGGTAAGTCAGGCGCCGGTAACTGTGTTCCCCATTCCCATTGAGCCCCATAGGACTCTATGGGAGTGGGGACCACTGAAACACTAACTCTGAATGGGGGCCAATGTATCTACATGCACGCAACCTACCTGTTTGGCCTCTATTGCATCCATACACGTTATCCTTGAAAGGCTAGCAATTGTGGGACTGTCCCAACTTGCAGTCTTGCACTGTATATGTAACTTATCTTGTCTGCCTAGATAGCTGATGTAGCACCCCCGCACCATGAGGTGAGGCTTTGCCAGACTGTGTACCCATTGCAATGTTGCTTTTACCCACCTGTATTGATCTTGTCTGTTTGCCCCCCCCCACCCCCATCAATGAGTTGAGGTGTTACCAGACTGTGCATTCATGATCTCTATGATCCTTGCCCTCATGCTGTAACTGTTGTGATCGGTCCGACACACTGTGGCTGTATTAGTGCACTTATAGGGTTTTGTGTGCGGTTATAAATGTAAAAATATATAAATATAAATTCCGTTTTCTTACTGACCACACCCCTTTGGTTCACGTGCAACCTGTTTCTATCAATAAACAGAGAAACAGGACAGGATGCTACACTATTTAGGAAATAGGAAAAGTCATTCAAGTGGACCTCTCTACAAAAAAAAGTTTTCAAAAGCAAGGCCATGTCTGGTAAATTGGCAAAATGCACCACCATCATTCTGCTGATTTATTGAGAGCACTGGTTGTCACATGTTACAATCACAGTCAGTCAGTGGAGTTGGTCCAACTGACAATATGTTGCATCGTTTTGGTGAGGCCAGAGTGAGCGCTACCCACCGGCGGGTGCCTGGCTGGTGAGTGCGTGTCCTGTGCGCCCCTGCTGGCTGCACGCCCCGCTGCCGGCAGCCATGATTTGGACTATTTGGAAGCCGGCGGTCGCCGAGCCCATCTCGCTACTCAGTGAACCGGGTTGCCGCTCCCTACGCTCCCACCTCAGAGTGGCGTGCACGCAGCCCTTTCATTTGGAGTTAGGAGGCACTCACCGGCGGTGACCATGAGACGTAAGGCCACCAGTATCACGTTGTTCGAATCATTCAGTACCTCGTAGGTGCCGGCATCGCTGATGCAGATGTTGGTGATCACGATGTAGCTGTCATAGCGGCTCTGCTGCACCCGGCCCTGGAGCCGGGAGGTGTAGGCCATAGGGTGACCAACTGTCCCGTATTTTGCGGGATCGTCCCTCTTTTGGGGACTCTATCCCGCAGTTTGCAGAGTGGCAGTGCGGGACGCAGGTTGTCCCGACTTGCTTTGTTCCCTGGAGTGTTACTCTCGGGAGACACAAGTCAGGACAACCTGCGTCCAGCACAGCCACTCTGCAAACTGAAGTGGCCATCTACACACCAGAGCTGCCGTCTGCTGCTGCCTGCAGTTTTCTTCCTCTGGGTGGCTCCGCGGCCCGGCTGCTTTTTTGTGCCTGCAGGTCGAGCTGTTAACACTCCGACACCTGTCTTCAGTCTTCATTCCCATGCTAAAGCTTTGTTCCAGGGGTCATGATGGTCATGCTTCCAGTTAAAATACGTGACCATCACCTCCCAAGGACAAACCATTTGCGTTGCAATAAAGCCAAGTGTTAAGAGCCATTAACAAATTATTTAAATTATAATGAGGGGGGCCAAAGGTGAATGACGATGTGACGTCATCAATGCATTGTTGGCAAGTGTCCCGCAAAAGGATCTCAAAAGGTTGGCCACACTAGTAGGCCGTGACCCTCCCCATCAGCGCACCGATGACCGGGCGCCCCCTGTGGCGGATCAGGAGGCCGGGCAATGGCTGGGGCCGCGAGGAGGAACTACGTGCCCTCCAGGAGGGGCACAGGGACCACTGTTGCACCTTCAAAGAGAGAGGGCTTGTTCACTTGGATGCAGGCACTGCGGCCCCTGCCCCTCTGCTGATATCCCTATGAACACTTCCCCCCGCCCCCCCTTTTATGGACTATTCCATTCATTAACAGTAACTTATCACAGCGCTTAAATGCAGAAGAAAGAAGTTATTTAGTGCTACAGAAGAGCACGCTTTACAGTAGACACCCATCCCCAGCTCTCCACTAACCTGCAGGACTTTCTCCAGCTTATGTTCAGCATTACTGCAGCCCCACCCCTTGACATACCCGTGTGCGGGTAGAAGTACAAGGAAAATGTAGTCCAAGTAGCTTTGCCATTAAGCCATACCTACCTACATTTGAACATCAAAAACCCTGAGATTTAAGCCCCGCCCATATCAAGGCATAAAATAAGCAGTGTCGTAGAGCAATTTGCTATGCAATTCTATACGTTAGCTTTGCTACACAAGTGCCAATTTAATTAGCAAACTATTTAAGTTACCATGTTCAATGAAAGCACAGCTCACCCAGCATTCCTCACTTGCCTTCAGAGCTCTCTCCATCCTCGATTCTCTGACTTCAAGTTCAAAGGGGCTAACGGAGAGAGAGTGCAGCAGTAATCATCCCCTTCACTGATGTGCCAAAAGGCCTGTGTGGGAGTCCTAGACACATTGGCCCTCATTACGACCCTGGCGGTAGGGGACCTCCGCCGGCGTAGTACATGGCGTACATGTACGCCGTACTACGAGTTCCCCTTACCGCCATGGCGATTTTAACGCCTGCTTTTTGCAGGCGGTAAAATCCATGGCGGTAAGGGGCATTAGTGTTAATTACGCCACCGTACATTACGGTGGCGTAATTAACGCCTTCCCCACTCCCATTATACCCTATGGGGCAAGAATGGGAATGGGGAAGGGCAAAATGGGGATTGGGGATTTACCGCCCCGCCAAGGTCGGCATGGGGCGGTAAATCCGCCAACCCCCATGGCGGTATCGGCAGCTTTCCGCCGTGGTCCGTGGTGCATATTGCACCACGAACTCCGCCTGGGTCGTAATGAGGGCCATTGTCTTTTTCAAATAATTGCAAACCAGAAATAAATCTGGATAATACTGTTATTAAGCCAACTGCATCCTGTCTGCCAAAGACCAGTATGTGTTATTTTTTTTATTTTTTATAAAAAAAGGCTTTCAATTCCTTTTTTAAAAACCTAATTGGTTACATAATGCATAATTACAGTGGTGCTACTGTAAACCACTGCATCGTCTCCATGCTTTACAGTTAAGTGTATCTAAATCTCAGTGTCAACTAGATTTCATTTTGGTGGGGAAGATGCATCATATGGCAAGTGGAAACTTTTGAAAATATACAAGACCTGGGCGGTCCGAAGAGGCTTGGGGCCCCGCACTGCTGCTCTCCTGCTGGCCCTTGCCTGGGCCCCCACCCCCTGGTGCGGCCCCCAGCGTCCATCTCCATCGGACGGAGGTCGTGGGGGGCATGGCTTGATCGGCATCAGTGGATCCGTTTGGAGGGGCCCGCGGCCCGGCGCCGGCCGCCCGTGACTGGTGGAGGTGGGCACTTCCCCCGGGTCTCCCGTGTGACATCGGCTGAGAGGGGACACTCACTCTGGGGGCCATCCTCGACAGGAGCCATAGAAGCACCGCTGGGAGCCCGTCTCTGTCGAGTGTATGGACAGGTCTCACACTCACCTTCTTGGAGGTTTTGAATTCGATTCCTGGGCTTAACGATCAGGACTTCACCTGGGTCCCGGCACCCAACGTGACCCTTACCAGGACTTTGGGAACTGTTCTCACATGGCCACGGTTGCCCCCTTATCACTTCGGAGGAGGCAGGTGGGGGAAGAGGCACTCATCTAGCTGTCTCGAGGCTGTTATCTCTTTCTCACGGTTCAGAGGCTCTGCCCCCCCCCCCTCTGCTTAACATTACAAGAGCGATCAGGTGTTTGGCTGCCCTAGGCTACTGACCCGTGATCCAACATGTCTAACAACAGAGCAAAGGATCCACCCCAGGCCCTTAAAACGGCTAAGAGGACACAAGATGGCACCCTGACTAAAATCTGGGCCAAGGACTCTGATCCAGTGGGGGATCGCTGTGAGGACGATTGGGCGAGTGAGCAGGGATCAGACCTTACGCAAGAATAGCAAGAGAGACCGCTTACCTACTCAGCTTTACAGTTATTCCTCAGTGAGGCGGTAGATAAAATAACGGCTGCCTCTCAGAAGCAGATGGACACATTGAGGGAAGACCTAGCCGAAGGAATAAGGGAAATCAAGCGGGACATTAACAAGGTGGAAGAAAGGGTGGACACCAACAAGCGGGCTATCCAAGAGTTGACAGAGGACGCGAGGAAAACGGAGAATCTCCTGGAAACCCTGGCACAGGCCACCCAGAACCTGTAGCTACAGGCCGAAGAGCTGGAGAAGAATAAATATCCGGGTTAAAGCGCTACCAGAGTCGGTTCAGTCTCAGGACCTTGCCCGGGTCCTTATGACGATTTTCATGGATCTCCTAGAAGGGGGGCCAAGCTTAGATCTACAGTTTGACAGAGTTCATAGAGTGGGACCGCCGCGGAAGGAGCAGGGAAGCAGGCCTCGGGATGTTTTGGTGGCATTTCATAGCTATGCAGCAAAAGAAAAGATATTGGAGATGGCGAGAAAGGCAAGCCGCATATCCTATAACGGCTCTGAGATTGTGCTTTACCAAGATCTATCGCAGACGACCCTGCATAAGAGGAGGCGTTGAGCCCGGTCCTGAGACACTTGCGAGAGAAACAAATCAAATATCGGTGGACCCACCCATTCGGCTTAACCTTCCTCTGGCAGGGAAGGCAGCACAAGATTGAGACTTGCGACCAAGGCCTGGAGCTGCTGGGAATCGAGGAGCTTCCGCCAATACTCCCTACGGGACACCCCCTTAACCAAGATAGGCACAAGCTTTGGTAGTGGTCTACAGCCAAATCAAAGAGATCCAGGAAAGACTCCACGCGGAAACTAAACCGCTGCCCCCAAGGAAGTAGCCACTCAATCAGTCGGAATGAGTCGTTAGATGATTCACCGGACAATGTCTCACAGCAGCCTTAGAGTCGGGGTAGCGAGGCCAGGGAGGGCCCTTGCTAACTGCAGATACGGCGCTGATACAGGGTTTGGAAAGCATTCGTAATAATTACTACAGAGAAGGGATGGGGAGGGTTCCTTTGGATGGGATGGGGAAATACTGCGTGGTTTAGTCCTGGGCAGTTTATAGGGTTCGGCTCTCGTGCACGTGAAACAAGGGGGGCAAATTGCCAGCTGAGCCCACCGAGGGGGACTTTCAGTAAGTTGAAGGGGGGGGGGGGAGAAGGAGCGAAGGTCCCTTGAGGTGAATGGTACAGCTCAGTCGTCATCATGTAAGCTTAGGCCAACTGAATATCAGGCAGACCGGGCTACGGGGTTCTTTTTTGCACGAAGTCTTAATGTCAGCCCAATTTAAGATATTATCTTTAAACGTAAATGGCCTTAACTCGCCGGTCAAAAAGAAAAAAGTGGAGTTGTATATCCGGAAAGAAAAACCACACATAGTCACTCTACAAGAAACTCACATACAAACTCGAGATAGGCATAGGGTCAAGTTCTGGGGTTACACTAGACTATTCCAGGCCACGCAACACGTCAAAAAGGGGGGAGGGGTACTAGCAGTGCAGGATGGGTTGGATTTGGAGGTCAAGGCTACTCAGACGGATGATCAGGGAAGGTTTCTGGTGGTGGTGTTGGAGGGCAGAGCAAAGTGTTACAAGGTAGCAACCATATATGCCCCCATCACGGGCCAAGATGCCTTCGTTCAGAAGGCCCTGACCCGGCTAGGCAAATTTGTGAAAGGACGCATCCTTCTATCCGGGGATTTTAATCTCGTCTAGGACCCGGTCAAGGATGGAAGCAGGGCAGTGTGGGGACCGCAGGAGGGACCCTCCGGAGACCTCAAGAAGAAAATCCATGACGTGGCACTGGTGGATGCCTGGAGGGAGCCCCAGGGGTCCGAGATAGGATTCACGTTTTATTTGCATGCGCACAAGACTCATTCGTGCATCGACTATATATGGATGTCCTCCTCACTACTGGGGAACGCTGCCGAGATCACACTGGGACCCATCACAATTTCAGACCACGCCCCTATTGCCCAGACGCTAACCAGACTAGGCCTGGGTTATGGAAATGGCTTTACCCATCCCAACTTTTTAAGGACCCTATCTTGACCAAAGAAATTGAACAGGAGCTTGAGGACTTTGAGGGGAATAACCCTATACATCTCCACAAATCTGGTGGGACGCTTTAAAGGCCACGATAAGAGGCAAAATCATTGTAGTAAAGGCGAGAAGGGAAAGGGAACTAAGGCTAGAGGAAGATCAGCTAAGCAAAAAGCTTAAGGAGGGGATGGCACAAATGGCTGAAAAATACACCGGCACTAGCACGGGTGGTCTGTACGGTGAGGGGCCAGCTGACTCTCCTACAGACCAGGGCGGCAGAACAGAACCTTCTCCGCTTAAGTCAAAAGTACTACATCAAAGCAAATATATCAGATTGCCTCCTAGCTAGGCTGCTGAGAAAGGAAGAGGGGTACAAAACTATCCTGAGAATTAGGGGGGAGGGAGGTACCCTGCATACTGGCAACCCGGAGTAAGGGAATTCCACCGATACTATTCCACTCTTTACTCCTCAAATAACCCAGACCCGTATGAACAAAAGCTATATTTAGATAAGCTGACTCTTAAGTCTCTGTCACAGGGGGGGCGGGAGCAATTGGAGGGCGATATAACCACAGACGAGGTTAGGAAGGCTATCTCTTCCCTCTCCCTAAATAAATTCCCCGGTCCGGGCGGCTATGTGGCCGAATTTTATAAACGCCATAAAGAATTCCTGGTCCCCCACCTTGCCAAATTATTTAATCACATTGGCTCCTCAGGGGTCTTACCAGGATCTATGGACGAAGCAAAAGTCATTCTTATACATAAGAAGGGTAAGGATCCAGAGGAGTGTGGCTCCTATCGTTCAATAGCGCTTATAATGTGGACGCGAAAATACATATGAATATCCTGGCGTCCAGACTAGACGCCATTATGCCTAAACTCATATTTTCCGATCAATCGGGCTTTATCAAAGGTCGCCAGACGGCGGATAATGTTAGGAGAGTGGCCCACCTACTCGAGAAATTTCAGCTGAAGGGGATCCCCGCCTTAATCTTAGCGGTCGACACCGAAAAGGCTTTTGATCGAGTGGAACGGGAGTTCCTTTTCGCTACTATGGCTAACATGGGGTTCGGCCCAAAATACTTGGCTCGGGTTGGGGCTAGCTATCGGTCCCCGACCCTCCGGCTAGCTATCAATGGCCAAATATCAATCCCTGTGAGAGTGGAGAGAGGCACAAAACAGGGCTGCCCTTTTTCTCCACTGCTTTTTGCACTTCATCTCGAGCCGTTTCTAGAGTCCATTAAGATGGCCGAGACTATAAGAGGTATTCCATTTGGGGGGCAGGTCCATAAAGTGGCCGCTTTCATGGATGACATGCTTCTTACACTGACCAACCCTGAGATATCTCTGCCAGCAACTTGCGAGGAATTGGATAGCTTTGGCCGAGTGGCTGGCCTGAAGGTGAATGCTAATAAATCGGAGATTCTTAGTCTCAATCTGCAAGCGTCTTCTGAACAATACGTCAAAGGGGCGTATACCTTCAGGTGGGCAAAAGCGAACATCAAGTATCTGGGGGTCCTGCTCACCAAGACCATAGGTGAACTATATCGGGCAAATTATCCACCTCTTCTGGACAAGCTTACATCGAAATTGGTCGATTGGGGTCCTCTTTGTATCTCATGGCTGGGGAGGATCAACGTCCTTAAAATGATTGTATTACCACAACTCCTATATCACTTTGCGGCCCTCACTGTACAAGTTCCACAACCCTTCTTCAAAGCCTTGCATAAAGTTACTACCCGCTTCATCTGGAACTTTAAGCGCCCCAGAGTGGCGGCAGCTCTTATGAGAAGCCGGTCTCGCAGGGCGGCATGGGAGAGCCTGACTTCCGGGCCTACTATTTAGCAGCTCAATTAAGAGTTCTCAGGGACTGGCAGAGGGGAGATCGGGATAAACCATGGAGGTCTATGGATAGGGCGGTAGTAGCGGAACATTTGGAGGGGTTGTTGTGGAAACCGAAGTCAGACAGATCTTCCCAAATGTATATAAGTCAAATTACTTAAACTACGGGTGCGGCGTGGGATACGGCATCCTCTCGGGTGCAACTTACGTCCTTGCCCGCTCCCTTCAACCCCTTATTCAAAAACCCACAATTCACCCCAGGCTGTGAAATGGCAACCTTTGATGATTGGTTCCTGGGGGGTTGTCGGATGGTCTGGGATATGTATACGGGGGGGGGAAAGGTTAAAGAGTTTGAACAATGCAAATTAGATTTCGGCCTGGAGAGACACAGATACGGGTATATCCAGCTGAGGCACTGGCTATCCCACCCTATGAAGCAGGCAGGCTTGCGGGCCCTAACACCATTTGAAAAATATTTAGACACACATGCAGGGGACAAGGGCCTGGTGGCAGCAATATACCAGTATATTAAGGCGGGGGAACCACCGGCCACCCGAACATATAACGAGAATTGGGAGAGAGATACTGGTTCCGCTATTGACGAGAAGGAATGGCAATACTTGTGGGCCCAGATTCCAAAGTTCACTAGGTCCCTTCAGATCAGAGAGGCCTGGTTAAAGCTAATGTTTCAGTGGCATCTCACTCCAGTTAAACTGAAAAAGGTGTTTCCCCGGACCTCTCAGGCTTGCTGGAGGCACTGTGGGGGTACGGGTACATGGGCTCACATATGGTGGGAATGTCCGAAACTAAACATGTTTTGGTGTCACATTCAGCAGGCCATAGAGAAGGTCCTTGGAACCAGGGGTAGTGGAAATAGGGGGCTCAATATGCTAGGCCTGACCCGGACTCTGCAGGATATTCCCTCCAAAGCTGACCGCAAGCTCTATGTCATAATGATGATGGCTGCAGCTATGATATTGGCGAGACGATGGAGAAAGAAGGATCCCCCCGCAAGAACACGAGTGGGTAGTGAAAGTCAGGTCAGTGATCGCCTTGGAATGGCTTTCTTACCCAATCCAGGGCCAACACATGCAATTTGTAACTGATTGGGCTTCCCTCCTGGCATACTTAAAGGAGGGGGCACGTAGAGCTTGGTGCCCTAAGGCGATGACACTACTAGGAATTATTGCTCCTCAGGAGGAGTCTGAACTATGAAAAGGGAGAAAGGCAGAGATGTTAAGGGGTAAAGCTTGTAAAGGTTCCATAAACTGTAGCCCAAAGGTTGTCCTACGGACGTTCACCTCGGAGAGGAAAAGACCGCAGCGAAATCCTGGAATCTGGGAGAGAGTGGAGTGGGAGGGGTCTTGTTGAGTTTCTGTTGGTTGTTTGTTTAACTGTAAATTGTCAATAAAAACAAGTTGGAAAAAAGAAAATCTACAAGACCACGCAGCCAAATGCTTTGAGGGCAAACCTAGTTCTGTGGCCTGCTGGTTACATATCACTTGCAACTGGTGCTGAACCCATGAGCTGATCCCAATACTCCTTGACATTCTATATTACCATATTGCTTTATACCCGCTACCCTGAAAGTGAGATGGCTGCAACTACAATATTCTGCCTCGTTTGTCCCGTTCTCTGCCTGCTACGCCATCCACACTGCTTAGTCTTTTACATAATGAATACACAAAGCTAACTTGATATCTACAAGTAGCGATCAATAGTTTCAGCCACTCTGTGAACCCTACAGACCCACTGCAAAACTGTACACTGTACACTCCAGAGCTCACTTTGCTCTATGATTACGATTGCATTACATATTTGCACCGGCAGTAGAGAGAGCTGGCCAAACTGTTTTCAGAGCCTTTTATCATATCTATTTGTGTCCATTCATGCAGCTAACCTTTTTACAGACACTCACCCAGGGCTCGCTTAATATCTTTGCCCACTTACATAGTCAAGTAGATTTTAAGAAGGGACGGTACCATTGCAGGGGATGTTGGAAACATTTAAATAAACTTTACTTTGTTTGCAGTAAATGTCAAAAAAAAGTTTAACTGTGTATGGCTGGCATCTGGGTGGTAGCAGTGTGCCAAACTAAAGTGGGTTTGTGGTAACATGCACCATTTTACAGAAAGTGAATTTAAATGTGTTGTCATCCGTTGCCATGGGTCTAGTGCATGTCTCTTCAGTCTAGTGGGTAAACTAAGTTACTCAACCTGCAGATCTAGTGGAATTATAAAGAATTTGCAAGGCCTGATTTATTTCACTAATGTCTTACTTCAGCAGCAACACAAAACGGATATATTATATCTTGGGTACAAGTATCTTCTGGTGGCATTAAAAACATTAGTACAAAATTGCTAATCAAATGGGGTTGTTTGCTAATCAAGAAAAAATTAATTAGCAATTTCTGCTAATCAATTTTTGTAAACTAATTTATGCCTTGCATATCCACACAAGACTCCGCCCACATGTCAAAAAGGTCAACTCAGTGGTTGTAGCTGCCATAGAAACATGTTTGCAGTATTACAAACCCTATTTCTATTATAATCTGCACCACACAGCTGCCTCCCCAAAATAAAGTTATTTGCCTATGTTGCACTAAATTCAGGCTTTCAGTTCCTTAAACTATATTGATTGTGTGATCGGCTATGTGAACAAAACTGCACTAAATGAAACGGAAGCCACAAAAAACGCATTTAGCATTTTTGGAGTGCCCCTTTATGGTACGATATATGATGATATGGCATTTATAATGATATGATATGATATGATATGGCATTTGTAACGCGCCTATACACAAGTGTTTCAAGGCGCGACGAGGCGGGGGGGGGGAACAAGGGGAGACAGACAACGATCTTACTAGGCCAGGTGTCATTCAGATCGCGCAAGTGCAAGGGTAGAGGGGAAGGGAAAAGTGCATGGGGGAAAGGGAGAGGGGAAAGTGCAGTACAGGGTTATAAGCATACAGCATACAGGATAAATAACAAGGGCCAGCTGGTGGCAAGTGCGAGGTAAGTGCAAACAAGTGCTGGGAAGGGGGGCTGTATGGATACACAGTCCCGTAGTGCAGGGGTTGCCGTGGAGGCAGTGCAGGGGAGAGTGGCTGGGCCGAGAACGGTGAATGGCCCAGTTGCAGATTCAGTGCAGTTTCAGTAGTATTAGCAGGGGAGAGGGGGAGAGAAAGCGGAGGCAAAGAGGAAGGTTTTGAGGTGCTTCCGGAACCGGAGGTGGTTCTCCTCAAGTTTCAGGGAGGTAGGAAGGCTGTTCCAGAGGGAGGCCCCTGCAGTGGAAAGAGATCTGCCCCCAACTCGTTGTTTGGAGAAGCGGCTGACCCTGAGGGAGTTGGAGGCGGATGAGCGAAGAGCTCGAGAAGGAAGATATTTAGGAAGAGAGAGTTGAAGGTATTTTGGCCCAAGGCCCCAGACGGCCTTGTGGACAATGCAGAGGGTTTTGAACTTGATCCTCGCAGTCACTGGGAGCCAGTGTAGTGATTTCAGTCCTGGAGAGATACGGTCCCTGGGCTTGAGGCCAAGGACAAGTCTTGCAGTCCTGTTCTGGATGAGTTGCAAAGGGCGGAGAGTAGAGGCGGGCAGATTAAGATAGAGGCTGTTACAGTAGTCCAGCTTAGAGAGAACCAGGGCTCTAGAGACAGTGAGCTTCTGGGGGAAGGAGAGGAAAGGAAGGATACCTCTGAGGAAGTGTAGCTGGTAGTGTGACTTCTTAGATACGTCGGATATGTGAGGAGAGAAGGAGAGTGTGGAGTCGAAGATGACCCCAAGGTTTTTTGCCTTGCAGGTAGGAGTAGGAAGAGGGCCCAGAGAGGCCGGCCAGAGAGCAGCAGGGAAGGAGGGAGTGGGAGTGCCGATGAGTAGAATCTCAGTCTTACTGGCATTAAGGCAGAGGTCGTTGGCGGCACACCATTCCTGGATAGCAGAAAGACAGTCAGAGATGAGGGAAGGAGAAGAGGAGGCCAAGGGTAGCCTGAAAATGAGTTGGGTATCATCCGCATAGCACTGAAAGTTGGGGCAGAGAGCTGCGATGTGGTGGGCGAGAAGTGCCAGATACTGGTTGAACAGCCAGGGAGAGAGGTTAGATCCCTGGGGGACACCACAGGTAGAGAAGAAGATGTCAGAGAGGAAAGACCCCAGTTGGACCTGGGAGGGTCGATTTGAGAGGAAAGAGGACAGCCACGCCAGAGCCTGACCAGTGATACCGAGGTTATCACGGAGACGGTTGAGCAGGATGGTATGGTTGACAGTATTAAAGGCAGAAGAGAGATCAAGCAAAATGAGAACACATGGAATGTTAGAGTCAAGGTTCGAGAGCAGGTCCTCACGGATGTTCAGGAGAGCAGTTTCCGTGCTTCTGGCAGCTCTGAAGCCAGACTGATGGTCATGAAGACTACCAACACATTCAGCATGGAGATTAAGCTGGGAGATGGCCGGTTTCTCCAGGAGCTTGCACAGGAAGGGAGTGATAGAGATTGGGCGATAGTTAGCTGGGCAGGAAGGGTCGGAAGAGGGTTTCTTAAGAATGGGGTGCACAAGGGAGTGCTTGAGAGGGGTTGGGAAGACTCCAGAGGCGAAGGAGTGATTGCAGAAGTCAGCAAGGGCAGGAGCCAAGGAGTCAATGTGGTCCTTGATAGTTTTGGAGGAACAGGGGTGGACCTGTTTTGATGAGACTTTCATAGATCGGACTTGTCTTGAAACCTCGTCAGCAGAAAAAAGGGGAAAGGAAGAGAAGGAGAGAGGAGGGGTGGCTGCAGAAGAGCCAGAGGAAGGGCAGGGAATAGAGGGGGGGGGGTTATAGGAGGAGAGTGAGGACAGGATGGGCCTATACACAAGTATTTCAAGGCGCGACGAGACAAGGGAGGTGGAACAGAGGGAAAACAGAGACAACGATCTTACTAGGCCAGGTGACAGAGATCGCGCAGGTGCAGGGGAGGGGAAAGTGTGAGGGGGAAAAGGCAGGGGGCAGTGCAGTTCATAGGATAACAATAAAATAAATAAACAATAAATACAATAAATAAGAAGTGCAGCCAAGTGGTGGCGAGTGCAGGGCAGGCATCAGGTGCTGGTAGGGGGCTGTAGGGATACAGAAACAGCCCCCGAGTGCAGGGGAGGGGACCTGGGCCTGAGAACAGAGGGTATCCAGGTGACCGGTGCAATTTCAGTTTCAGCCAGGAATTCAGCAGGGGAGAAAGCAGAAGCAAAGAGGAAGGTCTTGAGGTGCTTCCGGAACCGGTTCCCCTCAAGTGTCATTGAGGCTGTTCCAGAGGGAGGCCTGAGCCGAAGAAAGATCTACCACCAACTCGTTGCTTGGAGAAGCGACTGACCCTGAGGGAGTGGAGGCGGATGAGCGAAGGGCTCGAGAAGGAAGGTATTTGGGAAGATAGAGTTGAAGGTATTGAGGCCCCAGGCCCTAGAAGGCGTTGTGGACAATGCAGAGGGTTTTAAACTTAATCCTTGCAGCCACTGGGAGCCAGTGCAGAGATTTCAGTCCTGGAGAGATACGATCCCAGGGCTTGAGCCAAGGACAAGTCTCACAGTCTTGTTTTGGATGAGTTGCAGAGGACAAAGTGTAGAGGCAGGCAGATTTCGAAAGAGGCTGTTGCAGTAGTTCAGCATGGAGAGAACCAGAGCTCTGGAGACAGTGAGCCTCTGGGGGAAGGAGAAGATAACCTCTGACGAGGTGCATCTGGTAGTGTGACTTCTTAGAGACGTCAGAGATGTGAGGAGAGAAGGAGCGGGTGGAGTCGAAGATAACCCTGAGGTTTTTAGCCTCACAGGAGGGAGCAGGAAGAGGGCCAAGAGAGGCTGGCCAGAGAGTCATAGGAAAGGAGGGAGCAGGTGTGCCGATGAGGAGAATCTCAATCTCACTGGCATTAAGGCAGAGATCATTGGCGGCACACCACTCCTGGATAGCAGACACATAGTCAGAGATGAGAGAAGGAGAAGAGGTGGCGGAAGGGAGCCTGAAAATGAACTGAGTGTCATCCACATAGGGCTGAAAGTTGGGACAGGGAGCTACAATGCGGTGGGCAAGTGGCATTGGTTAAACAGCCAGGGAGAGAGGTTAGACCCCTGGGGAACATCACAGGTATAGAGGAAGGACCCAAGTTGGACCTGGGAGGGTCGATCAGAGAGGAAAGAAGTCAGCCAAGCCAGAGCCTGTTCAGTGATACCCAGGTTATCACAGAGACGGTTGAGCAGGATGGCATGGTTGACCATGTCAAAGGCAGAAGAGAGAGATCAAGTAAATTGAGAACACAGGGGGTGTTGGAATCAAGGTTGGAGAGCAGGTCATCGCGGATGTTCAGGAGAGCAGTTTCCGTGCTTCTGGCAGCTCTGAGGCCAGACAGATGGTCATGGAGACATCCAACAGATTCAGTGAGGAGATTAAGCTGCGAGATGACCAGCTTTTCCAGGAGTTTGTCCAGGAAAGGAATGACGTAGTTTGGGCCATAGCTAGCCTGGTAGGAAGAGTCGGCAGAGGGTTTCATAAGAAGAGGGTGCACAAAGGAGTGCTTCAGGGGGAAGGGAAGAAGACTCCAGTGGCAAAGGCGTGGTTGCAGAAGTGAGCCAAAGCAGGAGCCGGGGTGTCAATGTGGTCCTTGATGGTTTTAGAGGAACAGGGGAGAACCTGTTTTGACGAGTCTTTCATGGATCGGAATTGTCTAGAAACCTCGACTGGGGAGAACAGGGGAAAGGCAGAGAAGGGGGAGGCCAAGGAAGGGCGAGATGAGGAGAGGGGAGTAGAGGGAGGAAGAGAGAGAACATAATGTCCCGAGTTTTAGAGATGAAATAAGAAGCCAGGGCCGTGCAGACGGCCTGGGAGGGGACTGCAGCAGGATTGTCCAGCTCCTTGCAGATTTTAAAGAGTTTGGCCGAGTTGTTGGATGCTGCAGAGACGCAGGCTTGGATGAGGGCTCTCTTCTTGGTGCGGACAGAGCCGGTATTGCCTTTGGAGCAGGCCAGTTTGTCAGAGGATGTACAGGAAGCACGCCATTTCCTCTCACCCACCCTGCAATTGCGTGAGGGTGGCAAGGTCTGAGTGGTACCAGGAGTTGCACTTGGCTTTGGGCTTCAAG
The DNA here is from genome assembly GCF_040938575.1 of Ambystoma mexicanum. Classification (NCBI taxonomy): domain Eukaryota; kingdom Metazoa; phylum Chordata; class Amphibia; order Caudata; family Ambystomatidae; genus Ambystoma; species Ambystoma mexicanum. Next base: position 842,018,242 of record NC_090938.1, read on the forward strand.
CAGATCCTCATGACAGGGGCAACAACATCAAGAGTATCAGATATAGCAGAGTGGAGCATAGAGAGGGCTGTGTCAGGGTGCGAGTCAGCCGAAGGGGGAGGGTGTGAGAAAGGGACAGCGAAAGCCTGAACTGACACACGCTTCATGGGTCGGATAATTGAGAAAGTAGGTGGCAGTGTTGGAGTTGGCTTGGCCTGAGGGGTAGAGAGGGTTAGAGGGTGAGCTGGGAGGAAAGGAGAAAGTGATCACTCCAGGAGAGAGGAGTGGTGAGAGGGATCGATAGGGGCAGGTCTGAGGAGATCAGAACATCCAGAGTGTGCCTTGCAGAGTGAGTTGGGCCAGAGGGAAGATTAGAAAGTGAGAGAGAGTCACAGAGGTTGCAAAAGAGTCCAGAGGAAGGACAGGAAGCATCCAGATGGATGTTGAAGTCTCCAAGAAGGAGGAGTGAGTGGTCGATATCAGGAGGGAGGAGGAGAGGGCCGCCCACTCAGAGAGGAAGGAGGAGACCTGACCGATAGATGGTAGCCACTGTACGGGAATGGCAAGGAGAGAGAGCCTGCAGACCTGGCATTCGAAAGATGAGTAGGCCTGCGTAGGAAGGACAGAGGGAGGAATCCACTTAGATCAGGGCTACACCCGCTCCAGAACGGTTGGATCTGGGCACGGAGAGGATTTTGTAGCCATCAGGGAGAAGAGTGTCAAAGCTCGTGACAGAGCTGGCTGTGAACCATGTCTCTGAGACCGAGGACATCGAGGTTAAGTTCCTCAAGGAGGCGGCAGATGTCAGAAGACTGTTTGACAGCTGAGCAAGAGTTTAGAGTGGCAATATGGAGAAGGTTGCCGTCCTTGAAAGACTTCCGGGGAGGGGTACAAATCAGAGGTACACCCTGCAGAGTTTTGGAAGAAGCCCGAGGGGGGGGCAGAAGAGGAAGGAGGAGAGGGCAAGGTAGCCAAGGAGGAGACAGCAGGGGGAGGCACGGAAGCCGTGGAGGGAAGAGAGGGGACAGCAGGACAAGAAAGGAAATTGATGAGGCGCGGGAAGCGTCTCAAAGAGGAGGTTGCCTGAGGGTCTTGGAACAAGATGGTGCATTCAAGTAAACATTAATGATGACCTTCGAGGAGTGCAAGGAGGCCCTCCCACCGGGTGTCACCATTAATGGGAGAAGAAGAGAATGGAGAGAGCACAGAGACCATATGTAGGGTCCATAGGTCTGGTGAGTGAACGACAAAGTGGATGTCGGTGAAAGTTTGCCTGGAGGAGGCACTGGCATAGGTGTCAGCGATAGTGAGCCCTGGGTTGGAGACCAGGATGTCCTTTTTAAACTTCTTCCTGCCAGATTTAGTGAGGAGAGCAGAATAGTCAATAGAGAAGCAGTTAGAAAAGATAGGAGAGACAGAGAGCACCATAGAGTAGATAGGGAGAGGAGAGAAGAGGAAGGGGGGACAGATGGAAGCTAGGGGCGGGGAGGACACTAAGGAAGGACACAGGGAGGAGCGCAAGCAGATGAGACAAGTAGACAATTGGACAAGACGACAGGAGCTTAGATAATGGTAGAAAGTTCGCTAGATGAATGCTTTGCTAGGAGGCAAGACCGTAGGAAGACACTACTTTCACAATGCAATTTAAATACCAGAGAAAATACACACAGGTCAGAGTGCTGTATAGTGGGGGAAAAAGGTCTACGTTTCACAATGCAATTTTAAATACTTTAGCATTTGGAAACTTTACATTGCCCCATACACGCAAAAGCAGAACACACAACAAAGATGGGGGCGAGGCATTTGCTCTCCAATGCATATCTACCTATTGTAAAGGTCCAGCCGTAGATGGTCATATTTTTGGAACCACTATGACTGCCAAGGTAAACTGACTGGTGTAATGTGAACAGGCGCTGCAAAAGGCCTCCCCGGGTTCCTGTATCTCAATTGTGTGTCCCTGAAGTGAATTATATTTGTATATTTGGCACGTAACATGAACAATACATTTTTTTTTTAATGGGTTTGCGCTGTTCGTCACTGCACTTGCAGAATTTCACTTCTAATGCCAATGCACTTGTCCTCTTTTTGGTTTGTTGAGTCCTTTCACTCAATGTGGTTCAAGCTGGATAGCTTGGTTAACTGCATGGGGTCACGTCTCTGTCTCTTTGCTGTGTCCGTCGCTGGCACCCGTTTTCCATGTGAATGGACAGATCATCACAGGGCATTGTGTCTGGCAGCTGCTTTTAATCACAGGAGCCCCAGCTGGCAATGAACGTGAAATGCCTGCAGATGTTTAAATGCTGGGTCTGTGGCGGAAAACCCGGAGACTCCATGCTCTTCCCTGGAGACCCAGAGAAGAGCGTGAAAACCCGGAGTCTCCGGGATAAAGCCGGAGGTTCGGCAGGTATGCACTAAACTCTGCTGTCTGGTCGCTGTATGCACGGGTGAGCTAGAGAGACCGCAAGCCATAAAGGGCTCCAGGGGCTTAGGCCTTTACCATGAACTTGTAATCTTGCCATTTATCAATAATAATTGAGGTGCAACAGCACTCCCCCACCCCCCAAAGCAAAAAATGTGTTACAATCGCAGGGGCACAAGTACTAGTTCGACAAAAGCTCCTCCTACTAACGGTGATCTGTTCATGGAGCTATTACATTTGGACATCCATGTGGGGGCCCCCTCCCGGTCCACTAGAGCGGGTCCCACCAGTGTAACAATGTAGCTGCGGGCACGCAGCACACCAGTGGCAGGGAGATCACCGGACTGGGAGACAGCTGCTAGGGGCACCCAGCACGTGGCTTCCTTAGCTCGGAGGACACCCAGTGGGAGGCGGAGACACCAGGCCGCAGTCACACAGCGAGCAGACACCAAGGACCGCACGGACACGAGTTGCCACTTCCTGGGGCTCTGCTGCACTGCTCCTCCTGTGCCAGCAGAGCCCCTTTTATTAAGCCCAGCCATGACGGAGTCATGACTCATTCCCTTAAAGGGGCCATGCACCCACAGTTAAGTGGGCCATACACCACAACCCCTAGTAATACAGCCTTAAAGACTTCGATTAAGGAGGGGGGGAATGGGGAATAGTCAATTCTTTCCTATTTCACTAGATAATCAGCATCAACCCGCACTACAGAACCTATGATAAATATGGCTATTGAATTAGTAACAACTGAACCGACCAGCATACGCATGCGACACCCATGGCAACAACTCCCTGTTGCAAATGTGGATTGAATTAAAGAGGGAGTCAAATGCTGGGATGATTACGGATCCGACGATCATGTTCCAAACCGATCTGCATAGCTCTGAGGAGGTTAATCTATCTACCTTTTGCGTCCCCTTCACTCCCTAATGCTGCCTCTTTGCCCCTGCTCTTGTGGGGAGGCAGTCCAATGGTGCTCACCCATCATCTAACCCAACCATCAGTGCAACCTATTACATGTTCTGGATAGGCAGGGTCCCATAAAGGCCTGTTTATTAACCTGTTCAAATGTACTGAAGCTCTCTCCTTATCCCCGATGGCACTCCCACCCCCCCACCCCCCCTTTGTTTTCAGCACTTGCACGACCCCAATCGCTTTACGGCCTAGTAAGATCGTTTGTTTGTTTTCATCCCCTCTCCGCTCCTCCTCTTCCCCCTCCACCCACAGCTTTCCTCCTATAGCACTATATTGTACACCTCCTCATCCCTGTTCTCTCCCCCCTTGTCTTTGTGAACCTACAAACACAATTCCTGCTCTATACTGCGCATTACAAATAACCAATAAATAAAATATGAATGGCCTTATCTCAGGGTAAAAAAGGGTGTTATAAGAACCTGCACATACATGAACTCCAGCATTTGTAACTATCTAGAAATAAATGCACCACATGTAACGTGTAATCAATGCAAACCTGACAGTCACACATTATAAATAAAATCAGTATCATTGCAGTGCAAAATATACTGCAGAGCTGAATATTATTCAGAATATAGGACAAATGTACACAAAAAAACAGCAATCCTTCTGAACAGGAAGATTAGGCGATTCTCCCTGTAATGTCCTACCTTCATTTCCACTGCATGCTCAGAGGAAGAGTCCTCTGTCAATGACGGGGAAAGTGGGCTGCGCCCCACGTGGTGTGGGAGGCGGGGTTACCGCGCTCGGCGCGGCAGTTCGGAAAAGAATAAAGAAGGTTAAAGACGTGCACTGCCTCTGTCTCTGCTTCAGGGTATGCGCCGGCCCGTAATGATTCATGTATATATATTGCGAACCTGAGTGCCTGTTCCCAACAATAACAATGGCGACGAGGACTTTATAATCGAGTGCCGGAGCACGTAGAAAAATCCTGCCAGCCGTCTGCTCGAGACCCCGGGATCCTCGCTCACTGCTCCGGAGCCGCTCACGAACCACGCGGCCCTACTCCAAAGTCAAGTAAGAGTCGACTTGTGTACGGCCATCCCCACCAGCATGAAGTCATAGACCCACGTGTCACGCGTGCCGCGTATTACACGCGGTGCTCGGCGGAAAGAGCACTCACATGCTGAGTCGCGACTGCAATACTCTCGTCAAGCCCAGCTCGCGCGTAATCGCATCGCGCTTCACTGCCAGCCTGCTTTAGGCCTATGTTCAGGCCCAGCTCGTGCGAAGTCGTCGCGCGTTGCACTATTACGCAACTTCACCAGCATAAAGAGCCAACCGTGCATGCAAACTTCCCATAGCACGTGGGTGCCAAAAATTACACGGCAAGGTCTCACATCATTCATCTGCACGCTCACATCAAAGACAAGGCACTGCTGCCATAAAAAGCAAACATGTCTGCAGACAACCCGGACAGTGGCAGCCTGAGCCCCTCCTCCAGTTCCACGCCCCGGCAAGCCACCCGCAAAGAGGACTGTGGCTCAGAATCCCTACAACTACTGGCTGTGCCGCCTTTTGACATGTCAGACACAAGTAGCCTTGCCCCCAGATGGGCCAGATGGCTCAAAGAATTACATGTCTACATAGATGCTTCAGGGGTAAGGGAGGAGCGCCGACTCAGAGGAATCTTACTCCACTCTCTAGGACCAGTAGTACGAGACATCGTCTTTGAAATGCCTGAATCCACCACAGACACCTTCCAAGGTATTATTGATGCTTTGAATGCTTACTTCGCGCCCCTGCGAAATGTCGACTACGAACGCCATATTTTCCACACCTCCACACAGGATAGCAGCGAAAACATGGACAATTTTGTAATGCGCCTCAGAAAAAGAGCGAAATATTGTGATTTTGATAGATACTCAACGGAAGAAGCGATAAAATCCCAAACCATTGCCGGATGTGCATCTCAAGAATTTAGGAAGAAATTGTTGCAAAAGAGCAGGACATTAGAAGAGATACTACAACTCGCTCGAGCGGACGCCGCTCTCATGCAACAGACAGAATCACTGGACAACATCAAAATCACCCAGTCCAACTCCACGGCATCAATATGCCCCATCAGAACCTCCAAAGAAGCACCACGTCCCACGGAACAAAAGAAATGTTACAGGTGCGGCTTCAAATATCCTCATGTTGGCCCATGTCCAGCCATAGGACACAACTGTGACAAGTGCGGAGGTGAAAACCATTTCCAATCTGTATGCAGAAACATAAATTTCTTTACATCTACTGAAGTGCACCGGGACACGAGGAGGTCAGACCGACTTCCAGCAAGAGAAAGCCCGAGAGCTCGCAGAAGACAGTCACCTACAACATCCAGACGCCAATCTCAAAGCTCATCCCGTGACACACCACGGGAAGGGAGAAGGCGGGAAGAAAGAAGAGAATACAGGAGCAGGAGACACTCCAGACAGAAGATCAGACAGTTAGAAAGTTCGCCTCGCAGAAGACGAGACCCCCAGTCATCCTCATCCAGTGGGGACAGGAAAAGGGGATATGTGCATGCAATTGGAAACAGCATAGCCACAGAATACAGTCCCACGTTGCTACTACAATTGAACGGACAAAACAGAGAGTTTCTGATTGACACAGGGGCAACAGTTAATGTCATAAATGATGAGACCTACAAAAGACTCAACCTCAAGAAGGCACTGAAGGAATCAGACACACTGATATACTCTTATGGCTCAAACACGCCTCTTAACTGTCAAGGAATGTTCATGGCACACTGTCAGTACAAAGACAAGAGTCAGAAGATCAAAATATACGTCATAAAAGGAGACGTACCAGGCGGCAGCATCTTGAGCTTCAAATCTGCGATTCAAATGGGACTCATCCAAATTATGCATCAACTAATGTCAGCTTACACTACCAACCCCAAAGACATGATAAAACAAATGTTTCCCGCCCTGTTCAGAGGGTTAGGTAAACTAAAGGACAAACAAGTAAAACTACACATCAATCCTCAAATAACCCCGACAGCACAGCACTACAGAGGCATACCCCTAAACATACAAAGACACGTGGAGGATGAGATTCAGTCATTATTGCAGCAGGACATCATAGAGCCAGCATCGGTACCAACCCCCTGGGTATCTCCCATCGTACCCGTACCGAAGAAAGACAACAAGGACAGCATTCGCATCTGCGTGGACATGAGGGCCCCTAATGTAGCCATAGAGCGGGAAAGACATCTGGCTCCAAAAATGACCGATATGATGCATCTACTGCACGGATCCAAAGTATTCTCTAAGCTAGACCTGAATAAGGGATACCATCAGTTAGAACTACACCCTACCTCGAGATATATTACCACCTTCTCAACCCATGTAGGTCTGTTCAGATACAAAAGACTCAGCTTTGGAGTATCTTCGGCAGCCGAAATATTTCAAAATGAAATACACCAAGTGATAAAACACATTCCCAACTGTCTAAATTACTCGGACGATATCTTGATTTTCGGCATCACACAAGAAAGCCATGATGACACCCTGAGGAGAGTCTGCATGGCGCTGGAGAATGCCCACCTCACACTCAACCCGGACAAATGCGAAATCAGCAAATCCACGCTCAAATTCTTTGGACACATCTTCTCAAAAGATGGCCTAAAACCAGACCCGGAAAAGGTGCAAGCCCTTGTTGAGACACCCACACCCACGTCAGCTTCAGCAGTACGCTCCTTTCTGGGAATGGCGAGCTACTGCACCCGATATATACAAGATTTCGCCTCAGTAAGCACGCCCCTTCGACTCCTAACCGGGAAACATCAGGAATTCCAGTGGTCGAATGCGTGCGAGGAAGCATTTCAAGAAATCAAGAAAAGAATCGCAACGGCCTCCTGCATGGCCTATTACGACCCTGACTATGATACGGAACTCACAGTAGTTGCGAGCCCAGTTGGGCTAGGAGCCATCCTAGCACAATCCAGACGTGGTGCACCACCTGACTCCCCAAGAAGAATTGTAGCCTATGCCAGCCGCAGCCTCTCCAAGACAGAATGTGCTTACTCCCAACCCGAAAAGGAGAGCTTAGCGGTAGTATGGGCATGTGAGCACTATCACCTCTTTCTCTATGGCCGCCCATTCACCATAATCACAGATCACCAGGCCCTCACCACCATCTATGGGAAACCGACCGCGAGAATGCCACCACGAATCGCCAGATGGGGTTTAAGGCTACAAGAGTACTCATTCAAGATAATACATCGACCAGGCAAAGACAACAACCCAGCCGACTTCCTATCACGTTACCCGCTCCCAGCTCATGATGAACGCCAATCACACAAAGCCAATCAATATCTAAGATACTTGATCAGCAGTGCACTACCTAAATACATCACCACAACACAACTGCTTGAAGAGACACAAAAGGATGGACTACTCCAGATGGTACAAACTTGCCTCAAATCGAACCAGTGGCAGGTCAAAACAAAAGGAGCATCCTCCTTGTCCACGGACGAGGAACAGCACTTCCGTACATTTAAACTAGTCCGTCATACACTATCCACGTCACCGGAAGGACTATTACTAAAGGAAAACAAAATAGTTATCCCAAAAACCCTGCAAGATCAAGTACTAGACATCGCCCATGCCGGACACAGAGGAATAGTGTCGACCAAGAGGCAACTGAGGACCAAGGTATGGTTCCCGTCAATAGATGAGCGAGTAGAACAGCTACTACGGAAATGCTTAGCATGTCAGGCGGTGGCACCGCGCACATTTCCAGAGCCACTCAAAACCTCGGAGATGCCACTGCAAGTGTGGGATGAAGTAGCTGTAGATATGTTTGGGCCGCTAGCGAATGGCAAATACGTACTAGTGATCATTGATGAAATGTCACGGTTCCCAGAAGTACATCTGGTTCATTCAACCAGCGCACAGTCCATCATACCTGCGCTGGACAAAACATTCGCCGATTATGGCATACCATCCAGAGTCAAATCGGACAATGGACCTCCTTTCACGAGCCATGACTTTGCCATGTTCGCAGAACATCTAGGCTTTCAGCACCACAAAGTCACTCCATTATGGCCCCAAGCTAATGGCATGGTAGAACGTTTCATGGGAAACCTTAAACGCACTCTACAAATCTGCTCCATCACAAATTGATCGTTCATGCAAGCCATCTGCACCTTACTACGAGAGTATCGGAACACTCCGCACAGCTCAACTGGTGAATGCCCATCAATGCTAATGTTCGGACGCGTCATCAAGACACGACTTCCCCATCACGTGCAAAAGAGGGATGAGTCCTCACACACAAAGAAGGCCAGAAGCAAAGACCATGAAAGCAAGGACAAGATGAAGGCGTACACGGACGCCCGAAGACATGCCCGACCTAACACCATCTGCATCGGCGACCAAGTACTAGTACGACAAAAGCAAGTCACGAAAGACATGCCTGCTTTCAAGCCAGACCCCATGAGAGTGACCCACATTCAAGGGTCGATGATAACAGCCGCCAGCCCCTATGGCACAATCACAAGGAATTCATCCTTCTTCAAGATTTTCACCAGCACTGACACCACGGTCAACACATCAACAACATCAAGAAGTGATTCCTCGGACACAGACTCTACCTATCATGAAGAGGAAGGGGACGCGGATGACAGTGGCAGTGAAAGCGACAGCACACTGGTAAAGTCAGCTCCACCGGTGCGTAGCCCATCCAAGAGGGTCGTTCGCAGACCCATTAGATGGATCGAAGAGTCCAACTGAACACCGTCGAAGTGTTTGTTTAAGGAGGGGGAAGATGTAGTGTCCTACCTTCATTTCCACTGCATGCTCAGAGGAAGAGTCCTCTGTCAATGACGGGGAAAGTGGGCTGCGCCCCACGTGGTGTGGGAGGCGGGGTTACCGCGCTCGGCGCGGCAGTTCGGAAAAGAATAAAGAAGGTTAAAGACGTGCACTGCCTCTGTCTCTGCTTCAGGGTATGCGCCGGCCCGTAATGATTCATGTATATATATTGCGAACCTGAGTGCCTGTTCCCAACAATAACACTCCCAACCCCCACCCCCATTTAATGCAAGCATTTAGAGGGAGCACATTCAAACGAATCATCAAAACAAATTATCCGGCATTCTGGGGTTTAAAGTTTGCATACCCCCATCCCCACCACCTCCACAACAGTCTTAGGGACTCCAGTGTACTTTCTCCATAAAAGAACCATCTCCGGTTCCGGAAGCACCTCAAGACCTTCCTCTTTGCTTCTGCCTTCTCCCCCCTCTCCCCTGCTGATTCTACTCCCCCTCGGCACCATGCACCTGGCCTACCCTCGGTCTTCCGGGCCCAGGTACCTGCTCACCTTGCCACCGGGCCACCCCTTGCACTGGGATCTGTATCTGTAACCATACAGTCCCCCCCCCCTTTTTCCCCTGCACTTATTAGACCTACCCAGTCTGCGGTCTTAAACCCAGCACTTGCCACTTTCTGGCTGCACTACCACTGTTTGTTGCCTTTTATTAATTATTTGTATTATTTATCTGTTTTTCCTTTGCTCTGCACTTTCCCCCTCCCCCTTACACTTGCGCGTTCTCAATGTTTTGTTCTCCCTGTTCCCCTCCCTTGCCTTGTCGCGCTCTGAAACACTTGTGTACGAGCGCGATAGAAATAAAATATCAATATCAAAGTAGATTTTGTATTCTATCGGCCCCATCTGTACCCCCCTAACCCCAGATTAGCTCTCGTCCGTCTAGCCATAGGTTCCATGGAGAGGGGAAACGGGAGATGGAGGTGGGGGGGGGGGGGGTAGGGTTCTGCCTTGTCCATCTAGCAAACTACCCTATTAATCGCAATTGTGCCGGTAGTTCTTCAGTCGATAGCCAGGATCCTTTCTGCGCAGGGAAGGCCAATCACCCCGGTCTGACGCTTTACTTGCATCCAACAAAACCACCCCTAGGACCAATCCTCATCCTTCTGCTAGGTCAGTTAAGTTCACTCTCCTCCTGACATTCTCAAACGTAGCCCTATGGGACATACACAAGCTCCAGAAACACAAAACATAAATGCCATTTAGAACTATCAAAATCATTTCATAAAGTGCAGGTAAGTGAGAGTAACAAAAATCCACCTATTAAGCCCATGTTTACCTGCACTAAGCAGAGTTAAAGTGGCCGGCCGCATGAACAGAAAACACGTGAATGGAATTTTCCAAAACAGCTAAATTAAGGTTCTTCTGATTTGTGAATAAAAGTGAAATGCGCGACTGCCTAATTGTGCGATGAAGCACCTACAATCCAAGAAGCTTCCCTTAACAGAGGCAGAAGATGCAATGTACATCTGGAGTAACACTGCGGTCTAGAGCATGCAGTCCCAATAGAAGCATTTACCTGGAACGCGCCATGCTAGTTTACTGGGTTTATATGTAGCGCTCTGCTGCCACCTGCATGGTCTCTGGGAACACTCTGGCAGAGGGGGATGGTTGCGTTTATGTGTGCAGACTGGAAGCCCCCTAAGCTCTGCAGACACGTCTGTTGCTAGGCATTTTGTTTCAAGAGCATTGAGGCCTGGGGGTCCAGAGTGGGGCATACTGTACCCCTGGGGCTAGGATGCATTGTCCACGACTGGGACATGTAGCTTTAGCGCTAAGGCTTTAGCCTTAATACAAAAATGTTGAATAAAACTGCTTACATGTTTTTGCTAAACTATATGAAGAGTGTATTTCCATACCCTATGCCGTGTGGCTAATCCTTTGCAGGATGCACCCGTGTGCTACCCTGTACCCCACTCCGGAGACTATAGCCTTGACTACTCTGCTGTGTTTAACCCCCTGGGGAGTTCTAACAAATACAGAGACCCCTTTACCGGAGGTTTGAGTCATCTCCTTGAATCCTTAACTGAGGGTCTAGGAAAACCTGTCAAACAAGGAACACTGGGTTCTAGACCACCTAGAACTTACAGCCCTACAAAGCTGCAAGACGGACAGTCCACATCCTAATAGGAGAGTATTAGGAAAGGGTCACTCACCGGCCACAGTTAGCAGGATGGTTCGTACAGGTGTGCTGGAAGACTCCGCACACACCACGTAAAACCCTGCATCCTCTGGCCGTAGACTGTGGATCACAATGCTTCCATTGGACAGGCGCTCATCAACTCGGCCCAGGAGCTGAGATGTGTAGGGTCGGGCCACTTCCTGCATTACACTTATGATGCTTAGTCCTGTGCAGCCGGGTGGGGAGGTTTGGTTCCAATAGACGGCTCCAGGGGATACACCCATGGCTTGGATGTAGAAGGAAGACCCAGTCTGGAGGCTCAGAAATTCCACTTCTGGAGCTTTTCAGGAGGAAAGAAATAGGTTCAAACCATGTGCAGTGCTTATGCTTCACAGATTATCAACAGGTGAGGAGAGAATCATTAATAATTGCCCCAGTTACAGCAAGAAGGGTTAATCTCTTTACAGCACTGAGATGGCGATTAGCGGACTCATGGATTTGCATCTACCCATGATGCCGTGTTCTCCAAGTGTTGCAATTGAGACCAATTTTATCCTGTGCTACTTTGTACGAGAGTATCCTTTCATCCACCGCTGGCGCATGGAAACAGATGCCCTAGGATTTGTGGGGGACTGAGCGCAAATGATTTTATTTTCCCCCACCCAATATGTATTTTGTCTCTCCCCCCCCCCTCGCCCCGCCCCGGTCAGGTGGGCATGGCATCCCAAAGCAGCATAAAATAACCGAATTGTATGCAAAATAGCCCACTAAGCCAATTCACTCGACAGCTGGGAAGTGGAAAGCCGGGCCGCCTTGCTTTTTACAAAGCTGTTGAATGCAGCAAATCTTGTTAGGGAGCTCCTCATTGGGTAGTACAGCAGAGGAGTTTTGGCAAAAGAAAAAGCGAGTTGGCCATTTCATGCCGTGGCATTGCTGGTCGCTATGCCAGCCTGATATAGTTCAGAACGGTGTCCAGTCAAAGGGTCGAAAGTCAAAGGGTCGACAGTCATAGGGTCAACAGGTCAAAGGATCGAATTTTTTTTTAAATTATATATATTTTTTACGTTTTCGTTTAGGGAAAAAAAGTGGTTTTTAGCAATAAATGTGGGTTGGGAGGACCCCCCCAAAAAAAAAAAAGTGAAAAAAAATGTTTAAAACAATTCGATCCTTTGACCTGTCGACCCTTTGGATTCGATCCTTTGACCTGTCGACCCTTTGGATTCGATCCTTTGACCTACAACCGTTCCGAACCCCCATTCCTCCCTCTCTCTTGTCTGTAACAAAGGTTTTGTGGCACATGCAACCAAAAAGCGACATTTTAAGTGGAGAATATGCCGAATTTCCCAGAAAAGAAACTGCCTCGTGAACATCCCAAAAGGAAATTTGACTGTGCGTCATTTCGGCAGATGTCTGCATTATGAACATGCTTCTAACTTTGGCCCAAGTTCTTTCTTCCAAGAGATCAGAGCATCTCTTCACTATCCATTAGGCACTAACTATATATTATATATTTAGATGCAGAACATTTAAAAGTTCCCTAATGGGGAACTCCCGTCCTCCGCACACTATCTTTAGGGCCAAATACGAAGCCCAACTTTTTAGGAAATCAGTTCTTAGAGAGCAACTAATCATACAATCTTTGTGTACTTCAATTAGAAACAATTTTATGTGACTGAGGCAATTTTTCATAAAATACAGTTTGTATTTATTCTTTAAGCCCAACGCGTTTCGAGATATTGTTTCTCTTCATCTGGGGCATATTTCAGATACTTTCTACACATTATTTTCAAATAGCATCGTTTTAGTAAATCTAATTTTCATTTGTTCGTGTCAATTTCCATGTGGATTATTTTAAACAATGAATCCAGACAAATATCAAAGGTTACGAGTTCATATTGACCCCAGAGGCCCAGGTTCCGTCCAGCAATAGATTTCCTGTGACTATTGTTAATTATGACTAAAATCCATTAGTTCTAGATCTGTAGGTATCCCACTCTGTAATATTGCTCATAACACTTGTGGTGACATATGAGAAAAGAATTGTTCTAAACTCATCAATCTCTCACTTGTAACATAGTAAAAAGTCATAGAAATAAATAATTGCTAACCTTGAAGCAGGTCGACCCAACACCAAAGTCGGTGGTTATTGTGACCGTCTTCATCTTTAGCACCAAGAGAATCCTATTCGCCTTTTACATGGTGTGAGGGACAGGATGTACATTTGTAGATCAATTTCTATGATGAAGGTAAAAAACGAGTAAAGCTTTGCTCACCTAAGGAAGGTATGCGCTAAAGAGCGCTGAGTCTTGTAGTAAAAGAGTGCCGAACGAGGACCATGTTCTATTCATATCTGTGCATCGAATAAAAAGTTTTAGGGTCTACTCCCAATTATATATCAGCCCGAATTGCCCATTTTGGAGAATTCCACTTACTCAGAGGTTCTGTCCTTTCGGGGCAGGTTAGAGTTTAGTTTAGTTTATTCTTTTTTATAGCGCGGCCTGGCCCTGGGGCAACTGGGCGCTTGACATGGTTACAAGGCAACCGGTAACATATGCATAGTTCTTGTAGTACATGTTATTCACAGTTATGCAATCCGCTGTGGAGCGGGGATATTTAGAACAAAAATAATAAGTAGGGTATTTACAGTATAATTACAACAAAAGAGGTTAATGCAGGTTGTGTTGGCTAAATAGGTCTATAAATATATGTACAAAAGTGTCTCAGGTGAGTAATGGGTGTGGGCTTAGGCTTCTTTGGTGATCAGCCAGGTTTTAGCATTTTGTAATCCTCTGTCCCAATACATGGCTCAAACTTTGCCGCAAAATGGTCGCAAGAAGTAGCAACGTGTTAACGTCCTAATGACGGATGACATTTGTGACATTACATTTGTCAACAATCCGTCTAGTAACAGCTTACAGCCTATTTGTTGGTATCACTGCTCACATAACGTTAGTGCCATATGTTAATACAGTTACAGATTTTCATTATGAAGATATTGAAACATATTTACTGCAAATATGCATAGAATTCGCTCTGGATCCTATATGGTGAAAATTAAGGATACTTACTAGGAACTTGTAGACATTAAATTGGGATTTGGCAATAGTATAGTGGCGGAGATGCTCTGTGTATAAGACTGTGTTGGATACCCTGTGCCTATTGTAGGAACCCACTAAAGGTGTAGTTATCCAAGCGGTCTCAAAGGGAGCTCACATTCTAAAAGTGACTGACAATTCAAATTTTAAATTTAGATATTCGTGGAGCGCTGAAAATCAAGGATACTTATTAGGAACTTGTACACTTTAAATTCAACTGAGACTTGCTATAGTCTAGTGACAGAGATGCTAATTACCGGTGTATAAGACTGTGTTAGCTACCCTCTACCTACTGCTGGATCATACTAGAGGTATAGGTACTTAAGCTGCCTCAAAGGCAGCTGACATTCTAAAAGTGTCTGACACAATTTGAATCTTAAATGGAGATATTTGTGCAGCACCATCTTAAAAAAGGAATATTACATACATTCAGGGTACTCCTATTATTCTGTGTCCTATGAGATAGGACTGCCTCATAGGAGTTCACACTTGTTATTCGGTTATCTTGGATGATTGTTTAATGTGGTTTCCCTGTATTTCCTTGCTAGGATATAAAAATCTAGCTAATGCCCGGTGTGAATAAAAATTGTTAATACTATAGCTGTGCCCAGTCTTGTTCCTATTAAACGTTATTGCACTATGATAAGGTGCTATTCTTGCTACATGCAGAGACCTACATCTTTCTGTCTCATTATACAAATGGACCAAGGTCAAATTCCTCGTTCATCCCTAATGGGGCCATCGAGTCAAGGCTATGGATCCAAATATGTTCTCTGTGAGTCTTCTTGATAAATCCCCACCTCTCGGTAGGGGGTGTACCACTTCCAGGATGATGCATCTCAGTTGTTCTGTGATGCGTCTGCTTTCTCTCAGGTTCCTGTATACTGGAGATTTAACATTTGCAGTCCTCAAATTCGACTTATGTTCATTCCATCTCTCTATTGCTTCACATATAGTTTTTCCTACATAATATGTGCTGCATGGGCATCGTAATGCATAGATCACGCACTTGCTATCTCAAGTGGCGTGGTCATGTAGCTTAATCTTCTTCCCTGTGTTGAGGTGTTTGATGTACTCTACCTTAATGATGCTGGCTGGAGCAGGGTTGACAATTAATGCATTTTTATTGATCTGATAACTGAGGAGAATTTTAGAGAATGAATCAATCTGGTGTTCTCTTTTACTTGACCCTTTAATGGGGTCCTCCTTCTTGAGAGATTCTGATCTTTTTATTGCTTTATCCAGGACTTCATCTGGGAAGCCCCTGTTGCTGAATACATTTCTCACTTCCTCATTCCTTCTGCAGGTTTTCTGTATTAGATATTATTCTTTGTAATCTCGGGAATTGGCTAAAAGGCTGATTTTCCATCAGATTTTTGGGTGAAAACTGTTAAAGTGAAGGGTGTTAATAACATCTGTGGGTTTTCTCTAGATGTTGGTTAACAGTTTGGTCCCTGTGAACGTTACTGCCACATCTAGGATGTGAATATCAGGGTCTCCCACTTCCAATGTGAATTTAACAGTCATGACAGGCATTAAGATATTCAAAGAACTGTAGAAGTTTGTTTTTGGTACCACCCAGGTACCATAAATGTCATCAATGTATCGTCTCCAGAACCAGATTTTGGATGCCCATTGGTTAGAGCAGAGAAGCTATAAAACCGTTACAAACATTATAAAAATGCAAATGTGGCACATTTGATGCCTTAATTGTGAACACTGCTCCAGCATCATTAAGGGAGAGTACATCAGACACCCTAACACGGGGAAGAAGATTAAGCTACAGGACTACGCCAACTTGCAGTAGCAAGCACGTGATCTATGCATTACGATGCCCATGCAGCAAATATTACGTAGGAAAAACTATATGTGAAGCAAAAGAGAGATGGACTGAATATAAGTCCAATTTGAGGACTGCAAATGTTAAATCTCCAGTATACAGGAACCTGAGAGAAAGCAGACGCATCACAGCACAACTGAGATGCATCATCCTAGAAGTGGTACACCCCCTACCGAGAGGTGGGATTTATCAAGAAGACTCTCACTGAGAGAACTTTTTTGGATCCATCACCTTGACTCAATGGCCCCATTAGGGAGTAACGAGGAATTTGACCTTGGTCCGTTTCTATAATGAGACCGAAAGATGTAGGTCTCTGCATGTAGCAAGAAATGCACCTTATCATAGTGCAATGAAGTTCCTAAGAACAAGACTGGGCTCAGCTATAGGATTAACAATTTTAATTCACAACAGGCACTAGCTAAATGTATATATCATAGCAAGGAAACACAGGGAAACCACATTAAACAATCATCCGAGATAACTGAACAACAGAATGTGAACTCCGGTGTCCAGTCAAAGTTACGAATACAAAGTTTCGAAATGCAATATGTTCGAAACAAAAGGATCGAAAATAAATGTTCGAATGTCTTTTTTTTTTAATGTATTTTTTGTTGTTGTTTCGTATAGGAAAAATTAGTGGTATTTCCCCCAAAAAACAGGAGTTTGGGGCGGACCGGCTAAAAATAAATAAATAAAACGGGCATTCAAATTTTTTCTTTTTTAGTTCCTTTTGGTTCGAAAGTATTGCATTCCATCCTTTTGTATTCGAACCTTTCACTATAAACCGTGAACTCCTAGGAGGCAGCCCTCTCTCATAGGATACAGAGCAATAGGAGTATCCTTCATTTTCAGCGCTCCACGAATATCTAAATTTAAAATTCGAATTGTGTCAGTCACTTTTAGAATGTGAGCTCCCTTTGAGACAGCTTGGGTAACTATACCTTTAGTGCTACAATAGGCAGAGGGTATCCAACACAGTCTTATACACAGAGCATCTCCGGCACTATACTATTGTCAAATCCCAATTTAATGTCCACAAGTTCCTAGTAAGTATCCTTAATTTTCACCATATAGGATCCAGAGCAAATTCTATGCATATTTGCACTAAATATGTTTCAATATCTTCATAATGAAAATCTGTAACTGTATTAACATGTGGCACTAACGTTATGTGAGCAGTTATGCTATGTTACTTGGCATTTATATAGCGCCTTATGTATCATTGGTATGATCTCAAAGCTCTGGTAGGTTGAACGCCCTCGGGAACTGCAGTTCAGTCAGTAGAGAGAGAGAGAGAGAAAGAGAGTGTGGTATGGTGCGTTGGCGCACCGGATATGTGTGCAGCCGGTGTGGTTGTTGCAGGATAGCTGCTTCTTAGCGGTAGGTGTGGTGTTGAGGAAATCATTTGGAAGTGTTTGGTCTGGAGGGTGGACACCCAGACTGAGTTCTGGCTGCGTTAGGCCGGAGGAGACGCTTAAGTTAGCCGGAATGTGCTCAGCTAGCTGTAGGATGATGTGGAGTTCGTGGGGTCATGTTATTATGAGAACAGCTAGACCACATGTGTCATAGTCAGCTGTGGTCTAGTTGAATAATGGTGTATAGGGGAGAGTAAGCATAGTAGTTTTGGTGGTTATCAGTAAAGCGCCTGCGATCAAGCATGAGAGGAGGACAGGGGGCGTACAGTAGGCACAATTTCTAAGTTCAACAATACCACAGTTACGCTATTAGGCACGATTTCTAGATTCAGCATTTAGCACAGCAATGATATTAGGCACACTTTCTAAATTCAAACTCTGGCAGAGCGATGCTGACAGTTCGCTTAAATTCCAAAGTGTGTCCGTGGGCGAGAGCGTCCAGCACCCATTTGGCAGTGGAGATGGTCTTCCCATACACCGAAGAAGTTTGTCAGCTGGCCTCCCATCTGGGAGCACAGATGGGGGCCTGACGTCCTGGCCGGTTCAATCTTGCTTGGAGGTCGACAGGCCGCCTTGCAGTTCCCGTAGAAGGCAACGTCTGCCCCTGAAGGCCTTGGAGCAACCCCGGTTGGCTTCCTGGTTTGAGGAGCGGGAGGGCTGATGGTACGAGGATGAGGTCTATCCCCCCCTGAAACCCTTCGAAGAGCAGATAGACTTCCCTCCTGAGGAACGAAAGGACAGTTGTCGTTGCTGTAGGGTGCCCAGGGCACGTGCCGTCTCAGTGTCCACCATGATGGCCTGGAGAGATTCATCCACAGCCTTCCTGAACAGGTTGTCCCTGTCAAAGGGCATGTCCAAAACCCTTGTCTGGACCTCCTGTCTAAAGTTGGTGGCCTTGAGCAAGCCATGACGGCAAAGACAAACTCAGTTTCCCATCTGGCGAAAACCTGTGTCCACGATGTCCAGGGCCACTGTAATGGCGTGGTCCTATGTCATCTCTCCTTCTTGAAGGATCCCCAAAGCCTCAACTCGCTTGTCATCAGGGAGGAAGTGCAGTAGCAGGGCCAACTCCTAGACTTATCTTGCCACGATCGCGAGGGCGTTGGCCACCTTGACAGTCGTCGCCGCGGAGTAGATCACCTTCCTACCCATCGAATCCAACTTCTTTCCCTCGTTGTCCAGAGGGGTGGAGGAAGAGGAGGAAGCAGAGCCCGACGATTTCTTCCTGGCTGCCGCCAAGGCCACCAACAGTAGAGACCGTAAGCACTTGGGTGCAGAGTCTGGTACCCTGTACGTCTCCAAACGGTCCCTCTTCGCTGGGGCTGTAGATGGGTTCTTCAGCAGAGCCAGCCCTTCTTCCCAAACATTGTCCAGGAGCGGTACCGAAAAGATGGTCTTCCGCTTCGCCTCCTGGCATTGATACAAGAAGCCTTCCTTCTTTTCCTCCGGCATGAGCTGGAAGAGCTCTGATGCTCGGGTAATCATTATATGGAAAGATTCCACCTCATCCGGCAGAGAGGCTCTGGGCGGAGGCGACAGGAGGTCCCCCATCCCGCCGTCATCAGTGCTCGTTGTCGCCGTGTTACCAACAAATAGGCTGTAAGCTGTTACTGAGACAGCTTGTTGTCAAATGTGAGGTCCCGAACCGGCATACGCGATTACGTCATTACGATGTTGAGGTTGCCACATTGCTACTTCTAGCAGACATTTTGCAGCAAAGTGTGAGCCGTGCATTGGGACAGAGGATTACTCTAACCTACTCCGAAAAGACAGAACCTCTGGGTAAGTGGAATTCTCCAAAATGGGCGATTCGGGCTGATATATAATTGGGAGTAGACCCCAAAAGATTTTATTCGGTGCACAGATACGAATAGAACGTGGGCCTCGTTCAACACTATTTTTTACTACAAGACTCAGCGCTCTTCAGTGCATACCTTCCTTAGGTGAGCAAAGTTCTACTCGTTTTTTACCTACATCATAGAAATTGATCTACAAATGTATGTCCCTTACACCAGAGAAAAGGCAGATAGGATTCTCTTGGTGCTAAAGATGAAGACGGTCATAATAACCACCGACTTTGGTGTTGGGTCGACCTGCTTCAATGTTAGCAATTATTTATTTCTATAACTTTTTACTATGTTACAAGTTAGAGTTTAGATTTTTTTTTTTCATATGTCACCACAAGTGTTATTAACAATATTACAGAGCGGTATGACAGTGGGTAATACAATCTTAAATTATAAAAGAAACACAGTAACGCAAAAGTGAGAATATATATATTTCTGAGGCTTGTGGAATCTGCTTAGATCACATGCTGTGCATAGGCCGACATCTAGTGGAAGCTGCGGAGTATTACAGTTTGTTTTTCGAAACTCGAAAATGGGCGTCGACACAGGGCGTGCCAGTAATACTATCCCTAGTGTGACGTCCACTGTACCCAAGATCCCTCATGCGTCTAGGATCCTCAGATTGTTTTTTCCGCCATACTGGTCGGAAGCATTTTGCGGAGTCCCCTGGCCTTAGCCATACTTTTGCTAAAATTTAAAAATAATAATCTATTTACATCCTTCCCCACCCCAACGTCGAACTTCGACACTCGACGCCGGCTGGAGAAGAAATCGACCGTCGGCTGCTGCACGACGGACTTGGGCCTCGGCCCGGGCTGGTAGGCCGCTGGCCTCGGCCCTGCAAGTAGGGAGAGTGGGGGGTGGTACATACTCTACACTCTTGGTATATAGGTACACCTTATACATTTCCTACACCTAACAGCCCGCTGCCTCAAGGTGCGTATGGAGGGTACCCCTTTTCAATTCTGCCCCAAGTGCAATGGCAAATACCAATGGGCAAATGGGTCGACAGGCACGCCATGTGCAATCTCTGCTTGCCGAGGGACCACCCCGAAGCGAACTGCAGAGCGTGTAGTAGGTTTAAACCTAAGACACTTAAGGACCGTTCGACGAAGCGTTGGGCCCACCACGCCAGGCAGGCGGCCATGGCAGCGGAGGGCGCCTTCAGCGATGGCAGCGACGCCGTACTTTTGGACGGCGAGGGCATTACGGCGTCGAAAGACAGCCGAGCGCAGGTCCCCGACCTCGGAAGGTCGTCCGGCAGGGCGGCTATGGGGAAGACCCCCGGCGACACAAGCGCTTCACATACTACACACACTAAGTCCAACCGAGACTCGGCGACGTCGAGTTCTCGGAAAGAGGCAGACAGAACGGTCCGATTCGGTGTCCTCTGGGCGCTCTCGATCTAGATCGCCGCATGACTCCAGGCAATCATCCACTCTTGCCAAGAGTGCCTCGCTCCCTAGGCTAACAGAAGTTTGATCGTCGGAAGACGAAGACGACTTCCACCCCCAGGCCGCGCTCCAGGAGTCGGAGCCCGCAATTAAAGCCAGCGAGGCCCCACGCTCGAAGGACAGGGACACCTCTCCCGATCCTCGACGCCAGGCGTCGCAAAACTCCGGAGCCACTAAGGGACAGGGAAAACATTTTTTGACGCACGGGGAGGGGGGAAAACAGCAGAAGAAACTACCTGTACTTTCTTCCACACCTGTGAAACACTCCACACCCCCTAAACAGACAGACAAGCCCAGGTCTGCTGATAGGCCCACAACCAGCAAAGCTACTCAAGATAAATCCCATAGACTTGCTGAGAGAGTCATTCCCAGTTCCAAAAAATGGTCCAGCGAACACATAGATAGGGTCATGTCAAGAATGATCCACAAGGGGCCACACCCTCAGGCTCTACTGATCCTATCCCCCCCGAGTAAGAAGGCCCGGTTTGAAACTCTGATGATGTCTGAACCCTTCGAGGTACAACCTTACGCAGGACCATACTCACGGTATCAAGAGGAGGCTTCCTTTTGTGAAGACCAAGAATTTGGTATGATAGAAAAGCAAACCGGGACGGGCTACTATGGGGATGATGAGGACCAGGAAGAAGAGGATGACCCGGAAGCATATAGAGTAGATTCCCCGGTAGAGAACGAAGCCCCGGTTACCGACTCCCCGGTCGATAACCAACCCCTCCTAAATGAGGTTCTCGCTCGCGCAGCAGAACATTTCCACATTGACACCCACGGTGTACAGGAGGAAAGGGACTTCGCAGAAGAGTTAGTGGGAGAAAGGAGGCCTGTTGCCCAGACCATCCCTATCCTTAAATCCATTCAGCGGAGAATAGATCCGTCCCTGGTGAACCCAAACCTCACCAGAGCAGTCAATCCCAGGGTTGAAAAACTTTTCAGGGCGGCACAGTCTGACCCTCTCTATATAAGAGGACATCTGAAGCCAGACTCCCTAGTTGTCACCAACACTCGTAAAAGGGCTGGGACACCCTTGTCTTCGTCAGAAGCTCCTCCCGACAAGGAGAGAAAAAAACTATACGGTTTCGGCAGGAAGGTAGCCTCAACGTCCGCCTATCAAGCAAGGATTGCTAACTCCACCACCCTGTTGGCCAGCTACAACTGCCATCAGTGGGAAGAAGTCACGGCTCTCATAGCCTCTGCTCCTGAACCGTTAAAGGGCCAATTAGCTCGGATTTCCGCAGAGGGTAGAGCCGTGTCTGGTTGCATTTTGAAAGCAACCTTCGACGCCGCGGACAACGCAAGCAGATTGATAGCAGAAGGTACTGTTATCAAGAGACATGCGTGGTTATGGCAGTCTGGTTTTAAGGCAGAAACACAGGCATCATTGTTGGACAAACCGGTGGAAGCCGATCTGTTGTTTGGTAAGGCGGTCGAAGACGCACTGAAAAATGCCAAGGACGAATACGAGACACTCAAATCCCTTGGCCAGTTAACCAATAAACCCCCTAACCAGAGAGGGAATAGTAATTTGTCGCCCACGCGGCCAAAATTCCCAGAGAGGATCTAACTATTCTCAGGGGCAGGGTACACAGTGGAACAACAACCAACGGTCTACCCGGCAGAGGTAATAGGAGAGGTCGTGGTAAAGGCAGAGGCAGCCCCAGCAAAGGAGGCGGCACGCCTCCACCAAAGCAGTGACGCTCAGTTCAGGGTCCCTTCTCACGCAACCCCAGTAGGGGGACGCATTTCAAACTTCACCCAGGCTTGGGAAGGGATCACATCAGACAGATGGGTGCTGTCAACAGTATCCACAGGATATTGTATAGAGCTACTGCAGCGTCCCCGGAACCATCCTCCACGACAAAGAGTACATTCCTTAGAACATCAGAAGATTCTCCTCGAGGAGATCGCCATTCTTCTACAAAAGGACACGATAGAACTCGTCCCGGGACACCAGGTAAACAAGGGTATTTATTCAACTTACTTCCTTGTGCCAAAGAAAGACTTGACAATGCGCCCAGTATTGGATTTACGGCCTGCCAACAAGTATGTCAAGCCCCAACAATTTCATATGACCACGCTACAAGAGGTAATCCCCCTCCTAAAAAGGGGGGATTACATGGCAACCTTGGATATGAAAGATGCTTATTTTCATATTTCCATATTCCCAGCGCACAGAAAGTACTTGCGCTTCAAGGTGGACAGTCGCCACTACCAATTCAAGGTACTGCCCTTCGGGATAGCTTCAGCACCAGGGGTATTCACCAAGGTACTGGCGGTGGCGGCTGCACACCTACGCAGGGAGACAATCCCAGTGTACCCTTATCTGGACGACTGGCTCATAACGGGGGAAACCCCAGGAATTTGCAGGACAAACATTCAAAGGACTATCGACCTCCTCCACGAGTTAGGCTTCTCAATCAACGAGAAGAAGTCAAGCCTGGTGCCAAGCACCTCAAAACAATTCCTAGGAGCAATCCTGGATACCCAGGAGGGGTTGACCTTTCCTTCAGAAGAAAGAATTCGGAATATACTACTGCAAATTCCGCATTATCAGTCCGGTCAACAAATAACGGTACGCAAAGCTATGCGTTTACTGGGCATGATGGCGTCATGCATTTACCTGGTCCCCCACGCGCGCATGCGTCCCATGCAGGAATGGTTGGCGAAACAGTGGTCTCAGGCAAGTGGTCAGTGGGACGATCTAGTGGTCGTTTCGCCAACACTGGTACAAAGCCTTCACTGGTGGACAAGAGAAAATCTCGCACAGGGGAAACCCTTTTACGATCCCGAAGTACAGGCAGTAGTCACTACAGATGCATGTCTGACGGGGTGGGGAGCTCACCATCTCCACCACACAGCTCAGGGTCTCTGGTCTCACTCAGTGGCCAAGAAACACATCAACCTGCTAGAGCTTCTGGCAGTATTCAGAGCGCTTCAGGCGTTCGAGCCCCACCTACTAAACCTGTCAGTGCAAATCCGGACGGACAGCACTACGTCCATGTTCTACCTGAACAAGCAAGGAGGGACTCACTCGCCAAATCTGTCCAAGCTTGCCCAGAAAATCTGGATATGGGCACTCAGACGGAACATCTTCCTGTCATCACAACATGTTCCAGGGGAGCTCAATTCCCTAGCGGATGCTCTAAGCAGAGACTCCCTCCCAGAGGAACACAAATGGGTTCTTCACAGAGAGGTCGTAGAAGATCTCTTCTTTCAGTGGGGTTTCCCCACTATAGACTTATTCGCTACAAGCGAAAACAGACAATGCCCAGGATTTGCATCCAGGTTCCCCCAACCAGACTCCCAGGGGAACGCCCTGTGGATGAACTGGTCAGGGATGTTTGCTTACGCTTTTCCACCAACTCCTCTCATCAGGAAAGTGTTGAACAAGATGAACAAGGAGTCGATGACGCTCGTCCTAGTTGCTCCCATGTGGGCAAGACAACCGTGGTTCCCACACCTACGCAGGATGGCGGTGTGCGAGCCCATCAAACTTCCAGCCTGGTACAACCTACTGTCCCAGCACCAAGGTCAAACAGTGCACCAGCAACCCAACTCAATGAACCTGGCAGCATGGCTCCTGAGGTCATAGAGTTTGGACACCTCGATTTACCACAGAGGTGTATGGACATCCTAAAGGAATCTAGGAAACCAAACACAAGGCACTGTTACTTTGACAAGTGGAAGAGGTTCGTTATCTGGTGCCAGAGTAGACAAATCAACCCAGTTGATTGCACTCCTTCCACTATTGTTACATACATGCTCCACCTGCTAGATGCAGGATTGGTTTTTAACTCACTGAAAGTACACCTGGCAGCCCTCTCGGCTTACACCACTTCCCATAGCAAGGTTTCGTGGTGGAAAGTACCAGTAGTTAAAGCCTTCATGGAAGGAGTAAAGAGACTTCACCCTCCTATTTCAAACCCACCACCAGGATGGGACCTTAATGTGGTGCTAGCCAAGCTCATGGGCCCCCCTTTCGAACCCATGCATAAAAGCAGTCTCAAACACCTGACTTATAAAACGGCCTTCTTAGTAGCTATTACTTCTATAAGAAGGGTCAGTGAAATTCAGGCTCTGTCAGTGCAGGATCCCTTCTTTACTATCCATAAAGAGACTGGTTTACGCACACACCCTAGGTTCTCACCTAAATTTATATCAAAATTCCATGTAAACCAGTCCATCGAGCTTCCGGCTTTCTTCCAGAACCCGCAAAGCTCGGCTGAGGTGAAACTACACACCCTAGATGTGCGTAGGGCGGTCCTCTACTATGTAAATAAAACCAGACCGCTAAGGAAAACAGATCAACTGTTTGTCTCCGTAGCTACAGGCAGAGAGGGGGATCGCGTCTCTAAAGGTGCCATCTCGAAGTGGATTATTAACTGTATCCAGCTGTGTTACTCACTCTCTGAAAAGACTCTGCCTTTTACGCCAAGGGCCCACTCTACTAGAGGCATTGGGGCCACTCTGGCTTTCATTGCAAATGTACCCCATGACACCATTTGCAAAGCAGCTACTTGGAGCTCTATTCACACTTTTACTCAGCATTACTGCATTGACACCCATTCCAAGACAGATACACAAGTGGGACAAGCGGTTCTAAGACACTTATTTGCTCATGACCCTTCTCACATCCCACCTCCTTCTTCTGGTACTGCTCGCTAATCTATGCACAGCATGTGATCTAAGCAGATTCCACAAGCCTCAGAAGGGATACATTACTCACCGTAATCGTATTTCTGATGCTTGTATCTGCTTAGATTCACATGCGACCCACCCTTCCTCCCCTCCGAGAGAAGGCGGATGATTACTTGTAGTGTTACCTTTCTGTCTATCTGCTTGGATTATCTGTACTCACGCTACTCCTCATGCTACCTCATGTCAGAAAAAATACAATCTGAGGATCCTAGACGCGTGAGGGATCTTGGGTACAGTGGACGTCACACTAGGGATAGTATTACTGGCACGCCCTGTGTCGACGCCCATTTTCGAGTTTCGAAAAACAAACTGTAATACTCCGCAGCTTCCACTAGATGTCGGCCTATGCACAGCATGTGAATCTAAGCAGATACAAGCATCAGAAATACGATTACGGTGAGTAATGTATCATATATATATATATATATATATATATATATATATATATACACACACACACACACACACAAATGATGGTGGCGATCGGGTCAGGGTGGGAGGGGGGCTTGGTTCAAGTTAGTATTGGTTGAATAACCAGGTTTTCAGTGATTTTTTGAATTGTCGGTAGGATGTCTCGTTCTTGATATTGGTAGGTAGGGCATTCCAGTGTCTTGGAGCGAGGACTTTGAAACTACTGCCCCCCGCTTTCTCTCCTTTGTAGCTTGGGATTTCAAGGTGTACGTCATTAGACCTGAGGAGTCTGGTCTGGGATTTCTTCATAACTGTATTGATGAGGTATTTGGGAGCTTTGTTGGCAATACATTTGTGTGTGATACTAAGGGTTTTGAATAGTATCCTAGCTTTGATGGGGAGCCAGTGGTTGTCTCTCCTGATGTTGGAGATGTGTTCATACTTCTTTTAGGCCTAGTGCGGCTTGGAGGCCTTTATTCTACATAAATTGGAGTTTAGCTATATTGGTGCTGGAAGTAACAAGGAAGATGATATTACAGTAGTCGAGTTTGGATAGTATTAGCGCTCTTGCTAGCGTAACGCAATTGTCCGGAGTGAGGAATTTGCGATTTAGGGAGATGAGTTTGGATGTGTAGGAAGTGGATGAGGCTAGGCTATTGACTTGTTTTGACATGGTTAGGGTGGCGTCTAGGTAAACACCAACAGGGTAATTCATAGAAATTCACACAAAAATGGGGCACGCGGCTGGCGCACAGTGTCCCCGTGCGATACACTGCGCCAGCCGCGTGCGAAAAAATCCTTTTCATCGCACAGCGTATTCATGGATTTTAGCCTCCGAAACCAGCCGTGGCACAGCGACCCTGCAGCAGCGCCAGTTACGCCCCCAAGAACGCCCTCGCGCAAGGAAAAGCCTTCAAAATCCCCAAATCATCGCAAAGGGCTGCGCTAACCCTGGACCAGTTCACAGGGCTGGCAAACAGCAAACGCCAAGCGGGGAACGTGTATTTCAGTGGTTCGCGGGAAGTTCCACACGCGATTGTCCTGGGTGCGTGTACAGCCTGGGTGCGTGGGAAGTAACACACGCGATTCCATCAGGGCACGTGTATTCCAGGGGTGCGCGGGAAGTATCACACGCAAAAACAGCAGGGTACGTATATTCCAGGGGTGCGCGGGAAGTATCACACGCAAAAGCAGAAGGGTACTTGTATTTCAGGGGTGCGTGGGAAGTATCACACGCAAAAGCAGCAGGGTACGTGTATTTCAGGGGTGCGCAGGAAGTATCTGTAACTCTCACCTGATTCCCACGGAGGCGCCGGTCTTGGCAGGGTGGTAACTGTATCTCGAAAAGTGAAGTGCAGGACTCGATTGGCTTCCGGGGCTGGGCCTCTTCGCACTGTGTGTCTAACTCGAAGAGTAAGATGTCTGCAGGTGAAAGAATATGGGGTTAATGACCTGGGATTGTCGGGTGTCTCTCTCTCTCCCCCTCTCACTTTTCCGTGGAGCCCCAAGGTCAACGTGCTCACCTTAGATAGGTGAATGCTGGACTCTCCATCTGCGTCTGGTGCAGGGTGCCGTTACCAGTTCCTTCACTGGGTTGAAACGTAGGCCTCTTGACTTCAGAGGATTGCTAACCGTCGTTAACTGCACGAACGGTGAGTTTCCGGGCACCTTTAATGTCCTTACAGTCTTTAGGTGCGTGGGCACGTTAGTATGGAATAGGGCTCTGTATAATGTTCTTTTCTAATGGTACCTTTTGTCTTGCAGGGCTCTTGAGGCGGAAGATGGTGGTTTGAAGAGAGCCGGAGTTCGAGCCAGCGCATAGGAATGAAGCGCTTGGAAGTGCGTAAATAAGTGCCTGTTGCCTGCTTTCGAAATGCACTCTAACTGTCTCTTTTCTTTTGCAGGTATGAGTTCGGATGCTGAAGAGACGCTGGAAAACGCCGGAGTATTTGCAGGCGCCTAATTGTGGAGGGCGCGATGGCGCGTGAGTAAATAGCCTGCCTAATGACTCTCCTTTTCTCTTTCAGGTGCAGGAATGCAGCGTTGAAGAAAACCGGAATTCGAGGGGTGCCGGTAAGTAAATTCCCCACAGGAATAATTATGCTTTTGTCTTCACAGGCTTTTATAATGGCGGAGGAGCAGCGTGAAGAGTTGGTAACTGCCGATGGATCAGGTGAGGAAAGCACTGCGAGTGAAGGTTGCTGTGCTAACCTGTGGTTTCTTTGTCTTTGCAGGTGCTTCTGAAGGCTGGATACAAGAAAGGTAAGCTTTTGTTCTCACAGGTTCAGGGTCGGAAGAAAGAAGACTGGAACCGACACGGTGAGCGTTCTGCTGCAGATGCAGAATAACGCGAAGCACGTTGCATCAATCGGGTGTGGTTTAAATAGCCTTGGAGTGATGAGGCATCTTCCTCCACTGCCTCGCCCAGGTAAGAAAAGAGTTCCTGTTCTAGAAGAGTTCCAGTGTTGTATCCAGGGAGTGGAGCCTGCCCCACCCAGGTAAGAAACTAGTCCCGGCTCGCAGAGGATTCCCATATGGCTGGTAAGTAAGCAGCATGGTCTGCTGCAGGTAAGTCCACCCAAGCATCTTTATATATGTTATGAGCCCGGCGCTTCCAGTGCCCGGACCAGTGATTTTGATGAGCCTGGTGCCACCGGCGCCAGGACAAGGTCCAAAAGGTCCCAGTGGGGACCGGCTGGTGCCTAGGATGAAGGTTAGGGGCCTGCTTCCAAGGACGTTGGGCTGGTCCTAGCCCCTTGGAAGCAGTGATCATGACAGTATCACACGCGATTCCATCAGGGTACGTGTATTCCAGGGGTGCGTGGGGAGCACCACACGTGAATTGCACGTGTGGGTCCTCCCAGGTGTTCCCTCTACACCCTCCACGGCCCCTGCAGGTGGCCCACACCACAGGGGCCTACCCTGCACATGTCCCGCAGGCACCCCATCCACCATGGCCATGCCCCCCAGCCAACCCACATGTCACCTTGCACTACTGCCCACCAACGCATGTCCCCCTGCACCCCCAGCCACCAGGGGCAGCCTCCACCAGGCCCCCACTCATGTCTCCCATCACCCCCACTCCCCAACCACCAGGGGCACTCTCCACAAGGTCCCCACTCATGTCTACCACCACCCCCACCTCCCAGCCACCAGGGGCACCCTCCACCAGGCCCCCACTCATGTCCCCCATCACCCCCACCCCCCAGCAGTGCAGGGGCAGCCTCCACCAGGCCCCCACTCATGTCCCCTATCACCCCCACCCCCCAGCCATCAGGAGCACCCTCCACCAGGCCCCCACTCATGTCTACCACCACCCCCCAGCCACCAGGGACAGCCTCCACCAGGCCCCCACTCATGTCTCCCACCACCCCCACCCCCCAGCCACCAGGGGCACCCTCCACCAGGCCCCCACTCATGTCTCCCACCACCCCCACCCCCCAGCAGTGCAGGGGCACCCTCCACCAGGCCCCCACTCATGTCTACCATCACCCCCACCCCCCAGCAGTGCAGGGGCAGCCTCCACCAGGCCCCCACTCATGTCTACCATCACCCCCACCCCCCAGCAGTGCAGGGGCAGCCTCCACCAGGCCCCCACTCATGTCCAACTCATGTCTCCCTGCACCCCCACCCCCCAGCCACCAGGGGCAGCCTCCACCAGCCCCCCACTCATGTCTACCATCACTCCCGCCCCCAGCAGTGCAGGGGCAGCCTCCACCAGGCCCCCGCTCATGTCTATCATCACCCCCACCCCCCAACAGTGGAGGGGCAGCCTCCACCAGGCCCCCACTCATGTCCAACTCATGTCTCCCTGCACCCCCACCCCCCAGCCACCAGGGGCACCCTCCACCAGGCCCCCACTCATGTCTACCACCACCCCCAACCCCACCCACCAGGGGCACCCTCCACCAGGCCCCCACTCATGTCTCCCATCACCCCCACCCCCCAGCAGTGCAGGGGCACCCTCCACCAGGCCCCCACTCATGTCCCCCCATCACCCTCACCCCCCAGCCACCAGGGGCACCCTCCACCAGGCCCCCACTCATGTCTACCATCACCCCAACCCCCCAGCAGTGCAGGGGCAGCCTCCACCAGGCCCCCACTCATGTCCAACTCATGTCTCCCTGCACCCCCACCCCCCAGCCACCAGGGGCAGCCTCCACCAGGCTCCCACTCATGTCTACCATCACCCCCATCCCCCAGCCACCAGGGGCACCCTCCACCAGGCCCCCACTCATGTCTCCCACCACCCCCACTCCTCAGCAGTGCAGGGGCACCCTCCACCAGGCCCCCACTCATGTCCCCCATCGCCCCCACCCCCAGCAGTGCAGGGGCACCCTCCACCAGGCCCCCACTCATGTCTACCATCACCCCCACCCCCCAGCAGTGCAGGGGCAGCCTCCACCAGGCCCCCACTCATGTCCAACTCATGTCTCCCTGCACCCCCAGCCACCAGCCACCAGGGGCAGCCTCCACCAGGCCCCCACTCATGTCTACCATCACCCCCACCCCCCAGCAGTGCAGGGGCAGCCTCCACCAGGCCCCCACTCATGTCTACCATCACCCCCACCCCCCAGCAGTGCAGGGGCAGCCTCCACCAGGCCCCCACTCATGTCTCCCATCACCCCACT
Organism: Ambystoma mexicanum; assembly: GCF_040938575.1. Lineage (NCBI taxonomy): Eukaryota > Metazoa > Chordata > Amphibia > Caudata > Ambystomatidae > Ambystoma > Ambystoma mexicanum. The sequence continues at coordinate 842,048,957 of NC_090938.1, forward strand.
CCCCAACCACCAGGGGCACCCTCCACAAGGCCCCCACTCATGTCTACCACCACCCCCACCTCCCAGCCACGAGGGGCACCCTCCACCAGGCCCCCACTCATGTCCCCCATCACCCCCACCCCCCAGCAGTGCAGGGGCAGCCTCCACCAGGCCCCCACTCATGTCCCCTATCACCCCCACCCCCCAGCCATCAGGGGCACCCTCCACCAGGCCCCCACTCATGTCTACCACCACCCCCGAGCCACCAGGGACAGCCTCCACCAGGCCCCCACTCATGTCTCCCACCACCCCCACCCCCCAGCCACCAGGGGCACCCTCCACCAGGCCCCCACTCATGTCTCCCACCACCCCCACCCCCCAGCAGTGCAGGGGCACCCTCCACCAGGCCCCCACTCATGTCTACCATCACCCCCACCCCCCAGCAGTGCAGGGGCAGCCTCCACCAGGCCCCCACTCATGTCTACCATCACCCCCACCCCCCAGCAGTGCAGGGGCAGCCTCCACCAGGCCCCCACTCATGTCCAACTCATGTCTCCCTGCACCCCCACCCCCCAGCCACCAGGGGCAGCCTCCACCAGCCCCCCACTCATGTCTACCATCACTCCCGCCCCCAGCAGTGCAGGGGCAGCCTCCACCAGGCCCCCGCTCATGTCTATCATCACCCCCACCCCCCAACAGTGGAGGGGCAGCCTCCACCAGGCCCCCACTCATGTCCAACTCATGTCTCCCTGCACCCCCACCCCCCAGCCACCAGGGGCACCCTCCACCAGGCCCCCACTCATGTCTACCACCACCCCCAACCCCACCCACCAGGGGCACCCTCCACCAGGCCCCCACTCATGTCTCCCATCACCCCCACCCCCCAGCAGTGCAGGGGCACCCTCCACCAGGCCCCCACTCATGTCCCCCCATCACCCTCACCCCCCAGCCACCAGGGGCACCCTCCACCAGGCCCCCACTCATGTCTACCATCACCCCAACCCCCCAGCAGTGCAGGGGCAGCCTCCACCAGGCCCCCACTCATGTCCAACTCATGTCTCCCTGCACCCCCACCCCCCAGCCACCAGGGGCAGCCTCCACCAGGCTCCCACTCATGTCTACCATCACCCCCATCCCCCAGCCACCAGGGGCACCCTCCACCAGGCCCCCACTCATGTCTCCCACCACCCCCACTCCTCAGCAGTGCAGGGGCACCCTCCACCAGGCCCCCACTCATGTCCCCCATCGCCCCCACCCCCAGCAGTGCAGGGGCACCCTCCACCAGGCCCCCACTCATGTCTACCATCACCCCCACCCCCCAGCAGTGCAGGGGCAGCCTCCACCAGGCCCCCACTCATGTCCAACTCATGTCTCCCTGCACCCCCAGCCACCAGCCACCAGGGGCAGCCTCCACCAGGCCCCCACTCATGTCTACCATCACCCCCACCCCCCAGCAGTGCAGGGGCAGCCTCCACCAGGCCCCCACTCATGTCTACCATCACCCCCACCCCCCAGCAGTGCAGGGGCAGCCTCCACCAGGCCCCCACTCATGTCTCCCATCACCCCACTCCCCAACCACCAGGGGCACCCTCCACAAGGCCCCCACTCATGTCTACCACCACCCCCACCTCCCAGCCACGAGGGGCACCCTCCACCAGGCCCCCACTCATGTCCCCCATCACCCCCACCCCCCAGCAGTGCAGGGGCAGCCTCCACCAGGCCCCCACTCATGTCCCCTATCACCCCCACCCCCCGGCCACCAGGGGCACCCTCCACCAGGCCCCCACTCATGTCTACCACCACCCCCAGCCACCAGGGACAGCCTCCACCAGGCCCCCACTCATGTCTCCCATCACCCCCACCCCCCAGCAGTGCAGGGGCAGCCTCCACCAGGGCCCCACTCATGTCTACCACCACCCCCACCCCCCAGCCACCAGGGGCACCCTCCACCAGGCCCCCACTCATGTCTACCACCACCCCCACCCGCCAGCCACCAGGGGCACCCTCCACCAGGCCCCCACTCATGTCCCCTATCACCCCCACCCCCAGCAGTGCAGGGGCAGCCTCCACCAGGCCCCCACTCATGTCCAACTCATGTCTCCCTGCACCCCCACCCCCCACGGGCACCCTCCACCAGGCCCCCACTCATGTCTACCATCACCCCCACACCCCAGCAGTGCAGGGGCAGCCTCCACCAGGCCCCCACTCATGTCTACCATCACCCCCAGCCACCAGGGGCACCCTCCACCAGGCCCCCACTCAGGTCTACCACCACCCCCACCCCCCCAGCCACCAGGGGCACCCTCCACCAGGCCCCCACTCATGTCTACCACCACCCCCACCTCCCAGCCACCAGGAGCACCCTCCACCAGGCCCCCACTCATGTCCCCCATCACCCCCACCCCCCAGCAGTGCAGGGGCAGCCTCCACCAGGCCCCCACTCATGTCCAACTCATGTCTCCCTGCGCCCCCACCCCCCACCCACCAGGGGCACCCTCCACCAGGCCCCCACTCATGTCTACCACCACCCCCACCTCCCAGCCACCAGGAGCACCCTCCACCAGGCCCCCACTCATGTCTCCCATCACCCCCACCCCCACCCCCCAGCAGTGCAGGGGCGGCCTCCACCAGGCCCCCACTCATGTCTACCATCACCCCCAGCCACCAGGGGCACCCTCCACCAGGCCCCCACTCAGGTCTACCACCACCCCCACCCCCCCAGCCACCAGGGGCACCCTCCACCAGGCCCCCACTCATGTCTCCCACCACCCCCACCCCCCAGCAGTGCAGGGGCACCCTCCACCAGGCCCCCACTCATGTCTACCATCACCCCCACCCCCCAGCAGTGCAGGGGCACCCTCCACCAGGCCCCCACTCATGTCTACCATCACCCCCACCCCCCAGCAGTGCAGGGGCAGCCTCCACCAGGCCCCCACTCACGTCTACCATCACCCCCACCCCCCAGCAGTGCAGGGGCAGCCTCCACCAGGCCCCCACTCATGTCCAACTCATGTCTCCCTGCACCCCCACCCCCCAGCCACCAGGGGCACCCTCCACCAGGCCCCCACTCATGTCTACCACCACCCCCACCCCCACCCACCAGGGGCACCCTCCACCAGGCCCCCACTCATGTCTCCCATCACCCCCACTCCCCAGCAGTGCAGGGGCACCCTCGACCAGGCCCCCACTCATGTCCCCCCATCACCCCCACCCCCCAGCCACCAGGGGCACCCTCCACCAGGCCCCCACTCATGTCTACCATCACCCCAACCCCCCAGCAGTGCAGGGGCAGCCTCCACCAGGCCCCCACTCATGTCCAACTCATGTCTCCCTGCACCCCCACCCCCCAGCCACCAGGGGCAGCCTCCACCAGGCTCCCACTCATGTCTACCATCACCCCCATCCCCCAGCCACCAGGGGCACCCTCCACCAGGCCCCCACTCATGTCTCCCACCACCCCCACCCCCCAGCAGTGCAGGGGCACCCTCCACCAGGCCCCCACTCATGTCTACCATCACCCCCAGCCACCAGGGGCACCCTCCACCAGGCCCCCACTCATGTCTACCATCACCCCCACCACCCAGCAGTGCAGGGGCAGCCTCCACCAGGCCCCCACTCATGTCTACCACCACCCCCACTCCCCAGAAGTGCAGGGGCAGCCTCCACCAGGCCCCCACTCATGTCTACCATCACCCTCACCCCCCAGCAGTGCAGGGGCAGCCTCCACCAGGCCCCCACTCATGTCTACCATCACCCCCACCCCCCAGCAGTGCAGGGGCAGCCTCCACCAGGCCCCCACTCATGTCTACCATCACCCCCACCCCCAGTAGTGCAGGGGCACCCTCCACCAGGCCCCCACTCATGTCCCCCAGCCAACATGTCACCACAATCTAGAACCCTGGCCCTTATGGTCAGCCTCCAAATGCCAAACACCCACCCGAGTATTGCATCCACCCACTTAGAAATGGCAAAAACATGATATAACCCCAATTGCAAGTTTGGAAATGAACACATGTCCCTCACATACACCCAATTGGTGTCAGTGAATGTAAAAACCCATATCATGATATGTATGAAACCAATGAGATGATTCTACACATTGAAGTTTGAAGAAAAAATATGTATTAAACGCAACATAAATTGAATCAAAAATAAACAAACAATAATGGAATTTTTTTTTTTAAAAACCAGCAGGTACGTGAAATAATGCAAAACCACAAATCATAATGCAAACGAAAGGTGCCCAAAGTCACAGTCCACAAAAGTAAATCCAATGGAAAATTCAAATCGAAAACCATTGCTCCATGGGGAAATCATAAGAAAAAAGTGAAAATCCAAAAGTCAACTATATACAGATAAACAATCCAGGGTCCATGATCCCAACCGAAGAAATGAAACCTATCTAATAACACTACCTTAAAAAAAATATATATATACAAAAATGTGGCCCATTGTCCAAAAGGTCCAAAAAAAATGCTAAACCAAAGGAAACCTAACACTAACTACAGAACTATTTACAAGGGCAGCGGGCTAGTCCGACGGCTCACTTTGGGATGTTCCGGGCCAGGGAATCATCGAACTCCTGCTCAATGTCCCGGAGGCCCTCCTCCTCCATGGCCCGAGGGTCCGCAGGGCCGTCCACATGTTCCCCCCAAACTCCCTGCGGATTGCCTCGAGGCACTCGGCCCGCCTCAGGGCCCTCCGCATGGAGTTCTCCGCCCTGACCATCGTGAGCCGTGCCTCTTCCGCCCGCTGCCGCTCCGCATCTATGGCGTGGCCCAACCGCTGCCACACGGAAGACACTTCCCGTCCTGGGTCCTCCTGCTCTCCGGCCGATGCCTGCCCCTCCGATGTCGAAGGCCCGAGCCATCATGGCTCCCATCACGTTGCTGCTGCTGCAGCGCCTCTGCCCGGGCACTGCCTCCTGCTGCCTCCACATCCTCCACTGGCTGGGGTGCAGTCGATGTGGCCACCCCTGCTGGACGTCCGACTCCCGACTGTGGCAGGGATGCCTCCTCCACCAGCCTGGCCGCACCGTCAGAGGCAGCTCCACAGGGCACCCAGGTGACTGATGGGTGGGAAGATGGCACTGAGGACGACTGGCGCATAGGGGGTTCAGTTGAGGAGGGGGTCGGAGCAAGCCCCATCAAACGGAGGAATCCGGCCTGGGTGACCTGTCCCAGTAGGCCGACGCGGTCAACGAGCCATTCGAGATGACGTGCAGTCTCCTCATGAAAAGACTGCAGGTCACCTCGCATGGCCCGTTGACGCAACGCCACACCAGTCAGGACAGGCTCAACCCGCACCCGGATAGCCATGTCCGCAGGCAGAGGAAGGCCAGTTGTCGTGAGCTCATCCCCTGCCTGAAAACGGGTCTGGACGTAGGCATCCCTGCTGGTGCAAGATGATGCAGTGACAGGATCAGGGAAAGGATTGCACACAGGCACCTCCGCGGCGACCTGTGCTGCCTCCTGTCCCTGGTCCTGCACTGCACCACTAGCACCAGTGGAATCCCCACCTCCAGACCCCGTCTCTGTTGCTTGCACGGCCTCCTCCTCCACCAAACCCCCCACCAACCTGGATGACTCCGTGCCATCTTCCCCCGTTGGGCCCCAGCTGCCCCTTCTGCTGGCGAGGAGTCCAACTCCGACCTCCGCCTCTTGGACCTCCCCCCGGCAGCTGCAGCCTGGGACGTGGCACCGGACTCCTCACTCCCCGACGAGATCACAACTTGGGAGGGGAGCCGGGCCTTGCGTCTCCGGCTGGCGGTGCGATCCCCGCCGCTGTGCTCCACAGCACCTTCTCCGCCCTCTTCATCAGTTGACGCTGCAGACAGGGAGAAATAAAACACAGGCATCAGGGCACTGTACAATGGACACACACACACATGACAGTTGCACATGAGTGGCATTGGCAAACCTCAGACATGGCATCACAATTAGCAACACACATGTCATTTCTACATGCACACATGAGCCATACCACAGCCACATCGCAACTGCCAGCACCATCCATACACATACAACAGCATGAGAAGGCAAAGGTGAGCCAGACATCACATGCAACACAGGGAGTGCACTGCACATGCACGCACACCACCACACTTGCATGCATGTGTACACCTCAGCCAACTGTGGCAGTGTTCAGATTGGCATCCATGTCACTTCTGCCAATCAGGCTTCCACATCCCGCTGTCACATGCATCCATGTTGCATCACTGTTGCACCCTTGTCAAATACACACACATGCACATGTAGACAGTGCCGATACATGCAGCTGAAAACAACATACATGTGTGACATCACGAACATGCCTACTTACATACACATTCATCCAAACATGTGTGCCCACACAACTGCATTTGGCATGCAAGCCTACACACACAAGCACCATCCATGTCTCACACATGACAGCGCTCGCATGTGTTAGCCTCACGGTCCTGTACACCCCCACCCATACTCGGCCCCATACAAACAGATGTGCAACCGGCACACTACTGGCACATCACCACACGCACAGCTTACAATCATGATGCATGTACACTTACCGCTCGACTCCAGACGGGTCTGCCTCTCAAGGACCTGGACGTGGAGCGCTGGGGATATGCGTTCCAGGACCCTCATCTGATCTTCCGACAAGTGGCCCCGGTGCCCCTTAGCATCCGCTGCCTTCAAGAGGCGCCGGGCCTTGCTGAGGGTCCTGGACCTGAAGTCCTCCCAGCGCTTCTTGACATGTTGGAAGTCGCGGACTGCCACCCCCTCCACGTTGATGGCAGTCACGATGTCCGTCCAGATCCGAGTCCGTCCTTCCTTGTTGGCGCGCACCCTTCCGTAGAGGGCATCATACTGCCCCAGGACTTGCTCCACCAGGACACCAACTTCCCTGGCACTGAAGCTGGTGTCCCTCTGCCTCTCTGGCCGGGGGTTGTCAGTGGTGCCAGATGTTGCAGTGCCCGACATGACAACCCCAGAGGCAGGAGTGGGTGGGCAACTGGGGGCTGGGCTGTGGAGTGATGGAATCCCAGTCGGGAGTCTTCGGTTCCAGCAGGGGTGGTCACAGCAACAGCACCCCTGGCTGATGTGCAGGCAGCAAATGGCAGGGCACGTGGGCAGCAGGCAGTCAGGCAGCAGCAGATGGCAGGTGGGAGCGTGCTCGGGGCTCTGGGGGGCAGTAAATCGGCTTTCTGGGCAAGAGCGTGTGCTTACGCGTGGCCAGCTTGATACAGAGTGATTTGGCATGTGAAAAGTCCTGCACGTCTGCATGTAATTCGAGGAAAGGCCCTTAGCGCGTAAGCGCGTCTGCACGCATACGCGATTTCATTGGCCCAAAGGCCCCCATGCGCAGCTGTGACGTCACGCGCATGGCCGTAGAGAATGGCGCGTGTAAAAAAAAAAAATACACGAGAGTGTCAAAGCGTGTAATTGGTGGAAATGGCCTCATCGCGTATGCGTGTCTGTGACGTGTGTATAAAAGGTATGTGTAGAACGCCATTTCCTTGTACGTGCTTTTCGTGGAGAGCGAGTGGGTGAAATCTGTACTTCTTGTCGGTTCACACGCGATTTACTTCACGGCGTTTCAAGTTCGTACTCCCTGTTACCTCTGACAGCTTTTTCTCTTTTCCTCTTTTTCCTGGGCCTGTTTCCTCAAACAGCGTTCCCTTCTACTGTTGTCCTGTCTCCTCAGACAGCGTACAACTATTCTTTTGGCGGGGGTGTTGCCAACGTGCACACGCGCATATTTTTCACGCTTTTGTTCCTGGCAGACGGTGAGTCGCGCACGTATTCAACATCTGTGCTTGCCCCGTGTGTCGCGTACCCCTTCAGAGGTCATTCTAGGTTGCGTGTGACACGCATACGTTCATTCTTGTGTTTCTGGGTGCCACAGCGTAGTGCAGGTTTATTTTTCCACGCACGTGGTCTAGGAGGGGTTGCGTGCACCTTACTTCCCTTTTTTGGGGTGCCTATGCGTTGCGTGACCTGTCATCTTTCCCCAGGGGTGACATACAGCCTTGCTAGAGCACTAGGGTACGATTACCATCTGGTACCCAACCCCTTTGACCCCCAATTGCCCAGGACAATAGTTCACATCGACTCCCATACGCACAATAACATCAGTGCCATGGCTGGGAGGCGAACAAGCCGTAAGGGTGGTAAAGGTGGCCGAGCCCCAAGTGGTGGCCGTGGTGGATCCGGTAGGGGACGTGGCCGTGACTTGCAGGGTGCCCCTAGCCCCCCCATGTGTGGAGGAGCAGTCAGGGACACCCATGCCCCCCCCCTGGTTGAGGTCAACGTGGCTGACACCATCCATGCTCAGCCCTTGTTGGACCAGCCCACTGTGGAACCAGACCTGGCACAGGGTGACTCCATGGCCGACTTCCAGGTCAGCAGGTCTAGGCTATGTGCGCCGGTGAACGTTGGTGTCATCAGGCCACGTGGATCAGGGGCAGCTAGGTCATCTGCTGCCCCGCGTAGGCAGGCTGGGGAGGCTGCAGGGTCAGCTGCGGCTCCATCCACCCCACCTCTCACACACCCAGCCAGGACAGTGTCGGTCCAAGTCCATCATGCTGATATTCCCCCTGACACATCACACTTCAGCTAATGCCTGCACCAACTCCCATGCGGAGTGTGCAATCCCACACTCCTAGTACAGAGTCCACCGGGGCTCCTGCCCCTAGTGTCCAGAGCGGCGTAGGACACTCAGGATCCCCACCACCTTCCAAACGGAAGAGGAAGAGTGCTCGTCCAGTAGAGGCTTATGCCCCAGACACGGCTACACAGTCCGGCCCGTCAAGGAAGCCCAGCTTCAATGAGGCCAAACTGAATGCACTTGTAGAGTATGTGTCCGCACATGACCGCGAAATGGTGATTGTTGCAGGATCCAAGACCACACCTGCACAACGTCAGGCACACTGGCAGACCATTGCGGACATCATAAGTGCCCTTGGAATTGTGAGGCGCACAGCTACTAAATGCTACAAGCGCTGGAATGACCTGAAGCGCAGGGCAAAGAATAAGCTGGCCTCAAGTCATGCCGCAACCCTAGTGACTGGAGGTGGGTCTCCAGCAGAGGACATAGAAGGGAGTAGTTTCTTACCTGTAACTCCATTTCTCCAGCATTGGTATCTTTCATGGATTCACATGCTTAGAATATTCCCCGTCGTCAGACTGGGAACCCTCGGTACACATATATAGTCGTTTCCTATAGGAAAAAACTTCCGACACTTGTGTGTCCTATCCACATCTACGTCCTCTTTGGGACCGTCCACGTATGCCCCGTAGGACGTAGCGGTATAAAAGCCCCGCCCCCGCGGTTCCTGTCAGATTTCGGCCCCTCCAAAGTAGAAGGGGGGAACCTGCTTATGCACATATCTTGCACATTGCATTCCGGGGAGGCTGGTGGGCGCATGTGAATCCATGAAAGATACCAATGCTGGAGAAATGGAGTTACAGGTAAGAAACTATTCCCTTCTCCAGCATTGGATCTTTCATGGATTCACATGCTTAGAATAGATTGTATAGCAGTATCCTAAAAAGAAGGCAGTACGAATGCGATGCAATATATACCGCAAAAACCAAAACCTAATTATATAGGTACATAAGCAACAACATATTTTCCAATATATACATATCCATCATATATACAAATACTATATATATATATATATATATATATATATATATATATATATATATATATATTTCTACTCAGAACATACACGCTAAAAAACCAGTATAGCCAAGGAAAAAGACAGAAAACCTTCACAGTTTTCTGGCTTACCTCATTGAAACAGATGGCGCAGAACTGCCCTTCCCATCTGTACTTCATCCGCATGCTGCCTTTCCAGGCAGTAATGGCGTGTGAACGTGTGTGGGACTGACCATGCCGCCGCCTGGCAGATGTCCGTCAGAGGAATTCCTGCCCACAGCGCCGTGGAAGAGGCTGTCGATCTTGTGGAATGGGCTCTAGGGTGCTCTTGTAGGGGTCTCCCGGCCTTGGAGTGACTAAAAGCAATCGCCGACGAGACCCATCGAGCCAGTCCTTGTTTGGAAATTGCCTTTCCTCTCGTCGACGGACCATATGCGATGAACAGCTGTCTGGTAGTTCTGAGTTCTTGCGTTCTTTGCAGATAAAATTTCAACGCCCTTTTCACATCTAGAGTATGAAGAGCCTTTTCCGCCGTCGATGAAGGGGTCGCAAAGAAAGTAGGGAGAACTATGGTCGAGTGTTTGTGATAGACCGTCGGAACTTTCGGGACGAAAGTAGGATTAGTTGATAGTACCACCTTGTCCTTAAAGAATCTCATATATGGAGGGTCTATGACTAATGCCTGTAGCTCCGATACTCTTCTAGCTGATGTAATGGCAATTAAGAAGGCCAGCTTCCAAGATAGGAACTGCATGGATGAAGAGGACATTGGCTCGAAAGGTGGCTTCATTAAGGCCGCCAACACCACATTTAGACTCCATGTTGGTGGGAATCGCTTCGTTGGGGGAAAAGTTCGAAAAAGACCCCTCATGAAATGTTTCACCAGTCTGTCGCTGAATAACGGAGAGGACTGTCTCCTCCTCGTGAACCTTGAGATGGCCGCCAGGTGCACCTTTATGGATGACGAGGATAACCCACTCTCCGCCAGGTGAAGAAGATGCGGTAAGACTTGTTCTGGAGTTACTTCTAAAGGCCCTATTTCATGTTGCGTTTGACACCACATACAGAACCTTCGCCACTTGCAGATGTATGACTTGTTGGTGGAAGGAGCCCTAGCCGCCTGTAGAATTCTCCGGCAATCCGACGAAACTTTCAAAGTGCCAAATTCCGAAAAGTCAGGAGCCAGGCCGTCAGGTTGAGGCTGTCCGGATTGTGATGCCACACCGTTCCCTTGTCCCTGGATAGGAGATTCGGAACCTTCTGGAACCCTATCGGTTGTTCCAACGACAGATGCAGCAGGTCGGAAAACCAAGGTTGTCTCGGCCAATACGGTGCCACTAGAATGACCCGGCATTTGTATCTGCGTATCCACTGTACTGTTTTCCGTATAAGGGGAAACGGAGGGAAGGCGTACAGGAACTTGTCTGTCCATGGAAATGAGAACGCTTCCCCTAGGGATCCTTTCTGAGGCCATCTGCTCGCGAACTTCTCGCATTTCTTGTTTTCTTTCGTTGCGAAGAGATCCACTGAGGGGTGACCCCATCTTTTGAAGATTTTCTGCAGCTGAATGGTGTCCATCTCCCACTCGTGTATCTGGGCCATGCTTCTGCTTAGGGAATCCGCTTGTACGTTCTTCACTCCTGGAAGATGATGAGCCACTATAGATATGTTGTGTTTCAAAGCCCAATGCCATACCTTTTGAACCTCCACGGACAGGGTCCTGGATCTCGTGCCGCCCTGTTTTATCAAGTAGAACATGGCTGTCGTGTTGTCTGTCAGCACTCTTACTCTCGACCCCTTGATATGTGGGAGGAATGACTTCAAGGCCCATCTCACTGCCCTCAGTTCCAGTACATTGATATGTTGGCATGATTCGGTCGGGGACCATCTGCCCTGGGTTTGGTAGTTGTCCATGTGTGCTCCCCAGCCTGTCAGGGATGCGTCCGTGATGATGGTTCGCTGAAATTCTGGTTCTTGTAGAGGTACCCCTCTGTCCAGGTTGTGAACGTTTTTCCACCATTGGAGGGCTAGGATGATTTCGTCGTCGTCGACGGTTATCCTGTCTGACCACCGACCCGTGGCCTGCTTCCATCTGTCCGCTAGGAATTCCTGAAGTGGCCTCATGAACAATCGACAGTTGGCTACTAAATGGATGCAGGAAGCCATGGAACCTAGGATCGCCACATACTTTCTCACTGAGAGTGTGCCATGTAGACGTAGTTGACTCGTCAGTCGATTGATCTTTGACAATCTGTCTAGGGAAGGTTTCACTATTCCCGACTGGGTTTCGAATTGAGCTCCCAAGAACTTTAAGTTCTTTGATGGCCTTAGAGAGGACTTTTCGAAGTTCACTGCGAACCCCAGTCGTCGCAGAAGCTGTAAGGTGGCCTGTACGCTATTGTTGGTCGACACCGATGAGGATCCCCTCACAAGCCAGTCGTCGAGGTACGGGTATACATGATGCCCTTTCTTTCTCGGCCAGGATGCCACGGGAGCCAAACATTTTGTGAACGTTCTTGGGGAGGATTTGAGATAAAAAACGGAAGCACTGCGAATTGGTAGTGTGTCCGATCTACCATGAACCTCAGAAACTTTCTGTGTTTTTGGCACACCGGTATGTGGAAGTACGCGTCTTGTAGATCCAGAGACGCCAAGAAATCTCCCACTTGAACGGACCTGATTACTTCCTGCAGCGTGAGCATTTTGAATTTTTGGGTCTGTAAGGTCTTGTTGAGGTCGCGCAGGTCGAGAATGGGACGTCACTTTCCGTTTGGCTTTTTTACCACAAAACACTGCGAGTATACCCCTTGGCCTTTCTGCGATGCAGGATCCAACTCTATGGCACCTTTTTGTAACATAAGTGCTACTTCCTGCAGTAAAACGCTCAGATGTGATTGGGGTAGGAATACCGGTGAAATTTTTGGAGGTTTGCATTTGAATAGTAGAGAATGTCCGTACCTCACTGTGTCCAACACCCACTGATCTGTTGTGATGTCTTCCCATTCTTTGATGCAGCTTGACACTCTTCCTCCCAGAACGGTGCGCTTCCCGTCATTGCTGGTCTTTTTGTTTGTTTGTCGACGAAGGATAGGACGGTCGTCTCTTGGATGACTGGAAATTTCTGCGCTGGCTTGAGTTTTGAGAGGCGCGTCTATATCCCTGGGAAGGGTATGCTGATCTGCCAAAGGATCTATCCCTGGATGCAGAGAATCTTGAATTGCCCGATGCCCCTTTAAAGGGACGAAAAGATCGAAAAATCTTTCCACTTTGAAGGGCCCCCAACGAGCGTGCCGTATCCGAGTCCTCCTTCATGCCTTTCAGGGCCTCATCCACCTTTTCTCCAAAAAGGAGGTCACCTTCGAAGGGCATGTCCAATACCTTATACTGCACCTCAGGCCTGAAGTTGGTGCACTTAAGCCAAGCCTGGCGTCTAAGAACAACCCCGTTGTTCACTTGTTTAAAGCCCGAATCCGCCAGGTCCACCGCTATGTTAATAGCATGATTCAACGCTTCTTCGCCTTCTCACACCAGAGACATAGCTGTTTTTCTATGTTCCTCCGGAAGATGGTCCAGTATAGGGGCTAATCTGTGCCACATTTCCCTGTCGTACCTGGCGACAATAGCCAAAGAGTTGGCTGCTTTCACAGTTGTATCACCCACGGATAGTACCTTCTTACCAAACACATCTTGGCGCCTTGCCTCATTATCCGGAGGGGTAGAGCACTTGTGTTGGGCCCTCGCTTTCCTTGTCGCTGCTGCCGACACCACTGAGTCAGGTGTAGGTTGGGACGAAAGGCATTTCGGGGTAGAGTCTGGCACTTTAAACTTCTTTTCAATGCGGCCTTTGACGGCCGGTTCAGAAAACGGGTGGCGCATGGTTTGAACACCCTCTTTCCAGATATGATCTAAAATGGGTATTGAGAATACTGAAAGTCTATTCTTACCCATATGGTCGAACAGAAAACAGTCCTTTTTCTCCTCCTGCTGGACCAGGCCAAATTCCTTGCATGCCTTTTCCATCATTGAATGAAAGGCGCCAATATCGTCTGGTGGAGACGGGCGAGTGGGGCTCTTTGGTGTTTCCAACTCAACATCCGACACCCAGGATGGATCCCTAGATGGAGACAGGGAGATATCCGATACTGATCCTCGGTCAGATACAGAGTCCGACAGCTCACCCTCCTCGTGGACCACTGGAGTCACCGGAACTCTGGTCGTTTGGGTTGGACGATGTGACGGGCCTGGCTCGTCGACGGGAGGCGTTGACGGGTTCACTGGTGGAAGCCTTTCATCCAACGATTTCAGCAGCAAGTGCAATGAGGACAGGACCTCCATAGACAGGGCCGACTGTGAGTTTGAAAACTGGGTAAACACCTGAGAGCAGGTTGCTCCTGATGGTGACCTGGCTCGGAGCCCAAGATCTTCCGGGCCCGCAATCCTGAAGCCGTCGTCTTCCTTCAAGGAAACCGACACTGCTTGTTCCTGCAGTAACGTGTCCGGCAACACCAGATCAAAAACCTCTGGCCTCCAGGCCTAAAGTTCGGTCGATGAGGACATTGTCGCCGTCGTCGTCAGCGGGTTGATGACGGGGGAAACCAACTGCGTTAGACGCAGTGAGGACACTGACTGATTCGTCGTTGTCGACGGTGGGCCTGCAGGTGGCTTAGGCGGTCCCACCTTCACAGAGCTCTCCCTGCGCATTTCCGACTCTCTACTAGTGGCAGATCTATGGGGATCGCCCGAGGAGGATTTTGGCCTTTCCTTTCCATGTTTTTTCGACGATGATGCCTTTTTTGAAGATTCTTTTGAAGAGTCTTTGGAAGAGTGGCTTCGTGGAACATCCTTTTCCGCCGGTCGAGTTTTCTTTGCCGGTGGTTCCGACGAGGTTGAACGGCGCGGGGCCCCCGATGTTTTCGTCGAGGCCACGCTGCGCACAGAGCCAACCTCCGACTGAGGATATGCTCCCGCCCCGTCATTTAACCACGACACCAGCCGCCGACTCCGATCCTTCAGGGTTTTCTGGGAAAAACCTTTACATATTTCGCACTGGTCTGCCGAATGGTGAGGGTGGAGGCAATATATACAATCTAGATGGCCGTCCCCCTCGTAAACCTTTTTCAATCCGCACGTGGCGCACGGGCGGAAGAGCGGTTTGCCCGACATCCTGGCAAGACCAATCACCTTTCGATCAAAAAACGAGAAATTTCAACAATAAACCTAGAAAGTAGAGACTACGCGAGGAGATCCCACTATCTTTGGAGACGGTTGAAATCTGACAGGAACCGCGGGGGCGGGGCTTTTATACCGCTACGTCCTACGGGGCATACGTGGACGGTCCCAAAGAGGACGTAGATGTGGATAGGACACACAAGTGTCGGAAGTTTTTTCCTATAGGAAACGACTATATATGTGTACCGAGGGTCCCCAGTCTGACGACGGGGAATATTCTAAGCATGTGAATCCATGAAAGATCCAATGCTGGAGAACTCACTCCACATGAGCAGGTTGCTGGGACCTACGTCACGGAGGAACAGATCCAAGGCGTGGGAGAACTTGCAGATTACGAGGCATTGTCCGGTGAGTGCACATGCATGTGTGTGTCATCCATATGCATGGTGTGTGTGTGGGAGGGCTTCTGTTTGGGTGCCAGATGAGGGTGTGTGTGCCTGAGTGGTTTGGGTCACCCATGTGCCTCATCCTATACATTCTGCGCACCAGCATTTGGGTATAGCAGCATCCCTTCTGGCAACATTAGACATCCAGCCCAACACCACGCCAGTTGCCCTTGGAGTGTCATCTTGCCACAACACTGTTGCTTATTTACCTCTGTTTATTCAGGCAGATTGTTTGCATACCACCACTTTTACTCGGGATTTCTCAGTCCTATTGTCAGTTGTCTGACATGGCTATGGTACAGTGGACTGGCTCAGTTTTGTGGACATGATTAGTTTGGACATGTCCCTGTGCTATAGGACCATTTTGGACTGGCAGCTCCAGGTTAAACATTTGAACCATTTCAATGAAAAAATCAATCTCATGAGCAAACTAGACTGAATGAACAATTAGTGACCTCCTCTCCCTCTTCACTTCATGGCTAGGGTACATGCCATCTGTGTTATGGCATGTGTCATGTATGTGTATTTGACCTGCCAATCACTGGCCAATGTGTGATGCCACTGCTAGGCAGCATGCAGCAAATGTGTTCATCTTCCATCTTGGTGTCATCAATGTGTGCCATCTGCCTACCCTTCACACGCAGTGACGGTGCATGCATGGGAGGGTTTTAGTCATGTGGGACATGTGTCAATCAAGTACTGTTTCTGAAGCCTCTCAGCCCTAATTGAGTGCCATAGTGCTAATGCCTGTTTCCATTTGTTTTCTTTTATGTCTTTGCAGGGGATGACGCACTTGATACTGCTGGGGTTGTGGAGATGGTGCAGACCCAGGAGGGTTCTCAGGCCCGACCGACCACCAGTGAGGGACGTGGTGTGGTGGTGGGTGAGAACCCACAACTGCTGCAGGTTGTGCTCTCAAGGGGTGTCTCTGGCTGCACCTCCCCCGAGCTGTATTCAGGTGTCGATTCGGATGATGAGACCTATGTGCCGTCGCAGGTGAGTGTTCCTGGGAGGGATTCTGTTCTGTCCGACCCACCTGCACCAGGATTAGAACCCTCAATGGGGATGTCAGTGTTGGCAGGTACACCTTTGGTGGTTACGGATGCAGGGTCACACTCCGCGACATCTGATCCTGTTCCTGGGCCAGCAGATCAGAGGGGGAATGCAGTCCTGCAGCCTCAGGCAGTGCCGGCACAGCAAGGCGCAGTTCGCCTTGCCCCAGACAGGTGTGGTGCCCGCCAACGTGGTGGCCGTCCGCCACCTGGCAATACCGCATGGGAGCAATCCATATACGGTATGGCAACCCAACAGGCAGCATCATCAGAGATGATGGCTCAGGCCATGGATAGGGTGGCCACTTCCATTTTCCCCCCCGAAAGGCTGATGGAGCGACTACAGCAGGCAACAGACGCCATCT
Organism: Ambystoma mexicanum; assembly: GCF_040938575.1. Lineage (NCBI taxonomy): Eukaryota > Metazoa > Chordata > Amphibia > Caudata > Ambystomatidae > Ambystoma > Ambystoma mexicanum. The sequence goes on from NC_090938.1 coordinate 842,065,613, forward strand.
GCCAGTCACACAGGGAGGACATGTTGGCGTCCGACAGGGACAGGCGGGCGGCACTGGCGACTCTGCAGGAAGCCATTTCCATAGAGTCCCAAGGCCACAAGGAAGCCCTGAGGGTGGAACTCCTTCATCTCAGGACGACTCTTGTTGAGCTTGAGGCTTCAACAAACAGAAGGACAGAACAGCAGCTGGAGCGTCTCACACGTACGCTCTCAGCTGAGATGCAGGCAACTAGGGCGGAGGTCCGGGCATCCCGTGAGTTGTTGCATGGGGCCCTCCGCACAATTATCCTCCAGAACAAGACCTACCACACCCGCATGCTTGCTGCCATGGAGGAACAGACTAGGGCTTTGCGTGGACTGCCTCCCATAGTGCCACCACCTCCTGATGCCGCTGCAGAGGGTGAGGAGAGCGACAGCAGTGATTCTCCCGCAATAGGGTAGCCGTGTAGGCCATGAGCCCATGGAGGTGTTTTTTTTCTGCCAAGATCCACACAGGTGGGTTTTGGTGTGCACCCTGTCCTCGGACCTCCTGGCTGGACCCCCCCCTGCCCCGGGCCCATTAATGGCCATTTTTGATTTTTTCATTTTATTTCTTTTTTTTTTTTGGGACAGTGTGTTGCCTTGTGTGGCTCCCGTGGGCATACGCTGCATTGTGGCTGGGCACATGCAGGCTTGTCATGAATTTGGTTCAGATGCTTGGGTTTTTGTGACACACACCCCTCCTGCTTCCCGTTTCCATGGGCTTGCAAAGGGTGTGCCCAAGTGACATTGACGTACATGGTGACATTGGACTCCCATTCGATGTGTGGGCAGTCTGTAGTCAATACTGTGTATACATTCATAGTGCATATTGTTGTTGTATTTTACACTGCATGGTGTATTGATATGTGCCTCTGCATCCATCTCATCCTCCTAATTTGCAGGACCATTTCTCATGTCTTCACAAGGCGGTCCACCTTGGAACTGGAGTCCATGTTGTAAGCAGTGCACCTACACTCTTGCGTGGCGCTAACACTGTATACTTGGAAGTGTTTGAAGTGCTGGCATCATCAGGTAGTGAGGCTAGCAAATTTTTAAGTCTGTAACGTCATGTTTAAGGTAGGTTGGAGGTTGTGTAGGTGATTGGTATTCTTGGTAAGTATTTGGTAATGTGTGTTGTAGGTCCTGCATTACTGTGAGCATTTCATGTGTGGCCATGTTTCCATTAGGGACACTGTAGCTGGTGGCACTTGGGGCATGTTGTGGGGATTAATTTGTTTGCTCTCACATTGCATGACATGCCATGGTGTGTTGTGTGGCCGTGCCGGGGAGGGGTTGGGTGACATGGCACTGTTTTCATGTAGTATTTTGCAAGTGGGTATTCTTTTCTGCAGCATGGAAGTGTCTCTTTTGCTGACACTGCATTGGTGGTGTTTGTGTAGGTAGGAATGCACACATTGTGACACTTCCACATGAACAATCTCAGGCTGCTATGGTTCTGACAGTTGACTGTCCCTTTGTTCGTCATAATTGTCAGGTCGAGTCATCATTGCTTATCAGGTGGTATGTGCCAGGGCTGTGTGGACTCCACAGGGGTGTGATTTCTATGTGAAGTAATTAGCCACCAGCTGCGTACGGGCTGCCTCACCCCGTGCCCTCTCCCATGTGCAGCAGGCGTGCATGTGGTTGGGGATGTGGGGGCACCACCATGTCCACAGCCAGGCCCCGGCATGTTGCAACATTGTGCAGGACACATGCTGCCACTATGATCCTGCACACTACTGGGGGCGCATATAACAGCTGCCCGCCAGAACGGTCAAGGGAGCGAAAGCGTGACTTGAGCACTCCAAATGTGCGCTCCACTATGCCCCGGGTTGCAATATGGGCTGTGTTGTATCTTACCTCTGGAGGCGTGATGGGGTTCCGAATTGGCGTCATCATGTGGGTGCTCAGAGGGTAGGCACTGTCCCCTGGTGAGGAGATGATGGGTATAATTAGTGGGGTAGTGACATAACTCTGCATCTGACATGCATGCATGTGCAGTGGCATTCATACTCACCAAGCAGCCATGTATCGCCATGCCGCCCAGCTTCTAGGTCCCGGCTTAGGGTAGACATTCGGTAAATGAAGCTGTCGTGGGTGGACCCTGGATAGTTGGCATATAGTGAGGTGATGATTCCCTTGGCATTACATACTACCTGCACGTTGATGGAATGCCAGTGCTTGCGGTTCCTATAGATGTGCTCAGATGCCCTGGGGGGACGTAGTGCCACATGGGTGCAGTCAATGGCACCTAGCACTTTGGGGAATTGTGCCACACCGTAGAAATCGAGGGCGGCAGCCTGCCTTTCTGCAGGTGTCCTGGGAAGGTATATGTGCCTACGGACTGATGGGCGTGCAGTGATGATGTTCAAGAGCTGGTGTAGGCAGCGTGACTGCATGGCCTGTGACACCCCACCCACTATGGCACTTGTCCGCTGAAATGATCCTGTGGCCAAGAAGTGCAGTACATTGAGGACCTTCTCCAGGGGGCTGGGTGCTTGGGAGCCCAGGGTGGGTGATGTGAGGTCATCCTCCCACTCACTGACCAGGTCCAGTATTATGTGTGGTGGAAACCTGTACCTCCCATACACCTGGTCATCAGGCATCCCAAAAAGGCTGGTTCTGGGAGTGAAAATTTGGGCCCTCACCATCCTCCTCCTCCTTTGGTAACCCACGGCCACTGCTGCTAGGAACGGTATATTCATCCTGGCGTCTGAGCTTGTTTGTTGTTTGCGCACACTTTTATGCTGCGCGGGTCGACGTACGCCTGCTTCATGCTGGCGTACGTGTTTCAGGATTGGACCATTTTTTTTTGGCGCGTCGTAGGCGAACGTGTGAATCTTCCCGCCCACCCCAGGAATACACGTACCCCACTCTCACAGGCCCAGTCGAGTGTGGAAGTTCACGCGCACCCCGAAATGCACGTACCCAGGGCAATCGCGTGTGGAAGTTCACGCGAACCCCGTAAAACACATAGCCTGCTGGTATCGCGTGTGGAAGTTCACGCGGACCCATAATACACGTACCCTGATGGTATCGCATGGGAGGCTACCCGCGCACCCCAGGCAAACACATACCCAGGCAAATCGCACAGCTGGGGGGTGGGGGTGGTGGGAGACATGAGTGGGGGCCTGGTGGAGGGTGCCCCTGGTGGCTGAGAGGTGGGGGTGCAGGGAGACATGAGTTGGACATGAGTGGGGGCCTGGTGGAGGGTGCCCCTGGTGGCTGGGGGGGTGGGGGTGGTGGGAGACATGAGTGGGGGCCTGGTGGAGGCTGCCCCTGCACTGCTGGGGGGTGGGGGTGGTGGGAGACATGAGTGGGGGCCTGGTGGAGGCTGCCCCTGCACTGCTGGGGGTGGGGGTGTTGGGAGACATGAGTGGGGGACTGGTGGAGGGTGCCCCTGGTGGCTGGGGGGTGGGAGACATGAGTGGGGGCCTGGTGGAGGCTGCCTCTGCACTGCTGGGGGTTGGGGGTGGTGGGAGACATGAATGGGGGCCTGGTGGAGGGTGCCCCTGGATGCTGGGGGGTGGGGGTGGTGGGAGACATGAGTGGGGGCCTGGTGGAGGCTACCCCTGCACTGCTGGGGGGTGGGGGTGGTGGTAGACATGAGTGGGGGCCTGGTGGAGGGTGCCCCTGGTGGCTGGGGGGTGGGGGTGGTGGGAGACATGAGTGGGGGCCTGGTGGAGGCTGCCCCTGCACTGCTGGGGGGTGGGGGTGGTGGGAGACATGAGTGGGGGCCTGGTGGAGGCTGCCCCTGGTGGCTGGGGGGGTGGGGGTGGTGGGAGACATGAGTGGGGGCCTGGTGGAGGCTGCCCCTGGATGCTGGGGGTTGGGGTGGTGGGAGACATGAGTGGGGGCCTGGTGGAGGCTGCCCCTGCACTGCTGGGGGGTGGGGGTGCAGGGGGACATGAGTGGGGGCCTGGTGGAGGGTGCCCCCTGGTGGCTGGGGGGTGGGGGTGCAGGAAGACATGAGTTGGACATGAGAGGGGGGCTGGGGGAGGGTGCCCCTGGATGCTGGGGGGGTCGGGGTGGTGGTAGACATGAGTGGGGGCCTGGTGGAGGGTGCCCCTGGATGCTGGAGGGTGGGGGTGCTGGGAGACATGTGTTGGTGATCAGTAGTGCAAGGTGACATGTGGGTTGGCTGGTGGGCATGGCCATGGTGGATGGGTTGCCTGTGGGACATGAGCAGGGGTGCAGGGTAGTCCCCTGTGGTGTGGGCTGCCTGCAGGGACCGTGGAGGGTGTAGAAGGAACACCTGGGAGGACCCACACGGCCAAATCACGTGTAGCATTCCCTGGCACCACCGAAATACACGTACCCTGCTGAAATCGCGTGTGAATCTTCCCGCGCACCTCGGAATACACGTACCCAGGCCAATCGCGTGTGGAACTTCCCGCGCATCCCGAAATACACGTACCCAGGACAATCGCGTGTGGAACTTCCTGCGCACCCCGAAACACACGTACCCAGGCTAATCGCGTGTGGAACTTCCCGCGCACCCCGTAGTACATGTACCCAGGCTAATCGCGTGTGGAACTTCCTGCGCACCCCGAAGTACACGTACCCAGGCCAATCGCGTGTGGAACTTCCCGCGCACCCCGAAACACACGTACCCAGGCTAATCGCGTGTGGAACTTCCCGCGCACCCCGTAGTACACGTACCCAGCCTAAGCGCATGTGGAACTTCCCGCGTACCCCGAAGTACACGTACCCAGGCCAATCGCGTGTGGAACTTCCCGTGCACACAGGAACACACGCACATGCTATTTTTCACACAGCAGGTGTCCGTGTTTGTCGGTACCCCTTTGCACCTCATTTGTCCTAGAGGGCCACTGTATGGACCATTCATCATGGCTGTATTTGGGTGCTTTTTGTTAGCGCACATTTTGGCGCACATTTTTTTCAGGCGCAGGGGCGCTACCGCCTGCTTTCTTGTGGCGTACTTGTTTGGCCCTGTGCGCGTCTTTGACCGTGCGCTGGTTTGCCCTATTCGATTCCATGAATACGGGTTGTAGGCGAGCTTGTGGGCGTTCCGCGCACTTGCCTCCTGTACTTCCCCCGTGACGCCCATATTTTCAGGCGTTGTTCCCCATTCCGAGTGTTACGCCCCGTGTTCCGCCTACTTTTGTGATGTGCGCCGCGCTATGTATTTCGCAGTGGCCGTGGCGCACGCTGTTGGATGACCTGTGCGCCGGCGTGCGCGGCGCACATTTTTAGCGCACATCCAATGTTTTTCTCGCGCACGGACTTCCATGAATCGATGTGCGCTGGTTTCCCTGCGATTTTCGCACTTGCACTGCGATTTTCGCACTTTTACTGCAAATCGCACGTTTTGGCACCTCTGTGCGGGAATTTTCGGCGCACATTAATTCCATGAATCGACCCCCAAGTGTCTTGACTTGTTTAAGCACTGGGATCGTGGTGCCATCAGATAAAGGAAGTGTAAACAGGCTGTAGAGGCTCAATTTTAGAGAATGATCCTAGTATGAGTAACTCAGTTTTATCATCATTGAGGCATAAGCTATTGTTAGCCATCCAGTTTTGGATTAGTGAGTAAATTTGGTTGATGAGCAGTGCATCTTGCTCGTGGTTTCCTGATAGTGGAATGAGGATCTGGGTGTCATCTGCAAAGTTAGTGTAGTTAGGATTGGAGGTGAATTTAGCTAATAGGAGTTTGTACCCCTGTATTTGTTCCATTGGGCAGGCTCTGATTTGCAAGGTGGTTCTGGCTATTAGTGCGACTCCGCCTCCTTGGGCGATGGTTCTGTCTGTCCTGAGGATGCTGAATCCTGGGGTGATAGCAAGGGCTAGGAGTGGACCTGCGGCAGGGTGTAGCCATGTTTCGGTGACTACCAGGATGACAAATTGTTGATCCAAAATGAGGTTGTGGATTTCTATGGCATGTTCTCCAAGGAAGCGCGCATTGATGAGTGCGCCTTTGAGCGGGGGGATGGGGTCTCGAGGTAGTGTGTTACATAGGTTTGGTTTGTGAGCAGTGGTTCTGGAATTAGTTAGGGGTTTGGTTGTTTTTTTGGAGTGGTTTTTGTATTGGCGGTTATTTGCGATGGTGTCACATTTAGTGAGAGTATCCGTTATTGTGGTGGGTTTGGTAGTTGTAAGGATGGTTTTGGTTCTAGTCCTGAGTCTGTTGAGTCTGTCAAGACCTACTGTAAGTGTTGAGTTGTTGTTTGTCTCAGTGGGTCGGGGGTGTTTGGCAGTATTGTGACTGGGGCTGTGGATAATTGAAACTGGTTTGCTCGTGGTGTTGGTAGGAAAATTGGTTCTGCGTAACGTTTGGGTAGGGAGGGGAGGAACAGGGTAGGGCAGGGGATCGGGTAGTGGCGCTGACAACCCAATCTGTCTAGGCCTTCGTTGGTGTTGATGAAATATCCTCCTGTACATGGTATGGCATGGGGCATTATACAGAAAGGGAACATGATGGTGGTCAGGAAGTCCAGCATTATTTGGAGGGATATATATTCTAAAGTATATGTGATATGCGACACAATGGCATGTGAGGGATGACTAGGCTGTACGGCCCTATAGGACTAGTAGTCAGGTATCACTATAAGCATTGAGTTCTAACAACTTAGTTAATCATTAGATTGGGATGACAGCAATCAGGCCTTGGGTTGATGCGATTGGGGAGTGGCAGCAAATGAGTCAGAATTTGCAAATAGGTTTGTGCAATTTTGAAAAGGTAGCATACAACTCAGTATTAGCAGGTAGGCTAGTGCAAGTGTGAAACGGTAGCATACAATTCAGTATTAGCAATTACCTACAGATCTAGAACTAATGGATTTCAGTCATAATTAACAATAGTCAAAGGAAATCTATTGCTGGAAGGAACCTGGGCCTCTAGGGTCAATATGAACTTGTAACCTTTGATATTTCTAAGTCTGGATTCATGGTTGAAAAATAATGCGCATGGAAATTGACATGAACAAATGAAATTTTGATTTACTAAAACTATAGTATATGAATTTCTTTTGTAGAAATGATCTGAAATATGCCCCTGAAGAAGAGAAATAATACCTTGAAACGCGTTGGGCTTAAAGAATACAAACTGTATTTTATGAAAAATTGCCAAAGCCATATTTGTGACATAACATTGTTGATGAATTCTAATTGAAGTACAAACAGATTGTATGATTATTTGCTCTCTAAGAACTGATTTCCTAAAAGGTTTGGCTTCGTATTTGGGACTAAAGATATTGTGCGGAGGACGGGAGTTGCACTTTAGGGAACTTTTACCTGTTCTGTATCGGTTTTTCTACCCATATGCCAGGGTTGACTTTTTTCTCCTCTGCACCTCAAACTAGATTATCTTAACTTAAACACTTAGGCCTGATTAACGAAAGGGCCACCTTCAAGGGCCGAGGTTTGACCCAGTCTGGCCTAGGATGTACCCCCACCTCCCGCTAGAGGACCTCAGCGTTAAATCCCGTGAAGTCCTTTTCACCTCGCATTGAGCCGGTAAGCCTCTTCTCCCTCCCACCCCCCCTTGACACCAAACTCTCTTCATGAGATGTGCGACCGTTCCTCTGGTCCCCCTTTTGTTGGTTGCCCGATTCCCCAGCCATTCACACCCACTTGTTGCGGCCTACCTTGTCTGCCGCGTGGCAGTTGAGATCCAGGCATTGCAGCCTACAAGCCCAGTTTCTCATCTTCTCCTCGCTGAATTCAGCTCCTGAGTGATACCAACACTGTTGGGTTTACCCAACTTGCTCCTCTACATACTGGCCATTAATTAACTTTATTGACTTGCTGCTTACCACATCCGCTACGAACCATACATACTGACCTACAGTGTTCTGTTTTTGACTTCAGCCACACTGCAGGGTCCTACCCTAAATTGTTTCTTGTTCCTCTGCCTGCGCTGCACCTCAGCATTCGTGATGCCCATTCCATACACGTATCTTGTTACTGATGCCAACAACTTCGATTCTGCTGTGTATTTGCAATGGCTGCCCTCCTAATATTTAGGTTTTTTCCCCCCCTCTTCCCTAGGGATGTCATAACCTGCTGATTTTGCAATGGCTGTATGCGTTCAGTATTCTGCCTTTTCCCCCTTTCTTGGATTTTCAAATCTGCCCGTTTTTGTAACTACTGATGTGCTTAGTATTTTGCTTTTTCATTCTTTCTTGGCCTTTCAAGTCTGCCTGTCTATGTTATTGCTGGATGTTTTTAGTTATAGGGCTCCCCCTCCTATCCGTCTTTATAATTTCTTATGTCCTTATAACTGTCCTCCAGTTGTCTTCTTTCTTCCGTTTGCTTTAACCTCGGCCTTCCCTTCACCCTTGACCAGATCTTGGATTACTGTTCATTAGCCGGGTATTGCTACAGTTACTCCCTCCCCCACACACCCCTTTTCATCTCCATCCTTACTCTTCCTCAATGGTGCTCTCTATCTCCCCCATCTTCTCTAGTTGCTATTCCATCACCTATCCTATCCCTTTGTCTAAGTATGGAGGAAAAAAGTTCAAGAAGGACCTCCTAGTCTCCAACCAAGGCCTGCCCAACACCGACACCTATGTCAATGCTTCTTCCAATACGACTTCCCCGACATCCTCTATGTCGTTCCTTCTTCGGACCTTTGGACTCCCCATATGGTCTCTGTGCTCTCACCTTTCTCTTCCTCTCACATTAATGGTGGCACCCGCTGAGAGGTACTCTTGGCATCCTTCCTGTATCTCTAGGGTCATCATTAATGTCTACCTTAATAGCACTGTCATAGCCCAGGGCCCTCAGCCCAACCTCCACCTCCTTGATAGGCGTCTCTCATCAACTTGCTCCCCTCTCCTGCCACCCCACCTTCTGTTATCCCTCTGTGACCTCCGACGGATGTACCCCATTCCTTTACCCCACCTCGGAAGACCTTCAAAAGTGGCAACCTGCTCCGCTTAGCTACCCTCAACTCTCGCTCTGCCGTCAAACACTCCTCCGACATCTGCAACCTCCTTGAGGAACTTGATCTAGATGTCCTCGTTCTGTGGACGTGGTTCACTGCAACCTCTGTAACAACCTTTGACACTCTCCTCCCTGAGGGTTAGAAGATCCTCTCCAAACCCAGGCCTACCTGGCCCAAGGGCAAAGTGGCCCCGATCTTCCCTGAGTGGGTCCCTGCTACCATCAAAACCACTCAGGCCTACTCCTCTTTCGAATGCCTCGCCTGCAGACTGGGTGTCTCTCCTGGCCACTCTCCGACTCAGGCCACCATCTACAGGCTCCCTAGCCAAGTCTCCCACTTCCCCTATGATTGGGCTGACCTTGCCTCTTCTCTCCTGGCCACCTCCTCCAAGAGTCTCCTCCTCAGAGACTTTAAAATGCACCTCGACTCCCTTTCCCTTTCCCTCTCCATTCTTCCCTTGGATCCGCCGGACACACCTTGGATGTTCTCATCTCTTCAGCCCTCTCCATCTCCAACCCCCTCATTACTCCTCTCTCTCCTTGTCTGATTATGCTCTCCTAACCTCTATCTCTACCTCCTGGGACCCTCGGTTAAGCCCCCTCCTGCACTGCAAGACACCCTTTCCTTCATTGGGCTATGAAGTGAGTGACTTTTGCCGCAACATTCTCCCCCCCCCCCGATCCCCTACTACTACTCCTGGCATCGACTCTCACTCTACCCTTTCTAACCTTCAACTCTTCATCTCCAACACTCTGGACATCCTTGACCCCGTCATGAGGATCGCATGAAACCTGCCTCTAAGTGAAATTCCTGGTAGGACTTTGACCTGGCCGCTCTGAAACACAAGTGCAGGGCTGCTGAACGGAAGTGGCAGGCTTCGAGCACATACTCTGACAAACTGGTCTGCCGCCTGCTCTGAAGGTAATACAGACTCCATCTGCTCAAAGAAGAGGGACTATATCCAAGCCTGCATCTCTCTGGCCACTAATAACATGGCTCTCCAAAATCTGCAAGGTACTTGCCAATCCTACTGCAGTTTCTACTTCTCCCCTGCCTTCCCTTTCCCTCTGCACTTCTCTGGCCTCCCACTTCATTTCCAAAACACAGGTCATCCTCTCCCCACTCTCCTCTGCTCCTCACCCCTCTCAAGCCTCCCTTGGCCCCTCTCGCCCCTCCTTTTCTCCGATATCACCTGATGAGGTTTCTAGACAAGTCCGCTCTATGACAGCTTCACCATACAGGTGGTTCCCTGCTCCTCCAGAACTATCGAGGACAATATTGTCACCCTTGCTCCAGCCTTGGCTGATTTCTGCAATAACTGCTTCGCCGCTGGATCTTTCCCCTCACTCCTCAAGCACTTCCATGTGCACCCTCTCCTCAAAAAGCTTTCTGCCGACCCGTCATGACAAGCAAACTACTGCCCTATCTCCATTACCCCCTTCCTTGGCAAACTCTTGGAGAAGCTTGCCATCTCCCAGCTTGTCCACCACACTGAATCGGTTGGTTGTCTCCATGTGCAGCAGTGTGGTTTCAGAGCTGCCAGAGGCACAGAAACTGCTCTCCTGAACACCCGTGAAGACTTGCTTTCTAATCTAGATTCTAGCTCTTCCTCCGTTCTCAGCCTTCTTGATCTTTACTCTGCCTTTGATACTATTAACCATGCCACCCTGATTAACTTGCTCCTTAAGACCCTTAGCATTACGGACCTGGTTCTGGACTGGTTGACCTCCTTCCTCTCCATTAGACCTTCCCAGGTTCAACTGGGCCCTTTTCTTTCCACCATCTCACTCTCCACCTGCGGTGTCCCCCAGGGCTCTATCCTCTCGCCCTGGCTGTTCAACATCTAACTGACTCCTCTAGCCCACTTGATCGCCACCTTCTCTCTTAACTTCCAGCGTTATGCTGATGACACACAGCTCTCCTTTAAGCTACCCTCCTCTGCCTCCTCTTCTTCACTCATTCCTGACTGCCTATCGGCTATTCAGGCATGGTGCACTACCAATGATCTCTGCCTTAATGCCAATAAGATAAGAGATGCTTCTCATTGGGACCCCTGCTCCCTCATTTGTTCCCACACTTTGGCTTCCCTCCATGGGCTCCCTCCCCTTTCTCTCCTGTGAGGGGAAAAAAGCTTGGTGCATCTTTGACTCCTCCCTCTCCTTACATCACGGATCTTTCCAAGAAGGCGCACTCTCAGCTGCACCTCCTCAGAGGCATTTACCCTTTCCTCGCCTTCCCCCAGAAACTCAGTCTCCAGAGGTCTGGTGCTCTCCAGGCTGTACTAACTGTAACAGCCTCTTCCTCAATCTGCTTAACTCCTCCGTTTGCCAGTTCAACTAATCCAGAATAGGACTGCAAGAGTTATCCTTGGCCTCAAAGGCAGGGATCACATCTCTCCAACCCTTTAAATCTTTGCACAGACTCTCAGTTGCTGCGAGTATCAAGTATAAGACCCTCTGCATCATGCACAAGGCTTTCTGGGACCTGGGACCACGCTACATCCAACTCTCTCTCCCTAAATACCTCCCTGCTAGAACCCTTCAGTCTTCTAACTCCAACTCTGACCAGACCAGACGTTATTTCCAAGCAGAGAGTGTGGGTGGGGGTCTGGGGGGGAGGGTAGATCGGTCTCCTCTGCAGGTGCTACTCCTGGAATGGCGTGTCCCTGCCCCTCTCCGTCTTGAGCCAGATCTCCTTAAGTTTCAGAAGCTCCTCAAGACCTACCTTTTCTCTTCTTACTTCCCCCTCCTCTGCCAATGTCCCTGTCTGCCCCAGACTAACAGCCTGGTTCCCTCAGAGCCTTACAAGGCACCAGGGCCCAACCTTGTCCAGTCTACCGCTGCCCTTTCCTGTACTTGCCCCTTGGGCCCCTCCGCCTACACTTCCCTGGCTGGGTGTTGCAGGGTGAAATGAAAGATCTGATACTCAGGTAAGGGAAGTGAACTTCTTTACTAAGTTCCAGTGACAAGTTATATAGATCAGGTAAGTCCAAGGGTAAGTAAGTAGGAAGGTATACAGGAGACATCCACTGGCCTCCTCTCTCACAGGCTGCTTCACCCCAACAGACCTTCATGAGCTAACAGGGGCACTCAAACCACATTCCATAGGCATAGCTTTCTCTCAGGCAAGCATTCATGCAGGACCAAAGCAGGGACCACAAGACACAACACTGGGCCTGCACCTTGTGCCATCTCAGTCCCTTACTGTGCCCTTACCTTGTGGATCCTCGTTCCCCTGCACTCTCTGCTTCCCCCGGGCCTGTCCACCTTGCCTCCCCAGGTACTTTTTCTCTCGGGCCCCTCCACTCCTCCACCCACTTCTCGATACTGCACTTGCACGATCTGAATGTCACAAAGCCTAGTAAAATCTTTTACTGTTTCGCCTCTCTGTTCCCCCACCCTCCTGTCTTGTTGCGCCTTGAAAGACTTGAGTATAGGCGCATTATAAATAGCCTATAAATAATAATGTATTAACATCTCAGTAAGCATAAGATTAATGTTGCGGTCATTAAAAAGAACTGCATTACGTTTAATATTAGAGCATTATCTATTACGGACAAAAGCGGGGCTTGCATCGATTTTCGTTGAACTCACCTGACCAGGCGGAGGGGCCTCCTAGGAGGATGAGTAGTAGGGTGGTTGCGCAGAGCATACTGAGGAACCGGGATGTACAGGAGAGTGTCGGACAGTGGGCGTGGTCCATAGGGTGCCGCTAACACAGGAGCTGCAAGAACAGATACCGAAAGTAGAAAATGCTCAGAAACAGTGTGCACCAACCGGCTACATTAGAGTAGTTCTGTTACACAAACATGCGAGAAAACCAAGTCAATAATGCTTAATTAAATCGGCTCTACCCGCCTCACCACAACATAGCTCGCCTCCTGCTTACGCACGGCACACATATGGGTCTTTTGGCTGTACGCTTGTCTTATAATTCTGGGATTCGTACACTTCTCTGTTGCGAACATCAAATCCCACAATTCCAGGGGAAATGTACCAGTGTTATGTTTCTTATTTGGAACCCCATAACTTAACGACCGAATTGTATATTTTAAAGCGCAATATAAAGAGAGGTGATGGAAGTCTTTCTTGAAAGTAACAGCTTTAATGTTTTACTGCGTTTGTTCCAAGTACATTTTTCTCAACAAACACAGTAAAACTTTAACACTGCCAGTTTCGTCGAAAGGCCTCTCTGGCTAACAAAAGGCAAGTGCGCACATCCAGGGGTGCACCTAGGCTAACATGTAGACAGGGGCTAACCCTTCAAATGTTCGTAGGGGCACTAACTTCAGAGATGGTGGAGGAGTGGCAAACTTACTTGTGTAGGGGGCATCTAACTTCATTACTCATTGTAATGAGACTATTCTAGTGCAGCTTCAATGTTACCAGCAGTTAACTCTCTCCTTTAAGTCTGAAACACCCACTTCTTGCAGATCCTGAAGGTCCTAGAAAGTGTGAAAATGGCAGATGGTGTCCAATGAAAGATTCAATATCATAACATATCAGAACAGTGCAGAGTGTGGGGCAGTACTCTGGATGGCCCAAGCAGCTTCAGTGGCTGGGAGCAACAGGGGATAAAATGTAATGTTGGTTCTACCACAGTCCGCTATACTAGACTCTCTGGTGCACTGACTGGCTGGTGAGACTGTCTGACTTTCAAATCCAGTGTTAAGAGACTGGGGAGGGCCAGTGCAGCAATAATGCAATTCTATACGCCCCATATAGAATTGCATTATTGCTGCACTGTGATGTGCATGTGTTTAACAGTTAACTGCTCACACACGTTTACTGGAAGATTGGCTCTTCCTATAGAAAGGAGGGGCTCAGGGAGAAACTGTCACACAGTGGCTGAATCCACCTGTTATTGATGTTCAAGCGTCTGCATCACCTGGACGTCACACACTGGCTGAATCCACCTGTTATTGATGTTCAAGCATCTGCATCACCTGGACGTCACACAGTGGCTGAATCCACCCGTTATTGATGTTCAAGCGTCTGCATCACCTGGACGTCACACAGTGGCTGAATCCACCCGTTATTGATGTTCAAGCGTCTGCATCACCTGGACGTCACACACTGGCTGAATCCACCCGTTATTGATGTTCAAGCGTCTGCATCACCTGGACGTCACACAGTGGCTGAATCCACCTGTTATTGATGTTCAAGCGTCTGCATCACCTGGACGTCACACAGTGGCTGAATCCACCTGTTATTGATGATCAAGCGTCGGCATCACCTGGACGTCACATAGTGGCTGAATCCACCCGTTATTGATGACACAATGGCTGAATCCACCCGTTATTGATGTTCAAGCGTCTGCATCACCTGGACGTCACACAGTGGCTGAATCCACCCGTTATTGATGTTCAAGCGTCTGCATCACCTGGACGTCACACAGTGGCTGAATCCACCCGTTATTGATGTTCAAGCGTCTGCATCACCTGGACGTCACACAGTGGCTGAATCCACCCGTTATTGATGTTCAAGCATCTGCATCACCTGGACGTCACACACTGGCTGAATCCACCCGTTATTGATGTTCAAGCGTCTGCATCACCTGGACGTCACACAGTGGCTGAATCCACCTGTTATTGATGTTCAAGCGTCTGCATCACCTGGACGTCACACAGTGGCTGAATCCACCCGTTATTGATGTTCAAGCGTCTGCATCACCTGGACGTCACACAGTGGCTGAATCCACCCGTTATTGATGTTCAAGCGTCTGCATCACCTGGACGTCACACAGTGGCTGAATCCACCTGTTATTGATGATCAAGCGTCGGCATCACCTTGACGTCACACAGTGGCTGAATCCACCCGTTATTGATGTTCAAGCGTCTGCATCACCTGGACGTCACACACTGGCTGAATCCACCTGTTATTGATGTTCAAGCGTCTGCATCACCTGGACGCCACAACAACAATTTTTGTTCTCCATTAATCCATATTACACATTTATATCCATCTGAGCCTTATCTGTGGTTATTTTTCAACTTGCCTTCCTGTGTCTATGTTGGCCACTTGTTGGCATTTAGAATGTACACCCGCTATTTCTAAACGGGTTAGTAATATGACATGTTACTGTGATTGTCATTTTCAATGATTGCTTTTTTTGACAAACTGTTGTAAATAATGATTTGGAATATAATGATTAATCCCCCCTTTTCAGACCAGAGTACTGCCGACATCTTTAAACGTGTGTTCATAACACATATCTTCATATCATAGTTTAATGACCCACATTGTTTCCCTCCTTGGAACCCCTTTTTTTGATTAGTTAACATGGATAACTTTTTTTCCCATATCACTATTAATCTTTGGGACCTGCAACCATGTCAGAGTTGGTTGACGCACATTCCGCGTACGCGCGTGTGACGTAACACCTTGAGCATGTATTGATGTTTCTTTCTCATATATCACAATCCACTTTCTCTCTATTTTAGATTGGTATACCTCATTTCAAATACAAGTTTGGGACACACATCTATGCAAAAGTGGGCTCACGTTCGCTCGCGCATGCGTGGGTGGCATCATGTTTACAACGTGGCGCCACCGACGCATACACGGGTGATGACATAGCAGTTATCAGTCTTCATGCCACTCTATATGAGTAATTCCCATCTTTCCACAGTTATTTTTGGGTTCTACAACCCGGTTACACTAAGTGGACGTTCATCCCACATACTCAAGTATGACGTAACAGAGTGATATCCCTTTCTTTATAGGTATCCTCCCTTATTTTCATTTAGATTATACTCTATTCATCCCGTATAGTTACGCTACACCACGTTAAAAATAACTGCTTGGGACTTACATTCATTCTAGAATTGGTCTATGCTCGCTCACGCATGCGCGAGTGTCGTCATGCTTCCCGCGTGGAGCCACTGGCGCATGCGCTGGTGATGTCACAGCCCTCATCAATATATATACACGGCCATTACGAGGAAGGCTCAGCCAGCTGCGGTCTCCCACCGCATCCGGACGCCTCCAGACCTGCCGGTACAATATCTAGTGAGTATCCCTTTCAGGCTATTGGGTTTCCACTCAGAAGCGTTTGATACATCTAGAGGTTATTTGAGTCTAATTTCATTTATTGTAGATTAAAGAGGAGTTCTTTACTCTGACGCCTGATTCCACAATCAGTAATAGAGACTCCGATTCCTCGAGTCCACCCGACAGCGCTCGACTGACTGACTACTCAGTCCCCCCGTTTTTTAGAAGCATCCTTTTTTTGGCAAGATGTCCATCTACCTCCTTTAAATTGCTTTTACTTGTACACCTATCATATCAACCTCTCCTCCGCACGCAGGCTTTAAACCTTTCTATCATAGCTTAATCTAAAAGCATGGGGATTATCTAGACACTTTGCCATTTCTCTACATTGTGGAGATTCACTATGGTCCTATTGGTGGAGACCACTAACAAACACAATATAACAAGTTACACAACAGTACTCTTATCGGTGAGGATGGGTTAAGATTGAGGCGCTGATGCCCATACACAACAGGATGTGTTGTTCACTATATTACAAAGGTGTTTAACATATTGGTTATTTTGTAGAAAAAGTTTTTTGAATGTAATTAACAAACAAGTACAACTCGCACAATTGTTAATATATTGCTATATACAATTTTCCTTTCTGTAGAAAATATTTGATGAATATGCTGCCCCTGATGAAGAGTTCACACTACTCGAAACGCGCTGGGCCTATGAAGACTCAAATAAAAAGCAAAATTTGTTTCTGTTAAGAATTGTTTATGGAATTTGTTGCATTCTTATTGTTAGGATAAGAAATTCCAAGTGTTTATTACAAGCTAAATAATCTTCGGATTTCAATCTCCATTAGGCCGTTTGGCCTCCTAGAAAGTGTGCAGGGGACGTGGCTATCCTTATTGGATTACTCTTCTGTTTCTTGTACATATCCAGCCTAGATACCAAGGCTGAGTTTTTCTCCCCCGCACCTTGAACTACGTTACTAGATCATTTCAATATTCCTTACTCTAACCACTAAATTTTATTTAATTTGGTGTGCAAGTGTATTCACCAGTGTTAGCTGTTGTTTTAGACCCAGACTTTAGAGGTGATGGTAAAGTGTTATAAAATCAGGGGATGCATCCGTTCCAAATCCATCAAGGGCATAAAGTTGCTCAAGGGGTGCTTTAGAAAGCAATGTTCTCTAGGGTTAAAGAGGGCTCAAGGTTTCAGAGAGGCAGATGAAACGCCTGATACCCCTCCCAAACCTGAACCCAGAAAAATTAAAGAGGAATAAACGGAAACACATTCAGACCTAGGGCCTCATTACGACCCTGGCGGTACGGAGTGAACGGCGCCGTAAAAGGTGCAGGCGCCGTTCACCCCGTACCGCCGCATTACGAGTTCCCCTCGCGGGACACGGTAAGCACGCCTGATAAAACCAGGTAAAACCAGGCGTGCTTACCGGGTCCCGCAAGGGGAAGAGGGAGCAAACAACGGGCCGACTCGTAATCGGCCCGTTGTTTGCTCCCTCTCCCATTCCAATTCAGCCCTATGGGGGCTGGAATGGGAAAGGACCGTGTCCGGGTCCTCAGAGGGAGGAATTACTGGGCCTTCCGAACTCGGAATGGCCCGGTAAGTCCTCATTCCGAGGACCCGGACCCCGATGCGATTTCGGAGGCAGCCATGCCACCAATAGCAGCATGGTTACCGCCGAACTCGTAATGAGGGCCCTAGCCTTCACCAAAAGGAACAACCCCCTTATTGGCTCAAGCATTCTTACAAGTCGTATATGAGCCAGAGTGTCGGGAGAAACGGGGAGCCTTTTTCTTTTTGAAACATGGGGCCTCATTCTGACCCTGGCAGTAAGGGGTTAAAGGCACTGGTAACGATGCCGTTAGCCCCTTACCGCCACATTCCGAGGTCCCTTAGCGGGTCCCTCTAAGGGTGGCTGGTTTTACCAGCCGCCCTTAGCGGGAGCCGGTAAGGGACCAGGGAGCTAATAACAGGCCCGCTATTAGCAGGCCCGTTATTACTCCCTCCCCATTCCCATTGAGCCCTGTGGGGGCTCGAATGGGAATGGGGATGGGTTTTTTGAATGGGGACTTACTGGGTCCTCCAAGGTTGTAATGACCCGTTAAGTCCCCATCCAAGGAACCCGGACCGGGAACGATTCTGGAGGCAGCCATGGCGCTAATAGCACCATGGCTACCTCCAAACTTGGAAGGAGGCCCATGGACTTTTATAGAGAGGAGACACCACTTCAGAGGGCTTGCCAAAAACACATTTGGTTGTCCATAAGAGTCACAAGCAAGTGGTTCTAGAGATAGCCCATTCACATTCACATCTGACGGGAGGCCATCTAGGGCAGTCCAAGACACAGGCCCAAATAACTAATACATTTTACTGGCCCGGAATACATGCCGATATTAAAAAATGTATTCAGGCTTGTGAAATCTGCCAGAAGACTGGCACAAATATACCACCGCCAGTTCTCTTAAACCCATTACCAATCATTGAAATTCCATTCTCAAGAATTGGTCTGGATATTGTGGGACCCCTAGAAACTTCCAAACTGGGAAATCAATACATTCTGGTGGTAGTGGACTATGCGACACAGTAGCCAGAAGCCTTTCCCCTGAGAGCAAACACCACACCACAAAATTTGAAGCACTTGCTCCAGTTCTTTTCCTGAGTAGGGTTTCCAAAGGAAATATGAACTGCCCAGGGCTGTACTTTCATGAGCAAACTCATGGGGTAGGCTAAACAACTAAATATCACCACAGTACAAACATCAGTATATCATCCCCAGACAGATGGCCTTGTGGAAAGATTTAACAAAACTCTCAAGACCATATTACGGAAATTGGAGGAAGATCATGGTATAAACTGGGAAACAAATGATTCCATGGGCTTTGTGTGCAGTTAGAAAGACCCCTCAGGATTCCACTGGATTTTCCCCATTTGAATAGTTATATGGTGGGAACCCCTGGATGTCCTAGATATGTTGAGGGAAACCTTGGAGGAGAGAGAAGAAGCCCCAATACCCCTCTCACAAACTGCAACTAGGCTTAAAGGAGATATGATGGCTGTTAGATCTTTGGTACAGACACACATGGTCAAAGCACAGGAACTGCAGAAAACCTCTGACAAAATGGTCTCTTTGAGGTCCTTTTCAATACGTCAAAAAGTACTAGTCATCATCATAAACTTTATTTTGGTTAATCAACCATAAAAGTACATACTAATAAAAGACAACGGGTCTCAATATGACTTTGGCGGTAGCCGTGCCAGTAAAACTGGCACGGCTACCGCCAGAGTCATTTTTTATCCGGCACCCGGGAATGGGCAATTACCGGGGCATTACAGCCCCGGCGCGCCCATTAATTGCCCATTCCCGGGCGACGGACACCATCACTCCCCATTCCCATTTGATTCCGATTGGACAATGGGAATGGGGAGGACGGATGCGGCGCTGCTGCATTCGTCATGGTTTGCAGGTCCGCCCACCAGGTCAGACCTGGTGGGCTGACAGGCACGTGCTCGCAGAACTCGTAGTATAGTGGTGCGGTAGCAACGGTGCCGGTACCTACCAGCACCGTTGCTACCGTACCGTACCGCCATACTTGTAATGAGGCCCAACGACTTCATGATTAAAATCAGCATAACCAAATTTGACATTTCCAAAAGTTAGATTAAAAAAACACATATATAATCAAGAGCGAATATTCGCTACAAAGTGCAAGTGTTTTACAAGAGTAAAACAGAATTTGAGATTGGTTTGTAGTGAGTGGCAAATTGAGCTGGGAGATGACCCACCGCTATTATACACGTAACAAAACGTAGGCTGAACTGGCTAAAATTAGTCAAATCTGTTGGATCGGGTCTAATGGAAAAACAGAAGAGGAGAGTCAATGGCTCGGAGCATCCTCTGCGTGGCATAGGTATTCAAATTAGGCGCACTGTAACTGTGCTCAAGTTTACACCCCGAGTAGCCAAGCTCTATAACGTGTCTGCCTAGTCAAGAGGGCGCTAATTGCATAGCATTACGAGTACGCGGACACGAGCATAGCGCCATGCCGGTAATGACCCTACCGGCATGCTGTTAAAGACCCCAAAAAAGCACTTCCGACCTCCAGAAGCACGCAAATAGCGGACACCGCTATTAGCGGTCACCGTTATTAAACAGCGGAAACGGAAATAGCGTCATCGCACAGGAAGGGGAAAGAGCACGGCGGCCATCTTTAAAAACACAATCCATTGCCATCCTCCGCCCCCTGGACCTGTTTTGAGAACTGTGCCATCACAAAGCCACGAGGATCCCCTCACCATGCCAATGGCCATAAAAAAAACACTGACCGCCAGCGTAAAGAGAGGTTTACCAACAAGGAACTCATTATGCTGACTGAGACACTAGCAGCAAACTCTGAAGTGGTATTTGCCAACGACATGCGGCGGGAGACCCTGATCCTGAAAAAGGCCATCTGGGCAGAGGTCGCCCTGAAAGTGAGTGCGGTGGGCACCACCACCCGCACTGTCCGTGAGTGCAGGTAGCGGTGGGACGATCTCCGCCTCCGGGTCCGCAGCATACTGTCTGCGAACCGCAACCTGGCCATGGCCACAGGAGGTGGTGCGGATTCACCAATTAAATTGAAGGAGTGGGAGGAGACCTGCGCCAGCACGACTGGTGTCGAATCAGTCGAGGGAGTCGGGAGCATGGAGCATGGTGTGGCCACTACATCAGATGGAGGTAAGTGTACACATGAAACAATGCACTGTGAATGTTGAGGCACCCCCCAAATGTGAGGCCACATGTACCTCATGGATTCGGCCACATTCATACATGCACACAACCCTGCCCATGTGAGTGTCTCACCCCAACACACACACATGCACGCATCACCACAGACAAGTGCCATACAGACCCATGCATGGAAGACCCACTCAACAGCCCCATCACCTGAATTCCCACAAATGAAGTCCCAATGCACAGAACAGCATGATGAACTGAATCTGCATGAAGCACGTTAACCATCACCAATTCCATCCCCCTCTTTGTCCCCCACAGGCTCACATACAGACAGCGAAGAACCTTCCACTGCGATTCAGGCCCCCCCTGCAAAGAAAAAACCCAGGGCACAGGAGACAGGGGACACCCCCACCACAGCAAGTGGCACAGGGAGGAGTAACATCTCAAGATCGCCACTATGCCAATACGAAAGTCCACATCAGCAACAATTGCCATGCCCACTGACATGAACCCCCCACCACAGGTCACACTCACGGAGGGGCCACACTCCGCTGCCACAAGTTCCACTGGTGAGGCAGCTTTCACAGCGCCGCTGTCAGATGTAGAGGACCCTATGGAGTTCAGCATGCAAATGCACACACCAACCCCCCCAGGAAGCCCAGAAGCTACTCCGCGGCCAAGACCAGGATCCTGTGTCCATGGCCAGTCTGGCGAGGAAAACACGGGAGGGAGCTGGAGCCCACCGGTGGCCTCACCTGATGACCAGGACGTAGATGTAGGCGCAGCAGCCACACCACGAGGTGGCCATAGTGGCCATGACCTGGCCACCATCAGGCAGTGCCAGGAGGACATTACTGTGCTAGTTGGACAGCATGTGGAAGAGGCTGCCCGTCTCAGGGGGGACATCACGGAGACTGCTAGGCAGTCGAGGGAGGCGATGGAAGCCTGAACAAACAGGCTGTGCGTTGAGATTGGCCAACTAAGGCAGGTCCTCACGTGTATAGCGGACGCAATGGACCGCCAATTCACACCACCACCAACGAGACAGACAGCCTCCTCATCATCAGTGAGTTCCAGGCAGACAAGCCCCCTCCGCCGCTCCATGCGCACCACTCGGCACACATCATCCCAACCTCCAAATGGTGGTGGTGGCAATGGCAATTAGGGAAAGCAGGGTCTAGCTGGCATGTATGCAGCAGGACACCAACATTGTGCAAGGCACACATGGGGTTGTTATGGGGGTAGTGGGGAAAGGGTGTTTCGGGAGTGTTGGTGGGGGGAGGGGGGAAAGGGTGGAGGGGGGAAAGGGTGTTTTGGGAGTGTTGTGGGGGGAGGGGTGTGGGAAAGTGTGGTGGGATAGTTGGGGACATGGACTTTATCATCTCATTATACATTAATACACTGGTGACTAGTCAAAACACAGGCTTGGACTTCGTCATTGTGTATGTGTACTTTATTGATGACAGGGTCCATTTAGCGCTTCACCACAGACACCAGTGCATTACTACCCATATCCATCCTACAGAGTTAAATTGTGTCTCAGAATATTTGGTTGATCAGATGCTGTCGAACATCGCGTCCCTCCTGGGCATCGCCTCTTGCATGACCACCATCCCCGTCACCTCCGTCCTCATCACCATCATCATCCTCATCCTCATCAGGTGGTTGCATTTCAAGGTCAGGGGGCAGTGGCACATTCCGTCCGATACACATATTGTGCAGCATGACACATGCCGTGGTGATCTTTGCCACCTTCTCATGGCCATACAGGAGGGCGCCACCAGACCTGCTAAGGCACCTACACCAAGGCCAAATGTCTGCTCAATCACGACGCGGGTACGGGTATGTGCACAATTGTATTCCTCTTCGTGCCTGTTCTGTGGGTTCCGTACAGTTGTGAGGAGCCAGCTCTTCAGGGGATAGCCAGCATTACCTGTATGGGGGGAAGAATGGGGACCTGTTACTGTTCACCTCAAGAGCGGCCTGTACATATCACACAAATCGACTTTGCATTGTGATTGAAATCCACGATTACCAGCATGCATGCAGACGATCTGCGTGACTGCAATGTGCAAAGGTGAGCTCGACCCTGCAAGTGGACATGCCCGATTCATGCCTCTGACAGTAATTGACATGTCCTGGGTGAGGCCAGGTCTTAGGTGTCTCTGGGCCCAGGCAAAATGGTACCACACTGCTAGTGTACTGCCATTCCGACATCAATGTTGCCATGCTGTGAAGCATCACTTCAGTGGTGCTATAGGTGCGTGGTTCAATGCTTTGGCTAGGGGTGATCCCTTTGCATGCATTCAAGGGCACATTGCTCTATTGATGTTGTGCTGCGCTAATTCTGTATAACTATCTTGACGCCATGTTGCTGATTTGTGTATTATGTGGTGTGGCATGATGTGCAATGTGGATGTGGATGGATGTGTGATATTTGGAAACCTGGATTGTTCTCAATGTTGTGCAGCTTCAAATTGCATGTGGGTTCTTCTCATGTACATTGTGGCCTTCCCTGATGGACATTGGCGTACATCTGCATGTCCATTTGTCCTACGGACGGCTGTCTACACCCAGTTGGAGTATATTTCTCCCCCCCAATCACACCCAGTTGGAGTATGTATCTCCTCCCCGCCAATCACACCCAGTTGGAGTATGTATCTCTCCCCCCCAATCATACCCAGTTGGAGTATGTATCTCCCCCCCGCCAATCACACCCAGTTGGAGTATGTATCTCTCCCCCCCAATCACACCCAGTTGGAGTATGTATCTCTCCTCCCCCAATCACACCCAGTTGGAGTATGTATCTCTCCTCCCCCAATCACACCCAGTTGGAGTATGTATCTCTCCCCCACCAATCACACTGCCATGTGCTTGCCCTGCTACTCACCAAGTAGCCACGAACGTTGTCCGGCTTGTCGCTCCATGTAGCGTGGTATGGTTGAGTGCCGCAGGACCATTGAATCATGGGTTGATCTGGGAAATCGGGCACAACAATGTGTGATTATCTTGTTGGCGTCACATACCATTTGGACATTGATAGAGTGGAATTGCTTTCTGTTCCGGTAGACTACTTCATTGTGATGTGGGACCACCAATTCCACATGTGTACAGTCGATGGCACCGATGCAACTTGGGATGCCTGCCAGAGAATAGAAGCCAACTTTGGTGTTTGCAATCTCCTGGGCAGTCCGTGGCAGGAATATGTGTTCACGTGCATGCTTCAGGAGGGCATCGAGTTCCTGGTTCAGCGTGCGTGAGAATACTGGTTATGAGATGCCATGCATCTGCCCCACTGTATGCTGGTAGGTGCCTGTGGCCAGGAAGTGGAGCACGGTCACAACCTTCAGTAGAGGGGGGATGGCAGTTCAGATGTCTATGAGGCTCACAATGTCGTCATGTATCATGTCCACGATGCTGGTGATGGTATCCCGGTCCAGACGGTACAGGGTGTGTATCTGCTCAGGGGTTAGGTTAAATGGACTGGCTCGGATCCTGGGGATTGGTGGCTGCCTCTGTGGTATGACTAGGTGCCCTGGTGGTGCTTGCTGCGCCTGTCTTGCCCTCCTCCTCCTCCTCCTGCATCTCCTCTGTGCTGCCTGTTGTTGCTGCTGAACTGCAACCATGTCCTCCAGCCCATGCAATGCTGCTAGTATTGGAACCATCTTGGTGTAGGAAGGGGTGTGTGAAGGGGTGTGGTGTGCTCCTTTTGTGCTGGCACAGTCTCTATTGCCTCCACCTGTGCTGATTGTGTCCATCTGTGGCAGGTGGGAACACTGCTCAGTTCTCTTAACGGGTGGTTCGCGATGCCGGTATTAGCGCCATGCCGGTAAGGGTTTCTTGGGGCTTTACCATGCCGCTATTTGCATGCCCGCATGGCTTGTGATGGTGTGCTATTAGCGACATGCCGCTATTTACGGGATGAAGGGTCGCGCGCCCGTGAACTAGCCGCTATTAGTGGCACCGTACTTAGCGGTGCCGCTAACAGCGGCAACCCGGGCCGTAATTGGGGTTGGGATTTAACGATACCCGTATTCCATTACCGGTAACATTAATCCCTTAACGCACAACGTGTAATGAGGCCCTATGAATGTAATGTGCCATTGCACGAGCAACATGTAGATCTGTACTCTGGCTCAAAAAGTTTAGGAGCACTATCCGAGTCTCGGACACCAGCCTCTCTCAACATTGGCATCAAATACATTTTTCTCAAGTTGATTTTTCTAGTACAAAACAATAGGAAATGCAAAACTGTTTCAATACCCTCCTCACAGAGAGGGCACATACTCGCATTAGCGGGTAACCAATTTTGGGCAAAAGAAGCCAAGGCGAGGATCCCCAAACAAAAGCGTAAATACAAAGACTTTTCATAGGCTGGGTACATTTCATCAAGGTATAGCTTGTACCCCAGGATGATGCCTCTGATTGAGATAACAAAAGCCAAGGGGATTTATTGCTCTCACCTGTAGTCCTAATCTTCTGTAGTGCTCCCTAAGGGAACTGCACAGGATTCTGCCTAACAGAGACCCCGGCCATAACATTCCAACTTATCATTTTGTGTACACTTCTTTCTTTTCTTGTGAACATTATCCCACACTCTTTTGTATCATAGCGGTAAGGATTGGCAACAGGTTCTTTTTAGTATAGGCCCTGTTTATTTGACTAGACTCCACTAGGACTGTATTATTATTATTTGATGGCCGTAGCTTACTCCCATCTTAGATTTAGGTTTAGATTAGTCATTTATCTCACCCACCCTTGAACTGTGATCACTTGTTTCTGTCTTACTATGGCTACCCTCCTCCCGTTGCTCCACGCCCACACAACCACACCTCTTTACCCAGACCTACTATCTCCAATAGAATGGATAAACAGATTTGGCCGCCCACCTTCACCATGCATACCCTGTCCCACACCCCTTAGAAATACAAGACTAGGTTCTCGCCTTGCTGCACCCACTACCACATACCTGAACGCAGCCCCACTGACCATGATTAGAAACGATAGACTCAGCTATCGTACTAATCTTGTCACAAAGCTCACTAGAATACTCACCAATCAAACTAAGAACCCCAAGCAGCCTACCTCACTTACTGAACTCCCACCCAGTCATAACCCTACTATACCGCACTCGCCACCACACACGAAAGCTAACCCTCCACAGACTTCTATCAAGGAAGCCCTCATCAACGCTCGCTCATTGGTTGCCCACGTGACTGATGTCGCCGACATTATCTCCACTAACCACGTAGACTTTATCGCCATCACGGAGACTTGGCTCCACCCAGCAGCCGGTCCCACAATAGCTCTAGCCACTCCAGACAACTACAACATCATCCGAGCTGACAGGAAAAGTGGACTAGGCGGAGGAATAGCAATTATTGCAAAATCCACCCTAAACATCAGAGAAGTAACCAGCACAACCCTACCTTCAGCCGAACTACTATCTGTCAAATTCCCATTATCTGACACCCAAACTATCCTTCTCCATATTACATACAGACCCCCAGGACCCCCCTCTCCCTTTGAAGAGGATATCTCTCTCCTACTCACTACCAATTTGAAACCGAAATCCCAAATCATCATTCTGGGAGATTTCAACCTCGGACTCAATGACCCCAATGACAACCAAGCCACTTCCCTAAATGACACGATTACTCGTCTAGGCTTCACCCAACACATTAATCAACCTACACACACAAAAGGAAGATCCTTAGATTGGCTTGCAGATGCCAATTGCAACCTTTCACTGACTGACATCACTCCCTGTGCTTGGACTGACCATCATCTCATTACCTTCTCCTTACCCAGATCACCACCACCTATCACACAACTCACAAAGCTACCTCAAATAATCTCCAGAAACAACTGCAACATCACTATAGAGAACCTCAAACCTCTTCTCGCGCCTATCAGTATAGCTAATCTACCCACGCAAAAAAACAACCCAGCAGCCATAGTAGACCTATATAACAATACTTTAGAACTAGCCCTCAACCAGATAGCTCCTCTCAAACACCGAAAAGCCAAACCTATTGCCCATTCCAACAAATGGTTCTCAGCAGAATTAAAAGCTCTCCGCAATATTAAAAGAACTGCAGAAACCAGCTGGAGAAAAGCCCCTTCTCTCTCCACTAAAGACAAATTTGCTTCAGCTGCCTCCACCTACAAATCCGCCATCTTAAATGCTAAGAAAGAGACCTATAATTTGAGAATACAAAATGCCAAATCTGGCACCAAAGAACTCTTCTCTATACTAAGAGAACTTGAATCACCACTGCCCCCTACAGAGGACTGCATCAAAGACAAGGCCTGGTGTAACAATATCCAGCTTGCCCTCGCTAACAAAATTGCCCTCCTACAAACCAAGATAGAAGCAAACAAAGCTAGCCTTGCCTCTAAGCAGAACCCCAGCAGCAAAATTAACCACACTACCCCTATCTGCCCATCTTTCCACTTCTCACCAGTCACAGAAGAGGAAGTAATCAAGATAATCGCCAGCCTCAAACCATCCAACTGCAAAGGTGACATTTGCCCAGCATCCGTCATCAAAGATGGTGCTAATGAGTTAGCCCCTCTCATCACCTCTCTGATCAACTCCTCCTTCAAAAACTCAGTGGTCCCCAACAACCTTAAAGAAGCGCGGGTCCTACCCTTGCTCAAAAAACCTAACCTAGATCCCAACACCCCCACAAATTACAGGCCCATCATCACAGTCCCATTTCTTCTCAAAATCTTGGACAGGGTAGCCTATCTCCAAATACAACAACATTTGGAAGAAAACAACCTTCTAGGCCTGCGACAATACGGCTTCAGACCAAGGTACGGGACTGAAACTGCCCTCTTGGATCTAAAAATCCAAATGGATGACGCCAAAGACAAGGGCAAACTGGCCATCTTGCTCTTGTTGGATCTCTCTGCCGCCTTTGATCTGGTTGACCACCAGATCCTCACTCAACACCTCTCCTCGGCTGCTGCATTCTCTCAGAATGCCACTAAGTGGATCCAGTCATTTCTGTCTGACAGGACGACTAGAGTCTTTGCCCCCACTGCGGCTGCGGACCCTATCCCAATCACATGTGGAGCGCCACAAGGTTCCTGCATTTCCCCCACCCTGTACAACATCTTCACGAAGCTCCTATTTGACCGTCTTGACGATCTGGGTGTCAGCTACACTAATTATGTCGACGACACCCAGGTCCTCATCACGCTTACTGGTAGATATGAGGAAGATGCTGCAAAGCTTAATGATATCTACTTAGAAATCCAAGCCTGGATGGCTACACACAGTCTTTGCCTTAACGACGATAAGACAGAATTGCTTATCGTAGGCTCCCAGGCTCGCCTCAACAAACTGGACCAAAGGTACCATTCCTTTACCATTGATGGTAACATCATAAAAGTATCCAAAGAGGTTAAAACACTAGGTGTATACCTCGACTCTACACTATCACTAAAGAAACAAATAAACTCTACCATCTCAGCTACCTCATACACCAATACATTGATCAATGCCTGTATGCCTTTTCTCTCCACCTCTAGCTGCCTCACCCTATCTAGAGCGCTGATATTGTCTAAATTAGACTATTGCAACACACTCTACTTAGGCACCACCACTAAAAACGTGAATAGACTCCAGATCCTGCAAAATAATGCACTAAGATGTGCCCTCAACCTCCCGCGCAAGGCGCACATATCCACGGCTAGAAAAGAAGTCCACTGGCTCCCGATCCGTGACAGAATCAAGCTAAGAACACTGGTCATCACCCACAAGTGCCTATCATACACTGCCCCACGGTACCTTTCTGACAAATTCTCTAGACACTGCCCCATTAGACCCACCAGAACACCTTACCTACACCAACTAAAGATCCCTAATTATAACCTAAAAACAGCAGGGGGCTCCAGTTTTCCAGTGCTCGCAGCACAATGTTGGAACACCCTCCCCACTACAATTAGATTGGAAGCCGCATTCTGGCCATTCAGAGCCATGGTAAAATCATGGCTTCTAGCAGCCTAAACATCCAGACTCTCGCCGTCATGACCTGTTAGCTGCCGCTCCCCACCTGTAGTAATGTTCACTCTACCTACAGCATTGTCAGGACCAACCTGTAACCCGGTCCGCATTAGCCACTGTAACTTGTTTTTTTCTCTTTGCATAGTCTCTGTACATACTGTTCTCGGTATATTCTAGTATTGTATGTAAATATTCAGAGCTTGGACCAATGTACGCTCTGTCTGTTGTACTATGATGTGCGTGCAACGATATGTAACCCTGCTGTACACATGATTATGCGCCCAGTTACCTGAGGGTTCGGATGCGCTTTATAAATAAACAAACTAAACTAAACCATGCCTTCCTTACAGTAGGTAGAGCATAAAGCACTGATCGATCGTTCCTGTATTGGGTCTAAAACCTGCCTGGAGGTTGTGAATTATTGATTCCTTGTCTACCCAGTCCTGTAGATGTTTCAAAATAACTTTCCCGAATAAATTTACCAATAGTATTCAAAAGCGAAATTGGACCATAATTCCCAGGTTGCCTCTGCCAACCCTTTTCATAAATAGGTACTATCGCTGACAGCCCCCAGGACTTTGGGATTGCCCCCCCCGCATTTCATAATTGCATGAGATACCCTACATAGAACTGGGGCCAGATATTCACTTCATCTTTTAGAAGATCAATGGGTATAAGATTGGGGCCTGCCGCTTTGCCTATTTTTAGTAGATTGAGGGCTATTGCATCCTCTTCGACAGACCCTGTCGGACGTCTGCAGCAGTGGCGGGCTTGGAAGGAGCAGGGGATTTCCCCCCCCCCCCTGGCTGCAGAGGTCCGGTACAGGCTGGCTAAGTGCAACCTCCACCCGTCTTCATTTAAATGAAGTAATGACATGGCACCCTTCAAATCTTTTGCAGAGACCAGCTTCCAAAATAATGGTTGATCCCCTGTTTGGAGAGCAGCTTGAAGAGTGATCCATTTCCCATGAGAAAACACCCTGTTTTTGTGAGCACCAAAGATTTAAATATTAAGCGGAGCTCGCATGTTTATGTCTGTCCAGCCCTAAGCTGGATTTAAGGCAGTTGAGAATTTCAGCCTTTGCTTTATGACATTCGCCATCATAACAATCTGATTTACTTAGGATTTGTTTTTTGGGCACCTTCCCCAGCACTGATATATGTAGAATCAGTTTCAAAGTAAGCATCTCATATTCTGCTAGGATCTCAACATAAATAGTATCCTCAAAACATATACCCTCCAAGTTCTCCAGCATAGAGTTATAAAGATTAGATTTAGCTGGAGGCCTCTTGGTGTTAGATCATTTTATGGATTTCCGATCATGGCCGCTGACCTTCACTGGGTGGGAGTGGACATTAGTGCCTACACATTTTCTAACTTTACTTCACTCCCCCTAAACAATAGGGTCAGTGGTAGATGGTTGCCTTCCATTCTCTCAGCCACTTCAAAATCAGTGACCCTCACCCAATCCTGGCCCGAGACAAAAATAGAACCTCCTGTGGGAGTCAGTTTTGCTGGTTGGCCTTTGCCAAAGCGCCCATTACAGGACCTCAGATTTAGGTTGGCAAATGTGCAGTTAGATTCCAAGGCCCAGCAGTGGAGCCTTTTCGGGTTAGCAACAATCAGCATAGATTGATTAGAAAGTTGTATCCATTTAAAAGGTTGCTGTGCCCCTTCTGCAGAAAAGCAGCCCTAAAAGACTACATCTCCCAGCAGAAGCAGTCTCCTGCCTACAACTCCCAGCATGCCCGGGGCCGCTGCGGGCCAATCAGGAGTCCAGCAGGGTGTGGCTCGTCAACGCGCATGCGCAAGCCCTGAGGCACGGGGCTTGCGCTTGAGACTTCGGAAGGAGAGGACGTGCAGAGCCCAGCTCCACCAGAATCATTCGCGAGGGGCCCCGCCCCACGGGAGAAGCAGTCCGGCACCTCGCTCCCGCAAGATAAGTCCATTAACCCATCTTGGGAATCAGAGGGATCGGGGGAGAAGCGCAGGGGGCTTTAGCCCGCCCATTCCTAGCCCCTACGCCTACCGAAAAGATAAGTGGGCGTGTATTCTAGGCGCGTCGCCAATCCGCGCTTGTATTGTTGTGGGGAAGTGCAGTGTTCAGAAAAATCCATATCCAACGTGTACGTGTGTTCCCGCCTCCTGGGACCAGGGAGAACAAGGCGCACGGGAGGCGAAAACACATGTGGCAAACTTTCCGCGGCGGTCTGAAGGAAGACCCCTGTGGAAGTTAACACTGGCAATTTTCCACATCAGGAACTAGTGGAAAAGCCCCAGAGAAGTGGCGAACTTTGGCACACTCAAAAGCCCGTGATCAGAGCTCAGGTGGCAGCAATGAATGTTGTGTGTTTTGTATGCGTATGAGGAATGAATGTGAAGGTTACCAGAATACAGAGGCAAAAACTCGTGTTATTTCTTTTAGCTTCTTGGACCAGCACAGAACACTACGGACCTGCCACAAGACTTGACGGCTCCACCACGGACAGGACACTGAAAACCAGAGCTAAGTGTGCATGCTGAAATAATGCTAATTAGTTGTGGACTGAACTAGGTGCATGGGTTAGACTTGTACGTTAGATTAACCAGTGAGGGGGCCTAAGTCTGACTATGTGGAAGTGGAGTGCGAATAGCTACTTGGTACCAAGTACGTTTATAGTGTGCAACAATCAGCCCTTTTCCCTAAAATTCCCCGTCCTATCCACAACCACTACCCAATCCTCAATCCGGTTTTCCTAAAACCCCCCCAACCTATCCAATCAACGAGACCCTAACCCTCCTTCCCTTCTCTGGTCCGGGTAGCCTGCATAAGCTTCGACTTGCAGGCTCCACGACCATAGTGGGGGTGGTTGGTATTGCGTCGCTCCTGCGCCTAGGACCAGAGTGCCTTGACAACTGTATTATTATTATTTGATTGTCGTAGCTTGCTCCCATTGTAGATTTGGCATTTAGCTCACCCATTTTACAGTTTATTAAACAACTTTGAACTGTGATTACGTGTGTCTGTCTTACTTTGATACCATGCCTTCATTACATATGGTATCAGAGTGGGATTTGATTGAACTGATAAAAATTGAAATACATGCTAATAATTGTTGTACCACCAGAAGGGGAAATTAGAATTGTTGAACTCCTTGACTCCGACTGTGTATCCACACTAAAAGAGTTGTTGTTCTCCCATCTTCGTGTCCCGACTGGTCAATAGGATCTGTTCTTTAAAACTCAAGTGTTATTAGACACCCTTCCTCTCTCACATTGTAATATACAACAGTGCGACCGAAAAATACTGAAAGTTCGACGAGTCTTTACTTTTATTAGACCTAGTACTCGGAACCTCCCCACCCACCTTCCGAACCTTTTTTTTCGGTACCCAATTGTCATCCTTCGTGGGGCCATCAGGATTAGAGATCAATTTACCAAAGTCCATTCTTCACAATCAGAAGAAGCAGAGGACTTCAAAACCTTATCCGAGGGCGTTGAGAGTTGTTTCTTTTCTGATTTAGAACCATCCACTGAGGGAACCCTTACACCCCTGGAAGAAATTGCCGACCTAGCCAATGTCATCGCCCAGTTAGCGGCCCATCAGATGCAGGCCGAAGCTAGACTCCAAGAAAATTGGACTAAATTGGTTAAATTGAAGCGAGACCCTTACTACCACAGGGGGTACTTATCATGATTTCTGCCCCTCTTGTCCCCAGCCCTCCAAGATGTCACGGTGGAGCCAGGCCACAATCACCTACATGGCCCTCAAGGGCCTCTCCATCCCTCCAAAGACTCACTTGGAGTCAGACTTGGCGCTTGTGGCAGCAGACTCACTCACTCCCATAGGATAACATTGGGGATTGGACTTGTAATGCATTGATGGGGACAAGATGGATGCCCCCACATATTTTGGTTCCCAGAACTGCATGTGCGGTCTAGTCTTTTGGGTGTGGTTCAGCCCAGAGGCACCTGGGATACCCAGAGACTATTTAAGCCACACCCAGGCTGAGAAGCATGCTTTGCGTTTTCTGCACCTGCAGCATGACACTCACCGTGTTTGGATCGGTCTCCAGTGGGCCTGCATCTTTCTTCTGTGCTCAACTCCTTCAAGAACAAGAACAGCGTTAGGAACAGCCTTACCTTGCAGCCCTTCTGCCCATCATTCAACGCTCCTTCTGTTCTGCGGGCATCTTCGGCGGTGTTATTCCCATCCCGGCACGCCGCTTCCTAATGAAGAGGAAAAGAACAGAGAAAAGGCATAATTAAGCATTTTACAGCTCTTTGCTTATTTTTTTTTTCAAATACAGTACGAGCTTCAAACGCTTACCTGAATCCCAGCCGCTCTGGGGGAACGGTGTCTCCGGAACTTCTCATCCATCTGCGAGGGGGAAAAAGATACTCCAGGTTAGCGTGGAAACATCTAGAGGCGCTGCATACCGCGCTTACTCACCGCATTTGTTCTTCATAACCGGCATCCACGCTGACAACATCGCGGCACCTAAAAGATACAGAAAAAGAACTCTGTTCAATACAAATACGAAAAGGGTGCATCGCGCTCTCACTCACCTTCAGCGCCACTCATCTCAGCAGCACGCCGCCATCCCCTGACGCCGGCCATCATCTAAGAAGGAAAGGAACAAAGTTAGAGAACTGTTTAAAGACTGATTATACTTACCAGTCGGACTCTCGCCAGTGAAGTAACTAGGCACCAACGGGCCCGTATCAATCAATGCGCCCCTGCGTTGAAAGCAGGACGGACAGCACACATCCAAGAAAACAAGGTGAGCTGTGGCTCAAAATGAAGGGTTGGACCCTGGGGAGGAAGGGGGTTCAAGCACACAGAGACAATAGGGAGTTAAACTCTACCAATCCTGTGTTTCAGGCCCAGTCGCCAGTTGAATAGCCTCCAGGGAAGGGTTCGAGGTCGTAAGAGGCCAGGACCGGCTGAGTGACGTCCCCATGGATACCAGGTGAGCGTTACAGTACTTCAACCATATCTTGAAGGCGAAGATTTAGGAAATGTTTTCTTAAGCTTTGAACGCCAAGCTGAACAACTAGGATGGCCCCTTTGTTGAAAGGCGAACTACAAACCTCCCATCAACTACGTAATCTTGCACAGGGAGCCCCCTTTCTATCCATCAAAGAGGGGCTGTTAAGAAGAGTGGGGCAAACCTGCAATTTTTAATCAGCAGAAGTTGAGGACCATTAGATTAAACTCCCTTAGAGATGGGTGAACGTGTCAAAAACACGGTGGCCCTGTGGATCAATAACAAATCCTTAGAAGAACTGACAGAGATGTTAACCCTAGAAAAATTCACTAATTCATTACCCCCTTTTTTGCAGAAAGACGGTGTACAATTAATTCGACTTACCCTAGCCACGGCCATTGAGACTGCACAAAATCACTCGGATGCAGCTAAACAATTCCACTCAGCCCATCGTTGTGTGGAACAGAAGGATCAGAAGCCTACCGACCTCAACCTCAGGGAGTAGATAAACAAAGGGGGTCGTATAGAATTAAAGAAGGGATGCCACGAGAAAAAGTGGAAATCAGAAGCACAGATCCTAAAACCAAAGATGAAAGCAGAAGGGAGGAAATAAAGAAAGCAGACCACCTCCTATTGAAACAGGACATGTAGCTAGACACTGTCCAAAGAATATAAGGGATGAACCTATGGAAACAGGCTATTTAAAGGGTGAAGAATGGAAAGAACCTGAAGAAGAGCTAGAGACCTTTAGTATCTGTTTATGTCAATCTTCTACTGACTTTACATACGAAAAAACGTGGGTAAATGGGAGGCAAGTAAAGGCCTTCATTGACTCTGGTAGCAAACAAACTGCTATACGGGCCGATTTAGTTACAACAAAGGACCTGGAAAATGCGGCCCTAGTTAGGGTTACATGTGTAGAGGGGGACAATGAACAATGATGTGTACCCCAAAATACCTGTACACATTAATATCCGGGGCAAATCCTGTGAAATATCATCAGCTAGAATTCCTGGGCTCCCTGAAAAAGCTAGGGTGGGATTTCCATACCTTCTCTAAGGAAACTCCACCTCCATTTGGATATTTTCTCCTCCAGAGTTGTTGGCAAGCAGACTACTACTCCCAAAACTCTCCAATATGAGACTGGGAATACATGGAGCCTAGGAAACCTGAAACAGCCCATAAAAAACAATTAATAGGCTATGTAGAAAGACCAGTAAAATCACTCCACCACTACCAACACCGGCCACCGCAAATCAATGGAATATGCGAGAGTTCTTGGACATCGCTCATCCCCGTTCTCTCCCAGGTCTTAACAACGTGGAACCTGGACAACAAACAGGCATATTCACCTTGCATAAGGGAAGGGGATGCGAGAAACCTGAAGGTGTCCCACTCGCTAGTCCCCGGGGATCTGTCAACCAGGTGGCCAGGACAAAGCCATCGCTATTGGATCCAGTTCCTGGGGGTGGACCAGTGCAGGAGGATCACCTGGATGGGGGGGGGGTTGTTGGTGGAAAGGTGGCATTGTCCCGCCCCCTTCACAATTCCCGCAATAGGTAGACCATGTGTAAGCTAAGGGGGAGACATCTCCGTCCCCTATGTACATATTCGCACCATATGACTTTGACAAATATGCCAAAATGGCTAACGAATGCATGTGTCATTTTGTGTCCTCCGAACCACCATCTTTTACTAGGCCCAAATTCATTCCACTGACATGTCAGCTCTCCCTTCGCGCACAGACAGTCCCCGCCACCTCCACCCCTGTCAGCTCCGCGCAAGCCTTGTTCTCAAGGAGGTTCAGCCATTTATTGTTGCCATTAGCCAGCATCGAGTACTGACAAAATGTGCTCATCCAGACCCAGTGCCCCATCCAT
Source organism: Ambystoma mexicanum (assembly GCF_040938575.1). NCBI lineage: Eukaryota > Metazoa > Chordata > Amphibia > Caudata > Ambystomatidae > Ambystoma > Ambystoma mexicanum. The sequence goes on from NC_090938.1 coordinate 842,101,132, forward strand.
CTGCGCTGACCGATTAATGCCCTTTCCACCCCCTCCCTTCCAGGCAAGGGTCCACCGGCCCCATGCTCTCCATTCCCTTTGAATATAACTGCTTGCAAGGCCCTTTCCCCGGACCAACGCAAATTGCCCACCGTATACCTAATCCATTATAATCGTATATCCTCTCCTAAACCAACATCTGTCCATACATTCGTTTGAATCGTGAGGCACTAGGGAGAATAAATCACAGATCAAACCCCCCAGATGAGGCACCTAGGAGAAGGGCCCAATGCAACCATGACCCCATAAAGGCAAGGGTTAGAATGTGCATATATATCTGTCTATATTTTACAACAACCCCATCCAAGTAATGGTTTCATGCGTGACGTTCTTTGCATGCCAATGACTATTGTTTAGATTAGTAACAAATGTAACTCTTTCTGGAACCAATCTCAACCTTCAGCCCGCGGAGATGAGCCCAGCTGACCAACGTGTGTCCAGAGCGACGGGGAGCAACGCCCAATTAGCACTCAACCTCCCCTATACTATCCAGCATGGCATAGGCCTTCCCCCCCAATCCAGTACCGAGAATGAACCCTATTTTGTAACATCCCAACTAACGCTGTGTGCCTTTTTAACATGCTGCCCGTATATTGTTTGGCAGAACATTCTCAGGCAGCAGAGTTCTCTGCTTGCATTATCTATCTTATATAGATGTATTTTAATTACTGTCCTGGTCTAATTCCCTAGCGAGGTGTGTCCTTTATTTTGGTCTATTGGATATACGTGCATGCTCAGGTTCAATTTGAAGATTAAAGTCCCCCGCAACCACAATAATAGGATTAACAGACACTAAAGGCAATCTGCTGGAGGATAGGGTTGCCATACCATGGGACATAGCTGGTCTGTTATAAATGTTATATAGGTGGATTAGGTCATTGGCATCCATCCAGAGCTGCAGTGCTCGGAGCTCCAATGTACCTGCAGGGCTAGTTTCAATCCTCCATCCTAAAGTAACATCTATCCATACCAATAGCCTGACACTAGGGCGGCCCCTACGCCCCCTAGTGGCTGGGATCGCAAATGTCAGGTATCCTTGTAGATGGGTGGGGGGGGGGGTGTCAACAACCCATGTTTCTCGTAACATCAGAATATGAAATGTTCTCACAAATGTACACCAATCTGGACTGCCAAGCAACCTTCTGACTCCCGCAATGTTCCAAGACACCAGCTTCATTTCTTTTTGTGTGGTCACGATGGCTGCCACCTCTCTGCGCAGTCGGTCTACTTCCTCCAATTCCCCCACCCACCCCGGGCCTCTGCCGTCTGCGATAGTTATAGAGGGGGTAGAGCCACTTGCGTTCGTGCCCTGCCGCCCTGTGCGTTGTAAGCTCTGCTTAATATGCTTTGTGGGTGATACCAACAAAACCTGGGACGTAAAGAAAATATTTGGCGATCTTAACAAAATCTTGGAGTTTCCACTAAGATACACCCTACTCTCAATAATGAAAAGGCCTTCTAGAAGGGGGCCATGAGGCGCAGAAGACCTGAATATAGTCAAAGGCAGAGCCTGGTAAGGTCTTGCCAACACAACACTGGATGTCATTCCTGTAACTGATAGGCAGCCTTTGACATGGCAGATACAGTAGATGCACTTATTTTTGAGTGACTCTTGGTCTTCTAAGAGCCCAAAAGGTAGCTCTGGAACATTGGTCGTTACAATCGTGGGCCCACTATCCCCCACAGCCGCCCAGGGAGTAGATACATTTGCACTGGGCACAAAAGGTGGGCATGGGAGGCATGGGAGGGGGAAAGCAGATGCATGGTTATTTATTTATTTTATTAAATGATTTAGTTTGTTTTACAAACTTTTCATTAATTCACCCAAATGCATTTCTTTGCAACAGAAAAAAAGAAGCAAAAGAGCAAAAAGGAAAAAAGAAAGAAAAGCAGAGAAGTAGAAAAAAAAACACAACACCACAGTGTAGAATAAAAGGGAGCTATCAGAATCAATCTGTCAAACAATCCAGTCAGGTGGAAATGTTATGGCCATCATAGTATTTGCTTTTGCATTGAGCTATAGGCCTCCAATATTGCACAACTCTGAATATGAGACTTGTGTCCCCCCCATCATCAGTGTCTCCCAGCGATCCTCTGGGGATAGAGTAGAGGCTTCAGGTGGTAACAATGCACTGTATTTTCTTCTTGTCAGAGCGGGGGCTTCACATACCATCATAAGGTGATATCATTATTCTAGTTGTGTTTGATCTTTACTGCGCGAGTGGAGATGTACCAAGACCTCTTTCGTTGGCAATAAGTTGAGGCGCATTGGAAAAAACAAGTCTCGGGTCTGTGGGCATGGAAAAAGCTGTTCGAACTACCACATGTAGAGGGTGGCAAAATTAGGGGCAAATCTTCCCCATTGCCGTACCCTTTATTAGGAGTGATGAATCCTGCAGAATCCTCACAGAATCCCTGCCTAAAGCCTCCTTCCAGGTGGGGAAGGGAAGGAAGACCCTACCTGATCCTGACCCTGGGGGTGGCATTAGCTGGGTGGATCACTTGGGGGGGAGGTGGAGGCCCCAAGAGAACAGGAAGATTCTGTTGAGAGATGTAGTATTTGTCTTCTTCATTGAGGGAGATTTCTATGGTGCCAGAATATTTAATGACTTGTCAGAGTAAGACTTCCCTTCACAAAGTTAACCCCATTGAGGGTAGTGAAAACTTTTGTGATCCACAGGAAAACCGAAAATCTGTAAATCAGAACCTTAACAATCCGATATGAACATAATTCCTTCTTAAATCTGGACCAACCATTAACCCCTCTAAAACCCTTCCCTAGGTATCTATTCAGTAAACAATGTAAATCCAATAAAGTGGAAGTTCACATTCGTGAAGAAAGAGGTAACAAGAACGTTGGGGACGTCAAGCCCCACAATGACCCCCAGAGTACTGGGACAAACAAGAGTGAGCCAGAGGCATGAAACTGCAAGGTGCAGTCTAGTTGTTCTAATGACACACACATGAGTGGGACTTTTGAATATACAAGGCTCCCTCAGGTGCAGGCCATGAAGAAACAGAAGGTGGAGATGCAGAGACCACCGGTCGCAGTTGCAGCAGAAGTGAAAAGAGTGGACGTTGGTCCTATGAGGGTCTCCAAGGTTGATAACCTTAATGGCAGAGGTTTCACAGCAGGAAGCAGTGCTTTAACAAGCTCTCCTGATTGTGAGGAGTGTCCTGGTGGCTAGTGAACACTGGAGTACACTAGGAGCGAGAAAAGCTCCTATTCCGAGCGGCACAGGCCGCAAGAAAATAGAAGCAGTCTGCCGAGCAGGAGTCGGCAGAGGAGACGGAACGAGCAGTGGCAGCAGATCGAACGGACGCATGTGCAAAAACTGATCAGTTTACCATTGTCAGATAATCCTGGAACGCTCCGTAATCGACCGCTACTGATAATTTTGAATATCGAACTGAAATAAGAAAGTCATATCGGCGTAATAAGAAATTTGGAAAAAGACAAGAAGAGAAAGGTTACAAACCATTGCCAAAGTAAACATAGGGCAATACTGAAGTGAGCCAACTATAACCACCATTGCCAAAGTAAAGTTGGGGCAATACCTCACAAAGCATTTAAGTCCCAGTGGCAAAATAACAAGAGAACATTATTGCAGAAAGATTGTAACATTATTGCCAGAGAGACGAAGAGGCAATATTTAAGCAAGACATCAACAAGCATTGAACAAGTCAAAGAGGGGCAAGTGTAATAACAAGTCAAAGATGGGCAAGTGTGATAAAGAGATTGTCAGCAGTTAAAGTGGCAAGAGAGAAGCCCTCCTGGTAGAGGAGAATCAAGGAGCAGAGGGGCATAGCCTACATTGCGGGTGGCAAATACACATTGGTGCCGTTTGTTCCACTGTTGTATCATGTTTTCTTAGAAGTTGTGAATTTTGAAGCTGTTGAAAGTCACAGACTTTCCTAAAAGGTTTGAAGCAAACCTCACCACAGAGTACTTGTAGTAGTGTTAGGAGCTTTTATCCTGGCAGGCGAGTATACTAGGATAGGGACATTTTAGTGGTAGTCCGGGCAGGTTAGTGGGCAGCAAGACATTATTGAAGTACTGCATTGGGGTTAAAGGTTGTGAAGAAGTGGCGCACCTAGCGAGTACCACGAGTACTGCTGGCTGTGAGGACCGGCTGTTTGTTCTCTCTCTGTACATCGTGCCAAAGCTGCCTGAATTTTGCCGAGAGGACGTCTTTGGCGGCAACACTTTGCCTGCCTGACCTCACACAGGAAGTTTAAAGAGTGCCTGGCCGTGCCTCTTCCTGTATCCTTTATAACCAGCTGCTCCTGCGCACCCGCGCTGCGCTCCTAGCGAGTACCATGAGTACTGTTGGCTGTGAGGACCGGCTGTTTGTTCTCTCTCGGCACATCGTGTCAAAGCTGCCTGAATTTCGCCGAGAGGACGTCTTTGGCGGCAACACTTTAAACTTCCTGTGTGAGGTCAGGCAGGCAAAGGTGACTGTAAAGACTTGCGTTTCCCACATTGGGCTTGCCCGTGACGCTGCACTTATACAATTGGTGCCTTCTGTGCATTACGCCCCAAAGGGGCGTTTAGCTATAAGAACGCTATAAGAAGGTTATAACGTACAGTTGCTGCCTTCTCTATGCCGCGCCTGAGTGGCGCTTTGACAATTTGTGTCGTTCTGTTTATTCTGACTTCTCCTTTGTTTGTGTTTACATATTTCAGAGTGCCTGCCCCTTGCCTGGCCGTGCCTCTTCCTGTACCCTTTATAACCAGCTGCTCCTGCGCACCCGCGCTGCGCACATAGCGAGTACCACGAGTACTGTTGGCTGTACGCGGTGCGACGTGCAAGGAGCTGACTTTAATCTATTGTTCGAGGCAATTTGAGTTGTGCCTATCTAATAAGCGAGTTTTGTGCTTGGACAAGCTGTATATTTGTGATCTGATAGCACCAATTGTTTTTGGAAATAGAATTTCCTGGCACTTTAATCTTGAAAGTCATGACATATCGGCTTACGACCAACTTGCCTCCACAAATTTCAAATATGTATATTCCGTTGACAGGTTGCCCAACTTCATTTATGGGCAACGAGGCCGATCCATGTCCACAAGAATTTTTTTCTGCTCATTCTGGCATTGTCACAGACATAGTGCTGCCAGCGAAACCCAAGTTTTGTTTTGATACAGACATAGATGAATCTATTGTATCTATTGCCTCAATGTCTACTTCTCATTTGGGGATCCCAAAGAAATGTGCACATTCTAGTACAAAGGACACTGCCTCGGCCCTAAAAACATCTAGTGTGGCTATAAACACGCGTCCTCTATCAGATATCACAATGCTGGCATCAGTGCATAACTGTCCACGCCCATCACCATCACGGTTTGGCATTTCTCCAATTTCTTTTCCTCCCCTGTTGCAAGATCGGACAAATTCTTTCTTAGAATCTAGTCAAAGTGAGTCCCCTATTGCATGGAGTATGTCAGAATATCCACCCGGCGATGCACAGTGTAGTAAATCTCCCATGATAGATCAGTCCCAATCGCAAACCTCAGTTTCCATGTTACATTCTTTTGCTCTGCAAAGGCAGTCGGACCAGATTTATTTTTACAACATGCAATTATGATACAACCTGCCATGTCAGCCATTAATACAACCATCATGAGCCTTTGTAAGCTGTTTGAATCTCTAGACACAAAAGTGTCACAGCAATCCAGACAGTTTGATGATCTAATGAAATGGTTGTCGGTCCATTATGTCTCATCGATTGCTAAAAATGTACCACCACCAATAAGTCCTAGAACGAGCCATGATTGTTCTGGGAGGGTGGGAGTGCCAACTCAACTATCACCTAGGCTCAGTCCTACTCATGTTCCTGTACCAGCCAGTGCTAAGTTTACTGCTTTACCCTTTATTACTGGCATCATTCGTCCTGTTGAGCAACCATCTGCTACAACACCAGTGCAGCAAGAAGGTAACTTGATACCTCAAACACGGGTAACACCAGAAGTTGAAGTGACCTGTCCACTCCTTGAGTCGGCCTGTAACAGAAAAAACGGTCAAGGTGCGAGCCATCTAGATGCATTAAAAGTAAGGAACCCAAAGGTTGTTCCGAAGAAACCATTGGCATTGAAAAAGTCTAAGAATATGGCCAACTTAAAACAAACCAAAAAGACTCTAAATTCCTTTTTCAGAGCCTTGGGTAAGTCAACTATTACAAGGCAAAGAAATTCCACTCACAGGCCCACTAACAGATTCCTCTTCCACAGTTGAGCAACCCCCAGTTTTTGTAGGTGCCCCTTTGAATGCCCACTCCTTGAAGAAAATCAGTGAGGAGGCTCCGTTGATCTGTGGACCAGTAAAACCGATAGTATCTACAGATCAACCAGCTAAGCCCAAAGTAATCAAGGCTCAAAACTTGGTTTACCCAAATCTTGTGAATCCATTTGCAGAGTACTCGCTAGCACCTGTGCTGTCAACGGCCCAGCTTAATCCCAAATTTACGGGGGCCCCCCTTGTCTCCTTTGTCGCAGCTTGTACTTTCCATAGATCGCAATATTGAGGCCGACAAACAACTTGCGGCCTTAAAATTACAAAATGATACACATAGCAGATTCTTTATGGAACATCGCTTTCCTGATACGATGAATATCGGACAAGAACGCAATAACTCAAATCGAGTTACAAAGAGTACACTTGGTGGCATTGGGACAATGGTGCTCCCAGATACCACCACACCACAATTTGATAAACAATTGAAACAAAAGTCTAGGGTCATTCCAGCTGACTCTGTGCCATCTGTGCAGTTAGCAAATCTTAAACAAACGATAGATGACTACTTGGCTGCTAGCCTTGCACAGGCGAAAAACTCCTTGATTACGTCTGCAGGGATTACAGAAGATAAATGTCCTTCGAATCTCTCAGCTGTGCAAAATCAAGGGAGAGACGCCGATACTGATTATTATGAGAACAAACAGAATGACATGCCTTACTTGCAGTGGGCCCCCCCCGAAAAATGCCATTGAAGCTGCGTCACGTCCCCTCAATCCACAACGTGATTTTTTTTTCACACTTGTCCTCAAATGCAGACAGGGTAATTTTCCTAGCTATGATTTGAACCGCAAAAGTGTTCTTAATATCTTTAGAGATATTGATGATCTTAAAAAGCTAGCGTCTAATGACATCGATCAAATAGAATTCATTTCCGATTTATCAACATCGATTGTCAGACTATGGATTCCCTCAGGCCTAGTTCGAGATGCAATCTGGCAATGTAAAATGCAATTGTTCAGCATGGGCTTTTTATTAGCAGAAGACCCTGAAAAAATGCCTTTGAAAAATCAATATCCTAGACACAAATCTAACATCTATGGTGGAGCACAGCGAAAGCCTGATGAGGCCCAGTCCGATGACTATAACCACCAGTAACCATCAAAAGCAGATGAGGCAAATGACATTTTTTTATTAAGTTGGAACACGAGGGGCCATTCTCATCTACCCTGTACTTTTGTAAATTTCACTGACACATACCATTTAATAGCATTGCAAGAAACCTGGCTTCTTACTTCCCCAGTTTGGGACGGCTATGACATCTCGCTCCTTCCAGCCTTACCAACTAGCGGCCGTCCCGCGCCTGGTTTATTAGTGGGTGTTCGTAGTGCCAGTGGGTTCTCCATTACTCCGTGGGCTTCAGTAGGTGCTCAGATCCAGTTAGTACTTATTTTGGGCCATTCACAAGAACTAGCCCTGTTGAACATCTATCATAATCCCCTCACTATGAGTGATGCAGTCTTTTTTGATGGCATGAATACATTATTGAATCTCGCCCTCGCTCGAACTTCCATTATTCATACCATTGTCACAGGAGATCTTAACCTGGACTGCTGTGACATTTCCAATCCCTCTCCAGCAGCTACCCAATGGTCTAATTTGATGGCTGAGAGAAATTTACATAGATTAAATGGATCAGTGGAAGGGGATACACATTCAAATTTTACCTGGCATTGGGGAGCTAGCTCCAGCACGCTGGACTATATCTACATGAGTCCAAAATTGTTCCAAAATGTTCATTGCCTCTCAATTACGCCCCATCCAAATAGTGACCATTGTGTCTTGGTAGCGCAGTTTGCATGGTCTTGTGTACACAGTCCGCAATGCCAAACGCACACTGCCACGGCTATTGTTAATACTGCCAGAAATCGGCTTAAATGGAGTGTTCAGGGGATCAAGACTCTTACGACCATCCTGGAAGATAATGAGTGGTGCATTAACGGGGTGTCATATCAAGATCTTTTAAAACCATTCACACAAACCATCACAATTGTAAAACACAATCGTGTTCGGCACCCACATACCTTTGATCCGGCAATTAAGAACGCAAAAGCGGATTATCGGAAAATCAGGAAATATATACTTTCCCAAAATGGTCCTTTTTGTCAGCAACTTCTGAACACTGCTAAATGTCGATACAAAAACTGGCTTAGACAGAGGTAATCCCTCCGGTTCCAGCATGATAGAATTTCTATGTTAGCCACAATGAGGCATAAAAACTCAGCTCAAATGTGGCAGATGCTTAACCATCATAACTCCAATTTACAGGGTGACGCCCAAATCAACGGCGTTTCCGAAAAAGATTGGTTTATGCATTTTTCAGTTTTATACGACGATCCAGCCTTTGCTAACTTTGAATATACATCGGCCACAAATGCTCCTTGGCAACTTCAATTGTCCGAAGGGCTCATCTTGTCGATCATAAATCAACTTAGTACATCAAGAGCACAAGGCCCAGATGGGTTGTTGAACTTTATGTTCAAGACTCATCCAAAACAGTGGGCACATATTTTACACCTCATATTTAAAAACATTCTTCGCACCCGCAAAATACTCTCCTCTTGGAAGACTTCCATCGTAATTCCAATTTTCAAGAAGGGCGATCGCTGCTTACCGGCCAACTATAGTCCGATCGCCCTTCTTGACGCGCCTGGGAAGGTTTTTGCAAAACTTATTCTTTCCAAATTTAATGCCTAGACACTCCATGCAAATTTACGCGATCCCCATCAAACAGGATTTGTAGCAGGCATGGGGACATCAGTGAATCTATTCTCCCTCAATGCAATTAAAATGCAATGTCTCCAGGAAAGACAGTTGTTTTCTTTGCATTCATTGATCTCCATCCAGCTTTTGACTCCGTTAGCCGTGTACTTCTTTTGGCAAAGCTGCAGAGAGATCAATGCCCTGCAATGCTTGTAGACATAATAAATGGTCTTCACTCCGACACATCGATCAAGGTATGATTGACCCTAGATGGCTTGTTGTCCCAACAAATTCCAACTTTAAGAGGACTCAAACAGGGTTGTCTACTAGCATCGGCCATATTCAATTACTTTATTCAAGACGCAAGATATGATTTATCGAAAATTGTTTCAGATTCACCAAAGCTGAATGGCCATCCCATACAAACCCTCTTTTATGCAGATGATCTAGTTCTAATCTCTAGAACACAAGTGGGTTTACAGCGATTATTAAACGCCTTTTCGAATTATACTGTTACCAATTAATTAAAAGTGAATCTCATCAAAACACAAATTGTGGTATTTTGTCCTAAAAGATGTGGCACTTCCTATGTATGGTCGATGAATAATCTTCCGATCATCAGAGTGCCACATTATGATTACCTGGGCATTATATTCGAGACTGTTAAGCACCGAACAGGTCATCTTTCACGTCTAGAAACAAGACTGATATCACTTACATCACAGGCCAGCATTTTAATGCATAAATATGGCACATTTTCAATATTACCTGCTTGGCATTTTTGGACGGCAAAAATTGTCCCAGCATTATTATATGGGCTAGAATCTTTCCAGGACATTCCATCTCCTCAGTTTACAAAATGGGAGGGGAGATATTGGTGTCGCATTTTGCACTTGCCAAAACTGCACTCCAGTTGCTTGGATAAGGTACGAGCAAGGATTGATTTCATTACAGGCACTTCTCAACTGGCGCAAATGCGCCTTTTTTAGGAAATGTTTATTGTCTACCACATCGCAAGTCTTATTAAAATCTATTTCATCATACCTGTTTTCAAGCAAGCACCTGTTCATTAAATCATGGTTAATGTCCTGTTATCGTGTGCTAATTGAAGCAGAGGTCTCATTAGACCTTTTACTTCATAATCCAGATAAAGCGAAACTGAAAATATACTATGCAGACTGGATTGCCACCCGACATGGATGTCTTACATATTGTGATGCCGACGAAAATCGATTTCCCCACAAAAAAAATGCGCACATTGCCCACATACTTAATACGATGTCCTTCGCCTAAGTATCGGCATTTCATATTGAAATTGCGCTTTAATTTGTGGGGCACTAAAGATCTGTTGGCAAAAAGAAAACTGTTAAGCCAGTCGGAAAATATTTGTCGTTTTTGCACATTGAGGGACACCTGTGAAACCATGAGGCATCTAATCACAGAATGCTCTGTCCTTCGTCCATTGCGTGAAATACATTTTGCACGACATTGCAACTATTTACAGCTAGCATCCCAAGATCTGTCCTGGTCTTTAATATTGGGTTATGGATATTTGCCACTACAGCTTGCTATTGTTAGTTTTCTTGTAAGTTTACATCTTGAACCCAAGTGAATTGATTTGTGCTATATTCATTTGGCTTATGATACTTACTGATTAATTAACTAACGTTTCTTTTTATGAATTTCTGTAAAATTCTTTTTATCTTTTGTTCAATTTAAGTTTAATTGTAGATTATAATGTTTTAAATGTCTAAATGTTTATGTATTGTATTTACATTTGAAAGGTTGATTAATTTCAACAAAAAAAAAAAGAAGTGGCAAGAACACTAAAGTATTTCATGAATTGAGGTGGAATCATCCTGTCAAAACATTGTTGATACAGAAGAATTGTGAAAGTGTGTGTTTCTTAAGAAGAAGTTGGACTCTATTCTATAAGTGGAGACATAAAGACTTGTCTGTTTGAACTGTTGGTTAAAGTCCAAGTGAAAGACTTTTGGAATAAGAACTTTACGATCAGCGATTGGCTACAAAGCAGAACCCGTTTATCTGAACCTTTGATTGAAAATCCTGCTTTGAATCTGGGGAAGGAGATCCAACCCAGGGTACAAGGATACACACTTATTAGTTTTATGTTGAACATAACTGTTATGTCTGTTACATTTGAATTGCCATATATTCCCTTTATGAGAGTTTGATGTATGTATAAGTGTGAGGGACAGATTCTTTTTGTTAGCGTTTTCCTTTAATTTATTTTGATAGGCAGGGAAATCCTCTTCAGGGTAGGGATAGTGATAGGGATAGTGATAGTGAGGCGTTTATCAAACCCTTATGAGTTAATAAAATGGCTTCTTGTGAAAAACCTTTACCAAATTGTCCATCTCACATTTCTGACCCCACACACTGCCTAGAATATTAATTTTTAAACCAGAAAAATATTTTGGTTAGCGCAATCTCCAACAACTGAATCAGAGGTGATGGGGCGAAGTTGGGTGTAAGGCAAAGAATATATGTGAACAGCACGACCGAATGTTGTCATAGTCCTTGTTCTATTCTGATTTATGTGGATAGCCATGCCTGCGGGCAGAGAAGTGGTGTAGAATATGTACCTTGCCGCCATTGATGGTGTTGGGGCACCCACTCAGACTTCGTCTGTCGGTTCTTGCGACAGTGATAAAATCGGTTAGTTACAGTCTATGCTCCAACTATTCGCCACAGGAGACGCACGGGTTGTGCTTCGCGATTCTTCTAGGCAGGTTTGGCGGCGCGTCTACCCAGATATCGAACACTTCCTGATCATTTCAAGGAGGTACCTTTACCAAGGGCTGCCCAGCCTATGGTTCATATTTACGCAATACCTGCCCATCACCCCCATTCCAGCAAGGACTATGACAAAAGTCAGTCGTGCTGTCCACATAATAATCCACCTACTTACAACAGACTACGCCCCAACACGTCCGACATCAGAATGCAGCGTAGACCTATGACAATTTCGGGCACGCTGAACACGTAGCGCGTCTCCAGACCTCACGACATCTCCCGCCTTCTCTGGGCACCCAGCAACATGAGTGACATGGATGGGTTGCTCTGTACTGGAGGCCTGGCCAGCCCTGCTAAGCCTGGCCGAATGCACACACGCAACCTAATCTTACTCTATGACCTCCAAAACTCTGGACTTCAGTCCTCCGAGGGTGTTTCCACTAACAGCGCATGGAGACTATAATAATGGTAAAAGGCGTTATGTGGCGTTATATAAATGACAAGTACAAGTAGTACATTTAACATATGAAAAGGGGGAGGATTTTAAAAATGCATATAAACAATAACGGGCAAGCACAAAAATTGTGACAATTGGGCTACAGCTCACTGAGCCCCCTAGGGGCAGGGTGGGAAATGGCCCGGAACAAGATAGAGCCCTGGCAAAGTCTGTCTTACCAGCGTGCTGCTGGCGCCCTGGCTCCATCCCCAGGCACAGAGGCTTGCCCAGGGAACTCCCTGTTGCTGCACGAGCAGCCCGCACTTCCGAAGAGTCAGCACGAGACTGAATGCAGAAAGAGTGAAAAGCTACACATCCGGTTCAGAAGCTGTCTAGATTGGTATACAGGAGCCGCAATTTACAGACATTTTTGTTAGGTTGAGTATTGTGAGCAATGAGAAGAGTAGAGGACCACTTCCACGACTCGCGCAGAAGGGTTTTGCGCTTCATCACTATTGCAGACATTTCTTATTTTGAGGATTATGTTCCCAAAATGGCCTTTTTTTGCAAATTGCCAGGCTTGGGTTTCATGAAGATATACTGTGTTGCATGGCCTGCGGCCGCAGCCCCTACTAATCCCAGTCACCCACTCCCCCCTGCTTCCTCCTCCGTCCCCACACTTTGGGGTAAATGACCCTCATTACAGGTGCAGCTGCAATGTTTTAGATTTTCTTTTTTGAGTGAAATGCTCTGCATTTCTGAGTACGTCAGCCCTTTTTGCTGAAAGTATTTGTTTTATCTAATTCTCTTGAGTGGGAACCTTTTTCCACACTCGCTCATTCTTTTATGCTAAACCTTGGGATCTCTTTTACCTCTGTTGGGTACTGTTTCATGGAATTCCGTTTTGATCCATGTTTTTCTGGCATCTACATTTGCTATTACAGCACAGAGCACTTTCTGGGGAGTTTCTTGAAGAGCCTCGAGTAAATAAAGTCCACACTTTACTAGAGGGTATATGCCAAGTAGTGAGGGGAGGGTGAACTTAAATTAAAGCGTGGGATGGACCCCTTCCATTTCACGCTTCAGAAACACAAAAGGAACAACGGGTTGGGAATATTAGTGATAACAATGACCAGATTGGGCACGAGCCGCGAAACTGCACGTTAAAATGTGGGGGAAATTCAAGAATTCTGAAACGGCCACAGGAGACTGTGCTATGCAGGCAGCGGGCACAACGGCTTCGGAATGAAGGTACTATATACACACATTTAGACCTCTTATGAGTTAGGTGCAGCTTTTTTCTGGGCAAATTGAGTCCGCATTAGCTTGGCATTCCGTAACATGCATGAAAAAGTTTAGCAAATCGGGAACAAAGATGGAAGAAATAAAAAAAGCTATAGCAACAGATGTGCGAAGTTTTCCTCGATCAGTTGAAACGACAAGCATCAGCAAAGTCTGTGGCAGCAGTCACTTACCCTGTGGCAGCAGTCACTTACCCTGTGGCAGCAGTCACCTACCCTGTGGCAGCAGTCACCTACCCTGTGGCAGCAGTCACCTACCCTGTGGCAGCAGTCACTTACCGTGGATGTGTGGCTTCTTCTCGCCGGGTGAGTTCTTGTCAGATGGAGGTAGTCAGCTGCAGCAGGGGCTGGGTGTTTGGTGCGGAACTAAGGTAAGCAATTCAGCAATGGTGCACGCCGCACACACTTATCAGGGCTGGTCTGAGACTGTTTGTAATGTCCTATTGTGACCCTCTTAAGTGGGTTGCCAGGGGAAGTTACAGTTTCCGAAATCTGTGCTCTTCCTGGTATGGTATGCTGTGTAGGTAATAAGAACGGTAGGGATTTTTGGAGTACAGTGATAGTTGTATCCCCCACCCCGAATATACATATCTTGTCAGTTGTTACTGGTTGACGGCTGGCTATTGGCTTCTCTGGTGAACACGGGCAAACCACTGGAGTTCATTCTTTGGGAGGTGCTCTTTGCTTTGGGGCCCTTAGCTGAATGGGATGCACAGGTAGTGGGTTCCTCTAAGGGGTGTGGTTAAGAGCCTACCTCCTGGAGGGAAATAACCAATGAGTCGCACAGGTTGGGTGTAGAGGAAAGGTCAGAGAGGTGTGGCAGAAAAATGGAAAAAAGCTCCAGAAAGCAAGTGGAAATGGTTGTTATGAAGAGAGGCAGGGACACACTTGACTGTTTCAAGCAATTGCAAGGTGGAGGGTTGGGACAGGAAGAAAGCCAGAAAGAAAGAAAGGATTACACCCCAGGGACTTGATACCGTAGATGCAGGCCAGCTCAGATAAACACGGTGGGAGGCCATGGAAACACAATATAAGTCCACCAGAATAGCAGAAATGAGTCATTAAACGATTGGAGAAAAGAAAATACACAAACCTCTACGCAGAAGCATATGAAACAGTCCAAAAACGGAGTACAATCAATGTAGAAGTACTTACTGCGCATGAAGCAACCCCTAAGGTTGCTTTTGAAGTGTAGTTTGCAAAGGTAGCGTGCGACCCTCTCTCGACAGAACAAGGCCTGATAACCTGTCCAGTGGTTACTAACCACTTGAGAGTTCGCAGCCACTGCTTTTACTCACTGTGCCTTTCACAGATGGGAAATATCCATTTGCATATCAGTCTTTGTCCTGCCCAGGGGCAGTCCAGCACCGAAATGCAATGGGAATTCAACCTGAACGAGAGTACCACCAGCAACCCCATACACGTGTTTCACCCTTGTTGGGGATCATCAGTGAGGTGAAGCTGATGCCTCTCTAAGCACAGTGAGAGGGAGACCACGTCTGGTTGTCCCCAGGAGACCTAGGGTTACCAATCCCAGGTTCCTTGAAATTTAGTTTGCAAAGGTAGCGTGCGCCCCTCTCTCGACAGAACAAGGCCTGATAACCTGTTCAGTGGTTACTAACCACTTGAGAGTTCGCAGCCACTGCTTTTACTCACTGTGCCTTTCACAGATGGGAAATATCCATTTGCATATCAGTCTTTGTCCTGCCCAGGGGCAGTCCAGCACCGAAATGCAATGGCAATTCCAACCTGAACGAGAGTACCACCAGGCACAGTGAGTAAAAGCAGTGGCTGCGAACTCTCAAGTGGTTAATAACCACTGAACAGGTTATCAAGTCTGTTCTTTCGAGAGAGGGGCGCCCGCTACCTTTGCAAAAAAATTGCTTTTGAAGTGGTTTCCTTAAAGGATGTTTCTGGGTGGGGGAGACTGAATTGCCTCGATTGCTGGAGCTTGTGACTCTTGGAAAAAGCATATGTGATAGAGCCTGGAAAGTCATGGTGGTCAAGGACCCCTACTCACTGCACATACCTCTGATAGGGTAACAGTTATGCGTGTCTGCTTCCCCTACATCTAAAGCAGGTCGAACAGATGATCTGTCTTTGAGGGAAGCCGGGCTAATGTAGTGGTGAATGCAGGCTGTGATAGTAATTACACTTGGCAGTATTTGGACCGGTCCTTTGATATCAAATATGTTGAATCATTTTCCTGCAAGAGGCGAAAGCGAGATGCCTGCGATCCTGTGGCCAAATCCGTCAGCCTCAAGGTTAGGGTCAGCATAGTTACAACAGGGCTAGGTGCAATACCTTTACAGTAGCTGGGTTGACCAAACATGTATGGTAAGCAGTGAATGCTGTGAACACATTTTGGGAACAAGGAAGCAGGTATGTAGGATATGTTTTAAGAACATTCAATATAGTCCTGATACGACAGGTGCTGGTCGAGACAGAAGATCTAGTAGCGTAGTTGCCGAGGTTGCACAGGGTGAGATACACGTGCTACGGGGGATCGATGGAAGGCAGGTGGTGATTTTTGAAAGTTGGACTTGGTATGTCTGCGCTGCGGATATGTTTGCTCATATTAGATACATGCTTAGATTCCGGCGCGGCAGGTGAGCAAATCTTGGCCCTCGACCTCCTGACCTTGCATTTTTGTTTGATTTAGCTCCCCATCCACTCTGGACACTGCTTTCCTCGTTCCCTTTCCTCACCCAGCTCCTGCCTCCCGTGCCTGCCCCTATCCACGGATAGGCCGTTTTATTGGTTATAAGTAGTTTGCTCTAGGGCAGTTCCCTGCCCGGCAGCCTCTTCGGGTAATGAAATGAAACACATGAACGATCCAGAAAATTGTTTATGTGCCATACCTAGAATTGAGAACATTAGCCTGTGCCGTATATCTAGATAGGATTGTGAATGGTTGCGAGGGTCACACCTAGATGGAATTATGCAGGTCAGCAAGTACTACACTTTGAGGCAACTGTGAAGTTTAGTCTGTTAAATGTCACGTAACCCACTAAGCAATATAAGGGCAAACTCTTTGTATGGTTATGTTACTCAAAAAACTCACACAACCCTCTCTTGTACAGCCAGGTGCACGCACTTCACAACATTGCAAGAACGCATAAACCTGAGCAAAGCAACAGCACACGCGGACTGACATCGGTCAGCATCCGGTGTATATCGAGTTGCTCCTCTCGCTATCCTACTTCCTCTCCACCTACTTATCCATCCCACCTTCCCGCTGGCAGATCCGCCTGAGCTGTTGGCGACGGTGTGCGGTCCAAATACTTTTATATAGAACATGTTATAGTTTAGAAATAAAAGCGTTCACAGGGCTGGGCATGTAGGAGATGGGAGGGCACTAGTTGGCTGCGGTGTGGGTGAGCGTGTGGGGCGGCTGCTTCTGGCGGCGAGTGGTGCTCGGGTACTTGCCCTCAGGGTCTTGCGGGGAGCGGTGCTGGGCGCGTGGCGCGCTGGATGGACCCCCTGCAGGAGGAGGCGGCGGCAGCTGGTGAGAAGTGAGAGAAGGGCGGCGCAGAGACTAGGCTGCCAGCTCCGACCAATGAAAGCACTTCTCCTAGTGTCAGAGGAGGCTGCGGCGGGTGTGCACGCCCCCTAATATCGTCAGGTTCTGAAGCCGCCGCCGCCGGCGCATCATCGCCCGCGCCCCACCCAGGAGCCGGCTCCAGGGCACCACTGCACAAGACCCCGGCGGCGGCCTCCTCAGATCCCGCCCCCTGCGCTTCCTCGGTGTCGCTCCCCGGACCCCTGACACGAGAAGCGCACCCCCTTGCCCGTGATGAAAGGGTGACAGGATGCTACACTTTGCCCAAGGATCTCTGTGTGCCATTCCCTTTAAACAGCCCAACTCCTTCTCTATCCAACTACTGGGCTACTCATGCTTTTACAACTCTATATACAAGAATAGACTTTGCTCTCCATACACTCTTTCACCTTCCTCGCTTTTCTTTTCCCTCCTCTGCCCATTACCAAACCAGCTGGCTCTCATTCAAACAAAGCGCTAAGCACAAGCTTCTACCAATTTTAAAAAAGAAATCATAGATTTGCCCCCCCACCCCCCACATTTCCACTTTTCTCACTCTGTACTCACCCCCTTGTTCCCTTAGATCATCATCGGCCCAAACCCTAGCCACTCATTCTGCCCCCTCTTGCTTCTGCTCTCTTTCTCTTTTTGCCCCTACTTTGCAATGCTCTCCCCTTAACTCTCTTAGTGTGATAGCATGATCAGGCCTAGTACAATAGTCGCTTCTTTTGTTCCTCTCCCGCCTTTCTCCTCCCTTCTCCCTCACCTCTTGTAAATCTCCGACTCTACCAGAAATGTCGTCAAGCCTAGTATGGTAGTCGCCTCTCTGTTCCCATTTCCTTCCCACCTGTCTCATAGCTCTTACACTATCTGACATAACACCAGGCCAAGTACAATAGTTAATTTCACATTCTTGTTGTTCATGGCCATAATGTATTTTCCCTTGTTCACTTCCTTGCCGTGAATGGCTTTGAACACACATTGGGCCTCATTCCAAGTTTGGAGGGAGCCATGCCCTTAATAAAGGCATGGCTGCATCCAAACTCACGTCTGGGTTCCCTGAACGGGAAAATACCGGGCCATTCCAACCTTGGAGGACCCGGTATTTCCCCATTCAGGGAACCCAGACCATCCCCATTTGAGCCCCATGACGGGCCCGTTGTTAGCATGCTGGGCCACTCACAGGACCCGCTAAGGATGTCTGGTAAAACCAGGTGTCCAGAGCGGGTCCCGCGAGCGGACCTCGTACTAGGGCGGTAAGGGGTTAACAGCTCCAGCACCTTTACCAGCGCTGTTAACCCCTTACCGCCCACCTCATAATGAGGCCCATTGTGTATAGGCACTATATAAATAAACTATCACATCGCCACTACCACTTTACCACTAATCAAAACCAACCTCAAAAAACTCCTCCTTGCTGAAGAACTGGCGGCCTAAAATCCTTTATTTTCTGTTCTCTCCCTATCCACCTTCTCCTTCACCTTGGTTTATCCTAAAGTACCTATCCCCCTATCCCTAATTCCTTAAGCTAGCACTTCCTCCACCTTCCCGTGCCTTTGTTACTATGCCCTGTCTTGGTCCCTGGTGCCTGTTCTCACCTGCCCCCACACCATCTGGACTTTGAATCACTCTCTTCCCGTTTCTAAAGGAGATACGTCCTCCGCTCTGTTAACTATGCTTTAACTTCTGTTAGCATTTTTTTCAAGAAATGCATTTGCTTCCTGTAACCTCTTCAAATAAAATAGTCGCTAAAAATCTATGTGCCTCTGGGAAGGTCAATGGCTTATGATTCCATATCCTTCTATGTTGAGGATTGTATTTCCATTCAACATATAATTTCCATTTGCAAAGTATTTGTATCTATTTGAAGAACAGGGATGTCAATTTCAATCCGAAATGACTTACATTTTCATTGTCAGAACTACGATCAAAGCTGCCCAATTCTTCTTGTTTATCACTAAGTACAAAGTCCCCCTCCTCCTCAACGGTGTCTTCCGACGATGAATAATGAAGATGTCTTTTCTTCTTTCGGTCTTTTCGACTTTTTCTGAAGAGGTACGGCAACCCCCGGGTGGAAGCCACTCTGCTGCCTTTATAGACCCCCTCCCGAGAGCGTCAATGAGAGGAAAAAGCCAAGGCTGAAAAAACCTCTTGTGTGAAGTTTAGGATAATCCTTCCTCAAGGTGCTCTGCAGCAGTCAAAGTATGGATCCAGAATACGTTCCAAGGTATGAGGTAAGAGGATTCCAAAAGGGAATGTAGAAAAAGTTCACACTCCGGAGTCCAAAGCACAGCCAGTCCAAGGAGGAGGAGCCAGGCACCCAGCTGATGGTGAGTAAATACAGGAGCTGCAATAACCCACTCACAGGGGTAAGGAAGCGGTGAAGAGGAACGGAGCCGTCCGCCTCCAACTGTTAATAGGAAGCCGCTACAGCGGAAAACACAAGGGGGAGGGAAAGGAAGAGAAAGTTACAGAAGAAAGCACGGAAATCAAAGAGGGCTGGTAAGAGAGAATAAAGGCGCAAAGGACCGAAGGGCAGAAACAGAGCTGGAGGGGACAAGGCAGAGTTGCAGCGAGAAGGCGCTAGGGTAAATGCCGGGACTGGACCCGGAAAGGCACAGGAGACCGCGGGAGCGGAGACCGGGACGGGATCCGTGATCCGCACAAGCGGAGAAAAGAAATGAAAGGACAGAAAAGAACCAATGAGGGAAAGCAGTAGACAGAAAGCAGTGCCTAACGGCGGAGGAGCCGCCAAGTACCCCACAAGCACCAAGCAGGCAGGTGCGTGACAATCATTTACAAATGGCATAGGAATTCCCTAGAAGGGTACCTGTACAATAGCACAGAGATGAGATCAAGTGGTGAGCCAGTTTATAGGGTAGGGAGAAAACAAAGAATACAATATAAACAAAGGTAGCATTAATCTAGGGTGGCAAGTACTTCAACCTAAAGAGAAGTAGTGTATAAACAGGCACTGGAGGGAGTGGTGGGCTCAGATAGGGAGGGTGGGTAGGGGGCAGGGCGGGGCTCCCCATAGGCAAGTAAAAAAGGTTTAAGGTGAGTTTTGAAGCCATACAATGTCAGGCTGCCTTTGATTGTGATGGGCAGTTTTCAATGAAGATGGGCAATTATGGAGAAACTGTGAAAGTGAGAGAAGGCACAGAGGGAACAGGGGACAGTGAGGTTTGGTATAGAGGGGAGCAGAAAGGAACAAGATGGTGAGCAGACAGATATGTAGTCACACAGGTCCGTAGGGCCAAGACCATGCACAGCTTTGAAAACTGAGTGGTTGTGCATGATGAGCCAGTGTCAGTAGGCAGGAGTGGGGGAGAATATGACTAGGTCGTAGAGAGCGCAGGCTGTGTTGTAGGAGGAGTAGGGAGGGAAGTCAATGACAAGGCTTGAGCAGTAGTAAAGATTGCTGAGCATGAGGCTGTAGGTGAAAGTTTTAAAGAGCATGAATAAGAAATGGAATAATGTATAAAATCTTGAGAGGGTTCATATGAGCAGAAGAGGTGGTGGTAGTAATGAATTGTTGCAGGCGGAGGTCAACATTAAAGAGGACACCAAGGCTGCAAGCATTGGGCAAGGGAGCAAGACGATCAGGTGTGAAGGAAATAGAAGAGTCGAGGGGTGGCTTGGCATTGGAAGCTGCAAAAACACGACTTACATTTTTGAAGAGTTCTGTACGAGGCAGCAGAGGGCCATCCAGTGACAGATTGCAGTGTAATCTGTTCCAAGATGGCTGGGGTGAGGGAGGGAATGGAGGAAAAATGTTATTGTCATCAACAAAGAGGTGGTAGCGAAAGCCATAGGATGAGAAGTCTTGCTAGCGTGGATATATAGAGGGAGAAGAGCAGAGATCCAAAGACTGATCTTTGGGGACAGTTGACAGGAAGATGGGTGGGGTCAGATGTTTTTGTGTTCCAAGAGATTGTAAAGGAGGAACCTTTAAGGTCAGCTAATATCCAGGAGACAGCAGATTTGTGAAACCCAAGGTATTGGCATGTGAGGAGGAGAGCTGAGTAGGCAACAGTATTGAAATGGCAGAGATGTCCACAAAGATGCGTTTAGAAGAGATTTCTATGTGGTGAGAAGCAGAGCGAAAGTTGGAGATATACATGAGTGCAGACTTACGGGAGTGTTTACTACGTCAGCCAGATGAACGCGCATCTCCAAGGCCATTAACCTAAATGTACTTAGTGATCCGTTTCAAGACTTGCCGGTCAAGGAACTTCAAATAAAGGGATGGAAAGAAACTGGTCAATAGTTTGCCAGATGTTTCTGCCAGCAGAGGATTTCTTCCAAAAGGGTAGGATAGTTGCACCTCTGAAGGAGGCAGCAAAAGGTCCAGCTGAGGGGGAAAGGTTGAACTCAGAGAGCTAAAGACAGGCCCCGGAGACTAAGTGTTTGATCGTTTGAGGAGAAAACAGTCAAAAGGAGCACGAGATGGGTTGGCACTGTGATGGAATAAGAAGTAGAAAGTAAAAGAGGGAGGAGAGAGAGGTGGCGGAAAGAAGGGGGACGGTGAGAGAGGAGGGACATGAGTGTGTCACACATTTTAGAGATTTGTAGAGGAAAAGTAGTGAGCAAAGTCAATAGCAGAAAGGGAAGATAAGATGGATATTTCTGAGGGTACATACAGGTTTTCAGGGGTGATAATGAAGGGAGGAAGTTATGTTTGTGAAGTTGGAGGATTTGGCAGTGTCCAATGCAAAAGTGAGGACAGCAGGGGAATTTGTGTGGGCCAGGAGTAAGGTGGTTCTCTGTGATTGTTCCAGTGTTGTAAGGAATGACACATGTTTGTTTTGAGGGACTGGATCTCATAGGTGATGCAGGGCGAGGAGAGGAAGGCATGAATGTGTGAGCAGTTTAGTGTTGGTCAAAGATATTCCTAAGTGCATAGTGAAAGTCATAGAAAGCATGGCCAATTGGAGAGGCATATGTGGGGGGAGAGAGACAGGGGTTTGGCCCTCACATCATCAAGCTATGGGTCAAGAGAGTCTTTGTGAAAAATCCACTTCCGAGGTACCAGTGTTCCAAAGGTGAATATCGGTTTCTAAACAATCAATCAGCCCCACACCTCTAATACAACAGAAGGGATCCAAACAGATTGGAATAACAAGCAAATTATAAACCACCTTTTCCAATTTTGGTAATGTGGACGGACCGGCAGGCTTAGCTCCGAAAAGTTGTGTTTGTTGGTTAGTTACAACACAGCAAAAAATACAATAATTGCCCAATGATAAAAGGGACTGTCCAGTCAAGGTTTTAGCAAAAATATCTATTTATATCCCAACAGACAGTTCTAGGAACACTATGAAATACAACACACCCTGTAAAGGAATGTAGAGGACAGACAGTTTTAAAGAAAGGAAAGGGATGCACTCTGGATTCTGACAGGAAGGTAGTTGGTATGGCTAATAACGACAACAGCTTAAGGTTTCTTGGTTTCAGAAAGGAAACAATGGGTCTTAAAATGTCTCTAGGGGCCTTCTTGGAAGGAGCAGGGGGATAGAACCATAAGGTCGCGTCTCGGGTGTCTTTAAGTGACGGCGGCGGCTTGAAAATGGTCACCATTGCCTGCGGTTGCGGATCGAGAAACTC
The DNA here is from genome assembly GCF_040938575.1 of Ambystoma mexicanum. Taxonomy (NCBI): domain Eukaryota; kingdom Metazoa; phylum Chordata; class Amphibia; order Caudata; family Ambystomatidae; genus Ambystoma; species Ambystoma mexicanum. The sequence goes on from NC_090938.1 coordinate 842,123,809, forward strand.
GACTAGCTCGAAAATGTCCTTTAAGGTGGACTTCGGTAGATGCTCGTTGAGGCACTTCTCCCAGCGTCTTCAATGGGCTTGTGTTGTCTTTAAGGCAGACCGCCCACAGCTGTGGAGTGTGTTGCAGGCAGCTGCCTGTCCTTAATTATAGGTTCAGAGCCCTTCTGGTAGTTCCTATCCAGGAAGACCGCTGCAAAGCCTAGCAGGACACGCCATTTTACCCCTACTCACCCTTGCGCTCGTTTGAGTCAGAATCCAGTTCATCACAGTGCAGGCCTCAGCGGGCCTCAGCCAAAGGCAGATTATTTATGTTTATTCCTATGGGCCAATAACAAATCTTTTTTAGCCACGACATTCCTTGCTGGGTTTAGCATCTTTACCTTTGCCCTTTAACTTAGATCTTAGAACCTGCTCAACAATTCCATTTAAAACAATAAAAGTAATCACAATTAAGCTTTCATCATTACCAAAGGATAAGCAGTCCATAATCTGTTTAAAACCTTCTTGTATATTTATTTTTGGCTGGAAGGGCATCGACCATTGGACCCTGTGTAGATTATTTGAACTTGTCCTCAGTTACCTTCTTCAGTCTGTGAATTCGTCAAGGCCAGTTTCAAAGCTAATGGGGAAGTGATCCTTTTGAATGTGCTCATGGATCTTCATATGAACGACCCTTCACCAATCGCAATAGATATGGATATAAAAAGAGTCTATTGGGGCTGCTGGTGTTCTAATGAATGTAGGTTTGCCTGGGCTGTCTGAAATAGATCTACCATGGATAGTGCAAACTTTCAAATCGAATAGTAATGTAATAATGCATTTCCCCTGGCAAGTAGTGTAACTTGAGTTAATAGAGTAACTAGGTAAACCCCATGCCTCAAATTCATTATAACCTAAAACGCTGTACACATTTTCATCCTAAATTCTAACATTGATATCACCCCCAAAAATAACATTAAAATGATTAAGCGGAACAAGATCATGTGGGGAATATTAATAATAATAATAATTTGGCACTTATATAGCGCTACGAACCCTCAGGCATCTGAGCGCTGCTTATTATTACCAATGTGTGTGGTGCTCATTTATCGACCTCGGAAGGATGAAAGGCTGAGTTTGGCCCCGCTGGGATTCGAACCTGCGTCAACAGGCTCTGCACGGATGTCAAAGCGAGCGCTCTACTCGTTAGTAGATTGCCTGGTACCAGCACCCTCCACCCCCACCTGGCTATTATACAAATTAAAAATTATACCACTAACTCACAAATGCGGTTGTATTATTCAAATGTGTATATTAGGGGTAGAAGTTGGATCCAGGCCAAGTAGGTCATAATAAGAGGTACTAGTGCCTCTTATGAACAACCTCTAAGAGATGGTTCTGCAGCACTGAACAATATCCAGATAAAGGCCCTCATTACGAGGTTGCCGGTGACCTCAGCTTACCGTTTCTGCCAGCGGTGCTTAAGTGACATTTCTGCCGGTTGACCTGCCGGTTGTTCAAAGCCCCAAACGGCAGACTGAGTATCTCGGTCCGGAAAAGGTGCTGTCGTCAGTCTAACACTTTCCTGGTTAACCAAAGGTAAAATCTCAACCGCATTATTTGTGATCTGTAACATGGGTCAAGACATTTCTGTACATTTTTAGGCAATAGACTTCTTTTCTTCAACTGATTGTCGGGGATTGTCAACATCTTGTAATTTCAAGATTCAGTTAGAGTTAATCGCCAATCGTAGTCCCATAGTTTTTGTTTAGCACCACATGGGTTTATTAATATTTTTTCTGTTTATATCCGCGTTTTCCATCAGATTTTTACAGTGAGTTGACCAGCTATCTACATGTTTCAAGGTTTTTGACATAACATAATAGAGTCTGATAGTATTGGGATGACCGCAGATTGATATTCGGTTGATAAGAGACATTTTCTGTAGAGAGATATCATATTCCACCATACCCTACTTTTTAGTGACAATAATCCGAGTTCATATCTTAATATCACAACTGGGAAACTTGTCGGTATAGGCTGCACGAATTTCCAATAGAGGCCCTCAATATAATCCCATTTTGGGTCCTGATGAGGGAATTTGGATTCTGCTCGATAGATGACTGTGGGTATTACCTGTTGATTATAAAAGATAATCGATGCCATGATTGAGTATTTTCCATACGTGGTTTGGATTCTTCTGCCTTGTGATGTTAATGATTTCATTTTACTTTGGATTTTGATTTTATAGGGAGTATCATGATTATTGTTGTTAAAATTGGTTCTGAGGTATCTATATTATTGGACAATCTCAAGTCGTGCTTTCCCAAGGTACCATGTGTATCTAGTTTCTTTGGTAGATTTGTTGTTGGATGATGAACACATGATTTTAGTTTTGTCGGTGTTGATCTTGTGCTTGTTTATTGTGGTGTAATTTTGTAGTTCGGTTAGTTGATGCTGCAATCCTGTGGGTGTCTGATCAATGAGTATGATACCAATTTTCAGCAGATAAGATTTCGTTTTTTCGCTTTGATAATAGGCCTTTGTCATCTAATTTAATTCTTATTGTGGCATCCGTGTACAGTTGCTTTATTTAAGATGTAATTAGGACATTTTGCTTTTTCTAATTTCTCCCATAATTTTGTTCTACTCACAGAGTCGAAAGCTTGTCGAAAGTCCACAAATGCTATGTATAATGGGATTTCAGATTTTCTAGCTTGCTCTTTTAAGGCTAAATGATCAGTAAGTTTGGGCTAGTTCCAATACCTGTGATGAATCCCGATTGAAGAGGGTCATTTAGTTTGGATTTTTTGAGCCATCTTTTCATGTCTCTAAGTAGGAATCTCACGAAAATCTTTCCAGCACTGTCCAAAAGAGCCAGGGGTCTATAATTGGAGTGGTCACTTCTATCTACTTTTTTGAATATGGGTATAAGGATCGATTCTTTCCATATAGGTGGTATATGTCCTGCTATAATTATTGTTTTATATATGCGATATAAGACTTCTGACTTTTTCCGGGCTTTGTTTTATAATTGCATTTGATATCCCATCAGGTGTGGGGGCTCTTCAGATACTTTGATTTCAAGAATAATATCTAATCAATCTATACTTAGTTGATGGAGATCCGAGAGCACACTTATATTTTGGGATTGATCACTTGAGTTAAATATCTTGCTGTAATAGTCATGCCATTTGCTCTCACCGATTGCATTTAATAATAAACCATACCTTCTGTGCCTTCACATAATCTCTTCATTATAATCCCAGAACCCATGTGGGAGGTTCCAAATCAAATCAAAACTTCAACTCTTGGTTAAAGGTGTGTTTTTCCCATCAAAGAAAGCACCTTTTGATTTACAAGCAAGACACTGTTTTCAATATAAGGAAAATACATCCACATCACTCCAATTGCCTGTTTGGGAGTGTCTCATCCTATTCATTTGGGGTTATGTCGAATTAGGTGCTCCCTGTCAATGGGGCTAATTCAATATGGGCATCTGGGACTACAGAGATAGAAAACGAGGTTTAACTAAAACAGAGTGGCGTGCGCAATTGTGTGGGGCCTTAGTTGTATGGGTTGTTCCACAATAATTGGGCCAAAGTTAACCTAAAACAACAATGTATGCAGGAGAATGATAGTACTCGATGGGTATCCCACATGAGGCAGCATGGCACTGATACTTTAGGTGCGATGCACATAGGACAGCTTTAGCAAGTGGATAACAGTTGCAATTGCCACATGGAATACAGCTTTGTAAACAGGATATCAGCATTCTCGTAAGAAAAAGATGCCTTTGAATTCAGTAGGGGAATGATCGCCATTGCTGAGATTGGGCTGAAAGCAACCATCATTTACACCGGGTCACCTCTAGTTAAGAAAGGCGGGTCTGAAAAAGAATTCCAAGGCTAGTAATTTGGCTTTACCATCAGTCAAATATAAGGGTTTAAGTTGCGGAAAGAGAAAGTCTAACCCCAAGAAGCCATGGTACAGTAATTCCAGAAAGTTCCACTATCAATGATGAAGAGAGCTACAGGCATTCTTGGGCCTTGTTTGCTACTACCAGTGCTTTACCCCATATTAGTCTGCCTTTCAGCTACAGAAGGCCCTCACAGTGACCTACCAAAAGGAGCAAAGAATTACAACGTTCCTTGGGCTGGCACTATGGAGGAGGTCTTCAAGACGTTAAAGAAATCTGACTGCCATTCACCCCTCCTAATAATGCCAGTTGTTGCACACACGTTTCTCCTCCAGTAAAACACAGCTCAGATTAGGCTAGGGGCCATTCCATCCCAAGAGAATTCCATACTTTGTGTTGGTTGCAAGGTCCCTAGAGAAAGAAATGATGCTGCCTCGGGTCTAGAGTGCCTAGAAATCAGGTGGGCCACAAAATCTAAATAGAGTTGTTCCGGCCCTGTGTTTTTAAGTGCCTTTCCCGACAGAGTTCCCCACTCCTCATAGAAGTCAGGTTGCTCTCTGCCTACAGTGTCCTAAACCAGCTCCATCTTTTCTAGTACTTCCTGTACTGCACCACAATTCAGGGGGCATCCAGCCTGGGCAAAAAGGGTTGCATGAGTCCTGTCACCAATCCCAGCCGTGGGAAGGATTCTGTACTGGGGTTGTGTTGAGAGTGTACAGAGGCTCTGACCAAGGCTATCTGTGGTGGAGCAGCCAAGGCATACCTCTTAGAGGAGGTGTGGTGTGAGGAAGCAGCTTAACACATTATTACTTTAATTAAACAGAATGCCCAGTGTTTCAAGTATGCAAATAATGTATCTGCAGTTGCAGATGAGAATGGATGGGATATGTGCAACCACCCCGACGAGAAGATCATCACTAATAGAACAGAATAAAAGATAATCAGAGGCAGTCTCTGATTTGTTAGAAGTTTCATGTGGAAAACCCATATAACAGACATGCTAGGGGAGCCTCTGGATGTTGCTACAATTTAAATACAAAGAAGAGTCCTGTGTTTAGACGTTAATTTACAGTTAACTTAGTCATTCTGATCTCACAATGCAACAATTCAGGGTCTTGCGGTCAGTCCTCGATTGTTGTTCTGATCACTGTTTAGATGCATTTCCAGAATCAGTGCTGGGGGAGGAATTTGGGATGCCACCCTATTATGGTGAACAGGGAGACAGGTAGGTAGCAGAGTGGCAAGGTTGAGCCTCAGGAGGTGTGTGAAAGTGGCCTAGGGCTACAGTACATCCACACAAAGCAACACAATTCATTCCAGTTAGACAGGTAAATATAAATATACACAATCGTGTATTAGGCCTTTAGAATTCACAATAAGCAGGTAAACCCTCTAGTCAAACATTGTCACCCCAGCTCTATAAAACAGATATATACTTCCACCCTTAGGAGATGTAACATTTCATTTGATTCAATAACCTGTGTAACACAGGCAAATTCTCAGATGCATTAAATGTAACCATAGAATAGCTTCCCTAGCTCTTAGAAGACCAACCCTAAGACGGTTTGCGGTCTTGTGCCCAAAATTCACCGGTTCCAAAGTATATCATTCACGGGCATGTTTCTTGAGAGATTGACAATGCCAGTGGTTTTGATTAATAAGAGTCAAAAGGTTCAAGGAAATAAACTCACTCAATCCCAATCCTTAGGATAGTTCTAGGAAGGGATCCTTGACCAGGCTTCTACCAACCAAAGTCAGTAAAGAGTGATTTAAGCACAGGCCTTTACATCCAAGTAACCCTTACAGAGGACAAGGGGGTGTAAACAGGCACGCCAACTTACACCCCTGACTCTGATTTATCCAGAGAACACTGCTTATGTTGTGGAAACTTGGGGATCCAATATTCTGTGCTTGATCTCATTGAGGAAGGCCCAGGCGTCACGGGTGCAGAGGCGGGATGAAGTTTTGGTCAGTCGCAGTACTTGGGTATGGGTTCCAGACAGGTTCCAGTAGAACACCCAAATGAAGAAAGATACACCACCTCAGAACACTGTGATGAATCTGAGATTCCCCCAGAAAATCTGGCCTTGGTCCCTTCTCATATGGCCTGGGAAAGGCAGACACTTCCTGGCCCTGGGGGTGGTGTTCTGAGGGAGGATCACATGGGGTGGGGGGGCAAGTAGGTCAGGATGAATGGGGAAAACCCCTTTAATAACTTTCCCGAGACCCTACAATCCTAATGGCTTATTTTAAAATTGAAACTGTGGGAAAGGGTGATTTGCACATTGGGGACTTCAAATCCCACAATGCCCAAAGTACTAAGACAAAGAAGAGGGATGCAGAGGCATTGATCTGCAAGTTGCAGGTTAATTGATTCACACCTGAGGGACATTGGGAGGCATAAAAGGTTCCCTCGGGTGCAGGCCATAGAGAGCAGCAGAGACAGCAGTAGTGGGAGGAGGAGTGTTTGCAGTAACTCCATATTGCAGTTACAGCTGAAGGAGAGCGAGCCGCCAGAGCCGCCATTGTTTACAGAATGGAGATCGGTTCTGTGAGGGTCTCTTCCTTCAGAGATCTTGGTTGCAGAGGTTGCGCAGTGGGAAGCGTGAAGTTGAGAAGTCTTCCCCACTGTAAAGACGCCAGATTGGGGGGGACTGTACCTTTGCTCTCTATATGGCAGAGGAGAGGCACAGAGGACCCCAGCAAAGATCATCTATTATTGTTACATGGTCTAGCAATCAAGGCCTAGATTCTCAGGAGGTGATGTAGGCTGGTTATTAAGTACAGTGTAGTCCCCAAGCACCCACAAAGGGATGTCAGCACACTGTATTGGTTAAAACACAGTCTTTATATAATTAATATTCAAGGTTACAAGGCATAACTTAGTTTTCAAAAATTGATTCGCAGAATTTGCTGATTAAAATATTTCTGATTAGCAAATAAACCTATTTGATTAGCAATTTTGTACTCCTCTTTTAAATGTCAACAGAAATTAGTTTTACCCCAAGACATACAATTAGCAAGAATACAGCATTTCTATGTACCTCTGAAGTAATACATTTGTGCAATGACTGTAAAATGTAAAGGTTCACTGCATGAATGAACTACATAAATAGATCTGATAAAAAAAGCTCTGTAAACATTTTTCAGTTCAATGCTCTGTGCAGAGTGATGGGCTCAGACCAATCCAGTGACCTGACAGCTACATGACTTTGCCCTGCACTCTGGCCGGGACAGGCCTTAGGTGAACCACCAGTGAAGGCAAGTGGCAGAGCGTGCCATTATCGCACATCATCTGCATATCAGACTGAGGAGGGTATCAGTCTCCATGTTGTTCAGTTATTTATCTTGCACTGCAGGAATAAATATGTATTGCCTGGGCTGCTGCTACAGAGCAGTGACAAACGTTGCCTACCAGCTCTGTGTGATTACCTTCTGTGAAGGTAGGTAATTGGTGTTCATTTACGTTCAGAATTACACATTTTTAACATTTGAACATCTTTCCATCTTGTGCTGTTGGATGGGTTGTGTATTTTAGAACGCTGCAGTGGTACCAACAATCTATGTTTTGTATTTTCCTGTGATGTAATTATTATGCAAAGCATTAGTTTTGAAACTTGAAAAATCCTACATCTTTTTGGCCACAACATGTTGGCAAGTATTCTGCAGGCCTGGGTGCTTGGAAATTGGCAGAAATAATATTTCTCCCGTCCGTTCGGGTGGGAGAAATATTATTTCCAGCCACTTTCTAAGCACCCAGGCCTGCAGTAATAACGTAGCCTGCTTGCAGAGGGCATTTTTTTCAGTCTTGTGATTAAAGCTTTAATCACGAGACTGAAAGAAAATTGAAAATGCCCTCTGCAAGCAGGCTACGTTATTACTGCAGGCCTGGGTGCTTGGAAAGTGGCAGAAATAATATTTCTCTCGTCCGTTGCTGCTGTGGTGGGGGCCAAGACCATCATAGTTCTGTTGGATAGGAAGGACTGTATCGAAAGAATAGCGCTGGTTTAAAAGTGGGCTGCCGAAGCAATACTGTGGTTGATAAGGTCGAAGGCAGCTGGGAGGAGGGGAGCTAAGTTGCCCTTGTCTTTAATCTCGTCCATTTGAATTTTTAGATCTAAGAGGAGGTTTGGATTTGCAGCTAAGCCGCCCGGTCCAATATTTTGACTAGGAACGGTACTGTAGTTATAGGACGATAGTTGGTCGGGATGTTAGGATCTAAGGTGGGTTTTCTGAGCAGCGGGAGGACCCACACATCTTTAAGGTTAGTTGGGACAGTACTTGTTTCAAATGAGGCATTTATTAGTGATGTAATGAAATGAATATGTTCAGCCACGCATTCTTTAATGAGTGAGGCTGGGCAGATGTCGCCTTGACATCTGGATGGTTTGAGGCTCGTGATAATTTTTTATACTTCAGACATGGAGACAATTGAGTATTGGCGTTCTGATGGGTATAAGTAGTCATCTGAATGGATAAGTGAGGTGTTAGATTCCAACTTTTTTATTCGATTTTTGATCGTAATAAGGTGATTTTGTCCAGGAGGGCTTTTTGAATGACTGTCCACCAGGCTGTGTCTTTGAGGCAAGATTCTTGTGGTGGCACTGGAGATTCTAATTCTCGTAAGATAGGGGAAAGTTCTTTAGTTCCAGAGTTGGCTTTGGTAATTCTCTCCTTGTAGGTGGCACTTTTAGTTTGGAGGATGGTCTGTTTGTAGTTTTTGTAGGCAAAAGTAAAGCTCTCTTTGTTGGGTTAGGGGTGGTTTGGCTTTGCGCATGCTACTTTGGCAATAGCCTCTAGGAGGGTTTGGTTATATAGCTCTACCATAGTGGATGGGTCAATGCTAGAGTTATATATGAAATCGGCGATAGGGTGCATCAAGGGTAGTAGTTTCGCAGCTGCGATATTGCGTGTATTTCTAGTGAGGGCGGGTGGTGCTTGGGTTGAGGAGGTGTCTATGATGAGGCTCTGCTGGATGGTGAAGGAAGTGACGCGATGGTCGGAACCATGGACATGGTGTGTTGGAGAGGATCGTAATGTTACAGTTAAGATCTGCTAGCCAGTCCAAATTTCTACCTTTGATATGTGTGGGGTGTTGACATGGTGAGAGAAACGTAGTGCAGTAATATTGTTGGCTACGGCTAGGGCGTTGTCATCGGAGGGATCGTTGAGACCTAGATTTAGATCACCCAGCAATAAGATTTGCGAGCATGGCTTGGTATTCCCTGCGACACATCTTCCTTGAAGGAGAGTGTTGGCCCTGGTGGTCTATAAGTGAGGTGGATGGTGAAGGTGAGGGAGGTGGTAAGTGACAGTGGAGAGTAGTTCACCCGAAGGGAACGACTGATTAGGTATTTCTCTTATGCGCAGTTGCTTTTTAACGATTAATGCTACTGCTCCTCCTTGGTGCCTTCTCCATCTGTCCTGAAGATAGTGTAATTTTCAGGGATGGCCAGGGAAAGTGCTGGGCCAGCTGCTGCGTGGAGCCAGGTTTCGGTTATAGCTAAGAAGTCTAGGTTGTCTGAGGTGATGAGGTCAGCGATATCTAACACATGTGCTGGGAGCGATCTAGCGTTTATGAGAGCACCCTTAATTGTGGATGTTTCAGGGTTCGCGTTCTCTCGTAGGGGCAGATTAATTTCAGAGTTTGGAATGTGCGTCGAGTCTCATAGGCTGGTGGAGTTGGGTATTATGGCTAAAGCTGATGGTGTAGTGGGTTTTGGTAGAGATGAGGTAATGGGATTGGGCTTCAAGAGATCTTGGGCCAGGGAGTTTAGTGCCTTGAAGGTATCCGTGGAGTTCGAAGTAGTATCAGGATGGCTACCGCTAGTGGCCATTAGGTTAGGGGTAGTGACCTTCGAGCTGCAGTGAGTGGTTGATAAGGAGGTTGATGATCTTTCCTAGTGTTGTGGTGGTTGGCTCTTGAGGTAGGGTGTGTATTATTTCAGGTGGTCGCTTGAGTCGTAGTTGAAGGCAGGTGCTGGCATAAGGCTAGTCGAGACCTTAGTCTGCGGTTCCTGGTGACCAGTGGGCATGGATGATTAATTCTAGGCTTGCTTGAGAGGGTGGTGATCCAGGGAAGCAGGGGCTTGAGTTGGCTAGGGCTGGGTGGGTGCTTAGGTTGTCTATTGGCTATGGGGTTGTCATGCTGAGTATAAGGCAGGAAGCGTGTGGGCGGGATTGTATGCGAATCTGGGAGGTTGGTAGACATATTTAGAGTTACGGTGTGTTTAGTTGTAGGCCTGTCGTAGTGAAGGGAGGTAGTGAAGCAGGTCATTGGTTTCTGGTTATCCATCTCCAGGTAGAGCCAGGCCGAGGTAGAACTGGGACTAGTGGTGTAGCGGCGCCTAGTAGCAGTAATCTGTAAGGCAGTTACAAGGCGCACCGGATAGGGTCTCCTATGCAGTCCTGTTAGCAGGGTGAGTCTAAATGTGAATTATCTAAGGGGGCACAAAAGAGAGAACAATTGTATAAAAGGCCTGTCTATGAGTAAATCTGCAGGTCGAAGGGCATTACAGTTTATGCTGAGGCGTGTCGTACCTCGCAGGCATTTTAAAAGGGTGTCCGGTCAAAGTTTCGACTCAAAAGGGTCGAATGACAAAAGGGTCGAGTCAATTCGACCGAAAACAAAAGGATCTAATTTAAAAAAAATATATATATATTTTTTTTTGCTTGAGTATAGCTTTTTTTCGGTCGAATTGACTCGACCCTTTTGTCATTCGACCCTTTTGAGTCGAAACATTGACCTATAACCATTTTAAAGCAAGTCAGGTAGTGGATAGCTGAATGCGGATCAATGCAAGCCCTCTTGAACACCAGTTAGGTACTTGCACCGTTGTGCTAATCAAGTAGGGGCGCACTGGGGCAGTAGTCACTTTAAGATACGGATCAAAATGGGTGGCCAAAATCAATTCAATACTGGCACTTTTAGATGTGAAACAATTGGAGCAACAGCAAGCAATGCAGTAAAGGCAATTTGAAGTACAAAAGGAGTAGGGGCGGCTAAATACAGCAAAGACACTTTAAGATAATCATCAGGAGGTGGGCTACAAATAATGCAATATTGGCACTTCTATGTGCTGATCGTGTGGGTGACAGCGTAAAGCAGTACGGTGTAAATAACTTTTAGAGGTGAGCAGTGTAAGGGCACTGAATACCAGTGAGCATAGGCACTTCTTGAATACGGTCCAACAACAGGATACAGTACACTCATGCACCTGTGGGTGGTAGTCGGAGTCGCAAGATAAGTTAGGGTTATGGCATGATGAGTGGACACAGGAAAGTACGTGTTCATATGCGTAGGGGTGGTCGGTGACTAGGTGCCATGTCTTCTTGCTGTAGTGCATGCAGGTTCTAACTGTTCTTACTGATTTTCCGTTGAGGTAAAGCAAGCAAACACTGTATGCTCGCAGCTCTTGCAGCCATGAACAGGCACAGACAGGGGCCTTGGAAACAGGGCCTTCGAATGCAGGAGCTGACTTACGCCTGCCGGCCTTGCTATTGGCTCTTAGTGGACATCAGAGGCCAATCACCATGGAGCGGTAGGAAGATAGGAGGTGCATAGGACATCTCTCCAAAGCCAAAACGATTCAGCCATGTTTAAGGTTGTTTGTTGCTCATTAAGAATGATATGAGTGCAAAGGAGTGTAAAAAAGGGAAACTCCAAAAGGGAAACTACAAACGCTAGGAGCAAGAGAACTACAAATACATCGATGAGAGATTGTGAAAGTTGCGAAAGGAGGCTTGATGAGATATTTCAGGTGACATGCTCGAGCCCGACTGCGGGAAGCCTATGTAAGAAACTGTGATTATCGAAGTGGTCATCCAGAGGTCTGGTCAAACCCTCTGCAGTTTCGAAAGCCTTCCACTAAGGTGATAAGAGTTGCGTTTTCTTGGTGGATTGAAAACCCGGGGAATGGAAGCCCGAGGAAAAGTATAGAGGCTCGAGCCCGACCGAGGGAAGCCTATCAGGAATATTTGTGAATTGTGAACTAAGGCAGGCTCGAGCCTGACTGAGGAAAGCCTGTGTTTGAACTGTGTTTGAGAAAAGACCCAGACTCGGGTGAGGGAAACCTAAGGGGTCTGGTGGGGGGGGGGGGAAGGGGAGAGACCTAAAGGATGTGTACCCAAAAGTCACAGTGTGTCACTTAAGGAACTATGTGTCATCACCTACCCTTTTTTCCTCAAATCTTATACCCCATCCTTCAAACGTGGGGAAGGGAGTGATACACCATTTTCTAAAAGTCATTTCTGACATTTCATTTTTGAAACACTTTTCATTTTTGATTATCCCGGTGCACATTTATTGTAATAGAGTGAGGGCAGGCATTAGCTTTTCTAGTTTAAATCTTATGATTTTGATTGACACAACTAGGACTGTTTAATTTATTATTTTATGGTCGAGACTACTCTCATCTTAGATATAGGGCTAGATAGTTTGTGAACCCCATCCAAATATTCAAATGTAGGTTTTGAAAACTTGCAGCCCTTGTGGCGGTCATACTTTTGATATCATGAGTCTCTCACACTGCACCCATCCACTGTTGTGTATTTATTTATTTGTATCCCCCTGCCTCCTTTGTCCCACCCCGTCCACCACATTGGCCCGCCCACCACATCCCCCAAACTGATGCAGATAGCTCTGCTCTGGCCCACATGTCCCGAACACCCCCTCTTTAAGAATTGCCCATTGGCAGCCTTGCCGGGAAGCCGGTGAAGGGCCAGAGGCAGAGGGCAGCTCCCTAGGTCAGCTCCCATCCCGTTTGCCCCTGTTCACCCATGGGCACCTGACGGAACATTCTACAGCGAAAACCAGGTACGGTGGTACGAGCGGTGAACACAGCCATTACTGTGCTCTGGTAAAATCCTACCACTCCTACATTACTAACACCTGCTCTTAACAGTATGGTGATTTGCACTGTGCTCTTTAGTTTGCTTGTGTGATGCAAAGTATAGCACTCAGAAGAACTGTGTATATTAACCTAGGTATTGCACTTAAAAGAATGGTGAAATTTAGCAAACGTGGTGCTTTGAAACACTATTCAGTTGTGTAAGCACCTAACAAATGCTCAATAAAAATGTACATTTAAAAAAAAGAACTTCTATCGCACTCAGAAGGACGTGTAGGGTAGCCTATATGACACTTAGATAAAACATAAAGGTTAGCCTGTGCATTGTGCTCAGCAGAATATTCAAGGGTATCCAATGTTCTGCGCGTAGAACAGTGAAGGATAGGTAATGTGTTGAACCTAGATAAATTGTGAACGATTATCCCAGGTATAGCACTTAGAATAATTGCAAATGATAGCCTATGTAGTAGTTTAGTTTAGTTTATTCATTTGTATTGCGCACCAGACCTGAGGGTAAGTGGGCGCAGGAGCAAACAAGTTTATTCTCAGCTTAGTTACAGTGCTGTACAGAAGTTACAGTGAGTACATTGGTTGGAGCAGTTACAATGAAGTCAGTGATATACAATTTAAAATATACATATTTACATAGTTTACAGTGGCATGGTAGGATAGGCAGTCAATTAACCGTCATTGTGTTTTATCCACAGGATGTAGTTATGTCTAAAGTGGGTGTAGGAATGCGGAGTCCTTAAGGAGGGCGGTAGGGAGTTCCAATGTTGGGCTGCTTTCACCTGAAAGCTGTTGCCGCCTGTTTTGGTTCGTTTGAACCTGGGAACTGTGAGCAGATTTGCATTTGAAGTCCTGGTACATTTAGAAGAATTGTGAAGGCCAGCCTAGTTATTGCTCCTAGATGATACTTCATAATTAGAAGAATTGCAAAGGTGTTGGGAAGGAGGAAGTCTGGCCCCTTCCCGCTAGGTGCTTTAAAGTAAGGCGAGATGCATTCAAGAAGGCACTATGATGGGCCCAGGGGGAGTGGTGGTCTGCGAGAGGAACGCCTTCCCATTTAACAAGGGCTTATTTTGAAATAATTAAATATAGTTTAACTGCATAGTATAGTATAAGGCGTAAACGGCATCGCTATTCTGCGTAGATATTAGTGATCATAGTTAGAAGGGAAGTCCTGCGCGGTAACGTTGCATTGCATGCACTAGGCCAAAATTCATGGCACAACACGATTCCCCAGTCATGCCCGAGCTCCCAGAAGGGCAGTTCACACCCCCTATCACCAGAACGTCTATTCATTGTTCTAAAAAGTGTTGCAAAGATGTGTTTCTCACCCAAGAAGAAAGTGCCCTACAAGGCTGTGATTACAGACCGGCACTTGGGGTGAATGTTATCTTACACTAGCCAAAGCATGATCCGGGTCACTCCCGGGTGACCACGAGTTATAGCCCATATAACTGACTTAACCTTACAATCCCTGAATTCCATGGCACCAGGTGCCCTTTGACCACCATCCCCAAAGTAACAAGTCCTGAAATGTTCAAAGACGATGGACAGGGTGTATCGTTGAAGCAACAATCATGTGATTTGTATTGCAAGGTGCTGGGAGGGATACATTATAGTTCAAAACGAGGACAGAGACCTTGGAGCCGGATGGCACGGAGGGAGTGAGTGAAATGTGTTAGTGAAAGTTAGAGTGCCCTGGAATCTCTTGTGTGTCCGTTTTAAGGTCTGCCCAGCGCACAGTTTGAGTGATAAACAAGCTGTATAGTAGGAGTATAATTAATTTGTTTTCTAACCTTCGAAGTGAGAAGATTAGACCTGCAGCACCCATGTGATGGAAGACGGACAGTATGGGATGGGACCAATAACCTGCAATCCCATATGGCTAAAGGCAGCACCTGTATAGGGTCCATCCAATCAGCTGCGTGGGTTTTTACTGTATGATATGCATTACTTACCGTAAAAGCATTTCTGATGGTTGTATCTGCTTAGACTCACATGCTGTGCATATGGTCCGACATCCAATGGTAAACGCAGAGTATTGCATCTTGTCTTTCGAGAATCGAAAGGGGACGTCGACATGGGTGTGCCTGTAACACTATCCCTACATGACGTGTAGTTTACCCAAGATCCCTCATGCGTCGAGGTCCCTCTGATTGTATTTTTTCTGCCAGAGGGAGCCTTATGACTATCTTGAGCGAGTACAGCAAAGAGAGAAAGTAGTAAGATGTCTATGTTCCTTCCATCCGAGCGGGGAGGAAGGGTGGGCACATGTGAATCTAAGCAGATACAACCATCAGAAATGCTTTTACGGTAAGTAATGCATTGTCTTCTGATGCTTGTTAATCTGCTTAGAATCACATGCTGTGCATAGACCAGCGAGCAGTACCCAGAGTTGGCGGTGGGTTATGAGAAGGAACAGTAGAGAAAAGATTTCTTAGAACTGCCTGACCCACCTGGGAGTCAGACCTAGAATGATTGTCTAGGCAATAATGTTTTGTAAAGGTGTGTACAGAACTCCAGGTTGCCGCTTTGCAAATGGGCTCAAGAGGAACATTTGCAATTAATGCTATGGAAGCCCCAGTGCCCCAAGTAGAGTGTGCTCTAGGCTTGAAGGGCAGCTCTCTTAGCAAAAGTGTAACAGAGTGTGATACCTTTGACAATCAATCTAGAGATAGTGGATTTGTAGACTGCGTCTCCTCTTCCTGCCACCACTGACACGAAAAACTGATTAGTTTTTCTTAGTGGTCGAGTTCTTTCCATGTAGAACATGACAGCTCTGCGTACATCCAGTGATTCTCCCAGGCTTGAAGGATTTTGAAAGAACATTGGTAGTTCTATCGACTGGTTCACATGGAACTTGGAGATGAATTTAGGCGCAAACCTAGGGTAAGTGCGTAGAACCACCGTATCTTTGTGAACTGTTACAAAGAGATCTAGGATTGAGAGCACTTGTAGTTCACTTACTCTCCTAATGGAGGTAATAGCTATTAAAAAAGCAGTCTTATAGGTGAGGTTTTTAAGACTCGCTCTGTGCATGGGCTCAAATGGTGCCCCCATAAGCCTAGTCAACACCATGTTTAGGTCCCATCCGGGAGCCGGATTAGAAATGGGGGTGAATTCTTTTCACTCCCTCCATGAAAGCTTTAATAACTGGTATCTTCCACCATGACACTTTCTGTTGTTATGTAGTGTAGGCTGAAAGCGCAGCTAAGTGCACCTTTAAGGAGTTAAAGACCAGGCCTGAGTCAAGAAAATGAGTTGGGTACAAAACAAATGTGTGTTGGAGAGCAGTTAAGATGCACCAGATGACAAACCGTTCCCATTTACAGGAATAGCAATACCTAGTGTTCGGTTTTCTTGCTTCCCTGAGAATGTCCATACATATCTGAGGGAGGTGCAGGTGCCCAAACTCTATGACCTCAGGAGCCAGGCCGCTAAGTTCAATGGGCCTCATTACGAGTTTGGAGGAAGCCATGCCCTTAATCAGGGCATGGCTGCCTCCAAACTCGGGTCTGGGTTCCCTGAATGGGGAAATACCGGGTCATTCTGACCTAGGAGGGCCCGGTATTTCCCCATTCAGGGAACCCAGACCCGGTACATCCCCATTCCCATTTCAGCCCCATAGGTCTCAGTGGGAATGGGGAGCATGCTAACAACGAGCCCGTCATTAGCATGCTGGGCCGCTCGCGGGACCCGCTATGGACACCTGGTGAAACCAGGTGTCCTGAGCGGGTCCCGCTCGTGGACCTCGTAATGAGGCGCTATGGGGTTAACAGCGCCGGCAGCTATACCGGCGCCGTTAACCCCATAACACCAGGGTCGTAATGAGGCCCAATGTCTGCGGGCATGGGTGAAGCGTCTTACCTCTGTCTTGCGACAATATGTTGTACGGGCAAGGCAGTCAGACTAGAGGAGCTAGGGACATCTCCATTAGATGAGCGAACCAGGGATGGCGGACCCACATAGGGGCTACCAATATCATCGTGACTGGTTCCTGGTGCATCTTGTGCACGATTTTGTTGAGAAGGGGAGTCGGGGGGGGGGGGTGGAAGCATAGACAAATTTCCCTGACCATGTTATTCAGAGTCTGTTCCCCTTGGAACGGTTCTGGGGGTATCTGGAGGCGTAATCTTGGCAATGAGCGTTCTCCAGAGTTGCAAAAAAAATCGATCTCTGTGAAGCCCCATTCTGCGAAAACGTTGGAGACGATGTCTCCGTGTAATCGCCATTCGTACTCCTTGGGCAATGGGAAGTCTCTGCTGAGTACGTCTGCCAGAAGATTGAGTTCCCCTGGAACATGTTGTGATAGCAGGAACATGTTGTGTTTAAGAGCCCACTTCCAAATGTTCTGGGACAGTTTGGACAGCCCTGGAGAGTGTGTCCCCCCTTGTTTGTTCAGATAGTACATGGCCGTCGTGCTGTTTGTGAGAATCAGTATCGTCTTCCCCTGCAGTTGTGTCTGGAAAGCTTTTAGTGCTTTGAACACTGCCAACAGGTTTATGTGGTTGGACGCTAGGTCTGACGAGCAAACTCTGTGCGCTGTCTGTTGAAGCAGATGAGCTCCTCACCCTGTAAGAGACGCGTCTGTAGTTAGAGTGGCTTCCACTGCAGGGATGGTGAAGGATTTCCCCTTCAAGAGGTTGTCCCTCGACCACTACTGCAGCGAGAGAACGAGGGCCGGCGAGACAACTACTAGATCGTCCCACTGTCCGCTGGCCTAACACCACTGGCTGTTGAGCCACTCCTGCATTAGGCGCATGCGCGCGTGAGGAACCAAGTAGATACAGGACGCCATCATTCCTAGCCGTCGCATAGCTTTGCGTACCGTCACCTCCCGACTGGCTACATACTGAGGGATTTGAAACAGCATGTTTTGGACCCTCTCATTGGAGGGGAAGACGAGGCCGTCCTTTGTTCGAATTAGAGCCCTTAGGAATTGTTTAACTTGACTGGGGTCTAAGCTGGATTTTTTCTCGTTCATAGAGAATCCCAGACTGAATAAAAGATCTATCGTCTGTTGGGTATTTGACAGACATGTTTCATAAGAGTCCCCTGTTATGAGCCGGTCTTCGAGGTAAGGATAGACCGGGATGGATTGCCTGCGCAGATGTGCTGCTGCCACCGCTAGTACTTTTGTAAATACCCTTGGTGCAGATGCTATGCCGAAGGGTAGTACCTTGAACTGATAATGCTTGTCTTGTATCATAAATCTGAGGTATTTTCTGTGCGCTGGCAACATTGAAATATGAAAGTATGCATCTTTCATGTCCAGTGTTGCCATGTAATCCCCCTGTGAGAGCAGTGGAATTACTTCCTGCAGACTGGCCATGCAGAACTTTTGTGGCTTTACAAACTTGTTCGCTGGGCGCAGATCTAAAACAGGGCGCATGGTTAGATCCTTTTTAGGTAAAAGGAAGTACACTGAATAAATACCTTCTTTTACCTGTGACAGAGGTACGATTTCTATGGCTCCTTTCTCTTGCAGTGTCTCGACTTCCTGAAGAAGTATGCGAAGATGGTCTGGTGTTAGTCATCTTGCTCGTGGAGGTCTGAATGTTGGGGACCGGGTGAACTCTATACAGTACCCGTCGGCCACGGTCTTTAGCACCCACTGGTCTGTAGTTATTCCCTCCCATGCCTGAAGGAACAATGTTAGCTGGCCCCCGACTGGGGAGGCATGGGAGGGGACCCGAATCTTCGAGTCATTTAGAACCTGAGGCCGGGGAGCCTCTACGGGTAGAGTTCCGGCCCCTTCCCTTCCCACGACGCTGACACCTATGGGGATACAGGGTGGTGTATCCACTGTTTCCCTGTGGAGAGTTCTAATTGTTTCCAGAGGAGTGTTGTTGTTGAGGGAAGCTTTGGCCACGAAAAAGCCGTTTGGACCCAGATCCTCGTCTTGTAGAGGGTCTTTGTGTAATTTGGTCCAGTGTTTTCAGGGTGGCATGCTCCTTTTTTGCGGTCTCGAGGGCCTCATCGACCGCCTTCCCAAACAGGTTGGATTCTTCCACGGGTTTGTTTATCAGTGACGCTTGCGTCTCTGGCTTGAATCCAGAGTTCCGTAGCCACGCATGTCTTTTCAGGAGTGTGCCCTGAGCTAGGGATCATCCAGCCGTAATCCAGAGTGTTCTTAAGTATGCTCTAGTTCACCTGTCTGCCCTCAGTGGCAGTGGTAAGGAGACGAGTACGTAGGGGTTTGGGAACCTCCTGTATGCCTTCCTGTAGTAAGGCCCGCTGAGCATTGGCGTAGCTGGCCAGCAGGGTCGTGTTGTTAGCAATACGTGTTGAAAACGCTGCTGCGACCGTGACTCGTTTCCCAAGGGCGTACGGACGTTTACCTTCTTTATCGGGGGTGCCTCGCCGATTGACAAAGGGACCCCTGACCTCTTTCTTGTGGTAATCACCACCAGAGAGTCTGGGGTGGAGTGACCTCTGATATACAGAGGATCCGAGGGAGAAGGACGAACAAGTTTCTCTATTCTAGGGTTAAAACCTCTTGTGAGAACAGGTGTTGACAAGGAGGGAGCTAGACGTATCTTAATGGAAGTGTGGGCCGAAGCTGCACGCAAGTGCACAGCTGTGGGCATCACAACAAGGAGCGTGAAGGACTGCCGCAAGAAAGACTGAGTGTGCAAAACCTGATTGCAACACACCGGCAGCACAGCAGTGGCACAGGTGGAGGGCCTGCTTCACCACTGAGGCTGCAGACATGGGAGGAGCGCTGCAGCAGTGTCCTCCACCTTGAGGCAATCCATGGAATTGGTGATGCTGAGGCAGGAGTGAGCCCACCTGCAGATGCTGGTAAGTGCACACATTTTAATGCCATATGAGTACTTGTTGAGGCCAGGAGTGCCCCCAAAGGACCCATTAACAACCCCCCCCCCCAGTCAGTGCAGGAGTGCCCCCAAAGGACCCATTAACAATCGCCCCCCCACCAGTCAGTGCAGGAGTGCTCCAAAGGACCCATTAACAACCCCCACACCCCCCCCCAGTCAGTGCAGGAGTGCCCCAATGGACCCATTAACAACCCCACCCCCCTCCAGTCAGTGCAGGAGTGCCCCCAAAGGACCCATTAACCCCCCCCCCCCCGTTAGGGCAGGAGTGCCCCAAAGGACCTATTCATTACCCAGACCATAACCCCTACAATACATGGCCGTCAACAGTCATATGCGTGTAAATGCAAATCGTCACTGTACTACCTGTCTGATGCATGTGATGCACCCATCAGGTACCACCACACAACTAATAGCATGCCCTCTGTTACCCCACAGCCATTTCAAGTGACAGTGACAACGCACAGCAGACGAGGCAAAGTGCACCTACACGTGGGTGTCCCAGCACCCCTGCCCAGGAGGAAGACGCAAGCTGCTCAGCAACTCTGCCACCAGCTGCATCTGGTACGGATGTACCAGCCAACATCACCATCTCCACGCTGCCTGCTGCCACACAGGTGCTACGCCCACCCATCATGCCCACAGAACCCACCCCTGAAAACATCTGCACTGCAGAGGAGGCTGCAGGCAGCGACAACAGTGCCCCAGCAGTGCGGTCTGATGTAGGGCTCATGGGGAGGTGCACAACCTGGATGACCTGGCATCCCTCCAAGACCTCCAGTTCAGCCCACCATCACTACATAGTCCAATGAGGTTGCCAACCCCCTCCATGGCTGAGCTGAATGCCCCCATGCAGCGGATGGAGGACCAGCAGGCCACCCATACCCAGCTAGTAGAAAGGCAGCTGGAGGAGTCCAGGCTGCAGAGGGAGAGTTACAGTGCATCTGTGCGTCGGCTCTCCAGGTCAATTGGATGCTTTGCCACCACCATAGTGACCCTGGCTCGCCATGTCTGGGAGCGCAACAACACGTCCAGCATTGCGGAGTCCATGTTGCTTGCCCAGCAGGCATATCTAGGACATTTGCCAACTATGCCAGCAACAGTGCCATCCACAAGCACCACCCCATCCAGCTCCACCTCTGCCAGCCCACAGAGGCGCTCAAGTCGCATAACGGGGTCTTCAGGCAAGGATGCCCATGCGCAGAAGCGCACACGCAAATGATGCCATGTGTGTTTGGCAGTGCAGGACACATACATGGACAAGACAGGTGTAAGGGCGTGGGTACGTTTGGGTGGTGGGGGGAGGTCCATTAGGGGGTTAGTAAATTGGGGCCTGGTTGGGGGTGGGTACGTTTGGGTGGTGGGTGGTCACGGGTGTACAGCTTCCCTACCCAATGCACCTTCTTCCCTGTTATGTTAAAAATATATCATCATTGAGAAAACCATTTATGAGTGGACATCCATCATTTCATTTGCAGTCCATCAATTTATTAACTGGCATCGTCATATCCATGCAATGCTGTCAATGTGCAGCCTCTCAAAAGCAAATGCGAATCAGTGCATCATTGTCCATCTAGTGCACACCCAGGAGGAGGTGGAGCCATCCCCATCCCCATCCGCATCTTCATCACCATCCTCATCCTCTGCGTCTGGGGGCAGCGGAATGTTCCTGCGCAAGCACAGATTGTGCAGCAAGGCACAAACGAGCGTAATTTTACCCGTCTTCACTGGGCTGTAGAGCAGTGGTCCGCCAGATCTGCTCAAGCAGCGGAACCGGGCCTTCAGTAGTCCAAATGTCCTCTCAATCATGCCACGTGTGCGGACGTGTGCCCTGTTGTACGCCTCCTCATGCCTGTTCCTTGCCCTCCGTACAGGCGTCATCAGCCATGGCGTGAGTGCATATCCAGCATCACCTACATGGGATGTAGATGTGGGGGACATGTCAGTGTTTGTTGTATCAAGTCTTCATCAGATACAGTGCAATCTTGTGTCATTGTTCAATCATCCATATGTGCCAAGCAGTGGTTGAACCGGTGGGTGATTACCATTCCTGGGTCATTGTCGTCGACGTTGGCATCTGGACATTGATCAACGAATTGATGTGCATATGTAGTTGCCCCTGCGGGCAATAGTGGTTGGTAAGTATGGCATTGTGCAGTGATGTACACACATGGCGGAGTCAATCAATTGACTGTGATGTTGTTGTCGATGCAGGATGTCTCATGTGCAGGCATCGTGTGCATTGGGGGCAGTGGTGCATAGTGTGGGTGGATGTATTGAGTGGCTCCAGTTGTATGGGCCAGTGGTAGTATCGGTTGTGTGTCTCATGTGGTAAGGTGTGTACGGGCACACTGTGGCAACCTGTCATGTGTAGCTTTGTGATGTGTGGGTTGTGCTGACTGTTCACTAAACGGGCGGGAGGGTGATGCATGTGCAGTCGTAGCAGCCCACTCACATAGGTCATTGCCCTGGACATACCCCACTCCCCTTCCCCTTCCACAGGGTCTGTCCATTGGCAGTTGTACTCACCCAATAGCCATGTGCTTTGTCCAGCGTAGCGTTCCATGTACCGTGGCAATGTCGAATTCCGCAGAACCATTGAGTCATGGGTTGAGCCCAGGAAACGTGCGCAGCAATGTGTTATCACTTGTCCGGCATCACATAACATCTGTACATTCAGTGAGTGGTACAGTTTCCTATTGCGGTACACCATCTCGTTAGCACGTGGTACTGTCAGCTCTATGTGGGTGCAGTCTACTGCACCTATGCAATTTGGCATGCCTGCAATTGCATGGAAGGCCAACTTGGTGGCAATGACCTGGGCAAGGGTACGGGGTAGGGCGATGTGTTCCGACACATGCTGCAACAGGGCATCCAGTACCTGTACCAATATTTTGTAGAAACAGGGTTGTGATAGCCCGTGCAGCTCACCAACTGTGTGCTGATAAGTTCCGGTGCCAAGAAAATGCAGTACTGACACCACCTTCAGGGGCGGGGGATGGCGGTGGTGATGTCAATGTGGCTGCTGATGTCGTCCTCTATCATGGTGGTGATGTACATGATTGTTGGACGGTGCAGCCGGTATAATGTGTGGATCTGTCCTGGGGTTAGGTTCCAGGGTGAGGCCCTGATGCGTGGTATTGCAGGCTGCCTGCGGGGTCGTGCCGGCTGACCAATAGGGTTTGGCATGGGTACTGGGTTTGCAACGTGCCGCCTGCACCTCCTCCACCTCTGCCTCCTCCTCTGCACCATTACTGCCATCATGTGCGGTGCTGCCTGTTGGTTCAATAGCCCCAGTCCCAGTGCTACTAGAGCTGCTGCCTGCATAGTTCTGTTGGAGTTGGCCTGGATGTGGCCCTTTTGTAGGCTCCCAGTGGCCTGCTGGGTCCAGTCAGGCTCATTTGGTGCACCTGTGGCCTGATTCAGCTCACCAGGCACCGTTTAAAGTCATGTTCGCGGTGGTGGCGATACCGCCACCGTGTTCGCGTTTTTTGCGCTATTTTTGTGGCGGTGTTTCCATGTCCATGGTACTCGGCATGCTCGCGGTGTTTCGTATTGCCGGTAACGGGGGGGGGGGTTTCTGTGCAGGCGAAGTTTACGGGTGCCTTGACTCCACTGTTGCAGTTTATAGTGGTGGTATTTCCGGGTTCGTAGGTCATCATTTGCGATCGCGGAAACGGTGCCGGTATGGTTATACCGGCAGCGTTAAGTCCGGACCGCAGACCTCGTAATGAGGCCCATTGACTCTCAAATGCAACACATTCAAGGCCCACACAGTGGCCCAGTCCCTTTATTTGTAAAATAGTACAGGCAGTTGTTGTGAGTCTGAGAGTGTAAAGATGGACAGAGCATTGTGAGAAACCTGAGGACATCCTCACACCTACCCCCCCTTGGATCTCCTTCTCCTTGGATCTCCTTCTCAGGTGGCCAGGGAAAGACCACCGCTTTTGGATCCTGACCCTAGGGCAGTGGTCTTCAAACTTTTTTGGCCAGGGCCTCCCTGAGCAAAATTTGGGCAGGTCGGGACCCCCCAGAAATGCCAAATGGACAGTATATATTGCGCGCCGTCACCTGCTCCCATCAAAGTCGCTGGGCTCCCTCATCCCACTCCTACCCAGTCGCTGGTCTCTCCCCACCCCATCACACACCCAGGGCTCTCCCCACTCTGCTCCCATCACTATCCCATGGTTCCCGCCCATTGTGCTCCCACTATAGTCCCTCGGTTCCCCCATCCCGTTCCCAACACAGTCTGAGGGCCAGTGGCGGCTGGTGAATCTTTTTTAAGTGGAGGGGCATTAAGGGGAGGTTCGGGGGGGTTTCCCCCCTGTGAATTTTTTTTTTAAATAATAGGTTAAAATGTTGCATTGTAGAGCATACTTTTAACAAAAAATGGGTAAATAGCCAAACAGTTTGCAATTGTTGCTGGGAGTCCAGGGGGCAGGCATTGATATTTTATTTCTATCGCGCTCGTACACAAGTGTTTCAGAGCGTGACAAGGCAAGGGAGGGGAACAGAGGAGAATAAAACAGCGATCTTACTAGGCCCAGTGACATTGAGAACGCGCAAGTGTGAGGGGAAAAGTGCATGGAAGGGGGGAGAAGTGGAAAGTGCGAAGCAGAGGAGAAACAGATAAATAACAATAAATAAATAATAAAGGCAACAAACAGTGGTAGTGCAGCCAGCAATTTGCAAGTGCTACGTTTAATGCAGCAGACAGGGTAGGTCTGATAAGTGCAGGAAGAAAGATGGTTCTCCTCAAGTTTTAGAGTGGCAGGGCGCTGTTCCAGAGGGAGGCCCCAGCCGAAGACGGAGATCTACCCCCAGCTCGTTTCTTTGATAAACGACTGACCCCGAGGGAGTTGGAGGTAGAGGAGTGAAGAGCTCGAGAAGGGAGGTATTTGCGGAGGAATAGCTGAAGGTATTTTGGACCGAGGCCCCAGAAAGCCTTGTGGACAAGGCAGAGGGTTTTGAATGATAGATGTCCGGTAAAAAGATACCATCCCTGTCCCCTGGGCCCCACTGGTCCTAACACAATGAACATGATTATGTGTATATGCAAGGCGCTGCACATTCATACAGCAATCACTCTATCATTCACATGAGCATCCATCACCATACACTCACTCATAACGCATCCATACACATGTTTAAATAAAAACAATGAACATAAACGTACCTTCTGCATTGGCCTGTGTGTGGGTGCTGCTCCAGCTGCTCTGTCCGTATGTGCGAGGAGGCGCAGGAGCTCCCCCTCGGACATACAGACATGCAGTGCCCCAGCCAGCATTTCCAATGAGCTATGCAATGCTGGCGAAGCAAAACGCCCCAGCACTTGCATGGCTCAGTGAGCATGTGCGGCTGGGGAACTAAACTGAACTGTCAAAGGGAAACAGTGTTTCCCTTTGACAGTTCAGCCAGCCCAGGAGCACTCCATTAGCTGGATAAAGCAGCTGAGGGAGCGCTCACTGTTTCACTGGGCTGACTCCTTAGCTCCTCCATAATGGGTGAGGGGCCACTATGCAGTTAGTAATGTTGACCATTGTTGCTGAATATATCACAATTTACTTACATTTTAACACAAAGCACCCCTTTGGGTACTATTGAAACAGTGGGCTTCATAACTACTCTGGCGGTAGCTGTGCCGGTAAAACCGGCACGGCTGCCACTGGAGTTGCATCCGGGTCTGGCACCCGCGAATGGGCAATTACTAGGTCATGCCGAGTTAGGCGGACATGATAATTGCCCTTTCGAAGGTGCCGGTAGATCCCCATTCCCATTTGAGCCCCATATGGCTCAAATGGGAAGGGGGAGCTCGGATGCACCGGCACCGTTAATAACGGTGCTGGTGCATCCGACGAGCTGAGGTCAGACCTGGCGGGGGCTGTCAAGCACCCACGAGCACAACTCTTACTATGGCGGAACGGTAGCAACGGTGCCGGTAGCTTACCAGCACCGTTGTTACTGGTCCGCCATAGTAGTAATGAGGCCCAGTCTGTGACTAAAGGAATGAATATCCATTTACAACTGTGGGCCACTTTTTTATTGTTGCCTGAGACAGTTTCATGCTTCAGCCCGCCCATGTGGGCCACCCCTGCCCATTTCTTCCAATCTAAATAAAAAAAAAAAAAAAAAAAAAGAAATCTTTTTTCATGCTGAGCTCTCAGGGCCCCCCTGGGATGCACCCGCGGACCCCTAGGGGGTCGCGACCCACAGTTTGAATACCACTGCCCTAGGGGGTGGAGATGCGAGGGAGGATCACCCGGGTGGAGGGTCCTTGGGGATTGGGGAGAGGATATCTGCAGGAGAGACATGTTAATCCCCTTTTCCTTGTAATGGTAATCCACCTGTCTTTATAGCCTTTTACCAATTCATCCCCCCTCAGTCACACCACTATAGTACTGGGACGAGGAAGAGGCGACTAGGAGTAGTACACACTAACATGTAATTTCACAACTCTGGTACTGAGGCCTGACGGCTGTTGTGAGGGTCAGGCATGTCCAGAGAATAGCAGTAACTATGGTCAGGCAAATGGGCTCAAGGACTTGCACCTGCAACCTGTTAAGTGGTTGCAGGTGCATAAAAGGTGGAGCCGACAATCAGAGATGGGAGACCAGCAGGAGAGAAGTTGGACCGGGTTTGTTGGGCCTGCGAGGATAGAAATCCTGTCAAGAAGGAGGCTGCTGAGGAAGGTCCTGCCTGGAGGCCAGGACGCTGGCAAAAATCCTGAAGAGACTGCGATGCCGAGGTCCAGGCGGACTGCGAAAGGGTCAAAGCTGTTACAGCCTCCTTGGTCGGGTGCCCACAGCTGGAGCTCTGGGGCATGGAAGAGACTCTAGTGCTGCAAGCTACCGGCAGCGTCGGCGGGTGGTGAGTGGAGCTCCCGGCAACCCACAGAGAGCTTTCCAAAGTGCGAGCAAGGCTCGCAACGCTACAGAGACATGGACACGGAGCAGAGAGCAAGGAAAGAAGATGCTCGCAGGAGCCGGCAGGCACGGGTGAATGAACAAAAGGGAACACTTGTACCGGGCACTCCTGGGGCTACTTCAGTGCAAATGTAATTGATGGGTGAACGAAAAAATAGATATGCAAGTAAAAGTGAACCCAATGTGAGGGGTTATATGATCCAGTTGAACTATAAGAGAACGCCTTGTGAATTAAGAATTATTGACTACCAAACTAAGGACAGCTTTGATAAGCTTATGAATGGAAAGCAAGAAGGTGTGAAACGCACTTAATAAATATGGAAAGGCAATGAACAAATCCTATGAAATAAAGTGAAAAGCAAGTGATGAACATTATTGAAGAGTGTGAAAGTAATGTGGTGAAGGAAAGTAGGCACCACGGATTGAACTATATAAAAAGAACACATTGTGGCCAAGCCAAGAGGCTGCCAAGGAGAAGCCAAAGTGAAGGTGAACCAAACACAGAGGCAGTGACAGAGAAACCTGTGTGGGCAAGAAATCCTACGGTTGCGTGACCTGTGATGGGTGGACCGCGTGGTCCAGCAACTGCGCTTAGACCGAGGATACCCTGTTTGCGAAAGTCAAGGAAACATACAGATATGTATGAAAGAGATTGCTGAAGTGAAAGCAGAAGAAAGTAATCTGTGTAAACCATTAAGGAATCATAAGGAGTGTGAAGTCAACCTGGAACTGGTTTTGAGTACTAAGAGACTAAAACAAAGTATGAGCTGACAAGCAGATGTTTTGGGGAAGGAAAACCTAAGACCTTGTGAACTTTATTGCTGCCTTGGGGAAGGGAACCCAGAGACTTTGTGGAACTTTCTTGACCTTGGGGAAGGGAACCTCAAGAATGTTTCGAACTGTATTGAACTTGGGGTAAGGGAGATGGAAAATTAGCCAAGAGTTGGAAGAAGCTCAGAACTTTATTTGGAACACTATTTCCTTTGTTGCTGACTTCTCTTCACATTGTTTAGCTTTAGTTGTAAGGGAAAGCATGGGTCTTCCACACAGACAGACTTAAGCTGAACTTACTGACTCGGACAATTCTTAGTTTCTTTAGGGAAGGAAATCCCACCTTAGCATAGGGCAAGTTAGGCCTTACACCATCCTGACATTTAAGTTATATTGATATTTTATTTCTATCGCGCTCATACACAAGTGTTTCAGCACACGACAGGGCAACGGAAGAACAAAACAACAATCTTACTGGGCCCAGTGACATTGAGAATGCGCAAGTGCATGGGAGAGGGGAGAGGGGAAAGATCAAGGAAGGGGGGAGAAGTGGAAAGTGCAGAGCAAAAGGAGAACAGAATAAATAATAATAAATAATATATAATAATATATAATATAATAATAATAAACAAATAAATGAATAATAAAAGCAACACAAGTGGCAGTGCAGCCAGCAAGTGCTGAGTTTAAGGCAGCAGACAGGGTAGGTCAGATAAGTGCAGGAAGAAAAAAGGGGGGGCTGTATGGCTACAGATACGGACCCCAGTCGGAGGCAGTGCGGGAGGGTGGCAGGGTGACCAGGAACCTGGGCCCGGAGGACAGAGGGAGGCCAAGTGCACGGTACCAGGAGAGAACAGATCAGCAGGGGAGAGGGGGGGCAAAGGCAGAAGTAAAGAGGAAGGTCTTGAGGTGGTTCCAGAACCAGAGATGGTTCTCCTCAAGTTTCAGAGTGGCAGGGAGGCTGTTCCAGAGGGAGGCCCTAGCCGAAGACAGAGATCTACCCCCATCTTGTTTCTTTGAAAAACGACTGACCCTGAGAGAGTTAGAGGTAGAGGAGTGAAGAGCTTGAGAGGGGAGGTATTTGCGGAGGGATAGCTAAGGGTATTTTGGACCCATACCCCAGAAAGCCTTGTGGACAATGCTGAGGGTTTTGAATTTAATCCCATTGTCCACTGGGAGCCAATGGAGAGATTTCAGAGCTGGAGAGATACGATCCCAGGGCTTGAGGCCAAGGACAAGTCTTGCAGTCCTGTTCTGGATTAATTGCAGAGGGTGGAGAGTAGAGGCATGTAGGTTTAGAAAGAGGCTGTTACAATAGTCCAACCTAGAGAGAACCAGAGCTTGGGACACAGTGAGCTTCTGGGGGGAAGGAGAGGAAGGGCAGAGTACATCTAAGGATTTGCAGTTGGAAGTTTGACTTTTTAGAGACATCAGAGATATGGGCCGAGAAGGAAAGTGTGGAGTCAAAGATGACACCATGGTTCTTAGCCTCACAGGTGGGGGTAGGAGGAGGGCCAAGGGAGGCTGGCCAGAGAGTGAGGGGAAAGGATGGAGAAGGTGTGCCGATGAGGAGGATCTCAGTCTTGCTGGCATTCAGACAAAGATCATTGGCGGAACACCAATCTTGAATGGCAGTGAGGCAATCAGAGATGGGAGAGGAGGTGGCTGAGGGCAGCCTGAAAATGTGTAGGGTGTTGTCAGCGTAGCACTGGAAATTTGTGCAGAAAATGTCAATGCAGTGGGCGAGAGTTGCCAGGTATTGGTTGAAAAGCCAGGGTGAGAGGTTAGACCCCTGGGGAACCCCACAGGTGGAGAGGAAGATAGATGATAGAAGGACCCCAGTTGGACCTGGGAGGGTCGATCAGAGAGGAAAGAGGTCAGCCAGGCCAGAGCCTGATCAGTGATACCCAGGTTATCACGGAGACGATTAAGCAGGATGGTATGGTTGACCGTGTCAAAGGCAGAAGAGAGATTGAGTAGGATGTGGACAGAGGGAATGTTAGAGTCAAGGTTGGAGAGCAGATCTTCACGGATGTTCAGGAGAGCAGTTTCCGTGCTTCTGGCAGCTCTGAAGCCAGACTCGTGGTCATGGAGACAGTCAACAGAATCAGAATGAAGGTTAAGCTGGGAGATGGCCAGCTTTTCCAGGAGTTTGCCCAGAAAGGGAGTAATGGAAATTGGGCGATAGTTAGCCGGACAGGAAAGATCAGCTATGGGTTTCTTGAGAAGGGGATGCACAAGGGAGTGCTTCAGAGGGGAGGGGGGGCAAAGGAGTGGTTGCAAATGTCATCAAGGGCCATAGCGAGGGTGTCAATGTGGTCATTGATGACTTTTAGATGAACCGGGAAGAACCTGTTTTGACAAGGCTTCTATAGGTCGGACTTGTCTAGCGACCTCATCGGGGGAGAAAAGAGGAAAGGATAAGAAGGGGAGTGTGGGGGTGGCTGAGGGAGGGTCAGCAAGCACAGATGAGGAGCGGAAGGACGAGGATAGGCTGGAGAGGATATATATGGGTTTTTGAGATAAAGTGAGAGGCAAGGGCATTGCAAAGAGCCTGGGAGGCAACAGGAGGGGTAGAGACTGCAGCAGGGTTGGCCAGCTCCTTGCAGATTATAAAGAGTTTGGCAGAGTTGTTAGATGCCGCCGAGACACAGGCTTGAATATGGACTCTCTTCTTGGTGAGGACAGAGAGTTGGTTTTGCCTTTGGAGCAGACGACGGGCCAGTTTGTCAGAGGATGAACAAGAAGCCCTCCATTTCCTCTCAGCCGCCCTACACTTACGTTTAAGTGTAGCAAGGTCGGAGTCATACCAGGAATTGCACTTGGCTTTGGACTTCAAGTGGATCCTCAGGAGAGGGGCGAGAGCATCAAGAGTATCAGAAATAGAAGAGTAGAGAAGGGATAGGGCTGTGTCCGGGAGTGAGTCAGTCAGAGGAGGAGGAGGGGAGAGAAGGTGGCAACGATAGCCTCGACTGACATGCGCTTCATTTCAAGTTGATAAAAGTATTTTGTTTGAACTTTAAATCTGTTGCCTAATCTTGCTTCATGATGCCTTCAGAAATGGTGTCAGGATTGGGATGCAGCTCAACCGATAGAAGATGGGGAACCCTAGAATTTGAGAAGTTTAGTGCCAGAGCATCAGACCCATCAGTAACAACAAAGGGCTCTATTGGGTTTGATATTTGTAGCAGTAGCGAGATTATTCCCCCTGGTGAAAGAAGACCAATACCCACTGATTTGATTCTAATTCCACCCCTTGATACTTATATTAGACTAGCACCGAATCTGGGCTAGCATGGAGGTTTGGAATTAATGTGGTAGCTGTTGTTTTAGACCCAGACTTTAGAGGTGAAGGTAAGGTGTTATAAAATCACAGGAAGGATCTGTTCCAAATCCATCAAGGGCATAAAGTTGCTCAAGGGGTGCTTGAGAAAGCAATGTTCTATAGGGTTAAAGAGGGGCTCGAGGTTTCAGAGAGGCAGATGAAATGCCCGATTCCCCTCCCAAACCTGAACCCAGAAAAATTCAAGAGGAATAACTGGAAACACTTTCAGACCTAGCCTTCACCAGCCTGGAGACACCACTTCAGAGGGCTTGCCAAAAACACATTTGGTTGTCCTTAAGAGTCACAAGCAGGTGGTTCTAGAGATAGCCCATTCACATCTACATCTGACGGGAGGCCATCTAAGACAGTCCAAGACGAAGGCCCAAATAACTAATACATTTGACTGGCCCGGAATACATGCCGATATTAAAAAATGTATTCAGGCTTGCGAAATGTGCCAGAAGACTGGCACTAATATGCCACTGCCAGTTCCCTTAAACCCATTACCAATCATTGAAATTCCATTCTCAAGAATTGGTATGGATATTGTGGGACCCCTAGAAACTTCCAAACTGGGAAATCAATACATTCTGGTGATAGTGGACTATGCGACACAGTACCCAGAAGCCTTTCCCCTGAGAGCAAACACCACACCACACATTTTGAAGCACTTTCTCCTGTTCTTTTCCTGAATGGGATTTCCAAAGGAAATATTAACTGACCAGGGCTCTACTTTCATGAGCAAACTCATGGGGTAAGCTAAACAACTATTACATATCACCACACTACGAACATCAGTCTATCATCCCCAGACAGATGGCCTTGTGGAAAGATTTAACAAAACCCTCAAGACCATATTACGGAAATTGGTGGAACATCATGGTAGAAGCTGGGATCAAATGATTATATGGGCTTTGTGTGCAGTTAGAAAGACCCCTCAGGATTCCACTGCATTTTCCCTGTTTGAATTGTTATATGTCCTAGGATGTCCTAGATATGTTGAGGGAAACATGGTAGGAGAGAGAAGAAGCCCCAATACCCCTCTCACAAACGGCAACTAGGCTTAAAGAACATATAGGTCAAAAAGTACTAGTCATCATCATAAACTTTATTTCGGTTAATCAACCATGAAAGTACATACTAATAAAAGACAATGGGCCTCATTACGAGTCCGGCGGTAACCGAGGCGGTAAAACCGCCGGACTCGTATTACCATTACGCCTCCGTGATTTCCGGAATTACTGGGGCATTACAACCCCGGTTTCCCGGGAATCATGGAGGCGGAATGGTGTTAATCCCCATTCCCATTGAGTCCTATGGGACTCAATGGGAATGGGGATCATGGAAACACCGGCAGCATCTCGTGATGCTGCCGGTGTTTCCTCGTCCGCCTGCAGGCGGGCGGTGTTAAACCCGCCAGGTCAGACCTGGCGGGAACATCAGCTCCCGCCTGCAGGAGTCGGGATCAGGCGGTCCAGAAACAACGGTGGCGGCGGGTTTACCGCCACCGTTATTTCCGGACCGCCTGATTTGTAACGAGGCCCAATGGGTCTCAATATGACTTTGGTGATAGCCGTGCCAGTAAAACCGGCACGGCTGCCGCCGGAGTTTATTTTTTCCCGGCACCCGGGAATGGGCAATTACCGTGGAATTACAGCCCCGGCGGGCCCGGTAATTGGCCATTCCCCGGGCGCCAGAAACCATTACTCCCCATTCCCATTTGAGTCCCATTGGACTTAATGGGAATGGGGAGGATGGATGCGGTGTCGGTGCATCCGTCATGGTCTGCGAGCGGGTGCCGGTCCCCCCGCCAGGTCAGACCTGGCGGGCTGACAGGCACCCGCTCGCACAACTCGTAGTATGGTGGTATGGTAGCAACGATGCCGGTAGCTACCGGCACCGTTGTTACCGTACCGCCATAAGTGTAACGAGGCCCAATGACTTCATGATTAAAATCAGCATAACCAATTTGACATTTCCAAAAGCTAGATTAAAAAACACATAAAATCAAGAGCGAATATTCGCTACAAAGTGCAAGTGTTTTACAAGAATAAAACACAATTTGAGATTGGTTTGTAGTGAGTGGCAAATTAAGCTAGGAGATGACCCACAGCTACTATACACGTAACGAAACGTAGGCTGAACTGGCTAAAATTAGTGAAATCTGTTGGATCAGGTCTAATGGAAAAACAGAAGAGGAGAGTCAATGGCTCGCAGCCACTTCTGCATGGCATCAATATTCTAGTTAGGCGCATTGTAACTGCGTTCAGGTTTACACCCCAAGTAGCCAGGCTCTATGAATGTAATGTGCCATTGCACGAGCACCATGTAGATCTGTACTCTGGCTCAAAAAGTTTAGAGCACTATCCGAGTCTCAGACGCCAGCCTCTCTCAACATTGACATCAAATACATTTTTCTCAAGTTGATTTTTCTAGTACAAAACAATAGGAAATTGCAAAACTGTTTCAATACCCTCCTCACATAGAGGGCACATACTCGCATTAGCAGGTAACCAATTTTGGGTAAAAGAAGCCAAGGGGAGGATCCCCAAACAAAAGCGTAGATACAAAGACTGTTCATAGGCTGGGTACATTTCATCACGGTATAGCTTGTACCCATGTTGATGCCTCTGATCGAGATAACAAAAGCCAAGTTTCAAGTGCGAGGCATGGTTAGGCAAGATTTGTACAGTACTGTACTCAAGGTTCTGAGGCATTTACACTACTTTGAAGTAGGAGCAAAATGGCATTCAGGTTACTTAGATAGAGGAGCAAAAAGGCAAAGATTATTCAGAATATGTACAGAAAGGATCACAAGTATTCCCATCCAGGAAGCCTCACAGGTGCAGCAGGCCGGAGCTGAGCAGGAGGAGAAAGCTAAAGGTAGCCAACAGAAAGCAGGAGGGGGAGTAGATTAAGTCAGAGGCTGTAGTGCTCAGTATGTGGAAAAGGCAGGAGGTGGAGTCTACAATGCCGACAGAGGAGGGCCCAAGGAGTCCATAGGGAATGAAACGAACCAGCACAGCCGGCGAGTTCCACTGGAATGGGAAGCTGCTTTAAAGCAGAGAGGTGTCATGACCCACAGAACGCGCTCCTTCTGGACTTCCTGGTCCTTGTCACGGCGGGGCTTGCATTCATTGTTTCTCCCAACATGGGTGTATCACGTGACACGCCTCGCACCAGCCTTCACGGCAGACGTACGTTCCATAAATATGCCACGCCCGCGCGTCTCAATGCTATTGCGAAGTAGCGACCAGACGTGTGCTCCGTAGCTCGCGGTATTGTTTCCCTTGCTTTTTCCACTCTAACGCAATTCTAGTCCCTTTCCTTCCTTTCTTGATTCCTGGACTCGTGTGCTAGTTGCGCACCCTGTTATTTCCTGGATTCCTGGACCCCTCCTTACCGGTACTTGAACGCACGCTGGAGTCGGAAGAGACTCGTGCAGCCTTATTCAAGACTCGAGCAGTACGCAAGAAGGCATCGATCAAGAAATCCAGCAAAGATCGAACTCAGATGAGAAGGGGGGGGAACTCCTTGACAAGAGGCCGCAGTGACCCACCAAGCAGAACCCTGCACACCCGCGTATGATGAAAGCGGGAGGGGAGCCTGGTCGACTGAAACCGAAGCCAGTTGATTAGAGCCAGGACCAGCGATGCAGGTAGAGGGTCTGAGCATGAGGTATGCCCGGCAGGGCTGTTGCAGTCACACACCAATGGCCAAGTCAGGCAGAGGAAGCAGGAGGAGGAGTCTTAATGCCGGCAGAGGAGGGCCCGATGAGGAATGGTCAGCAGGGCTGCTGCAGCCACTCTCCGATGGTGGAGTCAGGCAGGAGGAGGAGTCTTAATGCCGGCAGAGGAGGGCCCGATGGAGTCCACAGGGAGTAAGGAGGAACACCACAGCAGCCAGGTTCCGCTGGAGAGGGCAGCTGCTTCAAAGCAGGAAGGCTGAAGTGAACCGACAAGCAGAAGTCCTGTGCGTCCAGGCACGATGTAAGTGGGAGGGGAAGCTGGTTGCTTGGAATCAAACAAGCAGATTAGAAACAGGACCGGAGACACAGGCAGGCTCTGCGTATGAGGGAAGTCCAGCAGGGCTGCTGCAACTGCTCTCCAATCCATTCACCCGCGAGTGATGGAGGCGGCAAGGGGAGAGCCGCCGACAGAGGTTCTGAAGGCCAGACCTGACGCGTGGGGGCGAGAACAGGAGACTGAGGTCCCGATCGCCTGCGAGTGGCAGATGCAGGCAGGGTCGGCAAGCCCTGCCCCGATGCAAAAAGCCAGAACAGAAGGCAGAGGACCACACACGCCTGCGAGCAATGGAGGCGGGTAGGGGAGAGCTGCTGACTGAAGCACTGCACCACACGAAGAGCTGGGACAGAAGGCAGAGGACCACACACGCCTGTGAGCAATAGAGGCGGGCAGGGGAGAGCACAGAGGATGGATGCAGGGAGAGGTCTGGCCAGAACAACACAACAGGAGACCAGAGTCATAGGGGTCCAACCACGATTGAGGACCGGACCGGCGCGGCAGGTAGGGGTCTCTCGTACCTGTGTGAGAAGATGGCGGGAAGAGGCCTGGCTGCAGGAGGAGCTCCCAGCGTCGCAGAGCAGGAGAAAAGGTCTGATTCTTGGAGGAACCCGGTCTGGCGGATCCACAGACACAGAGGTGCAGGATTTCCAAGTGAGGTAAGAAAAACTGCTGTAAAAACGGTATTTTTTAAGGTTTGAAGCAGCCTGAAGCGAGGAGGCACCGGTTCAGGCAGCTGGTTCTGCTTCTGGTTAAACCCAACCAGCTCCGAGAATGGTATCCAGGTGGCTTACAAGTTGATTGGATTGGTCCTACCAACTCAAAAGGAAGAAGTCGTCCTTGAAGGGGCTTCTCTGTCGAGATGAGTTTCAGCGATTTGGACCTGCAGCAGGGCTTTACCGGGCAAACCAACGGTCCAGGAGTTGCAGCAGTCGTCTTCCATCAGCTCGTCTTTGGTTCGTTCGTTCCAGTGGTCGACTCTGCCTTCCAAGCTTTGAGACTTGCCTTTTATCCAGTTTCCTCCCATTCATTCCAGCCTAGCTGCCACTCATCCAGCAGGGTGGCTGTCCTTGCCGGATAGTCAGGCAGCCAATCACACCGGAGTCCATTCGGGTCTCCTAGGAGACTAAGCACAGGGAGTTTCAGGCACCTCCCTCACTTCCTGCCCACCCCAGACACTCGGGCGCCAGAGGCAGTCTTCAGTCCTGAAGTCCACCAAAGGCGATGGAACAAAGGGACCAAACCTGGTTTGACGCGCAGAGACAAACACTTGAAGGACCTTTCCACAAAGAAATGGCGAAAAAAGAAGACCGGGACCTGTTTAAACAAAGGGGGCTCAGACGCCATCTTGAAAAACATGGCTCCCGTGGATTTGAGCTACCGGAGCTACAAATAGCTTGCGGTCAGGAAAAATCATGGTAATACCACTGCGACCAGCCATTCTGAGAGGAAAGGGTAGCATTTGACTGCTACATGAGTTTCTAGACACAGGGGACACTAGGTATCCCCTCCAGCACTCTGTTGTAAGACAGGGTGTGCTGGGTCTAGGAATTTAAAAAGACTAGTAAAGCCAATTTAACTTTACATTCTCTGGTAAGCAGTAGTTCATCACAGAGAAGGTATTTAAACCTTCGGAGAGCCTGTAAGGCTTCCCTGTGCCACTGCACTGAGGGTGCTGTGTGCCACATATGAAATATGATGCCTATGGAGTTGTCTAAAATTTCATAATCAAAGAACACAAGAGTAAAACACACATCAAAATACATGAGCTAGTTGGGAAAAAAGGGTCACACTCTCTCCAGGTAAACAAATCAAGTCCTCAAAATCCAGCAAAATTGCTGGGGGTCTCTAAGGTGGAGAGAATTGGCACATTTAGGAGAATTTTCCCTAACAGGCATCGACCAACAAACTATTGTTACCTCTCTACCTGATCTTTACCTTGATACTCCCTATCATTGAGGGTCTTCCAACAGCAGGATAGTTCCACAGGTCTATCAGGTCAAGTTCACAAAATATGGTCCTGACATGGGATGTCCATAATAGACTCCTGCCACTCACCATTTCTAGGAGGTGTTGTACTGTCTTCCGATATCTTTCAAGGCTGCACTGCTTCCAGAGTCTGGCCCAAAAGACAGCTCGTCTAGCTCGGATTTGGACATTAACCGACATACTGCCAAGCTCCAGAAAAAGCAAGGCTGTAGGGGCATTGACAGGAAGCAACAACAGCTTCTTCAAACAAATGTGTTCTTAACTACAAATCTTCAGAATGTTACTATACCCCCACATTTCGGAGCCGTACAAGCTAGCAGGGATAGCTTGCCTATGGAATACGTCTAAAGCAGGGGAAACTGCACCCCTTCCATGTTTCACATGGAACGTCAAAATGGCTCGCCCAACCTTCTTTAGTGTGGCAGATGATTTGTCAATCTGGGCCGTCCAACCGCCAGACTCCTCAAGTCTCAGTCCTAGGTAATCATAAAAATCCACCTGGTCCAACAGGGAGTCCTCAACTTGGACCTAAAGTGATCTAGTTTTCTCTGATTTAGGTCTAAAAACCATCAATTTGGATTTTTCAACATTCAAACTCAGGTCCAACTCCTGAAGTTTTTTCAGAAATACAGATATGGACCTCCTCAAGCCTTGCAGAGATGTTGCTATAAGGACTGCATCGGCC
This sequence comes from Ambystoma mexicanum, assembly GCF_040938575.1. Taxonomy (NCBI): domain Eukaryota; kingdom Metazoa; phylum Chordata; class Amphibia; order Caudata; family Ambystomatidae; genus Ambystoma; species Ambystoma mexicanum. The sequence continues at coordinate 842,161,116 of NC_090938.1, forward strand.
GCACAGAACAGGGCTGGGTACTTATCGGAATCAATATTTGGGCAACCTTGGCACTCCCTTAGAAATCTATAATTTCTTGTACATATATGTTGAAGAGGAGGGGTGCCAGGGCACAACCCTGCCTGACCCCCTTCTCGACATCAAAGGGTCGTGTCAGATCGCCACAAGGCCCGAAACGTACACTTGTCCTGTTGGTGGTATAAAGCTGGCTTATTATATGGATTAGTGCAGCAGGTGCTTTTTTCCGCGAGTGTAGTATCTGCCACAAGGTTTCCCTATAAACCTGAGTCTGATGCGGTTTTTAGATCTACGAATTCCACATAAAAACACATTTCTTTTTTAAAGACTGTATTTCTGTATTAGTAGTGTGAGAAACCTGAAGTTGTCTCACTCGCTAATCCCCGGGGATCTGTCATCCAAGTGGCCAGGACACGGCCATCGCTATTGGATCCAGTTCCTGGGGGAGCGCAGTGCGGGAGGATCACCTGGGTGGGGGGTCTTCGGGGAGTGGAAGTGGGACACTGTAGAGATGTCTCTTATTAGTCACACCGGACACACAGACCAGCTGTGGAGACTTAAGTTATTACCAGGCAAGACTTTATTTTACATATGTACAATCTGTACATTGCTCCAGTTACTCTTGTTATAGTTACAGCACGCGTGGACATTGACAGGGACATGGGAAGGTATAAACATCACTCACAAAGGAGCAGACCCACCGGCCATCCATTCAACCCAGCTCAGGCCCCCAACTGACACTCACAGAACATTCACACACAGATCCACCCAACATTCTCCTGAGCTGCATTCATGCACCAACATTCTACAGCAAGCATAAAGGCCAGTGGCAAGACAATACAACATTACAACATCTCCCTTTCATACCAGACTTACCACACTTAACATCTCCCTTCCATAACAGACTCACCACGGACTCACCACACTCAACATCTCCCTTCCATAAAAGACTCACCACAGACTCACCACAACATCTCCCCATCACCAAAACATCTAACCAAACAATCACCTTCCATTTGGACCTGCCACATCCAAACACAGAGCCTGCCACACTCTGGCACCAACCATACACAGCCGAGGAAACCAATCATACATTCAGGTGGGGAAAAAAAAACAGGGGGGGATCACGCATTTGCTCCACCACGGACCCGGTGTCACCACAAACATGACACCCTGGGGAAGCATAGTCCAAGTCCAACCAACTAACACACAACAAGAGGTGTTGCCATGACAGGTCAACAATTGCAGAGGGCTACTTAGATCACTCCTCTTCCTCTTACACCCTCACATCACATCCAAATACAAATCGCTCCCACTTGACTCCCTCATACATCCCACAGAATCACTAACACGCAGAAAGAAAAAAAAAAAAAAAACCACCACAACCAACAATCGAACTGCAACCAGAAAAGGGGAACATACGCACACGTCACTTATCACCAATATCATCCAAACCAGACACTACCAGAATCACACACACAAACGACATGTAACAAATGATGTGCTCCTGGTAGCACTAATGCATTGAACAACTTAACTTTGACCTATAGGGAAACAATAGTTAACATTCTAATAACTTAAACCTATTAACTAGAGTGCACTCTATATACATTGTAATTACAACCGCTGGCCAGTTCAACCCCAATTGGTTGATATAACTTTACTTGTAAAGTTCCACTAAATATTCCACTATACTCACACCATAGCAACCTTAATGACGGTTGACCATTAACTTCGACAAATACTACCCCAATAAATATTATTATAACTGTCAGGCACAACCCTTACCCGGTTGGCCACCACTGTACCTCAAACTTGAGTGTACATATCACATATGTACCTCATAAGTGAGTGTGAATTCCATCACATATACTGGCAAATACCTACAACTTTGAACACATCACATAAATATATGACACTTTAGATTACCCTGTACTTCGGCCATGAACAGCAACACATGAGTCATGGTCGGGATGAGACACTTCACAATTAGGGCCACAACACCAGACAAACGTCACAAGACAATGGCCCGGCACTATTACAGGATATCTGTACCGTTCACTCTACAATACATTACATACATAGGTCATCACTAAACCCAATAACTTTTTCCAAGATCCTTAACATTAAACTCCAAACTACAAACATAAAATGATGCATGTGTTTAAAACACCTGAAATAAATTCTTGCATATGCACAAAAACGTTCACTTTTTGATTACCTCGCCTAACTATCTTGCAATAAATGATTTCTCAATTCAGTTAAATTGCTGAAAAGAAGAAGAAAAAAAAATTCTAACTATCAGAATGTGTTGCTTGATCAAGGCCACACATATTTATATAACATTTTGCAGTAAAAACACACATTATATTGACACACTGATTTCTCCCAGACATTAATGTCATTGTTACTGTGGATCAAAAGCTCTGTGATAATCATGCTCCTATAGATAGCTCATCTGAACATAAATACACATGTTCATAAAACATTAATTGTTGCAATCGTCAAATCTGAATCTTTCACTGTATTTGTAAATATAAAGGCTATATAAAGGCTATAAAGGCGCACCCGTGTAAGTCCCGTGAAGTCCCGCTTTGCCGCGGACCCCGTCTCCAGCGTTTCCAGCGTTTCCAGCGCTTCTTTTGTGGATTTGTTGTCAGTTCAACTACAAGCCCCAGCAGGCTCCTCTGCAATAAGGGCTGGGCGGAGCTATATAAGCTCAGGGGCGCGCGCACCGCGCGCGCGCACCCGTGTAAGTCCCGTGAAGTCCCGCTTTGCCGCGGACCCCGTCTCCAGCGTTTCCAGCGTTTCCAGCGTTTCCAGCGCTTCTTTTGTGGATTTGTTGTCAGTTCAACTACAAGCCCCAGCAGGCTCCTCTGCAATAAGGGCTGGGCGGAGCTATATAAGCTCAGGGGCGCGCGCACCGCGCGCGCGCACCCGTGTAAGTCCCGTGAAGTCCCGCTTTGCCGCGGACCCCGTCTCCAGCGTTTCCAGCGCTTCTTTTGTGGATTTGTTGTCAGTTCAACTACAAGCCCCAGCAGGTGAAAAACAAAGGGAGAACTATTGACTGTGTGAAGGATTAATTAGCTACAAAGCTACAAAGCTAAGAACAAGATTTTAATATACTTTTCTCTTTGTTTAGGCTCCTCTGCAATAAGGGCTGGGCGGAGCTATATAAGCTCAGGGGCGCGCGCACCGCGCGCGCGCACCCGTGTAAGTCCCGTGAAGTCCCGCTTTGCCGCTTCGCCGCGGTGCCGCGGTTGTCGTGAGAGAGCTAGGTTTTAAGGTTTTAAGCATTTCATGATTAATTATCAATACTGGTTTTAAAAGTTTTTAAAAAACCAAAGCGAGGCATCATTGTGAAGTAAGAAAATGTCAACTATGTTCACTCTTAAATCTGGTATGCCTTGTGCGGAACGAGTGCGTGCTTTATTGGAGTCTACCTCAAGAGATAGTCCAACGTTCACCCCCAAATTGACGCGTCCTTTTGTTAAAAGTGCGCCTCTGGATACGCGAACAAAGAAGAAAAGATCACGACTTGACTTTGTTGCAGGTGACCTGAGAGGCTACGGATTTGACGTTGGTCGTTCTACACGTCCTGTGGTTCGAATTGCTGAATGTAATAATTTAAGTGTATCAAGTGTTGAGGCGCACCCTTTTAATAATGAACAAGCGGGTTCTGCTATCCAGCAACCCGCTCTGAGCCCTCGATTGACCCAGGTCATAAATGCTGACACTGAGATGGGAGAGCAACATTGTAATATTTCTTTATCGGACTCAATGATGTTGTTGAACGCTCGCTCAGGAGTTGTTGGTTTAGCACCTCTGTCCACGCAGAAGCAAGAGTGTGTTGCTGTTGAAGACAATGCAATTATAGAGTTGGGGTCATCGGACTCTTGTTTTGTGGCCAAAGATGACGAATCTGACCTCTCTAAGTCCCCTGTTTTATTTAAAAATGGAGATATTTCAGAATCAGAAAGCTCCATCTCATTTATTCCACCGACTCCGAGGAGACTAAATAGTAATAGTTCAGCTGCAAGCCCGACTTTGATAATAAAAAAAGCAGCTCCTGTAACATTAGAAGCAATGAATATAGCTCTGATGTCCCTCGCTAAATTATTTGAAATCTTAGACTCAAAGATCAACTCATTGCAAAATAATGTTGAAACGATCTTGAGGTCACAGAAGGCTTTTGGTTTATCTTTGGCCCAGAAACAAGAGTATGATGTTGATCAGATAGAATTCTTCTCTAAACAGTTAGGTGAGTTGGTGTCATCATGTAATAATATTGGTGACCAAGTTGACAGGAAATTGAGCTCATCTAGAGTAGAGAAAAATATGCAAAAGTCTATGACTGCGGTGCCTTTTGTGGAGGGTATTATACGAGAAATAATAGCAGAGGACGTAGGGTTGGTATCTGTGGTGTCACAATCAAGCCCTTATGTGGGAACAGCTAATGTTGTTGGTGAGGACGCAAGGGGTCAAGGGACCGTGAAGCTGACTAAACTGGCTCCCATATTTGACCAGGTGGTGTTATGCGAAGAGGAACCTGAGGTCCCTTATGCTATTGTTTCCAAAACAAGAGACGAGCAGCAGTCTAAAGGGGCATATACAATATTTGCTAAAAATGCTAAAGGGCTAGACCATCAACAGAAGAAAAATCTGAAGAAATCAAAAAATCAGAAGTCTAGGACAATACCTTCGAGTGGGAAAACAAAACAATTTTTTAAATCTTTGGCTAAACCGGATAGGGGCGCTTTGATAGCTTCTGATGCAATTTTAAAAAAATATCAGAACTTATCTCAAGAGCGACAACGAGTGAAGAGTGGGGGTTCTGACCCCCTCAATGTGATCCCCCCGCATGCTCCCCTCAATGAGCTGGTGCAAATAGTGGAAGATCTAGAGAGCGAATCCATAAATGCGACAGATCGGAATTCAGCTTTAAGGGCCCCGAAGAAAAAGCAATCGAAAGATGATAGAGTATCCAATTCAATTATTAACACTCAAGATCTTAGAAAGGCAGTGGATGAGTATATGGCTCAATTTCATCCAGAGCCATCTCTGACTTACCCACTGTCCAAGGTCCTAAGTCCAGCAGTAAAAAAGCTTGAATTAGAGATTGATGGGAAGGTAATTACTGGGAGGGCCTCTGATAATCAACTAATAACATCATCTGGAAATGTTTTGCCAGTAGCAGATCGGACTTTTGATACTCAAGAAAATCTACAAAATAATATCTTAATTACAATTAAAGACTGTCTAGCTGCTCTGACCTCAGAACAATTGACTCTTAATTCATCTCTGAAGGCAATGAGCTGTAGTCAGGCTGATCTGGCAAAATTTTCTGATGAAAGATCCACTTCTAAGAAGGTTTCGTTCAAACTTCCAGTTGAAGAGACCAAATATTATCCGCCCATAGAAACATCTAGTATTCAGAGTCGCTCCGGCTCTAAGGGAAGATTAAAGAGCAAAATGCCCCCCCAGCTATTTGCCTTGTTTCTCAGCTGTCGTGAGGGCTCTTTCCCTAAGTACATTATGAATAGACAAAGTATAATGCAAATATTTTCGGATGTGCCGAGTTTAGAGGACATCTCTTCCCGGGATGTAGTACAAGTAGAATTTCTGGATGACAACGATCTATCGGTGTCCTGTTTGTGGTTGGGATCCCGTGTCATTTATAACATTATTTGGTCTGCTAAATCTGATCTTTTTGATCTGGGTTTTAACCTAATTCCAATCACAAAAGATCCCCTGGTGTCTGAGACTGCTTTCAAATCTACCAGTCAGGTTACAAGTGATGATGGTAATTCAGCCAGGAGTTGTAGCTGTGGGAAAGCATAACTAAGAACAGGTGAATTTGCTGCGCAAACCTAGAAATTTGTAGTTATGAGCTGGAATACCAGGGGCCATAAACACCTGCTAAATAATATGAGTAGCTGTTTGGAAGAATGCGACTTAGTTTTTATGCAGGAAACATGGCTAACTGCCCCACTATCATGGGACAATCATTATGTCCATTTGGCTCCAGCGATTAAGGGACAAAAAGGTAGACCTATGTCAGGGATGACAATTATCACTAAAACGTCTACGATAAATACAATTTCAGATGGTCCTAACCCAAATCCCTATTTACAATGTTCCAGAATAATGTTTCATAAATTGGCATTTCTTGTTATAAACATATACTGGAACCCAATTGCAATTACAACATCGACCCTTTTTAATGATTTGAATGCATTGATGGAAAATACTATGACCACCACAGAGATTACGCACGTGATACTAGCAGGGGACCTGAATCTACATCTGTTGGAACCAACTAAGAAAAGAAATACGGATAGGGTCTCCCAATGGTTGGTATTTATTGATACCTGGGACTTAATAATGCTAAATGGAGCAGTTGATTCTGATAATCCACCATCTTATACTTGGACATGTGGGGGCCAGAATGCTACAATTGATTACATGTATGTTGACCGAAAGCTATTTGAAAAAATATCTGAGTTCAAGGTAATTCCGACTACAGTAAGTGATCATTGGATGCTGAGGGCTGAGTTTTTACTCCAGGTTATGATTGAACCTCGATATTGTCAGTATCAACTGAATGGTCTGGTTATAAATCCTCAACGGAACAGGCTATTATGGACAAAAGAAGGACTAAACGCTTTTGCGGCCAGTGTAACAAATGACCATCACTGTTTGTTGAAAGGTATTGACTCATCCAATTATCATGATAAAATGCACCTCTTTGCCTCCACTCTGTCTGCAGGTTTTGGTAAGGGCAATAAGTGTCACACTCATGTATTTGACCAGGGCATCCGAGAGAGAAAAGCACAGTATCGAAAAGAGAAAAGGCAGATAGCCCTTTTACCGGTACACTATCGAGAATCTGCGTTACGCAAATTGAAGACTAATTATAGGAATTGGGTCCGGGGCAACAAGGCAGCTTTGTTCCAACATGATGGCGAAAAGTGGTTACAGGTGGTTAAAACCAAAAACACATCGCAAATTTGGAAATTGTTAAATAATGGAGTAGCTGGTACTCAACTAGCAACTCAACTTAATGGTGTGTCGGAGAAGAAGTGGGTTACCTATTTCTCTGACATATATGGTCTTCCAAATAATAAAAAAATCTCACAACCAAACTTGGAATTGAGCAATCCATCTTTTCAAATCAAGTTTGATCGAGAAGATGTATGGTTTTATATAAATAAAGCGAGCTCATCTAGAGCTCCCGGGCCAGATGGCCTGTCAAATTTTGTATTAAAACAGAATCCAGAATTATGGGCATCAATTCTATATGATGTTTTTCAAACCGTGCAAATTAAACAAGCAGTTCCTCCTTCATGGTGTAAGGCCATTACGGTACCAGTCTATAAGAAGGGAGATCGAGCGAACCCTGCGAGTTACCGTCCGATTTCCCTTCTTGACGCCCCGGGTAAGATCTTTAGTAGAATTATTCTAAGAGAGCTCAACAACTGGGCGTCAGAAGAGAATCGGCGAGACCCATTTCAAACTGGATTTGTGGCAGGTCTTGGCACCAGTATTAACATAACGACTCTGAATGCAATTAAAGAACTGTATACATCAAGAAATCAACCAATTTATCTTGCTTATGTTGATTTTCGAGTAGCGTTTGACTCCGTAGATCGGAGTCTGCTATTGGAGAAATTGTTAAAATTTGGGTGTCCATCTTCACTTGTACATTTAATATTTTTACTCCATTCTAATACTTCAATGAAAGTTAAATTAAATTTAGAAGGACTACTATCTGAAGAGATTCTAACCCAGCGAGGCCTGAAACAAGGATGCATCCTTGCTGCCACACTGTTCAATTTGTTTATTCTAGATTTAGGCAATGAATTCAATATTGTAGTGAATGATGCTCCGAAACTAGGGAACCAGATCATTGCATGGCTTTTGTATGCAGACGATTTAGTCCTCGTCTCGAAAACACCGAGTGGCCTACAAAATATGCTTGATAAATTAGATCAATACGCCACCAAGAATAATCTTACTTTGAACTTGGAAAAAACTCAAGTGATGGAATTGGGGAGACAGAAGTCAAGATTAAGGAAACAGTACTGTTGGTTTCTGAATAAACAAAAGTTGACCGTGGTGAATGAATACAAATACCTGGGCGTTTTATTCAGTAACTCTCCCACAAATAAGCCCCAAAGAGACAGTCTAAATGGTAAATTGACCACATTAATATCACAAGCCAGAATATTGCTATACAAGTATGGTAAGTTCTCATGTAAACATATTCTTACCTTTTATCAGCAAAAGGTACTTCCCATTATTACCTATGGATGTGAGGCTTGGCTACCTATGGAGGCATGCTATTGGAACAAATTCGAGGCAAAATTTTGGAAGAAAGTCTTGAATCTCCCAAACTCTAGTCCAACAGCACTGCTCCGCTTTGAGTTGGGAATTCTATCAGTAAATATACATGCTTCATGGAAGAGATGCTGTTTATTCAGAAAATGTGTGTTGGGCCTGGCGAGTAATGGCATACTTAAGATTCTGGCAGACTATCTTCTACGTTCAGTACACTTATTTCCATCAAGTTGGAGAGCTGCAGTTATGTCCGATTTGACGGAAGCCAATATCTCATTAGACACTCTACTAATTAATCCCTCTAAAGCCAAAATTAAATTATATCAACTTGATTGGCATATAACCCAACAAGATTGTCTAAAATTAAAAGATTTTGATAGAGCTCTGTTTGGGCATAAAAAATTCCGCCAAACCGCGGATTACTTACTAAAATGCCCCTCTCACAAACTCAGAAACCAAATATTGAGGTTTCGCCTGAATTTATGGCCGACCAAACAAATTTTGGTAAGAAGGGGCATCATTAAGTTGGATGATTCATTCTGTCGATTTTGTAATGATAAACTAACCAAAGAAAGTCTGAAACATCTTTTAATAGAATGCACGGCTTTAAAAATGCAGAGAAAAGACATTATTGATAAATTAACAAGACATCACTATATAATACGCTCAAATGATGAATTATGGAATGAGTTATTTGCGACTCCAAAGATCACAGTAAGAATAGCCACTATTCAATTCTTAAATAAGCTTCTATGCCCAATCTGTCCAAGTGAGTAATTGATTGCTTTCTGTGTTCCGATTATATGATCAATCATGCTAATCACATGTGATATTGTATGATGTTTTATCTGTTGAATTGACATACCTTGCCTTTTATTGTATTGAATTGGCATACCTTGCCTTTTATTGTATGTGTTTTGTATAAAAGTAATTTTGTTTGAAAGGTTAATTTAATTAGCCATCCCAAACTAAATAAAAAAAATAAAAAAATAAATAAAGGCTTATGTCTGTAACATAAAAAAACTTCCAAACCGGCACCATGTTGTGCAATTTAAGTGTGCCTTAAGTCTTCAGGCATTGTCCACATAAATTCATTAGTACACACTTTATTCCCCAAATCCTTATTGCCTTTATAAATGCCACCTAAAACACGTAACATTAACGTTAGCTGCCTGCAGAACCACGAGGGAAACAGTACCTTTCTCCTGGTCCTTTTTATAAAACACGCGCTGTGGCAGCAATGTACTAACTACTATCGACACAGTAGTACCTCTTTCCACATCCATTGGAAGATAATAAGCATCCCCACGCATGCTGCATCGGACGATTTCATCCTTCCGTGTGTGTCAGCAGTGCTTTAAGTGGGGTAAGAAATTGAGGGGGGGGGGGCTCGTTTGGGGGCGTGGCTTTCATTGTGGGCATGGCCTAAAAGTGCACAAATCATAGTAAGGTGCGCAAAGAAATATATAAATGTATGTGAGCATTTATATGTTTGTATGCGTACTACTATGGTGTGTGTACTTTTCAAGCCATATTTTATAAACATAGCAATGTTACATATTTCTATGTTTATAAAAGGTGGCTTGAAAAGTGCACAAACCATAGTAAGTTACGCACACTTGTGTGCTTACCTTACTATGGTTTGTGTACATTTCAAGCCACCTTTTATAAACATAGATATTTATAACATGTTTCTATGTTTCTAAAAGATGGCTTGACACGTAAACAATTCAAGGCATCTTTTATAGCGTTGATGACGGACAAAACAAACCGCAAGGTGGCTTTGTCCGTCGACAAAGCTTTATAAAAGATGCCTTGAATTGTGCACGTTTCAAGCCGTCTTTTATAAACATAGAAATATTTCTACCTTTATTAAAGATGGCTTGAAACGTACACAGTACAAGGCATCTTTTATAAAGCTTTGCCGACAGAGAAAGGCACCTCGGGCTCTGTGATCTATCTGCTCAGAGCACATAGATCACTGAGCCCGAGGCGTCTTTCACCCTCTGCGAACCCGCAGGCTCCGTGATTTAATCTGCATATTAGATCACGGAGCCCACGGGGGTCAGTGACCTGGGGAGGGAAAACAAAGGGACAGTAACTTCCTCTGATGACCCTGATGAGGGGTCATCAGAGGGAGTTACACTAACTGACAGAAGTGCCGCCAGCCTCAGGGTCGCTGTGGCTGGCTGGCACTTCTGTCAGCTTGGCCGACATAATGACGGGCGCATCTCCCGTCGCGGCTGCGGCCGCGGCGGGATAATGCATCCCGCCAATGTTGTGTGGGACGGGGGCCCCGGCTGGGCCCCGGCTCAGCCCCACTTTCTGGAGACTGCCGGGGCCCGGCCCCGGCAGGCCCCGGCCCACTTAAAGCACTGTGTGTCAGCATAATTGGAATGTTTGCAAGCACCAGTTCACAGGTTCCAGGCTTCGCCATACTCCCTCGCATTCCGAGCCACGTCATCATTCTTTGTTTTCATCCTCACCGCATTATTCAAATGGCAAGTTCATGCTGTATGGCACTGGATGCCAACTTGTTTGCCTAACATCACAATTATAAAACTGCACGGGAAACTCAATATATTAATAGATCTCCCTTATCCGAATTCCAGACTTCACTGATCGAAGTTGATCACAAACACACGGCACATTTCCTCCATAGACGCACGGGCCATGTTCTTTCACAATTTTGTTATGCACGTTTCTCGAAAAGTACATGGAGCTCTGGCGCCACCCGCTGGATAATTACAGCATTTACTCCACCAAGTCACTTGTAGATAGTCATAGCAACTTAATGTATCTCCAATTCGTATTAATATGTCCTTCACGTGGGTCTGACTAAATCACAGCCGCCCCATGTTCCTCTTTGATGGTAATTCCTGGCCATATCTGTCGGATGGGGGCCTCCCTCCCAGGGAATCCTATTAGCTTATTTCTTTATCCATTATGCATGCTGGGCAGGACGGTTATACAAGATGTTGGGGGAACGGTGGGTCACTCTAATGCTGCTTCCCCCCACAGCACTCCTTACTGTACTTTATGGTAGCTGCAGCTCCTCTGTAAGCACGCTGACCAGTCCATTTCTCCAGGTCCTCTTAATTTTCTGGTTTTCCTCGTCGCCATTCCTTCAGAACCACTGTGCTTTGCACGCGTGGACATTGACAGGGACATGGGAAGGTATAAACATCACTCACAAAGGAGCAGACCCACCGGCCATCCATTCAACCCAGCTCAGGCCCCCAACTGACACTCACAGAACATTCACACACAGATCCACCCAACATTCTCCTGAGCTGCATTCATGCACCAACATTCTACAGCAAGCATAAAGGCCAGTGGCAAGACAATACAACATTACAACAGACACCAAAGGGTGAGACGCGGTACCCCCTTCCTTATGACACCTTTTCCCCATCGTACCCCGTAGGATATCTAGAAACTCAACCCCCCCCTTTGACACAAATACTTTCTCACAGACGATTACCATGAAAGACAACAGACGAACACCAGAGCCCTATACCAGACATGTCCCAACACAAGAGTCAGGCAGAGTCAGTCAATTGCCGATAATTATACACACACGACTTCCCTTCCGTTTCCCCATAGGGATAAACGGCGGAGCAAGAAAGCACACTATGAGCAAGGCCAAAAGCAAGAGGAAGCAGCTATTCCAGGACGGCAACTCAAACAGAGGAGAAAGGCAGCAAGACCTGGAAGGACGACGAGGAGGGAATTGCCCTTGCCCTTTTCAACCCAGACCCACGGAGCCTCTGAGAAAGTAAACGTAAGACCAGGAATCGCAGCCAACGAATGGTGCAAAGGATGTCAGTCGTACATGAGACCCTCCCGCACTGATAGGGCGGGTAGAAGCGGCTGCCATTGTGGTACCGTCCTTGACTCGAGAGGCAGGAGACACCTACAGGGTCTGGCACAGACAGTGAGTCGGAAAGAGCTGATAGTAGACCAGACTGTGTCTAACAATGGGCAGAGAATGTGTTGAACTGGGAAGTCAAAGTGGTCCTGCAGTGGGTTATGTTGAAGTAGAAAGTCTTCGGTTGTTGTAGAAACTACAAATACCAGGTGCCTTATGGGAGGCTGGTGTGGCATGTCAAGTGGTCATATGAGGGTCCAGCCAAACCCCTTGTGCAGTCGAAAGTCTTTGATACACAGTGGATGCAAATGTGAACCCGCTGAGGCATGCCTGCAAATTAAGGCGAACAGTAATCCATCCGAGAACATTGCGGTAATACAATTGTGTGAAGTCTGACTGGGAGCTTAAGGGAAAGCCTGACTGGGGGCTAAGACCCAGACTTAGGTAAGGGAAGAACCTAAATGGTCTAGATTGACCTTTTTTTGGAACAGTGTATTTTGGCAAATGTGAACCTGGCTGCCGGATGCCTGCGAAGTAGGGTGAGCAGTAGTACACCTGTGAACAGTGTGACGACAAAGTGTGAACCAGACTGAGGGATGTCCACAGGGAGTGGTTGTTCTGAGCCCGACTGAGGGAGGCTACCGTTAAGAGAAGGATTGGAGCCCGGTCCTGTTATTGAGAAAAGGAACTGTAACCTTGTGCTGTAGAAGCACAGCAGTGTGCTGTGCTCAAGAGTCCCACCTTGTCCCGTGCTAAAAACGTGGGAAAGGGAGAGCCTGGCCATAACATCCTGACTTATCATTTTGTCTACGCTTCTTTCTTTTCTTGTGAACATTATCCCACACTCGTAATATAGCGGTAAGGATTGGCAATAGTGTTTTTTTTTTTAGTGTAGGCCCTTTTTATTTGACTAGACTCCACTAGAACTGTTGTCAGGGCTAAAGCCAAGACCAGACCAAGACAAGGGGTACAGAGGGGCATGGTGGGGGCTGTGATGCTTAGACAGAGCGTACAAGCTGTGTCTAGAAAGTTGTATCCATTTAAAAGGTTGCTGTGCCCCTTCTGCAGAAAAGCAGCCCTAAAAGACTACATCTCCCAGCAGCAGCAGTCTCCTGCCTACAACTCCCAGCATGCCCGGGGCCGCTGCGGGCCAATCAGGAGTCCAGCAGGGTGTGGCTCGTCAACGCGCATGCGCAAGCCCTGAGGCACGGGGCTTGCGCTTGAGACTTCGGAAGGAGAGGACGTGCAGAGCCCAGCTCCACCAGAATCATTCGCGAGGGGTACCGCCCCACCGGAGAAGCAGTCCGGCCCCTCGCTCCCGCAAGATAAGTCCATTAACCCATCTTGGGAATCAGAGGGATCGGGGGAGAAGCGCAGGGGGCTTTAGCCCGCCCATTCCTAGCCCCTGCGCCTACCGAAAAGATAAGTGGGTGTGTATTCTAGGCGCGTCGCCAATCCGCGCTTGTATTGTTGTGGGGAAGTGCAGTGTTCAGAAAAATCCATATCCAACGTGTACGTGTGTTCCCGCCTCCTGGGACCAGGGAGAACAAGGCGCACGGGAGGCGAAAACACATGTGGCAAACTTTCCGCGGCGGTCTGAAGGAAGACCCCTGTGGAAGTTAACACTGGCAATTTTCCACATCAGGAATTAGTGGAAAAGCCCCAGAGAAGTGGCGAACTTTGGCACACTCAAAAGCCCGTGATCAGAGCTCGGGTGGCAGCAATGAATGTTGTGTGTTTTGTATGCGTGTGAGGAATGAATGTGAAGGTTACCAGAATACAGAGGCAAAACCTTAACTCGTGTTATTTCTTTTAGCTTCTTGGACCAGCACAGAACACTACGGACCTGCCACAAGACTTGACGGCGGACAGGACACTGAAAACCAGAGCTAAGTGTGCATGCTGAAATAATGCTAATTAGTTGTGGACTGAACTAGGTGCATGGGTTAGACTTGTACGTTAGATTAACCAGTGAGGGGGCCTAAGTCTGACTATGTGGAAGTGGAGTGCGAATAGCTACTTGGTACCAAGTACGTTTATAGTGTGCAACAATCAGCCCTTTTCCCTAAAATTCCCCGTCCTATCCACAACCACTACCCAATCCTCAATCCGGTTTTCCTAAAACCCCCCAACCTATCCAATCAACGAGACCCTAACCCTCCTTCCCTTCTCTGGTCCGGGTAGCCTGCGTAAGCTTCGACTTGCAGGCTCCACGACCATAGTGGGGGTGGTTGGTATTGCGTCGCTCCTGCGCCTAGGACCAGAGTGCCTTGACAACTGTATTATTATTATTTGATTGTCGTAGCTTGCTCCCATTGTAGATTTGGCGTTTAGCTCACCCATTTTACAGTTTATTAAACAACTTTGAACTGTGATTACGTGTGTCTGTCTTACTTTGATACCATGCCTTCATTACATATGGTATCAGAGTGGGATTTGATTGAACTGATAAAAATTGAAATACATGCTAATAATTGTTGTGCCACCAGAAGGGGAAATTAGAATTGTTGAACTCCTTGACTCCGACTGTGTATCCACACTAAAAGAGTTGTTGTTCTCCCATCTTCGTGTCCCGACTGGTCAATAGGATCTGTTCTTTAAAACTCAAGTGTTATTAGACACCCTTCCTCTCTCACATTGTAATATACAACAGTGCGACCGAAAAATACTGAAAGTTCGACCAGTCTTTACTTTTATTAGACCTAGTACTCGGAACCTCCCCACCCACCTTCCGAACCTTTTTTTTCGGTACCCAATTGTCATCCTTCGTGGGGCCATCAGGATTAGAGATCAATTTTCCAAAGTCCATTCTTCACAATCAGAAGAAGCAGAGGACTTCAAAACCTTATCCGAGGGCGTTGAGAGTTGTTTCTTTTCTGATTTAGACCCATCCACTGAGGGAACCCTTACACCCCTGGAAGAAATTGCCGACCTAGCCAATGTCATCGCCCAGTTAGCGGCCCATCAGATGCAGGCCGAAGCTAGACTCCAAGAAAATTGGACTAAATTGGTTGAATTGCAAGCGAGACCCTTACTACCACAGGGGGTACTTATCATGATTTCTGCCCCTCTTGTCCCCAGCCCTCCAAGATGTCAGGCTGGAGCCAGGCCACAATCACCTACATGGCCCTCAAGGGCCTCTCCATCCCTCCAAAGACTCACTTGGAGTCAGACTTGGCGCTTGTGGCAGCAGACTCACTCACTCCCATAGGATAACATTGGGGATTGGACTTGTAATGCATTGATGGGGACAAGATGGATGCCCCCACATATTTTGGTTCCCAGAACTGCATGTGCGGTCTAGTCTTTTGGGTGTGGTTCAGCCCAGAGGCACCTGGGATACCCAGAGACTATTTAAGCCACACCCAGGCTGAGAAGCATGCTTTGCGTTTTCTGCACCTGCAGCATGACACTCACCGTGTTTGGATCGGTCTCCAGTGGGCCTGCATCTTTCTTCTGCGCTCAACTCCTGCAAGAACAAGAACAGCGTTAGGAACAGCCTTACCTTGCAGCCCTTCTGCCCATCAATTAACGCTCCTTCGGTTCTGCGGGCATCTTCGGCGGTGTTATTCCCATCCCGGCACGCCGCTTCCTAATGAAGAGGAAAAGAACAGAAAAAAGGCATAAGTAAGCATTTTACAGCTCTTCGCTTATTTTTTTTTTCAAATACAGTACGAGCTTCAAACGCTTACCTGAATCCCAGCCGCTCTGGGGGAACGGTGTCTCCGGAACTTCTCATCCATCTGCGAGGGGGAAAAAGATACTCCAGGTTAGCGTGGAAACATCTAGAGGCGCTGCATACCGCGCTTACTCACCGCATTTGTTCTTCATAACCGGCATCCACGCTGACAACATCGCGGCACCTAAAAGATACAGAAAAAGAACTCTGTTCAATACAAATACGAAAAGGGTGCATCGCGCTCTCACTCACCTTCAGCGCCACTCATCTCAGCAGCACGCCGCCATCCCCTGACGCCGGCCATCATCTAAGAAGGAAAGGAACAAAGTTAGAGAACTGTTTAAAGACTGATTATACTTACCAGTCGGACTCTCGCCAGTGAAGTAACTAGGCACCAACGGGCCCGTATCAATCAATGCGCCCCTGCGTTGAAAGCAGGACGGACAGCACACATCCAAGAAAACAAGGTGAGCTGTGGCTCAAAATGAAGGGTTGGACCCCGGGGAGGAAGGGGTTCAAGCACACAGAGACAATAGGGAGTTAAACTCTACCAATCCTGTGTTTCAGGCCCAGTCGCCAGTTGAATAGCCTCCAGGGAAGGGTTCGAGGTCGTAAGAGGCCAGGACCGGCTGAGTGACGTCCCCATGGATACCAGGTGAGCGTTACAGTACTTCAACCATATCTTGAAGGCGAAGATTTAGGAAATGTTTTCTTAAGCTTTGAACGCCAAGCTGAACAACTAGGATGGCCCCTTTGTTGAAAGGCGAACTACAAACCTCCCATCAACTACGTAATCTTGCACAGGGAGCCCCCTTTCTATCCATCAAAGAGGGGCTGTTAAGAAGAGTGGGGCAAACCTGCAATATTTAATCAGCAGAAGTTGAGGACCATTAGATTAAACTCCCTTAGAGATGGGTGAACGTGTCAAAAACACGGTGGCCCTGTGGATCAATAACAAATCCTTAGAAGAACTGACAGAGATGTTAACCCTAGAAAAATTCACTAATTCCTTACCCCCTTTTTTGCAGAAAGACGGTGTACAATTAATTCGACTTACCCTAGCCACGGCCATTGAGACTGCACAAAATCACTCGGATGCAGCTAAACAATTCCACTCAGGCCATCGTTGTGTGGAACAGAAGGATCAGAAGCCTACCGACCTCAACCTCAGGGAGTAGATAAACAAAGGGGGTCGTATAGAATTAAAGAAGGGATGCCACGAGAAAAAGTGGAAATCAGAAGCACAGATCCTAAAACCAAAGATGAAAGCAGAAGGGAGGAAATAAAGAAAGCAGACCACCTCCTCCTGTCTAGTGAAACAGGACATGTAGCTAGACACTGTCCAAAGAATATAAGGGATGAACCTATGGAAACAGGCTATTTAAAGGGTGAAGAATGGAAAGAACCTGAAGAAGAGCTAGAGACCTTTAGTATCTGTTTATGTCAATCTTCTACTGACTTTACATACGAAAAAACGTGGGTAAATGGGAGGCAAGTAAAGGCCTTCATTGACTCTGGTAGCAAACAAACTGCTATACGGGCCGATTTAGTTACAACAAAGGACCTGGAAAATGCGGCCCTAGTTAGGGTTACATGTGTAGAGGGGGACAATGAACAATGATGTGTACCCCAAAATACCTGTACACATTAATATCCGGGGCAAATCCTGTGAAATATCATCAGCTAGAATTCCTGGGCTCCCTGAAAAAGCTAGGGTGGGATTTCCATACCTTCTCTAAGGAAACTCCACCTCCATTTGGATATTTTCTCCCCCAGAGTTGTTGGCAAGCAGACTACTACTCCCAAAACTCTCCAATATGAGACTGGGAATACATGGAGCCTAAGAAACCTGAAACAGCCCATAAAAACCAATTAATAGGCTATGTAGAAAGACCAGTAAAATCACTCCACCACTACCAACACCGGCCACCGCAAATCAATGGAATATGCGAGAGTTCTTGGACATCGCTCATCCCTGTTCTCTCCCAGGTCTTAACAACGTGGAACCTGGACAACGAACAGGCATATTCACCTCGCATAGGGGAAGGGGATGCGAGAAACCTGAAGGTGTCCCACTCGCTAGTCCCCGGGGATCTGTCAACCAGGTGGCCAGGACACAGCCATCGCTATTGGATCCAGTTCCTGGGGGTGGACCAGTGCAGGAGGATCACCTGGATGGGGGGGGGGTTGTTGGTGGAAAGGTGGCATTGTCCCGCCCCCTTCACAATTCCTGCAATAGGTAGACCATGTGTAAGCTAAGGGGGAGACATCTCCGTCCCCTATGTACATATTCGCACCATATGACTTTGACAAATATGCCAAAATGGCTAATGAACGCATGTGTCATTTTGTGTCCTCCGAACCACCATCTTTTACTAGGCCCAAATTCATTCCAGTGACATGTCAGCTCTCCCTTCCCCAGCATCGCGCACAGACAGCCCCCGCCACCTCCACCCCTGTCAGCTCCGCGCAAGCCTTGTTCTCAAGGAGGTTCAGCCATTTATTGTTGCCATTAGCCAGCATTGAGTACTGACAAAATGTGCTCATCCAGACCCAGTGCCCCATCCATCTGCGCTGACCGATAAATGCCCTTTCCACCCCCTCCCTTCCAGGCAAGGGTCCACCGGCCCCATGCCCTCCATTCCCTTTGAATATAACTGCTTGCAAGGCCCTTTCCCCGGACCAACGCAAATTGCCCACCGTATACCTAATCCATTATAATCGTATATCCTCTCCTAAACCAACATCTGTCCATACATTTGTTTGAATCGTGATGCACCAGGGAGAATAAATCACAGATCAAACCCCCCAGATGAGGCAGCTAGGAGAAGGGCCCAATGCAACCATGACCCCATAAAGGCAAGGGTTAGAATGTGCATATATATCTGTCTATATTTTACAACGACCCCATCCAAGTAATGGTTTCATGCGTGACGTTCTTTGCATGCCAATGACTATTGTTTAGATTAGTAACAAATGTAACTCTTTCTGGAACCAATCTCAACCTTCACCCCGCGGAGATGAGCCCAGCTGACCAACGTGTGTCCAGAGCGACGGGGAGCAACGCCCAATTAGCACTCAACCTCCCCTATACTATCCAGCATGGCATAGGCCTTTCCCCCCAATCCAGTACCGAGAATGAACCCTATTTTGTAACATCCCAACTAACGCTGTGTGCCTTTTTAACATGCTGCCCGTATATTGTTTGGCAGAACATTCTCAGGCAGCAGAGTTCTCTGCTTGCATTATCTATCTTATATAGATCTATTTTAATTACTGTCCTGGTCTAATTCCCTAGCGAGGTGTGTCCTTTATTTTGGTCTATTGGATATACATGCATGCTCAGGTTCAATTTGAACATTAAAGTCCCCCGCAACCACAATAATAGGATTAACAGACACTAAAGGCAATCTGCTGGAGGATAGGGTTGCCATACCATGGGACATAGCTGGTCTGTTATAAATGTTATATAGGTGGATTAGGTCATTGGCATCCATCCAGAGCTGCAGTGCTCGGAGCTCCAATGTACCTGCAGGGCTAGTTTCAATCCTCCATCCTAAAGTAACATCTATCCATACCAATAGCCTGACACTAGGGCGGCCCCTACGCCCCCTAGTGGCTGGGATCGCAAATGTCAGGTTTCCTTGTAGATGGGGGGTGGGGGTGTCAACAACCCATGTTTCTCGTAACATCAGAATATGAAATGTTCTCACAAATGTACACCAATGTGGAATGTCAAGCAACCTTCGGACTCCCGCAATGTTCCAAGACACCAGCTTCATTTCTTTTTGTGTGGTCACGATGGCTGCCACCTCTCTGCGCAGTCGGTCTACTTCCTCCAATTCCCCCCCCCCCCCACCCCGGGCCTCTGCCGTCTGCGATAGTTATAGAGGGGCTAGAACCACTTGCGTTCATGCCCTGCCACCCTGTGTGTTGTAAGCTCTGCTTAATATGGTTTGGGGGTGGTACCAACAAAACCTGGGACGTAAAGAAAATATTTGGCGATCTTAACAAAATCTTGGAGTTTCCACTAAGATACACCCTACTCTCAATAATGAAAAGGCCTTCTAGAAGGGGGCCATGAGGCGCAGAAGACCTGAATACAGTCAAAGGCAGAGCCTGGTAAGGTCTTGCCAACACAACACTGGATGTCATTCCTGTAACTGATAGGCAGCCTTTGACATGGCGGATACAGTAGATGCACTTATTTTTGAGTGACTCTTGGTCTTCTAAGAGCCCAAAAGGTAGCTCTGGAACATTGGTTGTTACAATCGTGGGCCCACTATGACCCACAGCCGCCCAGGGAGTAGATACATTTGCACTGGGCACAAAAGGTGGGCATGGGAGGCATGGGAGGGGGAAAGCAGATGCATGGTTATTTATTTATTTTATTAAATGATTTAGTTTGTTTTACAAACTTTTCATTAATTCATCCAAATGCATTTCTTTGCAACAGAAAAAAAAGAAGCAAAAGAGCAAAAAGGAAAAAAGAAAGAAAAGCAGAGAAGTAGAAAAAAAAACACAACACCACAGTGTAGAATAAAAGGGAGCTATCAGAATCAATCTGTCAAACAATCCAGTCAGGTGGAAATGTTATGGCCATCATAGTATTTGCTTTTGCATTGAGCTATAGGCCTCCAATATTGCACAACTCTGAATATGAGACTTGTGTCCCCCCCATCATCAGTGTCTCCCAGCGATCCTCTGGGGATAGAGTAGAGGCTTCAGGTGGTAACAATGCACTGTATTTTCTTCTTGTCAGAGCGGGGGCTTCACATACCATCATAAGGTGATATAATTATTCTAGTTGTGTTTGATCTTTACTGCGTGAGTGGAGATGTACCAAGACCTCTTTCATTGGCAATAAGTTGAAGCGCATTGGAAAAAACAAGTCTCGGGTCTGTGGGCATGGAAAAAGCTGTTCGAACTACCACATGTAGAGGGTGGCAAAATTAGGGGCAAATCTTCCCCATTGCCGTACCCTTTATTAGGAGTGATGAATCCTGCAGAATCCTCACAGAATCCCTGCCTAAAGCCTCCTTCCAGGTGGGGAAGGGAAGGAAGACCCTACCTGATCCTGACCCTGGGGGTGGCATTAGCTGGGTGGATCACTTGGGGGGAGGTGGAGGCCCCAAGAGAACAGGAAGATTCTGTTGAGAGATGTAGTATTTGTCTTCTTCATTGAGGGAGATTTCTATGGTGCCAGAATATTTAATGACTTGTCAGAGTAAGACTTCCCTTCACAAAGTTAACCCCATTGAGGGTAGTGAAAACTTTTGTGATCCACAGGAAAACCGAAAATCTGTAAATCAGAACCTTAACAATCCGATATGAACATAATTCCTTCTTAAATCTGGACCAACCATTAACCCCTCTAAAACCCTTCCCTAGGTATCTATTCAGTAAACAATGTAAATCCAATAAAGTGGAAGTTCACATTCGTGAAGAAAGAGGTAACAAGAACGTTGGGGACGTCAAGCCCCACAATGACCCCCAGAGTACTGGGACAAACAAGAGTGAGCCAGAGGCATGAAACTGCAAGGTGCAGTCTAGTTGTTCTAATGACACACACATGAGTGGGACTTTTGAATATACAAGGCTCCCTCAGGTGCAGGCCATGAAGAAACAGAAGGTGGAGATGCAGAGACCACCGGTCGCAGTTGAGGCAGAAGTGAAAAGAGTGGACGTTGGTCCTATGAGGGTCTCCAAGGTTGATAACCTTAATGGCAGAGGTTTCACAGCAGGAAGCAGTGCTTTAACAAGCTCTCCTGATTGTGAGGAGTGTCCTAGTGGCTAGCGAACACTGGAGTACACTAGGAGCGAGAAAAGCTCCTATTCCGAGCGGCACAGGCCGCAAGAAAATAGAAGCAGTCTGCCGAGCAGGAGTCGGCAGAGGAGACGGAACGAGCAGTGGCAGCAGATCGAACGGACGCATGTGCAAAAACTGATCAGTTTACCATTGTCAGATAATCCTGGAACGCTCCGTAATCGAACGCTACTGATAATTTTGAATATCGAACTGAAATAAGAAAGTCATATCGGCGTAATAAGAAATTTGGAAAAAGACAAGAAGAGAAAGGTTACAAACCATTGCCAAAGTAAACATAGGGCAATACTGAAGTGAGCCAACTATAACCACCATTGCCAAAGTAAAGTTGGGGCAATACCTCACAAAGCATTTAAGTCCCAGTGGCAAAATAACAAGAGAACATTATTGCAGAAAGATTGTAACATTATTGCCAGAGAGACGAAGAGGCAATATTTAAGCAAGACATCAACAAGCATTGAACAAGTCAAAGAGGGGCAAGTGTAATAACAAGTCAAAGATGGGCAAGTGTGATAAAGAGATTGTCAGCAGTTAAAGTGGCAAGAGAGAAGCCCTCCTGGTAGAGGAGAATCAAGGAGCAGAGGGGCATAGCCTACATTGCGGGTGGCAAATACACATTGGTGCCGTTTGTTCCACTGTTGTATCATGTTTTCTTAGAAGTTGTGAATTTTGAAGCTGTTGAAAGTCACAGACTTTCCTAAAAGGTTTGAAGCAAACCTCACCACAGAGTACTTGTAGTAGTGTTAGGAGCTTTTATCCTGGCAGGCGAGTATACTAGGATAGGGACATTTTAGTGGTAGTCCGGGCAGGTTAGTGGGCAGCAAGACATTATTGAAGTACTGCATTGGGGTTAAAGGTTGTGAAGAAGTGGCGCACCTAGCGAGTACCACGAGTACTGCTGGCTGTGAGGACCGGCTGTTTGTTCTCTCTCTGTACATCGTGCCAAAGCTGCCTGAATTTCGCCGACAGGACGTCTTTGGCGGCAACACTTTGCCTGCCTGACCTCACACAGGAAGTTTAAAGAGTGCCTGCCCCTTGCCTGGCCGTGCCTCTTCCTGTATCCTTTATAACCAGCTGCTCCTGCGCACCCGCGCTGCGCTCCTAGCGAGTACCATGAGTACTGTTGGCTGTGAGGACCGGCTGTTTGTTCTCTCTCGGCACATCGTGTCAAAGCTGCCTGAATTTCGCCGAGAGGACGTCTTTGGCGGCAACACTTTAAACTTCCTGTGTGAGGTCAGGCAGGCAAAGGTGACTGTAAAGACTTGCGTTTCCCACATTGGGCTTGCCCGTGACGCTGCACTTATACAATTGGTGCCTTCTGTGCATTACGCCCCAAAGGGGCGTTTAGCTATAAGAACGTTATAACGTACAGTTGCTGCCTTCTCTACGCCGCGCCTGAGTGGCGCTTTGCCAATTTGTGTCGTTCTGTTTATTCTGACTTCTCCTTTGTTTGTGTTTACATATTTCAGAGTGCCTGCCCCTTGCCTGGCCGTGCCTCTTCCTGTACCCTTTATAACCAGCTGCTCCTGCGCACCCGCGCTGCGCACATAGCGTGTACCACGAGTACTGTTGGCTGTACGCGGTGCGACGTGCAAGGAGCTGACTTTAATCTATTGTTCGAGGCAATTTGAGTTGTGCCTATCTAATAAGCGAGTTTTGTGCTTGGACAAGCTGTATATTTGTGATCTGATAGCACCAATTGTTTTTGGAAATAGAATTTCCTGGCACTTTAATCTTGAAAGTCATGACATATCGGCTTACGACCAACTTGCCTCCACAAATTTCAAATATGTATATTCCGTTGACAGGTTGCCCAACTTCAATTATGGGCAACGAGGCCGATCCATGTCCACAAGAATTTTTTTCTGCTCATTCTGGCATTGTCACAGACATAGTGCTGCCAGCGAAACCCAAGTTTTGTTTTGATACAGACATAGATGAATCTATTGTATCTATTTTCTCAACTCAATGTCTACTTCTCATTTGGGGATCCCAAAGAAATGTGCACATTCTAGTACAAAGGACACTGCCTCGGCCCTAAAAACACCTAGTGTGGCTATAAACACGCGTCCTCTATCAGATATCACAATGCTGGCATCAGTGCGTAACTGTCCACGCCCATCACCATCACGGTTTGGCATTTCTCCAATTTCTTTTCCTCCCCTGTTGCAAGATCGGACAAATTCTTTCTTAGAATCTAGTCAAAGTGAGTCCACTATTGCATGGAGTATGTCAGAATATCCACCCGGCGATGCACAGTGTAGTAAATCTCCCATGATAGATCAGTCCCAATGGCAAACCTCAGTTTCCATGTTACATTCTTTTGCTCTGCAAAGGCAGTCGGACCAGATTTATTTTTACAACATGCAATTATGATACAACCTGCCATGTCAGCCATTAATACAACCATCATGAGCCTTTGTAAGCCGTTTGAATCTCTAGACACAAAAGTGTCACAGCAATCCAGACAGTTTGATGATCTAATGAAATGGTTGTCGGTCCATTATGTCTCATCGATTGCTAAAAATGTACCACCACCAATAAGTCCTAGAACGAGCCATGATTGTTCTGGGAGGGTGGGAGTGCCAACTCAACTATCACCTAGGCTCAGTCCTACTCATGTTCCTGTACCAGCCAGTGCTAAGTTTACTGCTTTACCCTTTATTACTGGCATCATTCGTCCTGTTGAGCAACCATCTGCTACAACACCAGTGCAGCAAGAAGGTAACTTGATACCTCAAACACGGGTAACACCAGAAGTTGAAGTGACCTGTCCACTCCTTGAGTCGGCCTGTAACAGAAAAAACGGTCAAGGTGCGAGCCATCTAGATGCATTAAAAGTAAGGAACCCAAAGGTTGTTCCGAAGAAACCATTGGCATTGAAAAAGTCTAAGAATATGGCCAACTTAAAACAAACCAAAAAGACTCTAAATTCCTTTTTCAGAGCCTTGGGTAAGTCAACTATTACAAGGCAAAGAAATTCCACTCACAGGCCCACTAACAGATTCCTCTTCCACAGTTGAGCAACCCCCGGTTTTTGTAGGTGCCCCTTTGAATGCCCACTCCTTGAAGAAAATCAGTGAGGAGGCTCCGTTGATCTGTGGACCAGTAAAACCGATAGTATCTACAGATCAACCAGCTAAGCCCAAAGTAATCAAGGCTCAAAACTTGGCTTACCCAAATCTTGTGAATCCATTTGCAGAGTACTCGCTAGCACCTGTGCTGTCAACGGCCCAGCTTAATCCCAAATTTACGGGGGCCCCCCTTTTCTCCTTTGTCGCAGCTTGTACTTTCCATAGATCGCAATATTGAGGCCGACAAACAACTTGCGGCCTTAAAATTACAAAATGATACACATAGCAGATTCTTTATGGAACATCGCTTTCCTGATACGATGAATATCGGACAAGAACGCAATAACTCAAATCGAGTTACAAAGAGTACACTTGGTGGCATTGGGACAATGGTGCTCCCAGATACCACCGCACCACAATTTGATAAACAATTGAAACAAAAGTCTAGGGCCATTCCAGCTGACTCTGTGCCATCTGTGCAGTTGGCAAATCTTAAAGAAACGATAGATGACTACTTGGCTGCTAGCCTTGCACAGGCGAAAAACTCCTTGATTACGTCTGCAGGGATTACAGAAGATGAATGTCCTTCGAATCTCTCAGCTGTACAAAATCAAGGGAGAGACGCCGATACTGATTATTATGAGAACAAACAGAATGACATGCCTTACTTGCACTGGGCCCCCCCCGAAAAATGCCATTGAAGCTGCGTCACGTCCCCTCAATCCACAACGTGAATTTTTTTTCACACTTATCCTCAAATGCATACAGGGTAATTTTCCTAGCTATGATTTGAACCGCAAAAGTGTTCTTAATATCTTTAGAGATATTGATGATCTTAAAAAGCTAGCGTCTAATGACATCGATCAAATAGAATTCATTTCCGATTTATCAACATCGATTGTCAGACTATGGATTCCCTCAGGCCTAGTTCGAGATGCAATCTGGCAATGTAAAATGCAATTGTTCAGCATGGGCTTTTTATTAGCAGAAGACCCTGAAAAAATGCCTTTGAAAAATCAATATCCTAGACACAAATCTAACATCTATGGTGGAGCACAGCGAAAGCCTGATGAGGCCCAGTCCGATGACTATAACCACCAGTAACCATCAAAAGCAGATGAGGCAAATGACATTTTTTTATTAAGTTGGAACACGAGGGGCCATTCTCATCTACCCTGTACTTTTGCAAATTTCACTGACACATACCATTTAATAGCATTGCAAGAAACCTGGCTTCTTACTTCCCCAGTTTGGGACGGCTATGACATCTCGCTCCTTCCAGCCTTACCAACTAGCGGCCGTCCCGCGTCTGGTTTATTAGTGGGTGTTCGTAGTGCCAGTGGGTTCTCCATTACTCCGTGGGCTTCAGTAGGTGCTCAGATCCAGTTAGTACTTATTTTGGGCCATTCACAAGAACTAGCCCTGTTGAACATCTATCGTAATCCCCTCACTATAAGTGATGCAGTCTTTTTTGATGGCATGAATACATTATTGAATCTCGCCCTCGCTCGAACTTCCATTATTCATACCATTGTCACAGGAGATCTTAACCTGGACTGCCGTGACATTTCCAATCCCTCTCCAGCAGCTACCCAATGGTCTAATTTGATGGCTGAGAGAAATTTACATAGATTAAATGGATCAGTGGAAGGGGAGACGCATTCAAATTTTACCTGGCATTGGGGAGCTAGCTCCAGCACGCTGGACTATATCTACATGAGTCCAAAATTGTTCCAAAATGTTCATTGCCTCTCAATTACGCCCCATCCAAATAGTAACCATTGTGTCTTGGTAGCGCAGTTTGCATGGTCTTGTGTACACAGTCCGCAATGCCAAATGCACACTGCCACGGCTATTGTTAATACTGCCAGAAATCGGCTTAAATGGAGTGTTCAGGGGATCAAGACTCTTACGACCATCCTGGAAGATAATGAGTGGTGCATTAACGGGGTGTCATATCAAGATCTTTTAAAACCATTCACACAAACCATCACAATTGTAAAACACAATCGTGTTCGGCACCCACAAAAGTGGATTATCGGAAAATCAGGAAATATATACTTTCCCAAAATGGTCCTTTTTGTCAGCAACTTCTGAACACTGCTAAATGTCGATACAAAAACTGGCTTAGACAGAGGTAATCCCTCCGGTTCCAGCATGATAGAATTTCTATGTTAGCCACAATGAGGCATAAAAACTCAGCTCAAATGTGGCAGATGCTTAACCATCATAACTCCAATTTACAGGGTGACGCCCAAATCAACGGCGTTTCCGAAAAAGATTGGTTTATGCATTTTTCAGTTTTATATGACGATCCAGCCTTTGCTAACTTTGAATATACATCGGCCACAAATGCTCCTTGGCAACTTCAATTGTCCGAAGGGCTCATCTTGTCGATCATAAATCAACTTAGTACATCAAGAGCACAAGGCCCAGATGGGTTGTTGAACTTTATGTTCAAGACTCATCCAAAACAGTGGGCACATATTTTACACCTCATATTTAAAAACATTCTTCGCACCCGCAAAATACTCTCCTCTTGGAAGACTTCCATCGTAATTCCAATTTTCAAGAAGGGCGATCGCTGCTTACCGGCCAACTATAGTCCGATCGCCCTTCTTGACGCGCCTGGGAAGGTTTTTGCAAAACTTATTCTTTCCAAATTTAATGCCTAGACACTCCATGCAAATTTACGCGATCCCCATCAAACGGGATTTGTAGCAGGCATGGGGACATCAGTGAATCTATTCTCCCTCAATGCAATTAAAATGCAATGTCTCCAGGAAAGACAGTGGCCCTCATTACGACCCTGGCGGAAAGTGACTGACCGGACCGCCACAGCGTAAATAGCGTTTCCGCCATTGCAAGAAGGAGCAAAGTGCGGCCCATTCCGACCCATCGGGCACGAGCACCACGGCATGGCGGAAGTGCAAAGTCCGCGATGGCGGAAATGAACCCAAAACGGCCCACAGCGCCGCCGTACGGCGCCCTAGGTGCAATACCGCCACCCATCACAGCGGACACCGCAGTGTGCGCCTACCGTAAAGTACGGTGACCGGAAATATACGGAAACGGAAGTTAAAACACGGGCCCGGAACGGGAAACAACCCGCCGTACACCTATAAAACCACTAAAACCACACAACCACTGAAATCACTACCCTGAGACACAACCCAACCCGTCATCCACCCTAGCGAAACCAAGAAAAATGGGAAAAGTAGCGAAGAAAGCGTGCGACCGCAAGCGGCAGGTCCACTTCTCCCGTGAGGAACTCACCGTGCTAACAGAGACCCTCCAGGAGAATGCTGCCGTCGTCTTCTCCACGCAAATGACCAGGACGGCACTCGCAAACAAGAAGGCCATATGGGCTCTGGTGGCACAGCGGGTAAGTGCGGTGGGGACCGCACCCCGCACCCCACAGCAATGCCGTAAGCGATGGGACGACCTGCGGATACGCGTCCGCAGCATACTCTCTGCCAACCGCAACATTGCCACAGCCACCGGGGGAGGGTCGGAATCACCCATCAAGCTGACCCCCTGGGAAGAAATCTGTGCCTCCACCATCGGAATGGAGAGCATAGAGGGAGTCGGAGGGATGGAGAAAGGAGTGCAGACATCCGAAGAATCAGGTAGGTGGGCCTAATGAAACAATGCCAAAACCACAAAGTCCATCCATGTGAAGCACCATGTGTCCCCATAGTGCAACAGAAACACATGTCCAGGAGAACGTCCACACACATCGTCCTGATAGCGCACGTTAAAACCAACAATAAATACATAAATAATTAAAAACCCCTAAAACACGCACTACACGTGCAGCAGGCACACCCTAACTGCAGGCTGCCAAACAACTGCACCCTCACTCCACACACAAATGGAAGCACCTCCAAGGCCCCGACCCAAATCACCCTCAGGTACCACCCCAATGCATGTGATACAATGCCATTCCAATTCCCACAGACCCACCAATAACCCTCGCCCTCCTTTACTCCACCACAGGGTCCGATCCAAACGACGAGCTGCAGGACACCCCTACCAGCACACCTGCAAAGAGGGCCAAGACCAACGGCCAAAGACCCTCCACCTCAGCTGCACGCATCAAGACACGGCAGCAGCACAAATCAGGTGGCAGCACAGAGGAGGGAACATCAACAGGCACCCCAGCAGCCAGCATGCCCACAACACCACCACCACAGGTCCCCCCAACGGATGCCACAGAAGGCACTGCCTCCGGTGGCAGCAGCACCATAGGTGACACCCCATTGATGGCAGCATGCTCCGACACAGAAGACGGGGATGTCGAAGTCAGATCCATCCATGACCTGTCCCAATCCCCCTGTCTGTCCCATCCCGTACTACATGAGGATACCACGCAGGGGCACCCACAAGACGACGACTGGCCATCCCCCACAAGCCCTGTGGCAGGGCAACATGAGGACAACAGCCCCTCTGTGACACCCCCGCAAATGGCCATGGCCCAGCAGAGGCAACAGTCCCTCGACCAGTTAATAGTGCAACAGCAGCAACTGGCCACGCTCCTCAAGGACCATGCCGATGAATGTGGGGGCACTAAGGCAGACATAGAAACATCAACTGAGACACTTAGGGCAGAAATGGAGAGAGGTACAGAGACACTAAGGGCACAAATGGAGAGTAGCACCGAGAGCCTGAGAGTCCAAATGGAGAGAAGCACCGAGAGCCTGAGGGGGGAACTGCATGCGACGTCCAAAGACGTATGTGGTGAACTTGCCGCAGTGCGCCGTGTGCTCACTGAGCTCTCGCAAACCCTTAGGGACATGCATGGACGTGAGCAGGCAGAGACATCATCCGTTGCAAGTTCCGTCCAGGGCAGCCCCCAACGTAGATCTGGGAGGAACCTGCGCTCCACAGGCAGGGGTGCCCCTGATACCCGCAGAGGGGGCTTGCAATAGCGACTGCCCACTGACGATGAGCATCTTTGGACACTGGTGTTCGGGGGGGAGGTGGGAGGGTGGAGGGGGTGTGTTGGGCTCACTTGGGTGGCGGGTCGATAGGGTGTACAACATGATATCACATATGCCATAAAAAGTGCACGATCAACCAATGAGATGTGTGGGCATTGATCTTTGTGTACTAGGCCATCATAGGCGTACAGTCCATATTGTGCATGTCCCAGACACACACAGTGCCACGAGTCCCGTGTCCATGTATCAGCCACCAGGCGTGAGTGCTAGAAGCATACATCAATGAGATGCTGACGAATGTCATGGGCCTCCGGTGCCTCGCAGACTCCTTGAGGTGCTGCCACATCCCCACCCTCATCATGACCATCTTCAGGTGCTTGCAGTTCTGCGTCAGGGGGCATGGGCACATTTCTACGTACGCACATGTTGTGGAGCATGACACATGCCATCACCATCTTTGCAACCTTCACATGGCGGTACAGGAGTGCCCCGCCAGACCTGCTGAGGCAGCGGAAACGACCCTTCAGTAGGCCGAATGCCTGTTCAATGACTACACGGGTACGTGAGTGGGCATGGTTGTAGTCCTCCTCATGCTGGTTCTGTGGGTTCCGGAGTGGTGTAAGGAGCCATCTCTTCAGTGGATATCCAGCATCACCTGTATGTGGATGATAAACGTATGATGTGGAATGCCATTGCTACGTACGCACACCCCCCCCGCCCCCTTCCTGCCAGGTCATTGCCGAATCACATACCCCACATCATCATGCATGAAATGAGACTCACCGAGTAGCCAGGATCTGTTCCCTGCGTGTCGCTCCATGTAGCGTGGTATTGTAGAGTTCCTCAAGACCATAGAATCATGGGTTGATCCAGGGAATCGGGCACAACAATGTGTAATGATCCTGTTGGAGTCACACACCATTTGTACATTCAGAGAATGAAATTGTTTTCGGTTGCGGTACTGGGCCTCCATGGCATGTGGGACGACCAATTCCACATGGGTGCAGTCGATGGCACCAATGCAACCCGGTATGCCGGCAAGTGCATGGAATCCCACTTTTGTGTTGGTAATTTCCAGCTCCGAGCGTGGTAGGGAGATGTAGTCGTCTGCGTGCTTCAGGAGGGCATCGAGCACTTGCAATAGTGTCCGTGAGAACAGTGGCTGAGAAATGCCATGCAACTGTCCGACTGTGTGCTGGTAGGTGCCTGTGGCCAGGAAGTGGAGTACAGACACCACCTTCAGTAGGGGTGGGATGGCGGTTGGGCTATCTATCATGCTGACAAGGTCAGCCTGTGTCATGTCCACAATGGCGGTTATGGTGTCCCGGTCCAGACGGTAGAGGGTGTGGATCTGCTCATCAGTGAGGTTGAACGGATGTGCTCGGAGGCGTGGGATTGCGGGCTGCCTGCGTGGTGGTAGTGGCTGTGCTGGCGGCCCTTGCTGGCCCTGCCTTGGCCTCCTCCTCCTCCTGCGTCTCCTCCGTGCGGCCGGTTGTAGTTGGTGTTCGTCTTCTTCTTGGAGTTGGAGTACTTGCAGTGCTATCAGGTCCCCCAGGGCCAACATCGCGAGTCCTGCCGGTAGCATTTCGGTGTGGTTGTGGGAGGAGACTGGCTGTGCAATTTATGTGTTTCCAGGCTGAATGGCCTCCACCTGTGGTGATTCATTCCACCTGTGCAAGCTGCTCTCCCCTTTGGCCGAGCACGTCCCGCACACAACGCTGCAATTCGAGGAATGGCATCTTGCTATTGCAATCATGTATTTGTACCCAATGGCCGTGTAACATTTGTTGATATGTACATTCGGCTATGGTCCCATTGTTTCACATACAATCTTTGCAGTCGCGAACAGACTTGTGATGGGTCAGTGGAACGTAGTACTCGAGTAACGGTGGGCCCTCATGCATCACTGTACCGAGTTGCACCGACGGGCGGGGCGTCCCATTTGTGGGTGAAGGCAGTTGCCATTTTCACACACAGCCGCACTAGATGGATTAATTTGTGATTTCAAACGGCCACAGATGCCTTTTCGACGTGATGTTGCAAATGAGGAATTCGAAGGGCGGCGCTTTCGGTTTCCAGCTAGCGGCGAGGAGATGCCCACAGGTCTGACTGCAAATATAACGTTCTATTGTTCAATGTCCTTGAGACAGGGGCCATGGCGAGGATGCAATGATTGATATGAATAGTTTGGGATGCGCAATAGCGAAGTGGATGATGAGGCCGGACGTTCCCAAATACATGTTACTTCACAACACTGGAATTACGGGCTGGGGCACAGTGGATTTTGCAGGCTGCATAACGCACAGACTCAATGGATATTTCTAATGTTATGTGAGTAAATATTCAGGCGTTTTCATTACGGGATGAGGGAATGATGAATGGATGCATGGGCAGGTGATTTGATGCAGAGTTTGCCTTGTACAGGGCTTCTTGGGGTCTATCCGGCTCCCCTACGCTATGTGATGCAGGGCTGCCATAGTGGGACCATCGTCTATCTGGCCTTGTTGAGCCCTCCCTGTCTCGACGCGCCTTCAGACACTTGTGTCTATGCACGTTACCAATCCCATCAGATGGATTCTGTTTTCACAGACGCATGCACAGGTACACTCGTTTGTGATGGTGTTTTCACCTCGATATAGATAGTTATGATTCGCAAGTGGTTTTGGGGTGGTGATGATCCTTTGGAGTGGGCTTGCATGCATATGGCTGTGGATCTAGTGTGATCATTGAAGTGAGTTGTTCGAATGTAGTTCTGATGGCCATTCTATTCTGTTTCTTTTCTTTTGGTTGACAGGTATCTCCTCCCCTTTTGCCACTGCCATCTGTATGCCACTCCTGCAGATGGGTTTTACTCCCGACACCTGCTGCTTCGTGTTAATCAGTGGAGCAGCATTACGATCTTATGGGACGATCGCCAATGGGCCACATGCCCTTACGCAGTACTGGTGGCTCGGAGCAACATTTCGGCCTTTCAGCTGGACTAGTGCCTCCCCATTGGGACGGCCCTGCGGTTCTGTGCGCTTCCATGTTGCCTTTTCGTACGTGAATGTGGCTCTGTGTACCATGAGGGAACAGGGCGTCACACAAGTAGTGGCTGGTCATTTCTTGCGGATGCAGCCCACAATGGTGAAATGTGTTTTGGAGTTCATGGCCTGATGGCTGTATGGGCTTGGTGATATTGATGTGCATTAAAATTCTATTCTGATATGGGCCGTGTAGCGTTCTTCTTTGCAAGTGATGTGGCATATTCCTATTTGGGGAGCGATGTATTGTGAGGGGATCTGCATTGGGTTCCAGCTTCGGAGTTTTGTTGCGTGGTCCTGTACTGGGAGCGTTTGCCTACGAAGCCCGTGAGGTCAGGGATGGGGGCTGCCAATATGACAGTTTGAATGTTGTCATGCTCAGGGGCGGGGGATTGGGTTTTGTGTGACAGATGCCGGTCAGCCAGGTGGACTGGTGGAATGTTGTGATTTTCTGAATATTGCTGGTCACAGGTGCCTGTGTTTGCGTGCGTTTCTTGGTGGGGGACTGTGGTCATGTCCATTGGGATGGCTTCTGTATTCGTGCCATCTGTGCCCTGCAGCTCCCATTGGCCCCTCTTGAGGTTCATTTGTTCGTTGGCATGCATGGGTGACTTGTGCATTTCACTGGTTGCATTGTGGCTTCGTTGCACCTACGGGGAGTTGTACTTTGTGGGCAGGGAGCGGTGTACGGGCAGTCAGTGGGGCCGTTTACGGTTGATTCGCGATGCCGTACTTCTCACCATGGCGGAATGGTGCATTCCGCCATGCTTGATGGCGTTAGGTACATGTCCGCTGGGGTCGGAATTGGCGTACCGTTGCGCCATGGTGGTGTTTACGGTTTGGCATGGCGCGCGCGCGCGTGCTTGGTGCAGTTAGCGTTGGCGTTCACTACGGTGTCGCTAATGGCATCGTACTTTGCGGTGACGGGTCATAGTCGCACCGAGCGCTATTCGATGGCGGTATTGCATTTCCGCCATCGTTTTCCGAATTCCGCCAGGGTCGTAATGAGGGCCAGTCTGTTTTCTTTGCATTCATTGATCTCCATGCAGCTTTTGACTCGGTTAGCCGTGTACTTCTTTTGGCAAAGCTGCAGAGAGATCAATGCCCTGCAATGCTTGTAGACATAATATATGGTCTTCACTCCGACACATCGATCAAGGTATGATTGACCCTAGATGGCTTGTTGTCCCAACAAATTCCAACTTTAAGAGGACTCAAACAGGGTTGTCTACTAGCATCGGCCATATTCAATTACTTTATTCAAGACGCAAGACATGATTTATCGAAAATTGTTTCAGATTCACCAAAGCTGAATGGCCATCCCATACAAACCCTCTTTTATGCAGATGATCTAGTTCTAATCTCTAGAACACAAGTGGGTTTACAGCGATTATTAAACGCCTTTTCGAATTATACTGTTACCAATGAATTAAAAGTGAATCTCATCTAAACACAAATTGTGGTATTTTGTCCTAAAAGATGTGGCACTTCCTATGTATGGTCGATGAATAATCTTCCGATCATCAGAGTGCCACATTATGATTACCTGGGCATTATGTTCGAGACTGTTAAGCACCCAACAGGTCATCTTTCACGTCTAGAAACAAGACTGATATCACTTACATCACAGGCCAGCATTTTAATGCATAAATATGGCACATTTTCAATATTACCTGCTTGGCATTTTTGGACGGCAAAAATTGTCCCAGCATTATTATATGGGCTAGAAACTTTCCAGGACATTCCATCTCCTCAGTTTACAAAATGGGAGGGGAGATATTGGTGTCGCATTTTGCACTTGCCAAAACTGCACTTCAGTTGCTTGGATAAGGTACGAGCTAGGATTGATTTCATTACAGGCACTTCTCAACTGGCGCAAATGCGCCTTTTTTCGGAAATGTTTATTGTCTACCACATCGCAAGTCTTATTAAAATCTATTTCATCATACCTGTTTTCAAGCAAGCACCTGTTCATTAAATCATGGTTAATGTCCTGTTATCGTGTGCTAATTGAAGCAGAGGTCTCATTAGACCTTTTACTTCATAATCCAGATAAAGCGAAACTGAAAATATACTATGCAGACTGGATTGCCACCCGACATGGATGTCTTACATATTGTGATGCCGACGCAAATCGATTTCCCCACAAAAAAAATGCGCACATTGCCCACATACTTAATACGATGTCCTTCGCCTAGATATCGGCATTTCATATTGAAATTGCGCTTTAATTTGTTGGGCACTAAAGATCTGTTGGCAAAAAGAAAACTGTTAAGCCAGTCGGAAAATATTTGTCGTTTTTGCACATTGAGGGACAACTGTGAAACCATGAGGCATCTAATCACAGAATGCTCTGTCCTTCGTCCATTGCGTGAAATACATTTTGCACGACATTGCAACTATTTACAGCTAGCATCCCAAGATCTGTCCTGGTCTTTAATATTGGGTTATGGATATTTGCCACTACAGCTTGCTATTGTTAGTTTTCTTGTAAGTTTACATCTTGAACCCAAGTGAATTGATTTGTGCTATATTCATTTGGCTTATGATACTTACTGATTAATTAACTAACGTTGCTTTTTATGAATTTCTGTAAAATTCTTTTTCTCTTTTGTTCAATTTAAGTTTAATTGTAGATTATAATGTTTTAAATGTCTAAATGTTTATGTATTGTATTTACATTTGAAAGGTTGATTAATGTCAACAAAACAAAAAAAAAAAAAAAAGAAACACTAAAGTATTTCATGAATTGAGGTGGAATCATCCTGCCAAAACATTGTTGTTGATACAGAAGAATTTTGAAAGTGTTTGTTTCTTAAGAAGAAGTTGGACTCTATTCTATAAGTGGAGACATAAAGACTTGTCTGTTTGAACTGTTGGTTAAGGTCCAAGTGAAAGACTTTTGGAATAAGAACTTTACGATCAGCGATTGGCTACAAAGCAGAACTCGTTTATCTGAACCTTTGATTGAAAATCCTGCTTTGAATCTGGGGAAGGAGATCCAACCCACGTTACAAGGATACACAGTTATTAGTTTTATGTTGAACATAACTGTTATGTCTGTTACATTTGAATTGCCATATATTCCCTTTATGAGTTTGATGTATGTATAAGTGTGAGGGACAGATTCTTTTTGTTAGCGTTTTCCTCTAGTTTATTTTGATAGGCAGGGAAATCCTCTTCAGGGTAGGGATAGTGAGGCGTTTATCAAACCCTTATGAGTTAATAAAATGGCTTCTTGTGAAAAACCTTTACCAAATTGTCCATCTCACATTTCTGACCCCACACACTGCCTAGAATATTAATTTTTAAACCAGAAAAATATTTTGGTTAGCGCAATCTCCAACAACTGAATCAGAGGTGATGGGGCGAAGTTGGGTGTAAGGCAAAGAATATATGTGAACAGCACGACCGAATGTTGTCATAGTCCTTGTTCTATTCTGATTTGTGTGGATAGCCATGCCTGCGGGCAGAGAAGTGGTGTAGAATATGTACCTTGCCGCCATTGATGGTGTTAGGGCACCCACTCAGGTACTTGCCTTCGTCTGTCGGTTCTTGCGACAGTGATAAAATCGGTTAGTTACAGCATATGCTCCAACTATTCGCCACAGGAGACGCACGGGTTGTGCCTCGTGATTCTTCTAGGCAGGTTTGGTGGCACGTCTACCCAGATATCGAACACTTCCTGATCATTTCAAGGAGGTACCTTTACCAAGGGCTGCCCAGCCTATGGTTCATATTTACGCAATACCTGCCCATCACTCCCATTCCAGCAAGGACTATGACAAAAGTCAGTCGTGCTGTCCACCTAATAATCCACCTACTTACAACAGACTACGCCTCAACACGTCCGACATCAGAATGCAGCGTAGACCTATGACAATTTCGGGCACGCTGAAGACGTAGCGCGTCTCCAGACCTCACGTCATCTCCCGACTTCTCTCGGCACCCAGCAACATGAGTGACATGGATGGGTTGCTCTGTACTGGAGGCCTGGCCAGCCCTGCTAAGCCTGGCCGAATGCACACACGCAACCTATTCTTACTCTATGACCTCCAAAACTCTGGACTTCAGTCCTCCAAGGGTGTTTCCACTAACAGCGCATTGAGAATATAATAATGGTAAAAGGCGTTATATGGCGTTATATAAATGACAAGTACAAGTAGTACATTTAACATATGAAAAGGGGGAGGATTTTAAAAATGCATATAAACAATAACGGGCAAGCACAAAAATTGTGACAATTGGGCTACAGCTCACTGAGCCCCCTAGGGGCAGGGTGGGAAATGGGCCGGAACAAGATGGAGCGCCGGCATAGTGTGTCTCGCCAGAGCGCTGCTGGCGCCCTGGCTCCATCCCCAGAGGCTTGCCCAGGGAACTCCCAGATCTGTTGCTGCACGAGCAGCCCACACTTCCGAAGAGTCAGCACGAGACTGAATGCAGAAAGAGTGAAAAGCTACACATCCGGTTCAGAAGCTGTCTAGATTGGTATACAGGTCTTGCAATTTACAGACATTTTTGTTAGGTTGAGTATTGTGAGCAATGAGAAGAGTAGAGGACCACTTCCACGACTCGCGCAGAAGGGTTT
This sequence comes from Ambystoma mexicanum, assembly GCF_040938575.1. Taxonomy (NCBI): domain Eukaryota; kingdom Metazoa; phylum Chordata; class Amphibia; order Caudata; family Ambystomatidae; genus Ambystoma; species Ambystoma mexicanum. Next base: position 842,198,479 of record NC_090938.1, read on the forward strand.
TGCGCTTCATCACTATTGCAGACATTTCCTTTTTTGGGGATTATGTTCCCAAAATGGCCTTTTTTTGCAAATTGCCAGGCTTGGGTTTCATGAAGATATACTGTGTTGCATGGCCTGCGGCCGCAGCCCCTACTACTCCCAGTCACCCACTCACCCCTGCTTCCTCCTCCGACCCCACACTTTGGGGTAAATGACCCTCATTACAGGTGCAGCTGCAATGTTTTAGATTTTCTTTTTTGAGTGAAATGCTCTGCATTTCTGAGTACGTCAGCCCTTTTTGCTGAAAGTCTTTGTTTTATCTAATTCTCTTGAGTGGGAACCTTTTTCCACACTCGCTCATTCTTTTATGCTAAACCTTGGGATCTCTTTTACCTCTGTTGGGTACTGTTTCATGGAATTCCGTTTTGATCCATGTTTTTCTGGCATCTACATTTGCTATTACAGCACAGAGCACTTTCTGGGGAGTTTCTTGAAGAGCCTCGAGTAAATAAAGCCCACACTTTACTAGAGGGTATATGCCAAGTAGTGAGGGGAGGGTGAACTTAAATTAAAGCGTGGGATTGACCCCTTCCATTTCACGCTTCAGAAACACAAAAGGAACAACGGGTTGGGAATATTAGTGATAACAATTACCAGATTGGGCACGAGCCGCGAAACTGCACGTTAAAATGTGGGGGAAATTCAAGAATTCTGAAACTGCTACAGGGGACTGTGCTATGCAGGCGCAGGCACAACGGCTTCGGAATGAAGGTACCATATATACACACATTTAGACCTCTTGTGAATTAGGTGCAGCTTTTTTCTGGGCAAATTGAGTCCGCATTAGCTTGGCATTCCGTAACATGCATGAAAAAGTTTAGCAAATCGGGAACAAAGATGGAAGAAATAAAAAAAGCTATAGCAACAGATGTGAGAAGTTTTCCTCGCTCGATCAGTTGAAACGACAAGCATCAGCAAAGTCTGTGGCAGCAGTCCCCTACCCTGTGGCAGCAGTCACCTACCCTGTGGCAGCAGTCACCTACCCTGTGGCAGCAGTCACTTACCGTGGATGTGTGGCTTCTTCTCGCCGGGTGAGTTCTTGTCAGATGGAGGTAGTCAGCTGCAGCAGGGGCTGGGTGTTTGGTGCGGAACTAAGGTAAGCAATTCAGCAATGGTGCACGCCGCACACACTTATCAGGGCTGGTCTGAGACTGTTTGTAATGTCCTATTGTGACCCTCTTAAGTGGGTTGCCAGGGGAAGTTACAGTTTCCGAAATCTGTGCTCTTCCTGGTATGGTATGCTGTGTAGGTAATAAGAACGGTAGGGATTTTTGGAGTACAGTGATAGTTGTATCCCCCACCCCGAATATACATATCTTATCAGTTGTTTCTGGTTGATGGCTGGCTATTGGCTTCTCTGGTGAACACGGGCAAACCACTGGAGTTCATTCTTTGGGAGGTGCTCTTTGCTTTGGGGCCCTTAGCTGAATGGGATGCACAGGTAGTGGGCTCCTCTAAGGGGTGTGGTTAAGAGCCTACCTCCTGGAGGGAATTAACCAATGAGTCGCACAGGTTGGGTGTAGAGGAAAGGTCAGAGAGGTGTGGCAGAAAAATGGAAAAAAGCTCCAGAAAGCAAGTGGAAATGGTTGTTATGAAGAGAGGCAGGGACTGTTTCAAGCAATTGCAAGGTGGAGGGTTGGGACAGGAAGAAAGCCAGAAAGAAACAAAGGATTACACCCCAGGGACTGGACACCGTAGATGCAGGCCAGCTCAGATAAACACGGTGGGAGGCCATGGAAACACAATACAAGTCCACCAGAATAGCACAAATGAGTCATTAAACGATTGGAGAAAAGAAAATACACAAACCTCTACGCAGAAGCATATGAAACAGTCCAAAAACGGAGTACAATCAATGTAGAAGTACTTACTGCGCATGAAGCAACCCCTAAGGTTGCTTTTGAAGTGTAGTTTGCAAAGGTAGCGTGCGACCCTCTCTCGACAGAACAAGGCCTGATAACCTGTTCAGTGGTTACTAACCACTTGAGAGTTCGCAGCCACTGCTTTTACTCACTGTGCCTTTCACAGATGGGAAATATCCATTTGCATATCAGTCTTTGTCCTGCCCAGGGGCAGTCCAGCACCGAAATGCAATGGGAATTCAACCTGAACGAGAGTACCACCAGCAACCCCATACACGTGTTTCACCCTTGTTGGGGATCATCAGTGAGGTGAAGCTGATGCCTCTCTAAGCACAGTGAGAGGGAGACCACGTCTGGTTGCCCCCAGGAGACCTAGGGTTACCAATCCCAGGTTCGTTGAAATGTAGTTTGCAAAGGTAGCGGGCGCCCCTCTCTCGACAGAACAAGGCCTGATAACCTGTTCAGTGGTTACTAACCACTTGAGAGTTTGCAGCCACTGCTTTTACTCACTGTGCCTTTCACAGATGGGAAATATCCATTTTCATATCAGTCTTTGTCCTGCCCAGGGGCAGTCCAGCACCGAAATACAATGGCAATTCCAACCTGAACAAGAGTACCACCAGGCACAGTGAGTAAAAGCAGTGGCTGCAAACTCTCAAGTGGTTAATAACCACTGAACAGGTTATCAAGTCTGTTCTTTCGAGAGAGGGGCGCCCGCTACCTTTGCAAAAAAATTGCTTTTGAAGTGGTTTCCTTAAAGGATGTTTCTGGGTGATGGAGACTGAATTGCCTCGATTGCTGGAGCTTGTGACTCTTGGAAAAAGCATATGTGATAGAGCCTGGAAAGTCATGGTGGTCAAGGACCCCTACTCACTGCACATACCTCTGATAGGGTAACAGTTATGTGTGTCTGCTTCCCCTACATCTAAAGCAGGTCGAACAGATGATCTGTCTTTGAGGGAAGCTGGGCTAATGTAGTGGTGAATGCAGGCTGTGATAGTAATTACACTTGGCAGTATTTGGACCGGTCCTTTGATATCAAATACGTTGAATCATTTTCCTGTAAGAGGCGAAAGTGAGATGCCTGCGATCCTGTGGCCAAATCCGTCAGCCTCAAGGTTATGGTCAGCATAGTTACAACAGGGCTAGGTGCAATACCTTTACAGTAGCTGGGTTGACCAAACATGTATGGTAAACAGTGAATGCTGTGAACACATTTAGGGAACAAGCAAGCAGGTATGTAGGATATGTTTTAAGAACATCCAATATAGTCCTGTTACGACAGGTGCTGGTCGAGACAGAAGATCTAGTAGCGTAGTTGCCGAGGTTGCACAGGGTGAGATATACGTGCTACGGGGGATCGATGGAAGGCAGGTGGTGATTTTTGAAAGTTGGACTTGGTATGTCTGCGCTGCGGATATGTTTGCTCATATTAGATACATGCTTAGATTCTGGCGCGGCAGGTGAGCAAATCTTGGCCCTCGACCTCCTGACCTTGCATTTTTGTTTGATTTAGCTCCCCATCCACTCTGGACACTGCTTTCCTCGTTCCCTTTCCTCACCCAGCTCCTGCCTCCCGTGCCTGCCCCTATCCACGGATAGGCCGTTTTACTGGTTATAAGTAGCTTGCTCTAGGGCAGCTCCCTGCCCGGCAGCCTCTTCGGGTAATGGCGGCTCCAACAGAGGTGGTTCCAGTGGTGTTTGCGGGGGAAGCAAATTAAGCCAGTCGTCAGCAGACACCAACAAAAACTGTGAGTGTGGCATTGGTGGGTTGTAGAGCAGTTACTCTACTCCAGAAAGCTCTTGCCACTCTACCTTACCTTTCCATAACATAGGGTGCCATAGACTTGCATAATGCATACTTAGAGAACTTGTGACCACTGCATGTTGATTGTAAATGTTGCCCTGCAATATATGTCAAGTTATTTACCAAAGTTAGGTAGAGCCACACCTGTTATGTATGGTGGTTCCTTGTGCCCCACTTGGGCCATTCCACGTAATGAAGGGCTACTGGAAACATGTATTATTACAAATAGACTATACATTGATTGGACATGCGGCTTTTAAAAGCAGGGTAACTGAAATTAAACACATGAACGATCCAGAAAATGGTTTTGTGTGCCATACCTAGAATTGAGAACATTAGCCTGTGCCGTATATCTAGATAGGATTGTGAATGGTTGTTGCAGGTCAGCAAGTACTACACTTTGAGGCAACTGTGAAGTTTAGTCTGTTAAATGTCACGTAACCCACTAAGCAATATAAGGGCAAACTCTTTGTATGGTTATGTTACTCAAAAAACTCACACAACCCTCTCTTGTACAGCCAGGTGCACGCACTTCACAACATTGCAAGAACGCATAAACCTGAGCAAAGCAACAGCACACGCGGACTGACATCGGTCAGCATCCGGTGTATATCGAGTTGCTCCTCTCGCTATCCTACTTCCTCTCCACCTACTTATCCATCCCACCTTCCCGCTGGCAGATCCGCCTGAGCTGTTGGCGACGGTGTGCGGTCCAAATACTTTTATATAGAACATGTTATAGTTTAGAAATAAAAGCGTTCACAGGGCTGGGCATGTAGGAGATGGGAGGGCACTAGTTGGCTGCGGTGTGGGTGAGCGTGTGGGGCGGCTGCTTCTGGCGGCGAGTGGTGCTCGGGTACTTGCCCTCAGGGTCTTGCGGGGAGCGGTGCTGGGCGCGTGGCGCGCTGGATGGACCCCCTGCAGGAGGAGGCGGCGGCAGCTGGTGAGAAGTGAGAGAAGGGCGGCGCAGAGACTAGGCTGCCAGCTCCGACCAATGAAAGCACTTCTCCTAGTGTCAGAGGAGGCTGCGGCGGGTGTGCACGCCCCCTAATATCGTCAGGTTCTGAAGCCGCCGCCGCCGGCGCATCATCGCCCGCGCCCCACCCAGGAGCCGGCTCCAGGGCACCACTGCACAAGACCCCGGCGGCGGCCTCCTCAGATCCCGCCCCCTGCGCTTCCTCGGTGTCGCTCCCCGGACCCCTGACACGAGAAGCGCACCCCCTTGCCCGTGATGAAAGGGTGACAGGATGCTACACTTTGCCCAAGGATCTCTGTGTGCCATTCCCTTTAAACAGCCCAACTCCTTCTCTATCCAACTACTGGGCTACTCATGCTTTTACAACTCTATATACAAGAATAGACTTTGCTCTCCATACACTCTTTCACCTTCCTCGCTTTTCTTTTCCCTCCTCTGCCCATTACCAAACCAGCTGGCTCTCATTCAAACAAAGCGCTAAGCACAAGCTTCTACCAATTTTAAAAAAGAAATCATAGATTTGCCCCCCCACCCCCCACATTTCCACTTTTCTCACTCTGTACTCACCCCCTTGTTCCCTTAGATCATCATCGGCCCAAACCCTAGCCACTCATTCTGCCCCCTCTTGCTTCTGCTCTCTTTCTCTTTTTGCCCCTACTTTGCAATGCTCTCCCCTTAACTCTCTTAGTGTGATAGCATGATCAGGCCTAGTACAATAGTCGCTTCTTTTGTTCCTCTCCCGCCTTTCTCCTCCCTTCTCCCTCACCTCTTGTAAATCTCCGACTCTACCAGAAATGTCGTCAAGCCTAGTATGGTAGTCGCCTCTCTGTTCCCATTTCCTTCCCACCTGTCTCATAGCTCTTACACTATCTGACATAACACCAGGCCAAGTACAATAGTTAATTTCACATTCTTGTTGTTCATGGCCATAATGTATTTTCCCTTGTTCACTTCCTTGCCGTGAATGGCTTTGAACACACATTGGGCCTCATTCCAAGTTTGGAGGGAGCCATGCCCTTAATAAAGGCATGGCTGCATCCAAACTCACGTCTGGGTTCCCTGAACGGGAAAATACCGGGCCATTCCAACCTTGGAGGACCCGGTATTTCCCCATTCAGGGAACCCAGACCATCCCCATTTGAGCCCCATGACGGGCCCGTTGTTAGCATGCTGGGCCACTCACAGGACCCGCTAAGGATGTCTGGTAAAACCAGGTGTCCAGAGCGGATCCCGCGAGCGGACCTCGTACTAGGGCGGTAAGGGGTTAACAGCTCCAGCACCTTTACCAGCGCTGTTAACCCCTTACCGCCCACCTCATAATGAGGCCCATTGTGTATAGGCACTATATAAATAAACTATCACATCGCCACTACCACTTTACCACTAATCAAAACCAACCTCAAAAAACTCCTCCTTGCTGAAGAACTGGCGGCCTAAAATCCTTTATTTTCTGTTCTCTCCCTATCCACCTTCTCCTTCACCTTGGTTTATCCTAAAGTACCTATCCCCCTATCCCTAATTCCTTAAGCTAGCACTTCCTCCACCTTCCCGTGCCTTTGTTACTATGCCCTGTCTTGGTCCCTGGTGCCTGTTCTCACCTGCCCCCACACCATCTGGACTTTGAATCACTCTCTTCCCGTTTCTAAAGGAGATACGTCCTCCGCTCTGTTAACTATGCTTTAACTTCTGTTAGCATTTTTTTCAAGAAATGCATTTGCTTCCTGTAACCTCTTCAAATAAAATAGTCGCTAAAAATCTATGTGCCTCTGGGAAGGTCAATGGCTTATGATTCCATATCCTTCTATGTTGAGGATTGTATTTCCATTCAACATATAATTTCCATTTGCAAAGTATTTGTATCTATTTGAAGAACAGGGATGTCAATTTCAATCCGAAATGACTTACATTTTCATTGTCAGAACTACGATCAAAGCTGCCCAATTCTTCTTGTTTATCACTAAGTACAAAGTCCCCCTCCTCCTCAACGGTGTCTTCCGACGATGAATAATGAAGATGTCTTTTCTTCTTTCGGTCTTTTCGACTTTTTCTGAAGAGGTACGGCAACCCCCGGGTGGAAGCCACTCTGCTGCCTTTATAGACCCCCTCCCGAGAGCGTCAATGAGAGGAAAAAGCCAAGGCTGAAAAAACCTCTTGTGTGAAGTTTAGGATAATCCTTCCTCAAGGTGCTCTGCAGCAGTCAAAGTATGGATCCAGAATACGTTCCAAGGTATGAGGTAAGAGGATTCCAAAAGGGAATGTAGAAAAAGTTCACACTCCGGAGTCCAAAGCACAGCCAGTCCAAGGAGGAGGAGCCAGGCACCCAGCTGATGGTGAGTAAATACAGGAGCTGCAATAACCCACTCACAGGGGTAAGGAAGCGGTGAAGAGGAACGGAGCCGTCCGCCTCCAACTGTTAATAGGAAGCCGCTACAGCGGAAAACACAAGGGGGAGGGAAAGGAAGAGAAAGTTACAGAAGAAAGCACGGAAATCAAAGAGGGCTGGTAAGAGAGAATAAAGGCGCAAAGGACCGAAGGGCAGAAACAGAGCTGGAGGGGACAAGGCAGAGTTGCAGCGAGAAGGCGCTAGGGTAAATGCCGGGACTGGACCCGGAAAGGCACAGGAGACCGCGGGAGCGGAGACCGGGACGGGATCCGTGATCCGCACAAGCGGAGAAAAGAAATGAAAGGACAGAAAAGAACCAATGAGGGAAAGCAGTAGACAGAAAGCAGTGCCTAACGGCGGAGGAGCCGCCAAGTACCCCACAAGCACCAAGCAGGCAGGTGCGTGACAATCATTTACAAATGGCATAGGAATTCCCTAGAAGGGTACCTGTACAATAGCACAGAGATGAGATCAAGTGGTGAGCCAGTTTATAGGGTAGGGAGAAAACAAAGAATACAATATAAACAAAGGTAGCATTAATCTAGGGTGGCAAGTACTTCAACCTAAAGAGAAGTAGTGTATAAACAGGCACTGGAGGGAGTGGTGGGCTCAGATAGGGAGGGTGGGTAGGGGGCAGGGCGGGGCTCCCCATAGGCAAGTAAAAAAGGTTTAAGGTGAGTTTTGAAGCCATACAATGTCAGGCTGCCTTTGATTGTGATGGGCAGTTTTCAATGAAGATGGGCAATTATGGAGAAACTGTGAAAGTGAGAGAAGGCACAGAGGGAACAGGGGACAGTGAGGTTTGGTATAGAGGGGAGCAGAAAGGAACAAGATGGTGAGCAGACAGCTATGCAGTCACACAGGTCCGTAGGGCCAAGACCATGCACAGCTTTCAAAACTGAGTGGTTGTGCATGATGAGCCAGTGTCAGTAGGCAGGAGTGGGGGAGAATATGACACGGTCGTAGAGAGCACAGGCTGTGTTGTAGGAGGAGTAGGGAGGGAAATCAATGACAAGGCTTGAGCAGTAGTAAAGATTGCTGAGCATGAGGCTGTAGGTGAAAGTTTTAAAGAGCATGAATAAGAAATGGAAGAATGTATAAAATCTTGAGAGGGTTCATATGAGCAGAAGAGGTGGTGGTAGTAATGAATTGTTGCAGGCGGAGATCAACATTAAAGAGGACACCAAGGTTGCAAGCATTGGGCAAGGGAGCAAGACGATCAGGTGTGAAGGAAATAGGAGAGTCGAGGGGTGGCTTGGCATTGGAAGCTGCAAAAACACGACTTACATTTTTGAAGAGTTCTGTACGAGGCAGCAGAGGGCCATCCAGTGACAGATTGCAGTGTAATCTGTTCCAAGATGGCTGGGGTGAGGGAGGGAATGGAGGAAAAATGTTATTGTCATCAACAAAGAGGTGGTAGTGAAAGCCATAGGATGAGAAGTCTTGCTAGCGTGGATATATAGAGGGAGAAGAGCAGAGATCCAAAGACTGATCTTTGGGGACAGTTGACAGGAAGATGGGTGGGGTCAGATGTTTTTGTGTTCCAAGAGATTGTAAAGGAGGAACCTTTAAGGTCAGCTAATATCCAGGAGACAGCAGATTTGTGAAACCCAAGGTATTGGCATGTGAGGAGGAGAGCTGAGTAGGCAACAGCATTGAAATGGCAGAGATTTCCACAAGGATGCGTTTAGAAGAGATTTCTATGTGGTGAGAAGCAGAGCGAAAGTTGGAGATATACATGAGTGCAGACTTACGGGAGTGTTTACTACGTCAGCCAGATGAACGCGCATCTCCAAGGCCATTAACCTAAATGTACTTAGTGATCCGTTTCAAGACTTGCCGGTCAAGGAACTTCAAATAAAGGGATGGAAAGAAACTGGTCAATAGTTTGCCAGATGTTTCTGCCAGCAGAGGATTTCTTCCAAAAGGGTAGGATAGTTGCACCTCTGAAGGAGGCAGCAAAAGGTCCAGCTGAGGGGGAAAGGTTGAACTCAGAGCGCTAAAGACAGGCCCCGGAGACTAAGTGTTTGATCGTTTGAGGAGAAAACAGTCAAAAGGACCACGAGATGGGTTGGCACTGTGATGGAATAAGAAGTAGAAAGTAAAAGAGGGAGGAGAGAGAGGTGGTGGAAAGAAGGGGGACGGTGAGAGAGGAGGGACATGAGTGTGTCACACATTTTAGAGATTTGTAGAGGAAAAGTAGTGAGCAAAGTCAATAGCAGAAAGGGAAGATAAGATGGATATTTCTGAGGGTACATACAGGTTTTCAGGGGTGATAATGAAGGGAGGAAGTTATGTTTGTGAAGTTGGAGGATTTGGCAGTGTCCAATGCAAAAGTGAGGACAGCAGGGGAATTTGTGTGGGCTAGGAGTAAGGTGATTCTCTGTGATTGTTCCAGTGTTGTAAGGAATGACACATGTTTGTTTTGAGGGACTGGATCTCATAGGTGATGCAGGGCGAGGAGAGGAAGGCATGAATGTGTGAGCAGTTTAGTGTTGGTCAAAGATATTCCTAAGTGCATAGTGAAAGTCATAGAAAGCATGGCCAATTGGAGAGGCATATGTGGGGGGAGAGAGACAGGGGTTTGGCCCTCACATCATCAAGCTATGGGTCAAGAGAGTCTTTGTGAAAAATCCACTTCCGAGGTACCAGTGTTCCAAAGGTGAATATCGGTTTCTAAACAATCAATCAGCCCCACACCTCTAATACAACAGAAGGGATCCAAACAGATTGGAATAACAAGCAAATTATAAACCACCTTTTCCAATTTTGGTAATGTGGACGGACCGGCAGGCTTAGCTCCGAAAAGTTGTGTTTGTTGGTTAGTTACAACACAGCAAAAAATACAATAATTGCCCAATGATAAAAGGGACTGTCCAGTCAAGGTTTTAGCAAAAATATCTATTTATATCCCAACAGACAGTTCTAGGAACACTATGAAATACAACCCACCCTGTAAAGGAATGTAGAGGACAGACAGTTTTCAAGAAAGGAAAGGGATGCACTCTGGATTCTGACAGGAAGGTAGTTGGTATGGCTAATAACGACAACAGCTTAAGGTTTCTTGGTTTCAGCAAGGAAACAATGGGTCTTAAAATGTCTCTAGGGGCCTTCTTGGAAGGAGCAGGGGGATGGAACCATAACGTCACGTCTCGGGTGTCTTTAAGCGACGGCGGCGGCTTGAAAATGGTCACCATTGCCTGCGGTTGCGGATCGAGAAACTCGACTAGCTCGAAAATGTCCTTTAAGGTGGACTTCGGTAGATGCTCGTTGAGGCACTTCTCCCAGCGTCTTCAATGGGCTTGTGTTGTCTTTAAGGCAGACCGCCCACAGCTGTGGAGTGTGTTGCAGGCAGCTGCCTGTCCTTAATTATAGGTTCAGAGCCCTTCTGGTAGTTCCTATCCAGGAAGACCGCTGCAAAGCCTAGCAGGACACGCCATTTTACCCCTACTCACCCTTGCGCTCGTTTGAGTCAGAATCCAGTTCATCACAGTGCAGGCCTCAGCGGGCCTCAGCCAAAGGCAGATTATTTATGTTTATTCCTATGGGCCAATAACAAATCTTTTTTAGCCACGACATTCCTTGCTGGGTTTAGCATCTTTACTTTTGCCCTTTAACTTAGATCTTAGAACCTGCTCAACAATTCCATTTAAAACAATAAAAGTAATCACAATTAAGCTTCCATCATTACCAAAGGATAAGCAGTCCATAATCTGTTTAAAACCTTCTTGTATATTTATTTTTGGCTGGAAGGGCATCGGCCATTGGACCCTGTGTAGATTATTTGAACTTGTCCTCAGTGTAGCTGTAGATTTACCTTCTTCAGTCTGTGAATTCGTCAAGGCCAGTTTCAAAGCTAATGGGGAAGTGATCCTTTTGAATGTGCTCATGGATCTTCATATGAACGACCCTTCACCAATCGCAATAGATATGGATATAAAAAGAGTCTATTGGGGCTGCTGGTGTTCTAATGAATGTAGGTTTGCCTGGGCTGTCTGAAACAGATCTACCATGGATAGTGCAAACTTTCAAATCGAATAGTAATGTAATAATGCATTTCCCCTGGCAAGTAGTGTAACTTGAGTTAATAGAGGAACTAGGTAAACCCCAAGCCTCAAATTCATTATAACCTAAATTCATCCTAAATTCTAACATTGATATCACCCCCAAAAATAACATTAAAATGATTAAGCGGAACAAGATCATGTGGGGAATATTAATAATAATAATAATCATTTGGCACTTATATAGCGCTACGAACCCTCAGGTATCTGAGCGCTGCTTATTATTACCCACGGTGTGTGGTGCTCGGAAGGATGAAAGGCTGAGTTTGGCCCCGCCGGGATTCGAGCCTGCGTTAGCAGGCTCTGCACGGATGTCAAAGCGAGCGCTCTTCTCGTTAGTAGATTGCCTGGTACCAGCACCCTCCACCCCCACCTGGCTATTATACAAATTAAAAATTATACCACTAACTCACAAATGCGGTTGTATTATTCAAATGTGTATATTAGGGGTAGAAGTTGGATCCAGGCCAAGTAGGTCATAATAAGAGGTACTAGTGCCTCTTATGAACAACCTCTAAGAGATGGTTCTGCAGGACTGAACAATATCCAGATAAAGGCCCTCATTACGAGGTTGCCGGTGACCTCAGCTTACCGTTTCTGCCAGCGGTGCTTAAGTGACATTTCTGCCGGTTGACCTGCCGGTTGTTCAAAGCCCCAAACGGCAGACTGAGTATCTCGGTCCGGAAAAGGTGCTGGTAACTGTTGTTACCGGCACCTTTGACATACTTGTAATGAGGGCACAAGAGGGCTTTTCAAGAACCTACTTTTCTTGGAGAAGAATTATATCATAGTTAAAGATAAAGGAACACCAGTTGGATCTATTAACTTGTAAACAATACCCACAATGTTCCAAGAAAGTATTGTTATTTTTCTGCAAATATCAATTTCATTAACTTCAAATTATCCCAGTGAGCCATCAGAATAAACAGAATCACCAGCTTATGCAACGGGAATGAAGGGCTGTATTGAAGAAACCATTTTGTTGAACTACTCACCTGGAATTGTTCCTACCTGGACTTCAAGTCCAACCCCCTGTCTATTGGCAGCCATTGTCTTATCTACTTCCTTTAGTTTAAGGCCTGCATTCATCGCCATCAAATAGTGGAAAAATCTACTACCACCCCCACAAACATCTATATATATATATATATATATATATATATATATATATATATTGGATGTATTGGAGCATGAAGGTACTTTTTAGAAACAGTGAGATATTGGATGGTGAGAGAAAGTGGCACCTTTGGGTGGGAGTGCGTGCATGAGTATTAAATGGGATTGTTAGAGGGACTGCAGGGAGTGAAAGTGAAGTGGGTGTGAGAGCGAAAGGTGTGTTTTGGGTGAAGATGGGGAGGATGGTAGTAATTTGAAGGAGGGAAGAGTAGTGTAGAGGAGGGAGGAGTAGTGTGGAGGAGAGATTAACAGTGTAAAGGAGGGAGTAGTAGATGGAGGAGGGAGTGGTAGATTGTAGGCGGGGGTAATTTTTTCTTTTTTATTTTAAAGTGGTTTGGCTTAGATTAAGCTTTTCACTTGCATTTCACATCATTAAAATCACAATCGTTTCAGCGTCAAAGCTAGCATTGGTATCAGCTTTAGAATGATGTGATACATTGCATTACTATGTCTAAAACTTTCATGTAGTTCATATTTAACATACTTCTTGTTTCACAGTTTACCTCTTGTCATCTTGCTTAAATCTGGAGCATTAAACCAGGGCTTTGACATTGTATGATACTCTTGCGTGGAATTTATAGGACGAGATTATATTTTTTCCTGTATATCAATGCTGTACTTAAACAAACAGAGATTTACTTATAGTTCTATCATAAGTTTAGTTCCTTAAGAAATCGTATTGTGTTAATATTCAAGGAAATAAACTCAGTGTTGATTATCATACTGCACATAGTCATTTGGTTGAGATTCCTGTATTCTTTAAAATAATTTAAAAAGTACTTTTTACGAAGAGCAGTTAGATTATCGCATTCAGTTAGTAAATGTTCAAGTCTTTCAGTAGTGTCTTTCGCCTTGCAGAATCTGCAATTTTTATTAAAATCCGGATCCTTTTGTCGTCAGTCTAACACTTTCCTGGTTAACCAAAGGTAAAATCTCAACCGCATTATTTGTGATCTGTAACATGGGTCAGGACATTTCTGTACATTTTTAGGCAATAGACTTCTTTTCTTCAACTGATTGTCGGGGATTGTCAACATCTTGTAATTTCAAGATTCAGTTAGAGTTAATCGCCAATCGTAGTCCCATAGTTTTTGTTTAGCACCACATGGGTTTATTAATATTTTTTCTGTTTATATCCGCGTTTTCCATCAGATTTTTACAGTGAGTTGACCAGCTATCTAGATGTTTCAAGGTTTTTGACATAACATAATAGAGTCTGATAGTATTGGGATGACCGCAGATTGATATTCGGTTGATAAGAGACATTTTCTGTAGAGAGATATCATATTCCACCATACCCTACTTTTTAGTGACAATAATCCGAGTTCATATCTTAATATCACAACTGGGAAACTTGTCGGTATAGGCTGCACGGATTTCCAATAGAGGCCCTCAATATAATCCCATTTTGGGTCCTGATGAGGGAATTTGGATTCTGCTCCATAGATGACTGTGGGTATTACCTGTTGATTATAAAAGATAATCGATGCCATGATTGAGTATTTCCCATACGTGGTTTGGATTCTTCTGCCTTGTGATGTTAATGAATTCATTTTACTTTGGATTTTGATTTTATAGGGAGTATCATGATTATTGTTGTTAAAATTGGTTCTGAGGTATCTATATTATTGGACAATCTCAAGTCGTGCTTTCCCAAGGTACCATGTGTATCTAGTTTCTTTGGTAGATTTGTTGTTGGATGATGAACACATGATTTTAGTTTTGTCGGTGTTGATCTCGTGCTTGTTTATTGTGGTGTAATTTTGTAGTTCGGTTAGTTGATGCTGCAATCCTGTGGGTGTCTGATCAATGAGTATGATACCAATTTTCAGCAGATAAGATTTCGTTTTTTCGCTTTGATAATAGGCCTTTGTCATCTAATTTAATTCTTATTGTGGCATCCGTGTACAGTTGCTTTATTTAAGATGTAATTAGGACATTTTGCTTTTTCTAATTTCTCCCATAATTTTGTTCTACTCACAGAGTCGAAAGCTTGTCGAAAGTCCACAAATGCTATGTATAATGGGATTTCAGATTTTCTAGCTTGCTCTTTTAAGGCTAAATGATCAGTAAGTTTGGGCTAGTTCCAATACCTGTGATGAATCCCGATTGAAGAGGGTCATTTAGTTTGGATTTTTTGAGCCATCTTTTCATGTCTCTAAGTAGGAATCTCACGAAAATCTTTCCAGCACTGTCCAAAAGAGCCAGGGGTCTATAATTGGAGTGGTCACTTCTATCTATTTTTTGAATATGGGTATGAGGATCGATTCTTTCCATATAGGTGGTATATGTCCTGCTATAATTATTGTTTTATATATGCGATATAAGACTTCCGACTTTTTCCGGGCTTTGTTTTATAATTGCATTTGATATCCCATCAGGTGTGGGGGCTCTTCAGATACTTTGATTTCAAGAATAATATCTAATCGATCTATACTTAGTTGATGGAGATCCGAGAGCACACTTATATTTTTTTGGATTGATCACTTGAGTTAAATATCTTGCTGTAATAGTCATGCCATTTGCTCTCACCGATTGCATTTAATAATAAACCATACCTTCTGTGCCTTCACATAATCTCTTCATTATAATCCCAGAACCCATGTGGGAGGTTCCAAATCAAATCAAAACTTCAACCCTTGGTTAAAGGTGTGTTTTTCCCATCAAAGAAAGCACCTTTTGATTTACAAGCAAGACACTGTTTTCAATATAAGGAAAATAACTCCACATCACTCCAATTGCCTGTTTGGGAGTGTCTCATCCTATTCATTTGGGGTTATGTCGAATTAGATGCTCCCTGTCAATGGGGCTAATTCAATATGGGCATCTGGGACTACAGAGATAGAAAACGAGGTTTAACTAAAACAGAGTGGTGTGCGCAATTGTGTGGGGCCTTAGTCGTATGGGTTGTTCCACAATAATAGGGCCAAAGTTAACCTAAAACAAGAATGTATGCAGGAGAATGATAGTACTCGATGGGTATCCCACATGAATCAGTATGGCACTGATACTTTAGGTGAGATGCACATAGGACAGCTTTAGCAAGTGGATAACAGTTGCAATTGCCACATGGAATACAGCTTTGTAAACAGGATATCAGCATTCTCGTAAGAAAAAGATGCCTTTGAATTCAGTAGGGGAATGATCGCCATTGCTGAGATTGGGCTGAAAGCAGCCATCATTTACACCGGGTCACCTCTAGTTAAGAAAGGCGGGTCTGAAAAAGAATTCCAAGGCTAGTAATTTGGCTTTACCATCAGTCAAATATAAGGGTTTAAGTTGCGGAAAGAGAAAGTCTAACCCCAAGAAGCCATGGTACAGTTATTCCAGAAAGTTCCACTATCAATGATGAAGAGAGCTACAGGCATTCTTGGGCCTTGTTTGCTACTACCAGTGCTTTACCCCATATTATTCTGCCTTTCAGCTACAGAAGGCCCTCACAGTGACCTACCAAAAGGAGCAAAGAATTACAACGTTCCTTGGGCTGGCGCTATGGAGGAGGTCTTCAAGACGTTAAAGAAATCTGACTGCCATTCACCCCTCCTAATAATGCCAGTTGTTGCACACACGTTTCTCCTCCAGTAAAACACAGCTCAGATTAGGCTAGGGGCCATTCCATCCCAAGAGAATTCCATACTTTGTGTTGGTTGCAAGGTCCCTAGAGAAAGAAATGATGCTGCCTCGGGTCTAGAGTGCCTAGAAATCAGGTGGGCCACAAAATCTAAATAGAGTTGTTCCGGCCCTGTGTTTTTAAGTGCCTTTCCCGACAGAGTTCCCCACTCCTCATAGAAGTCAGGTTGCTCTCTGCCTACAGTGTCCTAAACCAGCTCCATCTTTTCTAGTACTTCCTGTACTGCACCACAATTCAGGGGGCATCCAGCCTGGGCAAAAAGGGTTGCATGAGTCCTGTCACCAATCCCAGCCGTGGGAAGGATTCTGTACTGGGGTTGTGTTGAGAGTGTACAGAGGCTCTGACCAAGGCTATCTGTGGTGGAGCAGCCAAGGCATACCTCTTAGAGGAGGTGTGGTGTGAGGAAGCAGCTTAACACATTATTACTTTAATTAAACAGAATGCCCAGTGTTTCAAGTATGCAAATAATGTATCTGCAGTTGCAGATGAGAATGGATGGGATATGTGCAACCACCCCGACGAGAAGATCATCACTAATAGAACAGAATAAAAGAGAATCAGAGGCAGTCTCTGATTTGTTAGAAGTTTCATGTGGAAAACCCATATAACAGACATGCTAGGGGAGCCTCTGGATGTTGCTACAATTTAAATACAAAGAAGAGTCCTGTGTTTACAGGTTAACTTACAGTTAACTTAGTCATTCCACAAAGTACATCTATCCTTTGCTGTCAGCACTAATCCTTTGTTACTGATCTCACAATGCAACAATTCAGGGTCTTGCGGTCAGTACTCCATTGTTGTTCTGATCACTGTTTAGATGCATTTCCAGAATCAGTGCTGGGGGAGGAATTTGGGATGCCACTCTATTATGGTGAACAGGGAGACAGGGTTTAGCCAATCCCAATCAAGGTAGGTAGCAGAGTGGCAAGGTTGAGCCTCAGGAGGTGTGTGAAATTGGCCTAGGGCTGCAGTACATCCACACAAAGCAACACAATTAATTCCAGTTAGACAGGTAAATATAAATATACACAATCGTTTATTAGGCCTTTAGAATTCACAATAAGCAGGTAAACCCTCTAGTCCAGGGGTCCCCAACCTTTTGTGCACAATGAGCAAAATTGGCATATCAAATTAAATGGTGAGCAACATCAATTGTCCGACCGAACATATCGCCGCACAGTTGGCGGACAAATGATTGCAACACAAATTAGAAATGTAACAAAGTTAAAACTGTGTATAGAACATTTAATTTACAGTACTTAATAGTTATCTAGACCACGTGTTATCTAGTCAAGGAAATGTGCAAGGCCTTTAACTTCATTTGACGTTAAGTGGTTTTTTACAAGAAATGTTGAGGAAACTGAGTGGTCAGTAGTACATTTTTAGACATGTAGGACCAGTCCAGCTGTTCAAAAATAAAGTAGGAGTAAATAAACATTACCAGGGGTTTCAGGTTCCCGGACAAAATATTATTGCAAATGTATGGATGGTAAAAATGGCCACAAACAGAGCACTGATTTCTCAGGTCTACTGAGATTCAGCCTTGGATTTTATGGAATCTTTAATGGCAAATGGTGCATTCCTAAGCATGCAAGATCGGCAATACTGTTCCACAGTTATTGATGACTGTATTGTGGATGGTTTTTTTCTTCTGAAATGTTACATTTCTTATTGATGAAAGAGTAAACACAATCCTCTTGAGTACATTTTTCAATGGCCAGGGTAGGCACCACGAAGAAGATATCTGACAGCCAGAGAGGCTGGTTGACGATGCCTACGCGCGAAAAGGAGGCATTGGAAAGAATTACTAATTCACAAGAAATTAAGATATTCTCTTAAAACTGTTGAACAGTTCAGATGCCACAAAGGAAAGCGTCAGTTTGATTGAGTCTTTAGGAGAAACTATTGAGGACAGAGCTATTGGCAAACCGTGCCCCCAAGTTCAGGAGTTCCAGGTTATAGAAAGGGATGCACCATGGTTCGATGCAGAATGTAGAATCTCGAAAAGAAAACTGAACCATGATTTAATGAGGGGTGTGTACACTGCTGGTCAGATTTATAGTTTCAAAATGGCATATAAAATTGCCTTAAGACAAAAAAAGAATTTGAAAAACAATGGGAGCTTTTTTGAAGGACACCAAATCGTTTTATGTTTATTGCTGTTGTCAAGACAGGCATTATGCCATCCCCTTAGACAAGTATTTCTTGGACCACCAGCCCCTCACGGTTATAGGCCAATTCCCTTACTGGACATTGGGGCTCATTACGAGTTTGGTGGCATCTCACCGGTACCGTTACTGCCACTTGGTCCACTGGTATCACTGCCAGATTACAAGTGGTGGTTTGGCGGTGTTAGTCCCCAATTATGGAGTCCTTAGCACTCCAGGGTGGATTTCGTCGGTATTTGATTGATAGAAACCTAATGTGGTGTAATTTACATTTTATTGGAGTCTGTGACAAATCTGTGGATGCTGTCCCTTTCCCCTATGGGGGACACCATTCCCATGGGGCCAGGGCGGTACGTCCTTGGTACAATAGTTCCCCTGAGGGTGGTGCACAGGGAGAGGATCACATGGGAGAGGAAACCCCTCATGTGACTAGGGACGGCCCTACCCTGAGAACGCAATATCCTTGCCAAACACCGGACCCTAGAACCCCCCTACCTATAACCCAAAGAACAACCCCTTCCCTAATAGACTAATGAGCTATAGTCGCCCTGCCATTTCCCTAGATAAGTACTGGGACTATGAAGAGCACAACCGACCCAAGGGAGATCAAGGGTAGAAATACTGAGACGAGGAAGAATGGGGAAGAGTTGAAAGATATGTTATTGACAACCACTGAGACAAAGAAGATGCATGGAGGAATGTAGAGTGTACCGCATAACCAACATGAGCATTCTAGACAACTTGGAATAAGTACTGGGATGAAGAGGAGGAGCGGAGGCATGAAGAGTTCTCCTAAGAACCACAATGAGCAGTTTAGTTGTTGCTGGCTGCTTATTGGCCAATGCAGAGTAGAAAAGGAAGAGGGACTCAGGAAGAAGTTGTCTAGTCCCCCATGAAGGAGCTGCAGGAGCCAGCACAGTGCAGGAAGGTGCAAGGAAGCACACCAGGATGCCAAGAGGGGAGCTGGAAGGACAGGGGCCAGTCCACAGTGGAAGGACCAGAAGGCGAGCTGACAGAGAGGAACCTGGTGTTCCTGCAGACAGGGAAGCGTGTGAAAGGAAGACCACGCTGCCCTGGGAAAGATTGACACTACAGTGTTCCCGGGCAGACCAGAGCCCACTACAAAGGGGGAGCACTCAGGCTGGCTGGTGGGAAAATAAGACGGTGCAGTCAGCATCTTAATAGTCACAGTACCTGGCAGGCATGTGGACCATGTCTGTCCACCAACAAGAGAAACTTAAGGGTCTAGGACCCACCAAACAAAAGCAAAATGAGTCCTCTTCCTTTTGGCGGTACTTGGGAGGAAAGGGCTCCAAGTACCCTCATGCAAAGAAGGGGGGTTTGGGACCCACTACACGAGAAACACACAAGTCCTCTTCCTCGTGGTGGTACTTGGGAGAAGAGGGCTCCCAGTTCCCGAGCATCAAGAGGGGCCTGGGGAACAATCTCATGAGAAGAAGGGAAACCGCAGAGTAATTTACTAAAGACCATACTTGGCAGGGAAGTGAACCAAGTTGGCCCAAGCGGAAAGAGAGAGAAGCATAGATTTGAGACCTACAAGAGAAGGAACCAGGGCAAAGGAGTCATTGCCCCTGGTTGTGGTCCAATAAATAGAGTGTTGCCAAGAGAAGGAACCAGGACAAGGGAGTCGTTGCCCCTGGTTTTTGCAAAGTTTGTGCACCAGAGAAATATCTAAGATCTTCATGGAACTTGTTTTACATTTAAGAACGTTGGGTTTGGAACCTTTGTTGTTTGGAACTTTTGTTACTTGGAACTCTTTGATTGGATCTACAACTTATTCTTCTGAATTTAGAGGACCTTTTGTTTTTTATAGGTTAGTCAATAGTTTGAGGGATGGAAATAGGCTTTGGACTTGTGACGGTGTACTATTTACTTTAGACAAGACATCCTGACAGTTTCCTTAGTTTTGGTTGAGGTAGGGAAAGCCCTCTTAGCTTTAGGGAAAGCCAGGAGTTTCCCCAGTCCCCCACCCTTTTACTTTCAATAAAAGTATAGGTCAATCAACATGAGCCCACTGTGTCCGAGTCCTACTTCGACATTCATAAAGGTCACTAATGGTTTTTTAAGTCTTATCCAACATGACACGCAGACATCTCAGCATCTGTCCAATATACAAGATTGTGGAATTACACATTGGGCCTCATTACGACCCTGGCGGTAAGGGGTTAGCGCCAGCGTTAGCTGCGCCGACCCCTTACCGCCAATTACGAGTTCCCTTTCCGCCATGGCGGTTTTTACACCTGCTTTTAGCGGGTGTAAAAAACCATGGCGGTAAGGGAACTTGGTGTTAATTACGCCACCGTAATTTACGGTGGCGTAATTAACGCCTTCCTCACTCCCATTATGCCCTATGGGGCAAAAATGGGAATGGGGAAGGGTAAATGGGGATTGGGGATTTACCGCCCCGCCAAGGTCGGAATGGGGCGGTAAATCCCCTTACCGCCATGGCGTTAACGTAGTTAGCACCATGGCGGTAAAGTCACGGCCCTGGCGGTAACTTACCGCCAGGGTCGTAATGAGGCCCATTGTGTTCCAACACCAATAAAGGTGACAAGCAGGGATGTCAGTTGGTCCCAATGTATTCCTTTTGGATGGTGATTCTAGTACTTCCCTTAGCAAAGTTAATCCACCCTCCAACTGAATGGCTCATTTTATAGCATGCTTCCTTATGCAGAAGACACATCTATTTTGGACTTGCCCCCAGTAGGTCTCCACCAAGGCCTGCTAAACACAAGTTACTATTTTGGAAATTACAGTTTGAAATTAAATATAATAAAAAACAAAAATGATGGTGTTCAGGCAAAGCGTGAAACCTTGCAGCTAGTTTTAAAATAAATGTAGAGATGAGGGGGCAGTCTCATTTTTATTTGAGCCTACTCTTCTGAAAGAGCAGTGCTTGCGTCAGTCATTTTAAGAAGATAGGTGAAAAGACATAATTTATGATTAAATGGCTTTTTACGTTGTTATTTCAAGTTTGCTGCATTCTGTTTTGGAGAAGTGTCTGGAGGTATATCTGCTCCATGATTTTAAGGGCGCAAAATCTAGGGTGGTTAGAACTGTCATTTCCTGGAGGAGTTGCAATATATATGCATGTGCCAAATAGCAGGTCTCTCTGCAGATACACCTGCTAGCGCCTTGGAGCTGATTTGGGGGTGTTCAATTTGAAAGTGTCAGGCCAGTTAAGATTTTTTTTTTCCTTATTTTTTAAAAGCACATCTGGGATTTTCTGCTAATCATAAAGTGAATTCAGATAAAGTGCGAGTGTAGCCTCCCCATGTGAAGAAAAATACTGTGGTTATGGGCGGTTGTAAGGCACTTTCCATTTGGGTAGGGATGAGATATAACTAAATTTGGTGCATTAAGTCACCTCAAAATAGCTCAAAAGCAAGAGCTTGTCTGATCGAAAAAGAGTCAGAAGTCCAAAACATACATAGGCTGCCCACTTTAGCCTTATATAGAGACTTACGTACACATATAAGAGGACAAGGAGAAATCTGTGAAATGAGAGCCCCAGAATACAGGAGGCTGGTGGTAATGGTACATTTAAATGTACCCACTCCTCAATAAGTTAAGAAGGTGTGCAGGAGGAAGCACAAAGTGCGCTTGCAAAATAGGAGTCAAAGATTTGGTTCATTTTCTGTTAATTTGCCGTTGTTTCTCTGTTTTGCATAAGCGTGGAATGCATGGGAGCTATGTTATATATAATTAATTGTAATGATCAGGCTTTTATATATAGCAGGTTTGAATATGTTAAAGTTGCTGTTTTATTTTGGGCTTGTTCTGTGTGAATTGTATGAAAAATATGAAACCTGTTTTTAAATGTTGCTGACTTAATGGAGAAATACGATTAAATATTAATTAGTACTTCAGGTCATTACATGGTAGGCTTTGAAGATCACTTCATTGGGCCTTTGGAGGTTACCTCCAGAGAATTATTTGGAAATGTTATGGCAAATGTTGTGTTTTTAAAGCTCCAGAACGCTGTTGCATTGGTGAAAAAGTGGTTAGGAATAAAAATAAAACCTTTCTCAATTATTTGGAGCCTATTTTCTCTGCCCAAAAGGAATTTTACACAAGACTTAGTGGCAAACATTGGTTAAACCTTTGAGCATTTGATGACCACTTTATAGGAGGGGTGTGGTGGTGTTAACTAAGTATTTGAATCAATTAATTGGCTTGTTAGTTTAAACCGATTAACAATAATTTGATTGGAATACAGGTCAAATTCATTATGAAAAATGTGACATGCATTTACCGTATCTGGCCATTAACCATGTGCCAGATGGGCAGAGTATCAAACGATGACGATTTATCCGCTAGGACACTATGCAATAATAAATACAGGTGGCACCAAAATGAATGTTGTTGATAAATGTACATGGTGGCATCAAACACAAACCTCACTTGTACAGAAAGTGTGCATGCACATTATTTAATAAAAGTAACTTGGGTATGCATGCCACCTCCTTGTCCATTATTCTCATACTAGCTGTACCAAGGAACAGAATATGCCAATTTTCTCCATGACACACACATGGATCAAATATTGTACTCATTAATACATTTGTCAGCTGGGCAAAGTAACTGGAGATGACCGGGTTTTAGCAATGACAATACTATACCAAGTAAGGACATTTACTGAAAATCTATGTGCATGGTGGCACCAAACACAAATCTTGCATGTATAAAAATAAGCCAGCTGGAAACACAGGGGCTCATTGGCAAACATTCTTGCACAGTCCAGGACTCTGTCCTGACTACAGTGCTACTGAGGACTCATCCATTCAGCACCTCCTTCTAGGCCTCCACATCATGGCCCAGAGCAACTGGCGAGCAACAATTTAGGGTGCCGCGAGCAACATGTTGCTCCCGAGCTACACGTTGGGGATCCCTGCGACTCTAGTCAAACATTGTCACCCCAGCTCTATAAAACAGATATATACTTCCACCCTTAGGAGATGTAACATTTCATTTGATTCAATAACCTGTGTAACACAGGTAAATTCTCAGATGCATTAAATGTAACCATAGAATAGCTTCCCTAGCTCTTAGAAGACCAACCCTAAGACGGTTTGCGGTCTTGTGCCCAAAATTCACCGGTTCCAAAGTATATCATTCACAGGTATGTTTCTTGAGAGATTGACAATGCCAGTGGGTTTGATTAATAAGAGTCAAAAGGTTCAAGGAAATAAACTGACTCAATCCCAATCCTTAGGATAGTTCTAGGAAGGGATCCTTGACCAGGCTTCTACCAACCAAAGTCAGTAAAGAGTGATTTAAGCACAGGCCTTTACATCCAAGTAACCCTTACAGAGGACAAGGGGGTGTAAACAGGCACGCCAACTTACACCCCTGACTCTGATTTATCCAGAGAACACTGCTTATGTTGTGGAAACTTGGGGATCCAATCTTCTGTGCTTGATCTCATTGAGGAAGGCCCAGGCGTCACGGGTGCAGAGGCGGGATGAAGTTTTGGTCAGTCGCAGTACTTGGGTATGGGTTCCAGACAGGTTCCAGTAGAACACCCAAATGAAGAAAGATACACCACCTCAGAACACTGTGATGAATCGGAGATTCCCCCAGAAAATCTGGCCTTGGTCCCTTCTCATATGGCCTGGGAAAGGCAGACACTTCCTGGCCCTGGGGGTGGTGTTCTGAGGGAGAATCACATGGGGTGGGGGGGGCAAGTAGGTCAGGATGAATGGGGAAAACCCCTTTAATAACTTTCCCGAGACCCTACAATCCTAATGGCTTATTTTAAAATTGAAACTGTGGGAAAGGGTGATTTGCACATTGGGGACTTCAAATCCCACAATGCCCAAAGTACTAAGACAAAGAAGAGGGATGCAGAGGCATTGATCTGCAAGTTGCAGGTTAATTGATTCACACCTGAGGGACATTGGGAGGCATAAAAGGTTCCCTCGGGTGCAGGCCATAGAGAGCAGCAGAGACAGCAGTAGTGGGAGGAGGAGTGTTTGCAGTAACTCCATATTGCAGTTACAGCTGAAGGAGAGCGAGCCGCCAGAGCTGCCATTGTTCACAGAATGGAGACCGGTTCTGTGAGGGTCTCTTCCTTCAGAGATCTTGGTTGCAGAGGTTGCGCAGTGGGAAGCGTGAAGTTGAGAAGTCTTCCCCACTGTAAAGACGCCAGATTGGGGGGGACTGTACCTTTGCTCTCTATATGGCAGAGGAGAGGCACAGAGGACCCCAGCCAAGATTATCTATTATTGTTACATGGTCGAGCAATCAAGGCCTAGATTCTCAGGAGGTGATGTAGGCTGGTTATTAAGTACAGTGTAGTCCCCAAGCACCCACAAAGGAATGTCAGCACACTGTATTGGTTAAAACACAGTCTTTATATAATTAATATTCAAGGTTACAAGGCATAACTTAGTTTTCAAAAATTGATTCGCAGAATTTGCTAATTTAAATATTTTTGATTAGCAAATAAACCTATTTGATTAGCAATTTTGTACTCCTCTTTTAAATGTCAACAGAAGTTAGTTTTACCCCAAGACATACAATTAGCAAGAATACAGCATTTCTATGTACCTCTGAAGTAATACATTTGTGCAATGACTGTAAAATGTAAAGGTTCACTGCATGAATGGACTACATAAATAGATCTGATAAAAAAAGCTCTGTAAACATTTTTCAGTTCAACGCTCTGTGCAGAGTGATGGGCTCAGACCAATCCAGTGACCTGACAGCTACATGACTTTGCCCTGCACTCTGGCCGGGACAGGCCTTAGGTGAACCACCAGTGAAGGCAAGTGGCAGAGCGTGCCATTATCGCACAGCATCTGCCTATCAGACTGAGGAGGGTATCAGTCTCCATGTTGTTCAGTTATTTATCTTGCACTGCAGGAATAAATATGTATTGCCTGGGCTGCTGCTACAGAGCAGTGACAAACGTTGCCTACCAGCTCTGTGTGATTACCTTCTGTGAAGGTAGGTAATTGGTGTTCATTTACGTTCAGAATTACACATTTTTAACATTTGAACATCTTTCCATCTTGTGCTGTTGGATGGGTTGTGTATTTTAGAACGCTGCAGTGGTACCAACAATCTATGTTTTGTATTTTCCTGTGATGTAATTATTATGCAAAGCATTAGTTTTGAAACTTGAAAAATCCTACATCTTTTTGGCCACAACATGTTGGCAAGTATTCTGCAGGCCTGGGTGCTTGGAAATTGGCAGAAATAATATTTCTCCCGTCCGTTCGGGTGGGAGAAATATTATTTCCAGCCACTTTCTAAGCACCCAGGCCTGCAGTAATAACGTAGCCTGCTTGCAGAGGGCATTTTTTTCAGTCTTGTGATTAAAGCTTTAATCACGAGACTGAAAGAAAATTGAAAATGCCCTCTGCAAGCAGGCTACGTTATTACTGCAGGCCTGGGTGCTTGGAAAGTGGCAGAAATAATATTTCTCTCGTCCGTTGCTGCTGTGGTGGGGGCCAAGACCATCATAGTTCTGTTGGATAGGAAGGACTGTATCGAAAGAATAGCGCTGGTTTAAAAGTGGGCTGCCGAAGCAATACTGTGGTTGATAAGGTCGAAGGCAGCTGGGAGGAGGGGAGCTAAGTTGCCCTTGTCTTTAATCTCGTCCATTTGAATTTTTAGATCTAAGAGGAGGTTTGGATTTGCAGCTAAGCCGCCCGGTCCAATATTTTGACTAGGAACGGTACTGTAGTTATAGGACGATAGTTGGTCGGGATGTTAGGATCTAAGGTGGGTTTTCTGAGCAGCGGGAGGACCCACACATCTTTAAGGTTAGTTGGGACAGTACTTGTTTCAAATGAGGCATTTATTAGTGATGTAATGAAATGAATATGTTCAGCCACGCATTCTTTAATGAGTGAGGCTGGGCAGATGTCGCCTTGACATCTGGATGGTTTGAGGCTCGTGATAATTTTTTATACTTCAGACATGGAGACAATTGAGTATTGGCGTTCTGATGGGTATAAGTAGTCATCTGAATGGATAAGTGAGGTGTTAGATTCCAACTTTTTTATTCGATTTTTGATCGTAATAAGGTGATTTTGTCCAGGAGGGCTTTTTGAATGACTGTCCACCAGGCTGTGTCTTTGAGGCAAGATTCTTGTGGTGGCACTGGAGATTCTAATTCTCGTAAGATAGGGGAAAGTTCTTTAGTTCCAGAGTTGGCTTTGGTAATTCTCTCCTTGTAGGTGGCACTTTTAGTTTGGAGGATGGTCTGTTTGTAGTTTTTGTAGGCAAAAGTAAAGCTCTCTTTGTTGGACTCTGTGGGATTTTTTTTCCAGTTTGTTTCGGCTATTCCCTTCGTGCTGCGCATGGTTTTGAGGTTAGGGGTGGTTTGGCTTTGCGCATGTTCATTGTTGCTACTTTGGCAATAGCCTCTAGGAGGGTTTGGTTATATAGCTCTACCATAGTGGATGGGTCAATGCTAGAGTTATATATGAAATCGGCGATAGGGTGCATCAAGGGTAGTAGTTTCGCAGCTGCGATATTGCGTGTATTTCTAGTGAGGGCGGGTGGTGCTTGGGTTGAGGAGGTGTCTATGATGAGGCTCTGCTGGATGGTGAAGGAAGTGACGCGATGGTCGGAACCATGGACATGGTGTGTTGGAGAGGATCGTAATGTTACAGTTAAGATCTGCTAGCCAGTCCAAATTTCTACCTTTGATATGTGTGGGGTGTTGACATGGTGAGAGAAACGTAGTGCAGTAATATTGTTGGCTACGGCTAGGGCGTTGTTATCGGAGGGATCGTTGAGACCTAGATTTAGATCACCCAGCAATAAGATTTGCGAGCATGGCTTGGTATTCCCTGCGACACATCTTCCTTGAAGGAGAGTGTTGGCCCTGGTGGTCTATAAATGAGGTGGATGGTGAAGGTGAGGGAGGTGGTAAGTGACAGTGGAGAGTAGTTCACCCGAAAGGAACGACTGATTAGGTATTTCTCTTATGCGCAGTTGCTTTTTAACGATTAATGCTACTCCTCCTCCTCCTTGGTGCCTTCTCCATCTGTCCTGAAGATAGTGTAATTTTCAGGGATGGCCAGGGAAAGTGCTGGGCCAGCTGCTGCGTGGAGCCAGGTTTCGGTTATAGCTAAGAAGTCTAGGTTGTCTGAGGTGATGAGGTCAGCGATATCTAACACATGTGCTGGGAGCGATCTAGCGTTTATGAGAGCACCCTTAATTGTGGATGTTTCAGGGTTCGCGTTCTCTCGTAGGGGCAGATTAATTTCAGAGTTTGGAATGTGCGTCGAGTCTCATAGGCTGGTGGAGTTGGGTATTATGGCTAAAGCTGATGGTGTAGTGGGTTTTGGTAGAGATGAGGTAATGGGATTGGGCTTCAAGAGATTTTGGGCCAGGGAGTTTAGTGCCTTGAAGGTATCCGTGGAGTTCGAAGTAGTATCAGGATGGCTACCGCTAGTGGCCATTAGGTTAGGGGTAGTGACCTTCGAGCTGCAGTGAGTGGTTGATAAGGAGGTTGATGATCTTTCCTAGTGTTGTGGTGGTTGGCTCTTGAGGTAGGGTGTGTATTATTTCAGGTGGTCGCTTGAGTCGTAGTTGAAGGCAGGTGCTGGCATAAGGCTAGTCGAGACCTTAGTCTGCGGTTCCTGGTGACCAGTGGGCATGGATGATTAATGCTAGGCTTGCTTGAGAGGGTGGTGATCCAGGGAAGCAGGGGCTTGAGTTGGCTAGGGCTGGGTGGGTGCTTAGGTTGTCTATTGGCTATGGGGTTGTCATGCTGAGTATAAGGCAGGAAGCGTGTGGGCGGGATTGTATGCGAATCTGGGAGGTTGGTAGA
Organism: Ambystoma mexicanum; assembly: GCF_040938575.1. Taxonomy (NCBI): domain Eukaryota; kingdom Metazoa; phylum Chordata; class Amphibia; order Caudata; family Ambystomatidae; genus Ambystoma; species Ambystoma mexicanum. The sequence goes on from NC_090938.1 coordinate 842,226,399, forward strand.
CATATTTAGAGTTACGGTGTGTTTAGTTGTAGGCCTGTCGTAGTGAAGGGAGGTAGTGAAGCAGGTCATTGGTTTCTGGTTGTCCATCTCCAGGTAGAGCCAGGCCGAGGTAGAACTGGGACTAGTGGTGTAGCAGCGCCTAGTAGCAGTAATTTGTAAGGCAGTTACAAGGCGCACCGGATAGGGTCTCCTATGCAGTCCTGTTAGCAGGGTGAGTCTAAATGTGAATTATCTAAGGGGGCACAAAAGAGAGAACAATTGTATAAAAGGCCTGTCTATGAGTAAATCTGCAGGTCGAAGGGCATTACAGTTTATGCTGAGGCGTGTCGTACCTCGCAGGCATTTTAAAAGGGTGTCCGGTCAAAGTTTTGACTCAAAAGGGTCGAATGACAAAATGGTCGAGTCAATTCGACCGAAAACAAAATATATATATATTTTTTTTTTGCTTGAGTATAGCTTTTTTTCGGTCGAATTGACTCGACCCTTTTGTCATTCGACCCTTTTGAGTCGAAACATTGACCTATAACCATTTTAAAGCAAGTCAGGTAGTGGATAGCTGAATGCGGATCAATGCAAGCCCTCTTGAACACCAGTTAGGTACTTGCACCGTTGTGCTAATCAAGTAGGGGCGCACTGGGGCAGTTGTCACTTTAAGATACGGATCAAAATGGGTGGCCAAAATCAATTCAATACTGGCCCTTTTAGATGTGAAACAATTGGAGCAACAGCAAGCAATGCAGTAAAGGCAATTTGAAGTACAAAAGGAGTAGGGGCGGCTAAATACAGCAAAGACACTTTAAGATAATCATCAGGAGGTGGGCTACAAATAATGCAATATTGGCACTTCTATGTGCTGATCGTGTGGGCGACAGCGTAAAGCAGTACGGTGTAAATTACTTTTAGAGGTGAGCAGTGTAAGGGCACTGAATACCAGTGAGCATACGCACTTCTTGAATACGGTCCAACAACAGGATACAATACACTCATGCACCTGTGGGTGGTAGTCGGAGTCGCAAGATAAGTTAGGGTTATGGCATGATGAGAGGACACAGGAAAGTACGTGTTCATATGCGTAGGGGTGGTCGGTGACTAGGTGCCATGTCTTCTTGCTGTAGTGCATGCAGGTTCTAACTGTTCTTACTGATTTTCCGTTGAGGTAAAGCAAGCAAACACTGTATGCTCGCAGCTCTTGCAGCCATGAACAGGCACAGACAGGGGCCTTGGAAACAGGGCCTTCGAATGCAGGAGCTGACTTACGCCTGCCGGCCTTGCTATTGGCTCTTAGTGGACATCAGAGGCCAATCACCATGGAGCGGTAGGAAGATAGGAGGTGCATAGGACATCTCTCCAAAGCCAAAACGATTCAGCCATGTTTAAGGTTGTTTGTTGCTCATTAAGAATGATATGAGTGCAAAGGAGTGTAAAAAAGGGAAACTCCAAAAGGGAAACTACAAACGCTAGGAGCAAGAGAACTACAAATACATCGATGAGAGATTGTGAAAGTTGCGAAAGGAGGCTTGATGAGATATTTCAGGTGACATGCTCGAGCCCGGCTGCGGGAAGCCTATGTAAGAAACTGTGATTATCGAAGTGGTCATCCAGAGGTCTGGTCAAACCCTCTGCAGTTTTGAAAGCCTTCCACTAAGGTGATAAGAGTTGCGTTTTCTTGGTGGATTGAAAACCCGGGGAATGGAAGCCCGAGGAAAAGTATAGAGGCTCGAGCCCGACCGAGGGAAGCCTATCAGGAATATTTGTGAATTGTGAACTAAGGCAGGCTCGAGCCTGACTGAGGAAAGCCTGTGTTTGAACTGTGTTTGAGAAAAGACCCAGACTCGGGTGAGGGAAACCTGAGGGGTCTGGTGGGGGGGGAAGGGGAGAGACCTAAAGGATGTGTACCCAAAAGTCACAGTGTGTCACTTAAGGAACTATGTGTCATCACCTACCCTTTTTTCCTCAAATCTTATACCCCATCCTTCAAACGTGGGGAAGGGAGTGATACACCATTTTCTAAAAGTCATTTCTGACATTTCATTTTTGAAACACTTTTCATTTTTGATTATCCCGGTGCACATTTATTGTAATAGAGTGAGGGCAGGCATTAGCTTTTCTAGTTTAAATCTTATGATTTTGATTGACACAACTAGGACTGTTTAATTTATTATTTTATGGTCGAGACTACTCTCATCTTAGATATAGGGCTAGATAGTTTGTGAACCCCATCCAAATATTCAAATGTAGGTTTTGAAAACTTGCAGCCCTTGTGGCGGTCATACTTTTGATATCATGAGTCTCTCACACTGCACCCCTCCACTGTTGTGTATTTATTTATTTGTATCCCCCTGCCTCCTCTGTCCCACCCCGTCCACCACATTGGCCCGCCCACCACATCCCCCAAACTGATGCAGATAGCTCTGCTCTGGCCCACATGTCCCGAACATCCCCTCTTTAAGAATTGCCCATTGGCAGCCTTGCCGGGAAGCCGGTGAAGGGCCAGAGGCAAAGGGCAGCTCCCTGGGTCAGCTCCCATCCCGTTTGCCCCTGTTCGCCCATGGGCACCTGACGGAACATTCTACAGCGAAAACCAGGTACGGTGGTACGAGCGGTGAACACAGCCATTACTGTGCTCTGGTAAAATCCTACCACTCCTACATTACTAACACCTGCTCTTAACAGTATGGTGATTTGCACTGTGCTCTTTAGTTTGCTTGTGTGATGCAAAGTATAGCACTCAGAAGAACTGTGTATATTAACCTAGGTATTGCACTTAAAAGAATGGTGAAATTTAGCAAACATGGTGCTTTGAAACACTATTCAGTTGTGTAAGCACCTAACAAATGCTCAATAAAAATGTACATTTTAAAAAAAAGAACTTCTATCGCACTCAGAAGGACTGTGTAGGGTAGCCTATATGACACTTAGATAAAACATAAAGGTTAGCCTGTGCATTGTGCTCAGCAGAATATTCAAGGGTATCCAATGTTCTGCGCGTAGAACAGTGAAGGATAGGTAATGTGTTGAACCTAGATAAATTGTGAACGATTATCCCAGGTATAGCACTTAGAATAATTGCAAATGATAGCCTATGTAGTAGTTTAGTTTAGTTTATTCATTTGTATTGCGCACCAGACCTGAGGGTAAGTGGGCGCAGGAGCAAACAAGTTTATTCTCAGCTTAGTTACAGTGCTGTACAGAAGTTACAGTGAGTACATTGGTTGGAGCAGTTACAATGAAGTCAGTGATATACAATTTAAAATATACATATTTACATAGTTTACAGTGGCATGGTAGGTTAGGCAGTCAATTAACCGTCATTGTGTTTTATCCACAGGATGTAGTTATGTCTAAAGTGGATGTAGGAAAGCGGAGTCCTTAAGGAGGGCGGTAGGGAGTTCCAATGTTGGGCTGCTTTCACCTGAAAGCTGTTGCCGCCTGTTTTAGTTCGTTTGAACCTGGGAACTGTGAGCAGATTTGCATTTGAAGTCCTGGTACATTTAGAAGAATTGTGAAGGCCAGCCTAGTTATTGCTCCTAGATGATACTTCATACTTAGAAGAATTGCAAAGGTGTTGGGAAGGAGGAAGTCTGGCCCCTTCCCGCTAGGTGCTTTAAAGTAAGGCGAGATGCATTCAAGAAGGCACTATGATGGGCCCAGGGGGAGTGGTGGTCTGCGAGAGGAACGCCTTCCCATTTAACAAGGGCTTATTTTGAAAAAATTAAATATAGTTTAACTGCATAGTATAGTATAAGGCGTAAACGGCATCGCTATTCTGCGTAGATATTAGTAATCATAGTTAGAAGGGAAGTCCTGCGCGGTAACGTTGCATTGCATGCACTAGGCCCAAATTCGTGGCACAACACAATTCGCCAGTCATGCCCGAGCTCCCAGAAGGGCAGTTCACACCCCCTATCACCAGAACGTCTATTCATTGTTCTAAAAAGTGTTGCAAAGATGTGTTTCTCACCCAAGAAGAAAGTGCCCTACAAGGCTGTGATTACAGACCGGCACTTGGGGTGAATGTTATCTTACACTAGCCAAAGCATGATCCGGGTCACTCCCGGGTGACCACGAGTTATAGCCCATATAACTGACTTAACCTTACAATCCCTGAATTCCATGGCACCAGGTGCCCTTTGACCACCATCCCCAAAGTAACAAGTCCTGAAATGTTCAAAGACGATGGACAGGGTGTATCGTTGAAGCAACAATCATGTGATTTGTATTGCAAGGTGCTGGGAGGGATACATTATAGTTCAAAACGAGGACAGAGACCTTGGAGCCGGATGGCACGGAGGGAGTGAGTGAAATGTGTTAGTGAAAGTTAGAGTGCCCTGGAATCTCTTGTGTGTCCGTTTTAAGGTCTGCCCAGCGCACAGTTTGAGTGATAAACAAGCTGTATAGTAGGAGTATAATTAATTTGTTTTCTAACCTTCGAAGTGAGAAGATTAGACCTGCAGCACCCATGTGATGGAAGACGGACAGTATGGGATGGGACCAATAACCTGCAATCCCATATGGCTAAAGGCAGCACCTGTATAGGGTCCATCCAATCAGCTGCGTGGGTTTTTACTGTATGATATGCATTACTTACCGTAAAAGCATTTCTGATGGTTGTATCTGCTTAGACTCACATGCTGTGCATATGGTCCGACATCCAATGGTAAACGCAGAGTATTGCATCTTGTCTTTCGAGAATCGAAAGGGGACGTCGACATGGGTGTGCCTGTAACACTATCCCTACATGACGTGTAGTTTACCCAAGATCCCTCATGCGTCGAGGTCCCTCCGATTGTATTTTTTCTGCCAGAGGGAGCCTTATGACTATCTTGAGCGAGTACAGAAAAGAGAGAAAGTAGTAAGATGTCTATGTTCCTTCCATCCGAGCGGGGAGGAAGGGTGGGCACATGTGAATCTAAGCAGATACAACCATCAGAAATGCTTTTACGGTAAGTAATGCATTGTCTTCTGATGCTTGTTAATCTGCTTAGAATCACATGCTGTGCATAGACCAGCGAGCAGTACCCAGAGTTGGCGGTGGGTTATGAGAAGGAACAGTAGAGAAAAGATTTCTTAGAACTGCCTGACCCACCTGGGAGTCAGACCTAGAATGATTGTCTAGGCAATAATGTTTTGTAAAGGTGTGTACAGAACTCCAGGTTGCCGCTTTGCAAATGGGCTCAAGAGGAACATTTGCAATTAATGCTATGGAAGCCCCAGTGCCCCAAGTAGAGTGTGCTCTAGGCTTGAAGGGCAGCTCTCTCTTAGCAAAAGTGTAACAGAGTGTGATACCTTTGACAATCCATCTAGAGATAGTGGTTTTGTAGACTGCGTCTCCTCTTCCTGCCACCACTGACACGAAAAACTGATTAGTTTTTCTTAGTGGTCGAGTTCTTTCCATGTAGAACATGACAGCTCTGCGTACATCCAGTGTTTCTCCCAGGCTTGAAGGATTTTGAAAGAACATTGGTAGTTCTATCGACTGGTTCACATGGAACTTGGAGATGAATTTAGGCGCAAACCTAGGGTAAGTGCGTAGAACCACCGTATCTTTGTGAACTGTTACAAAGAGATCTAGGATTGAGAGCACTGGTAGTTCACTTACTCTCCTAATGGAGGTAATAGCTATTAAAAAAGCAGTTTTATAGGTGAGGTTTTTAAGACTCGCTCTGTGCATGGGCTCAAAAGGTGCCCCCATAAGTCTAGTCAACACCATGTTTAGGTCCCATCCGGGAGCCGGATTAGAAATGGGGGTGAATTCTTTTCACTCCCTCCATGAAAGCTTTAATAACTGGTATCTTCCACCATGACACTTTCTGTTGTTATGTAGTGTAGGCTGAAAGCGCAGCTAAGTGCACCTTTAAGGAGTTAAAGACCAGGCCTGAGTCAAGAAAATGAGTTGGGTACAAAACAAATGTGTGTTGGAGAGCAGTTAAGATGCACCAGATGACAAACCGTTCCCATTTACAGGAATAGCAATACCTAGTGTTCGGTTTTCTTGCTTCCCTGAGAATGTCCATACATCTCTGAGGGAGGTGCAGGTGCCCAAACTCTATGACCTCAGGAGCCAGGCCGCTAAGTTCAATGGGCCTCATTACGAGTTTGGAGGAAGCCATGCCCTTAATCAGGGCATGGCTGCCTCCAAACTCGGGTCTGGGTTCCCTGAATGGGGAAATACCGGGTCATTCTGACCTAGGAGGGCTCGGTATTTCCCCATTCAGGGAACCCAGACCCGGTACATCCCCATTCCCATTTCAGCCCCATAGGTCTCAGTGGGAATGGGGAGCATGCTAACAACGGGCCCGTCATTAGCATGCTGGGCCGCTCGCGGGACCCGCTATGGACACCTGGTGAAACCAGGTGTCCTGAGCGGGTCCCGCTCGTGGACCTCGTAATGAGGCGCTATGGGGTTAACAGCGCCGGCAGCTCTAAAGGCGCCGTTAACCCCATAACACTAGGGTAGTAATGAGGCCCAATGTCTGCGGGCATGGGTGAAGCGTCTTACCTCTGTCTTGCGACAACATGTTGTACGGGCAAGGCAGTCAGACTAGAGGAGCTAGGGACATCTCCATTAGATGAGCGAACCAGGGATGGCGGACCCACATAGGGGCTACCAATATCATCGTGACTGGTTCCTGGTGCATCTTGGGCACGATTTTGTTGAGAAGGGGAGTCGGGGGGGGGTGGAAGCATAGACAAATTTCCCTGACCATGTTATTCAGAGTCTGTTCCCCTTGGAACTGTTCTGGGGGTATCTGGAGGCGTAATCTTGGCAATGAGCGTTCTCCAGAGTTGCTAAAAAAATCGATCTCTGTGAAGCCCCATTCTGCCAAAACGTTGGAGACGATGTCTCCGTGTAATCGCCATTCGTACTCCTTGGGCAATGGGAAGTCTCTGCTGAGTACGTCTGCCAGAAGATTGAGTTCCCCTGGAACATGTTGTGATAGCAGGAACATGTTGTGTTTAAGAGCCCACTTCCAAATGTTCTGGGACAGTTTGGACAGCCCTGGAGAGTGTGTCCCCCCTTGTTTGTTCAGATAGTACATGGCCGTCGTGCTGTTTGTGTGAATCAGTATCGTCTTCCCCTGCAGTTGTGTCTGGAAAGCTTTTAGTGCTTTGAACACTGCCAACAGGTTTATGTGGTTGGACGCTAGGTCTGACGACCAAACTCTGTGCGCTGTCTGTTGAAGCAGATGAGCTCCTCACCCTGTAAGAGACACGTCTGTAGTTAGAGTGGCTTCCACTGCAGGGATGGTGAAGGATTTCCCCTTCAAGAGGTTGTCCCTCGACCACTACTGCAGCGAGAGAACGAGGGCCGGCGAGACAACTACTAGATCGTCCCACGTTCCGCTGGCCTAACACCACTGGCTGTTGAGCCACTCCTGCATTAGGCGCATGCGCGCGTGAGGAACCAAGTAGATACAGGACGCCATCATTCCTAGCCGTCGCATAGCTTTGCGTACCGTCACCTCCCGACTGGCTACATACTGAGGGATTTGAAACAGCATGTTTTGGACCCTCTCATTGGAGGGGAAGACGAGGCCGTCCTTTGTTCGAATTAGAGCCCTTAGGAATTGTTTGACTTGACTGGGGTCTAAGCTGGATTTTTTCTCGTTCATAGAGAATCCCAGACTGAATAAAAGATCTATCGTCTGTTGGGTATTTGACAGACATGTTTCATAAGAGTCCCCTGTTATGAGCCGGTCTTCGAGGTAAGGATAGACCGGGATGGATTGCCTGCGCAGATGTGCTGCTGCCACCGCTAGTACTTTTGTAAATACCCTTGGTGCAGATGCTATCCCGAAGGGTAGTACTCTGAACTGGTAGTGTTTGTCCTCTATCATGAACCTGAGGTATTTTCTGTGCGCTGGCAACATTGAAATATGAAAGTATGCATCTTTCATGTCCAGTGTTGCCATGTAATCCCCCTGTGAGAGCAGTGGAATTACTTCCTGCAGACTGACCATGCAGAACTTTTGTGGCTTTACAAACTTGTTCGCTGGGCGCAGATCTAAAACAGGGCGCATGGTTAGATCCTTTTTGGGTAAAAGGAAGTACACTGAATAAATACCTTCTTTTACCTGTGACAGAGGTACGATTTCTATGGCTCCTTTCTCTGGCAGTGTCTCGACTTCCTGAAGAAGTATGCGAAGATGGTCTGGTGTCAGTCATCTTGCTCGTGGAGGTCTGAATGTTGGGGACCGGTTGAACTCTATACAGTACCCGTGGGCCACGGTCTTTAGCACCCACTGGTCTGTAGTTATTCCCTCCCATGCCTGAAGGAACAATGTTAGCTGGCCCCCGACCGGGGAGGCATGGGAGGGGACCCGAATCTTCGAGTCATTTAGAACCTGAGGCCGGGGAGCCTCTACGGTTAGAGTTCCGGCCCCTTCCCTTCCCACGACGCTGACACCTATGGGGATACAGGGTGGTGTATCCACTGTTTCCCTGTGGAGAGTTCTAATTGTTTCCAGAGGAGTATTGTTGTTGAGGGAAGCTTTGGCCACGAAAAAGCCGTTTGGACCCAGATCCTCGTCTTGTAGAGGGTCTTTGTGTAATTTGGTCCAGTGTTTTCAGGGTGGCATGCTCCTTTTTTGCGGTCTCGAGGGCCTCATCGACCGCCTTCCCAAACAGGTTGGATTCTTCCACGGGTTTGTTTATCAGTGACGCTTGCGTCTCTGGCTTGAATCCAGAGTTCCGTAGCCACGCATGTCTTTTCAGGAGTGTGCCCTGAGCTAGGGATCAACCAGCCGTAATCCAGAGTGTTCTTAAGTATGCTCTAGTTCACCTGTCTGCCCTCAGTGGCAGTGGTAAGGAGACGAGTACGTAGGGGTTTGGGAACCTCCTGTATGCCTTCCTGTAGTAAGGCCCGCTGAGCATTGGCGTAGCTGGCCAGCAGGGTCGTGTTGTTAGCAATATGTGTTGAAAACGCTGCTGCGACCGTGACTCGTTTCCCAAGGGCGTACAGACGTTTACCTTCTTTATCGGGGGTGCCTCGCCGATTGACAAAGGGACCCCTGACCTCTTTCTTGTGGTAATCACCACCAGAGAGTCTGGGGTGGAGTGACCTCTGATATACAGAGGATCCGAGGGAGAAGGACGAACAAGTTTCTCTATTCTAGGGTTAAAACCTCTTGTGAGAACAGGTGTTGACAAGGAGGGAGCTAGATGTATCTTAATGGAAGTGTGGGCCGAAGCTGCACGCAAGTGCACAGCTGTGGGCGTCACAACAAGGAGCGTGAAGGACTGCCGCAAGAAAGACTGAGTGTGCAAAACCTGATTGCAACACACCGGCAGCACAGCAGTGGCACAGGTGGAGGGCCTGCTTCACCACTGAGGCTGCAGACATGGGAGGAGCGCTGCAGCAGTGTCCTCCACCTTGAGGCAATCCATGGAATTGGTGATGCTGAGGCAGGAGTGAGCCCACCTGCAGATGCTGGTAAGTGCACACATTTTAATGCCATATGAGTACTTGTTGAGGCCAGGAGTGCCCCCAAAGGACCCATTAACAACCCCCCCCAGTCAGTGCAGGAGTGCCCCCAAAAGACCCATTAACAATCGCCCCCCCACCAGTCAGTGCAGGAGTGCTCCAAAGGACCCATTAACAACCCCCACGGCCCCCCCCAGTCAGTGCAGGAGTGCCCCAAAGGACCCATTAACAACCCCACCCCCCTCCAGTCAGTGCAGGAGTGCCCCCAAAGGACTCATTAAACCCCCCGCCCCCGTCAGGGCAGGAGTGCCCCAAAGGACCTATTCATTACCCAGACCATAACCCCTACAATACATGGCCGTCAACAGTCATATGCGTGTAAATGCAAATCGTCACTGTACTACCTGTCTGATGCATGTGATGCACCCATCAGGTACCACCACACAACTAATAGCATGCCCTCTGTTACCCCACAGCCATTTCAAGTGACAGTGACAACGCACAGCAGACGAGGCAAAGTGCACCTGCACGTGGGTGTGCCAGCACCCCTGCCCAGGAGGAAGACGCAAGCTGCTCAGCAACTCTGCCACCAGCTGCATCTGGTACGGATGTACCAGCCAACATCACCATCTCCACGCTGCCTGCTGCCACACAGGTGCTACGCCCACCCATCATGCCCACAGAACCCACCCCTGAAAACATCTGCACTGCAGAGGAGGCTGCAGGCAGCGACAACAGTGCCCCAGCATTGCAGTCTGATGTAGGGCTCAGGGGGAGGTGCACAACCTGGATGACCTGGCATCCCTCCAAGACCTCCAGTTCAGCCCACCATCACTACATAGCCCAATGAGGTTGCCAACCCCCTCCATGGCTGAGCTGAATGCCCCCATGCAGCGGATGGAGGACCAGCAGGCCACCCTTACCCAGCTAGTAGAAAGGCAGCTGGAGGAGTCCAGGCTGCAGAGGGAGAGTTACAGTGCATCTGTGCGTCGGCTCTCCAGGTCAATTGGATGCTTTGCCACCACCATAGTGACCCTGGCACGCCATGTCTGGGAGCGCAACAACACGTCCAGCATTGCGGAGTCCATGTTGCTTGCCCAGCAGGCATATCTAGGACATTTGCCAACTATGCCAGCAACAGTGCCATCCACAAGCACCACCCCATCCAGCTCCACCTCTGCCAGCCCACAGAGGCGCTCAAGTCGCATAACGGGGTCTTCAGGCAAGGATGCCCATGCGCAGAAGCGCACACGCAAATGATGCCATGTGTGTTTGGCAGTGCAGGACACATACATGGACAAGACGGGTGTAAGGGCGTGGGTACGTTTGGGTGGTGGGGGGAGGTCCATTAGGGGGTTAGTAAATTGGGGCCTGGTTGGGGGTGGGTACGTTTGGGTGGTGGGTGGTCACGGGTGTACAGCTTCCCTACCCAATGGACCTTCTTCCCTGTTATGTTAAAAATATATCATCATTGAGAAAACCATTTATGAGTGGACATCCATCATTTCATTTGCAGTCCATCAATTTATTAACTGGCATCGTCATATCCATGCAATGCTGTCAATGTGCAGCCTCTCAAAAGCAAATGCGAATCAGTGCATCCAGTGCTCATTGTCCATCTAGTGCACACCCAGGAGGAGGTGGAGCCATCCCCATCCCCATCCGCATCTTCATCACCATCCTCATCCTCTGCGTCTGGGGGCAGCGGAATGTTCCTGCGCAAGCACAGATTGTGCAGCAAGGCACAAACGAGCGTAATTTTACCCGTCTTCACTGGGCTGTAGAGCAGTGGTCCGCCAGATCTGCTCAAGCAGCGGAACCGGGCCTTCAGTAGTCCAAATGTCCTCTCAATCATGCCACGTGTGCGGACGTGTGCCCTGTTGTACGCCTCCTCATGCCTGTTCCTTGCCCTCCGTACAGGCGTCATCAGCCATGGCGTGAGTGCATATCCAGCATCACCTACATGGGATGTAGATGTGGGGGACATGTCAGTGTTTGTTGTATCAAGTCTTCATCAGATACAGTGCAATCTTGTGTCATTGTTCAATCATCCATATGTGCCAAGCAGTGGTTGGACCGGTGGGTGATTGCCATTCCTGGGTCATTGTCGTCGACGTTGGCATCTGGACATTGATCAACGAATTGATGTGCATATGTAGTTGCCCCTGCGGGCAATAGTGGTTGGTGAGTATGGCATTGTGCAGTGATGTACACACATGGCGGAGTCAATCAATTGACTGTGATGTTGTTGTCGATGCAGGATGTCTCATGTGCAGGCATCGTGTGCATTGGGGGCAGTGGTGCATAGTGTGGGTGGATGTATTGAGTGGCTCCAGTTGTATGGGCCAGTGGTAGTATCGGTTGTGTGTCTCATGTGGTAGGGTGTGTACGGGCACACTGTGGCAACCTGTCATGTGTAGCTTTGTGATGTGTGGGTTGTGCTGACTGTTCACTAAACGGGCGGGAGGGTGATGCATGTGCAGTCGTAGCAGCCCACTCACATAGGTCATTGCCCTGGACATACCCCTCTCCCCTTCCCCTTCCACAGGGTCTGTGCATTGGCAGTTGTACTCACCCAATAGCCATGTGCTTTGTCCAGCGTAGCGTTCCATGTACCGTGGCAATGTCGAATTCTGCAGAACCATTGAGTCATGGGTTGAGCCCAGGAAACGTGCGCAGCAATGTGTTATCACTTCTCCGGCATCACATAACATCTGTACATTCAGTGAGTGGTACAGTTTCCTATTGCGGTACACCATCTCGATAGCACGTGGTACTGTCAGCTCTATGTGGGTGCAGTCTACTGCACCTATGCAATTTGGCATGCCTGCAATTGCATGGAGGGCCAACTTGGTGGCAATGACCTGGGCAAGGGTACGGGGTAGGGCGATGTGTTCCGACACATGCTGCAACAGGGCATCCAGTACCTGTACCAATATTTTGGAGAAACAGGGTTGTGATAGCCCGTGCAGCTCACCAACTGTGTGCTGATAAGTTCCGGTGCCAAGAAAATGCAGTACTGACACCACCTTCAGGGGCGGGGGATGGCGGTGGTGATGTCAATGTGGCTGCTGATGTCGTCCTCTATCATGGTGGTGATGTACATGATTGTTGGACGGTGCAGCCGGTATAATGTGTGGATCTGTCCTGGGCTCAGGTTCCAGGGTGAGGCCCTGATGCGTTGTATTGCAGGCTGCCTGCGGGGTCGTGCCGGCTGACCAATAGGGTTTGGCATGGGTACTGGGTTTGCAACGTGCCGCCTGCACCTCCTCCACCTCTGCCTCCTCCTCTGCACCATTACTGCCATCATGTGCGGTGCTGCCTGTTGGTTCAATAGCCCCAGTCCCAGTGCTACTAGAGCTGCTGCCTGCATAGTTCTGTTGGAGTTGGCCTGGATGTGGCCCTTTTGTACGCTCCCAGTGGCTTGCTGGGTCCAGTCAGGCTCATTTGGTGCACCTGTGGCCTGATTCAGCTCACCAGGCACCGTTTAAAGTCATGTTCGCGGTGGTGGCGATACCGCCACCGTGTACGCGTTTTTTGCGCTATTTTTGTGGCGGTGTTTCCATGTCCATGGTACTCGGCATGCTCGCGGTGTTTCGTATTGCCGGTAACAGGGGGGAGGGTTTCTGTGCAGGCGAAATTTACGGGTGCCTTGACTCCACTGTTGCAGTTTATAGTGGTGGTATTTCCGGGTTCGTAGGGCATCATTTGCGATCGCGGAAACGGTGCCGGTATGGTTATACCGGCAGCGTTAAGTCCGGACCGGATACCTCGTAATGAGGCCCATTGACTCTCAAATGCAACACATTCAAGGCCCACACAGTGGCCCAGTCCCTTTATTTGTAAAATAGTACAGGCAGTTGTTGTGAGTCTAAGAGTGTAAAGATGGACAGAGCATTGTGAGAAACCTGAGGACATCCTCACACCTACCCCCTCCTCGGATCTCCTTCTCCTTGGATCTCCTTCTCAGGTGGCCAGGGAAAGACCACCGCTTTTGGATCCTGACCCTAGGGGGTGGAGATGCGAGGGAGGATCACCCGGGTGGAGGGTCCTTGGGGATTGGGGAGAGGATATCTGCAGGAGAGACATGTTAATCCCCTTTTCCTTGTAATGGTAATCCACCTGTCTTTATAGCCTTTTACCAATTCATCCCCCCTCAGTCACACCACTATAGTACTGGGACGAGGAAGAGGCGACTAGGAGTAGTACACACTAACATGTAATTTCACAACTCTGGTACTGAGGCCTGACGGCTGTTGTGAGTGTCAGGCATGTCCAGAGAATAGCATTAACTATGGTCAGGCAAATGGGCTCAAGGACTTGCACCTGCAACCTGTTAAGTGGTTGCAGGTGCATAAAAGGTGGAGCCGACAATCAGAGATGGGAGACCAGCAGGAGAGAAGCCGGACCGGGTTTGTTGGGCCTGCGAGGATAGAAATCCTGTCAAGAAGGAGGCTGCTGAGGAAGGTCCTGCCTGGAGGCCAGGACGCTGGCAAAAATCCTGAAGAGACTGCGATGCCGAGGTCCAGGCGGACTGCGAAAGGGTCAAAGCTGTTACAGCCTCCTTGGTCGGGTGCCCACAGCTGGAGCTCTGGGGCATGGAAGAGACCCTAGTGCTGCAAGCTACCGGCAGCGTCCGCGGGTGGTGAGTGGAGCTCCCGGCAACCCACAGAGAGCTTTCCAAAGTGCGAGCAAGGCTTGCAACGCTACAGAGACGTGGACGCGGAGCAGAGAGCAAGGAAAGAAGATGCTCGCAGGAGCCGGCAGGCACGGGTGAATGAACAAAAGGGAACACTTGTACCGGGCACTCCTGGGGCTACTTCAGTGCAAATGTAATTGATGGGTGAACGAAAAAATAGATATGCAAGTAAAAGTGAACCCAATGTGAGGGGTTATATGATCCAGTTGAACTATAAGAGAACGCCTTGTGAATTAAGAATTATTGACTACCAAACTAAGGACAGCTTTGATAAGTTTATGAATGGAAAGCAAGCAGGTGTGAAACACACTTAATAAATATGGAAAGGCAATGAACAAATCCTATGAAATAAAGTGAAAAGCAAGTGATGAACATTATTGAAGAGTGTGAAAGTAATGTGGTGAAGGAAAGTAGGCACCATGGATTGAACTATATAAAAAGAACACATTGTGGCCAAGCCAAGAGGCTGCCAAGGAGAAGCCAAAGTGAAGGTGAACCAAAACACAGAGGCAGTGACAGAGAAACCTGTGTGGGCAAGAAATCCTAAGGTTGCGTGACCTGTGATGGGTGGACCGCGTGGTCCAGCAACTGCGCTTAGACCGAGGATACCCTGTTTGCGAAAGTCAAGGAAACATACAGATATGTATGAAAGAGATTGCTGAAGTGAAAGCAGAAGAAAGTAATCTGTGTAAACCATTAAGGAATCATAAGGAGTGTGAAGTCAACCTGGAACTGGTTTTGAGTACTAAGAGACTAAAACAAAGTATGAGCTGACAAGCAGATGTTTTGGGGAAGGAAAACCTAAGACCTTGTGAACTTTATTGCTGCCTTGGGGAAGGGAACCCAGAGACTTTGTGGAACTTTCTTGACCTTGGGGAAGGGAACCTCAAGAATGTTTCGAACTGTATTGAACTTGGGGTAAGGGAGATGGAAAATTAGCCAAGAGTTGGAAGAAGCTCAGAACTTTATTTGGAACACTATTTCCTTTGTTGCTGACTTCTCTTCACATTGTTTAGCTTTAGTTGTAAGGGAAAGCATGGGTCTTCCACACAGACAGACTTAAGCTGAACTTACTGACTCGGACAATTCTTAGTTTCTTTAGGGAAGGAAATCCCACCTTAGCATAGGGCAAGTTAGGCCTTACACCATCCTGACATTTAAGTTATATTGATATTTTATTTCTATCGCGCTCATACACAAGTGTTTCAGCACACGACAGGGCAACGGAAGAACAAAACAACAATCTTACTGGGCCCAGTGACATTGAGAATGCGCAAGTGCATGGGAGAGGGGGGAGGGGAAAGATCAAGGAAGGGGGGAGAAGTGGAAAGTGCAGAGCAAAAGGAGAACAGAATAAATAATAATAAATAATATATAATAATATATAATATAATAATAATAAACAAATAAATGAATAATAAAAGCAACACAAGTGGCAGTGCAGCCAGCAAGTGCTGAGTTTAAGGCAGCAGACAGGGTAGGTCAGATAAGTGCAGGAAGAAAAAAGGGGGGGCTGTATGGCTACAGATACGGACCCCAGTCGGAGGCAGTGCGGGAGGGTGGCAGGGTGACCAGGAACCTGGGCCCGGAGGACAGAGGGAGGCCAAGTGCACGGTACCAGGAGAGAACAGATCAGCAGGGGAGAGGGGGGGCAAAGGCAGAAGTAAAGAGGAAGGTCTTGAGGTGGTTCCAGAACCAGAGATGGTTCTCCTCAAGTTTCAGAGTGGCAGGGAGGCTGTTCCAGAGGGAGGCCCTAGCCGAAGACAGAGATCTACCCCCATCTTGTTTCTTTGAAAAACGACTGACCCTGAGAGAGTTAGAGGTAGAGGAGTGAAGAGCTTGAGAGGGGAGGTATTTGCGGAGGGATAGCTAAGGGTATTTTGGACCCATACCCCAGAAAGCCTTGTGGACAATGCTGAGGGTTTTGAATTTAATCCCATTGTCCACTGGGAGCCAATGGAGAGATTTCAGAGCTGGAGAGATACGATCCCAGGGCTTAAGGCCAAGGACAAGTCTTGCAGTCCTGTTCTGGATTAATTGCAGAGGGTGGAGAGTAGAGGCATGTAGGTTTAGAAAGAGGCTGTTACAATAGTCCAACCTAGAGAGAACCAGAGCTTGGGACACAGTGAGCTTCTGGGGGGAAGGAGAGGAAGGGCAGAGTACATCTAAGGATTTGCAGTTGGAAGTTTGACTTTTTAGAGACATCAGAGATATGGGCCGAGAAGGAAAGTGTGGAGTCAAAGATGACACCATGGTTCTTAGCCTCACAGGTGGGGGTAGGAGGAGGGCCAAGGGAGGCCGGCCAGAGAGTGAGGGGAAAGGATGGAGAAGGTGTGCCGATGAGGAGGATCTCAGTCTTGCTGGCATTCAGACAAAGATCATTGGCGGAACACCAAACTTGAATGGCAGTGAGGCAATCAGAGATGGGAGAGGAGGTGGCTGAGGGCAGCCTGAAAATGTGTAGGGTGTTGTCAGCGTAGCACTGGAAATTCGTGCAGAAAATGTCAATGCAGTGGGCGAGAGTTGCCAGGTATTGGTTGAAAAGCCAGGGTGAGAGGTTAGACCCCTGGGGAACCCCACAGGTGGAGAGGAAGATAGATGATAGAAGGACCCCAGTTGGACCTGGGAGGGTCGATCAGAGAGGAAAGAGGTCAGCCAGGCCAGAGCCTGATCAGTGATACCCAGGTTATCACGGAGACGATTGAGCAGGATGGTATGGTTGACCGTGTCAAAGGCAGAAGAGAGATTGAGTAGGATGTGGACAGAGGGAATGTTAGAGTCAAGGTTGGAGAGCAGATCTTCACGGATGTTCAGGAGAGCAGTTTCCGTGCTTCTGGCAGCTCTGAAGCCAGACTTGTGGTCATGGAGACAGTCAATAGAATCAGAATGAAGGTTAAGCTGGGAGATGGCCAGCTTTTCCAGGAGTTTGCCCAGAAAGGGAGTAATGGAAATTGGGCGATAGTTAGCCAGACAGGAAAGATCAGCTATGGGTTTCTTAAGAAGGGGATGCACAAGGGAGTGCTTCAGAGGGGGGGGGGGGGATCCTGAGGCAAAGGAGTGGTTGCAAATGTCATCAAGGGCCAGAGCGAGGGTGTCAATGTGGTCATTGATGACTTTTAGATGAACCGGGAAGAACCTGTTTTGACAAGGCTTTCATAGGTCGGACTTGTCTAGCGACCTGATCGGGGGAGAAAAGAGGAAAGGATAAGAAGGGGAGTGTGGGGGTGGCTGAGGGAGGGTCAGCAAGCACAGATGAGGAGCGGAAGGACGAGGATAGGCTGGAGAGTATATATACGGGTTTTTGAGATAAAGTGAGAGGCAAGGGCATTGCAAAGAGCCTGGGAGGCAACAGGAGGGGTAGAGACTGCAGCAGGGTTGGCCAGCTCCTTGCAGATTATAAAGAGTTTGGCAGAGTTGTTAGATGCCGCCGAGACACAGGCTTGAATATGGACTCTCTTCTTGGTGAGGACAGAGAGTTGGTATTGCCTTTGGAGCAGACGACGGGCCAGTTTGTCAGAGGATGAACAAGAAGCCCTCCATTTCCTCTCAGCCGCCCTACACTTACGTTTAAGTGTAGCAAGGTCGGAGTCATACCAGGAATTGCACTTGGCTTTGGACTTCAAGTGGATCCTCAGGAGAGGGGCGAGAGCATCAAGAGTATCAGAAATAGAAGATTAGAGAAGGGATAGGGCTGTGTCCGGGAGTGAGTCAGTCAGAGGAGGAGGAGGGGAGAGAAGGTGGCAACGATAGCCTCAACTGACATGCGCTTCATTTCAAGTTGATAAAAGTATTTTGTTTGAACTTTAAATCTGTTGTCTAATCTTGCTTCATGATGCCTTCAGAAATGGTGTCAGGATTGGGATGCAGCTCAACCGATAGAAGATGGGGAACCCTAGAATTTGAGAAGTTTAGTGCCAGAGCATCAGACCCATCAGTAACAACAAAGGGCTCTATTGGGTTTGATATTTGTAGCAGTAGCGAGATTATTCCCCCTGGTGAAAGAAGACCAATACCCACTGATTTGATTCTAATTCCACCCCTTGATACTTATATTAGACTAGCACCCAAATCTGGGCTAGCATGGAGGTTTGGAATTAATGTGGTAGCTGTTGTTTTAGACCCAGACTTTAGAGGTGAAGGTAAGGTGTTATAAAATCACGGGAAGGATCTGTTCTAAATCCATCAAGGGCATAAAGTTGCTCAAGGGGTGCTTGAGAAAGCAATGTTCTATAGGGTTAAAGAGGGGCTTGAGGTTTCAGAGAGGCAGATGAAATGCCCGATGCCCCTCCCAAACCTGAACCCAGAAAAATTCAAGAGGAATAACTGGAAACACTTTCAGACCTAGCCTTCACCAGCCTGGAGACACCACTTCAGAGGGCTTGCCAAAAACACATTTGGTTGTCCTTAAGAGTCACAAGCAGGTGGTTCTAGAGATAGCCCATTCACATCTACATCTGACGGGAGGCCATCTAAGACAGTCCAAGACGAAGGCCCAAATAACTAATACATTTGACTGGCCCGGAATACATGCCGATATTAAAAAATGTATTCAGGCTTGCGAAATGTGCCAGAAGACTGGCACTAATATGCCACTGCCAGTTCCCTTAAACCCATTACCAATCATTGAAATTCCATTCTCAAGAATTGGTATGGATATTGTGGGACCCCTAGAAACTTCCAAACTGGGAAATCAATACATTCTGGTGATAGTGGACTATGCGACACAGTACCCAGAAGCCTTTCCCCTGAGAACAAACGCCACACCACACATTTTGAAGCACTTTCTCCTGTTCTTTTCCTGAATGGGATTTCCAAAGGAAATATTAACTGACCAGGGCTCTACTTTCATGAGCAAACTCATGGGGTAAGCTAAACAACTATTACATATCACCACACTACGAACATCAGTCTATCATCCCCAGACAGATGGCCTTGTGGAAAGATTTAACAAAACCCTCAAGACCATATTACGGAAATTGGTGGAACATCATGGTAGAAACTGGGATCAAATGATTATATGGGCTTTGTGTACAGTTATAAAGACCCCTCAGGATTCCACTGCATTTTCCCTGTTTGAATTGTTATATGGGCGGGAACCCCAGGATGTCCTAGATATGTTGAGGGAAACATGGTAGGAGAAAAAAGAAGCCCCAATACCCCTCTCACAAACGGCAACTAGGCTTAAAGAACATATAGGTCAAAAAGTACTAGTCATCATCATAAACTTTATTTCAGTTAATCAACCATGAAAGTACATACTAATAAAAGACAATGGGCCTCATTACGACCCAGGCGGTAAGTTACCGCCTGGGTCGTACCTTTACCACCATGGCGTAAACTACATTTACGCCATGGTGGTTGGCGGACTTACCGCACCATTCCGAGGTTGGCGGGGCGGTAAGTCCCCAATCCCCATTTACCCATCCCCATTCCCATTTTTGCCCCATTGGGCATAATGGGAGTGGGGAAGGCGTTAATTACGCCACCGTAAATTACGGTGGCGTAATTAACAACAAGGTCCCTTAGCGCCATGGATTTTAACACCTGCTAAAAGCAGGTGTTAAAACCTCCATGGCGCTAAGGGACCTCGTAATCAGGCGGTAAGGGTCGGCGCTGTTTACGCTGCCGTAAACCCCTTACCGCCTGGGTCGTAATGAGGCCCAATGGGCCTCATTACGAGTCCGGCGGTAACCGAGGCGGTAAAACCGCCGGACTCGTATTACCATTACGCCTCCGTGATTTCCGGAATTACTGGGGCATTACAACCCCGGTTTCCCGGGAATCAAGGAGGCGGAATGGTGTTAATCCCCATTCCCATTGAGTCCTATGGGACTCAATGTTAATGTTAATGTTAATGTTAATGTTAATGTTAATGTTAAAGGTCATTTGTACCGCGCACTATCACCACCGGAGTGGTCCCCTGGCGCTCTGGCGGCTCTGAAAGAGGGAGGGAGGGGTGGGTTAGTGGGTGGAGGCTGGAAAAGTGCAAGATTGCAGTGATGTGCTGTTGGCAGCCTCAGCCCGGTGGTTCCGTCGGCTGGGCCTGGGGTGTATGCGGCCGGTAGTCGTCGTGTGCTGATGTGCGAGTCTATGTGTGTTTTTGTTTTGTTGTTGCAGTGTAGTGAAGTTCGTGCGGTTTGCTGTGCTGGAGGTTTGTGGTTGTGTTTGGTTTGGAGTTTGAGAGGTGTATGCAGAGAAGGAAGTTGTTAGTGGTATTGGTTAGTTGGCATCTCTATCCTGGATTGAGCCGGTTGGGCTCGTGTAATCTTACACAACGGGATGCTTGTACACCCTGTGCCTCAGGAGGTACGTGCTCGTTTTTTTTTTTTCTCCATTCGAGGCCGTTTGAGGATTTAGCTGTCCCCTCCGCCCGCTCCCTTAATAACTTTGCATGCTCCTCACCCCCCCACATGACTAGCGCAGCTGCTAGTGTCCATACTTCCGTTTGTGTGGTGATTAGTTGTGTCTTGTCCGTTCCACAGCTCGTGGTACCTAGTTGTGGCTGTACGGGTGATGGGGGATGGTGAGGGTTGGCTGGAGTCGTTGCCTCCGTCTCCCTGGGTCTCGCAGGTGGACCCCTGTGTCAAGGTCCTTTTTGTTGAGTCATTTGTCTTATTGTTGTTTCGGTTTTAGTCTCTGGTTTTGAAGAGCCAGGTTTTTAGTAATTTTCTGAATTTGAGGTGATCTTTGGTGTTCCTTATTATTTTTGGGATGCTGTTCCAGGTTTTCGCGGCTAGGTGGTAGAAAGCGGTTCCTCCGCGTTTCTTCTTGATGTAAGGTTTTTGTTCCAGTCGGATTTCATTGGTTGACCTGAGCGGTCTCGTTGGCTTGTAGATTGTTATTTTCTTTTGTAGGAATTCTGCTCCTTGTCCGCAATGGGAATGGGGATCATGGAAACACCGTCAGCATCTTGTGATGCTGCCGGTGTTTCCTCGTCCACCTGCAGGCGGTCGGTGTTAAACCCGCCAGGTCAGACCTGGCGGGAACATCAGCTCTCGCCTGCAGGAGTCGGGATCAGGCGGTCCAGAAACAACAGTGGCGGCGGGTTTACCGCCACCGTTATTACCAGACCGCCTGATTTGTAATGAGGCCCAATGGGTCTCAATATGACTTTGGTGGTAGCCGTGCCAGTAAAACCAGCACGGCTGCCGCCAGAGTTTATTTTTTTCCGGCTCCCGGGAATGGGCAATTACCGTGGAATTACAGCCCCGGCGGGCCCGGTAATTGGCCATTCCCTGGGCGCCAGAAACCATTACTCCCCATTCCCATTTGAGTCCCATTGGACTTAATGGGAATGGGGAGGATGGATGCGGTGTCGGTGCATCCGTCATGGTCTGCGAGCGGGTGCCGGTCCCCCCGCCAGGTCAGACCTGGCAGGCTGACAGGCACCCGCTCGCACAACTCGTAGTATGGTGGTATGGTAGCAACGATGCCGGTAGCTACCGGCACCGTTGTTACCGTACCGCCATAAGTGTAACGAGGCCCAATGACTTCATGATTAAAATCAGCATAACCAATTTGACATTTCCGAAAGCTAGATTAAAAAACACATAAAATCAAGAGCGAATATTCGCTACAAAGTGCAAGTGTTTTACAAGAATAAAACACAATTTGAGATTGGTTTGTAGTGAGTGGCAAATTAAGCTAGGAGATGACCCACAGCTACTATACACGTAACAAAACGTAGGCTGAACTGGCTAAAATTAGTGAAATCTGTTGGATCAGGTCTAATGGAAAAACAGAAGAGGAGAGTCAATGGCTCGCAGCCACTTCTGCATGGCATCAATATTCTAGTTAGGTGCATTGTAACTGCGTTCAGGTTTACACCCCGAGTAGCCAGGCTCTATGAATGTAATGTGCCATTGCACGAGCACCATGTAGATCTGTACTCTGGCTCAAAAAGTTTAGAGCACTATCCGAGTCTCGGACGCCAGCCTCTCTCAACATTGACATCAAATACATTTTTCTCAAGTTGATTTTTCTAGTACAAAACAATAGGAAATTGCAAAACTGTTTCAATACCCTCCTCACATAGAGGGCACATACTCGCATTAGCAGGTAACCAATTTTGGGTAAAAGAAGCCAAGGGGAGGATCCCCAAACAAAAGCGTAGATACAAAGACTGTTCATAGGCTGGGTACATTTCATCACGGTATAGCTTGTACCCATGTTGATGCCTCTGATCGAGATAACAAAAGCCAAGTTTCAAGTGCGAGGCATGGTTAGGCAAGATTTGTACAGTACTGTAATCAAGGTTCTGAGGCATTTACACTACTTTGAAGTAGGAGCAAAATGGCATTCAGGTTACTTAGATAGAGGAGCAAAAAGGCAAAGATTATTCAGAATATGTACAGAAAGGATCACAAGTATTCCCATCCAGGAAGCCTCACAGGTGCAGCAGGCCGGAGCTGAGCAGGAGGAGAAAGCTAAAGGTAGCCAACAGAAAGCAGGAGGGGGAGTAGATTAAGTCAGAGGCTGTAGTGCTCAGTATGTGGAAAAGGCAGGAGGTGGAGTCTACAATGCCGACAGAGGAGGGCCCAAGGAGTCCATAGGGAATGAAACGAACCAGCACAGCCGGCGAGTTCCATTGGAATGGGAAGCTGCTTTAAAGCAGAGGGGTGTCATGACCCACAGAACGCGTTCCTTCTGGACTTCCTGGTCTTTGTCACGGCGGGGCTTGCATTCATTGTTTCTCCCAACATGGGTGTATCACGTGACACACCTCGCACCAGCCTTCACGGCAGACGTAGTACGTTCCATAAATATGCCA
The DNA here is from genome assembly GCF_040938575.1 of Ambystoma mexicanum. Taxonomy (NCBI): domain Eukaryota; kingdom Metazoa; phylum Chordata; class Amphibia; order Caudata; family Ambystomatidae; genus Ambystoma; species Ambystoma mexicanum. The sequence continues at coordinate 842,249,292 of NC_090938.1, forward strand.
CGCCCGCGCGTCTCAATGCTATTGCGAAGTAGCGACCAGACGTGTCCTCCGTAGCTCGCGGTATTGTTTCCCTTGCTTTTTCCACTCTAACGCAATTCTAGTCCCTTTCCTTCCTTTCTTGATTCCTGGACCCGTGTCCTAGTTGCGCACCCTGTTATTTCCTGGATTCCTGGACCCCTGCTTCCCGGTACTTGAACCCACGCTGGAGTCGGAAGAGACTCGTGCAGCCTTATTCAAGACTCGAGCAATACGCAAGAAGGCATCGATCAAGAAATCCAGCAAAGATCGAACTCGGATGAGAAGGGGGGAACTCCTTGACAAGAGGCCGCAGTGACCCACCAAGCAGAACCCTGCACACCCGCGTATGATGAAAGCGGGAGGGGAGCCTGGTCGACTGGAACCGAAGCCAGTTGATTAGAGCCAGGACCAGAGATGCAGGTAGAGGGTCTGAGCATGAGGTATGCCCGGCAGGGCTGTTGCAGTCACACACCAATGGCCAAGTCAGGCAGAGGAAGCAGGAGGAGGAGTCTTAATGCCGGCAGAGGAGGGCCCGATAAGGAATGGTCAGCAGGGCTGCTGCAGCCACTCTCCGATGGTGGAGTCAGGCAAGAGGAGGAGTCTTGATGCCGGCAGAGGAGGGCCCGATGGAGTCCACAGGGAGTAAGGAGGAACACCACAGCAGCCAGATTCCGCTGGAGAGGGCAGCCGCTTCAAAGCAGGAAGGCTCCAGTGACCCGACAAGCAGAAGTCCTGTGCGTCCAGGCACGATGTAAGTGGGAGGGGAAGCTGGTTGCTTGGAATCAAACAAGCAGATTAGAAACAGGACCGGAGACACAGGCAGGCTCTGCGTATGAGGGAAGTCCAGCAGGGCTGCTGCAACTGCTCTCCAATCCGTTCGCCTGCGAGTGATGGAGGCGGCAAGGGGAGAGCCGCCGACAGAGGTTCTGAAGGCCAGACCTGATGCGTGGGGGCGAGAACAGGAGACTGAGGTCCCGATCGCCTGCGAGTGGCAGATGCAGGCAGGGTCCGCAAGCCCTGCCCCGATGCGAAAAGCCAGAACAGAAGGCAGAGGACCACACACGCCTGCAAGCAATGGAGGCGGGTAGGGGAGAGCCGCTGAATGAAGCACTGCACCACACGAAGAGCTGGGACAGAAGGCAGAGGACCACACACGCCTGTGAGCAATAGAGGCGGGCAGGGGAGAGCACAGAGGATGGATGCAGGGAGAGGTCTGGCCAGAACAACACAACAGGAGACCAGAGTCATAGGGGTCCAACCACGATTGAGGACCGGACCGGCGCGGCAGGTAGGGGTCTCTCGTACCTGTGTGAGAAGATGGCGGGAAGAGGCCTGGCTGCAGGAGGAGCTCCCAGCGTCGCAGAGCAGGAGAAAAGGTCTGATTCTTGGAGGAACCCGGTCTGGCGGATCCACAGACACAGAGGTGCAGGTTTTCAAAGTGAGGTAAGAAAAACTGCTGTAAAAACGCTATTTTTTAAGGTTTGAAGCAGCCTGAAGCGAGGAGGCACCGGTTCAGGCAGCTGGTTCTGCTTCTGGTTAAACCCAACCAGCTCCGAGAATGGTATCCAGGTGGCTTACAAGTTGATTGGATTGGTCCTACCAACTCAAAAGGAAGAAGTCGTCCTTGAAGGGGCTTCTCTGTCGAGATGAGTTTCAGCGATTCGGACCTGCAGCAGGGCTTTACCGGGCAAACCAACGGTCCAGGAGTTGCAGCAGTCGTCTTCCATCAGCTCGTCTTTGGTTCGATCGTTCCAGTGGTCGACTCTGCCTTCCAAGCCTTGAGACTTGCCTTTTATCCAGTTTCCTCCCATTCATTCCAGCCTAGCTGCCACTCATCCAGCAGGGTGGCTGTCCTTGCCGGACAGTCAGGCAGCCAATCACACCGGAGTCCATTCGGGTCTCCTAGGAGACTAAGCACAGGGAGTTTCAGGCACCTCCCTCACTTCCTGCCCACCCCAGACACCAGGGGCGCCAGAGGCGGTCTTCAGTCCTGAAGTCCACCAAAGGCGATGGAACAAAGGGACCAAACCTGGTTTGGCGCGCAGAGACAAACACTTGAAGGACCTTTCCACAAAGAAATGGCGAAAAAAGAAGACTGGGACCTGTTTAAACAAAGGGGGCTCAGACACCATCTTGAAAAACATGGCTCCCGTGGATTTGAGCTATCGGAGCTACGAATAGCTTGCGGTCAGGAAAAATCATGGTAATACCACTGCGACCAGCCATTCTGAGAGGAAAGGGTAGCATTTGACTGCTACATGAGTTTCTAGACGCAGGGGACACTAGGTATCCCCTCCAGCACTCTGTTGTAAGACAGGGTGTGCTGGGTCTAGGAATTTAAAAAGACTAGTAAAGCCAATTTAACTTTACATTCTCTGGGAAGCAGTAGTTCATCACAGAGAAGGTATTTAAACCTTCAGAGAGCCTGTAAGGCTTCCCTGTGCCACTGCACTGAGGGTGCTGTGTGCCACATATGAAATATGATGCCTATGGAGTTGTCTAAAATTCCATAATCAAAGAACACAAGAGTAAAACACGCATCAAAATACATGAGATAGTTGGGAAAAAAGGGTCACACTCTCTCCAGGTAAACAAATCAAGTCCTCAAAATCCAGCAAAATTGCTGGGGGTCTCTAAGGTGGAGAGAATTGGCACATTTAGGAGAATTTTCCCCAACAGGCATCGACCAACAAACTATTGTTACCTCTCTACCTGATCTTTACCTTGATACTCCCTATCATTGAGGGTCTTCCAACAGCAGGATAGTTCCACAGGTCTATCAGGTCAAGGTCCCGAAATATGGTCCTGACATGGGATGTCCATAATAGACTCCTGCCACTCGCCATTTCTAGGAGGTGTTGTACTGTCTTCCGATATCTTTCAAGGCTGCACTGCTTCCAGAGTCTGGCCCAAAAGACAGCTCGTCTAGCTCGGATTTCGACATTAACCGACATACTGCCAAGCTCCAGAAAAAGCAAGGCTGTAGGGGCATTGACAGGAAGCAACAACAGCTTCTTCAAACAAATGTGTTCTTAAGTACAAATCTTCAGAATGTTACTATACCCCCACAGTTCGGAGCCGTACAAGCTAGCAGGGATAGCTAGCCTATGGAATACGTCTAAAGCAGGGGAAACTGCACCCCTTCCATGTTTCGCATGGAACGCCAAGATGGCTCTCCCAACCTTCTTTAGTGTGGCAGATTTGTTAATCTGGGCCGACCAACCGCCAGACTCCTCAAATCGCAGTCCTAGGTAATAATAAAAATCCACCTGGTCCAACAGGGAGTCCTCAACTTGGACCTTTAGTGATCTAGTTTTCACCGATTTATGTCTAAAAACCATCACCTTGGATTTTTCAACATTCAAACTCAGGTCCAACTCCTTACATTTTTTCAGAAATACAGATATGGACCTCCTCAAGCCTTGCAGAGATGTTGCTATAAGGACTGCATCGGCCGCATAGAACAGGACTGGGTACTTATCGGAGTCAATATTTGGGCAACCTTGGCACTCCCTTAGTAATCTATAATTTCTTGTACATATATGTTGGGTGCCAGGGCACAACCCTGCCTGACCCCCTTCTCAACATCAAAGGGTCGTGTCAGATCGCCACAAGGCCCGAAACGTACACTTGTCCTGTTGGTGGTATAAAGCTGGCTTATTATATGGATTAGTGCAGCAGGTGCTTTTTTCCACGAGTGTAGTATCTGCCACAAGGTTTCCCTATAAACCTGAATCTGATGCGGTTTTTAGATCTACGAATTCCACATAAAAACACATTTCTTTTTTAAAGACTGTATTTCTGTATTAGTAGTGTGAGAAACCTGAAGTTGTCTCACTCGCTAATCCCCGGGGATCTGTCATCCAAGTGGCCAGGACACGGCCATCGCTATTGGATCCAGTTCCTGGGGGAGCGCAGTGCGGGAGGATCACCTGGGTGGGGGGTCTTCGGGGAGTGGAAGTGGGACACCAAAGGGTGAGACGCAGTACCCCCTTCCTTATGACACCTTTTCCCCATCGTACCCCGTAGGATATCTAGAAACTCAACACCCCCCCCTTGACACAAATACTTTCTCACAGACGATTACCATGAAAGACAACAGACGAACACCAGAGCCCTATACCAGACATGTTCCAAGACAGAGTCAGGCAGAGTCAGTCAATTGCCGATAATTATACACACACAACTTCCCTTCCGTTTCCCCATAGGGATAAACGGCGGAGCACGAAAGCACACTATGAGCAAGGCCAAAAGCAAGAGGAAGCAGCTATTCCAGGACGGCAACTCAAACAGAGGAGAAAGGCAGCAAGACCTGAAAGGACGACGAGGAGGGAATTGCCCTTGCCCTTTTCAACCCAGACCCACGGAGCCTCTGAGAAAGTAAACGTAAGACCAGGAATCGCAGCCGACGAATGATGCAAAGGATGTCAGTCGTACATGAGACCCCTGATAGGGCGGGTAGAAGCGGCTGCCATTGTGGTACCGTCCTTGACTCGAGAGGCAGGAGACACCTACAGGGTCTGGCACAGACAGTGAGTCGGAAAGAGCTGATAGTAGACCAGACTGTGTCTAACAATGGGCAGAGAATGTGTTGAACTGGGAAGTCAAAGTGGTCCTGCAGTGGGTTATGTTGAAGTAGAAAGTCTTCGGTTGTTGTAGAAACTACAAATACCAGGGGCCTTATAGGAGGCTGGTGTGGCATGTCAAGTGGTCATATGAGGGTGCAGCCAAACCCCTTGTGCAGTCGAAAGTCTTTGATACACAGTGGATGCAAATGTGAACCCGCTGAGGGATGCCTGCAAATTAAGGCGAACAGTAATCCATCCGAGAACATTGCGGTAATACAACTGTGTGAAGTCTGACTGGGAGCTTAAGGGAAAGCCTGACTGGGGGCTAAGACCCAGACTTAGGTAAGGGAAGAACCTAAATGGTCTAGATTGACCTTTTTTTGGAACAGTGTATTTTGGCAAATGTGAACCTGACTGCCGGATGCCTGCGAAGTAGGGTGAGCAGTAGTACACCTGTGAACAGTGTGACGACAAAGTGTGAACCAGACTGAGGGATGTCCACAGGGAGTGGTTGTTCTGAGCCCGACTGAGGGAGGCTAACGTTAAGAGAAGGATTGGAGCCCGGTCCTGTTATTGAGAAAAGGAACTGTAACCTTGTGCTGTAGAAGCACAGCAGTGTGCTGTGCTCAAGAGTCCCACCTTGTCCCGTGCTAAAAACGTGGGAAAGGGAGAGCCTGGCCATAACATCCTGACTTATCATTTTGTCTACGCTTCTTTCTTTTCTTGTGAACATTATCCCACACTCGTAATATAGCGGTAAGGATTGGCAATAGTGTTTTTTTTTTTAGTATAGGCCCTTTTTATTTGACTAGACTCCACTAGGACTGTTGTCAGGGCTAAAGCCAAGACCAGACCAAGACAAGGGGTAGAGAGGGGCATGGTGGGGGCTGTGATGCTTAGACAGAGCGTACAAGCTGTGTCTAGAAAGTTGTATCCATTTAAAAGGTTGCTGTGCCCCGTCTGCAGAAAAGCAGCCCTAAAAGACTACATCTCCCAGCAGAAGCAGTCTCCTGCCGACAACTCCCAGCATGCCCGGGGCCGCTGCGGGCCAATCAGGAGTCCATCAGGGTGTGGCTCGTCAACGTGCATGCGCATGCCCCGAGGCACGGGGCTTGCGCTTGAGACTTCGGAAGGAGGGGACGTGCAGAGCCCAGCTCCACCAGAATCATTCGCGAGGGGCCCCGCCCCACCGGAGAAGCAGTCCGGCCCCTCGCTCCCGCAAGATAAGTCCATTAACCCATCTTGGGAATCAGAGGGATCGGGGGAGAAGCGCAGGGGGCTTTAGCCCGCCCATTCCTAGCCCCTGCGCCTACCGAAAAGATAAGTGGGTGTGTATTCTAGGCGCGTCGCCAATCCGCGCTTGTATTGTTGTGGGGAAGTGCAGTGTTCAGAAAAATCCATATCCAACGTGTACGTGTGTTCCCGCCTCCTGGGACCAGGGAGAACAAGGCGCACGGGAGGCGAAAACACATGTGGCAAACTTTCCGCGGCGGTCTGAAGGAAGACCCCTGTGGAAGTTAACACTGGCAATTTTCCACATCAGGAACTAGTGGAAAAGCCCCAGAGAAGTGGCGAACTTTGGCACACCCAAAAGCCCGTGATCAGAGCTCGGGTGGCAGCAATGAATGTTGTGTGTTTTGTATGCGTGTGAGGAATGAATGTGAAGGTTACCAGAATACAGAGGCAAAACCTTAACTCGTGTTATTTCTTTTAGCTTCTTGGACCAGCACAGAACACTACGGACCTGCCACAAGACTTGACGGCTCCACCACGGACAGGACACTGAAAACCAGAGCTAAGTGTGCATGCTGAAATAATGCTAATTAGTTGTGGACTGAACTAGGTGCATGGGTTAGACTTGTACGTTAGATTAACCAGTGAGGGGGCCTAAGTCTGACTATGTGGAAGTGGAGTGCGAATAGCTACTTGGTACCAAGTACGTTTATAGTGTGGAACAATCAGCCCTTTCCCTAAAATTCCCCGTCCTATCCACAACCACTACCCAATCCTCAATCCGGTTTTCCTAAATCCCCCCAACCTATCCAATCAACGAGACCCTAACCCTCCTTCCCTTCTCTGGTCCGGGTAGCCTGCGTAAGCTTCGACTTGCAGGCTCCACGACCATAGTGGGGGTGGTTGGTATTGCGTCGCTCCTGCGCCTAGGACCAAAGTGCCTTGACAACTGTATTATTATTATTTGATTGTCGTAGCTTGCTCCCATTGTAGATTTGGCGTTTAGCTCACCCATTTTTTCAACTTTGAACTGTGATTACTTGTGTCTGTCTTACTTTGATACCATGCCTTCATTACATATGGTATCAGAGTGGGATTTGATTGAACTGATAAAAATTGAAATACATGCTAATAATTGTTGTACCACCAGAAGGGGAAATTAGAATTGTTGAACTCCTTGACTCCGACTGTGTATCCACACTAAAAGAGTTGTTGTTCTCCCATCTTCGTGTCCCGACTGGTCAATAGGATCTGTTCTTTAAAACTCAAGTGTTATTAGACACCCTTCCTCTCTCACATTGTAATATACAACAGTGCGACCGAAAAATACTGAAAGTTCGACGAGTCTTTACTTTTATTAGACCTAGTACTCGGAACCTCCCCACCCACCTTCCGAACCTTTTTTTTCGGTACCCAATTGTCATCCTTCGTGGGGCCATCAGGAGTAGAGATCAATTTACCAAAGTCCATTCTTCACAATCAGAAGAAGCAGAGGACTTCAAAACCTTATCCGAGGGCGTTGAGAGTTGTTTCTTTTCTGATTTAGAACCATCCACTGAGGGAACCCTTACACCCCTGGAAGAAATTGCCGACCTAGCCAATGTCATCGCCCAGTTAGCGGCCCATCAGATGCAGGCCGAAGCTAGACTCCAAGAAAATTGGACTAAATTGGTTGAATTGAAGCGAGACCCTTACTACCACAGGGGGTACTTATCATGATTTCTGCCCCTCTTGTCCCCAGCCCTCCAAGATGTCACGGTGGAGCCAGGCCACAATCACCTACATGGCCCTCAAGGGCCTCTCCATCCCTCCAAAGACTCACTTGGAGTCAGACTTGGCGCTTGTGGCAGCAGACTCACTCACTCCCATAGGATAACATTGGGGATTGGACTTGTAATGCATTGATGGGGACAAGATGGATGCCCCCACATATTTTGGTTCCCAGAACTGCATGTGCGGTCTAGTCTTTTGGGTGTGGTTCAGCCCAGAGGCACCTGGGATACCCAGAGACTATTTAAGCCACACCCAGGCTGAGAAGCATGCTTTGCGTTTTCTGCACCTGCAGCATGACACTCACCGTGTTTGGATCGGTCTCCAGTGGGCCTGCATCTTTCTTCTGTGCTCAACTCCTTCAAGAACAAGAACAGCGTTAGGAACAGCCTTACCTTGCAGCCCTTCTGCCCATCCTTCAACGCTCCTTCTGTTCTGCGGGCATCTTCGGCGGTGTTATTCCCATCCCGGCACGCCGCTTCCTAATGAAGAGGAAAAGAACAGAGAAAAGGCATAAGTAAGCATTTTACAGCTCTTCGCTTATTTTTTTTTTCAAATACAGTACGAGCTTCAAACGCTTACCTGAATCCCAGCCGCTCTGGGGGAACGGTGTCTCCGGAACTTCTCATCCATCTGCGAGGGGGAAAAAGATACTCCAGGTTAGCGTGGAAACATCTAGAGGCGCTGCATACCGCGCTTACTCACCGCATTTGTTCTTCATAACCGGCATCCACGCTGACAACATCGCGGCACCTAAAAGATACAGAAAAAGAACTCTGTTCAATACAAATACGAAAAGGGTGCATCGCGCTCTCACTCACCTTCAGCGCCACTCATCTCAGCAGCACGCCGCCATCCCCTGACGCCGGCCATCATCTAAGAAGGAAAGGAACAAAGTTAGAGAACTGTTTAAAGACTGATTATAACTACCAGTCGGACTCTCGCCAGTGAAGTAACTAGGCACCAACGGGCCCGTATCAATCAATGCGCCCCTGCGTTGAAAGCAGGACGGACAGCACACATCCAAGAAAACAAGGTGAGCTGTGGCTCAAAATGAAGGGTTGGACCCCGGGGAGGAAGGGGTTCAAGCACACAGAGACAATAGGGAGTTAAACTCTACCAATCCTGTGTTTCAGGCCCAGTCGCCAGTTGAATAGCCTCCAGGGAAGGGTTCGAGGTCGTAAGAGGCCAGGACCGGCTGAGTGACGTCCCCATGGATACCAGGTGAGCGTTACAGTACTTCAACCATATCTTGAAGGCGAAGATTTAGGAAATGTTTTCTTAAGCTTTGAACGCCAAGCTGAACAACTAGGATGGCCCCTTTGTTGAAAGGCGAACTACAAACCTCCCATCAACTACGTAATCTTGCACAGGGAGCCCCCTTTCTATCCATCAAAGAGGGGCTGTTAAGAAGAGTGGGGCAAACCTGCAATTTTTAATCAGCAGAAGTTGAGGACCATTAGATTAAACTCCCTTAGAGATGGGTGAACGTGTCAAAAACACGGTGGCCCTGTGGATCAATAACAAATCCTTAGAAGAACTGACAGAGATGTTAACCCTAGAAAAATTCACTAATTCCTTACCCCCTTTTTTGCAGAAAGACGGTGTACAATTAATTCGACTTACCCTAGCCACGGCCATTGAGACTGCACAAAATCACTCGGATGCAGCTAAACAATTCCACTCAGCCCATCGTTGTGTGGAACAGAAGGATCAGAAGCCTACCGACCTCAACCTCAGGGAGTAGATAAACAAAGGGGGTCGTATAGAATTAAAGAAGGGATGCCACGAGAAAAAGTGGAAATCAGAAGCACAGATCCTAAAACCAAAGATGAAAGCAGAAGGGAGGAAATAAAGAAAGCAGACCACCTCCTCCTGTCTAGTGAAACAGGACATGTAGCTAGACACTGTCCAAAGAATATAAGGGATGAACCTATGGAAACAGGCTATTTAAAGGGTGAAGAATGGAAAGAACCTGAAGAAGAGCTAGAGACCTTTAGTATCTGTTTATGTCAATCTTCTACTGACTTTACATACGAAAAAACGTGGGTAAATGGGAGGCAAGTAAAGGCCTTCATTGACTCTGGTAGCAAACAAACTGCTATACGGGCCGATTTAGTTACAACAAAGGACCTGGAAAATGCGGCCCTAGTTAGGGTTACATGTGTAGAGGGGGACAATGAACAATGATGTGTACCCCAAAATACCTGTACACATTAATATCCGGGGCAAATCCTGTGAAATATCATCAGCTAGAATTCCTGGGCTCCCTGAAAAAGCTAGGGTGGGATTTCCATACCTTCTCTAAGGAAACTCCACCTCCATTTGGATATTTTCTCCTCCAGAGTTGTTGGCAAGCAGACTACTACTCCCAAAACTCTCCAATATGAGACTGGGAATACATGGAGCCTAGGAAACCTGAAACAGCCCATAAAAAACAATTAATAGGCTATGTAGAAAGACCAGTAAAATCACTCCACCACTACCAACACCGGCCACCGCAAATCAATGGAATATGCGAGAGTTCTTGGACATCGCTCATCCCCGTTCTCTCCCACGTCTTAACAACGTGGAACCTGGACAACAAACAGGCATATTCACCTCGCATAGGGGAAGGGGATGCGAGAAACCTGAAGGTGTCCCACTCGCTAGTCCCCGGGGATCTGTCAACCAGGTGGCCAGGACACAGCCATCGCTATTGGATCCAGTTCCTGGGGGTGGACCAGTGCAGGAGGATCACCTGGATGGGGGGGGGGTTGTTGGTGGAAAGGTGGCATTGTCCCGCCCCCTTCACAATTCCCGCAATAGGTAGACCATGTGTAAGCTAAGGGGGAGACATCTCCGTCCCCTATGTACATATTCGCACCATATGACTTTGACAAATATGCCAAAATGGCTAATGAATGCATGTGTCATTTTGTGTCCTCCGAACCACCATCTTTTACTAGGCCCAAATTCATTCCACTGACATGTCAGCTCTCCCTTCGCGCACAGACAGCCCCCGCCACCTCCACCCCTGTCAGCTCCGCGCAAGCCTTGTTCTCAAGGAGGTTCAGCCATTTATTGTTGCCATTAGCCAGCATCGAGTACTGACAAAATGTGCTCATCCAGACCCAGTGCCCCATCCATCTGCGCTGACCGATTAATGCCCTTTCCACCCCCTCCCTTCCAGGCAAGGGTCCACCGGCCCCATGCTCGCCATTCCCTTTGAATATAACTGCTTGCAAGGCCCTTTCCCCGGACCAACGCAAATTGCCCACCGTATACCTAATCCATTATAATCGTATATCCTCTCCTAAACCAACATCTGTCCATACATTCGTTTGAACCGTGAGGCACCAGGGAGAATAAATCACAGATCAAACCCCCCAGATGAGGCACCTAGGAGAAGGGCCCAATGCAACCATGACCCCATAAAGGCAAGGGTTAAAATGTGCATATATATCTGTCTATATTTTACAACAACCCCATCCATGTAATGGTTTCATGCGTGACGTTCTTTGCATGCCAATGACTATTGTTTAGATTAGTAACAAATGTAACTCTTTCTGGAACCAATCTCAACCTTCAGCCCGCGGAGATGAGCCCAGCTGACCAACGTGTGTCCAGAGCGACGGGGAGCAACGCCCAATTAGCACTCAACCTCCCCTATACTATCCAGCATGGCATAGGCCTTCCCCCCCAATCCAGTACCGAGAATGAACCCTATTTTGTAACATCCCAACTAACGCTGTGTGCCTTTTTAACATGCTGCCCGTATATTGTTTGGCAGAACATTCTCAGGCAGCAGAGTTCTCTGCTTGCATTATCTATCTTATATAGATGTATTTTAATTACTGTCCTGGTCTAATTCCCTAGCGAGGTGTGTCCTTTATTTTGGTCTATTGGATATACGTGCATGCTCAGGTTCAATTTGAAGATTAAAGTCCCCCGCAACCACAATAATAGGATTAACAGACACTAAAGGCAATCTGCTGGAGGATAGGGTTGCCATACCATGGGACATAGCTGGTCTGTTATAAATGTTATATAGGTGGATTAGGTCATTGGCATCCATCCAGAGCTGCAGTGCTTGGAGCTCCAATGTACCTGCAGGGCTAGTTTCAATCCTCCATCCTAAAGTAACATCTATCCATACCAATAGCCTGACACTAGGGCGGCCCCTACGCCCCCTAGTGGCTGGGATCGCAAATGTCAGGTATCCTTGTAGATGGGGGGGGGGGGGGGTGTCAACAACCCATGTTTCTCGTAACATCAGAATATGAAATGTTCTCACAAATGTACACCAATGTGGAATGTCAAGCAACCTTCGGACTCCCGCAATGTTCCAAGACACCAGCTTCATTTCTTTTTGTGTGGTCACGATGGCTGCCACCTCTCTGCGCAGTCGGTCTACTTCCTCCAATTCCCTCCCCCCCCACCCCGGGCCTCTGCCATCTGCGATAGTTATAGAGGGGGTAGAGCCACTTGCGCTCGTGCCCTGCCGCCCTGTGCGTTGTAAGCTCTGCTTAATATGCTTTGTGGGTGATACCAACAAAACCTGAAATGTAAAGAACATACTTGGCGATCTTAAAAACTTGGGAGTTTCCACTAAGATACACCCTACTCTCAATAATGAAAAGGCCTTCTAGAAGGGGGCCAGGAGGCGCAGAAGACCTGAATACAGTCAAAGGCAGAGCCTGGTAAGGTCTTGCCAACACAACACTGGATGTCATTCCTGTAACTGATAGGCAGCCTTTGACATGGCAGATACAGTAGATGCACTTATTTTTGAGTGACTCTTGGTCTTCTAAGAGCCCAAAAGGTAGCTCTGGAACATTGGTTGTTACAATCGTGGGCCCACTATGACCCACAGCCGCCCAGGGAGTAGATACATTTGTACTGGGCACAAACGGTGGGCATGGGAGGCATGGGAGGGGGAAAGCAGATGCATGGTTATTTATTTATTTTATTAAATGATTTAGTTTGTTTTACAAACTTTTCATTAATTCATCCAAATGCATTTCTTTGCAACAGAAAAAAAGAAGCAAAAGAGCAAAAAGGAAAAAAGAAAGAAAAGCAGAGAAGTAGAAAAAAAAACACAACACCACAGTGTAGAATAAAAGGGAGCTATCAGAATCAATCTGTCAAACAATCCAGTCAGGTGGAAATGTTATGGCCATCATAGTATTTGCTTTTGCATTGAGCTATAGGCCTCCAATATTGCACAACTCTGAATATGAGACTTGTGTCCCCCCCATCATCAGTGTCTCCCAGCGATCCTCTGGGGATAGAGTAGAGGCTTCAGGTGGTAACAATGCACTGTATTTTCTTCTTGTCAGAGCGGGGGCTTCACATACCATCATAAGGTGATATAATTATTCTAGTTGTGTTTGATCTTTACTGCGTGAGTGGAGATGTACCAAGACCTCTTTCGTTGGCAATAAGTTGAGGCGCATTGGAAAAAACAAGTCTCGGGTCTGTGGGCATGGAAAAAGCTGTTCGAACTACCACATGTAGAGGGTGGCAAAATTAGGGGCAAATCTTCCCCATTGCCGTACCCTTTATTAGGAGTGATGAATCCTGCAGAATCCTCACAGAATCCCTGCCTAAAGCCTCCTTCCAGGTGGGGAAGGGAAGGAAGACCCTACCTGATCCTGACCCTGGGGGTGGCATTAGCTGGGTGGATCACTTGGGGGGAGGTGGAGGCCCCAAGAGAACAGGAAGATTCTGTTGAGAGATGTAGTATTTGTCTTCTTCATTGAGGGAGATTTCTATGGTGCCAGAATATTTAATGACTTGTCAGAGTAAGACTTCCCTTCACAAAGTTAACCCCATTGAGGGTAGTGAAAACTTTTGTGATCCACAGGAAAACCGAAAATCTGTAAATCAGAACCTTAACAATCCGATATGAACATAATTCCTTCTTAAATCTGGACCAACCATTAACCCCTCTAAAACCCTTCCCTAGGTATCTATTCAGTAAACAATGTAAATCCAATAAAGTGGAAGTTCACATTCGTGAAGAAAGAGGTAACAAGAACGTTGGGGACGTCAAGCCCCACAATGACCCCCAGAGTACTGGGACAAACAAGAGTGAGCCAGAGGCATGAAACTGCAAGGTGCAGTCTAGTTGTTCTAATGACACACACATGAGTGGGACTTTTGAATATACAAGGCTCCCTCAGGTGCAGGCCATGAAGAAACAGAAGGTGGAGATGCAGAGACCACCGGTCGCAGTTGAGGCAGAAGTGAAAAGAGTGGACGTTGGTCCTATGAGGGTCTCCAAGGTTGATAACCTTAATGGCAGAGGTTTCACAGCAGGAAGCAGTGCTTTAACAAGCTCTCCTGATTGTGAGGAGTGTCCTAGTGGCTAGCGAACACTGGAGTACACTAGGAGCGAGAAAAGCTCCTATTCCGAGCGGCACAGGCCGCAAGAAAATAGAAGCAGTCTGCCGAGCAGGAGTCGGCAGAGGAGACGGAACGAGCAGTGGCAGCAGATCGAACGGACGCATGTGCAAAAACTGATCAGTTTACCATTGTCAGATAATCCTGGAACGCTCCGTAATCGAACGCTACTGATAATTTTGAATATCGAACTGAAATAAGAAAGTCATATCGGCGTAATAAGAAATTTGGAAAAAGACAAGAAGAGAAAGGTTACAAACCATTGCCAAAGTAAACATAGGGCAATACTGAAGTGAGCCAACTATAACCACCATTGCCAAAGTAAAGTTGGGGCAATACCTCACAAAGCATTTAAGTCCCAGTGGCAAAATAACAAGAGAACATTATTGCAGAAAGATTGTAACATTATTGCCAGAGAGACGAAGAGGCAATATTTAAGCAAGACATCAACAAGCATTGAACAAGTCAAAGAGGGGCAAGTGTAATAACAAGTCAAAGATGGGCAAGTGTGATAAAGAGATTGTCAGCAGTTAAAGTGGCAAGAGAGAAGCCCTCCTGGTAGAGGAGAATCAAGGAGCAGAGGGGCATAGCCTACATTGCGGGTGGCAAATACACATTGGTGCCGTTTGTTCCACTGTTGTATCATGTTTTCTTAGAAGTTGTGAATTTTGAAGCTGTTGAAAGTCACAGACTTTCCTAAAAGGTTTGAAGCAAACCTCACCACAGAGTACTTGTAGTAGTGTTAGGAGCTTTTATCCTGGCAGGCGAGTATACTAGGATAGGGACATTTTAGTGGTAGTCCGGGCAGGTTAGTGGGCAGCAAGACATTATTGAAGTACTGCATTGGGGTTAAAGGTTGTGAAGAAGTGGCGCACCTAGCGAGTACCACGAGTACTGCTGGCTGTGAGGACCGGCTGTTTGTTCTCTCTCTGTACATCGTGCCAAAGCTGCCTGAATTTCGCCGAGAGGACGTCTTTGGCGGCAACACTTTGCCTGCCTGACCTCACACAGGAAGTTTAAAGAGTGCCTGCCCCTTGCCTGGCCGTGCCTCTTCCTGTATCCTTTATAACCAGCTGCTCCTGCGCACCCGCGCTGCGCTCCTAGCGAGTACCATGAGTACTGTTGGCTGTGAGGACCGGCTGTTTGTTCTCTCTCGGCACATCGTGTCAAAGCTGCCTGAATTTCGCCGAGAGGACGTCTTTGGCGGCAACACTTTAAACTTCCTGTGTGAGGTCAGGCAGGCAAAGGTGACTGTAAAGACTTGCGTTTCCCACATTGGGCTTGCCCGTGACGCTGCACTTATACAATTGGTGCCTTCTGTGCATTACGCCCCAAAGGGGCGTTTAGCTATAAGAACGCTATAAGAACGTTATAACGTACAGTTGCTGCCTTCTCTATGCCGCGCCTGAGTGGCGCTTTGACAATTTGTGTCGTTCTGTTTATTCTGACTTCTCCTTTGTTTGTGTTTACATATTTCAGAGTGCCTGCCCCTTGCCTGGCCGTGCCTCTTCCTGTACCCTTTATAACCAGCTGCTCCTGCGCACCCGCGCTGCGCACATAGCGAGTACCACGAGTACTGTTGGCTGTACGCGGTGCGACGTGCAAGGAGCTGACTTTAATCTATTGTTCGAGGCAATTTGAGTTGTGCCTATCTAATAAGCGAGTTTTGTGCTTGGACAAGCTGTATATTTGTGATCTGATAGCACCAATTGTTTTTGGAAATAGAATTTCCTGGCACTTTAATCTTGAAAGTCATGACATATCGGCTTACGACCAACTTGCCTCCACAAATTTAAAATATGTATATTCCGTTGACAGGTTGCCCAACTTCAATTATGGGCAACGAGGCCGATCCATGTCCACAAGAATTTTTTTCTGCTCATTCTGGCATTGTCACAGACATAGTGCTGCCAGCGAAACCCAAGTTTTGTTTTGATACAGACTTAGATGAATCTATTGTATCTATTTCCTCAATGTCTACTTCTCATTTGGGGATCCCAAAGAAATGTGCACATTCTAGTACAAAGGACACTGCCTCGGCCCTAAAAACACCTAGTGTGGCTATAAACACGCGTCCTCTATCAGATGTGTGGCTATAAACACGCGTCCTCTAACAGATATCACAATGCTGGCATCAGTGCATAACTGTCCACGCCCATCACCATCACGGTTTGGCATTTCTCCAATTTCTTTTCCTCCCCTGTTGCAAGATCGGACAAATTCTTTCTTAGAATCTAGTCAAAGTGAGTCCCCTATTGCATGGAGTATGTCAGAATATCCACCCGGGCAGTCGGACCAGATTTATTTTTACAACATGCAATTATGATACAACCTGCCATGTCAGCCATTAATACAACCATCATGAGCCTTTGTAAGCTGTTTGAATCTCTAGACACAAAAGTGTCACAGCAATCCAGACAGTTTGATGATCTAATGAAATGGTTGTCGGTCCATTATGTCTCATCGATTGCTAAAAATGTACCACCACCAATAAGTCCTAGAACGAGCCATGATTGTTCTGGGAGGGTGGGAGTGCCAACTCAACTATCACCTAGGCTCAGTCCTACTCATGTTCCTGTACCAGCCAGTGCTAAGTTTACTGCTTTACCCTCTATCACTGGCATCATTCGTCCTGTTGAGCAACCATCTGCTACAACACCAGTGCAGCAAGAAGGTAACTTGATACCTCAAACACGGGTAACACCAGAAGTTGAAGTGACCTGTCCACTCCTTGAGTCGGCCTGTAACAGAAAAAACGGTCAAGGTGCGAGCCATCTAGATGCATTAAAAGTAAGGAACCCAAAGGTTGTTCCGAAGAAACCATTGGCATTGAAAAAGTCTAAGAATATGGCCAACTTAAAACAAACCAAAAAGACTCTAAATTCCTTTTTCAGAGCCTTGGGTAAGTCAACTATTACAAGGCAAAGAAATTCCACTCACAGGCCCACTAACAGATTCCTCTTCCACAGTTGAGCAACCCCCAGTTTTTGTAGGTGCCATTTTGAATGCCCACTCCTTGAAGAAAATCAGTGAGGAGGCTCCGTTGATCTGTGGACCAGTAAAACCGATAGTATCTACAGATCAACCAGCTAAGCCCAAAGTAATCAAGGCTCAAAACTTGGCTTACCCAAATCTTGTGAATCCATTTGCAGAGTACTCGCTAGCACCTGTGCTGTCAACGGCCCAGCTTAATCCCAAATTTACGGGGGCCCCCCTCGTCTCCTTTGTCGCAGCTTGTACTTTCCATAGATCGCAATATTGAGGCCGACAAACAACTTGCGGCCTTAAAATTACAAAATGATACACATAGCAGATTCTTTATGGAACATCGCTTTCCTGATACGATGAATATCGGACAAGAACGCAATAACTCAAATCGAGTTACAAAGAGTACACTTGGTGGCATTGGGACAATGGTGCTCCCAGATACCACCACACCACAATTTGATAAACAATTGAAACAAAAGTCTAGGGCCATTCCAGCTGACTCTGTGCCATCTGTGCAGTTGGCAAATCTTAAACAAACGATAGATGACTACTTGGCTGCTAGCCTTGCACAGGCGAAAAACTCCTTGATTACGTCTGCAGGGATTACAGAAGATGAATGTCCTTCGAATCTCTCAGCTGTACAAAATCAAGGGAGAGACGCCGATACTGATTATTATGAGAACAAACAGAATGACATGCCTTACTTGCAGTGGGTCCTCCCGAAAAATGCCATTGAAGCTGCGTCACGTCCCCTCAATCCACAACGTGAATTTTTTTTCACACTTGTTCTCAAATGCAGACAGGGTAATTTTCCTAGCTATGATTTGAACCGCAAAAGTGTTCTTAATATCTTTAGAGATATTGATGATCTTAAAAAGCTAGCGTCTAATGACATCGATCAAATAGAATTCATTTCCGATTTATCAACATCGATTGTCAGACTATGGATTCCCTCAGGCCTAGTTCGAGATGCAATCTGGCAATGTAAAATGCAATTGTTCAGCATGGGCTTTTTATTAGCAGAAGACCCTGAAAAAATGCCTTTGAAAAATCAATATCCTAGACACAAATCTAACATCTATGGTGGAGCACAGCGAAAGCCTGATGAGGCCCAGTCCGATGACTATAACCACCAGTAACCATCAAAAGCAGATGAGGCAAATGACATTTTTTTATTAAGTTGGAACACGAGGGGCCATTCTCATCTACCCTGTACTTTTGCAAATTTCACTGACACATACCATTTAATAGCATTGCAAGAAACCTGGCTTCTTACTTCCCCAGTTTGGGACGGCTATGACATCTCGCTCCTTCCAGCCTTACCAACTAGCGGCCGTCCCGCGTCTGGTTTATTAGTGGGTGTTCGTAGTGCCAGTGGGTTCTCCATTACTCCGTGGGCTTCAGTAGGTGCTCAGATCCAGTTAGTACTTATTTTGGGCCATTCACAAGAACTAGCCCTGTTGAACATCTATCGTAATCCCCTCACTATGAGTGATGCAGTCTTTTTTGATGGCATGAATACATTATTGAATCTCGCCCTCGCTCGAACTTCCATTATTCATACCATTGTCACAGGAGATCTTAACCTGGACTGCCGTGACATTTCCAATCCCTCTCCAGCAGCTACCCAATGGTCTAATTTGATGGCTGAGAGAAATTTACATAGATTATATGGATCAGTGGAAGGGGAGACGCATTCAAATTTTACCTGGCATTGGGGAGCTAGCTCCAGCACGCTGGACTATATCTACATGAGTCCAAAATTGTTCCAAAATGTTCATTGCCTCTCAATTACGCCCCATCCAAATAGTGACCATTGTGTCTTGGTAGCGCAGTTTGCATGGTCTTGTGTACACAGTCCGCAATGCCAAACGCACACTGCCACGGCTATTGTTAATACTGCCAGAAATCGGCTTAAATGGAGTGTTCAGGGGATCAAGACTCTTACGACCATCCTGGAAGATAATGAGTGGTGCATTAACGGGGTGTCATATCAAGATCTTTTAAAACCATTCACACAAGCCATCACAATTGTAACACACAATCGTGTTCGGCACCCACATACCTTTGAGAACGCAATTAAGAACGCAAAAGCGGATTATC
The DNA here is from genome assembly GCF_040938575.1 of Ambystoma mexicanum. NCBI lineage: Eukaryota > Metazoa > Chordata > Amphibia > Caudata > Ambystomatidae > Ambystoma > Ambystoma mexicanum. The sequence continues at coordinate 842,268,359 of NC_090938.1, forward strand.
GGAAAATCAGGAAATATATACTTTCCCAAAATGGTCCTTTTTGTCAGCAACTTCTGAACACTGCTAAATGTCGATACAAAAACTGGCTTAGACAGAGGTAATCCCTCCGGTTCCAGCATGATAGAATTTCTAGGTTAGCCACAATGAAGCATAAAAACTCAGCTCAAATGTGGCAGATGCTTAACCATCATAACTCCAATTTACAGGGTGACGCCCAAATCAACGGCGTTTCCGAAAAAGATTGGTTTATGCATTTTTCAGTTTTATACGACGATCCAGCCTTTGCTAACTTTGAATATACATCGGTCTCAAATGCTCCTTGGCAACTTCAATTGTCCGAAGGGCTCATCTTGTCGATCATAAATCAACTTAGTACATCAAGAGCACAAGGCCCAGATGGGTTGTTGAACTTTATGTTCAAGACTCATCCAAAACAGTGGGCACATATTTTACACCTCATATTTAAAAACATTCTTCGCACCCGCAAAATACTCTCCTCTTGGAAGACTTCCATCGTAATTCCAATTTTCAAGAAGGGCGATCGCTGCTTACCGGCCAACTATAGTCCGATCGCCCTTCTTGACGCGCCTGGGAAGGTTTTTGCAAAACTTATTCTTTCCAAATTTAATGCCTAGACACTCCATGCAAATTTACGCGATCCCCAACAAACGGGATTTGTAGCAGGCATGGGGACATCAGTGAATCTATTCTCCCCTAAATGCAATTAAAATGCAATGTCTCCAGGAAAGACAGTCTGTTTTCTTTGCATTCATTGATCTCCATGCAGCTTTTGACTCTGTTAGCCGTGTACTTCTTTTGGCAAAGCTGCAGAGAGATCAATGCCCTGCAATGCTTGTAGACATAATATATGGTCTTCACTCCGACACATCGATCAAGGTACGATTGACCCTAGATGGCTTGTTGTCCCAACAAATTCCAACTTTAAGAGGACTCAAACAGGGTTGTCTACTAGCATCGGACATATTCAATTACTTTATTCAAGACGCAAGACATGATTTATCGAAAATTGTTTCAGATTCACCAAAGCTGAATGGCCATCCCATACAAACCCTCTTTTATGCAGATGATCTAGTTCTAATCTCTAGAACACAAGTGGGTTTACAGCGATTATTAAACGCCTTTTCGAATTATACTGTTACCAATGAATTAAAAGTGAATCTCATCAAAACACAAATTGTGGTATTTTGTCCTAAAAGATGTGGCACTTCCTATGTATCGTCGATGAATAATCTTCCGATCATCAGAGTGCCACATTATGATTACCTGGGCATTATGTTCGAGACTGTTAAGCACCCAACAGGTCATCTTTCACGTCTAGAAACAAGACTGATATCACTTTCATCACAGGCCAGCATTTTAATGCATAAATATGGCACATTTTCAATATTACCTGCTTGGCATTTTTGGACAGCAAAAATTGTCCCAGAATTATTATATGGGCTAGAATCTTTCCAGGACATTCCATCTCCTCAGTTTACAAAATGGGAGGGGAGATATTGGTGTAGCATTTTGCACTTGCCAAAACTGCACTCCAGTTGCTTGGATAAGGTACGAGCAAGGATTGATTTCATTACAGGCACTTCTCAACTGGCGCAAATGCGCCTTTTTTAGGAAATTTTTATTGTCTACCACATCGCAAGTCTTATTAAAATCTATTTCATCATACCTGTTTTCAAGCAAGCACCTGTTCATTAAATCATGGTTAATGTCCTGTTATCGTGTGCTAATTGAAGCAGAGGTCTCATTAGACCTTTTACTTCATAATCCAGATAAAGCGAAACTGAAAATATACTATGCAGACTGGATTGCCACCCGACATGGATGTCTTACATATTGTGATGCCGACGCAAATCGATTTCCCCACAAAAAAAATGCGCACATTGCCCACATACTTAATACGATGTCCTTCGCCTAAGTATCGGCATATCATATTGAAATTGCGCTTTAATTTGTGGGGCACTAAAGATCTGTTGGCAAAAAGAAAACTGTTAAGCCAGTCGGAAAATATTTGTCGTTTTTGCACATTGAGGGACACCTGTGAAACCATGAGGCATCTAATCACAGAATGCTCTGTCCTTCGTCCATTGCGTGAAATACATTTTGCACGACATTGCAACTATTTACAGCTAGCATCCCAAGATCTGTCCTGGTCTTTAATATTGGGTTATGGATATTTGCCACTACAGCTTGCTATTGTTAGTTTTCTTGTAAGTTTACATCTTGAACCCAAGTGAATTGATTTGTGCTATATTCATTTGGCTTATGATACTTACTGATTAATTAACTAACGTTTCTTTTTATGAATTTCTGTAAAATTCTTTTTCTCTTTTGTTCAATTTAAGTTTAATTGTAGATTATAATGTTTTAAATGTCTAAATGTTTATGTATTGTATTTACATTTGAAAGGTTGATTAATTTCAAAAAAAAAAAAAAAAAAAAAAGAAACACTAAAGTATTTCATGAATTGAGGTGGAATCATCCTGCCAAAACATTGTTGTTGATACAGAAGAATTGTGAAAGTGGGTGTTTCTTAAGAAGAAGTTGGACTCTATTCTATAAGTGGAGACATAAAGACTTGTCTGTTTGAACTGTTGGTTAAAGTCCAAGTGAAAGACTTTTGGAATAAGAACTTTACGATCAGCGATTGGCTACAAAGCAGAACCCGTTTATCTGAACCTTTGATTGAAAATCCTGCTTTGAATCTGGGGAAGGAGATCCAACCCAGGGTACAAGGATACACACTTATTAGTTTTATGTTGAACATAACTGTTATGTCTGTTACATTTGAATTGCCATATATTCCCTTTATGAGAGTTTGATGTATGTATAAGTGTGAGGGACAGATTCTTTTTGTTAGCGTTTTCCTTTAATTTATTTTGATAGGCAGGGAAATCCTCTTCAGGGTAGGGATAGTGATGGGGATAGTGATAGTGAGGCGTTTATCAAACCCTTATGAGTTAATAAAATGGCTTCTTGTGAAAAACCTTTACCAAATTGTCCATCTCACATTTCTGACCCCACACACTGCCTAGAATATTAATTTTTAAACCAGAAAAATATTTTGGTTAGCGCAATCTCCAACAACTGAATCAGAGGTGATGGGGCGAAGTTGGGTGTAAGGCAAAGAATATATGTGAACAGCACGACCGAATGTTGTCATAGTCCTTGTTCTATTCTGATTTATGTGGATAGCCATGCCTGCGGGCAGAGAAGTGGTGTAGAATATGTACCTTGCCGCCATTGATGGTGTTGGGGCACCCACTCAGGTACTTGACTTCGTCTGTCGGTTCTTGCGACAGTGATAAAATCGGTTAGTTACAGTCTATGCTCCAACTATTCGCCACAGGAGACGCACGGGTTGTGCTTCGCGATTCTTCTAGGCAGGTTTGGCGGCGCGTCTACCCAGATATCGAACACTTCCTGATCATTTCAAGGAGGTACCTTTACCAAGGGCTGCCCAGCCTATGGTTCATATTTACGCAATACCTGCCCATCACCCCCATTCCAGCAAGGACTATGACAAAAGTCAGTCGTGCTGTCCACATAATAATCCACCTACTTACAACAGACTACGCCCCAACACGTCCGACATCAGAATGCAGCGTAGACCTATGAATATTTCGGGCACGCTGAACACATAGCGCGTCTCCAGACCTCACGTCATCTCCCGCCTTCTCTCGGCACCCAGCAACATGAGTGACATGGATGGGTTGCTCTGTACTGGAGGCCTGGCCAGCCCTGCTAAGCCTGGCCGAATGCACACACGCAACCTAATCTTACTCTATGACCTCCAAAACTCTGGACTTCAGTCCTCCGAGGGTGTTTCCACTAACAGCGCATGGAGACTATAATAATGGTAAAAGGCGTTATGTGGCGTTATATAAATGACAAGTACAAGTAGTACATTTAACATATGAAAAGGGGGAGGATTTTAAAAATGCATATAAACAATAACGGGCAAGCACAAAAATGGTGACAATTGGGCTACAGCTCACTGAGCCCCCTAGGGGTAGGGTGGGAAATGGGCCGGAACAAGATGGAGCGCCGGCATAGTGTGTCTCGCCAGAGCGCTGCTGGCGCCCTGGCTCCATCCCCAGAGGCTTGCCCAGGGAACTCCCAGATCTGTTGCTGCACGAGCAGCCCACACTTCCGAAGAGTCAGCACGAGACTGAATGCAGAAAGAGTGAAAAGCTACACATCCGGTTCAGAAGCTGTCTAGATTGGTATACAGGTCTTGCAATTTACAGACATTTTTTTTAGGTTGAGTATTGTGAGCAGTGAGAAGAGTAGAGGACCACTTCCACGACTCGCGCAGAAGGGTTTTGCGCTTCATCACTATTGCAGACATTTCCTTTTTTGAGGATTATGTTCCCAAAATGGCCTTTTTTTACAAATTGCCAGGCTTGGGTTTCATGAAGATATACTGTGTTGCATGGCCTGCGGCCGCAGCCCCTACTAATCCCAGTCACCCACTCCCCCCTGCTTCCTCCTCCGACCCCACACTTTGGGGTAAATGACCCTCATTACAGGTGCAGCTGCAATGTTTTAGATTTTCTTTTTTGAGTGAAATGCTCTGCATTTCTGAGTACGTCAGCCCTTTTTGCTGAAAGTCTTTGTTTTATCTAATTCTCTTGAGTGGGAACCTTTTTCCACACTGGCTCATTCTTTTATGCTAAACCTTGGGATCTCTTTTACCTCTCTTGGGTACTGTTTCATGGAATTCCGTTTTGATCCATGTTTTTATGGCATCTACATTTGCTATTACAGCACAGAGCACTTTCTGGGGAGTTTCTTGAAGAGCCTCGAGTAAATAAAGCCCACACTTTACTAGAGGGTATATGCCAAGTAGTGAGGGGAGGGTGAACTTAAATTAAAGCGTGGGATGGACCCGTTCCATTTCACGCTTCAGAAACACAAAAGGAACAACGGGTTGGGAATATTAGTGATAACAATTACTAGATTAACAGAGTCGCGAAACTGCACGTTCAAATGTGGGAAAATGCAAGAAGTTTGAAACCGCTACAGGGGACTGTGCTATGCAGGCGCAGGCACAACGGCTTCGGAATGAAGGTACCATATATACACACATTTAGACCTCTTGTGAATTAGGTGCAGCTTTTTTCTGGGCAAATTGAGTCCGCATTAGCTTGGCATTCCGTAACATGCATGAAAAAGTTTAGCAAATCGGGAACAAAGATGGAAGAAATAAAAAAAGCTATAGCAACAGATGTGAGAAGTTTTCCTCGATCAGTTGAAACGACAAGCATCAGCAAAGTCTGTGGCAGCAGTCACCTACCCTGTGGCAGCAGTCACCAACCCTGTGGCAGCAGTCACTTACCGTGGATGTGTGGCTTCTTCTCGCCGGGTGAGTTCTTGTCAGATGGAGGTAGTCAGCTGCAGCAGGGGCTGGGTGTTTGGTGCGGAACTAAGGTAAGCAATTCAGCAATGGTGCACGCCGCACACACTTATCAGGGCTGGTCTGAGACTGTTTGTAATGTCCTATTGTGACCCTCTTAAGTGGGTTGCCAGGGGAAGTTACAGTTTCCGAAATCTGTGCTCTTCCTGGTATGGTATGCTGTGTAGGTAATAAGAACGGTAGGGATTTTTGGAGTACAGTGATAGTTGTATCCCCCACCCCGAATATACATATCTTATCAGTTGTTACTGGTTGACGGCTGGCTATTGGCTTCTCTGGTGAACACGGGCAAACCACTGGAGTTCATTCTTTGGGAGGTGCTCTTTGCTTTGGGGCCCTTAGCTGAATGGGATGCACAGGTAGTGGGCTCCTCTAAGGGGTGTGGTTAAGAGCCTACCTCCTGGAGGGAAATAACCAATGAGTCGCACAGGTTGGGTGTAGAGGAAAGGTCAGAGAGGTGTGGCAGAAAAATGGAAAAAAGCTCCAGAAAGCAAGTGGAAATGGTTGTTATGAAGAGAGGCAGGGACACACTTGACTGTTTCAAGCAATTGCAAGGTGGAGGGTTGGGACAGGAAGAAAGCCAGAAAGAAACAAAGGATTACACCCCAGGGACTGGACACCGTAGATGCAGGCCAGCTCAGATAAACACGGTGGGAGGCCATGGAAACACAATATAAGTCCACCAGAATAGCACAAATGAGTCATTAAACGATTGGAGAAAAAAAATACACAAACCTCTACGCAGAAGCATATGAAACAGGCCAAAAACGGAGTACAATCAATGTAGAAGTACTTACTGCGCATGAAGCAACCCCTAAGGTTGCTTTTGAAGTGTAGTTTGCAAAGGTAGCGGGCGCCCCTCTCTCGACAGAACAAGGCCTGATAACCTGTTCAGTGGTTACTAACCACTTGAGAGTTCGCAGCCACTGCTTTTACTCACTGTGCCTTTCACAGATGGGAAATATCCATTTGCATATCAGTCTTTGTCCTGCCCAGGGGCAGTCCAGCACCGAAATGCAATGGCAATTCCAACCTGAACGAGAGTACCACCAGGCACAGTGAGTAAAAGCAGTGGCTGCGAACTCTCAAGTGGTTAATAACCACTGAACAGGTTATCAAGTCTGTTCTTTCGAGAGAGGGGCGCCCGCTACCTTTGCAAAAAAATTGCTTTTGAAGTGGTTTCCTTAAAGGATGTTTCTGGGTGGGGGAGACTGAATTGCCTCGATTGCTGGAGCTTGTGACTCTTGGAAAAAGCATATGTGATAGAGCCTGGAAAGTCATGGTGGTCAAGGACCCCTACTCACTGCACATACCTCTGATAGGGTAACAGTTATGCGTGTCTGCTTCCCCTACATCTAAAGCAGGTCGAACAGATGATCTGTCTTTGAGGGAAGCCGGGCTAATGTAGTGGTGAATGCAGGCTGTGATAGTAATTACACTTGGCAGTATTTGGACCGGTCCTTTGATATCAAATACGTTGAATCATTTTCCTGCAAGAGGCGAAAGCGAGATGCCTGCGATCCTGTGGCCAAATCCGTCAGCCTCAAGGTTATGGTCAGCATAGTTACAACAGGGCTAGGTGCAATACCTTTACAGTAGCTGGGTTGACCAAACATGTATGGTAAACAGTGAATGCTGTGAACACATTTAGGGAACAAGCAAGCAGGTATGTAGGATATGTTTTAAGAACATCCAATATAGTCCTGTTACGACAGGTGCTGGTCGAGACAGAAGATCTAGTAGCGTAGTTGCCGAGGTTGCACAGGGTGAGATATACGTGCTACGGGGGATCGATGGAAGGCAGGTGGTGATTTTTGAAAGTTGGACTTGGTATGTCTGCGCTGCGGATATGTTTGCTCATATTAGATACATGCTTAGATTCCGGCGCGGCAGGTGAGCAAATCTTGGCCCCCGACCTCCTGGCCTTGCATTTTGTGTGCATTTTGTTTGATTTAGCTCCCCATCCACTCTGGACACTGCTTTCCTCGTTCCCTTTCCTCACCCAGCTCCCGCCTCCCGTGCCTGCCCCTATCCACGGATAGGCCGTTTTACTGGTTATAAGTAGCTTGCTCTAGGGCAGCTCCCTGCCCGGCAGCCTCTTCGGGTAATGGCGGCTCCAACAGAGGCGGTTCCAGTGGTGTTTGCGGGGGAAGCAAATTAAGCCAGTCGTCAGCAGACACCAACAAAAACTGTGAGTGTGGCATAGGTGGGGTGTAAAGCAATTACTCTACTCCAGAAAGCTCCTGCCGCTCTACCTTAACTTTCCATAGCATAGAGTGCCATAGACTTGCATAATGCATACTTAGAGAACTTGTGACCACTGCATGTTGATTGTAAATGTTGCCCTGCAATATATGTCAAGTTATTTACCAAAGTTAGGTAGAGCCACACCTGTTATGTATGGTGGTTCCTTGTGCCCCACTTGGGCCATTCCACGTAATGAAGGGCTACTGGAAACATGTATTATTAAAAATAGACTATACATTGATTGGACATGCGGCTTTTAAAAGCAGGGTAACTGAAATTAAACACATGAACGATCCAGAAAATTGTTTGTGTGCCATACCTAGAATTGAGAACATTAGCCTGTGCCATATATCTAGATAGGATTGTGAATGGTTGTTGCAGGTCAGCAAGTACTACACTTTGAGGCAACTGTGAAATGTCACATAACCCACTAAGCAATGTAAGGGCAAACTCTTTGTATGGTTATGTTACTCAAAAAAGTCACACAACCCTCTCTTGTAGAACATTGCAACACCACATAAACCTGAGCATCGGTCAGCATCCGGTGTATATGGAGTTCCTCCTCTCACTATCCTACCTCCTCTCCAGCTACTTATCCATCCCACCTTCCCGCTTGCAGATCCGCCTGAGCTGTTGGGGACCATTTCTGTTGGTGACGGTGTGCGGTACAAATACTTTTATATAAAACATGTTATAGTTTAGAAATAAAAGCGTTCACAGGGCTGGGATTGTAGGAGATGGGAGGGAACTAGTTGGCTGCGGTGTGGGTGAGCGTGTGGGGTCGCTGCTTCTGGAGGCGAGTGGTGCTCGGGTACTTGCCCTCAGTGTTTTTCGCCTTGTCGCCGGGTCTTGCTGAGAGCGGTGCTCGGGCGCGAGGCGCGCTGGATGGACCCCCTGCAGGAGGCGGCGGCGGCTGCGAGGTGCCTGAACGGTCATCTCCTGACGCTGCGAGGTGAGAGGAGGGGGGGCGGAGCCTGCGCTGCCAGCTCCGACCAATGAAAGCACTTCTCCTAGTGCCGCGCCGAGGGCTAGCTACAGCCAGAGGATAGGGCGGCGCAGAGACTGAGCCTGCAACGGCCCCAGAGGGCGCCACGCCACCTGGCTCACTCCTGCCTCATCCTCCGGGCTCCAGGGCGGCAGCTGGGCTGCGGCCGCCATTCACCCACAGCCCCGTTCCCAGCAAATCATAAACGCCATGGCCACCAGAAGTGCCCCCTCAGATCGTGCCACACTCCCGTGCCCTGCTACCAAACGCAATACACCCAGTGTTGCCAACTCCTCACCGAAGAAAGTAGCTATTGGCTCCCCTAGAAGCCGCCAGAAGATGTTACTACCTAATCTGCACAATTACCTCCTCTTTCCTCCTACGATTTATGGTTTTTAGCGTGGCCCCCCACGCCTTTTATCCATTTTGTTTAGGTCCATCCCCTTAACATACAGTTCCCCTAGAGCGTTTCTGGGGGCAGGCTGGCTACTTAAAGAACAATAAAATTGCAATAATTAACACTAAACAACACGCTTTTAAGTTCACTGTGTTTTTGCATTACTCCCATCAGAAAACAGGAGAATGACCACACTTTTTTCAATTGGTTTGGAAACTTGCATAAATGAGCAAGTTTCCAAACCAATTGAAAAAAGTAGCTAGATTTCTCGCTAGCCGCTTTTTAACAAAAACTCGCTAGGGGGGCGTACTTTCTCACTAAATATATCAAGAAAGTCGCTAACTTGCCAACACTGAATGCACCCCCCCCCTCTCACAGTATATCACTCCCCAGAACTCTGACAGGGGCGCACAAGAGCACAACGTCACTCGGTAACCGGCTTCAGAGCCCCTCCCCCGCGACACGTGAACCAAAGAGCAGGGCTGGAGCACAAGTACCTCAGTGACGCATTGTTTATGTTAAGAATGAGGCTCGAACAGAATGGACACGTTAAATATTTAATAAGTCAGAGGTTTCACGACAGCAAGCACTGCCCTCAGAGGCAGGCTACAACTGACCACTTTTAGAACCATACATTGAAGGAAAACACTCCAAAGCAGAATGTCATGAAATCACAATGCAACTCAGAGCTTATCAAAAGAAAAACATATAAAATAGAACCAGCTAGTTTAGAGCACACTTAATATTCTATTACATAACTATCCTACTACATAAAGTATATTTAACAAAGTAAACAAACCCAACACATCTCCCTTACAATGTTACAAGTTTACTAAATATAGTAGTCTTTCAACCAGAGGTGTTTGTTTCTAGCTCTCTCTGAGCTTGCATCCATGTTCCTGTCCTTTAGTACATTACTACTCAATCCTGATTCACTCAAATGCTCATTTTCATTGCCATTCTCATTTGTTTCATAGTCCTCTGCCTCACCATTATGGTTACACCTTACTAATTTGGACATGGACCGACACTCTCCATTACCTCTCACCACAGCAATCTTCTGCGGGCCAATGAACTTACTCTCTATACATTTGGAAGACAACCTGGGATTCTTGACATAGACCAAATCTCCCTCTTTCCAGGTCATTTCTCTGGATTTTTTACTACATCAAACCTCTCCTTGTATTCATTTTGTGCTTCTTTAATAAGTGTCATGATCTTTTCTCTAGCCACATTGACATTCCTTGCCAGGTTTAGCCAACCTGGGCAAAGTTTCATACCCGGTTGCCTACCCTTCAGAGAGATGAATGGAGAAACTCTAGTAACAGTGTGTGGAGTACTGCAATAATTCCATTTCTCTCAACACTCTGCCAGTTCAAACCGGATGCCATGGCCAGCTGTAAACCCCCTTTCACGAACCTGGTTGCCGTCTCCACCAGACCATTGACCCTAGGGTGATAAAGAGCTGTCCTAGAATGTTTTATACCAAATTTCTTGAGAAAAGCCAACATTTTATCAGAACAGAACTGAACACCATTATCCAAAATACCTTCTGTAGGGAAGCCCTCTCTATAAAATACTTCCTCAAAAAATAAAATAATTTCTCAAGTGGTGTCTTCGCGAATCGCCCTCCACTCAATCCACTTTGAGTGGTAATCAACTAGAACAACCAAATACTTGAAATCATCACCCAAATTCTGCAGTGGTCCCACCAAATCTACAGCAACGTTTTTTCCTAGATTCGTTGGGCACACTTACAGGACTTATCGGTGCTTCTCTGATGACTTTGTTCTTCTCTCACTTTGTGCACTACAGGTTGTGCATCATTCAATTTCTGCAATAGTTGCTGGGTTGGGCGCACTTGCCTGTACTCTTACTCCCCAACTTCTTTGCTCTTCCCAACCTAACAAACATGCACCTTTCTTGGCTACTAAAATGTTGCTAGGCATTCCCTCTCTTTGTAGAGTACTATTGCAGGAAATTCCCCCAAGATCTCTATAGAAGATTCACCATAACCACAAGCTCTAAAATCAGTGGGACGAATTATTGTATCACTCTTCTTTAAAGTGTTCACTAAAGTGTCTTGTGATATTATGGTCCAGTGAGAGCAAGTGTCAACTTTCATGACCAGTTTGCAACCATCAATATGGAACACATCTACAGGTCCTTTCGTCTCCCCAGAAATAGCCGAAATCTCAAACACATGCCTGGGGGTAGGTTCCTGTATGCTCGACACTTCTTGGATGTTGTAATTCCTTCGAATACTTTCCTCACTACTGGCTCTCCTTTCTATTCTGGGCTCTACAAGGTTTATAGACATGGCTTTACAAACGCTTGCAAAATGGCCTTTGCCCTTGCATTTAAAGCACTCTGCAAACCTAGCCGGACAAGATGGATAGTTGGCCCCATGTTTAGGATTACCACAACTGGAACATGAATTTCTCGCATTCCAATTTCCCCTCCTTACTGTAGGGAAATTCGTTCTCTTCCTCTGATCAATGGCACACACTGGCATAGCTGGAGAGCCCTGCTTATCAATCCTGAGCTCTTTGACATACTGGGATGTCTGTTGAATGCTACTGGCCAACTCAACAGCCTCATCGAACTTCATATCTTTAGTGAAGAGTTTCTCCTGAATTCTGATATTGTTAGTACACCTGACCAACTGGTCCCTAATCAGTGAGTCGGTCAGATGCTCAAATTCACATGAATAGCTCAAGGATCTCAAGCAGGCAACATAAGATTCTACAGACTCCGACTGATCTTGTGTCCGTTGGAAAAATGTGTGCCTCTCAAGGCTGACATTTTTCCGTGGTTCAAAATGGTCCTGCAATTGCTTGAGGGCCAAAGCGTATTTGTCTGCATCTCCAGCCTCAGGCACCTGGTTCCTAGCCAAGCCATCAAAGATCCTGCGCCCTTGCACACCAAGATTGTGGAGCAATAGGGCTTTCTTGCGTGACAAACTAAACCTGTCTCCCCCCATAGCCACAATGTAATTCTCGAAAATATCCTTCCATCTGGCCCACCTGATGGAGGGACGGCCTGGTTCATTTAGGAAGGGGACAGGAGGAGGTATGGATGCAGCCATGGCAGGAACAACACAAGATCAAATTGCTCCTTGATTGCGAGAACGTCTGCAGAACAAGGCTTGTAGCAACAGACCAGCAATGTGATGTCAGCATCAAATGAGGCAAAAGTTGTAAAGAAAGAAAAGAAATATATCAATTGCCAGGTGCTACACACTCCCAATGTCACTTTTTGTAGATATGTGAAGAAGCAGAAATGTAAAAAAACAGGCCCTTCAATCCATGTAATACAATGAATAAACGTTCTTTCCAGCAGAGAAACAAAAGCTGAAGTCACAATGCCTCCAGGCAGTGTCAGTGTCAGGTGTGGGAACCAGGTTGCTAGGCAACCAGCGTCACAATGGGAAGGGCCGGGGACTGGCAGAAGGCAGACACGCACTGAGAGCGTGCACATCACACGCGCTGATGCGTGGAGGCGGATACAGAAGTCCGCGAGGTGCAGCACGCGCACGGCTCACGCAGGGCACGGTTGTACTTCCCTCGCGGGAGTCCCCAAGATGGGCACAACGGTGTGCACCGCCCTCAAAGCTTGATCCACAGCCCCTTGACTTGCCTGCCCGCTCTGGAGGAGTTTGCAGCTTTCCTCCTCCTTCCTGCTTCCCCCGCCTGCTGTCGTGCGCGCAGGAAGGAGCGGGGCTGAAGCAGTCCAGATAGACACCGTGGAGTCGGGCAGCCAACGGAAGGTCCTGAGGAGGCCTCGAGGTGGGTCCGTGTGCAGCAAAGCCTCGTCGCCAATGTTAAGAATGAGGCTCGAACAGAATGGGCACGTTAAATATTTAATAAGTCAGAGGTTTCACGACAGCAAGCACTGCCCTCAGAAGCAGACTACAACTGACCACTTTTAGAACCATACATTGAAGGAAAACACTCCAAAGCAGAATGTCATGAAATCACAATGCAACTCAGAGCTTATCAAAAGAAAAACATATAAAATAGAACCCGCGAGTTTAGAGCACACTTAATATTCTATTACATAACTATCCTACTACATAAAGTATATTTAACAAAGTAAACAAACCCAACAGTTTACTGTTAGTCCGAGAGGGCGAGGGAAGCCTTTCCTGAAAGTAGCAGTGCATGGTAGCTCATCGGGTGTGTACATATGCATGTGTGCAAGGAGTGTGCATCTCTGAGTGAGTGTCTGTAAATTAGGGTAGGATGTTTCATAAATGAGGGAGTGAATCATGTCATTCTGTGTGCGCCTATGTGCAATGCTGGGCTTCTACCATTTGATACTTGGGACCCATGACACACAACCCTTGGGGTAGAACAGAGGGGGCAGAGCCTCCAAGTTTCCCTCGCCCACTTTCTAAAGTTACTCCTCCCATCACCAGTTACCCCCACCCCCATGTAGGTTTCCTTGCACCCCTAGAAGAGTATAAACAAAACATTTTCAATCTGTACATTTAATGTATTCCCCCACACCATAAGGTGAGACTTCACTTTGTACACACTCCTCTATTCTGTCTGTAACCAGTGAGTATTCTTGAACTTTTCTAATGTACTGTATACACTGTTCTCATACCTCTATGCTTTCTGCTCTGGAACAAATGCAAAATAAATAAAAAGCACACTAAAAGACCAGAGTATGTATTCCACAGGAGTAATCAGTCTCTTTTCAACGCAAAACCAAATATTCGGATAATGCTCAATTCTACTCTTTACTTCTCCAGCAGACCTTTACTCATTTCTGCATCTCTGCATTATCTACTCGGGCAGGAGGCACTGTATCCAGTGACCTCTTCCTTCTTTCTTTTCCATTTTTGGGAAGTCCTAAATCTTCACATCTTTCATGTGTACTACTAGTAAGCACATATTGACGTGTACTAAAGAGCATATTCCTCCCCAGTTAGATGCTAATTTCTCATATGCTTTAGATCCGCAAACCCAATATAGATCCATTAACACTGCTGTTCCTTCTCCCATTTCCGGGATCGATTCAATACTTTTACATCCTTTATTTCCACTCACCTCTTCACCGCCGTTGTACTAATAACACAGGGCCGGTGTCTTCAGGGGAATTATTGGTATTGGTCCTGCTTCATTCTCCACCCAGGTCACCAGCTTTCCCATTCCTGTCATGACCCACAGAACGCGCCCCTTTTGGACTTCTTAGTCCTTATCACAACAGGGCTTGCACTCTTTGGTACTTCCAACATGGCCGTCTAACGTGAAACGCCTTCCACAGCCTTCACGTCGGACGTAGCATATTCTACAAATAGACCACGCCCCCACGGCCCCTCGCGTCTCAATGCTATCGCTGGTAGTGACTAGACGTGTGCTCCGTAGTTCGCTGAACTGTTATCCTGTTCCTGGTTACCAGACCTTCTAATTCCATTTCCCTTATCCCTCTTCATTCTTCCTTGCTTCCCGGAATCGTGTGCCGTCTTCGTGCACACTTCCTCGTTTCCTGGACCTCCCGGAGCATCCGAGTATCCCGGAACTCTGAACGCACTCTGGAGCCAGAAGAGGCTCGCGCGGGCTTATACAAAACCCGATCCGTGCATAAGAAGACTCCTCCCAAGAAATCCTGCAAGGATCGATCTCAGGTGAGAATGGGGGAATCCCGTGACAGTTTGAGACGCCACACAACCGTAGTTGAAGTTGACATGGAAGCGGCCGTTCAGGATATCATGCGTGGCATGCAAGAATTAACAACCGAGGTGCAGAATTTAAAAGCGGAAAACACCGCACTCAAACAATTAGTTTTGTCCCGTGATTCTGCCACAAAGGAAAGCGCATTGCTGGGCGGCATTGTAGACAAATATGATGGGTCTGCAAAAGCCCTTTGTGGATTCCTTGATTCTTGTTTAGTTCACTTTACTTTTAAGCTCTACTACTTTTCGACTCCCAGGGCTAAGGAGGGCTTTATAATTTCACACCTCTCCGGAAATGCTCTAACCTGGGCTACGCCCTTAGTCAATTCTGGAGATGCCCTCCTGGATGACTACGATGGTTTCATACAGGCCCTTAAAACCATGTTTGACCACCCAGAGCAGGTCTATAGCGCCCAGGAACGTCTACTAGACTTTCAGCAAGGATCCCAGGACATGCTTACGTATGTAACCTGATTCAAGCAATTGGCTAAGGAAGCGGACTGGTCTTCAGAAGTAAATTTTACTCTTTTCAGAAGAGGGCTAAATGAGGAGATCAAAGATGAATTAGCCAGAGTGGCTCGCCCAAGCTCATTCCAGGCTCTTATGGACCTTGCCATGCAGATAGACTTTCGTATCCAGGAAAGGAAGGCAGAGAAGAAAAAATCCAAGGTACCCCTCCCGAAGGTGTCGTTTGAGATTGCATCAAAAACTGACACTACCCCAGGCTCAGTCAACGATCCAGAACCCATGCAAATAGGAGCCTTCCGTGGACCCATATCCCCGCAAGAGAGGATGAGAAGGATTCATACGGGGTTATGTATGTATTGTGCCTCGGATAAACACCTGGTTAGAGAGTGCCCTTTAGCCCCTCCTCGGCGTTCGGGAAACGCCAGCTCCCGATCCTAGATGGAGCAAGATGTTTGCTCCACATCTATTCCATCCATGAACTCTCCTGGACAGAACAACCTAGTGATTCTACAGGCCTTCCTATCGCCATCCAAGAATAAGACCTACCCCATTTTGGCCTTGGTGGATTGCGGGGCTATGGGAATATTCATTGATCAAGATTGGGTTTTTAGCCACCACATTCCATACTAAACACGAAGCATCATGCAACCAGTGGAGGCGATCGATGGAAGACCCCTCACTTCAGGACCTATAAGCTTGCAGACTAAATAGATCCAGCTCTCGATAAACCATCACCAAGAGGTGATCAAATTTGACATCATTAAGTCGGCCCATTACCCCATGGTACTGGGCATGCCATGGTAACAGAAGCATAATCCTTATATCAACTGGGCAGCAGGATCCTTGTTTCTTGGCTCTGAGTTTTGCATGTCTCACTGTCTATTCCTGGATTCCTCCTTGACACCTTCCGAAACCCACCAATAGACCAGCAAGGCCCACTCATGGTTTCCAATATCATACAGGTCCCTGAAGCTTATCAGGGATATGCTGATGTGTTTTCAACTGCTATAGTCCAGGCCCTACCCCCTCACAGACCTGAAGACTGAGCTATAGACACAGAACCTTCAGCAGTGATTCCCTTTGGAAGGATGTTCATTCTATCCAAACCTGAAAAAAGGGCCCTCCGAGAATACTTGGATACCAACCTTGAAAATGGCACCATAAAACCATCTAAATCCCCAGCTGGAGCCTCGTTGTTTTTTGTTCCCAAGAAAGACACCAAAGAACTTAGACCTTGTCTTGATTATCATGGATTAAATCAATGTACCCGTAAGGACTGCTACCCCTTGCCCTTAATCTCTGATATCCTGGAAGCGGTGAGAGGAGCTGTAATCTTCACAAAACTTGATCTCAGGGGTGCCTATCATCTGATCCGTATCAGGGAAGGAGACGAATGGAAAACAGCCTTTAGAACACCCTTTGGCCACTTCGAATATTTGGTCATGCCTTTCGGACTTGCTAATTCCCCCGCAGTCTTTCAATGTTTCATGGATAGGGTGTTCTCGGACATGCTGTTCCTCTTAGTCATCGTCTACCTGGATGATATCTTGATCTACTCCAAGGACCTTCTAAAGCATGAAGAGCATGTAAAAGCAGTCTTACAACGATTATGTGAACACAAACTCCTAGCTAAACCCGAGAAATGCCTGTTTAACGTCACTTCTGTTCATTACCTAGGATTTATCCTTAGTCCAGAAGGAATTGGAATGGATCATTCAAAGGTAAAGGCCATACTATCTTGGCCGGTTCCCACTTCCGTGAAACAGATTCAATCCTTCCTAGGGCTTGCCAATTTTTACCGGAAGTTCATACCGTCCTTCTCTGAAATTGTTCAACCAATCATTGCTCTCTTGAAGAAAGATACTCCCTTTCTCTGGTCCGCAGCTCAAGACAAGGCATTCCAACGATTAAAGAGAGAGTTTACTCAAGCCACCATCCTAGCTCAGCCCGATATTAATCGGCCATTCCTAGTGGAGACGGATGCCTCTAACTATGCCATAGGAGCAGTGCTAAAGCAGGAATTTGAGGACAAATTGGAGCACCCCATTGCTTACCTTTCACGAACCCTGACTCCCAGTGAGACTCATTCTTCCATCTTGGAAAAGGAGCTGTTAGCCATCCGCCAAGCCTTCACAGAATGGCGGCATCTACTCCTGGGAGCTAGACATCCAGTCCAGGTCCGTACGGACCATCGAAATCTTCAAGTTCTACAATATTTGGAGTGTAGGAACAGTCGTCAGGCCCGTTGGGCCTTCTTCTTTGCCCAGTACCAGTTCCACATCCATCATGTCCCTGGATCACAGAACATAATTGCTGACGCCTTATCTCGACGTCCTGATTATGAAACTCTTGAAGATCGGGCCTATCCAAAGATGTTTCCCCATGCAAACTTTGTAGCCCAAGCAGTTAGTCTCCTGGAAGAAGTTCACATGCAAACCCAGTCCTCTGAGCTCTGGAAGAATATTGCAAGGAAGAACCTATGGAATCTTAGAACCAAGGACGGATATTTCTTCAAGGATAATGCTCTAGTCATCCCCACACAGAAAGTACAACAAAGGATAATAAACCTCTGCCACGATACCCTTCACTCCAGACATCGTGGCATCACCAACACCCTCTGTCTAATACAAAGACAATTTTGGTGGCCTCGAATGAAAACTGACGTACAATGGTACATCCAAGCCTGTTCTGTCTGTAGTCAAAACAAACATGATAACAAGAGACCGACGGGTCTTCTATTGCAACCTACACTACCAACAAGGCCCTGGGAATTCATCGCTACAGACTTCATTGTAGAATTGCCACCTTCCAGGGGATACACGACTATCATGGTCACCATTGACTTGTTCACTCATATGGCTCATATTACACCCCTGTATAAACTACCATCCTCATCAGAACTCGCTGGAATTTTCCTGGAACATATATTCCGCCTTCATGGACTCCCTTCCAAGATCATATCAGACCGAGGACCTCAATACGTCTCACAATTCTGGAAACATCTCTGTCACATTCTAGGAATCCAACGTGCTCTCTCATCAGGTTATCACCCACAAACCTACGGAGCTACGGAATGTGTAAATCAGACCCTGGAACAATACCTTTGTTGTTTCGCCACCAAGGTACGGGATGATTGGTCGCTCCTTATACCCGTGGCTGAATTTGCCTACAACAATTCCTGTCACTCAGCAGTCAAGACCAGCCCCTTTTATTGCAGTCAAGGATTCCACCCGTCAGTTTTACCTTCTGTTCTCCCACATCCCACACCAGTACCTACCGTCGACTCCTGGATTGAAACTCTTATCAACATACACAAGGAAGCCAAAGAACATTCAGAAAAGGCCCGAACATACACTAAGCGTTATGCGGATTCCAAAAGAAGACCAGGGCCTTATAATGCAGTCGGCGATCAAGTCTGGTTGTCCACGAAACTACTGCCATGACATTTATGACCAAACAAATTGGCCCCCCGATACTATGGCCCATTTTCCATAGAGGAAATCATAAACCCAGTCTCATTCCAGCTGAAGCTACCAGACTCCTGGAAGGAAATTCACCCAGTTTTTCACACTTCTTTATTAAAACCCTACATCCGATCCTCCCGGAAATCCTGCAGACCCAATCCTGTGGTTGTGGACGACCAACTGGAATATGAAGTATCCAGAATATGCGATTCCAGGTATAAACGGGGTCAACTTCAATACCTGGTTGAGTGGAAAGGATACCCTCCTAGTGAAAGAACCTGGGAACCAATTTCTGATCTGAATACCCCTCGATTGCTAAGAAGATATCATCTCATACACCCAGGCAAACCTGGTGGAACAGGTTTCCGGAGGAGGCATGCTGTCATGACCCACAGAACGCGCCCCTTTTGGACTTCCTGGTCCTTATCACAACGGGGCTTGCACTCCTTGGTACTTCCAACATGGCCGTCTAATGTGAAACGCCTTCCACAGCCTTCACGTCGGATGAATATTCTACAAATAGACCACGCCCCCACGGCCCCTCGCGTCTCAATGCTATCGCTGGTAGTGACTAGACGTGTGCTTCGTAGTTCGCTGAACTGTTATCCTGTTCCTGGTTCTCGGACCTTCTAATTCCATTTCCCTGGTCCCTCTTCCTTCTTCCTTGCTTCCCGGATTTGTGTGCCGTCTTCGTTCACACTTCCTCGTTTCCTGGACCTCCCGGAGCATCCGAGTATCCCGGAACTCTGAACGCACGCTGGAGCCAGAAGAGGCTCTCGCGGGCTTATACAAAACCGATCCGTGCGTAAGAAGACTCCTCCCAAGAAATCATGCAAGGATCGATCTCAGGTGAGAAAGGGGGAATCCCGTGACAATTCCTTCAAGCACTTGTCATTTTCCTCTTCTACCTTGTTTACTGCTGACTTCGTTAAGGTCACTGCCTTGCTTCCCACAACTCCCATCTTCCCAACGGCAAGGCCTCCAGAAGTGTCTCCTCAGATCTTGCTGGAACCGCACTCCCCTGCCCGCTACCAAACGCAATACACAACCCCCTCCCCCACCTCGGTATCACTCCCTGGAACTCTGACAGGAAAGCGCAGGCGCGCAACGTCACTCAGTAATCGACTTAAGCCCCACCCCCCCGGCAACATGTAACCCGAGGGGCGGGGCTGGAGCCCGAGTAACTCAGTAACACTCTGTTTACATTCAGTCAGAGTGTAAAAGAAAGGAGAGAGAAACCTTTCCTCAGACAAGTAACTTAAGTGTTACTAGTGGGGGGAGGGGAGAAAAGCCTTCCCTCAAGCAGGCGAGTTACTAGGGGAGGAGGGGGGAGAAACCTTTCCTCAAGCAGGAGAGTTACTAGGGGAGGAGGGGAGAGAAGCTTTTACTCAAGCAGGCGAGTTACTAGGAGAGGAGGGGAGAGAAGCCTTTACTCAAGCAGGCGAGTTACTAGGAGAGGAGGGGAGAGAAGCCTTTCCTCAAGCAGGCAAGTTACTAGAGGAGGAGGGGAGAGAAGCCTTTCCTGAAGCAGGCGAGTTACTAGAGGAGGAGGGGAGAGAAGCCTTCCCTCACGTTATTAGAGGAGGAGGGGAGAGAAGCCTTTCCTCACGTTACTAGAGGAGGAGGGGAGAGAAGCCTTCCCTCAAGCAGGCAAGTTACTAGAGGAGGAGGGGAGAGAAGCCTTTCCTCACGTTACTAGAGGAGGAGGGGAGAGAAGCCTTTCCTCACGTTACTAGAGGAGGAGGGGAGAGAAGCCTTCCCTCAAGCAGGCGAGTTACTAAAGGAGGAGGGGAGAGAAGCCTTTCCTCAAGCAGGCGACTTACTAGAGGAGGAGGGGAGAGAAGCCTTTCCTCAAGCAGGCGAGTTACTAGAGGAGGAGGAGAGAGAAGCCTTTCCTCAAGCAGGCGAGTTAGTAGAGGAGGAGGGGAAGAGAAGCCTTCCGTCAAGCAGGCGAGTGACTAGAGGAGTAGGGGAGAGAAGCCTTTCCTCAAGCAGGCGAGTTACTAGAGGAGGAGGGGTGAGAAGCCTTTCCTCAAGCAGGCGAGTGACTAGAGGAGTAGGGGAGAGAAGCCTTTCCTCAAGCAGGCGAGTTACTAGAGGAGGAGGGGTGAGAAGCCTTTCCTCAAGCAGGCGAGTGACTAGAGGAGTAGGGGAGAGAAGCCTTTCCTCAAGCAGGTGAGTTACTAGAGGAGGAGGGGAGAGAAGCCTTCCCTCAAGCAGGCGAGTGACTAGAGGAGTAGGGGAGAGAAGCCTTTCCTCAAGCAGGCGAGTTACTAGAGGAGGAGGGGAGAGAAGCCTTCCCTCAAGCAGGCGAGTGACTAGAGGAGTAGGGGAGAGAAGCCTTTCCTCAAGCAGGCGAGTTACTAGAGGAGGAGGGGAGAGAAGCCTTTCCTCAAGCAGGCTACTTACTAGAGAAGGAGGGGAGAGAAGCCTTGACTCAAGCAGGCGAGTTATTAGAGGAGGAGGGGAGAGAAGCCTTCCCTCAAGCAGGCGAGTGACTAAAGGAGTAGGGGAGAGAAGCCTTCCCTCAAGCAGGCGAGTTACTAGAGGAGGAGGGGAGAGAAGCCTTTCCTCAAGCAGGCTACTTACTAGAGGAGGAGGGGAGAGAAGCCTTGACTCAAGCAGGCGAGTTACTAGAGGAGGAGGGGAGAGAAGCCTTCCCTCAAGCAGGCGAGTGACTAAAGGAGTAGGGGAGAGAAGCCTTTCCTCAAGCAGGCGAGTTACTAGAGGAGGAGGGGAGAGAAGCCTTCCCTCAAGCAGGCGAGTTACTAGAGGAGGAGGGGAGAGAAGCCTTCCCTCAAGCAGGCGAGTGACTAGAGGAGTAGGGGAGAGAAGCCTTTCCTCAAGCAGGCGAGTTACTAGAGGAGGAGGGGAGAGAAGCCTTCCCTCAAGCAGGCGAGTTACTAGAGGAGGAGGGGAGAGAAGCCTTCCCTCAAGCAGGCGAGTGACTAGAGGAGGAGGGGAGAGAAGCCTTTCCTCAAGCAGGCGAGTTACTAGAGGAGGAGGGGAGAGAAGCCTTCCTTCAAGCAGGCAAGTGACTAGAGGAGGAGGGGAGAGAAGCCTTCCCTCAAGCAGGCGAGTTACTAGGGGAGGAGGGGAAGAAGCCTTTCCTCAAGCAGGCAAGTTACTAGGGGAGGAGGGGAGAGAAGCCTTTCCTCGCAAGCAGCATTTTCCGCATTCTGATCTTCTTGTTTGGATTAACTTGGTTTTTTGGGTATTTTTTCTGTCTGATCAATGTTTAGAGACTTCCTTTGGGACTTCCTGTACTTTGATACCGGACACCCTGTCCTGCCCTTAGATTGTGCCCTCATGGCATACGGGTCAGGTTTCCTTCACTAAAAGACTTTGCTGGAACTCTCTGCGACCACCATCTTCACCTGGTTATTCTGGACTCTCTGGACTACGCAGCAGGAGTGTGCAAGTAGGTTATTTGCCTCCATCTACTCCACAGCAGGTAGGAGTTGGGAACTGTCTGAGGGTGGAGCGGGCTGTATCATTTAGGGTTAGAAGGAATACTGATTTATTATATTTTCTTACTTCCCCTTCTTTAGCTTTGCTGGATGCTCCTGCCTTTTCACTAGAGCCCCTAGCCTGACAGGTTCTATCTGTCGTCTGCAGGCTGTGCTCTCCGGGGGAAAGTCTCCCCATGAAAGGAGACCCCGGTTATCATATGAGACTCAGGTTACCAACGTCGGACTTCATCCTGACAAACATCAGGCCACAACTGCAAAGCTGACCACATGTTAAGCCTGCGTGGATCTACTTTTCAGGATTCAGAGGTTGGCAAAATACATTCCATTGGGAGGGTTGATTAACACTGTACTAAATAATTTAGATTAGTGCGGCAAATGCAGCATACTCACACAGCATCCAGTACTCTTTACCTTATACATGCAAACAAACATCCTGAACAGCATGCCAGAAAGATAGGAAAAATAGACACATAACAACAAAGCATTCATTGTGGCACAATGAAATTAAGGGCCACTTTATGTGCTATGGTCAAACATTTCTGCACCGTACACAAGCTTTTAGGCAAAATGATTATGTCAAGTGACCGAGGAGACTGAGATGGAATGTCTTGTGATGATCGTAACCGAGACAAAGGCAGAAAAGAATATGCTATAACTGCAACTTGTGAAAAGCTAAATACATGGGCCTCATCACGAGTTTGGAGGTAACCCTTAAATCCGGCAGTAGCGCTGTTATCGCCGGATTTAAGGGTCCGCCAAATCAGGGCTCTGGCTGAAATCCGCCGAAATTTTGCACTCATACCGGCGGCGGGAAATCCGCTGGCGGTAAGAGCGTGATATTTCCCCATTGAGCCCAATGGGGAATGGGGCATTCCCGAATGGGCTCAATGGGGAATGGGGATTTCCAATTCCGCCAAACCCGTGATCCGGCGCTAATAGCGCCGGTGGGTTTGGCAGTAGGGCAGATAACGCCCGTGCTATTAGCGCCAGTGTTACCGCCCAACTCGTGATGAGGCCCTATAGTCCAAAATTGATGCTTATTCTACTCTAAATGCTTTTTGGATGTGTTTGTCTGCATTGTGAATCTGAGGTGTTTAAGAACAAACTAAATTAGTGACTCACCCCCTGAAGTGTGCCTGAAATCAATCTTTAATGAGTGTAGCAATTATTGTACAGAATTCCAGAAAGACAAATCCTTTGTTATTCCTATTCTTTTGGATTTAGGGTCACTGCTCAAAGTGTTACACTTGTGTAACAACCTTATTTTCTTTAAGAGGCCTGAACAAGAAATACAGCCACTCCAAAAACAAAGAGCCATGGGTGTGGCGGTTCCGGTATTGTTTGCAGACCGCATGGTCCACCTCCTTGAGGTCACGCCACGTCAGGATTATCCCAAGCTTCAAGTGAGTCAATCCTTAGTCGGCTCCTGGATTACTTCACCGTCAGTTCTACGTCATCCCTGGACTGAGGACCAGCTTTCTTCCGTGGACTTCTCTTCCCCAGGTTTGAGTTTCCCAGGTTTGAGTTTCCCAGGGCCTGCTGGCTTGATGCCGGCTTCTCCCTTCAGTAAGTCCTTCCTCTACTTCTATCCCCTGTTGCTGGGTCCTCCCCAGCAGAGAATCAGAGTCCTTCCTTTGTTTCCAAGAGGTATTCTTTATGCCTCAATGGGGCTAACTCTCCCCAGTACTGACTACCTTCATTGAATGAGTGGTTGTTATTGCTCCTTCAATCTTCTTCGTCCCAGTAACATTGGGTCCCAACCTATTGCCATTCTTCATGTCTCTTTTACTCTTCCTCTTCTCAATGGTTTCAGGTCTTGGTTGAGTAAAAATAGAGAATGATGTGCTTCTGCGATGAAAAGAAAACAAAGTATGATACGCCCATGCTGCTGCAACTGCGCTGCCTCCATTAAAGCGGTGCCCATGCTGCTGCAACTGCACTGCCGCCATTAAAGCTGTGCCCATGCTGCTGCAACTGCGCTGCCTCCATTAAAGCGGATTAAGACTCAGGATTATGAAGCAGAAATGCAGCCCTTGTTTAAGACAATTTTCATTTTACACAATACTGCCTGTGTCCCAAAGCAAAGTGAAAAGCATGTTCATGATTCAAGATGCTTTAATAACACTGTAACCTACAAAATGTAGGCAGTTGAACAAAGTAAACAAGACACAAATTCCCTTACTCAGAAAGTATCTTGATAGAATCATTAACAGATGAGAGGGTTAAAACAATTAAACAGACCAGGATCATCTCAGTTGCTTTTTTCAAAATAATGTGTGGATTACTAAAGTGAAGAGGGATTTGCAACCTGCTGCTGCTAGGCTGTTCCCAGTGAACTCCATGATTTATGGGGGTGCTGCCATAAATAGACTGTGTAAGTGGTACGCAAGGAAGAATTAAAAGGGCCGTATTGACAAGATTTCTGTGCATAAAAAGGCCTCATACGCACCTCATCTGGAGGGCTGGGTACATGTTGATGTTGTTAATGTTAAAGGTATTTGTACTGCGCACCATCACCAACGGAATTGGTCCCGATGCGCTCAGACGGATCTGCAAACAAGAAGGGGGATGGGTTAATCAGGTGAAGAGGGAGTAGGAATGTGCAAAAAGTGATGTCCTGTTGGCAGCTTCAGTTCGGTTTTCACCGTGCGTTGAGCTTGGGTGTGAATATTGGATCGATGCAAGTCCTCGTGTGCTGTAGGTGCGAGTTATGTGTTGTTTGTTGTTGCGGTGTGGTGTGGTGAAGTGCATGCTGTTTGCCGTGCGAGAGGGTGGTTGTGGGGATTTTTGTGTTAGTTAAGTATGCAGAAATTTGAGCTTTTGGATTAGTGGGTTTTATGTCTTTTAGTCCTTATAATTCCTGTTCTATGTATCCAGTTGTCCTATGGAGTAGGCTTATTCTTTCTCTTTCCTGTCTGTCTAATTGTTAGGAGTAATGGCTTTGCAAGTTCCCAGCTGTGTTATTTCCGACCTTTGTGTACCAGCTTGAGGTGTGTATTGTCCCCCACTCTGGTATTGGTGCTGTATTTTTACAATCACCCGCTCCCTTCCTATCTATTTCCTGTTGTTGATCCATTGCTGCCTGTGTTTGCTTTGTAGGCCAAGGTGTTACTGACATATCACCCTTACCCTTGCATTCCGATCTCTGCGTGATCATTCTTTCGTACAATTCTAGCTTATCCATCTTTCAATTAGTAAGTTGATATGCCGTAGATTGTTCTTCCCTTACTTCATCACAAAGATTTTTTTTTAAATTGAGTGGTTTTGTACTAATTTCATTTTAATGTTGTGATGCATATATTCTGTATGTGGGCTATAAATTAAGCATGTTTAGGCCTAGGAAGAAGAGGAGCATAAAGACTGAGACAACTACGCAATCTAACAATGTAGTTTGCCAAACAGACGTGACTTGGGAGCGGATACATTTTGAGGATGAGCATGGTCCGCGCAAGATTCAGTATTGTGATGCAGCAGTGCAGAGGCCGGAATTTGAATTACATGTCAGCACTGACCCATGGAAAGTAAGCCAGGATCATTGTTACACCAAACAACGTCACCCAGAAGAGAAAGACAACATAGAAGATGTGTCAGAATTGCTTGCAGAACCGCTCACACAATCAACACCCTCTAAAGAAATTCTCTCTAGGAAACAGAAAATGTTCCCTTGTTCCCCAATACATGTGAACATATCGGAGGTATCACACACAGAAATAACTGAGGCATCTTCGCCACTAATTGACAAATGCGCTCGAGATATGGACTTCAGTCTTCCTAGTGTTGAGGACTGATCCACCACAATGGAATCGCGAAACACTGTACCTCTGGACGATTGGCTATTAAAGGAACCAAAATACATTGTATTCGACTGCTGCCTGATCGAGATCATGAAAATGATTACAAGCAATTATAAATTGCGTGGGAGGATTTGTGGGGAACCATTGCTCGAGTTTACTCGTGTACTGAAAGGCACCAACCTGAAGATCAAGGGTAGCTGTGTACAACACCACAACTCATTTTCATCGTCTGCTCAACAACCTATACTTGGAAAAGTGCCTGCTGGAAATTTACTTTTTCCATCTGTATTGTTGTTTAGCGGATCAACGTTCAATACAATTTCAAGGTTTTCTAACTGTGTGGGACTTCAGTTCCTTTCAAAAACCCAGTATTACAAATATCAGAAGGATTTCTTGTTCCCTGCTATTAGCTAGGCATGGACACTCGAACAGATGTGAATGTCCAATGCTCTCGCTGGCAAAAAGGCTCTGGCTTGCTGGTGACGGACAGTGTGACAGTCTAGGTTTTTCCGTAAAATACTGCACTTACCACTTACAAGACATGGAAACAAAAAAAATTGCGAGTTCAGTCATTGTGCAAGTAACTGAATCTACTGTTGCCATGGAAAACTATAGTTTCATCAAATCCATTGAACCTCTGCAATCCAGAGGAATGCAAATTGACCTAATAGCCAAATTGACCTAATAGCCACTGACAGGCACAATTGCCAAAGCCATGTGAGAGCAGTTTCCAGACAAAAGCATCAATATGATGTATGGCATGTCGCAAAATCCATTTAGAAAAGAATTACAGCTGCTGGAAAGCAAAAGGCCACAGAAAACATTTTAAATTGGTCACAGTCCATCAGCAAACATTTTTGGTGGTGCTCAAAAACCTGTGATGGATCTGTTGAAATTCTGCTTGAAAAATGGCGTTCACTGATGTACCATTGTTCTAACATACACTTCTGGAAAGAAAATGAACATTTCCACCAATGTGCACATGGACCATTGAGCAAGGAGCAGGAGCCTAAGAAAAGGTGGTTAGTTCCAGGCTCCCCTCCTCACACAGCACTTGAGAAGATTGTGCATGACAAAACGTTTCAAGAGACAAGAGGGGACTCCCCAAATTCTGTCAGAGGGGAGATTTGGAGGTGTTCCACAATATCTGCCTAAAGTACAGGCCTAAAAGGTTACATTTTCGCACGAAGAGAACATTGAAAGGGAACAAGCAAAAACTGCAGGAATTTTGGGTATTCCTTGTTACAACAAG
The DNA here is from genome assembly GCF_040938575.1 of Ambystoma mexicanum. NCBI lineage: Eukaryota > Metazoa > Chordata > Amphibia > Caudata > Ambystomatidae > Ambystoma > Ambystoma mexicanum. The sequence continues at coordinate 842,295,559 of NC_090938.1, forward strand.
GAGTTTACTAAAAGAAGCAAGCAGTGGGTGGCAAAGCAAATCTACCAGCAGATGAATTTTGAATTTGTGAAATATCTCATATTGAATGTGCTGGCCATGCAAATGCAAAGAAATGATCCAGATTTGTTTTCTAGGACCCTGTTACTCACCGCTCCGTATGCTGATTGGAGCCTGGGTGAGACGACCTCGCGGAGGGAGGTAGGATTTAACAGTTTCGGGTTCAGCCTCCAGGATTCCAGCTCCCCTGAATTCTGTGATTCAGGCTTCCTCTAAGAGGGGCTCTTTTCCACGATGTACCTCTCTGCGGTTTGAGTAAAAACCAGCAGAGATGTCTATCGCCTAGAAGAGCAGGAGAACACACACCACCAATAACCAATGCTGCAAAGAAAACGCAGTATGATTAGAAGCAATCAGGCAATATGGAGTTATTTAGACAATCGGATAATTCTCTAAGTACCTAGACAATGGTTGAGGTGTGTTGGACCTTATTAGATGTACCTACAAGAAAACCCAAGACTATGAGTATGCACAAGTGATAACCATAAACTCACTATGACTGATATAACCCCCAGCGGACCTGATAAGTGGGATTCCTAGGAAAAATGGGTACCAGTTGAAAGGAAAACAACAGGTGGTACAAAACAACAAATGGGAAGGTTAGTAAGGAAGAATATACCCGGGCGGCACAAGGGTCGCACTAGTGACGGGATGGTGCATAAACTGGAAAGCGTCACTACTATGCACTTGGTTGGTGTAGAAAAGGTAAGCATAAATGATATAGTTCCAGGAATCCACACGTATGAGAAAAGCTGATGAATTTCAGGTAATGAACAATACAGGCGAATTGGATGGGTTTTACCTTAATTGCACAAACACAGGCCAAGTTGGTGAGGCAGTCTTGTATGTGCAGCGTGGTACTCCACGTAGGAAGATAGTTCAAATTGCGTAAAGCGGCAAGAAAAAGTAATCTCACCAGACAGGCGAAAGCACAGTGGGAATCCAGGGACAGTCCAAGTTCGGCAACAGGGTTCACTGATCAGAATGGAGGAAAAAGCAAATGCAATCCAAGGACAATCCAAAGTCAGCAACAGAGTTCAAAATCGGGTTGAAGGAACAGGCAAGGACAATCCAACTAGACGAAGGTGGGTCGAAGAACCAGGAAGTCAAGTATCAAGAGGTAAAAAGGGGAATAAGCACTGGAACGGGATGAAACCGAAGGAAGGTAACGCCACAATTAGCAGCAACAAGCCGCTGAGTCCCTTCGGCTTTTATGGTGCATGGGGCGGAGCCTCCTTATGCGTTCTCTGCGCACTGGGACGTCTCAGCTGATGCGACATTCTCTGCTGTATGGCCAGACGCCATGGCAACCGATACCGAAGCCACAACCAAGTTCTGGAATGCGCTTGCCCCGTATGTGGCCACAAGAAACGGGAGGTACTACAGGACGGGGCCGATATGTAACAGACCCTGTCTGTGCAGCGTAACATTGCAAAAAGGTTTGCCCTCCCAAACTTGTACTTGTGGAATGGTTGACTTTGAAATTTAAATGATGTGTGGCTCTCTTTCCAATGTTTAACAAAAGCAGTTTCAAGCTTTCACACAGTGCTTGCAAGCTGTTTTCATTGTCCAAAAAATGGAATAGTATGTGACTTGAGATGTAATTGTTAAAAGCATTCTTTTTAATTCATTACTGTTTGTGAAGTCATGTCACTATATAGGGCTTAAACATTTTTTCGTTGCTTTTTGTGTTTTTAACCTTCAAAATAAATTATTAATTTTTCAACGATAAATGTAGGTCTAAATGTTTCAAGTATTTTACTCAAATGATCTCCGTCTCCCTCCATGGGCTCTGACATGAAGTCAGACAATTAATGAACTCTGCCCACCCTCGAAGGGCTCTTCTCCCTCACCTTCCTCTCAAGCCAGAAACCTTGGAGTCATCTTCGGCTGCTCTCTCTCTTTCCTTCCCCCAGCACAAAAATATCTCCACTGGCTCCCGGTGGCTGCGAGGATCCGGTTCAAGACCTGTGCATCATCCACAAGGTTTTCTGGGGCCAGGGTCCCCACTACATCAGACTCTTCCCCTAAATACCTCCCGCCTAGAGACCTTTGGTCATCAAGCTGCAATTCTCTGCAGAAAATACTTTATCTGAAGCAGAGAGTGTGGGGTGATCTCTTTCCTCGGCTGGAGCCTACCTCCTCTAATGTCCTCCCTGCCCTTCTCGGGCTTGTGCCTGACCTCCTTCAGCCCCGGAAGCTTCTTAAGACCTATGTGTTCTCTTCTTCATTCTCCCCCCTGGACTTGTATACCTCTTCTTACCCCACACAGTCCGCACCTCTCTCCAACCCTAGCACGTTCCCTTCCCCCAACCTACTCTTCCCCCTCTCCCCAATTCCCCAGCACTTCTTGTTACTGTACTTACACGATCCAAATGGCACATGGCATATTAGAACACACTAGTGGTGTTTCTGGGGAGCTGATTGATCAATCTGCGGGCTATATGCACTGATATAGCCCGCAGATTGATTACAGCCCGCAAATCGGGTGTTTGCAAAGCAAGCAGCTTCCACGTTGTATTCTGCAACGTTGAAGCTGCTTGCTTTGGTGTATATGAAAGGGTTCATATACACCCATGTTCTCAGCAGCATTTTTGTAAAATAACGAATATGTCGTTATTTTACAAAAATGCTGCTGAGATTTCAGGATTGCGCCCGTTATGACAAACAGGCGCAATCCTGAAGGTGCACTATTGTGCACTAGGAGGACGCCCAGGCCCACTTGAAAATACTGGTGGAGCCTGGGCGTACTGATTTGGCGCAGTGAATCCTGCTTTTTAGCACATTCACTGCGCCAAGTTCAGAATCGGGCCCTGAGGGTGTTCTAATAGCTTTATAGACCTGCAGCGAGGGCCGTACCGGGCGTTATGGTCCCTCATACCTCGTTTACTCGGTCTTCAGGACCCATAACGCCCGGTACGGCCCTCGCTGCAGATCTATAAAGCTATAGTAATACCATTATAGCTGTTTCTTCCCTGGCCCTCCACCCTCTCTTTGTTCTTGTGGAACCTTGAAACACCATTATTTTGTGTAGACGCTTCACCAATAACCAATAAATAAATAAATCAAATAAATGAAGTCTAACCTCGCTGGAAATTGGGAATCATAAGTGGCTGCAGATTGCAATAGACCAAAGGTTTATATGCCAAAGTGTTAACCAACAATGAAATAACAGGCAAAGGAATATGTCTTGCCAATGTGCATTATGAATATGCGCCTGTGGCCTTTGCACATTTACATCTCACTGTAGAGGCACACATGTTGAGGACAACCAGGCACGACTGCATCAATGCAGAAATCAATATGATTGCGGAAATAGATCTACAAAGAAGCTAGTAAGCCTTTTCTGACATCTGCCTCCCTCTTGAAGATCTCGACGTTCTCGCTTTCACTGAGACGTTGTTCAATGCCAGCTGTGTCGCTGCTTTTTACTCCCTCCTGAGAGAAATCTGAAGGTGTCTCCCTGACTATTCCCTGGGGCTCTGTCATCCAGGTGGCCAGGACATGTCCATCGCTATTGGATCCAGTTCCTGGGGGTGGACCAGTGAGGGAGGATCACCTGGATTGGGGTTCCTCGAGGAGTGGCAGTGGGAGTGGGACACCGAAGGGTGAGACGCGGTATCCCCCTTCTTCCAACACCTTTTCCCCATCTTACCACATAGGATAATTAGAAACACTACCCCCCTTTCCTGACACAAACACTTTTGCATATCACAAAAGACAACGGACTAACACCAGAGCCGTTCACCTGACATGTCCCAATACAAGGGTCAGGCAATTGACCAGAATCACACACACTTGACGGCCCTTTCCCACAGGGATAAAAGGTGGAGCACAAGAGCACACTACGAGCAAGGCATACCACACAACGAGATAGCTATCCAAGCCCGGCAGTTCAAGAGGAGAAAGATGGCGAGAATCGAGAGGGTGACAAGGAGAGAAGCGACCTTGCCCTTTCCGTCTTTGGCCCGCGAATCCTCTGTGGAAGGAATCGTAAGACGCAAACAATAGCCAACGTGTGTTGCAGCAGATGTCAACGGTACACAAAGCATGCCTACGTTGATAAGCAGGACGTAGAGAGACGCATACTACCGTGGTACCGACCTTGACTCCAAAGACAAGAAAAGCCAAGTAGTTAATCCAGCCGGTGAGTCGAGGGGAGAACCGGTAAGAAACCGAACTGTGTTGAATGAAAGTCGCAAAGTGGCAAATTTACGGAATGTTCAACGAACTGTAAAATTAAGGGAAACCCAGCTGTGGGTGCTCACCAGATAGTTTCAATACATGCAGAATCAACCAGAGTCTATCGATACCAGAAGGCCCTAGGAGAGCCGTAAGAAGAGGTGAAAGTGGTCATACAGGGGCCTAGCAAAAACCTCTGTACAGTCGAAAGTCTTTGACCGACAAACAATTGGAAAGCTAAGGGATTGAATCCTGCATAGTGAGAATAGAGAAAGAACTGTGTGATTAGCAGAAGTTGGCAAGAGTGAACCTTACGGAGGGATGCCGATGGAAAGGGGTGAAGCCTGAAGTCCCTATGAACAGTGTGTTGACAAAGGTGAACCCGACAGAGAGATGTCCACAGCAAGCTGTTTAAAAAGACATTAAGACTTGTGAATGCAAGAAAAGCCTTAGTGAACCCGACAAAGGGAGGCTGATGTTCAAGAGGGGTCTGAGCCCGAAAGACGGGGATCCAACGGGTGAAAAGCTAACGCCCACAGACATGTGAACGCAACAGGGCAAGTTGTGTAAATAAGCCGTAGTGAGCCTAATGGAGGGAGACTCAGATTCGAGAAGGGTTTTGCGCCCGGAAGAGGGGGAAGCAGCGGTGAAGAATCATCACCCTCAGTGACATAAGAAAATAAGTTTTGTTTGTTATTTTAAGAACCAGGCCCTCAGAAACATGATATTGAATCACCAAAGATCCTGATATCACTAGAAACTTTTGGGTGGATCTAAACCCGGAAGAAGGGGATCGAGGGGTGAAAAGTCATCACCCAACATCCGTTTGGAAACAAACTTGTATTTGTTTTTTGGAACACATCAGGTCCTCAAAGGCAAGAGACTCAAGAGAAAAGAGACTTGGCCATCGACGGTCCTGATAGCTGAGAACAGACCTGTCATCTGGTCCTGGGAAAGCTCGAGAGTGTGCTGTGGTCAAGGGTCCCACCTTGTCCTGTGCTCAAAATGTGGGGAAGTGAGACACAGGCTACCGCATCCTGACATATTTGTGAACACGTCTTTCTTCCTTATGAATACTGTCCCACACGTATTTAGTTGTAAGGTTTGACAATATTCTTTTTTAGCGTAGGTCCTTTTGATTTGACAAGACACCGCAAGGACGGGCTTATTTTCGCTCCAACTCTCAGCTGGTCAAACGCTTCTCCAAGCAGAGAGCTGGGGGCAGATCACACTCCTCAGCTGGATCCCTCATATGGAACAGCCTCCCTCTCTTCTCCTCCTTCCCTCTGCCACTCCCGTGCTAACCATACCCTCTGTCGTTGAGATTGTTGTCCTGGTCCCACAAGAGTCCAAACAGGATCCACCCTTCCCCAAGCGCCAACCGCACCCCCCCTTCCATGCACTGCCCTCTTTGCCCACACCTGCTGGTTGGGTGGTTTGCCCCCTCCATGCACTTACCTGTTGTGGGGTTAACTTGCAGCCTTCACTTGCAACATCTCCGTCCATGCACTTACCTGTTTTCTTGCCGACAGGCAACCTTGGCACTTCCTCCCCCCACCACAGGGGGACCTTAATAGCACTTACCCCACCCCATCACCCCCTTACTTCTCCTTTCTCTGTACTTGCACGGCCTCAATGTCACAAGTTCTCGTAGGAACAGTTTTACTGTATATTTATTATTCTCAATCTCCATTGTTTATTTGCTTCCTTGTTCCCATCCATTTTGCCTTGTTGCGCTTTGAAGCACTGTTTTGCTGTATAAGCCCCTTATAGATATCCAATAAATAAATATATAAAACTGCACTCATTCAAGGCATAGTGATGTTTTTATTTTGTTATAGTTGCCCATTGCGCATGTTGCCCCGGGTGCAACAGTGCACCCAGCCTGGTGCGAAATCACCCCTTTCAAACACCCCCTTCCCGGAACAGCCGTGCCGTCTCTATATATGAACCCACCGCTTTTCATTCATCTATATCAATGAACATCTATTTCATGATTTAACCATCTCCATATGTGAAGTATGATTCATTTGTACATTTTTAATGATGGTGGGTAGCGAATAGCCAACAGCAATTGACAGACTTGCCGAAGTCGTCGTATTGGGCCAGAGATGCAAAAGCTCGTTTTCCAGATCTGTATACGAATTCATTTCAGAAAAGAAAGTGGGCCACTTTCGCACCAACTATTAATATGTTTTTCTTTCTGAAATTGGCCTATTGACATATAGGGGCATCCGTGACTGTGTGCACCGCACCTCAGGTCATCTTTAAATCAAAATGTAATGGCGCATTGATACCGTTAAAATGGAAGTAAATATTGTCATATGCGGTTTACTTCAAATATTTTGTTGTTTTTCATTACACAGCTCGACACTAATATTGTTCATTTTTGTTGCATGTGTTCCCAAAAATGAAACTCACCCTGGCACACTGTGAACGCTACATGGAGGGTCCCATTGTTGTGGCCTTGAATCCACTGCACTAAGAATTAGAAGGACCAAATGTGTCCAAAATCCACAAAGAAGTGATAAGATTCACTATATTGAAAGCTTACGATCGAAAGTTACGTTTCTATTTCTGAAAACTAACTTTCGAAGCGGTTGATCACCCGTCACATAGGGTGAATGGATTCACAACACACAATGTAAGCAAAGTTTTAAATAATATTTATGCACGTCAGGATGGAAAGTGTGTTTTTTGCTACATGATTAACTTTATGACGGATGAATGTTCAATTTGATGCAAAGGATAAACATTGTACGTGTTAAGTGTAACTTAATTGTATAGCTACAATAACAATGTACTGTGTATATTCAATTATAAAGTGGGTACTGAAATATATTTTTGCATTCTCGATTTTCTATAGTTATATCATTCCGATGTGCGCATGTCATGGGTACAGCCTACTAGCCGACGGCTTCTACAATTGTAATTGGACAATAATTAACACATCTGTGATAACGATCTGGGACGATCGCCAGACAACACTGTGTCCTTTCGCAGTTGCAGTAACAAGGAGCAACATGGCAGCCAATAGGTTCTAATAAGGTGCAGATGTGGAAGTGTTGCATTTAGATATTAAAGCACTAATTGCTTCTCCGTAATGGAATTCCATGTAGATTCAGGGGTGGACTGACCTATAGGGTACTCAGGAGATTTCCCGGTGGGCCTCTGCACCCTGGGCCTCATTTGTGTGGTATTTCCACATTTTCTCATAGGAAAAGCATTGGGCTTGCTGAAAATGTATCATATGGGGCCACTTTGAACATTATTTCCAGGGCCTGTTTTGCTGCCCTGTAAATATTTCCAGGGCCTCTTTTAGTTCCCAGTCCACCCCTGTGTAGATTACTCATCAGTCATGGAAGATAACTTTCTGTGAAGAACGCAAAGACTTGGATTAATCGATCGATGATCAGATTCAGCATAAGATCACTGATACGTTACACCAAAAATTAAAACGTTGCAAAGTTCGCTAGCTATGAACTGTATTCAAATTCACCCACTCTTTCTCCTTGACCTCTCCTCTGCCTTCGACATGGTTAACCACAACATCCTGATCGCACGTCTCCGTGACACCCTGGGAATCACAGGTCAGGGTCTGGCATGGTTAATCTGCTTCCACTATGACCGCCCATCCCAGGTGGAACTCAGAGCCTTTCACTCGACTATCACTCTCTCAACCTGTGGCATTCCCAAGGGATCTAACCTATCCCCCTGGTTCTTCAACATCTATATGGCTGCTGTGGCACATGCGATTGCCACTTCACCTCTAACTTCCAGTGTTACGCGGATGACACACAACTATCTTTGAGGCTACCCTCAGCCTCCTCCTCCTCCTCCTCGCTCATATCTGACTGTCTGCTATTCAGTCATGGTGTGCTGAAAACGACCTCTGTCTCAATGCTACTAAGACTGAGATTGTTCGCATTGGGACCCCTGCTCCCGCTTCCCCACTTTCATTCTGGCCGGTCTCCCTTGGCCCTGCGCCCGCACTCACTTGCGAAGCAAGAAACTTTGGGGTCACCTTTGACTCCACTCTCTACTTCTCCTCTCACATTTCAGACATCTCTAAAAAGTCTAACTATCAGCTACACCTCCTCAGAGGTACTCTTTCTTTTCTCAATTTCCCCCAGAGGGTATCAGGTGATAAAATCGTATCAGAAAAGTCGCCGGTAAAAATAAACACGGCAAAAATGCTGTGGTTTGACCCGGTAAAGGTGTACCCCATTATACCATTTAAGGGGAGCAGGGGTTGCGGGGGTGTCCCCCGCTCCTGTTAAATGGTATAATGGGTCTGTGGGTTGCAGCGGTGTCCCCCGCATCCTTTATATGATTGTGGCGGCAAACCACAGGATTTTTGCAGCAATATTTTGTATTCACAGCCATTTTTGCCGTGATTTTAAGACATGGAACCCCCCAGAGGCTCACTGTCTCAGGAGACCTGGTTCTCTCCAGGCTGGACTACTGCAACATCCTCTTCCTCAACCTCCCTTCTACTCTGCTCCCTCTGCAACTCATCCAGAACAGAACCACAAGACTTATCCTTGGCCTCAAGCCCAGGGACTGCATCTCTCCGGCGCTGAAATTCCTTCACTGGCTCCCCGTGGCTGGAAGGATCAAATTCAAGAACCTTTTCATTGTTCACAAGGCTTTCTGGGACCTACCTACCTGCAATGCTGCCTACCTAAATACTGTCCCCCACGAGACCTCCCCTCATCTACCTGCAACCTTCTGCGAGTGAGCCGGTTCTCCAAGCAGAGATTTGGAGGGCGATCCTTATCCTCAGCAGGTGCCTCCCTCTGGAATAGCCTCCCTGCCACCCTTCGTCTTGAGCCGGATCTCCTTAAAATCCAGAAACTTCTCAAGACTTTCCTCTTTTCCTCTTCCATCTTTTTCACTCTACCCTGCTAACCTAGTTCTCTGTTCTTTCCCTCTCTCCCACCTCTTCCTACAGCATGCTGGCTGGCCACCGGGTGTACCTGAGAGTCTCACAGGTTGCCGGCACCCTCGCCAGTCCTCTCTCTCACTTGCCTCAGGCCCTACACCCACCCACACTCAATGCACTTAAGAAATTAACCCGAGAGAGTAGCTCTCTCTGCATTTACCCCAGTCTCAACAACCGGGTGCACTTGATCCTCCCTCTCCCTGTGACCCTCTGTGCACTTGCTCAATCCTTTTCGACCCGCGCCAGAAGATCATCTGTCTGTGCTCCCTTGTCTTCACCCCTTAATTACACTGTTAATACTGCAGAATCGCCATCCGGCCTATTTGCTGTATCCCAAACTGTTTCATGTATTTTTTATGCACTTACTATGCTGCTGGAGACTATTTGGGAAAGGGGGGCGGGGGGCGGGGGGAGAGGGTGAGGTTGGGGAAGTTAAGAGTCGGGAAATGGGCCATCGGAATAGACATCAGAGGGAGTGGGGGAGGGAAGAGAATCAGACCAATGGCTTCGGATAATCTCAGAGTTGTGACCTGGAATGTGCGAGGCCTCAATATTTACCTGAAACGCAATAAGGTGATGATGTACCTGAAGAGGATGCAGATTGATATAGCCCTGCTACAGGAGACCCACCTCACCAGGGAGAAGGTAGAGGTGGTTAGGCGTAAATGGAAGGGTCATGTCATAGGATCTACATACTCAGCATACGCAAGGGGAGTCATCACATGGGTGGTGTTTTAGATGGGACCCGTTAAGGGACTTTAGGGCTAATAACGGTACCGCAATTTGCGGTACCATTATTAGTGCCCTCCCCATTCCCATTGAGCCCTATGGGGGCTCAAATGGGAATGGGGAATGGCTTTTTCAATGGGGACTTACAGGTCCCGCAAAGGTCGGAATAGACTGGTAAATCCCCATTGAACCAGGGCGGACTTGGTACCGATATTGGAGGTAGTCATGGCGCAAATAGCGCCATGATTACCTCCATACTCGGAATGAGGCCCCAAGTGTGGATCATTACTGGCGCAACCATTCTTGTCCGAGTAATCTTGAGGTGAGATGGTAAAGTGTGTAATATTGCTGGTACAGTCCCACCCGTGCCAGTAATAAAGAGAAATGGAAATTAAAGGTGAATGATTACTGGACCAAGCATACTCGTCTCAACATCATTGGCATAATCGTACTCGTCCCAGTGGCAGCGGAAAGTATAAACCAAGTGATTACATGTGTTGGAAGAAACAGACTTAGTGATAAGAGGGAGTGGCAAGATACTGAGAAGGTGGACAGGAGTGTTATTGGCTGGCCCAGCCAGGAAAGGCATTTCAGGAAAGAAAAGCCCAGTGCTAAAGTCAGTGTTAAAGTCAAACTTTATGAACTGATCAAAGTAGTGACTAGAAACTACTTGAAGATTAACTATTGAAGTGACTTTTGCCAAGAGCATAGTACAGGAGAAGGGAGTCATTCTCCTGTACCCTTGTCGGTTTGGAATAGTGATAGGGACAGAGCAGATTAGAATTTGACAGATGGGGAAGTGGCCAAGTGGCACCCAAGATGGCAGCATAGTTTGGAAGCTCTTCAGAACAGGAATAATTCTTTAAAATAGGGGCACTTCTTCTTAAATATAGAGATGATTCTAAACCTCTAATTGGCCTTAGCTAGCAAGAGTTTTGTATCACTGGGCTCCCGAAAACCAACGCCTGCAAATTACTGTTACCAGGTGACTGGATCCCTCATGTGTGAAGAGATGGAAATCCGTACTGAATGAGGTGGGCCCTCTTTAGTCAGCTTGTGGCCCTCCAGGGTACTATCAGGGGAGTGTAAGGAGACTTGGAAGCCTCCCTCAGTACAAGGGAGAGGGGAGAAACAGCAGAGCACTGGCAAGTACTGTCCAAACAAGCTGCCGTCCTTCACTGAGGTAAATCTCTGTTATCAGCTGTTCCCACTATTGTACGTCACTCCCTGGCTTCCCTGTTGACCCAGAGGCCTACTCAACACTGACATTCGGTGGCTAAACAAATTATTACGCTCTACCCTTTTTATTTTGCTGATTCTCCAGAACCTATTCACAACTCATCACATATTTTACTGAAATATGGCTGAAATTACTAAAACTGTCACTGCACTGGAAAATTACCCATTTAATTCTTGTTTGGAAAAAATCCTAGAAGAACTCAGCAGCATTCGCTCTTCCATTTCCACATTAGACTCACATTCTTCCAATATTCAAGACAAATATTTTAAATTTTTTTTATTGTAACATTAGTTTAGAAAAGAAAAATCAAACTTTTAGTTACATTTCCACTCCATAGCATGTAATATCGCATTAAATAGATTCAATCACCTAGAGTCAACAATTTTGTAAACAACCAAAATGACGAAACAGTTGAATGAATTGCCAACTTAAAATATATCTCAGTCACAACAGCATCCATAAAATTGATGAGTGCACATGTCAATCATGTGTCGTTGCCAGAAATTAAGTAGCACCACTACTCCTCCTACAAGTCTCATATCATTAGAAAGCACCTACTACAAAAACGACTGTGCAAGTCTCCAAGATTTCTACTTACAGCTGCATGCATATCCACGTGCATGAATACAAACTACAGGTATGCATATTTTATGCACAGTACATGTAAAACTCTTATAAATGCATATAAACACAGTAACTGCCACTTAACAGTAAGTTCATTTTATAGGTTATACAGGTTATTTTTCCCCATCTGCTATAATCAACTGTCACTTCCAAACCTGTCTGCTATCTAAATTCTTTTTTTTACACACACAGCTATCTAAAAAAGTCTAATTTAATATTAAAAGATGGGAGAAATAACAGTACAATTGTAGAAAAACACTTAGTAGTGTATTATAAAATTACATACAGCCAGGATAAGTTCATGCATCTCTATACACTCACACAGATAGACACTATCATTGAAAAGCTCCCAGCTGAAATAACACCACTGCCTGTACATCACATCCTTCTGCTTTATTACCCACACCTTCACAAATGCATACATTCCATGCTTTTCTATACAGTTTCTGCCACTTACCTTATAAAAATTGCAAAATAAGTATATTGTTATTTCTTCTATCTCCTAACATCCATTAACACAGCCTTAAGAAACCAAGTGAGTTTCATACGCTTAGTATTATACTCATTTGCAAAGCATGTTGAACTAACACATTGTAAATAAAATATAAAGGTTGCACATAGTCAAAGGAAACTGCATTCACACACTTTGTTCAGTTATCAAACAATAATACTACTACAAAAACATAAACATCAACATCTAAATTAACAACAGTGCTATAAACACACAAAATTACTAACTTCTTTCTTTTACAATTGCAGTGAAGACCACTCTCCTGAAAAGCAGCAGCATCTGAAGTACAAAGAACAACTCAGAAGAAACCTGCTCATTCCAAACAAAAAAAGTAAGTACAATACTACCATAATGTTTTAACTGTTACTCAAACACACTATGGGGTTGATTCATGGAATTTGTGTGCCGAAAAACGGGGATTTGTGCGCCATTCTGCCCACAAATCCCCATTTGTTTAACAGGGATTTGCGGGCAGAATGGCGCACAAATCCCTGTTTTTCGGCACACAAATTCCCTAAATCAGCCCCTAGAATCTTAGTATTGCAGAGGAAAGAACTGTTTTAATTCTATACCATTAGATTTAGTATTAGTGCTTCTCCTCACCAGTAGCTTACTTTGTACTGTTATCTGAACCCCAGTATAGTAACACACAAATACAAGAATAACCTTCCCAACTAGTTGTAGCTGCCCAATGCACAATCACACACCTCCACATACATCCTTACCATCATACTCAGACACTCATGCACACAGCACACATACATTGCAGAACAGCCCAACCCATGCCTTCTTTTTTTTTCAACAGACCCCAAAGAATGCATACCAAAAAGCAAGTCTGTAGAAAGCAACGCAGAAGTAGAGCAAATGAAAATAAAAGTGTCAAAAATAAGCATCCATCTCTAGCAGAATGTGTACAAAAAGTTCAAACAAAAGATCTAATAGAGTTATTAAGCGAAAAAAACAAGCTTCCTGTACGAAAACTTTGCCTCCTCTTTCAAAATGTAAAACGAAACAGAAAGTGATTAACAAGAATTTAGCTACCACTACTGCTATCACTGCTCCTATAAATCTTGATGCAGTGGCAAGTAACCATACCAAAAAAAGTATTTTACAAAAAATGTTCTGCCACAGAGTCCTTCATAATCTTATAAAAACAGGAGAAAAATCATGCACAACCCTTAAAACCTACGGTAGAAAATTAATTTTAGAAGCTCTCATAGACAGTGCAATCCTTCTCAAAAGGAAGTTATTTATTTTAGTGTTAAACAGAATGAAACCACTAACAAAACTAACTACTAAACTACAAAAAAGACATCTCAATAAAAGGAATGTCAACAAAAATAACTTCTTAAATAGCAGTGGAGGTGAATGGAGTCACACCACGAGCACAGAACCATATTTCAATGAAGAAGCATTACAAACAAAAGCAAACAAACACAATTGCCATACATAGCATTGGACGAGGGTATGAAAAACCTAATAATACCATAATGGAACAATAAATGCTGCTTACAAAAATGTCCCCAGAAACCTCAGTATCACCTCTCCATCTGACTGAACCAAAACGTCCAGTGTACAAATGGCCATGCACGTCAATGTGTAACATTGACAAAAAATCTTTCAAATCTTTAAGCCAGTTCCTCAATCAGTATGTGAAAGACAAAGACAAATTCAAAATGAAACTACTACAAAATATGGATACCTGTCCAGTGCGCAATTACACAGGACTACAAGCACATTCTTTAACCTGCATTTCAGGACCTATTTGCAAAAGCACCTTCCATCATATCAAAATGATATAAACACATCATTCAACTATAAGAAATCTAGTCCATAAACTGTACTTTGCTAAAAGTCCAGCTTTAGCATTAGGCAATTTAAATAACAATCTTCTACATGGTACAGCCAAAGACCTACCTGAAGAAATAGAGCATATTCAGAGAAAATATTTTGGAACTGAAAGCCACTTACAAAATGCAATAGCTTTACAACAGACTAGGAACAATTCTACAAATGGCAACCTTCTACTACACATATAATATTTGAAAAGAAGATTTATTAACAGGTGTCTATACCACAAAAATAGGACCAAGGCTCATGGTTCATAAAGATTCCATTAAAAAGATATTTTTATTTAATTTTAACAATCTTAAAAATGATCATGTTACATAAAACTCAATGTCAAACACAAGAAAAACACATACTGTGGGTTGATTTTCAATAATTGTAACACTTCTCCGTGTGAACTTTCACACTGGACTATTTAGTCATATTTTAAGATGTTATAAGTGTATTTTTCAAACCCAACTTGTACACGTTTCTGTCCCTAAAACACAGACAAATGTAGGACATTCATCAGGGGTAAAATTGCTTGTTGTTAGGCGTTCCTTCGCACACTCACACACATCCCAGAACACCGCTAGCATTGCCACAACATCTCCCTCCTGCTCGCACAACAATCCTAGGGTACGAGACTCATGTGCTTTGGTTGCCCCGCAGGACCGATTACGGCGTGCCAGGTGCAATGTGCAGACTCGTCCGCATCCCTTTTTGCACTGGCAGTTGCCATGGAGATCACACGGCAGAAGGACCGGCAGAACCCTTCCGCATCGCTCAGCTGCTTCTAACGGTTCACGTGACTCACTGCGTCCATCACGTGATAGCAGTGTGCGTCACGTGACTAGGAAGCGCCCAATACAAAACGCCTGATACGCGAAGCAGCCTTCGCTTCTCAGCTGTCTTCTGGACCCTGTTTGGCGTTACGTCTTGTTTTGCTTCATTGGATTGCCTTGACCTCGGATTACTCACCTGGACTTCTTTGGATTACCCTTCTGCCTTTCTAATTGGAACTGTTGACTCGTTGCCGACTTCAGGACCGTCCTCCACTTTGCACTTGGAATTTCCCTCGGACACTCGTGTTTGTGATTCCATTAAGTTCTTGTTTCCTGGGAATTACGCTACGCAACCAAGCCTTCCACAGGTGGGCTATCCTACATTCACGCGTGGCACTGGTCCCTGCAGGACTTGGGACTGCCGCGCACTTGAGTCTCGAACCATCTCCAGCACATACGTTTTTCGCGTCCTGACCCATTGGATAGGTAAGACCCTTTTGAGTTGTTATATACTGTATTACTGTCATTGCCTTGTGCTTAATATCATTTCTCCTACAGCGGCATTGCGGTTGTCGAGCTCCCGTGGATCCAGGCAGCGACATCTCCCACCTGTGGCCCCAAAGGTCGCACAGGGAGTACTATTGAGTTTCCCTGTGCATCACTTGAGGACAGAGGTATCTACGGTCTACACGACTCACGTCAGAACAGACTGAGAAGCCTTATAGTCATGTTGGATCATGCAGGGATCCACGGACGAACCCTTGGCCGCGTTAGTCCAGGCCATTACAGTATTACGGGCAGACATGGCCGCGGCAAATACGGTCATACACCAAAGGCTAGACTCCATACAGAGCATTCAACATCCTGTCACTGCAGACCCCGAGTTCGGGGATGCGGTCGCTCCGCCTACACCGCCTCCGGTGCCTAGCGCCCCCACTCTGACTCCTGTAGTTCTCCCATCTCCCTTTCCTTTAGAAGCTCCTGACGCTATCATGGTGATCCCAAGAAATTCAGGACCTTCATCAATCAGTGCAAATTACACTTCTTGTATAGACCCCTTGCCTACCCTGACGCAACCACCAAAGCAGCCTTTACCTTATCGCATTTAGCGGGCACAGCCGCTGCCTGGGCTAACCCCTTGTTAGAGAATGACAGCCCTACTCTCTATGACTTCGACCTTCTTGTGACTGAGATGTCCTGAGTCTTCGACACCAGACACAAGGTTCAGTCTAGGGATTTAGAATTACTCGAGTTGACCCAGAGTAGGGGTTCACTAATAGACTATATTTGTCAAGGATGGCACTCAGTCAAGAGTGGCACAGGGCCCCCAGGTAGGGTTTGGGTGGCTGTGCTGATGTAAGGTGACAGATAAGTACCCACACAGCAGGAAACTACTCAAGAAAGAAAAGTAGGCAAATGTGGTTGTGAACAGAAAGGGGCAGAAAATACAAAGATACAAACCAACTGGATTCCATCTTGGGGTGTATGCAGATATGGAAAAAGAGTGTTCCACGGACCTTTGGAAACTCCAGCCTTCTGCACAGATTACTATTACAGAGGCCCACTCTGTCTGCTCATGGCTGGGGACAACAGCTGTGGGTGTCTGTTAAACAGAAAACGCGACAAGGGAAGGGGCAGAGGTTGCCTGCCGGAAACCAACAGTCAAGCTCTGTACAAAGGATCAACATAAGACACA
Organism: Ambystoma mexicanum; assembly: GCF_040938575.1. Classification (NCBI taxonomy): domain Eukaryota; kingdom Metazoa; phylum Chordata; class Amphibia; order Caudata; family Ambystomatidae; genus Ambystoma; species Ambystoma mexicanum. The sequence goes on from NC_090938.1 coordinate 842,312,155, forward strand.
AGAGAAACAAGAACAGAAATAACCAGGGACAAGGAAGTCTAAGAGAAATCTAGCAGAAGGGAATGAAGGAAAAAACAGTACAATAGAAATGGGTAAACTAAAGGGGAGGACAGAGGAGTCAAGGAAGAGAAGGACAGGGATCAAGAACAGGGGTTGCAAAGAAGGAAGAGAGCAAGGGTGCAGCAGCCAGGAAAGAGGGGGGCTGCAAACAAGGAAGCAGGGTTGCAGTACCGAATGGCACAAGGTACAGAAAAACTGTAGTGGATTGCAGAGGACTTTTGTAGGCTGCAAGGCAGAGAGTCCAGAGGAGCAGGACTGAGAGCTGTAGTAGGCGGCAGACAGAGAGCCCAGAGGAGTTGGGCAGCAAGGAGCGAACCCAAAGGAACAGGGCGTTGAGGCAGAGAGACCAGAGGGTCAGGGCTGAAAGCAGAAGAGAGTAGCAGTCTGCAAGGCAGGGAGCCCAGCGGAGCAGAGTAGCAAGGAGCGAGCTCAGAGGAGCAGAGCAGCGAGGCAGGGAGCCTGGAAGGCTATGACTGTAGGCAGCGGAGTGTAGCAGGCTGCAAGGCAGGAAGCCCAGAGGAGCAGGGCTGTGAGGCAGGGAGCCCAAAAAGCTAGGGCTGTAGGCAGCAGAGTGGAGCAGGGCTGTGAGGCAGGGAGCCCAAAAGGCTAGGGCTGTAGGCAGCAGGGTGTAGCAGGCTGCAAGGCAGGAAGTCCAGAGGAGCAGGGCTGTGAGGCAGGGAGCCCAAAAGGCTAGGGCTGTAGGCAGCAGGGTGTAGCAGGCTTCAAGACAGGGAGCCCAGAAAGAGCACTGGAACAAAAGCAGGATAATGCAGCAGCAGGAACAGCATACAAATTCGCGTCAAAAGGCAAAAAGGGGCTGGGAGGACTGTTGATGCAAGAGACTGAGCTCCTGCACGCAGCTGCTTAAATACCGCCCTGCCATGTACTGAGGCAGGCTAATTGGCAGCACCTGGAGCAGCACACCTGAATACAATCTGCCTCCTCCCTCTCTGGTCCTGAGATGGTGGAAGCAGCACTGATCCCTAGGCTAGTGCTTCTGGGGATTGTGGTTCCAATGCTGACAAATGGGAATGGCCAGGAATTGAAAGCTGTAGCAAGGTGCATTGTGGTACATGTAGTTAGTTGAGTTGAATAAGAAAGCACCAAAGTCACGCAAATGGGAATTAAGTACCAAGTGTGAATAGGGGTTGTTCCAAGAGTATTCTGAAGATAAATGAATAACAAATAGTCCATGATGGTTGCCAATGTGTGCGCCCATGGCGCAGGCATGACAGTATGCCCCTCTCCAGGCCCCTCTCCAGACTCCCTGAAGACTGACCAACAAGAAGAGTAAGACCAAGACCTGCCACGCCGTGAAAAAGTCTTATACCAAAAAGGCACATCATGAAGCACCAAAAACTGTTTAAGGCTGCAAGGTGAGAGTCTTGAAGGGAGGAGACAATACCAATGTTCCGAACCTTTGAGGTAGAAGTCAGAAAGGACAAAGTCTTAAGGGCACAAAACCCAACAGTGCGTTCATGAACTGAGAGACCGTGAAGATCTGCTGCAGGCTCCATGGCATATATGTCTTTGAAAGTAGTGGTTTTCCTTAGGGCTGGCAACGGTACAGTGCTGAAAGGTGGAACCAGAGATACAGCTTAATAGGTTGCTTTAGGAGAGTCTTCCAAATATTCAGAAGCAGCAATAGCAACATTAAGATTTCCAGCAGGGACTTCAGGAGTCACAAATGTTGCAGGGACTTCAGAAGCCACTGCAGCTGGGAGATCATGAATGGCAGTAGGAAGTTCAGGTGCTGTAGCAGCTGGGAGTATAGGTGCCACTGGAGTACCAGCGGGCAGGGACGCAACTGAGACTGAAGGAGTACAGCATGGTAGTTTAGTTGCTGCAGAGGCACCAGCAGGAACAACCGGAGCTGTAGCCTTAATAGGAGAGCTGTTAACTGGCGTTGCAACAGGTACTGTTCTTGCAGGCAGAGAGGAAAGGGGTGCTTCAACTGCAGTAAGAGTGATGTGAGATGCTGCTTCAGTAGCAGACAAAGACAACAGGGTAAATTATGGCTCAAAGAGCCAGGTTAGCAACTGCCTTCCCAAACCGTAGGGAATAGCTGATACACAGGAAACGGTATGCTGGGGAAAGATTCATCAACTTGCCGGTAAGGGCAAGACCAAACAATTAATGATATTTCTGTGGACCGTGGTCCTGTCCTCTTGGACACAGGGTGTGAAGCTGGTCTGGTGCGGGGATGAAAGTGAGGGCAACCAGCACAAATATGCAAAAGTGCGAGAGGGGAATTCAATCTCGCATTTTTAAATCTAGGCAGCTGAAGGCGACCAGCCTTAGGGACCTCTGAACGCCCAGCATCGTGCCTCCGGGAGCAGCCGACTTCAGTTTCAGGCGATCCACTTTGCCGCCTGTTATCGCTGCCCTAGTAAGAGGACAGACACTATTCAATAGAACATGAAGATTGATCTTGTCCTGAAGAAGATGGTCGTTAATCAGTCATGAACCATCGAAACCGGTCGACCTTACCTGTTGTGGCTCCACCACAACATTTTATGATACCCCCAAGACCAATAGGGGTTACTGCATAAAATTGAGAGAAAACCCAAAAAGTATTGGTTTTCCCATCCCACACCAAGTGGGACAGTGCATTTTTTTAGTGATTATTCGGTACTTTGGTAATCACCCCCTTGGATAACCACCCTTTTTGCAAGGAACTCTCTAGTCATTATTGTTAAAATAAAGTTACATGACAAATCCAATGTCTCAATCTTCGCAGTTTTGATTGCCAGCTGCCTAGATTTAAAAATGCGAGATTGAATTCCCCTCTCGCACTTTTGCATATTTGTGCTGGTTGCCCTCACTTTCATCCCCGCACCAGACCAGCTTCACACCCTGTGTCCAAGAGGACAGGACCACGGTCCACAGAAATATCATTAATTGTTTGGTCTTGCCCTTACCGGCAAGTTGATGAATCTTTCCCCAGCATACCGTTTCCTGTGTATCAGCTTCAGTAGCAGATTCAGGAGTACTAGCAGGAGGAGCAGCGGAGATTGGGCTTGCAGATTCTGTAACAGGTAGCATGGCTGACGGAGGATCAGGAAAGGGTAGGCTTTCTGATGGCTGGCCTTCAAAGTCTTGTGTGCTCCGGTGGATAGATGGGTCTGGGGTATTGACTGTTGGCAAAGCTGGATTCCAGACAGGTACTGGATATAGTTCAGGATCTGACACATGGTCTGGTGCACAAAAGTCCATAGAAGCAGAGTACCTCTCTGACTTGGTCACCTCTTTAGAGGCTGTAAGTGTGAGTAAAGGACCGCCATCAAGGGTAAGAACGGGACAATCCTTTGACTCAGCAGGATGTCCAGCCAGATGATTACACTTGATTTGTGGTGTAATGGCAGTGTGAGTGATTTGGCCCACCGGAGGAGTTAATTCTTCACTATCTGAGCAACAGCCTTAGTTACTGTGGCTAGTAAGTGAATGAGCTGTGTCAAGCTTTAGAAGGTATGCATATGCCAGGTTCAGGTCTTCCATCTGCTCTGTATAAGTCTGTATCCTTTTCTGTATTACCCTTCCAGGCCTTATCATGCCAATCTTTAAAGACAGAATGTCGGGTGTTGGGCATAGTGCCAGATGGTCTGGTAAATTGTGTCCCTTTGCTAGATTCTTACAATGCAAATAGACAAATTCATCATAGAGGTCTTCGGTTTGTCTTTTTAGAGTTGTTCTTGTAACTGGTATGTTCCATTAGCCTGTTCTACAGCTTCAGAATCTGGTGTAGCAGAAAATTCGGGTGTTGCAATAGGAAGACTGACCTTAGAGTTATGGTGGTTAGTAGTTACTGGGGAAGCATTAAGACAACCGATGGTCAGTATTGGTCTTTTGTACCCAGGGCAAGCTGCACTAACCTCAGGATACTGAATGCCTTGTCCTGTTAAATGAGTGTTACCAGCAGTCTGGGGAGGTTGTGTAGCTTGCCAAGCTGATCTTGAGCATATCACTTTGGCAACAGCGTACTCCGGTTGAGAGTCTGCCACAATGAGTGCAATATCCTTGGCTGTAGCAGTGTTACGACATTGGTCCTGAGACAGGGTGGCCTGGGATAAAGGAATACAAGGTACGTGTACCGGCTGAATGTCGAATGCAGTGTCAGAAGAAATTCCAGAAACCGCATGAGTGTTATCCACTGGTTGGGCTAACAAAATCTGCAGGAATTCATTTTCTTGCTGTATTTCTTCTACAGATAGAGACTGCGGATCATAGTTGCAAATGTCATAGTAGTTACACATAGAAGGGTCAGCGAGCCAGTGAGTGTAGTACTGTGCCTGTAAACCTTTGTTTACTAGGACAAGTCTGTCTTTTAAACTAGGGTTCTTGTTTGCAGTCCTTAAGAAAACTTTAGATTTTTGCAGAGGTTTCTTGACTCGAATGGAAAGCATCCTTGATCTGTGTGTGCCTTTCCTGCCTATGGAACAAGAATATTTTGGCTCTTGCATTCTGTCAAGGATGGCACTCTGTCAAGAGTGGCACAGGGCCCCCAGGTAGGGTTTGGGTGGCTGTGCTGATGTAAGGTGACAGATAAGTACCCACACAGCAGGAAACTACTCAAGAAAGAAAAGTAGGCAACTGTGGTTGTGAACAGAAAGGGTGTAATGTTCGTGAGGACGATTCATTCCCCTTCTACTTATTCCAAGATGGCCGCACCGGGTTATGAACGTGGCGGCTCCAGCAACGGTCTAGTTGTTTCCCTGCTTCGAGTCACACAGGAAGCGGAAGTCGACTTCTCCTCGGCATATCATCCGGGAAGTCCAGGATACCGGCGCGTTGCTACTCTCTTAGGAGTATACGGACGCTCAGTGAGTATAGCTTATCAGCTCCTTATCAGCTCCTTATCTCATTGTTTATCTCTCCTCTCTTTCTTTCCGTACCTGGTTGCCTTCATCATCTATTCTACGTTTGTTCTCAGAATCCGGATCACGATCGGATCAAGGCTATCGCATTTTTTACAAATAAGCCACGCCCTCTCAGTGCGCGGCTCATCTTGACATTTTCACATTTTTCTCTTGAAGGTAGAATTCATTATTGAACAATTCAGTTCTACCACCTGTCCTTCTTTTCTGTCTTAATTCTTTTATATATTGCTTCCCAGAACGTCCAGTTTCTTACGAAGAAATAGTTCTTGAACAGGTTCGGCTCCCCTGGTCCCTCAACTACAAACTCTTTGTCTAAGTGTTTAAATGGTAATTCCTGATCCTTCATTCTCATCACCATTTCTTATTGTGTTACTTTCTCCTCTTTCAACTGAATCTCATAACTCTACCCTTATATCAATCCAGCATTTAATCAACATCTAACGTCACCATTGGAACCCGAGGTCCATCAGTTCCCCTGATTCGCTTTGCCTATACCAACGATCCCTAGCAGCTCTGCACAGGGTTTTTTCCCCCACGAGGGTTTCCCTGGTTTTTCCTCGGTCGCCAAGTATCTTACTGGGCTCCGAAGGAGGAGTCAGGGGGATTCCTATTTTCTACCTGGGTTCAGCTTATCATTCTGGCTAAATTAAAACCGGATACATCTCTGGAGGTACGAGCTGGTCGATTCGTCCACTTCCAGGTAGGAGATTCCACGTTTCCTATGTTGCAATGTTTAAAGACTGATTTAGTGTTGAGAACGATTGATAGTGATCATTACAGATAGCAACGCCTAAAAAAAAAAAATATTCCTGTTGTCTTTGGTCATTGCAACAAGGAGTCTGGAAAATCCTCATAATGGATTCCCAACAACAACAACAGCAGATCCAACAGTTGATCTCTGCTGTGCAATCCTTAACCACTGAAGTTCAACAACTCCAGCAGGAGAATGCTGCCTTAAGGCAGAATCAACAACAGGCATCTCAGCAGATAGCTCAACAAGTAGCACAACATACTACTGCCTCACGAGTTCCACATTGTTCGGAGGTTCCCCCAGGACCTCTTCCGGGAGGTCAATTCGATGGGAATCCCCATAAGGTGAAAGAATTTTTAGATTCCTGTTACGTTCAATTTGCCTTTAAAAATGCCTTCTTTCATACTGATTGGGATCGTGTGGGTTATATGGTGTCTCAAATGACTGGTTCAGCTTTAGCCTGGGCCACACCTCTAATTACCAGCAATAATCCCATACTAGACTCCCATACGGCATTTTGTAATAGTATTCGTACTATGTTTGGTCGGCAGGAGATTAGAGTAGCTTCCCAAGAACACTTACTAGATTTAAAACAGGGAAATTCTGACATTTTGGCCTATATAACTAGATTTAAACAAATGGCCAGCGAAACCACTTGGTCCGATGATGCACAAATCACGATCTTTAGGAGGGGACTGTCGGAAGAGTTGAAGGATGAATTGTCCAGGGTGCCTCGTTCTTCTTCTTTGACTGAGCTTATTGCATTGGTCCTTCAGATTGATTATCGTATGAAGGAATGCATCAGTGAAAGAAGGAAAGGACGAATGCCTCGTTTTTCTGCTAATATTCCTGCTGCTCCACGAGTTTCATCTACAGATGAACCCATGCAATTAGGTACAACAGGCAGAGGGCCACTTTCCCCTGAAGAACGGAGTCGAAGACGATCCCATGGTTTGTGTATGTATTGCGGTTCCAATACCCACACTGTACAGGAGTGTACAATCGCACCACCAAGGAGATCGGGAAACGCAAACGCCCGACCGTAAGGGGAACCACGGTTTGGGATCCTATGATTAAACAAGGTTCCTCACAAATTGTCCATACATCTACTTGTAACAATCCCTCGGATACTACCATGGTGATTGTAAAGGTATCTCTAACCTTTGGGAAACAAGTCTTACAAGATATCCCGGTCCTTATCGATAGTGGTGCTGCTGGGAATTTTATCGATGATCATTGGGCCTCTTCTCATGGTATCCCACGGTCCTGTAAGATAGAATCTATTCCTGTGGAAAGCGTTGATGGCAGTCCTTTGACATCTGTACCCATTACGGATCACACTGGTTCCCTGCTTATGTCTATCTCTTCTCATCAAGAACTCATAATTTTAGACATCATTCGGGCAGCTCACCATCCTATTATTTTGGGCATACCATGGCTTAGGAAGCATAATCCCTTTATTAACTGGACAGCTGGGTCTTTCTTTTTGGGTTCCGAATTTTGTCTCGGCCACTGCATAAAAGATCAACAAGAGGTTCTGTTGGAAACCAATTCCGCCGCTCCTGAACTCCAGGGAATCACTACTCTTAATCAAATCACAGGTCTTCCCAACATGTACCATCAATATCAAGAAGTCTTTTCCACCTTTGAGTATTCACAGTTACCACCCCATAGACGAGACGATTGTGCTATCGATCTAATACCTGATCAACCTTTACCCTTTGGTCGAATGTACATTTTATCTCACAACGAAAAAGAGGTCCTACGAGAATATCTTAGAGTAAATCTCATGAATGGGTTGATCACTGAATCTACTTCACCGGCAGCTGCATCACTATTTTTTGTTTCTAAACGGAACACAACGGAACTACGTCCCTGTATAGATTTCCGAGGTCTCAATAAAATCACTATCCCAGACAAATATCCGATGCCCCTGATACCAGATATTCTGGAAGCAGTCAGGGGGGCAAATTTATACACCAAATTGGATCTCAAGGGAGCATACCATCTGATAAGGATCAAGGCCGGAGATGAATGGAAAACGGCATTCCGGACACCCTTTGGTCATTACCAATACCGAGTTATGCCGTTTGGACTCTCTAATGCCCCGGCGATTTTTCAACGCTTTATGGATCATCTCTTCGCTGATCTACTCTTACATAATGTAATTGTATATCTAGACGATATTTTGGTATTCTCTAAAACTCTACAGGACCATGTTAAACATGTGGAAGAGGTTCTTCGTCGTCTTCATCAAAATCACCTATTCTGCAAACTGGAGAAATGCTACTTTCATCAATCTCAAGTCATTTACTTAGGTTATGTGCTATCGGCAAAAGGAGTAGCTATGGACCCAGAGAAGGTCTCTGCTGTATTGGATTGGCCTATCCCAAACTCAGGGAAAGACATTCAGCGGTTTATCGGCCTTGCCAATTTTTACCGACGATTTATCCCGGGATTTTCAAGCCTGACTAAACCTCTGACTAATCTTCTAAAAAAGGGGGTATCCTTTTCTTGGCCTGAGATTACAGATCAAGCCTTTAAGAAACTTAAGGATCTGTTCACGTCCGCCCCTGTTTTACAGACACCTGATCAGAATCGCCAGTTTATTGTGCAGACTGATGCTTCTCAATATGCTTTGGGAGCAGTTCTTCTTCAGTCTGATAATTCCGAACAGGAACATCCAGTGGCATACTTATCTAAGACATTGGCACCTGCAGAACTAAATTACACGGTATTGGAGAAAGAGCTGTTAGCCATCAAAAGGGCTTTCGAAGAATGGCGACACTTACTACTTGGAGCTAAGTACCCGGTAGAAGTTCGAACAGACCATCACAATCTTCGTATTCTCCAGTACGCCCAGACTTGTAATAGTCGTCAGGCCCGGTGGGCTCATTTTTTTTCTCCTTTTAGGATCACTTTCTCCTTCATACCTGGGAAAGATAACATAATTGCTGATGCTTTATCATGTAAGGAACAGCTCCCTAATGATTCCTTTAGATCTGAACCGATTTTTCCTAGGATGGCATTAGGGATACATACTTCCCATGACTTCCTGATACATCTGAAGCATCAATCTGAATCAGTTGGAAAATCAGGAATCTCACTAGTGACACTACCTACATTGGTCAAAGAGGATGGATGTTATTTCCTTGGTCATCGAGCCTTCATCCCTACAACCTCCCTCCAGAAGGAGGTATTGGATATGTGTCACAAATCTAAGGTAGCAGGACATCGTGGAATAACTTCAACATACGAAATGGTTTCCCGTTGGTTCTGGTGGCCAACTTTACGGGAGAACATAAAAGAATACATTGGATCTTGTCCAGACTGTCTTCAGAACAAGTCTTCCCGAAGGTCTCCATTGGGATTACTGGTCAAGATGCCCCTTCCATCTCATCCCTGGCAAATAATTTCAACGGATTTTATCGTTGATCTTCCTCCCTCAAAGGGGTGTTCGGCAATAATGGTGGTGATCGATTCTTTTACGAAGATGGCTCACTTTATACCTCTCACCGGAATTCCTACAGCGGCCGTTATGGCCCGTATCTTCATTAATCACATTTTTGCATTACATGGCCTACCAGATACAATTATATCTGATCGTGGAACGCAGTATACCTCACTCTACTGGAAACACATCTGTCAACATCTTGGGATTTCCCGTGCCCTTAGTTCCGGTTACCATCCCCAATCCAATGGTCAGACGGAACGTCTCAATCAAACTCTAGAGGGATATCTAAGGAATTACATTTCGGCAGCTCAGGATAACTGGAAGGAATTACTTCCATTGGCAGAGTATGCTTACAATAACTCTTATCACTCTTCCATTCGCACGTCTCCTTTTTTTTGTTCTTATGGATTCAAACCCTCAACATTTCCGATTCTGAAACGATTGGAACACAGAATTCCTGACGTAGATCAGTTAATGAATCAAATCAGACAAGGTCACAAGAAGGCTAAAGACGTCCTATTACAAACCCAGGATAGAATCAAGAAATTTGCTGATCGTTCTCGTTCTCCGGCACCAATCATCAAATCAGGAGATAGGGTGTGGTTGTCTTCACGATTCCTCCCTAGACACCTGGTACCATCTAAATTGTCTCCAAGATACTTTGGCCCTTTTCGGGTGGACAAACCGATTGGCAGTGCTGCCTTTAGACTTATTCTTCCTGATACCTGGTCTCGTATTCACCCTGTTTTCCATGTTTCTCAATTGAAACCAGACAATCGAAATTCTTTTCATCCAAAGATAACAACTCGCCCTCCTCCTGTTTTGACCCCATCTGGTCCTGAGTTTGAGGTGAAAGAAATTTGTGATTCTCGTATTCATCGAGGACATTTACAATATTTGATTGATTGGAAGGGTTATTCCCCTTCAGATCGTACCTGGGAGTCAGAAGACACTGTACATGCACCACGCCTTGTTAAACTATTCCACTCCAGACACCCTGACAAGCCGGGAGGGGCTGGACCTAAGAAGGGGCATACTGTAATGTTCGTGAGGACGATTCATTCCCCTTCTACTTATTCCAAGATGGCCGCACCGGGTTATGAACGCGGCGGCTCCAGCAACGGTCTAGTTGTTTCCCTGCTTCGAGTCACACAGGAAGCGGAAGTCGACTTCTCCTCGGCATATCATCCGGGAAGTCCAGGATACCGGCGCGTTGCTACTCTCTTAGGAGTATACGGACGCTCAGTGAGTATAGCTTATCAGCTCCTTATCAGCTCCTTATCTCATTGTTTATCTCTCCTCTCTTTCTTTCCGTACCTGGTTGCCTTCATCATCTATTCTACGTTTGTTCTCAGAATCCGGATCACGATCGGATCAAGGCTATCGCATTTTTTACAAATAAGCCACGCCCTCTCAGTGCGCGGCTCATCTTGACATTTTCACATTTTTCTCTTGAAGGTAGAATTCATTATTGAACAATTCAGTTCTACCACCTGTCCTTCTTTTCTGTCTTAATTCTTTTATATATTGCTTCCCAGAACGTCCAGTTTCTTACGAAGAAATAGTTCTTGAACAGGTTCGGCTCCCCTGGTCCCTCAGCTACAAACTCTTTGTCTAAGTGTTTAAATGGTAATTCCTGATCCTTCATTCTCATCACCATTTCTTATTGTGTTACTTTCTCCTCTTTCAACTGAATCTCATAACTCTACCCTTATATCAATCCAGCATTTAATCAACATCTAACGTCACCATTGGAACCCGAGGTCCATCAGTTCCCCTGATTCGCTTTGCCTATACCAACGATCCCTAGCAGCTCTGCACAGGGTTTTTCCCCCCACGAGGGTTTCCCTGGTTTTTCCTCGGTCGCCAAGTATCTTACTGGGCTCCGAAGGAGGAGTCAGGGGGATTCCTATTTTCTACCTGGGTTCAGCTTATCATTCTGGCTAAATTAAAACCGGATACATCTCTGGAGGTACGAGCTGGTCGATTCGTCCACTTCCAGGTAGGAGATTCCACGTTTCCTATGTTGCAATGTTTAAAGACTGATTTAGTGTTGAGAACGATTGATAGTGATCATTACAAAGGGGCAGAAAATACAAAGATACAAACAAACTGGATTCCCTCTTGGGGTGTATGCAGATATGGCAAAAGAGTGTTCCACGGACCTTTGGAAACTCCTGCCTTCTGCACAGATTACTATTACAGAGGCCCAATCTGTCTGCTCATGGCTGGGAACAACAGCTGTGGGTGTCTGTTAAACAGAAAACGCGACAAGGGAAGGGGCAGAGGTTGCCTGCCGGAAACCAACAGTCAAGCTCTGTACAAAGGATCAACATAAGACACAAGATAGACACGAACAGAAATAACCAGGGACAAGGAAGTCTAAGAGAAATCTAGCAGAAGGGAATGAAGGAAAAAACAGTAAAATAGAAATGGGTAAACTAAAGGGGAGGACAGAGGAGTCAAGGAAGAGAAGGACAGGGATCAAGAACAAGGGGTTGCAAAGAAGGAAGAGAGCAAGGGAGCAGCAGCCAGGAAAGAGGGGGGCTGCAAACAAGGAAGCAGGGTTGCAGTACCGAATGGCACAAGGTACAGAAAAACTGTAGTGGATTGCAGAGGACTGTTGTAGGCTGCAAGGCAGAGAGTCCAGAGGAGCAGGACAGAGCTGTAGTAGGCAGCAGACAGAGAGCCCAGAGGACTAGGGCAGCAAGGAGCGAACCCAAAGGAACAGGGCGTTGAGGCAGAGAGACCAGCGGGTCAGGGCTGAAAGCAGAAGAGAGTAGCAGGCTGCAAGGCAGGGAGCCCAGCGGAGCAGAGTAGCAAGGAGCGAGCTCAGAGGAGCAGAGCAGCGAGGCAGGGAGCCCGGAAGGCTATGGCTGTAGGCAGCGGAGTGTAACAGGCTGCAAGGCAGGAAGCCCAGAGGAGCAGGGCTGTGAGGCAGGGAGCCCGAAAAGCTAGGGCTGTAGGCAGCAGAGTGGAGCAGGGCTGTGAGGCAGGGAGCCCAAAAGGCTAGGGCTGTAGGCAGCAGGGTATAGCAGGCTGCAAGGCAGAAAGCCCAGAGGAGCAGGGCTGTGAGGCAGGGAGCCCAAAAGGCGAGGGCTGTAGGCAGCAGAGTGTAGCAGGCTGCAAGACAGGAAGCCAGGAGGAGCAGGGCTGAGAGGCAGGTAGCCCAAAAGGCGAGGGCTGTAGGCAGCAGAGTGTAGCAGGCTGCAAGGCAGGATGCCCAGAGGAGCAGGGCTGTAGGCAGCAGGGTGTAGCAGGCTGCAAGACAGGGAGCCCAGAAAGAGCACTGGAACAAAAGCAGGAAAATGCAGCAGCAGCCGGAACAGCATACAAATTTGCGTCAAAAGGCAAAAAGGGGCTGAGAGGACTCTTGATGCAAGAGACTGAGCTCCTGCAGGCAGCTGCTTAAATACCGCCCTGCCCTGTACTGAGGCAGGCTAATTGGCAGCACCTGGAGCAGCACACCTGAATACAATCTGCCTCCTCCCTCTCTGGTCCTGAGATGGTGGAAGCAGCACTGATCCCTAGGGCTTCTGGGGATTGTGGTTCCAATGCTGACGAATGGGAATGGCCAGGAATCGATAGCCGTTGCAAGGTGCATTGTGGTACATGTAGTTTGTTGAGTTGAATAAGAAAGCACCAAAGTCACGCAAATGGGAATTAAGTACCAAAGTGTGAATAGGGGTTGTTCCAAGAGTATTCTGAAGATAAATGAATAACAAATAGTCCATGATGGTTGCCAATGTGTGCGCCCATGGCGCAGGCATGACAATATTACACACTTCAACCAATTTGGTCGCAGAAACCTCATGGCCAGAAAGTAAATGGGCGGTGTTTTTTTACAGGGGTCTGAATAACCCTATGAAGGATGCCCTTTCAGTGGTTCCCTCTTTGCCCACTCAGTACCAAGAACTAGTTGATCTGGCGTTACAGGTAGACGCACGCCGGTCTGAGCGCAGGGCCGAGTTGGGGTTTTCTCAATCAGCAACCGTCACTCCCCCCGCCTCTGCCTCTGAGGAACCCATGCAAGGGTTGGGGAATACGGAGTCCCAGTACCTCGTTAGAGAGAGAACGGAGGAGGGTGGACAATGCATGTTTTTATTGTGGATTAACAGGACATTACGTTAAGGAATTTCCACGACGTCCAAAAAAGGGCCAGGTTTTTCGGACTGCTCGACCCTAAATCCGGGGCCTAGGTCGAGCACCCAACCGTCATCCTCGGCCACACCTCCTGCTTTTGGTCGTATACAACCCGTCTATGTGCAGGCCGTCCTTCGTCCCTCTTCAAGTGTTTCTCACTCAGTCATGATAATCATAGATTCCGGTGCCACAGGAAACTACATAGACATTTACTTAGCTCACTCACTCAACTTGCCCCTAGTGGTTAAGACCCGACCCGAACCGGTGCAAGCCATGGACGGTACTGCCTTGATTTCCGGCCCTATTAAGCACCAAACAGCCCCTCTCTTATTGACCATACAGGACATCCACACGGAGACAATGAGTTTTGATCTGATTTCCATGCCCCAGTTTGGCCTTATATTGGGAATACCCTGGTTACGAGAGCATAATCCACTCATGGATTGGAAAATGGGTACTGTTCTCTTCGAATCAGACATCTGTCAAAACTACTGTCTCCTGGCACATCATGAGGTCGACACACCATCACAGGCCCTGGGCGCTATTGCTCATCTCACATTGGAAGACAATGGCCCGTGTCTGCGGGAACACACACTATTGGGGTGGTCGCCAGCGGGGTTCCGCCTGAGTACAGGGATTACGAGACGGTGTTTGATCGTGGCTTCTCTGAGGTGCTTCCTCAACACCGGGCTTATGACTGCCCAATAGAACTAGTCCCTGATTCTGCCATTCCCTCGGGTAGGATATACTCCCTATCTCCCTCAGTGTCATGACCCGGCAAAATTGCCCCTTCTGGACCTCATGGTCATTGTCACGAAGGGCTTGGACTCCTTGTTCCTCCCAAAATGGCCGTACCACGCTCCGTGCTACGCACTAGCTTTCACATCGTGGCACGTACTATAAATTGGTCACGCCCCAGCGGGTCCGCGCGTCTCAACGCTATCTTCGGTAGTGACCCGACGTGTGCTTTCTCTCTCCATTGGTTTCCTTTGATCCTCTTACTTCCTTCCTTGCCTTTTATCCTGTTCCTGGATTTCCCCCCCCTACTTACTCGTTCATCGCTAATCCTGGATACCCTGGAACCACAAACTTCCCGGAACTCTGAACGCGTCCTGCAACCTGACGAGGCTCGGGCGAGCCTATTCAAGACCCGAACCATCCACAGGAAGAGTCCTGCGGCCGAACAAGGGAGATCCCGATCACAGGTGAGACGGGGGAGATTTACGACAGTTTGAGACGCCAAATGATCAATACGGATTCTACCATGGAGAATGCTATTCAGGACCTGATGCGCGGAATGCAAGAACTTTCCACAGAGATGCAGAATTTAAAAGCCGAGAATGCGGCGCTAAGACAGCTTGTCTTGTCACGTGACTCCGCGAACAAGGACAGCGTATTATTGGGAGGAGTGGTTGATAAATACGACGGTTCAACAAAGACCTTACATGGATTCCTGGATTCTTGTTTGGTACATTTTACCTTCAAGCCCTACTATTTCTCAACTCCTAGGGCTAAGGTGGGCTTCATAATATCGCATCTTTCCGGTAATGCCCTTACATGGGCCACTCCTTTACTCAATTCAGGGGATGCTCTCCTGGATGATTATGAAGGGTTCATCGCGGAACTCAAGACCATGTTCGAACGTCCAGAGCTGGTCCACGGTGCTCAAGAGAAGTTACTTGACTTCCAACAAGGATCCCGAGACATGTTTACCTATGTTACCAGATTCAAACAGCTAGCCAAAGAGGCGGACTGGCCCCTGGAAGCCAGTTTTACCTTGTTTCGCAGAGGTCTAAATGAAGAGATTAAGGACGAGTTAGCCAGGGTGGCACGTCCTAGTTCATTCCAGGCCCTCCTGGACTTGTCTATGCAAATAGACTTCAGAATCCAAGAAAGAAAGGCCAAAAAGAAGAAGAATAAAGTCTCAATTCAAAGAAACTCCCCAGAGAATACTACAAGGACAGAATCTGCCAAGAATCCGAGCACTGATTCTGAACCCATGCAACTTGTAGCCTTTCGTGGACCAATTTCCCCGCAGGAAAGGTGAAGAAGGATACACACAGGCTTATGCATGTATTGTGCCTCAGATAAACATCTAGTTAAAGAGTGTCCTCTGGCTCCTCTCCGACGCTCGGGAAACGCCAGCTCCCGATCCTAAATGGAGCAAGGTTTCGGGAGAGCGATGTTTGCTGCACATCAATTCCATCCTTGAACTCTCCTGGACAAAACAAATTGGTGAAATTACAGGCCTTTTTATCGCCATCCAAGGACAAGGTCTACCCCATACTGGCCTTGGTGGATTGTGGAGCAATGGGAGTCTTCATTGATCAAGATTGGGTCAGAAGTCAAAACATTCCATATGAAGCAAGAAGTTTTTCACAGCCAGTGGAAGCAATTGACGGAAGGCCTCTTTCCTCAGGACCCATAAGTCTGCAAACAAGGGAGATCCATCTTTCCATAAATCATCATCAAGAAAGGATTGTGTTTGACATTATAAAATCAGCCCATTACCCCTTGGTTCTGGGCATGCCCTGGTTACAAAGGCACAATCCATATATTAACTGGACGGCCGGATCCTTATTCCTGGGCTTGGAGTTCTGTATGAACCATTGTTTAAACCTGGATACCTCAATCACAGCTCCTATAAGTCTACCAAGGTGTCCAGAGACACCACTCATGGTTTCCAATATTGTACAAGTTCCAGAGATCTATCAAGGGTATGCTGATGTATTCTCTACTGCCATTGTTCAAGCCTTACCTCCACATAGACCCGAAGACTGTGCCATAGATACTGAACCCTCAGCAGTGATTCCCTTTGGCAGGATGTTTATCCTTTCAGAACCCGAAAAGAGAGCCCTCCGGGAATACCTAGACACTAATCTTGAGAACCGCACCATAAGACCTTCAAAATCACCAGCTGGTGCTTCATTGTTCTTCGTTCCAAAAAAGGATACCAAAGAGCTCAGACCTTGCCTGGACTATCGGGGCCTAAATCAATACACCCTGAAAGACAGATACCCACTACCCCTGATCTCGGATATCCTTGAAGCTGTGAGAGGTGCAGTGATATTCACGAAACTGGATCTCCGAGGTGCTTACCATTTGATCCGTATCCGGGAAGGAGACAAATGGAAAACAGCCTTTAGAACACCCTTTGGTCACTTTGAATACCTAGTCATGCCCTTTGGTCTGACTATTGCTCCCGCAGTCTTCCAGCGTTTTATGGATAGGGTGTTCTCTGAAATGTTATTTCTCAATGTTATCGTCTACTTGGATGACATATTGATCTTCTCCAAGGACTCCTTGAAACATGAAGAACATGTAAAAGCAGTACTTCAATGTCTCCGTGAAAATCAACTCTTAGCCAAACCAGAAAAATGTTTGTTTCATGTTACATCAGTTCACTATCTGGGATTTGTCCTCAGTTCAGAAGGAATTAGTATGGACCCTTCAAAGGTGAAGGCCATACTGGCTTGGCCCGCCCCAACATCTGTTAAGCAAATACAACCCTTCCTGGGGCTTGCCAACTTCTACCGGAAATTCATTCCCACCTTTTCCCAGATTGTTCAACCCATTGTTAATCTCCTGAAGAAAGACGTTCCATTTAACTGGTCTATACCACAAGACAAGGCATTCCAAAGCTTGAAAGAAGAATTCACTCAGGCCCCCATCCTGGCCCAACCTGACATAAATCGTCCTTTTCTAGTGGAAACTGATGCCTCCAATTACGCCATAGGAGCAGTTTTAAAACAAGAATCCGATGATAAGTTGGAACATCCCATTGCTTACCTTTCACGGACCCTGAACACCAGGGAGACTCACTACTCATTTCTGGAGAAGGAGTTATTGGCTATTCGTCATGCCTTCACTGAATGGAGACATTTACTCCTGGGTGCTAAATATCCAGTTCAAGTCCGTACTGATCACCGAAATCTTCAGGTCCTACAATCCATGGAGTGCAGGAACAGTAGACAAGCTCGATGGGCCTATGTTAGGGAGAATTCTCTGTTTAGGCTGAATTTCCCTACCTAGTGAGTCCCCCAGCAGCTTTGCTGGATTTCTGGGGTTTAATTTTTTTCTCCTGCCAAGAGTGAGACTCTTTTACCCTCACTCTTGGACATGTTGAAGTGTGTTTTCTTGGTTAAACCTTGTGTTGAATGGGCTATGGGGTCTTTTACTCCATAGGGCCTCATGTATTTTTGTGATGTGGGTCACACAGCACCCTCTGTGCCGTGACCCAGGGGTGTCCTAGGGACTCCCCAACATAGACTCCATACCCTGGGACTGACTACTGTCTCCCAGGGCATGTAAAGTCACCAAAGACTTTGCTAGTCTTGAATCCTGAACAGAACCAGTACAAACCATCATATTGTGGACGTACTGGCTGGGGCAATTCGATTGCCCCAGGGTCTGTTAGTCGAGGGGGCACGTCTCCGTCCCCCCTGATCGAGTTTTGGCTGGTGGCAGTGGAAACTACTTTTTATATTCGACCGCGAATATTTCCCTATGGGATTTCCCATTGTTTTAGGCTAACACATTTAATTATTTATTTACGGTAGCCTTAAACATACCGCCGGTTTATATATTTATTTTTATAACTCCGGTTGGGACTTTTTGCCAAAACTTGATTCTAAAATGGCGTTGGTGTTCGCCTCTGTAACTCTGACCCAAAGTGGAGCCCTTTGTTCCACTTTTGGCGGGCTTCTCCACAGAAGCCCTCCAAAGTGGTGCCACTCTGTCTGGGGTACTTAGGAGGGGTGGAGGGGGATTTAGGCACCCTGGACTGAGTTACCTTGGTAACTCAAGTCGCACTCCGTCCTGATTGGCCCAAGTGGTGAGCCGCCCGGCTCACCACTTAGCATGTTTGAGTGACAGCTAGGCTGGGTGAATGGGGGTTTGCTGCATAAAAGCAGGGCTTTGGGGACTGGGACTTCAGAAGTCGCCACAGGACCAAGAATCCGACGAGGGAAGAGCTGAGCCGACCTGCTTCGACAACACCACCCGGTGGAGCCCTGCTGAACCGTCTCACCACTTTTTCCCGACGACCGAGGAGAACTCTTAACGGAGTGGCTCCTTCCCTTGACTGGTGGGGACAACCAGTTTTCGCCTTCTTTCCGTTCTTTGAGGTATCTCGTGGCCGCCTTGCCTGTGCCAAGCACCCCGGCATCCGGAATACCACACTTTACCCCCATACCGCGGAAGTC
This sequence comes from Ambystoma mexicanum, assembly GCF_040938575.1. NCBI lineage: Eukaryota > Metazoa > Chordata > Amphibia > Caudata > Ambystomatidae > Ambystoma > Ambystoma mexicanum. Next base: position 842,330,644 of record NC_090938.1, read on the forward strand.
GGTACCAACCCTTTAACCGGAGGACTCCGCGGCTGGTTTCTTCCCGGGCAGTGCTACGACCTTTCTCTTCTGCTCTTCAGCGAGATATTCTTCTCCCCTGACCGACGTCGAGCCTTGCTGTCGCTGCCTGGAACAACTGCCCCCGCTGGAGGATCCTTTCCGCTTAAGGTACCGTGTTCCGCCTGGCTTCCCTTGCTACCGACTGTACGGGGTAGATTTAGTCCCCGGCTTTCGAACCTGGGAGTGCCTGGGACACTTTGGCTAAACTTTCTGAGCCACTCTAAACTCTTTTTGACTCCTTGCAAGACTTTGAATCTCTAACTAACAGTGTGATCTTGGGCACCTTTTCGCTCCGGCTACTCTAAGAGTGGGCCCTGCCTAGTGACTTTTGCTCACCTGTGACTTTGTGCTTCTTTGAGCCTATTGCAAGTGTTCTGGACCTTAGAGTGGTGTGTTTAACCCATTTCTGCTTTTTCTCTCCCTTTCTTGGAAACTACTAGAGTGTCATCTAACGTTAAGCACTCACCTCTGTTTTAATTAAGTGGTGTTAACCTAGAGTTGTCTAGATAGGAGAAAGGATTGAATCTACTTTCATTATAACTGTGTTTGAAGTGTTTACTATATTTTGCTAGAGTGTTTTTAATTTATGTGTTTTTAAATAAATAACTATATACTTTTGAAACCAAGCTCTGGTCAGTGTTTGCTTGTGCTATTGTGTTTTGGTACATATTGTGTATACTTTGCATACTGCCTAACTCTTCTTGAGAGAAGTCTGACTGCTCAGCCACAGCTACCAGGTAAATCTGGGTGGTGCAGACTGCTACCAAAGGGGTTTACTGCTCTACCTGTAGTCTTAAATCTTTTGCAGTGTTCCCCAAGGGAACTGCACAGGTTTCTGCCTAACACTGGTGTACAGCGGTGGGATTTGTATTGAGTATACATTTTATTGTGCTTTAGATACCTTAGTGCAACTAACCACAAAGCTTAGCACTGAAAAAGTAAAACCTCTAACATGTCAGTTATAGAAAGCTATAGTCAAGAGTCCCTTGCAGCCAAAACTGCTGATTGTTTAAGAGTGCTCTGTAAACATAAGGATCTCCTGACTAAGGGCAAGAAAATGGAGCTGATTGAAAGATTGTTAGCTAACCAAAGTCTGGGTGATGGTTCAGAGGAACCTACCACTCCAGCAACTGTAGATGACAGTGTTGAAGTTAACATGGAGCAAAATGTTGATGTTTCTGAGGAAGAGTCAGAAGAGGAGGGTGAGGCTGTTGTAACTGTCCCCCCTAGGCCTCTGCCTGCTCTACCTGCTGTGCCTACTGGACCTTTACCAGGTCCCACATTTAGTCCTCAGTACTTTGAACTGGAGAAAATGAAGCTAGAATTGGAGTATAAGAAACTTAATGCTCAAACTGACAAAGAACTAAGGCTAAGGGAAATGGAGCTCAAGTATGACTTAGAAATGAAGAAATTATCTGTTGAGAATGTTTCTCTCTCTGGCTCCTCTAGAAGTTCCAGTCCTAAAAGACCCCGGATGCCTAAAGAATTGGTTGGTATGTATGAGCCTAAGTTGGATGTGTTGGATTGGTTGTCTCTGTTTGAATATAATCATGGGCTCCAGAACATCACAGGAAATGACTTACTCACCTGGTTGTTCTCTAGGCTTCCCCCTGTTGCAACTGATGTGGTAATGGAGATGGGGGAGGAGGATAGGAAGGACTATGAATGTGTGAAACTAGCTTTGATAGCTAGGTTTGGGAAGACCCCTTCCCAGTATCTTAAGAGGTTTAGGAGCCTCAAAAAGCATGATGGTACCCCTTGGGCTACCTGGGTGAATGAATGTTTGAAAAACTTAGAGGGATGGATTAAGGGTTACAAGGTGAACACTTATGAAGGTATGAAGAATTTGTTTATGTTGGAGACTATTTATGATGCCTGCTCTCCTGAGCTCAGACAACACTTGGCTGATTCCAGGGAATTGGATTCCCGGAAACTAGCTAAGGCTGCTGACTTGTGGGTTGCCAACAGGGCCACTCACAAGGATTCTGGGGTAACTCAGAAGAAGGATGGGGAAAAACAGTCTAAGAAGGACTCCAAAGAGAATTCTAATACTACAAATTCCAAAGAGGGCCCCAAACAAAACTATAAGGGTAAGCCACAAGGGAAACCAAATCAGGCTAGTGTACCTTCTGGTCCCAGACCAGAAGGCGGTCAGAACAAGCCTCCATTCCAGCGAGCCTTTGGCTCATGCTTTGTTTGTAAGGCTACTGACCATGTGAAAGGAGATCCCAGATGTAAGGGTAAACCTTCAGGGGTCCAGCTTGCCTCCTTAGCCTTCGCTCCAGAAGAGGAAGTACATATGGCAAGTGGAAACTTTCTATTACTAGCTGATGAACCCACTGGAGTCTCAGCTAGTGTTTCTTTAGTCTCTCTGGGGTTGTGGGAGCAACAGAATTTAGATGTCTATAACTCTATCCCAGATAATACTAAAGAGTATTATAAGGACAGTGTCCAGGTGAATGGTCAGGAGACTCCTGCCATTAGGGACACTGGAGCCAGCATAACTGTGGTGGATGAATCATTTTTCAAGGCAGAGGATGTTGCTAAGGCACCCAAATGCCTCACCAAGTTAGCTGGTGGGCCTGTGCAGATGTGTCCCCAGTTACCAGTTCTCATCCAATGTAATGATATGGCTGTAAAAATACCTGTCAGTGTACAATGTGAAGTGCCAGGTAGGGTTCTGTTGGGTAATGACCTCAAAGCTCTTGGAGTTGTATCTCATACCCCCAGACCTCCTAGCAAAAGGTTTCAGGAACTCACAAAACCTGCAAGGGAGAAAACCCTGAGAGGGTTATCTCAGGAGATGATGACAGAAATCACTCCTCTACCACTGGAGCAACTTACTGCAGTAACTACCAGATCAGGAGCAAAGGGGCAACCCAAGACTCCTAGGAAAAAGCCAGCAGCAAGCACTCCAGTGCTTCCAACAAGGACTTCCCCTAGGTTGTCCAAAGTTACACCTGTAACTCCCCCTCCAGCTGAGGCTGAGAGAGAGGTACAACCCTGTGTGGTTGAGCTAGACTCTGAGGAAGAGCTAGAAGGAGGCCCCAACCTTATTGGAGACTTGGACCCTGAGGACCATCCTGAGCTGCAGTCTTTACTGGCAGAAGGTGGGCCTAGCAGGGCAGCTTTTCGTAAGGGGCAAAGAGAATGTCCAACTCTGGAGGGTCTCCGCCACCAGGCAGCTTCTCAAGCTGATGGGCAAGAGCCTGGGAAGTATAGGTTGCACTGGGAAGATGGCCTCTTCTACAGTGAACCCACTGAGTCTGAACCTGGAGACTACAAACGCCTTGTAGTCCCACAAGAAAACAGACAACAGTTCTTACAACTAGCCCATGAGATACCTTTGGCTGGCCACTTGAGTTTCAAGAAGACCAAGGAAAGGCTCTCACTCTACTTTTATTGGCCAAAGATGGGGGCTGAAGTAGATAGATATTGTAAGAGCTGCCATACCTGCCAGACTTCTGGTAAGGTTGGTTCCAAGAATGTGGCACCTTTAGTGCCTCTCCCAGTTGTGGGAGTCCCATTTGAGAGGGTAGGGATTGACATTGTTGGTCCCCTTGATCCTCCAACCTCCTCAGGCAACAGGTTTATCCTTGTTGTAGTAGACCATGCTACTAGATACCCTGAGGCCATTCCTATGAGGACTGTTACAGCTCCGGCTGTGGCTAAGGCCCTCCTTGGTATTTTTACCAGGGTTGGGTTTCCTAAGGAGGTAATCTCTGACAGGGGGTCAAACTTTATGTCCCACTACATGAAGGCCATGTGGAAAACCTGTGGAGTTACCTACAAGTTCTCAACCGCCTACCACCCTCAGACAAACGGGTTGGTTGAAAGGTTTAACAGAACCATGAAGAGCATGATAGGTGCTTTGGAAGAACCCCTTAAGAAAAAGTGGGACCTTCTACTGCCATGCCTTCTCTTTGCTTATAGAGAAGTCCCTCAGGAGGGAGTAGGTTATTCTCCCTTTGAGCTTCTCTATGGCCATCCAGTCAGAGGTCCATTGGCCCTGATTAAGGAGGGGTTGGAAGGTGCTCCTCCCCTCAAGCCAGTCAGAGTGACTGACTATGTGATAGGTCTCCGGAGGAGAATGTCACACATGATGGCAGAAGCAAGTGACAACTTGAAAGCTGGTCAAGCCCTGGTCAAACATTGGCACGACCAGAAGGCTAACATGGTTGAGTTTACTCAAGACCAGCTAGTTCTAGTTATGCTCCCAACAAGGCAGAGGGCCTTGCAAGACAAATGGATGGGACCCTTCAAGGTTGTGGGAAAACTTGGAGAGGTCAACTATCTGGTGGATCTGGGCAGACCCAGGGAAGCTCCTAGAGTCTTCCACACCAACCGACTAAAAGCCTACATCTCCAGACCTGATGTAGGAGCCTTGCTCCTAGCTTCAGCTGCAGAGGAGGAAGAGAGTGAATCTCTCCCTGATCTCCTCAGAGGTGTACCTTTAGATGAAAAAGTTGAAGGAGTCAATCTCTCTTCAGACCTGACACCTGAGCAACAAGAGGAGTGCAAATCTATGTTAAATCAGTTTGCCTCCCTGTTCTCACTGTCACCAGGCTTGACCCCTTGGGGCCAGCATGAGATACTCACTGGTGACTGTCTGCCAGTCAAAAGCAGAGGATACAGAATGTCAGAACATATCAGAGCCCACATCAAAGGAGAGGTCAAGAAGATGCTTGATCTCGGGGTAATAGAGCCCTCTACTAGTCCATGGTCTAGCCCAGTTGTGTTAGTACCAAAGGCAGGATCCAAAGACTTGAGATTCTGTGTGGACTATAGAGCTCTAAATGCAGTCACCAAGACTGATGCCCACCCTTTGCCCAGGACAGATGAGTTGGTGGATAAACTTGGTGCAGCCAAGTACCTCAGCACATTTGACCTGACGTCAGGCTATTGGCAAATAGCCCTGACAGACCATGCCAAGGAGAAAACTGCATTTTCAACCCCAGTTGGCTTGTACCAGTTTAAGGTCATGCCTTTTGGACTGAAAAATGCACCTGCCACATTCCAAAGGATGGTGAACCAAGTTCTGGCTGGGATGGAAGATTTCTGCATGGCATACTTGGATGACATTGCAGTCTTCAGCCACTCCTGGGAAGAACATGTGAACCACCTAGGACATGTGTTGCAGGCTCTGAAACAGGCCCATTTGACAATCAAAGCCAGTAAGTGCCAGATTGGTCAAAGTAAAGTGGTCTACCTTGGACATGAGGTAGGAGGTGGAGAAATAAGGCCTTTGCCCAGCAAGATTGAAGCTGTGCAAAATTGGACAACACCAACTACTCAAACCCAAGTGAGAGCTTTTCTAGGCCTCACTGGGTATTACAGGAATTTCATTGAGAACTATGGGACCATAGCTTCTCCACTGAATGTAATCTCCTCTCCCAAATTCCCTAAAAAGGTAAAATGGAATGAGGAGTGCAATCAGGCCTTTGAAAAACTGAAGAGAGCTCTTTGCCAGGCTCCAGTATTGAGAGCTCCTGACTACCACCAACCTTTCATTGTACAAACTGATGCTTCCAATGTAGGTATAGGTGCAGTTCTAAGCCAACTGGATGAGAAGGGTAGGGAGCACCCCATTTGCTTCATCAGTAGGAAACTGAAGGATCCTGAGACAAGGTGGGCAACTATCGAAAGAGAATGCTTTGCTATTGTGTGGGCACTGAAGAAGTTTAGGCCATACTTGTATGGTTCTACTTTTGTTATTCAGACTGACCACCAACCCTTGAGATGGTTAATGCAAATGAAAGGGGAAAATCCAAAACTATTGAGATGGTCAATCTGCCTGCAAGGGTTTGATTTCACCATTGAGCACAGGTCAGGGTGTCACCATCAAAATGCTGATGGACTCTCTAGGATGTATATCATCGACTAGAGGTATGAGGTTCATCCAGGAGTGGATTAAATCCTCCTGTCCCTTAGTCTGGGGGGGGCGAGTGTTAGGGAGAATTCTCTGTTTAGGCTGAATTTCCCTACCTAGTGAGTCCCCCAGCAGCTTTGCTGGATTTCTGGGGTTTAATTTTTTTCTCCTGCCAAGAGTGAGACTCTTTTACCCTCACTCTTGGACATGTTGAAGTGTGTTTTCTTGGTTAAACCTTGTGTTGAATGGGCTATGGGGTCTTTTACTCCATAGGGCCTCATGTATTTTTGTGATGTGGGTCACACAGCACCCTCTGTGCCGTGACCCAGGGGTGTCCTAGGGACTCCCCAACATAGACTCCATACCCTGGGACTGACTACTGTCTCCCAGGGCATGTAAAGTCACCAAAGACTTTGCTAGTCTTGAATCCTGAACAGAACCAGTACAAACCATCATATTGTGGACGTACTGGCTGGGGCAATTCGATTGCCCCAGGGTCTGTTAGTCGAGGGGGCACGTCTCCGTCCCCCCTGATCGAGTTTTGGCTGGTGGCAGTGGAAACTACTTTTTATATTCGACCGCGAATATTTCCCTATGGGATTTCCCATTGTTTTAGGCTAACACATTTAATTATTTATTTACGGTAGCCTTAAACATACCGCCGGTTTATATATTTATTTTTATAACTCCGGTTGGGACTTTTTGCCAAAACTTGATTCTAAAATGGCGTTGGTGTTCGCCTCTGTAACTCTGACCCAAAGTGGAGCCCTTTGTTCCACTTTTGGCGGGCTTCTCCACAGAAGCCCTCCAAAGTGGTGCCACTCTGTCTGGGGTACTTAGGAGGGGTGGAGGGGGATTTAGGCACCCTGGACTGAGTTACCTTGGTAACTCAAGTCGCACTCCGTCCTGATTGGCCCAAGTGGTGAGCCGCCCGGCTCACCACTTAGCATGTTTGAGTGACAGCTAGGCTGGGTGAATGGGGGTTTGCTGCATAAAAGCAGGGCTTTGGGGACTGGGACTTCAGAAGTCGCCACAGGACCAAGAATCCGACGAGGGAAGAGCTGAGCCGACCTGCTTCGACGACACCACCCGGTGGAGCCCTGCTGAACCGTCTCACCACTTTTTCCCGACGACCGAGGAGAACTCTTAACGGAGTGGCTCCTTCCCTTGACTGGTGGGGACAACCAGTTTTCGCCTTCTTTCCGTTCTTTGAGGTATCTCGTGGCCGCCTTGCCTGTGCCAAGCACCCCGGCATCCGGAATACCACACTTTACCCCCATACCGCGGAAGTCGGTACCAACCCTTTAACCGGAGGACTCCGCGGCTGGTTTCTTCCCGGGCAGTGCTACGACCTTTCTCTTCTGCTCTTCAGCGAGATATTCTTCTCCCCTGACCGACGTCGAGCCTTGCTGTCGCTGCCTGGAACAACTGCCCCCGCTGGAGGATCCTTTCCGCTTAAGGTACCGTGTTCCGCCTGGCTTCCCTTGCTACCGACTGTACGGGGTAGATTTAGTCCCCGGCTTTCGAACCTGGGAGTGCCTGGGACACTTTGGCTAAACTTTCTGAGCCACTCTAAACTCTTTTTGACTCCTTGCAAGACTTTGAATCTCTAACTAACAGTGTGATCTTGGGCACCTTTTCGCTCCGGCTACTCTAAGAGTGGGCCCTGCCTAGTGACTTTTGCTCACCTGTGACTTTGTGCTTCTTTGAGCCTATTGCAAGTGTTCTGGACCTTAGAGTGGTGTGTTTAACCCATTTCTGCTTTTTCTCTCCCTTTCTTGGAAACTACTAGAGTGTCATCTAACGTTAAGCACTCACCTCTGTTTTAATTAAGTGGTGTTAACCTAGAGTTGTCTAGATAGGAGAAAGGATTGAATCTACTTTCATTATAACTGTGTTTGAAGTGTTTACTATATTTTGCTAGAGTGTTTTTAATTTATGTGTTTTTAAATAAATAACTATATACTTTTGAAACCAAGCTCTGGTCAGTGTTTGCTTGTGCTATTGTGTTTTGGTACATATTGTGTATACTTTGCATACTGCCTAACTCTTCTTGAGAGAAGTCTGACTGCTCAGCCACAGCTACCAGGTAAATCTGGGTGGTGCAGACTGCTACCAAAGGGGTTTACTGCTCTACCTGTAGTCTTAAATCTTTTGCAGTGTTCCCCAAGGGAACTGCACAGGTTTCTGCCTAACAGCCTACTTCTTTGCTGAATACCAATTTCAAATTTCACATGTTCCTGGATCTCAAAACTTGATTGCCGATGCCCTTTCTCGGAGTCCCGACTACATTCCCTTGGAGGATAAGATCTATCCTAAAATGTTTCCACCCACAATCTTTGTAGCTCAAGCGATCAATCTCCTGGAAGAAATCGGAGCACAGACTCAATTATCTGAACTCTGGAAGGATATATCGAAGAAAAATCCCTGGCGTCTGACAATCAAGGAAGGATATTTATTCAAGAACAATTCAGTGGTCATTCTGACAAAAGAACTTCAACAGAAGGTAATGAATCTATGCCATGATACTCTTCACTCCGGCCATCGAGGAGTAACCAGCACCTTCTGTCTTATACAAAGACAGTTCTGGTGGCCAGGGATGAAATCCAGTGTAGTTCAATACATCAAGACCTGTGCTATTTGTAGTCAGAACAAATACGATAATCAGAGGCCGGCGGGTCTGCTTCTACAACCTACGTTGCCAACCAGACCCTGGGAAGTTATTGCCAATGACTTCATTGTTGAATTACCACCTTCCCGAGGATATACAACCATCATGGTAACCATTGACTTGTTCACTCATCTAGCTCATTTTACACCATTGTATAAACTATCATCTTCCTCAGAACTTGCTGGAATTTTCCTGGAACATATTTTTCGTCTTCATGGCCTTCCTTCCAAGATTATTTCGGATCGGGGACCTCAGTATATTTCACAATTCTGGAAACATCTCTGTCGTGTTCTAGGAATCCAACGTGCCCTTTCTTCAGGCTATCATCCACAAACCAATGAGGCAACGGAACGAGTAAATCAAACCCTGGAACAATATCTTCGTTGTTTTGCCACCAAGGTTCAAGACGATTGGTCTCTCCTTATACCTTTAGCCGAATTCTCCTACAATAACTCAGATCATTCAGCTCTCAAGATCAGCCCTTTCTATTGCAGTCAAGGTTATAACCCGTCTGTTTTACCATCAGTTCTTCCAGAATCTACTCCGGTACCTAACCTTGACTCTTGGATTCAGACGCTGATCGACTTACAAAGAGAGGCAAAGGATCAGTTAGAACAGGCCCAGACTCGAACCAAAAGATATGCGGACTCTAAGAGAAGACCTTCATCTTTCTATTCAGTTGGCGATCAAGTCTGGTTAGCCTCGAAAATGTTACCTCGACATCTACGACCAAACAAATTAGCTCCTCACTATTATGGTCCATTTTCTATAAAGGAGATCATCAATCCTGTCTCCTTCCGACTTAAGCTCCCGGATTCCTGGAAGAAGATACATCCAGTCTTCCATACTTCCCTGTTGAAACCTTACGTTAGTTCTACTCGAAAACCCTTCAAACCCACACCTGTTGTTGTGGACGACCAGTTGGAATATGAGGTGTCCAGGATATGCGATTCCAGGTATAGGAGGGGTCGACTACAATATCTGGTCGAGTGGAAAGGCTACTCCCCTAGCGAGAGAACATGGGAACCAGTTTCTAATTTAAAGACCCCTCGTTTGCTCAGAAGATTCCATGTTACTCACCCAGGCAAGCCTGGAGGAACCAGTCTTCGGAGGGGGCATGCTGTCATGACCTGGTGAAATTGCCCCTTCTGGACCTCATGGTCATTGTCACAAAGGGCTTGTACTCCTTGTTCCTCCCAAAATGGCCGTACCAAGCTCCATGCTACGCACTAGCTTTCACGTCGTGGCACGTACTATAAATTGGTCACGCCCCAGCGGGTCCACGCGTCTCAACGCTATCTTTGGTAGTGACCCAACGTGTGCTTTCTCTCTACATTGGTTTCCTTTGATCCTCTTACTTCCTTCCTTGCCTTTTATCCTGTTCCTGGATTTCCCCCCCTACTTACTCGTTCATCGCTAATCCTGGATACCCTGGAACCACGAACTTCCCGGAACTCTGAACGCGTCCTGCAACCTGACGAGGCTCGGGCGAGCCTATTCAAGACCCGAACCATCCACAGGAAGAGTCCTGTGGATGAACAAGGGAGATCCCGATCACAGGTGAGATGGGGGGAGATTTACGAAACTCAGAGGAACAAGCCTTGAAACAGTATGTACAGAAAGCTTTACAATTAGGTCACATTCGTCCCTCTACTTCGCCAGCTGCAAGTCCCATCTTTTTTGTCCCTAAAAAGGAAGGGGACCTCTGCCCTTGTGTAGACTACCGCCGCCTCAATGCTATCACCAAAACGGATAGATACCCGATTCCTTTGATCACTCCACTTCTGGACCGTTTGTCTCACGCATCCATTTTTACCAAATTGGATCTACGGGGCGCATACAATTTGGTGCGCGTCCGAAAGGGGGATGAGTGGAAAACCGCCTTCTGTACTTGTTATGGATTATACGAATACCTAGTCATGCCTTTTGGCTTATGCAATGACCCGGCTACCTTCCAGCGGTTTATGAACGACATCTTCAGGGACATTCTGGACGTGTTTATGGTAGTGTATTTGGTAGATATACTTATCTTTTCACGAGCTCTGGATGAGCACGTGCAGCATGTCCAGGAAGTTCTCTCCCGCCTAAGGAAACATTCCCTGTTCGCTAAACCCAAAAAGTGCCAACTTCATAAAAAATCTGTTGAGTTTCTGGGCTTTCAGATCACCCCAGGAGACCTAGCAATAAATGAATCTAAGGTACGAGCAGTCCTGGAATGGCCGGTTCCCCAGACACTCAAGGCCTTACAGGCCTTTTTAGGCTTTGCCAACTTCTATAGGTGCTTCATTTCGTCTTTTTCTGCTATTGTAGCCCCACTCACGGCATTGACCAGTCCCCAGGTACCCTATCATTGGCAGAAAGGGCAGCAGGATTCCTTCGAAGCCCTAAAAACCGCTTTCACCACAGCTCCGGTCCACCAAGACCCCAACCCTAAGTTACTGTTTATAGTCGAGGCTGATGCTTCTTCTTTTGCCCTCGATGCAGTACTGTCGCAGACCTGTCCTATCTCTGGCAAGCTACATCCTGTGGCGTACCACACCCGCAAGTTTACCAATTCGGAGGCTCATTATACGGTGACGGAGAAGGAGCTCCTGGCGGTAATGGATGCATTTCGGGTTTGGCGGCACCATCTCCTGGGGGCCAAACATCGAGTCACTGCATATTCCGATCACCAGAACCTGCAGCACATGGCTTCCCTGAAGTGCATCAACAGCAGACAGGTCAGGTGGCACCTGTTTTTTGCCACTTTCGTCTTCCACATCACACATCGCCCTGGGGTCACACATGGTAAGGCGGATGCTTTGTCTCGCTCTCCCGGGGGGTCTCCTTGCCGAGTTACCCTGATTATCTCCTCGACAAGAGTCACGTAGTTTGTCTTTGTACACCTTCGCTCTCGCTGTTGGATTCAGTACGTGAGTGGACGAGGTGTCACCCTGAACAACTGCTGGATTGGGATCTGGTATATCGTGACGGGTTGCCATTCGTACACGATCGCCTGTTTCTTCCCACACCTGACACCCGTAATCTCGCCCTCGAATGGTCCCATGACGCCCCCATCAACGGACACCCCGGCCAGAAACGCACTATGGACCTCCTTAAACGGTGGTGTTGGTGGCCCTCCATGAAGCGCGATGTAGAGTGTTATGTAAATACCTGCTCTGTTTGTGCGCAATGCAAACATCGGAGGGGGCGCCCGATTGGACTGCTGCTACCACTACCCATACCCCCGAGGCCATGGCACACATTGACCATGGATTTCGTGTCCGATCTCCCCAGGGTTCGGGGTTTTGATACTATCTGGGTGGTAGTGGATTCATTTACCAAAATGGCCCATTTTGTTCCGTGTAAGGGGATCCCTTCGGCCCCGGTCCTGGCTGACTTGTTTTTTGAATCTGTGTTCTCTTTGTTTGGGCTTCCCTCCATTCTCATCTCTGACCGTGGTTCCCAATTCACGTCTCGTTTTTGGCGTGCCTTGACGAAGCTACTCGGCATTGATACGCGGTATTCCTCGGCCTACCATCCCGAGACCGAAGGGCAAACCGAGTGGACTAACCAGTCCATGGAGCAGTATTTGCGCTGCCTGGTTATGCAACAGCAGGCCTCCTGGCTGGGCATCTTGCGCCTTGCCGAATTCACCTATAACAACGCGACCCATTCTGCTACGGGCCTGTCTCCTTTCTATGCCCTCTATGGTCAACATCCCAGGGTCTTGCCCATCCCTGATACGTCCATGCCCACGAATCCTGCTGCTGAGGCTTGCCTTAGGGACTTGTCTTCTGTTCATGCCCTTACCCTTGTGCACCTTGGTGAGGCACAGGCCTCCATGAAGTCTAACACTGATGGGAGGTGCTTGAAGGCCCCAGCCTTTTCTGTAGGTTCCCGTGTATGGCTGTCCTCTCGCCATCTGCGCCTGGTTGGCTGTCGCAAACTCCTGCCCTGCTTTGTTGGTCCCTATGTTGTCTCTCAGGTAATCAATCCAGTGGCTTTCCGCCTGGTTCTCCCGTCTTCTTGGCGCATTCACCCCGTCTTCCATGTCTCCCTTCTCAAGCCCTGCCCCGACTCCTCCCGTCTCCATGCCCCGGTTGCCCCAGTGTCTCTGGCTTCCCCTGATGTCTTTGAGGTTTCTGCTATCCTGGGTTCTCGTTTATTTAGGGGCTGTCTGCAGTACCTCGTGGACTGGTCGGGTTATGGTCCGGAGGAACGCTTATGGGTGACTGCCGTGGACGTTCACGAGCCCTGGCTGGTGTCCCGTTTTCATCGGGACCATCCGTCCTGCCCACGGGGTTGTGGGCCCTTGGGGGGGGCTCTGTTAGGCGTTCCTTCACACACTCACACACATCCCAGAACACCGCTAGCATTGCTACAACACCTCCCTCCTGCTCGCACAACAATCCTAGGGTACGAGACTCACGTGCTTTGGTTGCCCCACAGGACCAATTACGGCGTGCCAGGTGCAATGTGCAGACTCGTCTGCATCCCTTTTTGCACTGGCAGTTGCCATGGAGATCACACGCCAGAAGGATAAGCAGAACGCTTCCGCATCGCTCAGCTGCTTCTAACAGTTCACGTGACTCACTGCGTCCATCACGTGATAGCAGAGTGCGTCACGTGAGTAGGAAGCGCCCAATACAAAACGCCTGATACGCGAAGCAGCCTTTGCTTCTCAGCTGTCTTCTGGACCCTGTTTGGGGTTACGTCTTGTTTTGCTTCGTTGGATTGCCTTGACCTCGGATTACTCACCTGGACTTCTTTGGATTACCCTTCTGCCTTTCTAATTGGAACTGTTGACTCGTTGCCGACTTCTGGACCGTCCTCCACTTTGCACTTGGAATTTCCCTTGGACACTTGTGTTTGTGATTCCATTAAGTTCTTGTTTCCTGGGAATTACACTACGCAACCAAGCCTTCCACAGGTGGGCTAGCCTACATTCACACGTGGCACTGGTCCCTACAGGACTTGGGGCTGCCGCGCACTTGAGTCTCGAACCATCTCCAGCACATAAGTTTTTCGCGTCCTGACCCATTGGATAGGTAAGACCCTTTTGAGTTGTTATATACTGTATCACTGTCATTGCCTGGTGCTTAATATCATTTCTCCTACAGCGGCTTTGTGGTTCTTGAGCTCCCATGGATCTAGGCAGCGACATCTCCCACCTGTGGCCCGAAAGGTCGCATAGGGAGTACTATTGAGTTTCCCTGTGCGTCACTTGAGGACGGAGGTATCTACGGTCTACACCACTCTCAAGTCAGAACACTTGTGTAGAGATGGTGATAATAGTTTTCCTTTCCTATCACTTTCTTTTTGCCACTTCTTTAAGCAATGGCGAGCCCTGTAGTTAAAGACAACACTGTTACCAAATTTGTTTATTGAATTTTAGATTGTATTATTAGATTTCAAAATGGCCCCCGATCCACCTAGGGTGTTCTGTATGTTTCTAACTTACATAACTCTTACATTGTGGTTAATAATTCCACAATCTTGAACCAGTAAATTGGTAATGATAGGAGCGATTTCCTATCAAATTGGGATGATCCCTCCAACCTCTTCTTTGTTCTGCGAACAACAAAAAAACACAGAAAGAGACTTTCTAAAATCTGTTTAGACTTGTAATAAGTAGTTTAGATCTTTAAAAGGTAGTTCTTATTTCTATCGCTCGGTCATCTTACCTATAGATGTAGCATGTAAGTTCTATTCATGTAGAACGTGTATTTTCCATATAGTTGGATATTGTAATAAAGGCTCTGCGTAGTTCTAAAAGGGAAACAGACACACACAGGGGTGTCAAAACCTAACAATACTTTGTGTAATCTCGCATTCGAATGCTCCAAAATGTATTTTTTATTAAATTGTATTTTTTTTTTAAAACGTGTCACCAAAGTCAATTGTTATAATGTTTATTCTCTCTTTAAGAGAGATTTATCATTCCATTCTAGAAATTAGGCCATTTGGAATTTATGTTGGTAATAATGTTTATGCAGGCAACCAGTATTGCCTAAAGATTCCCAAAGAGTTTACACCTAACAATATTAATTATGATCTCACATTCAAATGCTCAAAAATGCATGTATATTTAAATTGCATCTAAAGCAGTAACTATTATGTTAAACCACTAATTCAAAAACGGTAAACATTTTGCCATTCCATTTGTATTTAGTGCAAGATTGGAGTTTTGTTGGAACTAGAGTCTAAAAGGCAAAATGATTGCCAAAGGTTTCCATTCTTACCTGAAATGCCAAAACTCTGAGGGATTCCCGAGTGCAAACACATTTAGCGTGCCTTAGGTTGTTCTAAAATGGCCGCTATAAGTATTACGTGTGTGGCGCAGTGATGTCACGCGTCACTCAATGCCACGGTGACATCATGCATCACGTAGTGCCGAAATTACGTCATCGTGTAACAGTGCGATGACGTGTGTGTGCCTATGTGCACATCGTGTGGAAATGGAGAAAACCCTGCTCATTTACACATATTTCCTATGCCTTTAGGGAAATGTAGTCCTTAATGCTACCAAGCCTTTACCATAAGGCGAGTTCACCAAAACTTTTGGGTACAAAAACCTGTGGATACAAAAACCAGTACAGGTCTGTGGGGTGGAATGACACGCCTGTAGCTGATTTCTAAAGTGTTGGTGTAGATGTTGCTCTGTATGCATGGTTATTCTAGATTCTATCCCATCCTCGTCCTAATCTTAGTTCTGGCATATATACACACACCAAATTAAGTGGGTCTCTTGATGATATTGTACACCCATATTCAAAAATTGTCATTTACCACTAAGTATGTAGTTATACATTAGGCTCCTCTTCTATCATTTTTTGGAGGTAACCTCATGAATACATTTTACATATCAACACAGGAGTATTATATTACCTTTTTCACATAGAGTAATCTGTCAGACTCCTCAATAATAGCTGACATTTAGATGGAACAAACCACAAAATGGAAAAAAACAACTTGGCAATTCTCGTATGGTATAATAACCAATCACTGTTTATGCCTATATAACAAAGTCCCAATTTGGTAACAAGTTGCCTGAGCACGTACGTATATTCTATTTTATGCATTGTGCCACTCAATACACTCATTTAGACCATGAATATGGCTCTTAGGACTAAGCTCAAAAGTTTCTTATTTATCAAATCTTGTGTTTCTCTTTCACATGTTTCAAGATTGTCCAATTGAAGTCGGTGCACTTATGACTTTTCTCCAAAAAATGCTTTACAAGTGGTGCTTGTTCCACTTTGTTTCTGATAAAACATTTGTGCTCAGTCATTCTCATTTTACATTTGCGATTGGTCTTTCCAATATAGAGGTATTAGCAAGGACATTTGATTACATATATCACATTTTCCATATTACACTTGGTATGTTCTGTGATATTCCATTCTTTTTCTAAACCCAAATTAACTGTGGTGGTCTTTCTAGTCTGTGTACACATTGTGCAATTACCACAAGGGTGGTGTCCTAGTACCGGAGGTAGACCCCATAGTTTTGTCTGTTGGAATTCTTTGTTTTTGTTGTTACCAATGTCATTCCTCATTACTAGATTACCTATGGTGGTGCTCTTCTTGAATGTCACCAAAGGTTTTTTGCATTCTTTTGTCATGACTTTGTTCCAATTTTTGTTAATAATACCTTTAATTTTGTACGATAAATTACTAAAGGTATTCAGAAAAAGAAACGGAGTCTCATTAGTGTCCTTATTCCTATGCAGTAGCTGATCAAGGAGGGCTTCTCTGTTGTTGTTAAATGCCCTCTTTGCTGCATCCTTGACTAGGCGTTTAGGATAAGCTTGAGTAGTGAGTTTAGCAATCAAACTGTTTGCTCCTTGTTCATAGGATTCATTGGTACTGCTGTTTTTCTTAATCCACAACAACTGCCCAAAAGGCAAATTATTTTTTACACGTTGCGCATGGTGGCTATTAAAATGGAGGAGGGCATTCTTGTCTGTCTCCTTAGTGAATGGTTTGATCAACAACGTACCCTGGTGGTGGTATATGGAGATATCCAAAAAATTCACATCACTATTGCTCATATTCATGGTGAATTTAAGGTATCTATTCTGTTCATTCAACCAACCGTTGAAATGGTTTGCCTCCTCTTCGCTCCCCTTCCAGATGACAAAAATGTCATCTATGTACCTTAACCAACATAAAATGTTATCTTGATAGGGATTAAGACTATGATTGATGACAGTTTCTTCAACCATGTTGACATATAGGTTAGCTAAATTAGGAGCCACCACGGCCCCCATCGCTGTTCCTTTATGTAGAACTGGCCCATGAATTGGAAAAAGATGTTTGTGAGTGCCATTTCTGTACACCATTTAATAAAGGAATTTGGGACAGGATGATTGTCTTCCCTTTTCAAAAGAGTTTCCTCAACAACTTCCAAAGTTGCTCGTTGAGGTATGTTGGCATATAAAGCTTGTATGTCGAGACATAAAAGTAGATTTTCATCAGGATTTAAATGACTTCCCTCAATTGTATTTATTGCATCAGTAGTCTCTTTTACATAGCTCTTCATGCCAGATATAAATGGTCAGAGATAAAAGTCTACATATTTGGAAAGGGGTTCCAACAGAGAATTTATACCGGAGACTATGGGTCTGCCTGGTGGTTTTTCCAAATTCTTATGGATCTTAGGCAATATGTAGAAGATCGGTATTCTGCCATTTTCTCTCATAAGGTAATCTCGTTCTTGTTTAGTAATGAATCTCAAATCCACTGTTTTGGTCACTTTCTCTTTGATGATCATGGATAACTCCTTGCTGGGGTCTCTATCTATTTTCATATAGTGATCGGTATTCGACAATAATTTCAGGCATTCTTCTACATAGTAAGACTTGTCTAAAATCACTATTGCACCGCCTTTATCAGCTTGTCGAATAATGATATTGGGATTAGAACCTAAAGATTTCAAAATAGTTTGTTCATTCTTACTCAAATTGGAGTGTTTCGGAATACCTTTGGATTCCAGGACTCGTATGTCTTCCATTACTTTCTTTTCAAAAACAATGGATTCGGGAGAAAAGGAATAAGAGGGGCACAAAAAGCGGAAGGATTTCTAAGTCCACTGTGGTTGTCAGTGCTATTGAATGGATTATTTTCAAAGTATTCTTTTAGGTGGACTTTCCTCGTAAACTGTTGGAAATTTACTCTAAATTCAAAGGGATTATGGTATTTAGATATTACATAATTTAAACCTTTGTTTAAAATGGATATTTCCTTGTCTGTCAGTATAGTAGCGGAAAGGTTCGCTACCAACCCCTGTGACTCCAAGTCTGCATTCGATCCGGAGCCCATTGTCTTTGTGCTTTGCCTCTCTCTAAAAAAGGCTGGCGTTGTCCATTCCTACCTCGGTTGTTACCTCTTGTCCCTCTACCTCGATTGGGTCTATTGTCTCCTTCATTGCTGTTACCACTCGGTCCTGTTCTATTGTATTCTTCATTTTCATTGGAACCTCCACTAGAGCTATATGAGGTGTTTCTGAACCGGACTCTGCGATTTTGTTGCTGGTTAGAATTTTGTCCTGGTTTAGGATCACCATATTTATAGTCTTCATTGGTGTATATGAATGCTTTCTCATGAGAGAAATTCTGCACATCCTTCTTCATTCGTTTTACTTGTTCTGTAATTGTTTCAGTCTTAAAGTCCTGCATTTCTTTCAGATGTTTCTCTAGGCTGTTCCTAAACGCTTCTACTTCAAATCTTTTCTTTATCTCTTCCTCTAATGTTTTTAAATCCACTTCTATTTTCTTTGCAGTTTCTTGTGCTGTCTCAATTATTAAGATAAGCCAATCTCAGCCACATTTATTAGAAATATAGCTCCATTTAAGTTTTAAATCATTATTGTCTAAGAACAATCTTGGTTCGTTTTTTACAATGAGTTCTTGTGGTAGGGCCTGATTCTTGACATACTCTAACATGATGATAGCATGTAACTCAGTTCGTATTAGTCTTTTACTCAATTGGGTAAGTTCATCCCATTGATCATCTTTATTAAAAATGTCTAAATCTTTCTCAAGGCCCATTATTGGTAAGGATTCTATCAATTTACGTACATATTCGTCATTGTAGGCTAGATATGTCTCAGATTGCGAAGCCATCTCCCAATCTAGTCTAAATTAATCTCAAGATTACAATCTGTGTACGCTCGCAGAATAAAATAGGAGGGATATTCTGGCTAAAAGGAGCCACTGAGACCAATTGGTCTTCAAATACACTATTCTCCAACGGCATATACCATGTTCAGAGGATCGATACTCTTCTTACCATATGCCGTTGGAGAATAGTGAACCTTCTACTACACACATACAAAAAAGAAATACTAAAATTTAAAAGTACATCCGCTGAAGTACCCAACCATGCGTGTGTGTGTGTGTGTGTTGCCACAGAACTTTTTTATAAAAGTAGCACAAAAACTGTAGACATAACATACAACATAGGAAACAATGAAGATTCCAAAGGGTTTGAATTAGATCGCTACCTTATAGCAGAAAACAAATACAAAATAAATGACCCCTTAATACTTTGCAGTTATTGCACTGCAAAACTTGACAACAACCAAACTCCTTCACGTGCTATCACAAATAACTTGTAATTATTCCCACTACCAAAACCCCTCCAACAACTCAATTTATATGAGAGCATCATAATTCAAACAGTGCACCCATTTCAAGCAATAATACGCCTTCAACCAAAAACAGCTCAATTTCCTCCCTCTGAATTAGTGAAAGGCATTTGTGGCAAAGTAGTTTATTTACCATTAGATCTGAAAGAAAATGTACACACTCTGGGAGTGCAACGTCCAATAGATCAATCTTTAATTGACTTAGTAAATGCTGTACCTACAAAAGAGAAACAAATTTGACAACATCTCCTAGACTTACATAAAGTTAGACAAGCCTTGCAATATCTAAAAGACAATAATGAATACTACAAAGAAATTAATATTGAAGAAAACCTGAGGGAAAGCACTGAAATAATTCCAGAATCACCAGAAACTGGTCAATTTGAACTTCTAGATCCTGCTACAGTATCCAATATTTTAGACCATTATACAATTCATCCATTACACTCTAATGACACCATAGATGATGCACTAGAAACGTACCAAATGCGACAAACCAAAGGATCACCAATCAGCATAGGGGAAAAAAGTATAGAAGCATGTGCTTTTCCTCTACTCTTTCCTACTGGCAAAGGAGGAAGATACGATGATAGACCTATTCAAATAACAGCATCAGAACACCAGTCGTTACGGATGTATTCTGAAGATTCCAGATTTAGACAAAATGTGGAATAGATATTCCACCTACTCTTTGAAAGTGAGCTAGCAACCCTATGTTATGGAGTTGCACACACATTGAAATCAGGAACCCACTTTCAAAATATGTCAGCTACGCAATTAGTACAAAAAGTGCATGAAAAAGATGAGGTTCTACAATCAAGCATTACAAATTTGTTAGCAAATATGCGTGGTACAAAAGAATACTGGTTCCGATGTTACGGAGATGTACGTTCTATGATAAGAAACCTTGGCCAACCCACTTGGTTTGTTACATTAAGTTGTGCAGAATTTGCACGGGAAGATTTACAGGATTTCCTATGCATATCAAACAAAAACAAAACACACATAGATATACTAACACCTGGAGAACTCTGCTCTCTAGATTCTGTTAATGTTTCAAGATATTTCCATCATCGCTTCATTGCTATGCTACATTTTATTTGTGATAAAACTGTTCCTCCCCTTGGAGAAGTGCAACACTTCTTTTGGAGAAAAGAATACCAAGCCAGAGGAGCACCACATATCCACATGCTTTTATGAATTAAAGGTGCTCCTAAATTTGGTCAAGACAGTGATGCCACTGTTTTACAGTTTATCGAAAAATATGTCACTTGTGAAATTCCTTCACAAACAACAAATAGTGATCTTCATGCACAGGTTTTACAATTTCAAAGACACAAATGTGGGAAATATTATCGTCGCAAATACAAAAATATTAGGCAGAATCCTGTGCAGTTCCCTTGGGGAACACTGCAAAAAGATTAAGATTACAGGAGTAAGCAGTAAACCCAATTGGTAGCAGTCCGCACCACCCAGATTTACCTGGTAGCTGTGGCTGAGCAGTCAGACCTCTCTCAAGAAGAGTAGGGCAGTATGTAGAGTATACACAATAGGGTTAAAAACACAGTAGTGCAAACAAACACTGACCAGAGCTTTGTATCAAAAATATATAATTATCTATTTAAAACACACTTTAAGCAATACACTAGCACTCTAAATCAAAAGCAAGTTAAAACACAGTCAGAAAAAGTATACACACCTCCCTATATAACTATTCGGCAAGTCAGAGTTAAGGCACCACTATTTGTTAAAACAGATGTGAGCGCATAACCTAGATGGCACTCCAATAGTTAAGGTAAAGGGAGAGAAAAAGGCAGAGCATAGAAAACAAACAGTTCCCAACACTTTTAGGAGACAAAATCAAGTTATTGAAGGCAGGGTATACTGTAGAGACAAAGTTCATAGGCCAGGCCCACTTTAACTGGAGCAAGGCGAAATGTGCCCAAGATCACACGGTTTAGCAATGCATTCAAGTCTTTGTAGAAATGTTCAAAAGAGGTTGGGGTGGTTCAAAAAGATAAAGTTAGAAGGTCTGCGGCCAACCCAGTTGGAAAGCCAAGGATTTAAGGGTCACCTTTAGCAATCCGAAGAAAGGGAGGCCAGGTGGAACACAGTACCTTAAAGAGAGAGGAAGCTCCAGCGGTGGGAGTTGTTCCTGGCAGTGGTTGCAGTTCATTGTCCCGACCAGGGGAAGAGAGGATTTCATTGAGGAGGAAACTTGGAGTCGATGCACTGCACAGGGATGAAACCAGCCGCAGAGTTTGTCGGTTAAAAGGTGCGTTCTTTTATTCACGATCAAAGTGGTGAAGCTTGGCTATCCGGCCGCTGGGGTGCTTGGCACGGGCGATTCGACCAAGAGATGTCTTTGTAAGGCGAAAGGGGCGAACTGGTTGACCCCACCAGCTCAGAGGAAGAAGACTCGTCCAGCAGAAGATCTTCTCTTGTCGTTGGGAAAGTGGTGAGTTTGTTGCAGCAGGGCTCCACCGGTGGTGTCGTCATTGCAGATGGCTCAGCTTCTTCCCTCTTTGGATTCTTAGGTCCTGTGGAGACTTCTGAAGTTCCAGTACCAAAGGCCCTGCTTTTATGCAGAAAAACATCCATTCAACAGCCTAGCTGTCACTCAAACATGCTAAGTGGTGAGCTGGGTGGCTCACCACTGGGCCAATCAGAACAGAGTGAAACTTGAGTTGCCAAGGCAACGCAGTCCAGGGTGCCAATTCCCCTCCCCACCCCTCCTGTGGAACCCAGACAGAGTGGCACCAGTTGGAGGGCTTCTGTGGATAAGCCCGCCAAAAAAGTGGAACAAAGGGCTCGACCTTGGTCAGAATTACAGAGACAGACACGAATGCCATTTTAGAACCGAGTTCTGGCAAAAAGACCCAACCGGGGATTTAATATTAAATAAATAAACCGGCGGTATCTTTAACATTGCACCAAAAAGTGGTGCGTTTAAAATCAATGGGAAAATCCCATAGAGAATATTCCGGTGGAATATTTCGCATGGTATCCACTGCCACCAGCCAAAAACTCGACAAGGGGGACTGGACAGTGCCCCCTTGGAAGCAGACCCAGGGGCAATCGAATTAACCCCTTCCAGTACTTCCACAATATGATGGTTTGTACTGATTCTGTTCACAATTTAGGACTAGTAAAGCCAATATAGTCTTTACATGCCCTGGGAGACAGTAGTCAGTCCCAGGGTATAGAGTCTATGTTTGGGCATCACTATGACACCCCTGTGTTAATGCACTGAGGGTGCTGTGTAACACACATACCAAAACCAGATGATACCCTATGGAGTAAAAAGAAACCCCATAGCCCATAAGCACATAACAAGTCAAAGACATACCTCAAATCATGCCTAAGAGTGGGAGGAAAATCCAGCAAAGCTGCTGGGGGACTCACTAGGTTTGGGAAATTAGCCTTATAAGAGAATTCTCCCTAACAAAAAACAAAGGGAAATACTACACCAAATGCTGCTTTGATTTCCCTAGACCAGCTATAGCAACAGGTCAAGTAAACAACTTCATGTCTTCAGTTAGACATAGTGTTAAAGGTAAATCACCTAAGAACACATATTACATAAAAAGAACAGAAGAAGCAAAATATATCAATGATTACAATGCAATCATTACCCTCTTATGGAATGCAAACATAGATGTGCAGTACATTGCAGACAGTTCCACTGCAGTTGCACTATATGCTAAAGCCTACTTAACCAAAGCAGAAAAAACAGAGCTTCAAGACCTCTGGACTGACCTATAATCGGACAAAGCACTGTCTCAGAAATTGTACAACTTAGGCATAAAAATGCTTTCTCATAGAGAATGTGGCTGCTATGAAGCTGCAGACCATTTAACCAGTACTGCTTTGTATGGAAAAACTGAAAATATAGTATGGCTGAGTCTTGGTCCTGCTAAATCTAGAAAAAGAGTTCTCAAATCGAGGATAGAAACAATAGCCAAAAATGATCCTAACAGACAAGACATTTTGAAAAACAATTTACTAGACACATACTACCCAAACAGGAGTACCACTTTGGAAACCATCGGCCTCATTACGACCCTGGCGTTCCTGGGTTGAAGGAGGCCGGTATAGCACCGGCCCACTTCAATCTGGGAGTGCCGATTACAAGCTTCCCATCGCGGGACCCGGATCGCATGCCTGGTAATACCAGGTGTGCTTTCCAGGTCCTGCGATGAGAAGAGGGAGGCAATAACGGGCCAGAGCTATATTACATGTCCCTGCTACTTTAAACCATGCAGAAAAGAAGAAGAGTTACTAGACATCTATGACTCCTATGAAGACGCTTTCAAAGGAAATGAAAGCACTATAAGAGATGCAAACTTTACACAGTACAAAACAATGTGGCACAATGAACAGCAACACAAAGAAGAACTCCAGTCCTAACCAGATAAGGACACTCCTGACAGTAGTCAACCTTCTATAACAGGAAGCCAAGAACCACTGGGACAGCCACTAATAGCAAATGAGGCAGAATTAGCTATGACAGAAGTAGAAAACACCATGTGTCACTATGAAGAAGATACAGAAGACTTAACTGTACTGAAATCAAAACTGAACAATTAGCAGCATAGCATTTTTCAAGAAGTAACAAAAGAAATTGCACATGGTGTACAACATGAAAATAAAAAGTGTATCTGCCAAAATTACAAACCTATGCTGCTATACGTCAGTGGTGAAGCTGGTTCAGGAAAAACATTCTCAATCAAAATCATCAGCAAGTTCCTTCAACAATTGACAAACAACAAACTGTTAGCTATTGTAACTGCCCCCATAGGTTTAGCTGCCTACAACATAGGCGGTGTCCTACTCCTTCCAGTAGAACACCAAAACAAATTAGATTATTACAAACTTTCTACAGAAGCTGCAATGGAACTACGCAGTTTTGAAACAAATGAAAATGCTACTAATAGATGAAGTGAGCATGATCTCCAAACTAATGTTGGCTTTGATTCACCTCAGATTATAAGAAGTACTCAAAACAGACTACGAAGAGCTCTTTGGAGGAAAACCCATTATTGTTTTCGGAGATCTTCTTCAATTGACACCAGTAAAAGGTGAACCTATTTTTAAAACCTTAGGGCACAAACACTGCCATAAAACTGTTGGCAGCATAGGAAATGTCAAACTTTGGCAACATTTCCAATACAGAGAATTAACAGAAAACATGCGCCAGTCTGCAGACCTCACGTACGCCAATATTTTTAAAAGTATTAGAGTTGGTGTAAGCACTCAAGAAGCACAATCAATATTAAAAAAATATTAAAAACCAAGCACATCCATGCACTATATGGCCATAACTCATGTGCTACTGATATCCTTGATGCCAACACTTGCAAGCTGTTCAAAATTCAATTAAACATGTTGAAAAAAGAAATGCAACCAATAATTGAAATTTGCTCCACAGACAAATTGGACGCACATGGTATGACACTAGCCATGTGTCAACAAGCCACAACAAGACTAAATACCTTAGAAAACTCTTTCTCCAACACAGCTGGTTTGAAGAAAATATTAAAATGATCTTTAAACTGTAGAGTAATGCTTAAACGTAACCTTGACATGGAGCAAGGACTAGTTAATGGAGCACTTGGTACAGTTGTTGGCTTTCAAACATACCCACATGACAACAACATTCAGTTTGTCAATATTCTCTTTGACAAACTATCAGAAGTTAAAAGGATAGGACGCTCAACAGCCCGATTCCTTCTTTTCAAAGACATGTATGTACGCAGAGAACAATTTTCTCTAACTCTAGCATACGCAGTCACCATTCACAAACCACAAGGTCGTACCCTAGATAAAGCATTGATAGATATTGGGAACACAGTCTTTAAAGAAGACATGAGCTACGTAGCACTTTCACGCTTACGTACACTTGACGGTCTATTTCTAATCAACTTCGATATAAGTAAAGTAAATGCTGATATTCCTTGCATTTTAGAATACAATAGACTACGTTCACTGTACACCCCCATCTAAACACCTATCATGTTCCACAAAAAGCAAAACATTGTGAAAGAAAACTACTTCAAACAGAAATGCAACAGGATCTCACTGCAAATCCTCCAAAGGGAGTAAAAGAAACTAATACTTCATCAATTACTACAACCAAAGAAGAATCTACTACTCAAAGTAACTCAGGTACTTCTTCAAAGAAGCAACACACACTCTGAAGAAATGACTTGGACAGAGAACTATCAGGTCCATTCAAATTTTCAAATATAACTGGTGTAAATTGCTACGCAAATGTAGCAATAAATATTCTATTCCAATTGCCACCAATTATTGACAACATTTACTTACGCAATACAGACCAATTGTGTTTGCAAATGTTAGTCCTTCATAGAAATGCAACCAGCAATCCTGACAACACATACAGTGTTCATGGAATAAGACAAGTGTCATGACCTACAGAACGTGCCCCTTTTGGACTTCCTGGTCCTTGTCTCAGCGGGGCTTACACTCCCTGGTACTCCCAACATTGCTGTCTAGCTTGAAACACCTTCCTCACTCCACACGTTGGATGTAGTGTGTTCTATTAATAGACCACGCCCCCCGCGGCTCCGCTCGTCTCAATGCTATTGCGAAGTAGCGACCAGACGTGTGCTCCGTAGCTCAGGGTATTGTTTTCCCTGATTCTGTCCCTTCTAAACTCCATTCCTAGTCCCTCTCCTTTCCTTCTTACTTCCTGGACTCGTGTGCTGTGTAGTGCACCCTCTTACTTTCCCGGATTCCTGGATCGTTGCATCCCGGAACTTTGAACGCACGCTAGAGTCGGAAGAGACTCGTGCAGCCTTATTCAAGACCTGATCCATCCGCAGGAAGGCATCGACTAAGAAATCCAGCAAAGATCGGACTCAGGTGAGAAGGGGGAACTCCTTAACAACAAGAATTGGACTACTGTGCTGGAATGGTGAAATTCACTATAAACTCACAAGAAGATCCACAAGAATTTCTAATGTACTCACTACAAGTACTGGAAAACAAAAACATACCTATCAATGAAATCTTACAGATTTCATATATGTGGAAACATACATGCACTCTCTGCAACCATGTGGCACAGGAACAAATCCCTAATGAACGCTTTGTGTATGTATCAATACCTAACTGTGAATCCATTCCATTTCAGCAACTTGTACAAAATGCAAACCATGGCAGATTATGGACTGCCTGCAATTCAGATAATCGCTCCACCTTTCAAATACACACACATAGCAAAAACGTAATACTAATGCGTTTACGTTACAATGTAGATGGTACTAAAAACAACTGCAAGCTGACTGGATTCACACATGGTCAAGTATTACTTGGTAAGAAAACCTTCACAACAATGGGTATAATCTACCACGCAGGAGCCACAACCAATGCAGGTCACTACACTGCATATATAAAAAAGAATTGTGGATGGTTCGAATGTAATGATAGTACCATTACTCTAAAGCAGAGATTACCAGGAAATCTTATAAACGCTTATTTAATATTCTTAAAACCAAAATTTAATAACTAATCTGTGCATAAACATTAACAAAACTGCAATTAGAAAACTATAAACAATTAGAAAAGGCCAACAGGTATCTAACTGTCCAAAGATTCTGCAACAGCCAAACAGATAAATCAATACCACTAAAATACAAGAAGAAATAAACAGTTAGAATACGCCCACAGGTATCTAACTGCCCCAAAAATCTGCAACAACCCAACAGATAGAACATTAACCAGAAACAACAAATAAACACTGAAAACAAAGAAAGAAATATATTGTACCATAACAAAAAAAGTTTTTTTTAAAATCCAGCATGGATTTTTGTTTCCCACAGACCCAAACACAGAAACTGAGCAAATTGCACAGTACACTGGTTTGTAAACTACTAAATATGAGGGTCGAAAAAATTCAGAAATGTCTATTATGCAATGCAATAACTCATTATGAACTATCTACACTAACATGATCTTTTCTTTTATCACAGAAATGGAAAATGAATATCTGCTCCAGTTACCCAAGACATGAAAATAATATATGCAATCACAAAAAATCAAACAGTAATTATATAATAATTCAACTCACAAATACTGCTCCATAACTCAAGCATTGAAGCAAACATCTAACCATACACCACAATCCAAAATGTTTACTTCCATGGATATGTTATACTGCAGTGCTTGTTACCAAACTCTTCAATCTTAATTGCATGACATAGCCAAAACTTCACATACAAACTATACAAATCAAACAGTACACAAAACTGTAGATTTGTGGATATTTGATGGCTGTTTGATTCTATGGGTGTGTTATGCTCGGGTGGTTGTGGCCAGGGCCTAGAGTCTTGGGTGCATGGCCTACGGCCTTCGGCCATGCACCCAAGACTCTAGGCCCTGGCCACAACCACTGCAGCATAACACACCCCTAGAATCAAACATTTTAACTGCGCTATATTAGCTACTTATACAGGATATTAAATACAATCAACATTTACTAACAGCCCAAAACCAATATCATACTAAAGTAAAATAGTCAGAAGTGAATTTTTTATGTCCGCGGACAGCCCCGGTTACTGCGGACATGACAAAGACATCAGGGGCACCTGCCACCTAAACAAATACAGTATTTGACCCATCTCTTACTCCCTCACCCTCCCCAAGCACTCTTACACACCAACACACTCCCCAAAAGTTGTATTTTTCCCCCGGTCGTCGCCGCGCTGTCCACGGATGTCCGCGGATCTAAGATGGAGGACGCATCAAAGCAATACGACGCACCTCACGCTTCAACCCAGCCAATCAGCGAACACGTTGTATGTCCACGGACATGACGCATGCCGATTAGCCAATCAGTGTCCTGTCTGTGGAGCGAACAGGGAAATGGTTCTGCGGACATAGATATCACTAATTTATTTAGACCTACTTTTTGATCGTTTAAAAAAAAACTACTGGATGGATTTACACCAAATGTTCTAAAGCACGCTTTCGGGACCAAGCCGCTGCTCCTGCCGCAAATTTGGTGCAAATCCGTCCAGAGGTTTGAGCTGTAGGCGTGAGTAAAGTTTTTTTCCCATTCACTCTATGGGAAAAAAAAGACATTTTGGGAACCCCCTTATAACTTTGCCACTCCTGCACCAAACCTCACTACACTTTGCAAAGATATTCAGAGTGGGCCATATACTCTTTTTGCAAGGTTTGCTGAGGATTCGTCAAGGGAGAGCGAAGTTATAAGCCAGCCAAAAAGTGCTCTTCCTATGGGATTAGCAACTTAACTGTAACTACACGGCCACTACCGTGGGCCGTGTAATGTGGGGAAAATGATAAGGCAGATACGTATGAGAATCTCTGAACATAGATCATGTCTGAGGAACAAGGTGAAGGATAAGCCACTGGTGGAACACTTCATGAGGGCCAATCACACATAAAAATAAATCAGATGGTTTGAGCTGCAAACAATTAGGGCTCCGTCCCATGGAGGGGATATGGGCACTATATTACACAAATTAGAACAACGATGGATTTACTCCCTTGACTCAGTAAAAGACAGCATGAACATCGCCGTTGTATGGAATAGACTGATCTAAGAGATAGGTATGACTGCTTACCTATGTGCCTATGGTGACATATATTTTATATTGGATGTTGGCATTATGCTAACACGGCCTGAACATGAGTTAATGTGGGCATGCTTGCCAGCACCCGGGTCCATGCAAACACATTGACTGCCATGTCACATGTGAGGGGTGTATGAGTTTTTAATAGCCCCCTATGTACTATATATCGCGATGCATTTGGAGAGATGGATGCTCTTTGAATATTGACACAACTGGCAGTCATCATTAGTGATACCCTTATGAGATTATTTAATATTGAGGACGATGCCTGTATTTGGGCAGACGTACTCTTATCTAATGATTGCTACTGGGAGATCCACATAGCCACATACAGAGTCGTGGCAGTTCTATTTCTATCTCCATATTCGGAGGCAGGAACTATAAGTAGGGCGTCCTTTGTGATGCCCGGGTTTGGATGATGTGAGTTTTACACACTGAAAGGACGAGGCAGGTAAATATGAGACGTATCTCAATACTCTGCATACATGCCCGTATGGTAAATATTGCGACCAACATGTTTGTTTCTACATCATAGAAGCGGATGAATATGGTAATGGCATGACCACTCGTAGATGTAGGCAGATTCCCCAGACCTGAGATGGGCGGGGAGATGTTGACTCTGCAGTTGCCGTTTATTATTGTGCATATTTGCCCGGGTTTTGAAAGTACTTAGTGGCACTGTCGTAGTCAGTCACTAGTGTAGACACCGCCTACAGTAGCAGTTAGGTGGATGTCTTGACGCCGTTTCACAAGAATAGTGAGTTAGTTGGACACATATAGGTAATAACATACATGGGTGTAAGCTTTAGTAATTACAGAGGTCTGTAACTACGTGGATGTAATGGTTATATTCTGTTGCACAGATGCTGCTCTGACCTGGATGTGTGCACATGGGTCGATGACATCACTGGTAATTTCGCTGCCAGCCCCCACTGCCATTTTGCCGAGCGGAAGCGCCGTTGGATGCGAGTTTTGTGTATAATTGTGCTACATTGATTCACAGTTTGCATCTAACATGGCGTTCAGTCACATGTCCTGGGACGCATTACCTATGGGAACTTTTGTTGATACCCAGTTGCATCACACTGTTTTGTAGGTGGTGAGGACGCTATGAGTTGTGCATTTACCAATGCGATGATCTACAGAATAGCGGTCTATCAGACTGATACACTTTGGATGACAGTTTGAACTATACAGACATCCGTAAAAAGTAAGTCCTGCGATTTGAGCTACTGTGCCTTGCGGGATGGTCCATATAGGCGGAGATATAGGTTGACTCTGGCCTTTATTGCTTCCCAGGCTCCTTCTCTTGCTGCTTGTCTAATTATTCGGGAGACTGCCCGTTTGAGCTTTCGGAACACTGCTCTTTCGAACACTTGCGATTGATTCCTTTGCCTTGCACCACCTCCATCATTGATAAATTGGAGGTCAGTGTGAGCCTTCATAACCATTTACAGTTGTTATGCATAAGTTTGTTATGCCGATGTAAAGAAATTAGGTTGGATTATAAATGGTTGTTTATGTGCTTGGTTTAACTGTAAAGTTGTTGAAGACATCTTCCACCGATTTTTTCCACGAGTGTGAGGAAAGTGCCACTTTTGTTTGTTATCCTGAAGAAGGTCGAGAATATTGTGGGCTACACTTTTATGCCTGTGACCAACTGTAACATATGTAGACATAGTCTATAAGGAATACTATTGGACTCATATGCGCATCATTAGGAAATAAGGGTGCAATAGAAAGAATATACTGTATTGTATATGGTGACTAGAAAGTCTTCAATCGTAGTTGAACTTTCCTGTGTATGGTAAACAGTGGTGTAGGACTGAATGCATGTTGGTACAATTGTGTATGAAAGGTGGTAATTGGTAGATGTTCTAAATAGGATTCACTATGTACAGTATTCATGTGGTTTTTAATTTTGTGATATAATTGTTTAAATTAAATCTTGTGAAAAGAATTGATTCTATGTACAGTGTGTTAATCCAACCTCAGCACCAAGATCCAATTTTTGAATATAATTATATTGTTTACCTGAAGGATCATTTGGTTGACAGGTACCCTTATCATATGCACTATTGTTAATCCGTACATGCTACTGATCCTCCTACCTTATTTAATTTATTCATTAGCATTGCTTACCATAATATTACTTTTAATTGGAAAAATTCCTCTAATTTGTCCTTTAATACTTGGTGGAACTCCATTTGCTCCATCCACCGTATTGATACATGTCCCACCTTTAATGTAGATCGTTTACATAAATTTTAAAAAAAGGAATGTTTTTATTCTATACCTCGATAATACGGAATAATGATGTTCAACCATGTAGTATGAAAATTGCTGTGCTTACACATTATCAACCCCCAAATGTACCCCCCATCATATCTTGTGCAGTCTGTCCCCCCTGTACGTCTTATTATCAATTTGCAATTTAACTGTTTTAGCTTATTATTGTATTAAACCTGTTGTGCCATTGTTAACAGTTTTAACTGACTTGCAAACCTACTAAATACAAAATGTTCTTTATCTTATGCCTGTTTCAAATGTAAATTAACATGCTTAATAAAAATTATTAAACAAAAAAAGAATTCGACAGAGGACAGTGATTATTATTGGAGACTCAACAACAACAGACGAACACCTGAGTTAGTTCTTGTTAGGTAGGCATAACACCTAGCTTAGGGCTAGCAAGGAGTTGTTTTATTTTCCTTGTAATTTAAAAATAAGTCATTAAAATGCCTAAATTAAGTCTCACTCCTCGTTTTGACTCACCACAGGATCCACCAGCCATAGATTCACCTGCAAGTTTAAAACCATATGGAACGTAACTGTTAGATACCATCCATCTTCTGTAACACTCACCTGGTATCCACGGGGATGTCACTCAGCCTGTTCTGACCTTTTACGACCTCAAACCCTTCCCTGGAGTCTACTCGACTGGAGACTGGGCCTGAAACACAGGATTGGTTGAGTTTAACTCCCTATTGTCTCTGTGTGCTTGAACCCCTTCTTCCCCGGGGTCCAACCCTTCCCTTTGATCCACAGCTCACCTTGTTTTCTTGGAAAGTGTGCTCTCTGTTCTGCTTTCAGCGCAGGGGCGCGTTGATTGATGCAGGCTCGTTGCTGCCTAGTTACTTCACTGGCAAGAGTCCGACAGGTAAGTATAATGAGTCTTTTGAACAGTTCCTAACTTTGTTCCTTTCCTTCCTTAGATGATGGCCGGCGTCCGGGGATGGCGACGTGCTGCTGAGATGAGTAGCGCTGAAGGTGAGTGAGAGCGCGATGCGCGATGCGACCCTTTCGTATTTGCATTGAACTGAGTTCTTTTTCTGTGTCTTTTAGGTGCTGCAAAGTTTTCAGCGTGGATGCCGGTTATGAAGAAGAAATGCAGTGAGTAAGCACGGTATGCGGCACCTCTAGATGTTTCCACGCTAACCTGGAATGTCTTTTCCCTCTTGCAGATGGATGAGAAGTACCGGAGACAGAGTTCCCGCAGAGCGGCTGGGATTCAGATAAGCGTTTGAAGCTCGCACAGTCTTTAAAAATAAGCGAAGATTTGCTGAATGCTTACTAATGCCTTTTTTCTGTACTTTTCCCTTTTCCTTAGGAAGCGGCGTGCCGGGATGGGAATGACACCGCCGAAGATGCCCGCAGAACAGAAGGAGCGATGAATTATGGGCAGAAGCGCCGCAGGGTAAGGCTGTTCCTAACCGTGTTCTTGTTCTTGCAGGAGCTGAGCGCAGAAGAAAGATGCAGGCCTACTGGAGACCGATCCGAACACGGTGAGTGTCACGCTGCAGGTGCAGAAAACACAAAGCATGTTTTTCAGCCTGGGCGTGGCTTAAATAGTCTCTGGGTATCCCAGGTGTCTCTGGGCTGAACCACACCCAAGGACTAGACTGCACATGCAGTTCTGGGAACCGAAATATATGGGGGTATCCATCTTGTCCCCATCAATGCACTACAAGTCCAATCTCCAATGTTATCCTATGGGAGTGAGTGAGTCTGGTGCCACAAGCGCCAAGTCTGACTCCAAGTGGGTCTTTGGAGGGATGGAGAGGCCCTTGAGGGCCATGTAGGTGATTGTGGCCTGGCTCCAGCCTGACATCTTGGAGGGCTGGGGACATGAGGGGCAGGAATCATGACACCTTCCCTCTCTCCTGCATCTCACCTACACGACCATGTGTCCCCAGAGGAACCTCTTGATTGATCTCGACTCGAAATGCGCGGAGTGGGGTAGTAAATACTACTGAGGTTAACCACTATGTCGATCGTAGCCACCCCCAGCTCACCAGCCGCTTATAGGATACAGGTGGGCCAGCAGGCATGGCCCTGTGGTTTCCACGCTGATACGCAATGGCTCAAGTACAAACCCAAATCCCTAAGCAGGTAATAGAGGCTCAGTCTACCTGTAAGGCTCCAACTCAGCAGGGCATCTATGGAGCTGGTCAAGGGAATAAAATGTGATCTGGAGCAGTTCATTTGCAGGCTGAAATAGTCCCCAAATCTTGCCATCATTGTGTAATTAGGGCTAGGTTAGGAGAGGAGTTCTTCACTTATGGTAAGATATCTGTATAAAATGAAATGATGTCTTTGTGGCCTACTAGCGTCAATCCCATGTGTGAGGTAAAGTGTGAGGTAAAGAGGAGCAGACAGAGGTGATATGATATGATATGATATGGTATTTATAACGCGCCTATACAAAAGTGTTTCAAGGCGCGACGAGGCAGGGAGGGGAGGAACAAGGGGAGACAGACAACGATCCTACTAGGCCAGGTGTCATTCAGATTGTGCAAGTGCATGGGAAGGGGAAAGGGAAAAGTGTGAGGGGAAGGGAGAGGGGGGAAGTGCAGTACAAGGGATAGTATAATAAATAAGATAAATAAAAAACGGCCAGCAGGTGGCAGTGTATGGTAAGTGCAGAACATAAGTGCTGGGAGGGGGACTGTAGGGATACAGAAACAGTCCTCAGGTGCAGGGGTTGCCAGGGAGGCAGTGCAGGTGGGCAACTGGCGGGCCTGGGCCCGAGATCAGAAGGGAGGCCAGGTATCCAGTGCAGTATCTGTCAGGAAAATCAACAGGGGAGAGGGAGAGTGAAAGCAGAAGCAAAGAGGAAGGTCTTGAGGTGCTTCCAGAACCGGAGATGGTTCTCCTCCAGTTTCAGGGAGGCAGGAAGGCTGTTCGGGAGGGAGGCCCCTGCCGAAGAGAGAGATCAACCACCAACTCGTTGCTTGGAGAAGTGACTGACCCTGAGGGAGTTGGAGCCGGAAGAGCGAAGGGGTCGAGAAGGAAGATATTTAGGAAGAGAGAGTTGAAGGTATTTCGGCCCCAGACCCCAGACGGCCTTGTGGACAATGCAGCGGGTTTTGAACTTAATCCTCGCAGCCACTGGGAGCCAGTGCAGAGATTTCAGTCCTGGAGAGATACGATCCATGGGCTTGAGGCCAAGGACAAGTCTCGCAGTCCTGTTCTGGATAAGTTGCAGAGGGCGGAGAGTAGAGGCAGGCAGATTTAGATAGAGGCTGTTACAATAGTCCAGCTTAAAGAGAACCAGGGCTCTGGAGACAGTGAACTTCTGGGGGAAAGAGAGGAAAGGAAGAATACCTCTGAGGAGGTGCAGCTGGTAGTGTGACTTCTTAGAGACATCAGAGATGTGAGGAGAGAAGGAGAGTGTGGAGTCGAAGATAACCCAGAGGTTTTTAGCCATGCAGGTGGGAGCAGGAAGAGGGCCAAGAGAGGCCGGCCAGAGAGCTGTAGGGAAGGAGGGAGTGGGTGTGCTGATTAGTAGAATCTCAGTCTTACTGGCATTAAGGCAGAGGTCATTGGCGGCACACCACTCCTGGATGGCAGACAGACAGTCGGAGATGAGGGAAGGAGAGGCTGAGGCCGAGGGTAGCCTGAAAATGAGCTGAGTGTCGTCCGCATAGCACTGAATGTTGGGGCAGAGAGCGGCAATGCGGTGGGCAAGGAGTGCCAGGTATTGGTTGAACAGCTAGGGAGAGAGGTTAAATCCCTGGGGGACACCACAGGTAGAAACAAAGATATCGGAGAGGAAAGACCCAAGTTGGACCTTGGAGGGTCGTTCGGAGAGGAAAGAAGTCAGCCACACCAGAGCCTGACCAGTGATACCCAGGTTATCACAGAGACGGTTGAGCAGGATGGCATGGTTGACAGTGTCAAAGGCAGAGGAGAGACCAAGTAATATGAGAACACACGGGTGTTAGAGTCAAGGTTGGAGAGCAGGTCTTCACGGATGTTCAGGAGAGCAGTTTCCGTGATTCTGGCAGCTCTGAAGCCAGACTGATGGTCATGAAGACAAGCAACAGATTCAGTGTGGAGATTGAGCTGGGAGATGGCTAGTTTCTCCAGGAGCATGCCCAGGAAGGGGGTGATGGAGATTGGAAGATAGTTGGCCGGGCAGGAGGGGTCGGCAGAGGGTTTCTTAAGAAGAGGGTGCACAAGGGAGTGCTTCCAGGGGATGGGAAGACTCCAGAGGCGAAGGAGTGATTGCAGAAATCAGCCAGGGCAGGAGCCAGGGAGTCAATGTGGTCCTTGATAGTTTTGGAGGAACAGGGGTGAACCTGTTTCAACGAGACTTTCATAGATTGGACTTGTCTAGAAACTGCGGAGAACAGGGGAAAGGCAGAGAAGGAGGGAGGTGAGGTGGCTGCAGAGAGGCCAGAGGAGGAGCAGGGAGTGGGGGGAGGTCAGGGGTAGGAGGAGAGAGAGGACAGGATGTCCTGGGTTTTAGAGATTAAGTGAAAAGCCAATACCGTACAGAGGGCCTGGGAGGGGGATAGGGGAGGTAGAGACTGCGGCAGGATTGGCCAGTTCCTTGCAGATTTTAAAGAGTTCGGCTGAGTTGTTTGATGCTGCAGAGACGAGGGCTTGGATATGAGCTCTCTTCTTGGTTAGGACAGAGAGGCGCTATTGTCTTTGGAGCAGGCGGCAGGCCAGTTTGTCAGGGGATGTACACGAAGCATGCCATTTCCTCTCTGCCACCCTGCACTTGCATTTTAGGGTGACGAGGTCCGAGTCGTACCATGGGTTGCACTTGGCTTTGGCCTTCAGGCGGATTCTCATGACAGGGGCAAGGATATCAAGAATATCAGATATAGCAGAGTGGAGCATGGAGAGGGCTGTGTCAGGGTGAGAGTCAGCCAGAGGGGGAGGAGGAGGTGAGAAGGTGGCGTGGAAAGCCTCAATTGACACGCGCTTCATGGGTCGGATGACCGAGAAGGTGGGTGGCAGTGCTGGAGGTGGCTTGGCCTGGGGGGTAGGGAGGGTGAGGTAGGAGGAGAGGAGAAAGTGATCACTCCATGAGAGAGGAGTGGAGAGAGGGACAGAGAGGGGAAGATCTGAGGGATCCCTGCTTGGTACTGATCGCAATGGGAAGCGTGCACAAGAATGCCCAGCACCAAATACTCTCAGTCTAGGGCAGGAGTAGAAAAGCCTAAACCCGGCCCACATGGTGCCTTACTGTTTGCTGCTCTTTTTCCCCACTTGGCAATCCCCTCCCACCTGGTGCCTCCTTGGGTGCTGCTCTTTTTCCCCACTTAAGGAGCCCTCCAGCCTCTCTTCCTTTGCAGATGGGGAGCAGGTTCAAGTGGATCTAGGTCACCTGGCCTAAGCACCCGCCCACCTGGTGCCTTCCTGGTTGCCGCTCTTTCGCCACTTAGCAAGCCCTGCCCACCTTGTGACTCCTTGGTTGCCGCTCTTTTTCCCCACATAAGGGGCCCTCCAGCCTCTCTTCCTTTGCAGATTGGGAGCAGGTGCAAGTCGATCTATGTCACCTGGCCTAAGCTCTGCCCACCTTGGGCCTTCCAAGTTTCTGCTCTTTTTCCCCACTTAGCAAGCCCTGCCCACCTTGTGCCTCCTTGGTTGTCACTCTTTTCCCCCACTTAAGGAACCCACCAGCCTCTTTTCCTTTGCAGATGGGGAGCAGGTGCAAGTGGATCTAGTTCACCTGGCCCAAGCCCCGCCCACCTGGTGCCTTCCTCTTTTCCACCACTTAGCAAGCCCCACCCACCTGGTGCCTTCCTGGTTGCCACTCTTTTTCCTTACTCAAGGAGCCCTCCAGCCTCTTTTCCTTTGCAGATGGGGAGCAGGTTCAAGTGGATCTAGGTCACCTGGCCTAAGCACCCGCCCACCTGGTGCCTTCCTGGTTGCCGCTCTTTCCCCACTTAGCAAGCCCTGCCCACCTTGTGCCTCCTTGGTTGTCACTCTTTTCCCCCACTTAAGGAGCCCACCAGCCTCTTTTCCTTTGCAGATGGGGAGCAGGTGCAAGTGGATCTAGTTCACCTGGCCCAAGCCCCGCCCACCTGGTGCCTTCCTCTTTTCCACCACTTAGCAAGCCACACCCACCTGGTGCCTTCCTGGTTGCCACTCTTTTTCCCTACTCAAGGAGCCCTCCAGCCTCTTTTCCTTTGCAGATGGGGAGCAGGTTCAAGTGGATCTAGGTCACCTGGCCTAAGCACCCGCCCACCTGGTGCCTTCCTGGTTGCCGCTCTTTCCCCACTTAGCAAGCCCTGCCCACCTTGTGCCTCCTTGGTTGTCACTCTTTTCCCCCACTTAAGGAGCCCACCAGCCTCTTTTCCTTTGCAGATGGGGAGCAGGTGCAAGTGGATCTAGTTCACCTGGCCCAAGCCCCGCCCACCTGGTGCCTTCCTCTTTTCCACCACTTAGCAAGCCACACCCACCTGGTGCCTTCCTGGTTGCCACTCTTTTTCCCTACTCAAGGAGCCCTCCAGCCTCTTTTCCTTTGCAGATGGGTAGCAGGTTCAAGTGGATCTAGGTCACCTGGCCTAAGCACCCGCCCACCTGGTGCCTTCCTGGTTGCCGCTCTTTCCCCACTTAGCAAGCCCTGCCCACCTTGTGACTCCTTGGTTGCCGCTCTTTTTCCCCACATAAGGGGCCCTCCAGCCTCTCTTCCTTTGTAGATTGGGAGCAGGTGCAAATCGATCTATGTCACCTGCCCTAATCTCTGCCAGCCTTGGACCTTCCAAGTTTCTGCTCTTTTTCCCCACTTAGCAAGCCCTGCCCACCTTGTGCCTCCTTGGTTGTCACTCTTTTCCCCCACTTAAGGAGCCCTCCAGCCTCTTTTCCTTTGCAGATGGGGAGCAGGTGCAAGTGGATCTAGTTCACCTGGCCCAAGCCCCGCCCACCTGGTGCCTTCCTCTTTTCCACCACTTAGCAAGCCTCACCCACCTGGTGCCTTCCTGGTTGCCACTCTTTTTCCCTACTCAAGGAGCCCTCCAGCCTCTTTTCCTTTGCAGATGGGGAGCATCTGCAAGTGGATTTAGGTCACCTGGCCTAAGCTCCACCCACCTTGGGTCTTCCAAGTTTCTGCTCTTTTCCACCACTTAGCAAGCCCCACCCACCTGGTGCCTTCCTGGTTGCCACTCTTTTCCCTACTTAAGGAGCCCTCCAGCCTCTCTTCCTTTGCAGATGGGGAGCAGGTTCAAGTGGATCTAGGTCACCTGGCCTAAGCACCCGCCCACCTGGTGCCTTCCTGGTTGCCGCTCTTTCCCCACTTAGCAAGCCCTGCCCACCTTGTGCCTCCTTGGTTGTCACTCTTTTCCCCACTTAAGGAGCCCTCCAGCCTCTTTTCCTTTGCAGATGGGGAGCAGGTGCAAGTGGATCTAGTTCACCTGGCCCAAGCCCCACCCACCTAGTGCCTTCCTGGTTGCCACTCTTTTTCCCTACTCAAGGAGCCCACCAGCCTCTTTTCCTTTGCAGATGGGGAGCAGGTGCAAGTGGATCTAGTTCACCTGGCCCAAGCCCCACCCACCTAGTGCCTTCCTGGTTGCCACTCTTTTTCCCTACTCAAGGAGCCCACCAGCCTCTTTTCCTTTGCAGCTGGGGAGCAGGTACAAGTGGATCTAAGTCACCTGGTCTAG
This sequence comes from Ambystoma mexicanum, assembly GCF_040938575.1. Classification (NCBI taxonomy): domain Eukaryota; kingdom Metazoa; phylum Chordata; class Amphibia; order Caudata; family Ambystomatidae; genus Ambystoma; species Ambystoma mexicanum. Next base: position 842,369,401 of record NC_090938.1, read on the forward strand.
GCACCACCCACCTCCTTAACCCTGCCTCTTCCTCTAAGATCAAGGGCATCTCACACCCGGGTGTCCATAGTGAAGGGCAGACAAAAGGGCAATTCTTGTTTGGACCTGTTCGGACCAGGAGGATCCAGGACCGAACCCTGCCCAGACAGGAGGTAAGCATGCACCAACATGAGTTTACTCCCTCTGTCCCCACCATCATCAGGCAATGCCAACGTCAACTTCTCTGCTGCTGGGGCAAGGACAGGTGCTCCGTTGCTCAGTAAGTTGTGCAAGTTGTGTAACGCTGCCTGCCTCTTGTATTTCGCTGTCCTCTCCTGTTGTATGCATGTGATGCCTGTATGCTTTAATCCTTCATATTGCTGCCACCCCCCTCCAAGGCAGCCCTCTCCTGCTATCCCTCCCTGCCCATTGTGGGAGTTTGTATTGACACATTACGGTGACACCATCACTGCCTTGCTGCTGATGCTTTGATTTGACTTATGCACTCATGGGACTCATGTTAGTTCACCCATCTCGAATCTCATCGTTCTCATGCTGGACTTCTTTAAGCATCACGTAATTATGGTGGCCATGAGTCATGGTGGTTCACCCAGGCTAAGCTCGAGACTCCACACTATACCCAGCAAGTTGCCCACTATACCTACAATCAAGGAAACCAACAAGAAAAGTACCAACACTACCAATGTTGCACCCTTAAAAGGTGCACTACTCAATGTCAGATCCCTTGTTGCTCACCCCACTGAAATTGCTGACATCATCCTCTCAGCAGATCTCAACCTCCTTGCTATTAGAGAAACATGGTTACATGAGGCAGCCGGACCCTATCTAACCCTTGCCGTTCCCAACAATCACTCCATCCACAGAGCGGATAGAGTTAATGCTCGCGGAGGAGGTGTAGCATTCATTTTCAAATCCTCACTTCACCTCAGATCCATCACCTCCCCTCCACTAGAATCATGTGAGTGTTATGACTTGATGGTAGTGAAGATTATGGGGCCTCTGTCCACAAGTACCACTCAGGAAGATACAAATAACTCCCTGGGCGATCCTTGAGGCCACAGGTATTTCAGTGCCAGAAATGCCAGGAACCAGGAACACCGGAGACCCCCCGACCACTGTAAGGCAAGCAATGGGTAAGTACAATGGCAAGCGAATCAGTGAATACAGAACGTAAATGAATATCAAGGGGCTTACCAAGGTGGAGGGGTGTGGGTTCGAAATAGCACAGATGGAATGGAGGTGTTCCGTGTAACTGCAGTGTGCAACAAGCAGCAGCGGGCGAGGCGTCGCACTGGAAGGCTATTGCGATGGTATAGCACTGCAAAACATGCGTGGGCGGATATGGCACGTTGGGAGGTAGCAGAGGTGGAGATCCGTATGCAGTCCGTGAAGAGTTCCGAGGTCAAAAACCAGCCGAGTGCGTTGAAGCCAAGGGTAATCCAAAGGAATGCAAAAACAGTCCAAAGAGTCCTGAAACAGTGGAGCAATACAATAACCAAGGGCTTGACAAGGAAAATCCAAGAAAAACAGTCCGTAGTCCAGTACCGTGATAATAAGATAGGAAGACGCCAAACAGTGCTTGAATGGATCAGCTGCGAAGCACCGAATGAGCGTTCCCTCTCAGGTTTTGAAGGGGCAGAGGAGTGTCATGTGACCCCATCACATGACCTGCAATGCTGCACGTTGTTACCTTGTCACGTGACCCAAAGTATCAACATGCTGCCGGGTCTTCCTGGAGGCGTGACGATGCAGCGGGAGGATTCGGCGGCTCCGCCGGCCGGCTGCAAGACGCCAGGGCAGCTGCCACTGATGAGGTGAAAGTAACAGGTGAGAATGCCCATAGCCAGTAGGATGGCTTTGTGTGCTCTTCCTGTATATTATAACCCGCCGCCGCTGCTGCGCTGCCTGAGGGAGTGGGGATGTGCGGGTAGAAGGGAAATGTGGACCAGGACCAGAGAGGGAAGGAACAGTAGACCTATGGGCGCTCGTCCGTGAGGTGTGACCAGCGGACGGCGTAACAGTGAGCACCTCACCATCAAAATACAAACTACCCCTAAGAGCTCAATCAACATGCAACTTATATACAGACCCCCAGGTCCCACAGGCACATTCAAGGAAGATATTACTTCACTAATAGCAGAGAATTCCAAGCCTTTTTCACAAAACATCATTCTAGGAGATTTCAACCTCGGGTACAATGACCCTAATGATACACCTGCCTCTTCCCTCACCAACGCCCTAGCAGAACACAACTATACTCAAATCATCACACTACCAACCCATCAGAAAGGCCGAACCATCGACTGGGTCACAGCCCACAATTGTAACATCACTTGCAAAGCACCCCAACCTCTCGTATGGACAGACCATCTCCTAATACCGTTTGACACCAGCATCAACAATCTCAATCCCAAACAATGCCCTCTCGCACCTGCCTGTCTAACCAGAAATAAGCGCAACATCACGGCAGACACCCTCACACCACTGGTTGTCCCCCTCCTTAACTCGCTTCCAGCCACTGCTGACCTCAGCCTCCTAGTCAGCACCTACAATGACGCCATGACTAACGCCATCGACACTGTGGCCCCTCTTAAGTCACGCAAAGGCAAACCTAGAGCGCATCTGAACTCCTGGTTCACATCTGAACTCAAAATCCTCAGAAAAAAGAAAGCCAAGTTGGAAACCTTATGGAAAACTATCCCTTCAGCCGAAAACAAAACTAATCTTATGACCATCTCCTCCCATTACAAAAAAGAGATAATCTGCACTAAGAAGGAAGCCTAAAATGTGACAATTGATAAGGCAGGATCCTCTACTAAAGAACTCTTCACCATCTTGAAGGAATTAGAAAACCCTAACCCACCTACAGACAACTGCGTGAAAGACAAACCTTGGTGCACCAGCATCCAAAATGCCCTTGCCAACAAAATCATTGGCCTCCAAACTAAAATTGAGGCTAAACGACTACAACTATCAAATAGCAACTCCTCCACCCCTAGCATATCCACCCCTACCAATACCTCAGTTGGCTTCACTTTCAAACAGGTCACCATACTGGAAGTCCAAAAGATTATAGCATCTCTCAAACCTTCGAACTGCAAAGGGGACAGTTGCCCTGCCCAGATCAAAGATGCTGCAAGAGACCTCTCCCCCTTCATCTCCAAACTCATAAACCGATCCTTCTCCACCAACTCTATACCTAACAATCTGAAACAATCATGGGTTCTCCCCCTCCTAAAAAAACAATCCTTAGACCCAGCCATTCCCACAAACTACAGGTCTATCACTACGGTCCCCTTCCTGCTAAAAATCCTCGATAGAGTTGCCTACTTACAAATTCAGGAATACTTAGAATCCAATCAACTACTAGGACTGCGTCAATCTGGCTTTCAACCTCAACATGGAACAGAAACTTTCCTTGTTGACCTCAAAAGTCAGATTGATGACATCAAAGACAAAGGAAAAGCGGCCATACTGCTCCTTCTTAACCTCTCAGCAGCTTTCGACCTGGTCGATCATAAAATACTCTGCAACCACCTCTCATCTGCCGCCCACTTCTCACCCTCAGCTGTCATGTGGATACAATCCTTCTTAGCCAAAAGAACAATGAGAGTCTTTTCACCTGCAAATGCAGCAGACCCCATCCCATCACCTGTGGTGTCCCTCAGGGATCTTGTGTCTCCCCCGCCCTCTACAACATTTTTACAAAACCCCTCTTTGACAAATTGGAGCATCTGGGTGTCACCTACACTAACTATGCGGACGACACCCAGATACTCCTCACCATCTCTGGCAACTACCTGGCTAACGTCACCAGGATCAACAAAATGTTATCTATCTTTCAGGCATGGCTGGCCACACATGGCCTCTGCCTGAATGACGAGAAGACGGAACTCCTCCTGGTCGGCTCTCCTAATAATGTACAGAAACTCAGCCTTGACTACACCAACATCACCATTGATGGCAACACCATCCCCGTCGCTAAATATGTGAAAACCCTAGGCTTCTATCTTGATGCCAATACCAACCTTTCAAAACATGTCAACATGACTGCCTCTACGACTGCCTACACTGGGAAACTAATCAGAGCTTGCAGAGCTTTTCTATCCACGAATAGCTGCCTCACGTTGGCCAGGGCGCTCATACAATCAAAGCTTGACTACTGTAACAGCCTCTACCTAGGGGCGAACAAAGGCATCATTAATAAACTCCAAGTTCTCCAAAACAATGCGTGCAAGCAGCAGTAAACATCCCTAGGAGAGAGCAAATCTCCCCCATCAGAATTTCTTGCAAATGGCTCTCCATTCAACAAAGAAAATGACCTAAAAATTATTTGACTCACCTACAAAGCCCTAAACCACCTAGCCCCCCCTTATCTCACCAACAAACTCTCCTTGAAACCTAGCACCAGAATCACCAGATCCGCTAACACTCTCTGCCTCATGGTGCCCAGATTCACCTCCAAAAGAGCTGGTGGCTCAAGCTTCACAGTCCTCGCCCCTTTGGAACTCCCTGCCGTTGAATATCAAGTCAGCCGCCTCATTACATTTGTTCAGGAAGTTAGTCATTGGTTGGCTATTGGACAAACTAAAAACAAATCCTTAGTCCGACTAAGACTACGAATACTGTATATACTGTACATACTATTCAAATGTTTCAATTGTTTACCCTAATTACCGCTGATTGTATATATTGTATATCACCTCCACATAATGTATAACTGTAAATTCTACATATACTGTACCTTCTGTAACTTGTCTTTAAGCGCCCTTTTACTCCAGGGTCTGGCGCGCTATATAAATAAAATAAACAAACAAACCCATCTCGAATCTCATCGTTCTCATGCTGGACTTCCTTAAGCATCACGTAACCATGGTGACCATGAGACATGTTGTGCCCATCTACGACTTGAATCCTGGCTTGCACTTGCTGACCTCTGCAACTTGATGTGCTCTCTCCACTGGCGTATCTGCTCTAGAACACTGTATCTCGCCGGCTTTGCTTCTTCCTCTTTCGCCACACTCACTGCTTCTCAGTCTTCTCTTCCTCTTCCTGTCTTTTTCCTCTCTCCTCTTCCCCCTCCCCTCACTATATTCGATGCACTTACCCTATCAGAATTGTCATCCGGCCTAGTATGATAATCGCTTGTTTGTTCCTCTCCCCCGCCCCCTCACCCTTTGTCAGTCTCCAGCATTACCAGAAATGTCACCAGTCCTAGTATGATAGTCATTGTCTGTCTCATCTCCTACCTCCCCCTCCTTATCATTGTCAAAGCTCTTGCATGATCTGAAATGTCGTCCGGCCTATTACGATAGTTAATTTCACATTCTTAATGTCTCATGGCATTGTAAGAATGTCATTGTATTTTCTCTTGCTCCCTCCCTTGCCGTGAAGTGCTTTGAAACACATGTGTGTATAGGTGCTATACAAATAAACTATCAATATCAATCCATCACATATTTTAGAAAAATTTGGCTGAAATTACTAAAACTGTTACTGCACTGGAAAAGTCCTCATTTAACTCCTGTTTGGAAAAAATCCTAGAAGAACTTGGGGAATTGTGTTCAATTGTGGGAACTATTCAAGAGATATCAAAAAGATGAGAATACTAGTGGGGGTGCGAGCGCCCATGGGGTTCCCCGACAGAGCTTCACTTGATCCAGAGGATCTTGCCTAAACTTTATGGCAATTTGCATGTGAAAGAAATATATGCTCACCGGACCAAGTTCAAAATACATGTTTTTGAAATGTTTTCCCTAGGTTGGATGTGGTAACCGCCGCCATATCTGATGGACAAGGCAATCTCCCCAGACGCAATGAAAGCATACGTCCTGATGAAGATGACTTAAGTCAGCACGTCTGTCATGATCTCTGCTTCCAAAAGGTCAGGGTTTTCCCAACTCCCTTGGAAGCAGATCCATAACCCAGGTTCCGAGTGCCAACCAGTCCCAATTGGGACCTTTTGGACCCAGTCCTGGCGCCAGTGGCACCAGGCTCATAAATATGCCCAGTCCCAGCGCTGGAAGCGCCGGGCTCATAATGCTTGGGTGGACTTACCTGCAGCAGACCATGCTGCTTACTTGCCTGCCAGTTGAGTCTCTGATCCTCTTCTGTTTGGAACTACTTTTCCTGTTGGGTGGGGCAGGAGCCACTCCCTAGATTCAGAACACTGGAACTCTTCTGGAAAGCAGGAACTCTTTTCTCACCTAGGCGTGGCTGTGGAAGGAGACACCTAAGCACTACAGGAGGCTATTTAAACCACACCCGATGGATGAATCTTGCTTTGCGTTATTCTGCATCCTCAGCAGCAGAACGCTCATCGTGTCTTCTGCATCTGATCCTGGGCCTAAGGAAAAAGGCTTACCATTCTGAATCCAGTCTTCAGCAACACCTATATAGACAAGAAAGAACAGGTTAGCATTACGGTCTTCAGTGACAGCTCTTCACTTACCTGGTCCATCGGCTGTCACCAACGCCTCGCGCTGCATTCCGGCATCTGAAAGACAAAGGCTTACCTACTCTTCGTGCGCTCCGGAAGTCTTCACACTGCATTCCGGCATCTGAAAGACAAAAGCTTACCAACTCTTTGCACGCTCCGGAGGCCTTCGGCGCTAGATCCCGCATCTGAAAGACAAAACAAGGTGCGTTTAAAGACATTGGGGAACTTTAATACTCACGTGCCATTACTCCTTTCCACATCTAACCCAGTGGGTATTCCGGCACCCTGCAGCCGCCCCGAACTTGTACCTGCAAAATAAAAAGACAGTTAGAGCGCATCGTGAAGCAGGCAACAAGCGCTTACTTACGTGCTTCCAGGCGCTTCTATTCATCACACGGGCTCCATCTTCAACTCACTTCAGCCCGCCATCCGCCATCGCCGGAACCCTGCAAAACAAGAGACATCATTACTAAAGACTTTAAAGACATTAGAATTACTCGAAACTTACCGTTCGTGCAGTAAACGACGGACAGCAGTCCTCTGAAGTCAAGAGGCCTGCTCCCCTTATCCAGTGAAGAAACTGGTTACAGCACCCTGCCTCGAGGCAGATGGAGAGCACGGCGTTCACTTACCTAAGGTGAGAGCGTTAACCTTTGGGGTTCTACAGGAGAAGAGAAAGGGAAGAAGAGAGAGACATTCAATAACCCAGTTCATTAATCCCACATTTTCTATCTGCAGACATCTTACCCTTCGAGCCAGACATACAGTGCACAGAGGTCCAGCCCAAAGAGCCAGCCGTGTGTTACACATCACCTTTGAAGATACGGTATACGCCCAGTCAAGACCAGCGCCTCTACGGGAATCAGGTGAGCGTTACAGAACGCAAAGCCTACCACAAAACTCCCGTCCAGGCGCTATGGAAACCTCGGATACCGACCAGCTAGCCCAGTTACTTGGGGAACTAAGGGCAGAAGTGCATGCAGCCCGTCAGGAAACGAACGCTCTAAGAAGGGAACTGATTATTTCCAAGGAGCGAACAGATGATCTCGCTAGACAATTGCTACAGTCACAAGCCGGACAGACCCCGTTACCCGCATCTGGGGGAAATCTTCCTTCTACATCCTCTATGAATCCAGTGCAGATCAACCTACCTGGGAATGTACCTCTGGCTCCGCCCGAACGATTTTCTGGTGACCCAAAGAGGTTTGCAGTATTTATCAATCAGTGCCGGTTGCATTTCTTATGCCGGCCAGCAGCCTTTCCAACTGATCAAGCTAAAGTAGCTTTCGTACCTTAGTGGCAATGCGGCAGACTGGTCGATCCCTCTAGTAAATCAAGATGATCCGGTCCTCCATGATTTTCAAGCTTTTCAGCTCAGTATGGAAAAACTGTTCGCAAGACATTCACAGGGGCAGGCCTTGGACAATGAGCTTCTTTCGTTGCGACAAGGTAATCAAGACCTTTTGGCTTATATTGCGTCTTTCAACAGACTGATAGTGGAAACTCACTGGCCTGAGGACAAAAGGATTACGCTGTTTTATAGAGGTCTACGCGGAGAGCTCAAAGATGTGTTAGCCCAAGTAGTGAATCCCCCACAAGATTGTTCGGACTATATAGACTTAGTCGTTCAAATAGATCACAGACTGCAGAACAGGAAGGCCGATCGTTCCAAGTTTGATGCTCGAGTATTTTCCAAACCGCCAACTCCTTCCAAAGGAGTAGACTCCGGGGAACCCATGCAAATAGGGGGTCTGAAAGGTCCTCTAACACAAAAGGAGCGGGAAAGGAGAAAACAGTTGCAATTATGCCACTATTGCGGAAACTCAGGGCACTTTCTTTGAGACTGTCCGGTGAAACCTGCCAAGAAGGCAGTAGGAGCTGCAGTTACCAAAGTTACAAACTCTGAGCAGGGAAACGACCTCGCCCGACAAGAATAGAGGTCCTCTTGCCGAGCGTGAAAACCAGTTCCGTGACCTCGCATTTCGTGATACCTATGGTCCTCATTAGCCCTGATAATCCGGATCGATTACATGCAATTGAAGCTTACGTCGACAGCGGTGCCATCGGCAATTATGTGGATCATTAAATGGTTTTGAGGATGAATCTAACTCTTTGTCCCAAGGCTGTAAAGGACGTCATTACTACGGTGGATGGTACGGAGATAGCCTCCGGGCCAGTAACGCATACCACTCAAGAAGTGACGCTAGTAAGTCAAGATGGACACCATGAGAAGATCGTGTTCGATGTGATCAAGGCCCCTCAGTTTCAGATTATTCTAGGAATACCTTGGTTAGAGAAACACAATCCTCTGATCGATTGGCGAGCAAGAACGGTCCAGTTTCCAGAATGTGTCTCTACTTGTCACCCTCCACCTGGTGTTGCACTGGCAGCAATTTCTTCAGAGACTCCCCAGTTACCTCCCGAATACCAAGATGTTTTCCGGAAGGATCAGGCTAACTCTCTACCTCCTCATAGGTCTTATGACTGCCAGATCGACCTGATACCTGGATCTACTCCTCCTTCTAGTAGAATTTATGCCCTCACCGAGCCTGAGAACCTTCACCTTCGACAATACCTGGATCAATACCTGGCAAATGGGTTTATTCGTCCTTCCAAGTCCCCTGCTTCTTCAGCTTTGTTCTTCGTTCCAAAAAAAGAAGGAGACCTTAGAACTTGTATAGATTATCGCTCCCTGAACCAGATCACCGTTAAGAATAGATATCCGTTACCTTTGATCCCTGAACTCCTGGACCAAGTCAGAAAAGCATGCATATATACAAAGCTGGATCTTAGAGGAGCTTACCACTTGGTACGAGTAAAAGAGGGCGATGAATGGAAGACAGCCTTCCGCACCAAGTATGGGCTATTTGAATATCAGGTCATGCCCTTCGGACTTTGTAATGCCCCGGCCGCCTTTCAATATTTTATGAACGATGTCCTCAGAGAGCTCATAGATGTGTGTGTTGTTGTTTACATTGACGACATCCTCGTTTATTCTTCATCGGAATCTGAACATCGGAAACACGTGAAAATGGTCCTCGAAAGATTGCGTCAACACAAACTTTTCGCTAAGTTGGAAAAATGTGTTTTCAACGTGACTGAAGTTGAATTCTTGGGATTCATATTATCACCTGGCGGAGTGCGTATGGATTCAAAGAAGGTCGATGCAGTTCTCAAATGGCCATCACCATCCTCCGTAAAAGGTGTGCAAAGCATGTTAGGCTTCGCTAACTTTTACCGAGGGTTTATCCCCGAATTCTCTCGAATAGTCCAGCCCATCACTGCCTTGTTAAAGAAAAACAAACGTTTTGAATGGTCTACCGAGGCGGAACAAGCTTTCCAGGATTTGAAGACTAAATTTATCTCTGCACCAATCTTAAAACACCCTCGCCCCGAACTCCCCTACATCGTGGAAACTGATGCTTCAAGCCTTGCCATGGGGGCAGTTCTATCACAAAAGGACCCGGTAACCAATCAGTTGCATCCCGTGGCATTTTGGTCCCGCAAATTCTCGCCTCCTGAAATCAATTACACGATTACTGACAAGGAACTTCTGGCTATCAAGTCTGCCTTTAAGGCTTGGCGGCATTATCTGCTGGGGGCCCGACACACCGTTACTGTGATTACGGATCACCGAAACCTGCAATATTTGAAAACCGCAAAAGCCCAATCCTCTAGACAACTCCGTTGGGCATTATTCTTTGCCGAGTTTGACTTCATAATTACCTATCGACCTGGTACAAAAAACGGTAAAGCTGATGCCCTTTCTCGGATGGGAGTGGAAGAACACTTGATCAACCCTAAACCTGTACCAATGATTCCCGAACAAAGAATTCTGGGTGTAATCGCCACAGAATCCATAGAGGAAGTTAAGGATAAAGCCAGGCAACTTGTAACTCCAGCAGACATACAGAATTGGCATCTGCAGGGAAAGGACTTTGCAGTAAAGGACAACTTATTGTATTTCCAAGAACGATTATACCTACCCAGCACAGATTTACAGAAAAAAGTAATCTCTTGTTATCACGATTCTTTAATGGAAGGACATCCCGGTATGGCCAAGACCTCAGAAAAGATCAAGCGCTACTTCTGGTGGCCGTCTTGGAAAAAAGATATCAGAGACTTTATAATGTCCTGTGGAGTATGCGCCCAAAACAAGAGTCAAAAGGAAAGACCAGCAGGCCTCTTACGCCCTATTGACATCCCACCTCGCCCTTGGCATACACTTTCTATGGACTTCATCACCGATCTACCTCCATGCTCCGGATACAATACGATTCTAGTAATCGTGGACTTATTCTCCAAGATGGCGCATTTCATTCCGCTCAAAGGCTTGCCAACAGCAGCAACTCTGGCCCGAGAATTTCTCGAAAACATCGTCCGACTGCACGGTTTTCCTTCGGTTCTAATTTCGGATCGAGGTAGTCAATTTATTTCTCATTTTTGGCGAAGTTGCTGTCGGTTGGCTCAAATTGATGTGAGACTATCGACCAGTCACCACCCTCAGACCGACGGACAAACCGAGAGGACCAATCAAACTCTGGAACAGTATTTACGCTGCATGCTGCAACAAACTGAAAAAACTTGGAAAGACATCCTTTGGATAGCCGAATATGCCTACAATAACTCTGTCCATTCGGGAACTGGGAAAACCCCATTTTTTCTTTTGTACGGCAGTCACCCTCGAACCTCGGAGTTGGATCCCCTCCAAGATCTTGAAACACCAGCAGTAGACTACCTGCATTCTACAATCACCCAAGCCTTTAAGGAAGCTGTTTCTCACCTTCAAAGGGCTAAAGAACAATACAAGAAAGGAGCAGATCAACATCGGAAGGAAGCCCCTCAAAATCAAGTAGGGGATAAAGTCTGGTTATCCACCAAATATCTACCTCTAAAAGGGCCACGCACATTCAACCCAAGATACCTTGGTCCCTATTCCATCACTACCATGGTAAACCCAGTAGCGGTCAAGTTGGACTTGCCCCCGCACATGAAGATACATCCGGTCTTCCACGTCTCTCTATTAAAACCCGTGCAACCTCAAACCCGACTAACCAAATCTCCAAAACCTATCCTAGTTGATGGAGAACTCGAGTTTGAAGTCAAAAGCATTCTGGACTCCCAAGATCTCCAAATCTAAACTATTCTACCTAATTGACTGGAAAGGCTATGGTCCCCAAGAGAGATCCTGGGAACCTGCTGAATATGTCCACGCTCCTCGCCTAATCAAAAGATTTCACCGAAAATTTCCTGACAAGCCAAAACCCCCGGAGAAGCCCGGTTTGGGAGGGGCCTTGAGGGGGGGTACTGTCATGATCTCTGCTTCCAAAAGGTCAGGGTTTTCCCAACTCCCTTGGAAGCAGATCCATAACCCAGGTTCCGAGTGCCAACCAGTCCCAATTGGGACCTTTTGGACCCAGTCCTGGCGCCAGTGGCACCAGGCTCATAAATATGCCCAGTCCCAGCGCTGGAAGCGCCGGGCTCATAATGCTTGGGTGGACTTACCTGCAGCAGACCATGCTGCTTACTTGCCTGCCAGTTGAGTCTCTGATCCTCTTCTGTTTGGAACTACTTTTCCTGTTGGGTGGGGCAGGAGCCACTCCCTAGATTCAGAACACTGGAACTCTTCTGGAAAGCAGGAACTCTTTTCTCACCTAGGCGTGGCTGTGGAAGGAGACACCTAAGCACTACAGGAGGCTATTTAAACCACACCCGATGGATGAATCTTGCTTTGCGTTATTCTGCATCCTCAGCAGCAGAACGCTCATCGTGTCTTCTGCATCTGATCCTGGGCCTAAGGAAAAAGGCTTACCATTCTGAATCCAGTCTTCAGCAACACCTATATAGACAAGAAAGAACAGGTTAGCATTACGGTCTTCAGTGACAGCTCTTCACTTACCTGGTCCATCGGCTGTCACCAACGCCTCGCGCTGCATTCCGGCATCTGAAAGACAAAGGCTTACCTACTCTTCGTGCGCTCCGGAAGTCTTCACACTGCATTCCGGCATCTGAAAGACAAAAGCTTACCAACTCTTCGCACGCTCCGGAGGCCTTCGGCGCTAGATCCCGCATCTGAAAGACAAAACAAGGTGCGTTTAAAGACATTGGGGAACTTTAATACTCACGTGCCATTACTCCTTTCCACATCTAACCCAGTGGGTATTCCAGCACCCTGCAGCCGCCCCGAACTTGTACCTGCAAAATAAAAAGACAGTTAGAGCGCATCGTGAAGCAGGCAACAAGCGCTTACTTACGTGCTTCCAGGCGCTTCTATTCATCACACGGGCTCCATCTTCAACTCACTTCAGCCCGCCATCCGCTATCGCCGGAACCCTGCAAAACAAGAGACATCATTACTAAAGACTTTAAAGACATTAGAATTACTCGAAACTTACCGTTCGTGCAGTAAACGACGGACAGCAGTCCTCTGAAGTCAAGAGGCCTGCTCCCCTTATCCAGTGAAGAAACTGGTTACAGCACCCTGCCTCGAGGCAGATGGAGAGCACGGCGTTCACTTACCTAAGGTGAGAGCGTTAACCTTTGGGGTTCTACAGGAGAAGAGAAAGGGAAGAAGAGAGAGACATTCAATAACCCAGTTCATTAATCCCATATTTTCTATCTGCAGACATCTTACCCATCCAGCCCAAAGAGCCAGCCGTGTGTTACACATCACCTTTGAAGATACGGTATACGCCCAGTCAAGACCGGCGCCTCTACGGGAATCAGGTGAGCGTTACAACGTCATTGAAACCGGTCGACCACCTGGAAGGATGATATCCCTGATATCCCTGATATCCCTGAAGACACGCGGGATATGGGACCACACTGACTAATTTCTAGTGGAGAACATCCTTTCTCCTTCCTCTTTAAATCTCATTTTGACTTTAATTGGTTTACCTCGTTACTTCCTACTGGGTGTCTAAAAATTTAAAACAGGATACCTCGCCTATATGTTATAGGAGGTCCCATGGAACACAACCCTTTGGGAAACTAGTATATAGATATGTTTACATTTTGATTGACACTGATTAGTTCATATATATTTTTTACCGCTCGGCTGAACCACACATTACCACTCAGTCTGCATACCTTGTCCACACTTCCTGGAAGGTGAATAAAGCAATGATATGGCCCCTGTGCCTTAAGGAAATACTTCCTCCACAAAATGTCCATGGAAGCAAAGTAGACTTGGTTCAGCTCTTCTTTTTAGCTAATGAGAGGCGCTCTAACTGTATACATTTTACGTACAGGGACAGCTATGTTCTCCTCTTTCCTATTAGATAGGCTGCTCACCACCTCTGACCGAAGGACAGGGACACCGCACAGGGAAAGGGTGTTCTTCCGCATAGGGACTCTGGTAGCATCCACATTAATTGTAAAAAGAAGCAACATTACAAAGAACTGTTTTTGTCCTATAAAGTGTTTTTGTGTGATATAACAGATCCTTTAACTAACACTCAAGGCCATTCTTTATCCTCAGTCAGGTACCCTGATTGTGTGTGTGTGTCTACCACAACTCCTACCACAGAACTATGTAATGCATGTAAATTCACATCCATGCCTGTGTCCATACTGGAAACCATCAATATCATGAAAGGTCTCAAACCTTTGAGATGTAAAGGCGACACCTGTCCCGCGACATTCATGAAAAAATGCGCCAACTAACTAGCACCCTTCAAAACTAGCCTCATCAATAACTCCTTTGCCACTAATACAGTACCAGATGACCTAAAAAAGCATGCGTTCTACCTCTATTAAAAAAAAACACACTGGACTCTAACATCCCGACAAACTTCCGACCCCTCACCACAGTTCCTTTTCCTATCTGCAGATGCAAAGATTCTTGGAACTCATCAATCTTCTAGGACTGAGACAATCTGGGTTCAGACCTGGTCACCGAACTGAAACGGCGCTCCTGGATTTAAAAACACAAATGGACCAATTCAAGGACAAAGGAGACCTGTGCATCCTCCTTTTACTAGACCTTGAAACGGCCGTTCACTTCTCACCTGCAGCAATTAAATGGATTGAATCCTTTCTATCAAACCGCCCCATGAGGGTCTTCTCTAATACCTCAGCAGCCCCTCAAGTCCTAGTGACATGTGGCCTACCACAAGGCTCCTGCGTATCCCCTACCTTGGGCAATGCTTTTACAAAGCTTCTATTTGACAAATATGAGAAAATGGGTATCACGTATACAAACTATGCAGATGATACTCAAATACTCATACTAGAACAGCTTCCCAGTACAAGCAGCTCAGCAGTGGAATGCATTGCCAGTTGAGCTTAGAAGGGACCAGCCGTTCAACAGCTTTAGACATAATACCCGCACCTGGCTACGACGCGATGACCTCTAGACCCATGATGCCTCCCTCATGCCCTGTCCTCTTCCTATCCAGCCACCACTATTACTGTGTAACTATGTCCACCAATGATCCTATGCACCTGTATGTAACTAAGCAAACTCTAACCATGCTTTAAGTGTTCTTGATATGTTGTATGCCCAGCTACCTAAGGGTTTCGGGCGCCATATAAATAATAAACTAACCAACAAACAAACAATCACAGGATGTTACGATACTGATACAAAAAAACTTAACATAACCTACCTTGCAATCCAGACTTGGATGGTGCAAAATAAACTCTGCCTCAATGATGAAAAGATCGAGCTAATTCTAAACAGTAATAAAGCTAAATTAAGCAGCCGCTCTCAACAATACAAATCTTTCAACATTGGCGGCAACACCATCACGGTCGCAAATGAAATAAAAATGCTGGGGGTTTACATTGACTCGCCCCTTACCTTAGACAGACAGGTGAATGCCATTGTCTCATCCTCAGCGTACACCTCTAAATTAATCAGAGCCAGTAGACCATCCGTGTCACCCGACAACAGCATGTCCTCAGCCAGAGCCTTGATCCTATCTAGGATTCATTATTGCAACTCACTCCTTGCAGGTACCAGCAATAGAAACATCAGAAAATTGCAAATTGTACAAAACAATGCCATCAGAGCAGCACTAAACATACATAAGAACGATCGTATCTCGGCCACTGGGCGAAACATCCATTGGCTCCCAGTCCAAGATAGGATCAAATTCAAAATCCTCACCAATAACGCACCTGCCTACCTTATTAACCAGATCAGCAAATCTCAATCCAACTGACCAACACGTTCCCCATATGCCAACTTCCTTGTGACGCCAAGATACAGAAAGCAGAAAGTAGACGGCTGAAGCTTCCCTGTAGTAGCAACTAAACTCTGGAACACTCTGCCTACACACCTGAGAAATGACACTTTCCTATGGTCCTTCTGTAAAAAGCTAAAAACCCACCTATTCAGCCTAGAGTCCCAACAATAATGACTAACACCTAGCAGCAATGTCCTGACTATCGTCTATAATGCAATTCCATGTGCCTGTCTGTCCTATGAGCAAATTATTATCTCATGCAAATGCTTAACTGTAACTATAACTGAACAATGCAATTGTATCGATGAAATACAAACTATATCAAAGTGTGTAACCATGTTCTTAAAGCTACAGCCCCTAGATGCCTATGGGTTATGCACGCTTTATAAATGTACAAATAAATAAAAAATAACTGATGGTAACATTGAAGCTGCACTAGAATATTCTTATTGCAATGAGTAACGAAGTTAGATGCCCCCTACACAGTAAGTTTGCCCCTCCTCCACTGTCTCTGAAGTTAGCGCCTCTCCCAACATTTGAAGGGTTAGCCCCCGCCTAAATTTTAGCCTATGTGCACCCCTGGATGTGCGCACTTGCATTTTGTTAGGCAACGAGGTGAGGAAAGCCTTTCCCCAAAACTGGCGGTGTTAAAGTTTTACTTTGTTTCTTTAGAAAAAATGTACAAACGCAGTAAAACTTTAAAGCTACTACTTTCAAGAAAGACTTTCATCGCCTCCCTGCATATTGCACTTTAAAATGTACTATTTGATAGATGGTCCCCACACCAGAACATGGGGTGGGGGGTTTACAGTGGGGGCGCCTATTTATTGAAGTGGCTCCTCCAATCGCCACTGTAAGTTTTGTTGCGCCCCTGTCTCTGGATCACTCTCGCCCAAGTCCCATCTCAAAGCAACCCCAACGAGTAATACATTCATACATTTATAAAAAAGTGATGTTCGTTGTGTGAAGAAGAAAGACTCTACAATTATAAAATCAATGCTCCATAGACAGCAGCACGATCATAATAGAACACAAGGCCAGGCCACCGTATCACGGGAGACCCTCCCTCCTCCCTCCTCTCATAATCAGGGCACGCACCTTGGAAGCAGCTCAGGCCACCCCGCCCCTCGGCTCCCCTGGACGGACCGCCTTTATCCGATACTCGGGTGGGGCAGATCCTGTCTGTTATGATGAAGAGATGCTGGGAGACAGCTGGAGTTGTCGGAGTGCAGCCGGAAGACGAATGAGAAAAACGCTTCCTGGAAAAGGGCTGCTTTAGGGGATCAGCTGCTGGTGGTGGTGGAATGGGGCATTTCTTAAAAATTGGGTTTATGTGGCACACATCAAGAGGCAAAGGTTTAGGGGGCAGCACAAGCGGCAAAGATTGAAAGGAAGGGGCGGGATGAAAAGAAACTTTTCGGCGCCTATAGGTCCCTGCGCCCTACTGGCCGCGGCCAACAGGGGACCTGCGGCAAAGCAGCCGCGCCAAAACGTCAGGCGCCCAATGGCTGCGCCTAAATCACCGTCGCGCCGAATGAGCGGCGCAAAATTGGATGAAACAGGGCGGAGGGCGCACTGTTAATTGCACCTCTGTTTGTTGCTATGATGTGGCAAAAATGTGTATTGCGCCTTAGTTTTGTTTTCCATTGTTAAGACAGCAAGGTGCACTTCCAAATGTCACCATATGATGGCGGCAGAAGACCGCGTAGAAAATGATTTCAGATCAATAAAAGATAGACCCTGTTTCGGCGCTGCGCCTTCGCTGCAGCGGACGTTTCGGCGCAGACATTTCTGGCGCCGTCCATTTGGCGCGAGGGATGTTTGGACCTGGGTCACTAGTATCCACTTGGAACAGGACACCGGCCTATAGAACACGGGGTTTGATGGACATACGACTGTCGCCAAATAGGTCAGTGCTGCTGCAGAGGCAAGGAGCAACAGAGCCAGGGCCCTGGGTGTGTAATGGAGGAACTGAACAAGACGAATGGACAGAGCACTTTTCACTGGAGTTGTTGGTGTTTTGTACGTTTTTTATAATTACCCCATTTAATTCAAATCATGCTAACAGCCTCGGAATGATCAAAAAGATAAAATGTGAGTGTAAATGACCTATCACAGTTCAGCTGCAGACTCTGGGGGTGGTCGGGCTGTGCTAATGGGGTCCCCTTTTAGCCCGTAGCTTCCTGTAAAACAAGGGCCCCAGTTCCAGGCTATTCCTGGATTATTTGATGAAATGCAAAATGGCCACGCTGAACCTCCTTTCATCGGTCTTAACCACGGGAACCACGGGGACCCCGAGGTCTCTCATGGAAACGTGAGAGCAATTTTGGGAAAAGCAGAGCCCAGCACAGAGACAAATGGGGGTGGTAGTGTCCGTAAAATGAGGTTCAAACTGTAATCCTCATGTATATAGCCGTTCGCCTTCTATACCTTGTTGTGTGGAGTTAAAAATATAGATAAAGCAGCCGAGGACTCAGCTGCTGCTCCCAATTATTGTCCTCTCCGAATAAAAGAGCACGAGCCTGCACCTGTAAGTCATTCAAGTTGCAGGTGGATCACGAGGTCGCGCCCAAACTTCCCCGCCAAGTGGTCTCTGTGCCCTACTGGCTGCGGCCAAAGGGCCGCGCCATAACGTCCTGCGCCGAGACGGTCACGTCGAAACGTCCTGCTCCGGCTCAATAACCAAGGAAGGCGCCGAGGTATAAACCCAGTTCCTGAACAGTGCCGGCCTCTGCTCCAGCTTCTCCTAGGCCCACTTACCCTCTTTGCCCCCCAGTAATAGTAGGGCTCAGTAGGGGTCAAAGTGTATGGAAAAGTAGTGCACCTATATTCCCCCTCTGCCCCCCACTGCTTACTATAATATCAAGACTGAAAGTAATGCAAGGAAAGAAAAGGCGAGTTAGACGACCAGCATTCCAGGTCCAAGAGGCCCATGGCGAGCTTTTACAATAATGTAGCACCCCGTCCACCCCCCCCCAGACCCCCTCACATGAAATGCATCATCTTTCTGCTTAATGGGCAAAGATGGTCCAGTGTTTGGCGCAACCCTCTGACCAGAGGCCCAGAGCTTCCAGGCAAACCAGAAATCCAGGCACCGGGAAAGTAGTCTCCCATGACCAGCCTCAGCTCAATAGGAGCCATTGAATGGCTCGTGCCCCAGAAAGGCCGCACACTGTTCAAATCCAAAGCCACGTGACGTTGTCACACTGGAGGCTGTTCCCTAGAAAGACCACTGCTTAGATAACCCAATAGAGTCATTATTGACTTCAGCGCTGAAGGCTGGGAAGGAAGGCCATGCATTAATCCATGATAACAGACTGCAAACTGAAATGAAGGGCAGAATGATGTCCAGCGCTACATGCAATTCCTGCTACATTTGCTGGTAGAGTGACTCGAGCTGGACTCTTTCCTGGCGCCTGCAACTGCAGACAGTCCCGTGATCCTGAGCAAACAGAGCAGCAGCTAGGATTCCCGGAGCAGATTACAGGAGATGGATCAAGAATCAACCAAGATTCAAGGTTGCTGCCCTGAGGACGAATCCAGGGTGCCTGCGGATCGCAGGACAACTGTTTGGCCACACAGAAGTTATACAGATCAAGTAGCTTACAGTTAATATTATCATTTAGACACTGGGGGGGAGCAATGTGTTGCACTTAGACGGATCTTGGGGTGGGAATGTGTTGCACTTAGATAACCCAGAAGGACATGCACTTCAGAGCAACCAAAGTGCAGAACCTTGAAGGATGTGATACAACTGAGTTATGGACACTGGCAGGTGCACTAGCCAGATGTGAAAGGGACCTCGAATGCAGAGCGGGCCCAGACCTAACCAGAGGCACAGGGTGCCCCTGCACCCCATCTGGAGAGATTACACAAGCCCAACTATTCAATGCAGGATAGAGATGCCAACTAACCAATTCTACTAACAATTTCCTTCTCTGCATACACCTCTCAAACTCCAAACACAACCACAAACCTACAGCACAACAAACCATACAAACTTCACTACACTGCAACAACAAAACAAAAAACACACATAGACTCGCACAACAGTACACAACGACTACCGGCCACAAACATCCCAGGCCCAGCCAACGGACCCACCGGGCTGAGGCCGCCAACAGCACATCACTGCTCTCTTGCACTTTTCCAGCCTCCAACCACTAACTCACCCTTCCTCCCTCTTCCAGAGCCACCAGAGTGCAAGGGGACCACTCCGGTGGTGATAGTGCGTGGTACAAATGTCCTTTAACATTAACAACTACCCATGAACTACTAACAATCGTCAATTACTCTGCTTACTCACCCTACACAAACCATATATAACACACATCTAACGCAACAAAACACTAGATCATCACAAACTACAATGAACTACGAACATCAGAATAAAAACTAAGACACAAACTACACACACGCCCACACCAACCACACGATAACTGCCATCTAAAGACCACAAAACCGCATACAGTGACCGGTTTCTCCGAACTGAAGCTACTAACAGCACATCAAAGCTTGTGCACTTTCCCTCTATATCCCACTAATACTACCCCCCTGCAGCCCTCGTTCCGTATTAGATCTGCCAGAGCGCCAATTGACCTGTGGCAACTGGCAGCAGTGCGTGGTACAATACCAGTTAACATACATATGCTATTCCATATGTCCTTCAGAAGTCTCCGTATCAAGGCCCTTTCCCAGAAAGCCATACACTTGGCTTTGGCCTCCTATCCACTGATCGAGGTTGCCCCTCAGTAACTTAGGTATCAGAACTTTTCTGCTCTAGGCAGAGTTATACACCTTCTCCATTGGCGCAAGCTCTCACTATTGTTCCTTCAAGACTCAGATATTGAAAAAACCTAAATGCGGCTACTCCCAATATTTCCTGCACTTCTTCATACTCTTTGAAACCTTCTCCTGACAAGAATTTGAAACCCCCCTCGCCCCACCCTTTCAAGACCTGCATCAGACCCACTCTGGGTCATTACAGCACCCCATTTCCCTGAACCAAAGGATGGCCCCATACTGAACTCCCAGCGAATGGCCACGTGGAAAGGTAGTCATTAGAAATGTTATCCTCCCATAATTCCAGATCACCCCTAAGACCGGTTGTGAATGACTTCTTTGGGTACATAATGTGAGGGGTCAGTAATGCGAGGCAGACAACTACTTGTATTTTTCGCAGTATTCAACATTTTATTAATCAAAGAAAATGCAAAGAAAAGCTAACAAAGCCCACTCTACCAGGCGGTTCCCTACCTAGTCTATGTTCTAAGGGGCAATCTCCTAGCATACACAAAACTGGTCCTGAAACTAAACAACAAAACATTCAACATAAATCATAAACAACATAAATAAACGATTACCAAATAACCAGTGACTTGAATAACCTCCACTTGACCTGGGTAGATTCTTTCCCAGGAATGTCCAAAGTCAATTTTTCCCAAAGAAAATAAAAGTTTTGAACCAGTTCTTGGAAGTTACAAAAGAAAACAAAAGTTCACCCAAACAAAAACCCACTGGTAACAGTTCTTTCTCCATTTGTTGGAAAATTCCCTTTCCAATTTCCACAAAGAAAACAGCACCAATGGTAATCCTGGATAAACTTCTTCCAGGAAAAGTTTGACAAAGTTCAAATGAAAATACCACGTCTGCCTCAACAACTGTTCTCTGCAGCGTCTTTGCTATAACTTGCCAGGATGCTTCTTGTAAGGGGGTTGCTTTCATCGTGCCAACTCCCTTCTGCTAATGGCATTGTGAAAGCAGACACCCTTGCTTCACAGTCTACTACTGCTTCCAACACCTTCGATATCATGTTCTCTGACAATTTCATAGACCACCACAGTTCTGTGAATTCTGCTTTCATTTGGTACTTTAAGAATGTATTAGGCAACTTAAAGACAAGACACTTCGACCTCCACAGATAGGCAAGGCACTCTTCCTTCCTAGGCAAAAGAAAGGGGCAGCCTCTCTGCCTCTTCAGTCTGTCTTACAGCGACCACTAGTGTTAAGATGGGTTTCTCAACTCGGACCCGGTGGGCAGAGGTTCAAAAGGCCAGCATAGTTTCTTGGAACAGGGTAACCTTCTGGATAAGCCAGACCAATCAAGTTAGCATTGGCAGCGGTCAAGACCCGGTCCCAGGATGGGTGAGGGTGGTTGAAAGTCCACAATGAGCACACAGAGTAAAGGACACTTACAAATCACTCTCAGTCAGGTGTATATATCAAAAATACATATACATTTATTAAAGGCCTTTTAAATCAAACACAAGATGAAACCACAGCAATATTAACAATACTTATACAGCCATATACTAGTGAACATATATACATTAACTGTTGTCCTAAAGCAATGATCATCAATAACGGATCCACAACCTGTAACAGAAGAGGGGCAGACAGTGCAAATATACTTTAGGCAATTCTTCAAGAGTCTCAACCCTAACTAATAGGCAGTCCAATCCCTACGAAGTGTTGAGCCATGTGCTCAAAAGTACGTTCAGCGCGGTACCACTCGATTGTGCGTTAAAGTACAAGCTGTCATGAGCCATCGAACTCGCCCCTTCTGGGCCTCCTGGTCCCTGACACGTCAGGGTTAACACTCCATGGTACCACCAACATGGCAACAAACTAAGAACGCAGCTCACCAGTTTTCACGTTCTACGCAGTGTGCTCTATAAAGAGACCACACCCCTGCGGCCCCGCGCATCTCAACGCTGCTGCTAGCTGTGACCAGACGTGTGATCCGTACTCTCCCTTGTAATATTCTGCTGTTTCCTGGTTCCTGGATCCCCTTCTTCCAATTGCCTTCCCTCCTTCTTGTCCAGCCTTTCCCGGAATCCCTGCACCGCTACCGCATGCACCTCATCCTCTTTTCTGAATTCCTGGAGTTTCCCTTGATCCCGGACATCGAAGCTGAATGCAATCTGGAAGCCGAGGACGGCCGAGCAGGCTTGTATAAGACCCAAACCATACGAAAGAAGACTCCACCTAAATAAGTCATCAGGCAACGAAAACAGGTGAGAAAGGGGGAAACCTGTGATAGATTGAGACGCCATCTGACCGAAGTCGATATAGACATGGAGGCGGCCATCCAGGATCTTATGCGCGGCATGCAAGAACTAACAACCGAAGTACAAAACTTGAAAGCTGAAAACACCACGTTAAAACAATTGGTACTATCCCGTGACTCTGCCACAAAGGACAGTGTGCTATTGGGCGGCATTGCTGACAAATATGATGGCTCTGTGAAAAACCTCTGGGGACTCCTAGATTCTTGTTTGGTCCACTTTACCTTTAAACCTTATTATTTCTCCACCCCCAGGGCTAAAGTGGGCTTTATTATTTCTCACCTTTCCGGGAATGCATTAGCCTGGGCCACACCATTAGTTAATTCTGGAGATGTCCTTTTGGCTGATTATGATGGATTCATTCAAGCACTTAAAACCATGTTTGACCGCCCAGAACAGGTCTTTAGTGCTCAAGAACGTTTACTCGATTTCCAGCAAGGCTCTCAGGACATGCTCACCTATGTAACTTGATTCAAGCAACTGGCTAAAGAAGCGGGTTGGCCTTCTGAAGCTTGCTTCACTCTCTTTCGAAGAGGGCTAAATGAAGATATCAAGGATGAATTAGCCAGGGTGGCACGTCCAAGTTCTTACCAGGCACTTATGGATCTTGCTATACAGATTGATTTTTGCATCCAGGAAAGGAAGGCAGAGAAAAGAAAGACCAAGTCACCCCTCCAGAAGAACCCCTTAGAGACCTCCTCGAAATCCGAAGATCCTTCTGTCCCTACAAACGAACCTGAACCCATGCAACTAGGGGCCTTTCGTGGACCCATATCCCCCCAAGAAGGGTTGCGAAGGATCCATACTGGCTTATGCATGTACTGTGCTTCGGACAATCATTTAGTCAGAGAATGTCCAATAGCCCCTCCGCGGCGTTCGGGAAACGCCAGCTCCCGATCCTAGATGGAGCTCAATTTCGGGAGAGAGATGCAGGCTCCACATCTACACCATCCTTGAACTCTCCTGGACAAACTCTCTGGTAATTTTACAGGCCTTTCTATCGCCATCCAAGAAGGAATCCTACTCCATTCGGGTACTAGTGGACTGTGGGGCCATGGGAATATTCATAGACCAAGAAAGGGTCCTTAGACATCATATTCCCTACGAATCTCAGACTGTCTTCCGACCTGTAGAAGCAATTGATGGGAGACCTCTCTCCTCTGGACCCATAACCCTTCAGACCAAGGAAATCGAGCTTGCAATAAACCATCATCGAGAAAAGATAAAGTTTGACATCATAAAATCTGCGCATTACCCAATGGTATTGGTAATGCACTGGCTACAAAAACACAACCCATACATCAATTGGACAGCAGGTTCCCTGTTCCTAGGTTCCGAATTTTGCATGTCTCATTGTCTACTCCTGGATCCCTCTCCGACACCATCAGAAGAAAGTTCAACAACCCAGCAAGGTCCTCTCATGGTCTCTAACATCGTCCAGGTTCCTAAAGTCTACCAGGAATACGCCGATGTGTTCTCTTCTGCTATTGTCCAAGCCTTACCACTCCATAGGCCAGAGGACTGTGCTATTGAAACCGAACCTTCAGCTGTGATTCCCTTTGGAAGGATGTTCATTCTGTCTGAACCCGAGAAAAAGTCCCTTCGTGAATACCCAGATACTAACCTAGAAAACGGCACCATACGCCCATCCAAGTCTCCAGCTGGAGCTTCATTATTTTTTGTTCCTAAGAAAGACACCAAAGAGCTCAGACCTTGTCTTGATTATCGAGGTCTTAATCAGTGCGCCCTTAAGAATCGTTATCCATTACACTTGATCTCAGATATCCTGGAAGCCGTAAGAGGAGCCGTAATATTCACCAAATTGGATCTCAGGGGTGCCTATCATCTGATCCGTATTAGGGAAGGAAGACAGCCTTCAGAACACCCTTTGGTCATTATGAATACTTGGTCATGCCCTTTAGACTCTCTAATGCTCCGGCGATCTTCCAACGCTTTATGGATCGGGTATTTTCGGATATGCTATTTCTTTTCGTCATCGTCTACCTGGACGATATTTTGATATTCTCTAAAGATCCTCTCAAGCATGAAGAACATGTTAAGGCAGTATTACAATGGCTACATGAACACAAGCTTCTAGCAAAACCCGAGAAGTGCCTTTTTCATGTTTCCACTGTTCACTATCTAGGATTTGTCCTTAGCCCAGACGGCATAGGAATGGATCAATCCAAGGTTAAGGCCATACTATCCTGGCCTACTCTGACCACCGTAAAACAGATCCAGTCTTTCCTGGGCTTGGCCAATTTCTATCGGAATTTCATACCATCCTTCTCCGAGATTGTTCAACCGATTATTGCCTTGTTGAAGAAAGATACTCCCTTTCATTGGACATCAGTCCAGGAGAAGGCTTTCCAACACTTGAAAACAGAGTTTACACAAGCCCCCATCCTGGCTCAACCTGATATAAATCGACCATTCCCAGTGGAAACAGACACCTCTAACTATGCCATCGGAGCAGTTCTGAAACAGGAACTCAATGACGGACTGGAACATCCCATTGCCTATCTTTCACGGTCATTGACCCCCAGTGAAAGTCATTACTCAGTTTTAGAAAAGGAACTGCTAGCCATCCGTCAAGCCTTTATCGAGTGGCGTCATTTGCTTCTAGGAGCTAAACATCCTGTCCAAGTTCGCACGGACCATCGAAATCACCAAGTATTACAGGCCCTGTAATGCAGGAACAGCCGTCAGGCCCGTTGGGCCTTCTTCTTTGCCCAATACCAGTTCCAGATTCACCATGTTCCTGGAACACAAAATATAATCGCTGACGCCCTGTCTCGGCGTCCTGACTATGAACCTCCTGAAGACCGACTATTTCCTAAGATGTTTCTCCATACAATATTTGTAGCCCAAGCAACCAGTTTCCTAGATGAAGTCCGCATTCAAACTCAATCCTCTGAGCTCTGGAAGAACATCTCGAGCAAGAACCAGTGGAATTTGAAGACTAAGCATGGATACTTGTTCAAAGATAACGCCTCGGTCATCCCAACACAAAAACTACAACAAAGGATAATAAACCTCTGTCACGATACCCTTTACTCCGGACATCGTGGTATTACCAATACCCTCCGACTAATTCAAAGGCAATTTTGGTGGCCCGGAATGAAAGCTGACGTACAACTGTACGTTCAGGCATGCTCTGTCTGTAATCAAAACAGACATGACAACAAAAGACCGGCGGGTCTATTGCAGCAACCTCCACTTCCAACAAGGCCTTGGGAATGCATAGCTACAGACTTCATTGTGGAATTACCACCTTCCAGGGGATACACAACCATCATGGTCACCATTGACTTGTTCACTCACATGGCTCATTTTACACCTCTGTATAAACTGCCATCCTCATCAGAACTTGCTGGAATTTTCCTGGAACACATATTCTGACTACATGGACTCCCTTCCAAGATCATATCGGACAGAGGGCCTCAATACATTTCTCAGTTCTGGAAACATCTTTGCCAAATACTAGGAATTCAACGCGCCCCCTCCTCAGGTTATCATCCCCAAACCCACGGAGTTACAGAGCGTGTAAATCAAACCTTGGAGCAATTTCTCTGTTGCTTCACTACCAAGGTCCAGGACGATTGGTCCCTTTTAATACCAGTGGCTGAATTCGCTTATAATAATTCGGACTACTCGGCCGTTAAGACCAGCCCTTTTTTCTGTAGCCAAGGATTCCGCCCTTCGGTTCTACCTTCTGTCCTTCCACACCCTACACCAGTCCCCACAGTCGACTCCTGGATTGAAACACTCATTAATGTACAAAGAGAAGCCAAAGAACAATTAGAGAAGGCCAGGACCCAGACCAAACAGTATGCGGACTCCAAAAGAAGACCAAGCCCCACCTACACAATAGGGGATAAAGTTTGGCTATCCTTGAAGCTGCTGCCACAGCATCTGCAACCAAATGAATTGGCTCCCCGGTATTATGGGCCATTCCCTATAAAGCTAATCATCAACCAGTGGCCTTCCGACTCAAATTACCAGACTCCTGGAAGAAAATCCACCCGGTCTTTCACACATCCTTAATGAAGCCATACGTCCAGACCTCTCGGACTAACCTCCGGCCTAACCCAGTGCTCGTCAATGACCAACTGGAGTATGAGGGCTCCAGGATTTGTGATTATAGATATAGACGTGGCAAACTCCAGTACCTGGTGGACTGGAAAGGATATCCCCCCAGTGAATGCACTTGGGAACCTATCTCAAACTTAAATACCCCCAGGTTACTCAGAAGGTTCCATCTCATACACCCGGACAAACCCGGTGGGATGGGTTTCCGAAGGGGGCATGCTGTCATGAACCATCGAACTCGCCCCTTGTGGGCCGCCTGGTCCCTGACACATCAGGGTTTACACTCCATAGTACTACCAACATGGCAGCAAGCCAAGAACGCTGCTCACCAGTTTTCATGTTCTATGCAGCGCGCTCTATAAAGAGACCACACCCTGCGGCCCCGCGCGTCTCAACGCTGCTGCTAGCTGTGACCGGACAGGTGCTCCGTACTCTCCCTTGTACTATTCTGCTGTTTCCAGGTTCCTGGATCCCCTTCTTCCAATTACCTTCCCTCCTTCTTGTCCAGCCTTTCCCGGAATCCTTGCACCGCTACCGCGTGCACCTCATCCTCTTTTCTGAATTCCTGGAGTTTCCCTTGATCCCGGACATCGAAGCTGAACGCAATCTGGAAGCCGAGGACGGCCGAGCGGGCTTGTATAAGACCCGAACCATACGAAAGAAGACTCTGCCTAAAAAAGTCATCAGGCAACGAAAACAGGTGAGAAAGGGGGAAACCTGTGATACAAAATGGGTCTCTTCAAGGGGCTGTAGTGTCTCAGGAAGGTGGGTAAGGCGATGAAGAATAGAGTTCCACTTTTCGAGGACGGTCTCCACAAGGGCGCAAAAGCTACTTCCAGGAATCGGATGTTAGTTCAGACTATCCTTTCAAAGGTGAGTGGCCCTTGGGGGACAGACGTGCGTAAAAGTCTATGGATGCGCCAGGGTCCACCGGTAAGGGTTGCAAGTACTCACCGACCGTCGACGCATTCTAGACCAAACTTCGCCAGTCAAGTCCAGTTCGCTTGCAGGTTCAAATCCAGCAGTTGCATGTCTCTCCTGCTTTTAGGGGCTCCGTTCCGGGACCTATTCCGTGGTAGGACAGTGGCGTTTTCTCTGCTTCTGTGGAAGGGATCGTGCCAGTTCCACACATAAATGGAAATGTTTCCTAACAACTAGAATCTGCCTTGGCTTCTAGACAGCTTCTTTCTCTCAGCTTCAACAGTCTCTGCTCTGCAGATAGTTGATTAGTTCTTTTAATAAGCACCCAGCTCCTTTCTGCAGCTTTATGTACACTTCCTTGCTTCCAGCAGTTACGCCAAAGCTGCCTTGGATAGTTTTGTCACAATTGTATCAGAGGACTCTGGATTTGTAACAACTTTGACAACTTCAAAATATAGGTCGTTTGATCTTAATACGGCTGCTTTCACGTTAGGAAGGATTCTGCCTACTGGCTTTGGCAATGCTTGTTCTTCTTGCTACTTCGGCAACTTCTACAATTAAAAAGTACTTTGTTCTAGATGTTGCACGATTCAGGCTGCTTAGGGGAAACAGAATTAGGTACACCCGACCACTCTTTCATGGAGAATTCCACTTCAAGGGACTTAATCTGCGTTCCGACCAAGATGGCCGCCGGAAGGGAAAAAACTGTGAGGAGGTTCTCTCCACCCTTCCCTGCCCAGAAAAACAGAATAAACCACTTCCCTGGGCATAGACAAGCAAGCTTTGGGACCTGGAGCAAGGACCCCCACCCTCCGGCCGTAGCCCGCAGCAGTTCCATGGTGCAACGCCAAACGCGGAGCGAATCCGCCATAAGGACCATAGCGGAAGGGGTTAATCCAACCGCCACAGCGAACCAGTGAGCCACAGGGGTGACCCCGGCCAAAACCACCAGCAGGACCAGCAGTGAAGGGACACCTGAGGTGCCGACGGGAGGTGGGGAGGAATACACCGGCGAGCCACCCCTGTGGCCAGGAGGTGCCCCTGAGGGTTGCCCAAGGTGCGAGCAGCCCTAGGACGCACGGCCCTCACTAGGAAAGGCCCAGACAACGGAGCGGGGGGAGGTCTGCCTTGGGGAAGCAAGGTCCCCCTGTGATGCTGTAAATGCATTGGAGGGACAGGGCCTCCATATCCTTGTTTTTTAATGCTTTATCAAGTATGTTCTGTCTTGTTTTCCGCGCATGAGTTCATGTCGGACTCCTGGCGGGGCAGCTCTTCCTCTTTTTGGTCGTGGTGAACAGACCCTTGGGATACTCTTATGGCACCCATGGGCAAGGGTGCAACCCTGTGCCCCTAGTGTATGTTTGTGGGCACCTGTGGGTGGCCCGCAGAGCAGGGTACGGGCTGGTGGCAGCTCCATGCTGACTTTGACAGGTGCTCTGGGTGTCCTCCATTTTGGGATACCCAGGCCCTGCCATTGGAATATATCGGCTAATTATCAAAAACCTTCCTTGCGCCTGTAAATCAATGGAAACCTATCAGACCCGGTAGCAATATCGAGGGGAACAAAACAGGGATACCCTTGTCCCCACTCCTATATGCCATACACCTAGAACTGCTCCTGAGCATGCTAAGGGCAACAAAAGCAATTTGGGTGTCCCCTTTGGGGGAAAGGAACACAAAGTGGCAGCTTTTGCCGACGACATGCTTCTAACTATAGTAAACCCAAAGGAATCCCTAGGCGCAATTGACCAGGCGCTAGCTCAGTTCGGCGAGGTTGCAGGCCTAAATATAAACAGCAACAAATCTGAAATTCTAAACCTGAATATACCCCCGGAAGAGGAGAAGGAGCTAAAAATCAGCCTTCCATATTCATGGGCCCCCAACAGGATAAGATACCTGGGAATCCACATTACAAAGTCAATAGATCAACTTTACACAGCCAACTACCCCCCCCCACCCCTACTGTCGTCCATTAAGAATACACTGCAAGACTGGGGTCCTCTGACCATCTCCTGGACGTCAATGCTCTGAAAATGGTCCTATCATCAAAACTGCTCTATATGTTCATGGCCCTTCCCAGAAAAGTCCCCTTGTCATACTTCTGGACGATTCGCAGACACACAAGGGCCTTCATCTGGAATCTCAAGAAACTGAGAATCACAAATAAAATAATGCTGTTACCCAGAAGCAGGGGAGGAATGGGGCAACAGGACCTTAAAGACGATCGCGAGAAAAAGTGGAGAGAAATTGACAGAGCAGTAGTTGGGACACACCTCGAGGGTATCCTCTGGCTACCCAGGGAAGAAAGGCCACGCAACATGTGTTGTAGTGAAATTGAATCTCTGGTGGGGAGCATTTGGGACGAGGTGGTAAAATGGTCCAAACTGACCCCATTCCTGTCGCCCCTCACTCCGATTTTCAGGAACCCTCATTTCACACTAGGGATGTCGGGGAACAAATTTGATTCTTGGAAGAAGGGGGGGTGCCTTAAACTACGGGTTGTCGAAGGAGGGGAGATAAAAACCTTCCTCCAATGCAAAAGGACTGGGAGAAGGGGAAAGATTCCACTACATCCAACTAAGACATTGGGCCCAAGATCCCAAAGTAAAGGAAGCTGCAACAAGAGAGCTGACACAGTTCGAAAAATGTGTCACCACTAATGCGGTGGGGGACAAACACCTATTGGAAGCACGTTACACTCAGCTTCAGGAAGGAGAGGACACGGGGGAGAGACGCTACATGGCTAGCTGGGAAAGGGAAGTAGCCCAAACAGTATGCATGGACCAATGGACAGCTCTATGGGCAAACATCCCCAAACTGGCACAATCAATACAGTTGCAGGAAATCTGGACAAAGATGATGTACCAATGGCACCTCACCCCCGTCAGACTAGCAAAATTGTACCCATTAACATCTAAGCTCTGCTGGAGGAGCTGCGGGGAAGTAGAAAACTGGAGTCATACAGGCAATGCCCGAAGATACAACCATTCTGGAAGATGATCTAGGAAGCGGTAAGGAAATACTAGGGGTGGTAGGGAAGGATCATTTTACCTTTAACTTTATTACATTTGTATCACGCACAATGGACCCGGAGGCATGGTGACGCATTCAGACAAACCACACAAAAATATAAAACATAAAACATAAAAGGGAAAGCAGGATGCAATCGCCAACAACCATGAGAGTCTATACCGCATAAATATGGCGGTGACACTGGGGGGTCAGTTAAGCATAAAAACAAGGGTAAGCCCGTTCAAAAGGGGAGCATCAGAGTATCAGTTTACACTTCGAGCTTCCCCAGGGGAGATATTTACATGTTAAGTTATGTTATGTTATTTTGCATTTATATAGCGCCTTATATACCATTGGTATGGTCTGAAAGCGCTGGTAGGTTGAACGCCCTTGGGACCCGAAGTTCAGATCAGTAGAGAGAGTAGAGAGAGTCAAAAGGTGCATGTGAGCACCAGGTATGTGTGCAGCTCGTGCGGTATTCGTGTGATAGCTGCTTCTTACGTGTAGGTGAGGTGGTTGAGAGATCAGGAGTATGTGTTCGTTCCGGCCGGGTTTATCCAGACCGGATGTGGCTACGTTAGGCCTGAGAAGAACACCTGGCTGGCGGGGGTGTAACCAGCAGTGTTTACTTAGAATAATGTGAAGTGAGCGGCGGATGTTGGTATGAGAACAGTTATACTGAATGGTGTCATAGTATCTCTGTGTTCTAGTTGAGTAGTGATGTAAAGGAGAGAGTAAGCGTGGTGGTGAGATATGATAAGTTATATGCTTTTTCGAACGTTCCCTGCATTCCAAACCATACTATATACGTCTATATACGCAATTCTATGCGCTCATTTACTCCAGGCACTAATCTGCTTTATGCCCTCATACGTATTATGCACTCACCCCCTCTACGCACTCACCCCTTCTATGTACTTGCCCCCTCAATGCACTCACTCCCTCTATGCGCTCACTCCCTCTATGTGCGCTCGCCCCCTCTACGCACTCGCCCCCTCTACGCACTCGCCCGCTCTACGCACTTGCCCGCTCTACGCACTTGCCCGCGCTACGCACTCGTCCGTTCTATACACTCATCCGCTCTATACACTCGTCCGCTCTATACACTTGTCCGCTCTATACGCTCATCCGCTCTATACATTCATCCGCTCTATACATTCATTTGTTCTATACATTCATCTTCTCCAGCGATCTACATACTCTCCGCACATCCGAATTTATCCGCCATCCACACTCATGCGTTTTACTTGCTTCTCTTGCGGATACCTGCAGATACGATCTGGAGTTGTCACATGCTCTCCATACTCATCCTCTCCACAAATTCATCTGTTCTACATACTCATTCGGATTACGCTCATCCGTTCTGCATATTCATCTGTTTTACGCACTCCTGAGTTCTACTAAATTCACTGTATTTAAGCACTCATCCACGCTACACACACGTCCGTACTACACACCCATCCGCTCTGCACACTCATCCGTTCGAGATGTTCATCCATTCCATACACTTAACCAATTTACTTATTCATTTGATTTCCAAACTCATCTGAACTATATAGTTATCCGTTCTTCCATTCATGCATTCTTCCATTCAGCGTGTTCATCAGTTCCATCTGTTTCATCAATTGTAATTATCTCATCAGTGCCATTCATTTCATTCACTCCTCATGCATTTCATCCATTTCAGCAGTTTAACTCTCTTTGCTGTTTCGGTATGATTTATTCTTATTAGCCCTTTTACTGCTTTGATTTACTTTACTCGTTTAATTCTTATTGACCCTTTACTGCTTTGATCTACTTTGTTCGTTTAGTTCTGTTTGTCCTTCTAGTTTATATTAGGGGTTATTTAGCTTTCAATTTCTCGGATCAGGTAGTTTGTTGGATTGGTGTCATTGAGTGGTTGTAAGACTGTTTGGGTTAGTATGGTACGGTTGGTTTTATGGGAAGAGCCAGGTTTTCAGCAGTTTGCGGAAGGACCTCAGGTCCTCAGTTTGGCGGATGTGGGGTGGGAGTGAGTTCCATAGCGTGGGGGCCAAGGCTGAGAATGATGATCCGCCTAATCTGACAGAGTTTGTCTTCGGTATGACTAGGAGGCCGGCTGTGCCCGATCTTAGGGTTCGTGGGGGGTTGTAGGGTTTTAGTTTGTCTTGAAGATATTGAGGTCCGGTTTTGTGCAGTGCTCAATGGGAGATGCATAAGGTTTTGAAGGTCACTCTCCGGGCTACTGGAAGCCAGTGCAGCGTTTTAATGGCTGGGGAAACGTGGTCTCTCGGGCCAAGTGCGAGTAGTAATTTGGCTGCCGCATTTTGTGCTCTTTGGAGTTTGTTCAGTTGGTACGCATGGACTCCGAGGTATAGGGGGTTTGCATAGTCCAGTCTAGATATAACGATTGATTGGAGGGCGGAGAGTCTGTTGGGAAAGGAGAGATATGGAAAGATGCGCCTAAGGGTTTTAAGGTGGTAGTGGCAGGACTTTGAGACGTTGTTGACTTGGCGAGAGAGTGTTAGGTCAGAGTCCAGGGTGCATCCAAGATTTTTCACTGATTTGGCGGCGGTCGGTGAGTTGCCCATGGTGGGTGGCCATGGTAGTGGGTGCGGAAGAAGTTCTGTGTTGCCACATATCATGATTTCCATTTTAGAGGGGTTTAACAGGAGGTGGCTTTGGGTCATCCAGAGTTCTATGCCAAGGAGGCATGAGGCTAGGCCAGGTTGCGAGTTGGGTTTTGAGTTCCGGAGTTTTAGAATTAGTTGAGTGTCGTCGGCGTAGTTGTAGCACAGGATGTTGTGTGAGCGAATTATTGGTGGGAGGGTGATCAGGTAGAGATTGAACAGGAGGGCAGATAGGCATGCTCCTTGTGGGACTCCCGTGTCGACTGGTCGGGCTTGGGAGGTATAGCTGGAGAGTATTCTTATTTGGTACCTATCTTTGAGGAAAGAGGTTATCCATTTAAGAGCAGTCCCACGAATTCCTAGGGAGTGGAGGCGGTCTAGGAGGATTGAGTGATTGATCATGTCAAAGGCGGCGGATAGGTCGAGGAGGATTAGAGCGGCGCATCCCGCGGAGTCGGCCGTCATTTTAAGGTCATCCCAGATCGAGGTTAGGGTGGTTTCAGTTCCGTGATGTGCTCTGAAACCTGATTGGGCGTTGTCTAGGAGATTGTTGGCTTCGACAAAGGCATTTAGTTGGGAGTAGGCGGTTCGGTCAATGAGTTTGGCAAGGAACCTGGTGTTTGAGATGGGGCGGTAGTTTTTGGGCTCGAGAGGGTCGAGCGAAGGTTTTTTAACTAGAGTTTTGACGTGAACCGTTTTGAATGCGTCGGGAAAGATACCAGAGGAAAGGGAGGCATTTATGATAGATCTTGCGTGTTCTCCTCCGGAGGTGGAAGCAAACATTTCTTTAAGGGTTGTGGCTAGGCAAGGGTCCAGCAGTGATCCAGAAGGTTTGCGGGCGGAAAGAAGTTTGAGAAATTGCTCCGGTGATATTGGACTAAAGGATTCGAACGTTGGTTGCGTGGAGGTCGCAGCTGATGGGCTGGCCGGTACGGGGGGAGAATTGCCTCGTGGATGTAAGAGAGCTAGTTTGGTGGTTAGAGTTTTTGTCCTTTCGATAGCTGTGGTGTGAAAGTGGAGGGAGAGTGAGTCGCACAGTGATTGTGACGGGGTCGGGACGGTCATGGTACAAGCTGGATTGGTGAATTCATGGAGTTCTTTGCTTGGGTTTTTGTAGTTTAGGATTCGGGTATTGTAGTGGGCTTTTTTTGCTTTCCGGATTTCTGCCTTGTACTGGTACAGGTGTTGGGCCAAGGTGGCCCCGCTCTCCTGGGTTTTGTTTTTCTGCCATTTGCGTTCTAGATATTTGTATTGTTGTTTAGTGGTCTTCAACTCAGGAGTGAACCATCTGGGGAAGAGGCCACGGCGGGTTGATGGTTTGCAAGTGGGTGTGAGCCGCATCAGAGATGCGTTGAGCCATGAATCAAAGGCCTCAGGGGTTAGTTGGTTGTTGAGACGGCAGGTGAGTGGTGGCGTCTGTAGGAGTGCCTCGGCTAGGTCCGGGGCGATTATTAGTTTTTTCCAGCATTTGCGTAGATTCGGAGGTTCAGATACGAGTACGGGAAGGGGGTCGGGTGAGTGAATGGTGAACGAGCGAATGAAGTGATCGGACCAGATGATAGGGGTGGGGGGTAATCAACACGATTGCTTTGCTCAAACGCTCTTATTGTAAAGGTGACAGCTTCCCTGCTAAACTAGTCAAAGAAAGTTTCCTGACGCTAGTCCATTAATGTATCCTTTATCACCAACTCTGTCCCACCAGACATTAAAGAAGCCTGGGTAACACCACTACTAGAAAACCCACCTTAGACCCCTCCACCCCCACCAATTACAGACCCATTACTACAGTCCCGTTTCTTCTTAAAATTGATAAAATATTGTATACCCAAGTACAAAAAAATAAAATCAGATGTATGCTCTCAGAAATTCAGGCAAACTATCTTATTACTACTAGACTTATCTGCAGCGTTTGATTTAGTGGATCACAACAAATTATGTCTTGCATTATCCAAAAACGTTTACTTTTCACAAAATGCAACTACCTGGATCAAATCATTCTTATCAGAACGAACTTCTAGAGTTGCCATAGGCGAGGAAGCAGCTGATCCCATTCCAGTCCCCATTTGTGTACCACAAAGGATCTGGTCTTTTACCCACACTATATAATGTGTGCACAAAGCTACTATTCGCAGCACTAGATGCCATGGGAGTAATTTTACACCAACTTTGCTAATGATACGCAGGTACTCATTCCAATCACAGGAAACAAAGCACAATACACCATCACTATCAGAATCTACTCCCTTATCCAGAACTGGATGGAAACTAACAGTCTGTGCCTAAACGGCGAAAAGACCGAGATCCTTACGGTCGGATCAGCAGCCCAATTAAAAAAAACTACCCGAAGACTACACCTCCATCGAGATTGATGGTATCCCCATTCCCATCACTAACCAAGTCAAAACATTAATAGTCTAGCTTGACTCAAGACTTACTATGTGTAAGCACATCAACTTGCTTGCCTCTGCCACAGCTTATACAGCCAAACTCATCGCCCTCAGCCGCCAATTTCGCTCAACACAGAGCTGTATCACGCTTGCCAGAGCAGTTATGTCTAAGCTAGATTACTGCAATATACTCTTGCTAGGCACTACCAAGAAAAACCTGACCAAATTACAATTACTCCAAAACAGGGCCCTGAGAGCAGCTCTAGGTATAACAAAATAAAAAGGTCATCTCACACCTGAGTAGAGAGGTACACTGCTACCCAGTCAAGCCAGAAAATTGCTTAAAACTCACTACCACACACAAATGCATTTTGCATAATGCTCCGATCTGTCTAAATGAGTGCCTCATGTGCAAACCCCACACCAGAATACTGAGATCCAACTCTAACAATCAGTTGCTTATCCCGCGTTTTAATAATATATGAGAAACGGCGCCTCCAAATTTGTTCTCGCAGCCCCCAGGATCTGAAACTCTCCCTACAAACATTAGCAATGAAACTTCACACTCCCAATTCAAGAAAATCTTAAAAACCTGGTTATTCAATACGTTTTAAGACCACTACTTGAACCTGGAACACTCCTAGACTTCTCTGATGTATATATATGTTTTCCCCACACCATTGTACACTTGATCTACATGAACCCCACTTTTGCTATGTATATATGCTTTGTCTGTTCTACCTTGTACTTACCATGCCTAATAGCGAAGACCTCATCTACGGCTCTCACTGTATTTACCACTGTATGAAGTATGTACTTTTATTTTATGTGACCAGCAAGAAACACAACCCTCCTGTAACTCACGCTGTGATACCTCCGGGTTTGGGCGTAGAAACAAAATTTAATAAATGAAATAAATCAACGGTAACAGCCCCCCCCCCCTGCCCTAGGGCTGCCCGTGCGCTTCATAAAAACAAAAATAAATCCTGGAGAGAGCAAGACCTTTTCCCCACTTATGTATTTTTCATCAATTTGAATATTTTCTTTTGACTTTGGAGTCTGACAAACTCCATAGGCATCTTCTTTTTACATTGTGACACACAGCACCTTCAGTGCAGTGACACAGGGAAGTCTCTCAGATTTCCCAAATGTTTAAATACCTTCTCTGGGATGAACTACTGTTTCCAGGAGCAGTGAAGTGAAATTGACTTTACTTACATTTGTAACTTTCTAGCCCCAGCACATACTATCTTACAATAGGGTGCTGGAGGGGTTACATAGGGGCCCCTTTGTCTAGCTTCTCATGTAACATTTTTATCTTACCCTTTCTACAAATAATGGCTGGTGGCAGCGGTTTACTTTTTTCTACTATTGTGCGTTTCTACCACAGGCTGCAATAAAGCATTGAGAGAAAGAAGATTCTATCCAGGAATAGTCTGAGATATGAGGGAAGAGTGCTGAACCCACAACCCACTAGGACACAGTCGCTTGTTTGCTGCGAGCACCAGTCACTCAAGTCAATCCTTCGTAAGATCTTCAGATCCGACACTCTGACAACTCCCGGCCCTGTTCTTTGTCGTAGCCATGCCAGCACCTTGTTTTGCAATGCTTCTCTAGACTCCTTTCCATCCACCTTTGCAATGTTGGTGATCACAAAGTTCCTTTGATCCATAACAAAAGTTTTAGTACATATATTGTCGATATTGGGCATTTGAGACTTCCGTATGTGCAAGCTCCTAGAAGTCACCTGCTTAAGTTTGGCAATCGCCCCTGCAATGCGTTTGGGGGGAATTTGACAGGTTTTGGGGTCAGGCAAATTGTGGGCCTCCTGTGGTAGTTCATCCACCAGACAGGAAGCAGACACAGCATCTTTCTCCTGGAAGGGAAAGCCTGAGGGGGGCACTCTGTAGGGACTGTTTGACAGCCCTCATGAACACCATGCTGATAGAGGCAGGTTTGTGATGATTTTTCCATCACTTCAGGATCTATTTGAATGGGCTTCTGCGGGTGTGGCGAAGGTGGGATGAACGTGTTTAAGTCTACAGACGACACCCATTTCAGAAAGTCTTCCATATTAGAACAGGCCGCGATGTCCCGTAGCATCTGTTCTTTGATAAGTGACCAAGACGCTGATATCTTAGGTCCAGCCGCCGCCAAATCTGTACTTACTCCTGGATTGTCCCCGATCTGCTCCCCTTTAAGTATTTGTTGAGTTAACATGGATCGAACACCCAACCGAATGTGATCTTCAAGGTCATCAGATACCCTATTCTTGGTAGAAATCCCATTACTCACTCCTGGAACCTTGGTCTTTTTATAATGGGCTTGGATGGAGAGCTAGAGAATCTGCCCTCAAAAGCCCAATGCAAAGTTACGTGATCCTGGTGCTGGTCAGAGCCCTAATAATAGCCCACAAGTGGAAATCAAAAGAAGCACCTACGGAGCACGAATGGGTGTGGAAGACATGGAATGTAGTAGCTATGGAAAGAATAACTTACTCGCTCCGAGGAGACCACCAGAAATTCTTAATGGATTGGGATATGGTGATGCAATTCCTTATGAAGGACTCTAGAAAAGCCTGATGCCCAAGGAGAATGGGCCTCATTATAAGTATGGCTGTAAGGCAACAACAGTGCTGGTAGCGCTACCGGCACCGTTGCTGCCGTACTGCAATTCTAGGAGCTGTGCTCGTGGGTGCCTGTCAGCCCGCCAAGTCTGACCTGGCGGGCAGTGCGGCACCCGCGAGCACAGCAAGTCGGATATACCGGCACAGTTGTATACTGTGCCGGTGCATCCAACGTCCCCATTCCCATTGAGCCCTATGGGTCTTAAAATGGGAATGGGGATGTACCGGGCCTGGCACCTGCAAAAGGGCAATTACCGGGTCCGGCTGGCCTGGAATAGCCCAGTAATTGCACATTCACGGGTGCTGGACCCGGATGCGAGTTTGGAGGTAGCCTTACCGGTTTTACTGGCAAGGCTACCTCCAACCTCGTAATGAGGCCCAATGACACTTATGAGGGTCATCTGAGACCCTCCACCTCCAAGGGGGGGGCATGGAGGAATCAACAAAACACCGGAGGGGGGAGGAAGGAGGGAACAGAGAGGGCAAGTAAGAAAGGGATGGAGGGCCCGCAGACTGACGAAGCAAGATGCAGGGGATAATCTGTTCAATAAAGGAGCAAGGGAGAAGGACGTGGTGAACAAGAGAAAGCAAACTGTTATTCACCACTCCGAATAGGCCGAAGATGCAAAGAAAATGACCTTGGAGATGTTGGTGGTATAAGATTCCAAATTCAGCCTTCCATCCCAGCTCCCCTGAGTACAAGACTCAGGCTTCCTCAAAGAGGGGCTCTTTTCCACAATGTACCTCTCTGCTGTTTCAGTTTGAACAGACAGAGGTGTCAATTGAGTAAAAGAGCGGGGAGAACACACACCACCAATACCAATGCTGCAAAAGAATACCAAGATATTAGACAGTGTTGATATTATACAAGTGATTAGAACAGTTGAAATGATTGGACAACTACCTAGGTAGATATTGGAGTGGAGTTGAGTTTCCCCGGGATGATCTACAAAGAATGACACAAATGAGTGGAATTGAACTAAATCAGTATCGGTTCCCACTATAGCTATAGAATTGATAAACAACTGACCTGAATAAAGATAAATGGAGTAAGAGGAGTCCAGGATTCTGAAGACAACGACAGGAGAAAATAACAAACAGGGAAGTTAGTATAGGTAAGTAACCCCGAACGGCACGAGGGACGCACTAGTGCCGGGTTGGTGCAGTTCAGGAGGGCGTTTATATGCACTTAAGAGCAATCTCACAGAAAAGTCACTCAATGTCCCAGAATCCAACAGAAGACAATATCCATGGAAGACAATAGGTATGTACCTGAGCACACAAGTATAGTTCAATAGCTGTTGAGATGATCCGAATAGTAGACAGCAAAATTGAAGTGCAGAGCGGCAACCAGGAAAGAACCGCAAGGCACAGAAGAGAGACGTATCCAGTAGAGTTCCGAGTCCAACAACCAGACAAGCACGACAGGAATGACGGAGGAGACGAGGCAATCCAAAAGTCAGGCAAAGGGTCAAAACCAGGAGTTCAGATGAGGATTCTTGTAGGAAGACACGAAGAGGAAACGGATGAAACCGAAGTGTAGCTGGTAACGCTAATTAGCAGCAACGAGCCCCTTTCCAAGACGGTGGTTTTATAGTCGTAAAAGGGGCGTGGCTTGCTGTACGTCTTCCACGTACAAGATGTGTCAGGTGTCCTGGAATGCGTCGACGTTTGTACAGACGCCATGGTAGCTTGTACCTGGACCATAGAGGAGCCTGTAAAGAAGTTGTATTCGGCAAGGATGCCCGCGGGGAAGCCTGAAGTGTAACAGCATCCTACCCCAAAGACTCCGGCAACCCCCTGGCGGAATGGTAGCTCCTCAGAAGAGCCGGACAATGCAAATTGGAGAGTGGCTCCCAAGTACGGTCCTCAGGCCCATACCCCTTCCAATCCACGAGGTAGAACAATGTACCCCTAGACACCCTGCAGTCCAGGATACGCGAGACCTCATATTCCTCCTCACCATCCACCAAGATCGGCGAAGGACGAGTAGGCAGACGGGTTCCATGGATGAAAGGCTTGATCAAGGAGACATGAAAGACTGGATGTATGCGCCATGATCGCGGCAGAGAAAGCTTAACTGCCACAGGATTGATGACATCAGTAATGACATAGGGTCCCACAAATTTGGGCAGAAGCGAGCGTTTGCCTGTAATTCGCAAATTGCCCAGTCCTGGTCTCTGCCATACTCCCGCAGCCCTGGACAGACCACTATTTGATCTCGTTTACCCTAATGGCAACCCCAGCTCAAGCTAACAGCATAGCTCCAGTGTTATGGGTCGACGTTCACCTCGTCCTGTGTGCAAAACCCGGCCACCTGCATCCCTAGCACTTCAGTTTCCCAGTGCAGCTACCAGGAAGGTTAGGAGGTTCGTGGCGCTCCCCAAAAGGATACGGCATCATGCTGCCCCATTGTATGCACGATGGCAGCTGCCGTGGAAGTTAGCAACTCGAAAACTACACTTCCCAGAAAACCTGGCTCCGTGCGGTAGTTCGGCGGTAGAGCCTCGCGTTGGCTTGCCCCGCCTCTCTCACTGATGTAGTCCGTGGATGCAGCCAGGACGCCGCTTCTGTTTACAGCTACTCCCGGCATTAAGAAGTTCCTTCTTCGATTGCCAAACCCCTTTTGTCTCTTTACGGATTTGACTCGGATTGTTTACTGGACCCGCTATTTGGAATTCCCTTGTTGACTTGCCTTCCTGTGTACCGAACCTCAGTTTTGCTTCCAAGGACCCCGCTAGAAAAAGTTTTGTCTTTGTTTTCGCCTGCAAGTGTACCGGAACCCTGTTTTCTTCCGGACTTCTACTTCTCTTCTACACGCTTTTGCCATAGTCCCTGTCCGCTAGTGTGCCAGACCTTGCCTGCCTTCGACTTACCTATCTCAGGAACCGCCATCCCGACTGGTGGTTATCTTCATTCGTGCCAGACCTTACCTGCCTTCAACTTACCTTACTTGGAACTGCCATCCCGACTGGTTGTTACCTTCATTCTTCGTTCACCAGTGGTAAGACTTTTTGCCTCTCGAACAAAACTTTTGGATTGAACTTGTTTTTCCTGTGCACTTAAGGACGCTCTGCAGCTGTGCACCATCCCGAATCCAGTGCGACCCTCCTGCCGCCCGGGTATTAGTATCCTACTAACATTTACCTTTTTCTTATTTTATCCCTGTCGTTGTCTTCTGAACTACTCAAATCCTG
Source organism: Ambystoma mexicanum (assembly GCF_040938575.1). Lineage (NCBI taxonomy): Eukaryota > Metazoa > Chordata > Amphibia > Caudata > Ambystomatidae > Ambystoma > Ambystoma mexicanum. The sequence continues at coordinate 842,410,942 of NC_090938.1, forward strand.
CAGTCCTTCTCCACTGGTAAGATCCTGTCCACCTCATGAATTGTGTCCTAGTTTAAACCAGTTAGGTGCTAAGTCTTGTTATATTCCTGGGTGATTCCCAGTTTGTGCCGTTCTTCCATTCTACGGGGGGGAAAAAGCTCAGGTATTCCATCAATTAGTAAGGCTTACAGGGGACAAGTGTTACCTTCGTATTACTTACTTGTTGTTCTTTCCTTTACAGCCTGGTTCGGGGCGGTGCGTTCTCCCCCCGCCGTTCTGGGTGATCAGTCCCCTTGTCTGGTTAATTACAGCAAGAGGTCATATCATTTTGAAGGTCTTATTCCCTCACAGAGAGGAGGCTTGGGTGAGGCTCTACCCAAAGCTCTTCAAGCAACTTCCTGGGTTTTGGATACTCCCCGGTTCTACGCACTCATCTCATCGGTGAGTAACATCCAGCTGTCCAATCCCGAAATAAAAAAAATATCACCCCGGAAAACCTGATCCCGCTCATCACACCTACCTTGAATGCCATCCCGGATCACACTGATCCACTCACGATGGTGGACATCTACAATAAAATCATGCTCTCATCCCTTGACGCTATAGCCCCTTTGAAGCTAAAAAAGAGCAAGCCCCGGAAACACATTAACTCCTAGTTTTCGCCTCATCTCAAAGCCCTCAGACAGGAAAAGCGACGCTGTGAAAAAATCTGGTGAGCCACCCCCTCAGAAAAAAACAAAAAAAACTTGAGTAGTCTAGCCTCCCAATATAAAAAAGAAATTATACTGGCTAAACAATCGTCATTCAGCTTGCGAATCTTACAAGCTAAATCCAACACTAGAGAGCTTTTCACAATACTTAAAGAGGTTGAATCCCCGATCTTAGTACCTGATTCGTGCATCAAAGATAAAAATTGGTGCACGGGCATTCAAAATGCCCTAGCGAACAAAATCTCCTCCCTTAAGACTAAGATAAGCAATAAAAAAGAATCTCTACTCTCCTCCACCAAGCAGAGTACCGTCTCCCACAAAAAGGTTCACCCGACTCAATCCTCCCCCCCAGCGCACTACCCCTCCTTCAACTTCCACAAAGTATCCACCAAAGAGGTAAAAAATACCATTCTCACCCTCAAACCCTCAAACTGCCACGGAGACCTATGCCCCGCTCAACTGATTAAGGATGCTACCCGTGATCTCGCACCATTTATTACCAAACTAATAAATGCGTCTTTCACATCAGGCACCGTACCTAATAATTTAAAACAGTCCTGGGTCCTCCCTCTGCTTAAAAAAGCTAATTTAGACCCTTCCAACCCAACTAACTACCGCCCTATTACCACAGTACCTTTCCTCCTTAAAATCATCGACAAAATAGCATACCAACAGATCCAACACTACCTTGAGCACTTCCAGCTCTTAGGCATCCGTCAATCAGGCTTCAGGCCACAACACGGAAAAGAAACCGCACTCATAGATCTCAAGGTACAGATAGACGAGTTGAGAGACCAGGGAAAGACAGCATTATTGCTTCTCCTTGATCTCTCTGCGGCCTTCGATCTGGTCGACCATAAGATCTTGTGCAACCACCTACAAATAGCTGCCCACTTCTCTCAAGAAGCAACCAACTGGATCCAATCCTTCCTTAATAACCGTACGATGAGAGTCTTCTCATTATCAGCAGCAGCCGACCCTATCCCTATCACGTGCGGCGTGCCGCAAGGATCTTGCGTCTCCCCTACACTTTATAACATTTTCACGAAGCCCCTTTTTGATGATCTAGACGATCTGGGTATCATCTACACTAATTACGCCGATGATACCCAGATCCTCATCCCGTTGTCGGGGGATTATGACAAGGATTTGGCCTTCGTTAATAAAGTGTACCTCATCATCCAAGCATGGATGGCCTCACATGGTCTATGCCTGAATGATGACAAGACGTAACTTCTCATTCTAGGCTCCACACACTATCTCAACAAACTGGGCCACAAATACTCATCATTCATAATTGACGATAACAAAATCACAGTAGCTAAGGAGGTTAAAACCCTCAGATTCTATCTAGATTCCACCCTTACCTTCAACAAACAAGTGAACGCAATGGCCTCCGCCACCTCCTACACTTGCAAACTCATCAGGGCAGCCAAACTCTTTCTCACCCCCACCAACTGCACCACCTTGGCCAGGGTGCTGATCCTGTCCAAGTTGGACTATTGCAATGCCTTATACGTAGGGTGCAACAAATATATCTCTAACAAAATCCAAATCCTCCAAAATAATGCCCTCAGAGCGGCCCTTAGTATTCCGAAGAAAGCCCATATTTCAGATTCCAGAAGATCTGTTAATTGGCTATCCACCAAGGACAAGATATTCCTTAAATCGATGTCTCTGATTCACAAATGCCTCCACCAAGCAGCCCCCCAATACCTCATCGCCAGATTTACTAGACCTACCCTCTCCCGCCCCTCTAGAACAGCCAACGCTAACCTTCTTCTGGTGCCCAGGTTCAAACGTACTACATCTGGAAGCAATAGCTTTCCAGTAAAAGCAGCGCAATTCTGGAACTCCCTCCCCCCTACTTGCAGGGAAGACCTACCCTACCACAGTTCAGAGCCAGGACCATCCACTGGCTCAAATCTCTCGACTCTTAGAGACCCAGATTCGCCACTACCGTGTGGCTCCCCATTGAATGTACATATGTTTACAGTATTGCCCTTAATGTACATGCTCTACCCATTGATTGTAAATATGTTTATAGTTTTGCCTTTAATGTACATGTTCTACCCTCCTATTTGGCGTGATACGTCCGGAAATGTAACCCTAGCTGGACCTTCACCATACTGTATGTAACCAAGCTTTGCAACCCTCTTGCTGCCTTTGCGCCTGGTTACCCTTGGGTTAGGTGCGCATTACAAATAAATAAATACTAAAATACTAAATACTAAATCTATGTTGCCTCAGACGTTGGAGTACTATCTTGACATGTTTTTCGTGGTCTTCCTGGTTTTGAGAGTAAATCAAGATGTCGTCCAGATAGACAACAACAAATTGATCAAGAATGTCGTAAAACAGATCATTCATAAAAGCTTGAAAGGTGGCCGGGGCATTACATAACCCAAAAGGCATGACAAGATACTGAAACAGACCGTAACGTGTTTTAAATGCGGTCTTCAATTCGTCCCCCTCTCTTATGCGGACGAGATTGTAAGCTCCTCTGAGATCAAGCTTAGTGAATATTTTGGAGGAACCCAATTGATCAAGAAGGACAGAGATCAGAGGAAGAGGATACTGGTTTTTTATGGTTGCTGCATTCAAAGCACAATAATCAATACAAGGACGTAGATCCCCTTCCTTCTTAGGGACAAAGAAAAGTGGTGATGAAATTGGTGATTTGGAAGAACGAATGAATCCCATGGTCAAAGCCTTGTCTATGTAATCTTTAAGAACTTCGTCTTCTTTAAGCGTGAGGGAGTACACTCTGCCGGCTGGTATTTTTACACCTGGAATTAAGTCTATTGGGCAATCATAAGCTCTATGTGGGGGTAGAGTTTCTGCCATCCCTTTGTCAAAAACATCTGTGTAATCTGCATATTGAAAAGGTATCACCGGGGTAAAATTTTTAGAGACAGCTCCGATATGCATCGTAGGTGAAACTAGCGCCCTGACTGGACTATCATGGGTAATACCGAGTAATGTAGTACATCGAGTATTGCACATATTGGAAGGGAACTGAATCTAAGATGTCGACCAGTCGATGGAAGGATTATGAAGTTTCAACCATGGAATGCCCAGAATAACTTTGTTAGCTGGTGCTTTAATGATATCGAATGATATGTCTTCAGTATGGCCTTCATCAGTACTCATATGTAGTGGAACTGTTTGGTGATTTACCATTCCTGAGACAAGAAGTGAACCATCCACTGCATTCACTGTTTCAGGTATAGTTTTGCGAACCAGTGGTATTTTTGACATGGTGTCAAAACATTGATCAACATAATTACCTGTTGCACCTGAATCAATCACGGCTGTTGTCTGGAATAAAACACCATTATCTAAGGAAAATGTAACAGGTAGACGGACTAAATGACTCGGATTCTGTAATGTAGAGTCCAAGGGTGAGTTTCCTGACATAGGGACTCTGTCTACTGTCGGGATTTGGCGTTTCCCGCCTTTCTTTTAGGCTTTTTGGTACACTCAGGTAATCAAGTGATCAGAGGCCCCACAATACATGCAGAGATTGTGTGCTCGATGATATTCTCGTTGAGCAGGGGTAAGTGGTCCCCTAACCACCCCAATCTGCATAGGTTCAGGCGCAGGAGACAACAAAGACGAGGCCTCTGCTGAAACCGTGCTGAACAATGCAGTTTACTTTTCCCCGCGTCTTTCGGACTTACGAGCATCAATCTGAAGGACTAAGTCTAGCAGTTCCCCGAATGCCGCGGGGACTACAGGAACAGTGGAAAGGATGTCCTTTAGTTCATCTAAGAGATCTTGATAGAAGACAGCTGTCTTCTTTTCTTCAGGCCAGTCAGTCTCTGCTGCCAACTGATTGAATCGAGCCAAATAAACCAATAAAGAATTGTTTCCTTGTCGATGTTTTAAGAGTTACAGATCAGTAGCTTGAGTAGTATAACGTGTATCAAATACTTTACTCATCATAGCAAGAAGGGCACCACAATTGTAGAGAACATGACTATTAGATTCCAACAACGGGTTAGCCCATACGGCTGCAGTGCCTCCCAAATGAGACAAAACAAAAGCCGCTTTGGTTGTAGATGTGGGAAATGAGGCGGGCGACACAGAAAATGCAATTTGCATTGATTAATGAAGGTTCGATATTGTTTAGGGTCACCTAGGAAGCGTTCAGGAGGAGCTAGCGGGAACTGGGTTGTAAGCATGATCGGGGTTGGTTCTTGCTGTGGTGGTGGAAACCCTGAACCTGATGCTGTACCTCCAGCACCAGCCATCTGTGACGCTGGTGTGGTAACCAAAGATTGAATGGCGTCCATGCATTGGCGCAGTGCTTCTTGTGCATTGGTGAAGTTGGTACGTAGGTCCATGACCATTTGCACGATTTGATTCAAAGCATCACTGGCCTCTGTGGACATTTTCTTTTTTTTTTAAGGCTGCTAATTCTGTTACTCACCACTCCGAATAGGCCGAAGATGCAGAGAAAATGACCTTGGAGATGTTGGTGGTATAAGATTCCAAATTCAGCCTTCCATACCAGCTCCCCTGAGTACAAGACTCAGGCTTCCTCAAAGAGGGGCTCTTTTCCACAATGTACCTCTCTGCTGTTTCAGTTAGAACAGACAGAGGTGTCAATTGAGTAAAAGAGCGGGGAGAACACACACCGCCAATACCAATGCTGCAAAAGAATACCAAGACATTAGACAGTGTTGATAAGTGATTAGAACAGTTGAAATGATTGGACAACTACCTAGGTAGATATTGGAGTGGAGTTGAGTTTCCCCGGGATGAACTACAAAGAATGACACAAATGAGTGGAATTGAACTAAATCAGTATCAGTTCCCACTATAGCTATAGAATTGATAAACAACTGACCTGAATAAAGATAAATGGAGTAAGAGGAGTCCAGGATTCTGAAGACAACGACAGGAGAAAATAACAAACAGGGAAGTTAGTATAGGTAAGTAACCCCGAACGGCACGAGGGACGCACTAGTGCCGGGTTGGTGCAGTTCAGGAGGGCGTTCATATGCACTTAAGAGCAATCTCACAGAAAAGTCACTCAATGTCCCAGAATCCAACAGAAGACAATATCCATGGAAGACAATAGGTATGTATCTGAGTACACGAGTATAGTTCAATAGCTGTTGAGATGATCCGAATAGTAGACAGCAAAATTGAAGTGCAGAGCGGCAACCAGGAAAGAACCGCAAGGCACAGAAGAGAGGCGTATCCAGTAGAGTTCCGAGTCCAACAACCAGACGAGCACGACAGGAATGAAGGAGGAGACGAGGCAATCCAAAAGTCAGGCAAAGGGTCAAAACCAGGAGTTCAGATGAGGATTTGTGTAGGAAGACACGAAGAGGAAACGGACGAAACCGCGTGTAGCTGGTAACGCTAATTAGCAGCAACGAGCCCCTTGGAAGACGGTGGTTTTATAGTCGTAAGAGGGGTGTGGCTTGCTGTACGTCTTCCACGTACAAGACGTGTCAGGTGACCTGGAATGCGTCGACGCCATGGTAGCTTGTACCTGGACCATAGAGGAGCCTGTAAAGAAGTTGTATTCGGCAAGGATGCCCGCGGGGAAGCCTGAAGTGTAACACAAACTGGAATCCTCTGGACCTTGTACGGGGAGGGGGGCTTCAGGGGATGGGAATTTTTATTCACTGTTTGTGTTTTGTTAACAAAGTGTATGAACGAAATGCCAATAAAAACTTTTATTCGCGTAGAATGCTGCTTCAACATTGATCATAATCAAAAACATTCATACATCAGCTGCTACGTTCGAGTGATTACCAACAACATTCTCCCTCTTAATTGGAGACACGTGACCACTCTGGTACACTTATTTAATGTGACAATGGAAAATAAAATGTTTGTTTTACACGTGAGCACATGATACATTTCCTTTGTTATAACGACTTGCCATGGCAACAAATAACATTTACTCACTTCTACTGCTACACGAGTTCAATTAGAGCTGATTATAGTTGCCGGCAAGGAGTTTTTACTGAATTGGAGTACAGAGCTTCACTCACTGGCTCCAAAACACTGCGGTTGCAGGCGTCTTCCACCTGCTGACTTTTCTTCCTGCTACTACGTCTTTCAGGCCCTCTTGGGACCCACACCATCTGCACAACAGGTGTCCTTCATCCGGCCTTGATCTCGGAGAGTCTCCTCTCCTACTTCCCTCGGCTTGCTTCTGCACACAGGCCTCGGGTATCTGCATGACCTCAGCTCTGCAGTCACAGCTATTGGGCACACCTGGGGAAACTGTTAACTTCTCACAGTCTCTTCCAGTGCAGCCACAGCCAGACAGGGTATCTGAGCACAGGACCAACTCAGAACCTGCAGGTGAAATCTGCTCCTCTCTCGTTCCGGTGTCCATAACATGGTCACACTTCCTTGTAAACTGCCAGCCTCGTGCTCTTATCGTATTGCTACTACTGCCAGCCTTCCAGCTCCTGCTCCAGCTCCAGCTCCTTCCCACAGCTCCTTCCTTCTGCAGCCTTTTATGCCCCTCAGGTGAGCAATTGGCTTCAGGTGCAGGCCCTTTGTGTTAATTGCCTGACTCTGGCAAAGGCTGTTAGGATTACTTGCCTGTTCCTTCCTTCTGCATGCCTCCTCAGCCCTCATCTGCATCACAGTCCCTGAGGGATCCTGGGACACGTAGTTCAATTTAAGGAAATGTTTTTTTCCAATTCTTTAAAACTTTTAAGGGTGGTTGTAATTCCCGTCATATTTTCAGAAGAGGGATTATGGAGTTTGGCCTTATTATAAACAGATGGTAGAGAAAAGGCAACCCTTTCCCCATTCCTAGTTGTGTACCCTTGGTACGGAGGACACTGTTTATTTTCAGGGTTATGTATGACCTGTGTCTTGACAAAATGGGTTGACGAGGTACAACCTTAAGACTTACCCTCTGAGTTTCACTAGGAGGTTGCTATATATTAAAGTGGCACTAAGCCAAAACCTCCTCTGACCTAGTGGTAAGTGTGTCCCTCTTGGAGGAAAAATACTGTGTCTCATCCTACATACTCTCCTCTCTACCCTAGGCCTCATCTCCACCCAGGTGATCCTCCCTCAGTACACCACCCCTAGGTGTGGGACCAGGAAGTGTCGGTCCTCTCCAGGCCACCTGGGAGGAGTCTTTAGGCAGAGCTTTGGTGAGGGATCCTCAGGATTCCCCACAATATCTACTTGGGGACCAAAGGAGATCTCCCACTTTTTTTGAGCGTGTTGTGCAATCTTCCAGGTTTGTCCGATACCTCCTAAAGTCATCCCTCATGTGTTCCAAGAAATCCTTTAACAGGGCAACTTTGTCACTCCAAAGAAAGGGTATCTGAAACCCTTTCCCTTCTGATCCTTGCCCTTTACCCCCGCCAGAGCAATTTACATATCTCATGATTATTCTCTTTAATAAAGGTTATCTGGCAGGAGAAGGAAGAGGGGTCTTGGTAATGGTCACTGCAGTCATCAACCCAAGCCATGACAATGTAAGGTTTGCCCAGCTCCCTCGTTCAAAGGATACAATGTGTCCAGTTCCCTGTATACCCTTGTTCCCCCCCTCCCTATTAAACATCATGCTTTCTTTTGTCTGATACCACTGAATCTTTCAATCCTGTATTTTCTACTCCGGTCTTTCCCACCTGTTTGTATTGTATGGTTCTACGTGCGCCATGAGGCCTGCGGGCAGGTTGCGCAATATAGAAGAATTCTAATAAATACATTCCTATATATTATAGATTGTATCTCTGAGCACATCCCATGTGTCTCCATAAAGCAGCTCAATTCCCCCCGCACATCTCCCTGTTTGGAAAACAAATAATGTCAGCATCATTTATTTTAAATCCATATCAGGACCTATACTCCTTCATTTCACCCATCATCGCTTCCAATGATATCCCTGGCTCTGTCACATACAGGAGTATGTCATACGCAAGGCACGACATCTTAAATTCAAGCCCCTCGCACTTCAACGCCTCTATCTCTATGCTGCCGGATTGGAGTAGCCAGTGGCTCCATCTCCAGGGCATACAGGAGGGAGGGGTAGAGTGAGCCCCCCTGCCTGGCATTTCTTAACAGCTGTAATTCCCCTGAGGGACTCCACTGACCTGCCCCTATGCCATTGCACAGTCACAGTGATGCTATCCAAGATTTAAAGTGACTGCTCCTTCTTCTTCTTTCCAGGACCACCTCCATAAATTGCCATGCCACTCGTTCGAATACCTTTATTCGGTATCCAGGGAAATATGGCTTGCATCCTCTGCTTCAGGTGACCCAGGTTAAGCGTCTCCTTACTATTGTCTACTGCTTGTCTCTCTTCTATGAATCCTACCTGATCCCCTTGGATCCGTGAAGGCATACCCTGCCCAGCCTATTTCCCAAAGGTTTTGCCGACATTTTAATGCCTGTTTAATAAAGAGATGGAGCTATAGGAACCGCGCTGTTAGATCCTTGGCCTCATTGGGAATGACCAAGATCAACGCACAAATCATTGATCTCAGGAGATGATGTCCCTCCCCCGCCTCATTAGATCATTTGACTAAAATTGGGGCCCGGGAGACCAATCTCTGTAACCGCCCTCCGCATTGCTTTTCCAGTTGTCATTGCTGCTAGCATCTCTCCAGGGGTTCTGGGTGCAACTAACACCTGAGCAGACTCTACATCCTCCTTGAAACGTCCTGCTTATCTAAGTAACACCTTGTGCTTTGTCGAGATCCCTTCAACGCCAAGGTGTAAAGGACCCTAACATGGCACTGTTGCTGACTTCTTCATCTAGAAGCTAAACGTCTAGCCGCCATTTCCCCCTTATTTTTCTTTAAGAAACCTCAACTCCCACTCCGTTTTATGTGCACCCAGAGCTGTAAATTCTGATTTACAAGCCTTCAACTCTTTCATCCTCGGTGCTCGTTCCGTTTCCTCCCAGTCTCTAGAGGGTTGCAACTCTTTGATCCATTCTTTGAGGGAGTTCTTTCAGACTTTTTGGATGTGCATTATTTAATTGATTTGCACCACATTGTGGCTGTATACCCCTCCCCCAATATGGATGTGCTAACTTGCCCATTATTTAAGTAAAAATATTCTTGTATTTTCTCCACTCTATTCTCAACCACTGTCGTGTCCTTTTTTTAAAAAAAATTTAAAAGTTTTTATTAAATTTTACAAACAAACAAACAATAAAAACCAAACAAATAGTGCATGTTCCAACAGTTTCATTACACTTTTCTTAATTCCTAACCACTACTCCCTCTAACCCACCCTCCTTGCGAGTCTATTGCATTAAACCTTCAGTGTCCACACCCTGTGGTTCGGTCTCCTCTTCTACAGGCTCCGCAGGGTCGGCTAATGACCCAAACAGTCCGGCTATCAGTGATTTCCAGGCCATCAGGGACTCATTCTCCTCCTCCCCCCCATTGCTACACGCTTCTTGCCATGCCATGGTTTCGGCTTCTGCCTATTTTTGCAAGTCTTTCCACCACACATCTATCCTCGGCACATGGCATGACTTCCATCCCATGGCAATCCTTCTTTTTGCAAGCACATAAGCCAGGTCCCTCAGCTTGCTTACATGCCTGAGCTTCTGTGGTCTGGAGAACCCCCCCAGCAGACAGGCCCACACCATATCCACTACTATCTTGACTCCTCTTCCTTCTAGTTTCTCTTTCACTCCCCTCCAGAACCTCTCTATGATCGGGCATGACCAGAGCATATGCACCATGCCCGCGTTCTCTTCGTCACACTTGGGGCATGCTTGCTGCCCTGCATTTTCAAACCTCCATATCCTCCAAGGCGTCATATACGCCCTGTGTGTTATGTACAGCTGTATCTGTTTCAGCCTCGCGTTTCTAGACACCTTCTTGTGATACCCTTGCACCCGTTCCCACATCCCATCTCCCATTTGGGCCCCAAACTTCATTTCCCAGTCCATTCTCAGCTGCGTGACCTCCTTCCCCACTTTAGACATCAACATCTCATACAGTCTGGAAATCTCATGACCCCCCTCAGCTATGTCCTATATCACGTCTATGGTGGCGTCTTATTCTTCCTCCAACACAGTTTTAGGCCATGTTCACGTGGATATTGTTTCTCCTCGCTCTCCCTTCTGCTTCTTCTGCTCAAGACTCCAAGTTGGCCACCTGTTGCTTAAGGACATGGATCTCCTTTGCATTGTTGGTGCTGGTGTCCGTGTTAGTTTTCACCGCACCTTCCAGGCTGCTTGTGCGTTCCGCCAGCCCCCTGACATCTTGTCTCAGCAGGAGACTTCAATGCCCACTGCTTCAATTTTAGCCTCCAGGGAAGTGCGCAGGTCCAACATCGCAACCCCCCAAGATTCTTTCAGCTCCGTAATGGCTTCTAAAATCTGATAATTATCAGCCGCCGTGATGCCCTCAGCTTGTGCCATTGGGCCTTTGGGTGCGATGGCCGCAGGAGACTGTTGTGTTTTCGCAAAAATATCCATTGTGGGTTGTTTGTTCTTATTCTTGCCCACGGCCCCTCGTGCCGCCATTTTCCGGCCTTCGTTGGGCCTCCCTATTACGATTCAGCATCTGTGTGTCTCCCCAGCTGCCTTTTCCGCTCTTATCGGCTGTTGTGGTGATCTTCAGGCAGTCGCGACATCCACCTCCTCTCACCGCTGCTAGTTGCTCATCAATGCCGAGCGAGCGCTTCTCGTGCCTGTCGTGGTGCGGCCTGCCTTTTCACACCTCTGCTGCCCTCGGGCTTCTGCCGTCCGGGCCAGCACCCAAGCCTTCGCGACCCAAGGCCCACCGCCCCAGGGGTTTCGCTCCATCTTCACTTCGTCATCGTCGTTCTTTCCCCGTGGCCGCCGCCTCTATTCGTCCACTTCGGGTGCCCTAGTTTTGTTCCCTTTGTTGTCAGCCATCTTGTGTGACAATGGACCGAACAGCCGCCGTTGTTCGTCGAGCAATTCCTCCAAAATCCTGCTTACGATTCTCTCGATCTTTATACAATGAGCAGAGCATACATTCCCGTGCGTGTGTGATCAATTCTGGAACCAATGGCGCACTTTCAAAGGTAGTTTTCACGGATCATCTGTCGGATCCTCCGGAGCTGCACGGGAAGCACGTCCTACTCCATGGCGGTTCAAGCCATGCCCCCCACTGCCGTGTCCTTTAATAGTCATTATATATTGTGCTGAATCAGAAGGACGCAGATGCCGTAAAGACATTTTTACTATGAGGTTTATTTAAAGTAAAATAAGGCCAATCTTCCCCAATGACTATAAGGTGTTCCCTACCTATTTTTACTAGCTAAAGTGCTAGTTAGTCAGTGTAAATGTCCAAAGGAAGTCTGTCCATTATCGAAATCTAACCTATCTGACCTGTGAGAAACCAGAAGGTGTCTCACCCTCTAGTCCCCAGGGATCTGTCATCCAGGTGGCCAGGACACGGCCATCGCTTTTGGATCCAATTCCTGGGGTGCACCAGTGCAGGAGGATCACCTTGATGAGGGGTCTTCGGGGCGTGGGACACCAGATGGCGAGATGCAGTATCCCCTTCCCTGTAACACCTGTATCCCATCCTACCAGGTAGGATACTTAGGAACTCAACCCCTCCCCCTTCACAACAGGAACACTTTCTCATGGACAGCTCGTTATGAGAGAAAACTGACTAACACCCGAGCCGTTTACCTGACATGTCCCAATGCGATAGTCAGGCAGGGTCAGGCAATTACTGACCATCACACACCTGACTTCCATTACACTTCCCCACATGGATAAAAGGCGGAGCACGAGAGCACACTCTGAGCAAGGCAAAGCACACGAAGAAACAGCAGTTCCAAGATGGCAGCTTAACACGAGGCGAAAGACAGCAAAACAAAAGGGTATCGCTTATTGCTGCACTTGAGAAACATAAAGATCAGGAAGTAATTGTATACAGTGACTCTGCCTAAGTGACGTCAAACATACGCGCGTCATGGTGGAAAAGGAGGGGATACCTCCGAGCAGACGGCACCCCCGTGCAACATGCATCCCTATTGGACAGGCTCATTAAGGCACTAAAGCCCCCAGTGGCCATAGTGGTCGTAAAATGAGCTGCGCATATGAGGGCAGATTTTATTTCTCACGGAACGAAGCCGCAGACTTGGAAGCCAAAAGCATAGCATACTCTTCTGAGATTTCTAGCTTTGAAACTGAAGGCGTATAAAAATTGTCAGACAGAAGCATGTTGGTGAGAGAAGACTTTAATATGTTGTCCATCGCCCAGCTAATAGAGATACAAGGTAGAGCTTCACAGGAAGAACAGGAATTGTGAAAAAGGAAGGGGTGTTATTTATCCCCTACCGATGTGATCTGGAGGCAGGATAGTACTGGACAGCCAGTGATGCCTCTGACGCTATTAAAGATCGCGCTTGAGCAACTCCATTACCCCGCGCATATAACTAGAGAAGGTCTGGCTGCCCCAATTGCAGAAGACTGGTTCACTCCTAATCATTTGGAGCACGTTGTACAGTGCATTGTGAACTGCATCGTTTGTCAGAAATTCACAGCTGGGCATACACTGAGGAAGGAGTAGCAGATTTTGGAGGCAAATTCTGGAGAAGGTGAAGTATTGGGTAGGGAGTGCAAGTTGTACTGCAGTGCGAGTGTGCATGCTAGTGTGGCGAGTGAGCTTAGGAGATATATTGTAAGGAGTGACTGAAGGCTATGGTACTGAGCAGAAGGATGGTGACTGAGTAGTTGTAGTGTGAAGTAGGGGGGAGTAGTGCAAGGGAGGGTGTGATAGAATGTAAGAAGAAGTGGTAAGATTGGAGAGTCAGTAGTAACATCTACGGGTGGAGGCGAGGCCCAGAAGGAGTGTGAGGCGCCAGAGACTGAAGAGTGATGTGAAAAGCAAATAGAGGTGGTAGGAGTTGGGGAAGGAGAGAAGAAGACAGGGGAGACAGGGGAGAGGAGAGCATGAAGGAGGGAAAATATTGACTTAAGCAGGATAACAGCAAGGCACGTCTCTCACGTCCCTTTTAGAGTAGGGACAATTTTAGGAAGTCCCTGAGGGAGGTTAGAGAGAGAGGGCACCTTGCCTTTATGTTCTCACATCCAGTCTAAGCCAGATCTTAGACAGTAGGGGGTCAACAACAATATGTATCTATTGACCTGGAGCGAGGGACACATGGGTTAGGGAGGAGGTTCTTTATAAAAGGAGAGAGAGAGAGACGGCCCCAGGTCCCATTGAAAATCAATTAAAAACTCTTAAACCATCTGAGGCTTGGAGTAGTTCGTGTGCCATTTGTGACAACGGATGGAGGTGGAGAAGGAGGCGGGAGAGGGGGGCTGGAAGGCCAGATAGGAGACCACCATGGTGGCGATTGATGAGAATAAGGAGGTTGAGGTAAACGCGACATTGGGGCATTTGGTAACAAATCTCGAGTATTGGTGAGATTGGAGGGGACAGGGCAAACTATCAAGTAGAGGTGTCATGAGAATCGTAGGAACAGGCTGCGGTGTGTCAGGAGGTCAGCCGTAAAAGGTAAAACGCAGAGGACTGGAGGTTTGCTGTAGAGGGAGGTCAGAGGGTCATCTAAAGAGGTTCAGGGAAAGCAGGAGGAGAAGAATTCGGATTTGATGGAGAGGGTGGTTGGGGGAGAGGTACAGGAAAGTACAGAAGAAATCAAGGAGACTGGAAGAGAGTAATCAGGAGGCGGTTGACAGAAATATTGAGGAAGTCAAAGAGAGGAGTGACACAGAGGAGGTTGCAGCGCACAAGGAGGGGTTTGAAGAAAAGATCATTGAGCTGGAAGAAGAGTGAGATTGAGGAGCTAATGCGGGAACTGTTATTATGATTTGGGTATTTATTGAGCGCAGAAGTAGCTTCGGGAAGCAATCGAGCGCTTTACAATCACAGGGGGGTGACAGGATGAGGGAAGCAGAGATTCAGGGAGCAAGGTGCTAACAGGGAGGGGGAGGCCAGGCAATGTGGTGGCAAGGGATATACAAGCAAGCAACCATTGGAGGAAACGCGAGGAGCAGGTTACCCAGTCGCGGGTAAAGTGGCGGGAGGAGGGGGTGTGAATGTAGGAGTTGGGGACTTGAGGAGGATGGAGAGAGTGCTGTTTATTCAGAGGAGGATGTTGATGAATGGGGCAGATATTGGAATGCACTAGAAGAGGGGGGGGTCAGGAGGAGAGGGTGGGACATAACAGGTTGGAGATAGAAGAAACACAGATCTTCGTGTGGGGGAGGGGGAGAAATGATCAGATCCCATAAGAGAGAGTGGGAGACCCACACCAGGCAGATAAAGGAAGTCTTTACTCTGCCCAGGTATGGGGCTTTCCCATAAGAGGGTCTGACTGAGCCGAAGCAGGATATAGCGGTGGAAGGAGGAACGAGTCAGTGGCAAAGTTGAAGCTTAAGGCAGAGGGGCGACTGGGCAGGTCAGAACCAGGGACGTTTGTGAACATAGGTAGCAAACCCAGTCCCTGCTCCATGAGAAGCTGTGATGCTCCCTTCAAGTGGCCCAGAAACAACTGAGTTGGACATTTCCAGGAAAAGGGTTGGGGAACCCCTAAAACGCACACTGGGAAGCCCACTCAAGAGACTGCCAAGAGTAGGGGCTCCCGCTCAGAGAAACATAAGACTCTAAGGTTGAGTCAAATCAAGGACTTTTATGCTCCCTTCATCTAACACCATCGTTATGTTGCCCAACTCCTTCCCACTCCCTGAATAAAGCCTAGTTACAAGAGTAATGGTCCATCAGGTTTACATGAAACATTTTTCAAAAGACAAAGTGCATTTTATCATTGTTATTTCCCTCCAACCATCAACTGACCCTCTGAGAGAATTGTGTAATTTTCAAATCATCAAATGTAAGGGTTAATATCGGACATATAGCATCAAGAATATATTCACAAATACTAATGATTGCATTTTCCGGGGGTTACATTAGTAATGGGACACCTAGGCTTGGCATGGGACAAGGCAAAAGAAATCCAACTTCAGTCGATCACTTTAGTGCGGGGCAGGCAAGAACCCCTTTCCTTGCGCCAACATGACACAAGAAAACGCCACCACCAGCCTAAGCCACATAGCTAACAGAGAGGGGGGTATGTGGGGTACCACTACCTTAGATGTAGGGAAAAAGTACGTCAAAGATCAAAGCACAAGAGTAAAAAGAAGAAAGGACCTCAACGTGCGGCAAACAGACCCCGGAATGAAATTCTGCCCGAACAATGTCCTTCAAGGACCACTTCTTCCTTGTCTATTGTGAGGAATGGTTTTTCCACCAATAGGTCTTGTGGTTCGTACGCCCTCCTCATGGAGGGGAATTCCCCTAGAAAGCTACAACGAAAGGAAGGTGCTCTAGACAGCATTTGTGTGTTGGCATGAAAGATGGACACACCAGTATTAGAGAGAATTGTCCCCAGCCCTCTAGTGAAGCTAAGGCGCAGTGCCCGCCAGTAAACAATACAGACTCTTTATTGGTAGTGTAGCAGAGCAGTTTTGCCTTCCCTCAGGGGCGAGGAAAAGGCTGGTAGATTGATGCAGCTAGGCCAAATTGTAATTGTAATTTGTTATTTATAATGTGCTTAATACCCAGAGGTTTCTAAGCGTGGACCCAGGGATCGAACCTGTGTTGCTCTGCGTCATCTTGCTTCCAAGGCGAGCACATTGCCCTTGACCTATCCTCCCGAGACAGATAGAACAATACAGCACCCTGTATGATAGAATCACCCATGAAGTAACCATAAGGTGAAATAAGTAGCCTTTCTGAGGCTTGTATCCATTTAGTCACATGCTTTGCATAGGCCACCATCTAGTGGTTGGTTCAGAGTAATACACATTGTTTACCTCCAAAGTAAAAGGGCGTGGACAGCAGCGTTCCTGTCACACTATTCCTACCCTATGCGTACTGGCACCCAAAATACTGCATATGTTGAATAGTTACTCACAGAATAACACACACAATGTCCGGAAGGCAATCACACCATTCACAGGCATACGCCATTGACGTTTTCACAAGCATTGAGGGTGTGGTGTGCTGATTGGGCTATTGATGACAAATCTTATCCTGCCCATAAACAATAACCTGAAACACAAAACATGTTGTGTCTCACAATACAATACAATGATATGCAATACATACAATATGATAAATAGGATAAACATTTTATTTTTATTTATAAGGTGCTTATACAACAAGACAGTGTTTCAAAGCGCCACAAGGCAGAAGGGAAAGGAACAAGGAAGCAAATAAACAATAAAATGGACAATGAATAAATAGAAGCGGACAAAGGTCCTACTATGCCTTGTGGCATTCAAAGCGTGCGAGTGCAGTGAAGAAAGAGAGGGGGTAAGTGCTGTTAGGGTCTCCTAGGGGAGGAAGTGCCAGAGGTGCCCATTGGGAGGGTCAATGGGGGGTGGCAACAGGTAAGTGAATGGGCAGGGACATCACAGGCAAAGAGGGAAGTCTACCGCCCAACGGGTACGTGCAGAGCTGAGGCAAACCACCCGACAGGCGGGTGTGAGCCCAGAGGGCAGTGCAGGGAGCTGCTGGGGGTCGATTGGGCAGAAGGCCAGGAGCCTATTGGACTCTTGAGGGACCAGGCCACCCATCTCAGTGACAGAGGGGATGGTTAGCACGGGAGGGGGAGAGGGAATGAAGAGGAGAAGAGAAAAGTCTTGAGTTGTTTGCAGAACTTGAGGTGGTCCGGTTCAAGAGAGAGAGATGGAAGCTGTTCCATAGGAGGGGGCCAGCTGAGGAGAGAGGTCTGCACCCAGCTCTCTGCTTGGAGAAGCGTTTGACCAGTAGAGATTTGGAACCAGAAGATCAAAGGGATCTGGAAGGAGAGTGTTTAGTGGGAGAGTAACAGGTAGTGTGGTCCCAGGCCCCAGACAACCTTGTAGATGATGCAAAGGGTCTTGAATTTGATCGTTGCAACGACCGGGAGCCAGTGGAAAGATTTTAGGGCTGGAGAGATGCAGTCCCTGGGCTTGAGTCCAAGGATAAGTCCTGCAGCCCTATTCTGGAGTAGTTCAAGAGGGCGGAGGGAAGAAAGAGGTAGGTTGAGAAAGAGGCTGTTGCAGTAGTCCAGCCTGGAGAGGAGCAGAGCTCTAAAGACATTGAGCTTCTGGGTGAAGGTGAGGTAAGGAAGAATGCTTCTAAGAAGGTGAAATTGAAGTGGGCCTTCTTGGGAAGGTCCAAGATGTGAG
Organism: Ambystoma mexicanum; assembly: GCF_040938575.1. Taxonomy (NCBI): domain Eukaryota; kingdom Metazoa; phylum Chordata; class Amphibia; order Caudata; family Ambystomatidae; genus Ambystoma; species Ambystoma mexicanum. The sequence continues at coordinate 842,428,780 of NC_090938.1, forward strand.
GAGTAAAGGAGATCGAAGAGTCAAAGATGACCTCAAGCTTTCTGGCCTCAGTGGAAGGAGAGGGAGTTGAGCCCATAGAGGGTGGCCAGAGTGCAGGAGGGAAACTAAACTAAGAACCAGGAACAAGGGACTAGTCACAAACAGGAACACTGCATCAATGACCAGCGCTGGACTGAGGCAAACTAAGGCTTTTAAACCTGGCTAACGAGCACAGGTGTACTGCTTGCTGCACCTGCCAGCCACAGTGGACTGGTAAGAATAACACATCCACTCCAGACACTCAACTCTCCTATAACTGTGCTCACTCTCGGGGGCGTGGCTTGAAGGCCATGTGAAGAGACGTGCCAGTGGGAGAGCTCCCCGAGATCCTTCATCAATCCGATGAAAAAGTGCAGCCACGGGAATCATTGAATGCCAGGAACATAAGCATCCGCTTATGAAGGCACGGGCAACATTCGCCGAAGACATGAGATCCAAGCAGCCCCAGGAACGGCCAATTCGAGGAGTTACAAGTCCACGGAGCCGCGAACAGACATGGACAAAATGGCGGCTTCGTGAAACAAAGGACCCTAATAGATTTGGATCGGGTGGATAAACGACTGCAAGGCGGGTGGTGAGCGCATCGGCGCACCCGCAGAGGGACATTACAGACCATGCTGTATCCCCGGTAGCCGCCACTAACTTGTGGGAACGCCTGGCGGGGCTGGGCGGCCGGCACTAGGGCCCGGCCGTGCTCGCACCGAGCGGAGCTCGGGCCGAACACCAGGGCTCCTATATTAGTGCAGATGGCCACAGAGGAGGCCGAGTGAGCATTCGAGCCTGCGCGGACCCTCCGGCAGACTCCGCCGCGTTGCGCGAGCTCACAGTGCGGCCCGGGAGGAAAAGCGGCCGGCGCTGGGGCATGGCCGTACTGGTAAGCGGGCGGATCGAAACGGGGGTTTGAAACGGCAACCAGCCTCACTCCAGGGCGGAGGGAACAGGTGGTGCACGCTGATCCTGGCTGGTGCTGGGAGCAGCTGACTGCAGTATTGCAGCCGTCACGCTGTGCTTGGGTCCTATAACCCCCAGAAGCAACGGTCATAACCCAATTGGATGCAAAATGACATAGTCCCAGAACACTGACATTGCAGATCAATAACCCCCCCCTATGCTTTACTTGTGACATAAACAGCACAGACCTAGGAGGCACGGAGGCCATTACAGCGGTGAACACAGCAAGAAGTGACAAGGCCCTGGAGGCCACGCGGCCTCCCTTGGCATTTAAGTGTGGATAGGAGACCGTCTCTAACCGGTGAAATGTCTAGTAAGCCCTTGAGGGCGAAGGCCAAACAGCCCACACTGGACAAATACACCATGACACCGACTGGCCCGGATGGAGCCAGGAATAAGGATAAGACCTCAGCAGGGGGAATGGCCGCTGCGAGTACGAACCAGGAGGTCCTTGAGGCGATCGCAGACTTGAAGGCGTCCTGGGAAACCAAACTCTAATTGGCTGTGACAGAACTGAAGACGGCGATGGAACTTCAAGTGGGGGCGGTACAGGAAGGTGTGAATCTCCTCAGGCAGGATGTAAGGACTCTGGCGGAAAGTACGGAGACTCTGGAGAAAGAGATGAGTCCAACTGCTTCGCACTGTGCGACGCACAAACGGGAGCTACATGCCCTGGTGCAACGGGTGGGCAATTTGGAGAATAGAGCGGAGGAGGCGGAAGGGCGTGCCCGGAGGAATGACATCCGTATTGTTGGACTGCCAGAAGGTGCCGAGGGTCACAACCCTACGGAATTCGTCGAAACCATGTTGCTACAAGAAATCACCGGGGGAACCCTGTCTCAGGGATTCGCCGTGGAAAGAGCACACAGGGCCCTGACGAGGAAGCCAACGCCGGGAAATCTGCCCAGGCCACTGATTGCCAAGATCCTCAATTACCGGGACCGGGAAAGAATTCTTGAACACTTCCGCAAAGGAGGAACAATAAAACGGGGAGCTGCAAATATAACTGCCTATCCGGACTACACCCTGCAGGTACAGCGGAGCCGTATGAACTTCGGATCGGTCAAGAGAAGATTGCGGGAAGCTGGATACAAATATATGCTACTCTACCCGGCCAGGCTAAAGGTTTTCTATAAGAACAAGACGATGTTCTTTGATACTCCGGAAGAGGCCATGGGGTGGCTGGACATGCAAAGTTGCCCTCAGGAGCCAGATATCCAGGAAGAAGATAGAGCAGGACGAGATAAGTAAAGCTGAGAATCTGGTGGGACTTCGTACTGAGGGACTTGACTATAGTCAATGATATAACTGGATGGCAGGCGCGCTCTGGTTGGCAGGAACATGATCCGGCTGCACTGTAACTGCTGCATGTTGAGGGAGCCCCTCGGGGCCGATCTTTATATCCCCATTTAGAGTTTAGTTAGGTCACTGATAGTTAGGTGACACGCTGCTGGGTTCTTAATTTGGGTTTCCAAGGTAGAACCAAACGCGGGGATGCCTGAGATCCAGGGATGGAGCTGGGCAGTTGTTTGGGTTGGGGGTTTGGGGGGGTTTAAGTTCAAATATGAGCCTTGACGGTAGACCTAAAATCAATCATCTACTTGGTGTGGGGGGGGAGGGCTGCTCGGAAGGGGTAGGGGGGACTATTGATGAACCATGGGGGACCTTAAGATATTAACGTGGAATGTCAGAGGGCTCAACAGTTACTTGAAGCGTAATAAGGTTATGCTGTATTTGAAGCGGCAGAGGATAGACGTCGCCTTGTTGCAAGAGACGCATCTGACGCGAGAGAAAATGGAGCTGGTGGGGAGGAAATGGAAAGGGAGAGCGGTGGGTTCATCGTACTCGGCCTATGCGAGAGGGTTACTTGTCTGGGTGGCGCAACATGTCCCATTTAAGCTGACTGGAGAGGTTGTTGATGCAGATGGGAGGTTGGTTATATTGAGGGGGCTGATAGAGAACAAGGAAGTGTGCATCGTAAATACATATGCGCCTAACCAAAACACAGCGACATACTTCAGGACGCTGTGTACCAAGCTAAGTGCATGTGTAGGGGGTGCGATGATCTGGGGCGGGGATTTCAATTGTGTATTGAACCCAAAGGTAGACAGGTCGGATGACAAGACGGCCAGGCCCAGCCCAGCAGCCAAAGTATTGCAGACGCTGCTGGCAGACTTTGGCTTGGTGGATGTGTGGAGAGTGAAACACCCTGACGTGAGGCAGTACTCGCATTATTCGGCTCCGCACCAGCTGCATACGAGGCTTGACTATATCTTTGCCACTTCGGATGTGGTTGCTGAGAGCATCCATATAGATTATAAAGCCAGAGTCCTCTCGGATCACTCGCCCCTGGTCCTGGGGTGGCAGTACTGCCCCCCTAAGGCGCGAATACCGACATGGCGCCTCCGGGCTGAAGCGCTAAAAGACCTAGCCTTCAGGGAGGACATAAGAGAGGAGATTATTGCTTATTTTGAGGTGAATACTGGTAGCGTGAAGTCGGCGGGTACTGTATGGGAGGCTTTTAAGGTTGTGATGCGGGGATCACCATTGCTAAGTCTAAGGGACTGCTAGGAGGAGTCCTAGCTGATTTACACAAAGCTGAGATCGAGCTGGAAAGAGAGTTGGGAAGGGGAGGGGCTGATGCGGAGGCAGTAGGTAAATTGCAGCAGCAATGTGGGGAACATTGGGACAGGCTCTGTAACTTAAATTACAAAAAGTACATAGAAAGGCAGCATGCACGAGGGGACAAAACGGGCCGGCTTCTAGCGTGGTTGTACAAGAGCGAAACCCCTAGATCCCCGATTCGGACTATAATCAATGAAGAGGGCGAGATGGTAGACACCCAAGAAGGTGTAAATAGGGCATTTGCAGAATATTATAAGGCATTATACGAGGGTGAAGTGGGGAGTAGTCGGGAGGAGATAGACGAGGTGCTGGAGGATATAGGCCTGCCCAAGGTCAGTAAAGAGGAAAGAGGAGCTGGATGCACCGATCACTTTGGAGGAACTGAGAGAGATTGTAAGGCAGTTACCCACCAGCAAGGCTCCAGGGGCGGACGGGTTCCCTAGCAAATTTTACAAGGTGTATGGGGAGGAGGTGCTCCCACCCATGCTAACTATGCTCAATGAGGCGTTTGAGGTGGGGCGGTTGCCGGAGTCACTCAGGGAGGCGATCATAGTGCCACTCCCCAAGCCCAACAAACCGGGCGAAGTTGCGGCTCCTACAGGCCATTGTCGATGTTGAACCAGGACAGTAAGATACTCACAGCTGTCCTGGCCAACAGAATGCGGAGAGTAATTGGCAAATTAATTCACCCAGACCAAACGGGCTATGTCCCGAGCAGGAACATCACTCACAACCATAGACGACTCCATCGAGTGGTCGAATGGGGGTGTAGTACGGACGATGAAATGGCAGTCGTGGCACTGGACGCAGTTAAAGCGTTTGACTCTGTCAAGTGGCCGTGGTTGTTGGCAGCTTTAGAATGGTATGGAATGGGGACAGGCTACATTAAATGGGCTAAGATGCTATACAGCGAACCGTTGGCCAGAGTCCGCACGGGTTCAGTAGTGTCTGAGAGGTGGCGGCTGGGTAGAGGCACTAGGCAAGGGTGCCCCTGGTCCCCGATGCTATATATCTTGGCCCTAGAGCCATTAGCAATATACCTCAGGCAACAATATGACCCGATCGGTATTGAGGTAGGAGGGGAGCGTCACCTTATATCCTTGTACGTGGATGATTTGTTACTATATCTGAAATACCCTGAAGAAAACCTTCGGTATGTCTTGGAGGTAATGGAAAGGTATGCCAGGCTGTCGGGTATAGCGGTGAACCCCCAGAAATCCAGCATGTTCTCGCTGGGTAGATATATGGGTATTCCAGTAGAAAGGTTGCCGGTGCTGCAGATTCCGTGGGCAGTTAGCTCTTTCCGCTACCTCGGAATAGATGTGTATCACACGACAGAGGAAGAACATAAGTGCAATACCGAAATGGCTGTTGGGAAAATCGAGAAATGCATGAGGTTCTTGGAGAGGCTACCTTTAGCAATGATGGGCCGCAGTGCAATGCTCAAAATGGTGGTTCTGCCTAGGCTGTTACATTATTTCAACAATATTCCACACATGATACCCAAGAAGTTTTTTGCTAAACTGCACAGTATGTGCAGAGAATTTTTGTGGCACGGTACCCGAAATAGAGTTGCATTATGGAAGCTGCAGAACTTCTACGAGAAAGGCGGTATCAAACTGCCCAATTTTGAAGCCTACTACGTAGCTGCGCAACTACAATACGTAGCTCAGTGGCTCTCTGACGAAGAGACCCCCAAGCACAGGTTGTTCGGGGGAACTGCACTCCTTTTTACTTGCGGGAAATTATTTGGGTGGCTAACTCAGACATGAGAAAGCGCCCTGGAATGTTGTTGTTGGGGCGGAATATGTGGCGCCGAGCCTGCCGGATGATGGGGGACCCGTTCCCGTGTGTTCCGCAGTTACCGTTGGTCGCACTGGCAAGGGGAGACGTGCAGCTGAGGGTAAGCATTAGGACCTATTGGGAATCAGTGGGGTTAGTCACGTTGGGAGATATTTGGCAAGAAGGGACTATTTTGGAGCTGGGAGAACTCGAGGAAGCGGCCGGGTTACATAGAGGCCAATATGTCACTTATCATAGGGTAACGCATGAGATTCGGAGTATATGGCCTGAAACCGTTTTGGCGGAAGAACCGGATGCCACTGTGGGGTTAATATACGATGCATCGGAAGGTGGGCATGAGGTCTCCAGATTGTACGAGATGTTGATGTCTAAGGCTGGGAAGGACCTGGCGCACTTGCGATTAGAGTGAGAAACAGAGATGGGAGTCCAGATAGAAGATGGGGCGTGGGAACGTGCTCTGGGATATCATAAGAAGGTGTCGAGAAATGCCAGGTTCAAACAAATACAACTATATATAACGCACAGGGCATACATGACCCCTCTCAGAATATCGAAGTTCCGAAATGTTGGGCGCCAGGCGTGCCCTAAGTGTGACGAGGAGAATGTTGACATGATACATATGTTCTGGGCGTGCCCGGTTATTGAATGCTACTGGGGTGAAGTGGCACAAAAACTGGCAGGGAAGGGGGTCACGCTCGTAATAGACTCGGCCTGGGCCTGCTTGCTGGGAGGATACCCTAGAGCGCGTTAACTTAAACATGTAGCGAAATTGAAGGATTTGGCATATGTGCTCGCAAAACGATGGATTGCCATGGGGTGGAAGGAGGGCCATAAGCCTCGAGTGGAGGTCTGGTGGAAGGACCTACAAAAATGGGCAGAGGCTGAAACAGTGGTGTGGCAAGAGGCCAGTAACACGAGTGGGGATGAGGAAATGGGCTCCCTCATGGCATGGAAATCATTGATAGCGTAAATGTTTGGGGCGAGATTGGCTCCAGTTGAATCTGAGGGCAGTGATACCCTGACACACGAGGAGGATACTGAATGTGAAGAACAGACAGGCTCATAGGGGGGGGTGTAGTGTTTAAGTTGTAAAATGTGTTGATTATGTTTTGTTGTTTTGTTGTGTGGTTTGAATAAAATAATTTAAAAATTTTTAAATTTAAAAAAAAATAAAAAAAACTGTGCTCACTCTCTACTGTACACCAACACACAATGGAGCGCAGCTACACCCCTCAATCAATTTCGGCCTAGCTGCTCACATACAAACAATACTCCATGTGCACTTCAACATCCTGCTAGAACGCAGCTATACCCCACAAAAGAATCTGCCTAGCTGCAGACATTAGCGTCCTACACAGGCCTAATGCCGCCAGAATGCAGTCTGGGAGACCAACCACCAGACTGCACACATTCATCTGATCCCTCAACACCACCACCCCTAATGTTAGGATGCAGCTACCATCAGGCGATCGCAGGAGCTGCTCACATATTGAGAGCACCCGAGCACCCTATGCTACCCTACTCTCTCGACTGACCTGGACTAGTGTTCCTGAGGGCGTTCAACCCACAAGCGCTTTGAGGTCATACCAATGATAGATAGAGCGCTATATAAATGCCAAATAACGTAACCTGGGAAAGGAAAGTGGCAGACAGAAGCACAGCAGCAACAGATAATAAGTAAGGAGAGCTGTGGGGGACTGGGGGGGTGAGCAGCCCATAGATGTCACCCACCATTCCCCCACTGATCACAATAGCATCCCCATCCAGCGTTATTCTCTGGGCGACAGCCCCCAGCCTCCATCCGTCACCCAGACACATATTGAACACAGGGCCCTGTCGCCTGCATCACGCTCGAGCAGTGGCGGCTGGTGACTTTGAAAAGTGGTGGGGTGGAATTGTAGTGGGCGCGCACGAGCGAGAACCATGTCAAGAAGGGTGCTGGGGGGTTTCCCCCCTCGAAATTTTGGAATAATAGCTCACCAAATGTGCAATTTACTGCCAAATCCATTCAAACATGACCTTAAAGGCATTAGGTTTTAGGGATTAATGGCGGTGTTTTATTCTCACGGGTGCAAGTGTGATGGGGTGTGTTTCAGCAGCTTGTATTGGGGAAGAGCTGGCACTATAGATAGTTGCCACTCCCCATCCCTTGCTTAGACTGAGAACAGTCTGGGGCCCCCACCCGGGTGGTGACTATATTATAATAGTCAGAAAGATACGGTTAATAACCGCCGAATAACACGAGACGGCCAGCCAGCAGGGCCCCTACAGCATGAAATGCCCGCTGAAAAGTGCACCGAGGGGCTAACACTTTTGCAGACCCTGGCCCTGGGGGAAGTGAGTGCCTAAAGCGCTCCACCAGAGGAAGCTTGTAAGGCGAGCGGCTGCAAAGCGCCTGCAAAGCGCATCGTGACATGTAAAGCCCCAGAACGAAATATATACCGAAATATATTGCTGTGTCATAAGACTGCTGACTGGCAGCATAGGGGCAGTTGACAGGACCCCCCCTGAGGCTGAAGGCTCCTTTTATTGAAAAGGTTGAAAGGCCCAGATGCTGTCCATCGGTGTACCAAGACTATTATGAGTGGGGCCTGGTGGGCTAACCCTTCACATTTTGGCAGAGGGACTTACTTGAGAGACTGTGGTGGAGGGGAAAAGTTACTTGTGTCGGGCATCTCACTTCTTTATACATCCATGGCGCTATTCTGGTGCAGCTTCAATGATGTGATAAGTCATTTATAATGCGCTTGTACACAAGTGTTTCTAGGCGCGAGAAGACAAGGGAGGGTAGACCGAGGCAGGCCAAGACAAACCATGTGTTATTCAGATCGTGCAAGTGCGCTGGGGAGGGAAGAGAAGTGCCAGGGAAAGTGCCAATGTTGCAAGTAGTTAATGCTCTCCTTTAAATCTAAAAGCACACACTTAAGACTGCTGTAAATCACTCCCCTGCCCTGGCATGCAGGTGCTAGCACTCCAGCAGAAACATGCTAACAGTGACATACTGTCCACTAGTAGTTACGTGGCTTGTGTTAACTCTGCAGCCACAGGCCACGTTCCTTGTCTTTGTCCAGTCACTGCTCTTTGGGTCAGTGGGGGCGAGGTGGGGGGGGGGGGGGCTGAAGCGCGATCTGTCCAATGGCCTTTGCGCCACTAATGCTGATTGCATGTTGCTGCATCTCTCAGGAGGCAATCAATGTACAGCATGATTAGAAGCGTGGTGGGCTGCATGTCGCAGGGGGGTGCACTGATGTGGAGGGGGCACCCCGACCTTGCACAGTAACATTCCACATAGACACATTGCTAGCAAAGCCATGATAAGGGATAACCCCGTAGCCCCCCACCCTCCCTTCTTACTAGGGGGCTGGCAGCCAAGGCCCATGAGAAAGGGGGGCGGGGTAAACCCGGATTGCACCTGTCGCCACTAGTACGGCAGCTGCGGCGGGAGTGGGAGTGGGAGTGGGACTGTGCGGTGTTGAGGTGAGAGGAAGGCAACGCAGAGCTGCACCTCAGATCTTTAAACCTGGGACTGAAAGGCGAGCCCTTGGACTGTTAGGAAATGCACATGAAACGCGTAGCACTGCAATTTCTGGGCCAGTCGCACCAGTTAATGCCTCCACGATGCGCAGGACATGATCTGGAAGTCTTTTCTTTGTTCTGGAGCGATTTAGAAACACTAAAAAAGCCCAGGGAAAATGCTAAAATAATTCATATGCACATGTTACATGTTAAAGGTATTTGTACCGCGCACAGTCACCAACGGAATTGGTCCCCAGGCGCTCTGGCGGATCTGTACACGATAAGGTGGGATGGGTTAGTAAGGTGAAGAGGGAGTAGGATAGTGAGAGGAGTGGTGTTCTGTTGGCAGCTTCAACTCGGTATACACCGGGTGCAGAGCTTTGGTGCGGGTATCGGATCGGAGTCAGTCCACGTGTGCTGTTGTTCCGGCTTATGTGTTTTTGCAGTGTTGTGAAGTGTGTGCGGCTTGTTGTGCGAGAGATGGTTGTGTGAGTTTTTTGAGTGAGATCAGTATGCAGAGTTTGAGCTTATATTGGTTTGTGGGTTACCTGACCTTTACCATGCTAACATTCATGGTTCTGTCTGAGTGTGGCACCTGTTGGCCCTCACATTCCCATCTAGACGCGGCGCAGGCCAATGTTTAGGACTCCATCCAGGTGTGGTCATGCCAACCCTCACACCCCCATCCAGATGCAGCGCAGGCCAGTGTCTAGCGACCCGTCCAGGTGTGGGCATGCTAACATTCACAACTCCATCCGAGCGCCACGCAGGCCGGTGTTCACAATTCTAGGTGTGGCACATGTTAGCAGTCACGTTTTTCCTAGGCGCGGGCATGTTATCCTTCAATCGATCCTATCCAGGTGCGACGCAGGCCAACGTCTATCTAGATGCATCTGCCGGTCTGGATATGTTCGTCCGGTACGTACAAGTGGGCGTGTCACTTGGGGTTTTCGTCTGGGTCTAGGTATGTGGTCAGTCTCTGCAGCCTTCCTTTGTGACTATTTTCCATGATGTCTTATGCTCTGTCGAATGGTTGGTTCTTTGGTTTGAGTGTTTGTCCAATTTGAGAGCGGTCGAGGTTGGAGTTATTTTCGTCATTGTTTTAATGTCTGGGCATTCTAGTGCGTCTCTGTTGTGGTTACGTTTTGAAGAGCCATGATTTGAGGAGTTTCCTGAATGCTAGGTGGTTTGTTGTATTCCGTATATTCTTAGGTAGGTCATTCCAGGTTTTGGGTGCCTGGTGAGAGAAAGAGGATCCTCCGAGTTTTTTCCTGTTGTAGGGTTTTGGTTCCAGGCGTATGTCGGTGCTTGATCTTAGTGTTCTTGTCGGTTGGTGTAGGCGTAGTTTGTCGCTTAGGAATTCTGCGCCTTGTTTGTGTATTGCTCTGTGCGTGATGCACATGGCCTTGAACTTTATTTTTTGTTTCATTGGTAGCCAGTGTAGTATTTTTAGCGCGGGTGTGATGTGTTCTCTTCTGGGTAGCTTGAGGAGGAGTCTGGCTGCTGCATTTTGTATGCGTTGCAGTTTTTTTAGAAGTCGGTCGGGCATGCCCAGGTATAGGCTATTGGCATAGTCTACTCTGGACATGATCAGAGCGATGATGGTAAGTGTTTTGTTGGCGAATGACAGTAACGGTAGGATACTTTTTGCTGCTCGCAGGAGGAAGAAACATTTCTTGATTACCGAGTTTACTTGTGGCTCCAATGTGAGGTTGTTATCCATCAGGACCCCTAGGTTTTTTACAGTTGATGATGGTTCTGGTGTGGTGCCGAGCTCTCTTGGCCAGGGGATGTAGTTGATGTCTCCTCCCTTTTTTGTAACAATCATTATCTCTGTTTTGCCTGGGTTGATTTTGAGATGGTTGAGGTTCATCCAGTTGAATATGTCACAAAGGCAATTCTCTAGTCCGGTGTTTTCTTCTCGGGTGTCTTGTATGTTGAAGATTATTTGAGTATCGTCGGCGTAGTTGTATCATGTGAGGCCGTGTTTTTTGATGAGTTTGATTAATAGGTACATGTAGATGTTGAATAGAAGCGGGGAGAAGGAGGATCCTTGTGGTACTCCGCACGTGGAGACTCTGGGTTTGGATTTACAAGGTTTCATCCATACTGTTTCTGTTCTGTTAGTTAGGAAGGATTTGATCCATAGTAGGGCAGTGTCTGTTATCCCTAGTCCTTCTAATCTCTTTATGAGGATGGCGTGGTTGACAGTGTCGAAGGCTGCAGACAGATCAAGGAGAATCAGGGCGGTGCTGTTGTCTGAGTCTGCGTTTGTTTTTAGGTCGTGCCATATTGAGAGGAGAGCCGATTCTGTTCCTCTCATAGGTCTGAAGCCAACTTGTGCCTGGTCTAGTAGGCAGTGCTCTTCTATGAATTCTTGGGTTATTTGGTAGATGTACGTTTCTAGCAGTTTGGCTATGTAGGGTATGTTGGAGATGGGTCTGTAGTTGGATAAGTCCTCTACGTTTCCTGTTGTGTCTTTGAGTAGCGGCTTGATGTATGCCGATTTGAAGGCCTGCAGTACTTTACCTGTTGAGATTGAGAGGTTGAGGAGGTTCCTGTGGTATTCCATGGGGGTTCCTTGCTTGAGAATTGTTTTGTATATGTCCGAGGGCAAGGGTCTTCAGGAGAGCCCGATTTGTTGCTTTGGTTTACCAGTTTGACGAAAGCCTCAACTGATATTTCTGGGAAATTTCGTAGCTTGTTTGCGTGTTCCTCGTCTGTGTCGGTGGGGTTTGAGCTGTGAACGCTTGGTCTGTTTTGTATGGTCTGTTGGATGGAGGTTGTTTTGTTTTTGAAGTGGTCTCCGAGGTCCTCGCAAAGTTTCGTCGATGGGATTGGCGTGTTGTTGCAGGCCGGTGGGTTTTTTATTTTGTTTATGATTTTGAATAGTTCTTTTTGAGCATTTGGTGCTATGAAGATTCGGTTGTCGTTATGTTTCCTCTTCGCTTTTTGGATTTTCCTTTTTACATGCGCGGATCTGTTGTAGGAATTTAAGTTTGTTTGCAGTGTTGTTGTTGTTCCTCCATTCAGATTCTAGTTTTTGTTTTTTTCTTTTCATGGCTTTGAGTAGTGGGGTGAACCATTTTGCTGTAGTTTTCTTGCGTGATGGGGTGAAGGGCTTTTCTTTGGCGATGTCGTCAAGGGTTGTTGTGATCCAGGTATGAAGTAGGGCAAGTTTTTTGTCTAGGTCTGCTTCTTCCATGGTTGATGCTTGTGGTTTGCTGAGTTCAAATAGCTCGGTTAGGTTGGAGTTTTTTTATGGTTCTCCAATTTCTTTTCATCATGATGGGTTGCTTTTCTTGTTGCTTTTTTGTCGGAGCGGCCGTTGTGATTACGAACGGAATAATGAGGTGGTCGCTCCAAAGTATTTGAATTGGGGGTGCCATGGTGATGAGATCCTTGTTGGCGAAGATTGCGTCAAGTGTGTGCCCTGCTGAGTGGGTTGCTCCTTTGACTTGTAGGTTCATGGCTGCTAGTTGGGCTGTTAAGGATTTTTGTGTGGTTGTGGTTTCTTCGTCGAACCAGATGTTGAAATCTCTGAGGATGATCAGATGATTGTACTTGATGGCTAGGGTAGTGATTGCTTCCTTGAAGGCGTCTACGAAAGTCGCGTCGTAGGTTGGTGGTCTGTATATTAGTATGAATTTCAGGTTGGTTTTGGGGTTTACTGAAAGTTGTAGTATTAAGGACTCGCATTTATCGATGTTTAATGGTTCTTCCATTTTGTAGGCCAGTTGTTCCTTGTGGATGATCGCTAGTCCCCCCTCTTTTGGATTTTCTGTTTGTTTGGATGCATTTGAAGTCTTCAGGCAGGCAGTTGTTGAGGGTGATCTTGTAGCTGTCGTCTAGCCATGTTTCGGTTACAAATAGGATGTCTATGCCTCCTTCTGACAGGAGGTTGTATAATTCCGTTGAGTGTTTGGACATTGACCTCGCGTTTATTAGATTACAGTGGATTCTCTGGGTGAAATTTTGTTTTGAGGTTATTTGTTGTTCGAGTTTGTAATTGTCTGTTTGTGGAGTTTCCGCATTGATGTCGGTAGGATGAAGAACGGCGACAGCTGCTTCTTCATTGAAGCGGTCTAGTAAGTTGATAACAGGGTTGATTAGTCTTGGTGTTTCTGCTGTGATGCCATTCGGCTGAAGATCAGCGGTGGTTTCTTCATTGGGTCCGATTGTTGGGTGGGAGGTGGCGTTGCTGGTTGTTGGTACTTCGCCGTATTGTGCGGGATGTAGTGGAAATCGATGTTGCCCCTCTGTTCTTGTAATGTAAGTGGTAACAGGGTCGGAGCCCTCCCACTCTCTTGTTGAGTGCCCCCATCTTTTTTCCGCATGTATCAGGACATTTTTTGCATGTTTCGAGGTTTCCGTGTTGGGGTGTCGGTGTACCGTAGTCGTTGCGAGGTAAGGTGTGAGGTATAGGGATTTTTCTCTTGTGGATTTTGTTCCGGTTGTGGCTATTTTAGTCGTGTTTTCTTCCAATGGGGCTGTTTCTTGTGGGTTCTGTCGGTGTTGTGTCTTCGCGTCTCTTGTTGCACGATCTTGTTCTCTTTCTCGGCGTCCTTTTCTGGTACGGGCCATTTTCCAGTCTAGGTGCAGGCATGGTATGGTAGTTGGTCCTCTATGCTGTGCTGTGCGGTCGCAGTGACCTCGGTTTTCCTTCTCTGGATACGCTGGGGTGCTCTCTGTCTCAGTGTTGTTTTCTGTCGGTGGGTGGGGTATATTTCCTAAGGGTGCACTGTCGGTGGGAGGGGGTTAGGGTGTTAACGGTCTGCTGGTATGGGATTTAGTTGGGTTAGGTAATGGTGGGTTTCCGGGATTGGTAGAGTACTGAACTAAGCGCAGTTAGATTATTTGGGGGATCTGTATAGTGGGTGAGAGTCCTATCAGTGCATTCTAAGCATCATACAGTGCCGTTCGGAGACAAGGCTCCTGCTAAGTTTGAGAGACCTGCACAGTGGGGAGAGACGTCCACCAGCGTAATCTAAACACCACACAGTGCAGTTTGGAGACAGAGCCCCTGCTAAATTTGAGAAACTTGTATAGTGGGATGAGAGGCCTATCAGTGCAACCTAAACATCATACAATGCAATAAGGAGACAGAACCCCTGCTAAATATGAGAGACCCGCACAGTGGGAAAGAGGCCTATCAGTGCAACCTAAACCTCATACAATGCAGTTTGGGGACAGAGCCCCTGCTAAATTTGAGAGACCTGTATAGTGGGAGAGAGGCCTATCAGTGAAACCTAAACATCATACAATGCAATTAGGAGACAGCACCCCTGCTAAATTTGAGAGACTTGTATAGTGGGTTGAGAGGCCTATCAGTGCAACCTAAACATCGTACAATGCAATTAGGAGACAGAACCCCTGCTAAATTTGAGAGACCTCTATAGTGGGAGAGAGGCCTACCAGTGCAGTCTAAACATCATACAATGCAATTTGGAGACAGCACCCCTGCTAAATTTGAGAGACCTGTATAGTGGGAGAGAGGCCTACCAGTGCAGTCTAAACATCATACAATGCAATTTGGAGACAGCACCCCTGCTAAATTTGAGAGACCTGTATAGTGGGAGAGAGGCCTATCAGTGCAACCTAAACATCATACAATGCAATTAGGAGACAGCACCCCTGCTAAATTTGAGAGACCTCTATAGTGGGAGAGAGGCCTACCAGTGCAGTCTAAACATCATACAATGCAATTTGGAGACAGCACCCCTGCTAAATTTGAGAGACCTGTGTAGTGGGAGAGGGGCCTACCAGTGCAGTCTAATCAACATATAATGCAATTAGGAGACAGCACCCCTGCTCAATTTGAGAGACTTGTATAGTGGGAGAGAGGCCTATCAGTGCAACCTAAACATCATACAATGCAATTAGGAGACAGCACCCCTGCTAAATTTGAGAGACTTGTATAGTGGGTTGAGAGGCCTATCAGTGCAACCTGAACATCGTACAATGCAATTAGGAGACAGAACCCCTGCTAAATTTGAGAGACCTCTATAGTGGGAGAGAGGCCTACCAGTGCAGTCTAAACATCATACAATGCAATTTGGAGACAGCACCCCTGCTAAATTTGAGAGACCTGTATAGTGGGAGAGAGGCCTACCAGTGCAGTCTAAACATCATACAATGCAATTTGGAGACAGCACCCCTGCTAAATTTGAGAGACCTGTATAGTGGGAGAGAGGCCTATCAGTGCAACCTAAACATCATACAATGCAATTAGGAGACAGCACCCCTGCTAAATTTGAGAGACCTCTATAGTGGGAGAGAGGCCTACCAGTGCAGTCTAAACATCATACAATGCAATTTGGAGACAGCACCCCTGCTAAATTTGAGAGACCTGTGTAGTGGGAGAGGGGCCTACCAGTGCAGTCTAATCAACATATAATGCAATTAGGAGACAGCACCCCTGCTCAATTTGAGAGACTTGTATAGTGGGAGAGAGGCCTATCAGTGCAACCTAAACATCATACAATGCAATTAGGAGACAGCACCCCTGCTAAATTTGAGAGACCTCTATAGTGGGAGAGAGGCCTACCAGTGCAGTCTAAACATCATACAATGCAATTTGGAGACAGCACCCCTGCTAAATTTGAGAGACCTGTGTAGTGGGAGAGGGGCCTACCAGTGCAGTCTAATCAACATATAATGCAATTAGGAGACAGCACCCCTGCTCAATTTGAGAGACTTGTATAGTGGGAGAGAGGCCTATCAGTGCAACCTAAACATCATACAATGCAATTAGGAGACAGACCCCCTGCTAAATTTGAGAGACCTGTGTAGTGGGAGAGGGGCCTACCAGTGCAGTCTAATCAACATATAATGCAATTAGGAGACAGCACCCCTGCTAAATTTGAGAGACCTCTATAGTGGGAGAGAGGCCTACCAGTGCAGTCTAAACATCATACAATGCAATTTGGAGACAGCACCCCTGCTAAATTTGAGAGACCTGTGTAGTGGGAGAGGGGCCTACCAGTGCAGTCTAATCAACATATAATGCAATTAGGAGACAGCACCCCTGCTCAATTTGAGAGACTTGTATAGTGGGAGAGAGGCCTATCAGTGCAACCTAAACATCATACAATGCAATTAGGAGACAGACCCCCTGCTAAATTTGAGAGACCTGTGTAGTGGGAGAGGGGCCTACCAGTGCAGTCTAATCAACATATAATGCAATTAGGAGACAGCACCCCTGCTAAATTTGAGAGACCTCTATAGTGGGAGAGAGGCCTACCAGTGCAGTCTAAACATCATACAATGCAATTTGGAGACAGCACCCCTGCTAAATTTGAGAGACCTGTGTAGTGGGAGAGGGGCCTACCAGTGCAGTCTAATCAACATATAATGCAATTAGGAGACAGCACCCCTGCTCAATTTGAGAGACTTGTATAGTGGGAGAGAGGCCTATCAGTGCAACCTAAACATCATACAATGCAATTAGGAGACAGACCCCCTGCTAAATTTGAGAGACCTCTATAGTGGGAGAGAGGCCTATCAGTGCAGTCTAAACAACATATAATGCAATTAGGAGACAGCACCCCTGCTAAATTTGAGAGACCTCTATAGTGGGAGAGAGGCCTATCAGTGCAGTCTAAACATCATACAATGCAATTAGGAGACAGCACCAACCCATGCAGAGAGGGGATATTTAGGCACAATTATAAATTGAACCAGGGCCTGCTATTAGGCACACTTCTAGATTCAACAGTGCACAGAGAGGCTATCTAGGGAAACTCTTTCAGGCACACTTCTACATGCAGTTAAACTACAGATGGGAGAGATTACAGCGGTTTAGCTTTCGGCGTATGAGTGGTATGGTAGTATGGCGTGAAGTAGTTGCTTCAGTCCCTGCCCTTGCCAGACTTACTTATTGTTGGCTTCTTGCTCCTCCTGCAGATGCGATCTGGAGCTGTCTCGTTGGAGTCGTCCTTACGATCTGGAGCTGTCTCGTTGGAGTCGTCCTTACGATCTGGAGCTGTCTCGTTGGAGTCGTCCTTTGCAATGGGGTCCTTAGCGGTGGGGCTGCCCGGGCAGAGGGCTGCCCTAGGTTGGTTGTTAATGGCCTCGGTGGGGTGGTCAAGGGGCCAATCAGGGCACGGTGGGTGGGTCGGGAGGCGGGAGACCCGGGACCAGGAAGCAGGGAGCTGGAGGGGTTGCAGGGGACAAAACACATGGAAATGAATGATGTCAGCAGTTTCCCGTGGGGTCCGTGGGGGTACTCGCTTTACTTGGTCTGCTATATGAGAAGGGGGTGTTTCTTTTGTGCCATCATGCCTGCGTATTCACTTTCTCCTCAGTTAATACTGGCCGCACCTGTAGCGCCCGCCAACACCCTAATGGCCCACATTACTTTAAGTGCATGGAGCCAACGAGCTGCGTGCAGTGTCCTGAGAGAGAATGGTGTGAAATGGGGCACGCCCCCTTCCTGCTGGTATAATTATTACTTAATCACTTTAATGGGGGGCGGTGCCCCCCTGCCACCGCCTGCGAGACCCCCTTCTAAAGCGAGCGCCGATAGCCTTATGAGAATGTGAGCATATGAGGGCCACGTGCATAGTGTGGTGTCCTCATGCACGTGTGCACGTGCAGAAAGTGCAGATGCACTATTGCGGGAAAGCAAACTGCGTGTCTAACTCCATGAGGCAAAGGGCTGCGGCCCGAGTGAAGTCTCCCCCCGGCCCCCGCCCCCGGGGGCTCAGGGCATCTGCGAGTGATGTGGGGCGAGGGCGCAGGCTCTCTGCACTCCCGCGGACACTTGCTGATCTTGGCCGGACTCTCTTCGCAGTTTTCCTCCCTCCACCCTCCCCTTCCCTGATTGGCCATTGCAGGCACAGACTCCACAGTCTGATGCACACACAGCCCAGGCTGCTGCTGCTGCTGGTCGGTGAGGGTGCAGGATGGCGGGCCGCTGTGGATGCTTGCGGCCTCCTCCACACACTGATTGCGACCTTGGATTGCAGGACGCTACATAAAGTGGGGACTGTGCGAGGACCGTTCCGCGGTCTCTGCCTCCATCTAGTGGCCGCAAGTGGCGCTCTTGCAGCCGGCTTCCCGCATTGAGCAGCAACGGAGCCCGCAACCTTCTGCACACGCGTGCACCTCCCACCTGTCCTTTTTAAGAGCTGCTTATACCTAGAACAAATTGCCCTGATAAGAGCAAGCACTCGCCTCTACAAAGGGCGACAAAGAACACTCTACCTTTTTCCTCTTTCTCGTGTCTTCTACTCAGGGCCGGACTGGGAACCAAAAGAGGCCCTGGAAAATGTTGTCAAAGTGGCCCAATATTTTGCTGAACGAGCGAGCATAGCGCGTGTGCCCAACACACTATGCATTAGACATGCCACGAGACACCCAGTCCCGCACCAAAAGGGTGTTAGGAAACCTGCTATTATTAAGAGTAGGAGATTGAAATTAACAGGAAGAAGGAACACCTGCCCTCCCCTGCTTCCAAGATGGTGCCAACTGAAGGGTATTTCTAGGCACTTTAAAAGGGCCAGGGTCAATCCCCAGGCCATGAATGAGTCCGGTGTTGTCTTCCCCCGGACCTTCCTCTGGTTCTGTGTTAACTGACTCGTAGCTTGGGTCCTTTGTTGGGCCAAAGCACAGGTAGGCAAATACGAGCTGAGGCTGTTAGGGAAAATGGGCACCTGGAAATCAATGCCAACTGCTTAGTGCTTCTGGGGCCCCTGACCATGGCACGGTTGTCCCCCATGCCCTCTCCAAGCCTAGCCGTGGGCTCTGGCAGATGTAGGCCCCCAGGGTGTGTGGTAGTCACTAGTCACATTCTGTAAAGATTTTCATTGGATCTGCTATTTGCTCTCACTCTAACTGGCTTTGTGAGGGAAGATGAAAACTCTGTACACGTGTCCCTCCACATGCTTTCTGTGCCCCAATGTGTGCAAACAGATAGGAACTATGTGAACATGATTCTGAGGGTCCTCTCAATGGGTTAACGTGTGCAGGGGATAGGAGCTATGTGTAAAGGCTTCTGAGAGTGCTATCAATAGCACAGGGTGTGCACAGAGGTAGAGGCTGTGTGTACAGGCCCCTGAGAGCACTCATACAACAGTAACATGTGTACAGGGTGATGGGGGCTATGTGTAGGCGTCTGAGAGCACTCTCAATAGCCCCGGGTTAGTAGGGAGGTAAGCGCTATGTGTGCTCCCCTGAGAACGCTCTCAATGGCCGTGTGTCTTTATAGAGGTAGGTGCTATGTTCACAGGCATGAGAGAGAGCTCTCAAGTGATCTTTATGAATGTAGAAGCTATGCACACATGTAAGTGCTCTTGTGGGTGAAGGGAGGTAGTAGACATGCATAGAGGTGTGGGACTGCTTGCATGGGGTCTGGGTATGAAGGGATGTAAACAGAGTCCTGGGGTGTTCCTAGTGACGCTGTGTGTGCACGCTTGTAGGAGTCATGTGCACAGGCCAATAATAACTCTGTGTTGTGGGGTATGCATGGCAGTAGGTGCTATGTACACAGCAGGACAGCTGCGTGAACACATTGTACCCTAGAGGCAGGCAGGCCAAGGGCCAGTGCCACGCCCGTTTGCCCACAATCCACAGTGCACAACGTGCAGGAAACTGGTATGAAACACACATGACGTGATTTAGGCTTGGTGCCCCAGCCAGCTCCTGAGGGTGTTTGGGCGGAGCTTCTGTGCTATTAATTCCCACCAGGCTTTGTGGATGTGCTGCAGAGGCAGGGCACTGGGCACGTGCATTAGACAGGTCCCTGGATTTGAAACACAGCAGGCAAAGTTTGTGTGACAGGACAGTGTGCAAAGAACAGGCAGACAATGTGCACAAAGGCCTGCCTCAGGGCACGCAATGTAAAGTGCATGGGAGGGAAACTAAAGTGCAATTATGCAATCCTCACTGTGCAAGGATTGGTCAAAGATATCACACTGTGGAAAGAAAGATGTAGGGACACTGAGTAGGTCATTGGTACAGGAAACGTAACCAAATGTGTAAAGTGCATCCACTGCATACATACTATGTTCAACGGCCAAGAAGAATTTTGGCCTGTACCCATTAAAAAACGTTTTGTGATGAATCATTCCCATTGCGTAATAAACAGACTTTGGGACACTGTGTAATGCTAATGCCCATCCATTACTCAGTTATGTGATGCCAACGCATGAATTGCAAAATATACACGCAGGGGGCGCGCCTCCCGTGATTTGCACCATGCACACAGTGGAAATACACTCCTCCCATATAATTTGCAAAATGTGCATTTCGGAAACACACTTAGCAAGTGCATATGATATGACTGGTGATATACACGGACTTCAGGAATACACGGACACCACACCCTCATGGCCAGTTGCACCCACATGCCCTAGTTTCACTGGCCCAAGTTGGTACATTTTACTATTGGCTCTAGAAAATAGACTGTGGGGGCATGGGAAGGATCCAGAAGAGAGGAGGGCAGGTAAGCCTGGAGAGGAGAGGAAAGAAGGAGGTAAAAGTACCAGAGAAGAACTAGCAAGTGATGGTCACTCAGCAGTGTTACCCAAAATACTAATCCGAGTCTATCTGCCGTCCCCACTGCGACCTTGGCATGAACAGGCGTGTGCTCCTTCAAGGAGCTGACTTTGACACTCCCTTCTGACAGCTGTGGCTCTCCTCTTCCCCATTTCAAAATGTGCTCTGCGGACTGCGGAACCTCTTTCAATAACTCTAACAACTCAAGGACATCACTACAACACGTGGCTGTGTGGATTGCAAGTTAGAGCCACGGAAATTGTCTACCAAACCCCGACAAACAATATAAAATTATGTCAAAAAACGAAAGTCAGGAAAACACTGCCAAAATGTGCACATCAGTGAAAACCACAAACAAGTAAAAATGAACCTACAAGTACGTTTTAACTATTATTTTACATTGGATAACATGGCAATGCACCCATTCATTTAACAAAGAATGTATGCGAGGATCAATCTAACCTGGTGTGATACCTCAGTCAAGCAAATGGTGGCCTGATTCGAATCAGTGTCAGTGAATTGGCCATTGTGGATAGAGGTGGTGTATCCACAATGATGCTGAAGCAAGATAAGCAGATATTATGCATATTTCAAGCTTGTTAACATGTCTCCACGAATAACAGCAGCTGTACACTTATGTTTCCCATGTGCTTAGGTTTGTGTTAAGTGTAAATGGTCTGGGTATTCCATGTACTTGTGTTGTAGGTTCTTTTGTGAAGGGTGTGGTTGATTACTTTTCTCTATGTGGAAAGTAGGTCTTGTTTAAAGTGTTCTTCATGTGACACCAGCCTTGTATCAATCAGTGGCATCGTCGGGGGGCTTCATTGAACTCTCAACCTTAATTACACTCGTCCAGAGTTCGAAAATGTAACGTCCAGTCACTTATGTGAAGTATTGACTCGGATTAGTGTTTTTTAGATTTCCGTTTTTTTTTTCTTCCCTTTTTTAGCCAGTGCTTCAGTGAAACGTGCCATTCAGTAAGTTACACTACACTCAGCAGAAGATACAATGGGAGAGTGGGGCACTCAGCACGCAAAAATAATTTTTACCTTTCAGTCGGCAGTCTGGCTGCTGCCCTCAGCCTCAGCCACAGCCTCCCTCGAGTCGCCTCCTGCTTCTGCTGTCTGCTGATGGATTAGGGTGACCAGATTTCCAAAACGAAAAACTGGGACGACCAACAACATAAAAGAGGGAGTAACACGTTGCAGCCCACCAATTACCGCCCCTCCCCAACCAGTGGCGTAACACATGGTCTGGGGGCCCCCCTGCAAGCCATGCTGAGGGCCCCCCCCAACTCGGCAACAAATCACGGGTCGCGCCACACGCTGGGCCGGCCTAGATTACCACGCTTGCACAATACGCACAAACGTGTTGATGAAGGGGTATACCACACACTGCACTAGGAGAAAGATATAAATATGTGTTTTAATGCTATATACAGCACACTTTCTGAGAAAAATTGACTAAAAAGCCACAGTGTGTGGTATTGTTGTGTAGGGTAATAGCAATCCAATACATGCAAGTCACCAACAGTGTACATGAACGTTAATGCTTTTAAAAATGCCATGCCACAATGAAAACATGCCCAGCTGGCTGCACAATGTAGACCAGTGTAGACACATAATAACATTACAGTAAAGCATGCCAGGCCACATTAAGACATGCCTAGACTGGTTGCACCAAAATGCCAGTCGAAGTAATAAGACTCATAAAGAAGAGAGCACACATTCAAGCCTGCGTCTCTGCGGCCTCTAACAACACAGCCAAACTCTTTAAAATCTGCAAGGAACTGGCCAATCCTGTTGCGGTTTCTACCTCTCCTGTTCCCTCAACAGGTCCTCTGTACAGCTTTGGCCTCTCGCTTCTCTGCTAAACCTCAGGACATCCTGTCCACTATCTCCTCTTCCTCTCCCTCTCCCTCTCCTCCTCCTTTCTCCTCTTTCTCTCTAACACCTGACTAGGTTTCTAGACAAGTCCCACCTATGGAAGTGTCGGCAAAACAGGTGCTCGCCTGCTCCTCCAGAACCATTAAGGACCACATTGACACCCTTGATCCATTTCTGTAATCATACTTTTGCCACCGGAACTTTCCCCTCTCCCAAACTCTTGGAAAAGCTGGCCAACTGCCAGCTTACACTCCAAACTGAATCTGTTGGTTGTCTCCATGACCATCAGTCTGGTTTAAGAGCTGCCAGAGAACTGCTGCTGCTCTCCTGATCACCTGTGAAGATCTGATCTCTAACCTTGATTCCAGCATTCCTTCTGTCCTCATTATCCTGGAACTTTCCTCTGCTTTCGACATGGTCAACCATGCCATCCTGATCAATTGACTCTGTGAGAACCTGGGCATCATGGATCAGGACCTGGAGTGGCTGACCTCCTTCCTCTTGGACCGCCCCTCCCAGGTCCAACTTGGTCCCTTTCACTCTGTCACCTCTCTCTACATGTAGCGTTCTCCAGGGCTTTATCCTCTCACCCTGGTTTTTCAACCACTACTTGGCCCCTTTTACCCACCTAATCACTACCTTGTCCTCTAATTTACAGTGTTATGCGGATGACACTCAGCTTTCCTTCAGGCTCCCCTCAGCCTCTCATCTCTCGCTCATTCCTGGTGTCATCTTCAACTACACTCTCTCTCTCTCCTCACATCTCGGATGTAGCCATGAAATCCCACTACCAGCTGCACCTCCTCAACGGGACTCTTACATTTTTCACTTTCCCCCAGAAGCTCACTGTCTCCAGAGCTCTGGTTCTCTCTAGGGTGGACTACTGCAACAGCCACTTTCTCAATCTGCCTTCCTCTACTCTCCGCCCTCTGCAACTAATCCAGAACAGGACTGCGAGACTTATCCTTGGCCTCAAGCCCAGGGACTGTATCTCTCCAGCCATGAAATCTCTCCACTGGCTCTCGGTGGCTGCAAGGATCAAGTTCAAGACCCTTTTCATTGTCCACAAGGCTTTCTGGGGCTGGAATACGCACTACATCCAACGCTATCTGCCAAAATACCTTCCTTCTCAAGCCCTAAGGGTTAGATGCTTCTCCAGGCAGAGAGTGGGGGAGGGGGTAGATCCTTCTCCCCTGCAGGTGCCTCCCTCTGAAATGGCCTCCCTGACCCTCCCAAACTTGAGCCGGACCACCTGACGCTCTGGAAGCAGCTCAAAACGTTCCTCTTCTCCTCTGCTTTCTCTCTCTGCCTCCCCTGCTGACCTACCTGTCCGCTGTACCAACTGGTTGCTTGGCTACCCTCTGTCTCACTGAGTCCAGGCTCTTTCTTGATCAGTCACCCTTGCACTGTCTCCAGGCCTACCACGCATTTAGGGGCTGTAACTGTAACCCTACAGTCCCTTGTTCTCCTTGCACTACCCAGAGACACGCTGCCCTGGCGGCACTTACTCAGAGCATTGCTGCCGTGTTTTCCCCTCCCCTCTCCCTTGCACTTCCCCCCTCCCATTCCCCTTGCACTTCTCGTTCTCACACTTGCAAGATCTGAATGACACAAGGCTTACTAAGATCATTTGTCTTGTCCTCCCTCAGTTTTCCTTCCCTTGTCTTGTCGTGCCTAAAAAAGCTTGTGTACAGGTGTGTTATATATGACTTATCATATCATAACATATCATTTTATCACAGATGCCCAGAAAAATATACAGTGCCGCAGTAAGAAACGGCTAGAGTGGCAGAACCCAAATGTCAGTCTAGCCAGGAATTACACTTAGCAGGACTGCTCTATCAGAAATGCCCAGTTACAAAAAAAGTCATACCAAACTGAGGAATGACTAGACTGGCTGCACCAAAATGCCTCTCTAGCCACTAATGCCACATATCATGCCTGCATAGCATGGACATGGGCAGCCATTATGATTTATTGCACAACCCCACGCCCCACACATCCCTTCTCCCTCCCATCCCCTACCCCAACCTCCAAAATCAGCTCATTGGCCCAGAATTACCTGCATGTCCCTCTTCCTTGTCCCAGTGCTTACGTATGAGGCTCCTTGCCTCACTGGTAAGTACTGGGATGGGGCAGAGTGGGACTAGGAGTAATGAAGATTACAGGTAGCTAAGTCAGGCATTACCTTCATGTACCTCTACCGTATCCCAGTACTTGTGCATGAGGCATAGTGCCTCATACACAAGTACTGGAATGAGGAAGAATAGGCATAGGTGAAAGATGATTACCAATAATCAATTAATTAATCAAGGCATTAAACACAAGTAGTGGTGCAACACCATTGAGCTAACTGAGTTTCAGCACTCCCTCCCCCCACTGAAATTGTGGGCTATGTTGACTTGACCTGGCTCACCCACAGAGCAGTTGCCGGACAGAAAAGGACACAGATGTTTAAACGGCACCTGGGTTTTGCCGTTAACAAGGGCCCGGCCCAGCAATTACTAATGTACAGCATTTCACTGTTAGTACCTGCATTCAAATACCAAATTTTTTAAGCAATTGAAATTGCGATGTGGGTTTATTACTTTTTTGCCAGGGGAGTGATTGGAAGGGTAGAGAGGAAACAGGAGACCAGTCATTCTCACAGCAGTCCATAAGTGGGTGCTTTAGACCTAAAGGAGACATTTAACTGCTTGTAACATTGAAGCTGCACTAGAATAGTCTCATTAAAATGCGTAAAGAAGTTAGATGCCGCCACATAAATACGTTTTCTCTGCCCCACCACACGTGAAGTTAGCGCCTCTCCCAACATTTGAAGGGTTAGCCTCCCTGAAATGTAGGTTTTGTTGTGCCCCTGAACACAAGCATGCACACCATTCACCATATATACACACACACACACCCAGCCATCCATATATTTAAGAGTGCACTCTTTCACCATACAATAACACCCAGGCAGCCACCCGTACATTTAAGTGTTCTCCCTTTCACCACACAGCCACACACACCCAGCCACCTGCCCATACATTTAAGTGTGCACCCTTTCACCATACAGGCACACCCAGGCAGCCACCCATTGTCACGGCTCGCTCCCTTCGCTCCCGTTCCCGCCACTTGGGGGCATAGTTTGGGGTTTATTCCCTACTGGACATTTCCTCCGAACCTTATGCTACAGTGTCCCGATGAATTGGGAGCGCTAAAACCTTATTTCCCAAATTACTTCCCTTCCGGATCCATTCCAGGTTTTTGGCAGCCAGCATGCTACTGCTACTTTAATCAAATGACTATGCTTCCCAGAATGCCTGGCTCACTGCTTCACCTCCTCCCTTGCAGGACAAGGCTGGGTGGAGGATAGGCAACACCTGTGGCTGCAGGTGCAGCAGGCGGCACGCCTGAGGGGTGTGCTCGTTAAGCAGCTTTAAAAGCCTCAGTTTGCTTCAGTCCAGCGCTGGTCATTGTTGCAGCATTCCTGTCGTGACTGGTCCCTTGTTCCTGGTTCCTAGTTTTTGTGCCCAGTTTCTAGTTAGTGTTTCTTGTTCCTTGTCCTGGAATTCGTATTTGTATGCCTAATTGATTTCTGCCTTCTGGAAATCCCTTTCTCCCTTTCTCTGTCTGCAGGGAGCCTTTCTCTGAGCTTTCCTTTTGCTGCAGCCCAATTGCCTGTGTTCACTGTTTCCTAGAAATTGTCCTTTACTACTGAAAGACTTGTTGCATTAATCTTTCCTTTACAGGTTAGCTTCCTGCCTTTTCACCTTGGATGGGTGGGAACGTTTCCCTTTTGATATCGTTTTCACTGCTCCTGATCCTTACCTTCTATTGGGATCCATGCCATGTTTTCCTTTACACTTTTGCATTTATTTCCTATTTTATTATTAGGTGTGGGAAGCTGTTGTAACTAGCTCCTGTGCGATTATCTTTTGTTTTCCACTCTGTTCTATTCCTTCTTGCCACTTGACTTGGGTTTAGGTATTTAGTTATCCTCACTCTTTGCCTTTACTGCCTTCTGGGTTCTTGTTTGATTTACAGGGTTGTGGGTTAGTACTGACTTTTGAGTGGTCTTTCCGGTCCTCGTGAATACGGACATCCAAGTGGTCTTTCCGGTCTTCGTGAGTACTGGCATTCATGTGGTCATTCCGGTCCTTGTGAGTACTGTTTCCAAATTCTTTATTCAGTACCGTCTAGAGTGTCAGCTCACAGATTCTGTCCCTGCTTGCCATCTACGTGGGCTTAGCGCTGTCAGTATCTGTAAGAGCATAGTGGGTAAGGAGTTTGCCGACTTTCCTTTCAGTCATAAGGAGGTTCTAAGTGCTTACCCTACATTCCTTTTCATATAGTGGTATCATTGGTTCACGCTGTTTTCTCTCCTGGGTTTTGGTATACACAAGTCTTGGGTATTGAATGCACGTTGTTTACTGTGTATTTCGTGCACATTTGCCCTGCCATATCCATTGCCTTCTACCTTTCCTGACACCCATACATTTAAGTGTAAGTGTGCATCCTTTCACCATACATGCACACCCAGCCACCCATACATTTGTGTGCACCCTTTCACCATACACTCACACCGTCAACTATACATTTAAGTGTGGACACTTTCACCATAAAGGCACACCCAGGCAGCCACCCATACATTTAAGTGTACATACTTTCACTGTACACACACACACACATACACACACGCATAACCAGCCACCCATACATTTGTGTGCACTCTTTCACCATACACTCACACATGCACACGTCATGGGTTGAGGGGAGCCATAATGCTTCAAAAATTCATTTGGCCTCATTAGGACCCTGGCGGTGACGGTATGAACGGTGGCGGTAGGGCACCGGCACCGTTCATACTGTCCCGCCGCATTATGAGTTCTGCTCGCAGGTTCCCGACAGCCCGCCAGGTCTTACCTGGCGGGCTGTGTGGCACCAGCGAGCATAACTCGTAATTGCGCCGTCATCGTTAACAACGGTGCCGGCACAACCATGCTCCCCACCCCCATTCTGCCCTATAGGGGGATCGTGAGCCCGGCAATACCGCCACCCACGAATGGGAAATTACCGGCCCATTCAGCTTGTAATGGGCCGGTTATTGCCTATTCACAGGAGGCAGTGCCATGCTCGTAATGAGGCCGATGTTTCTTTTTGAAGTCACTCTGACTTCATAAAGAAATTATTTCTGTTAAGGACTAAACCATAATGGAAATAATTTCTTTATGAAGGCAGAGTGACTTCAAAAGTTTATTTTTGAAGTCATAGGCTTCCCCCACCCCATGACATGGAGGCCTCCAGCCTAGGGTCTTAATGTCATGGGGTGGGGGTAGCCACCAGACTTTTTGTATTCACTCTGCCCTTCATGCAGAGTGAATTAAAAAGAAAATGTAAAAAGGTAGACATTTTTTTTTTTTTAACATAAGTGGGGCCCCCTTCCAGAACATGTGGTTGCGGGGCCCCCCACACCACGGGGGGTGCGGGGACCCCTGTTATGCCATTGTCCCCAACACGCCCCCACAACCACCACCCAACCATATTTCCAGCACTTCTCGTTTTTATAAACTGTATATGATCTCATTTGTGCCGTTTTGTCTGTGAATCTTGGCATGTTAATTCAAAACAAGCGTTTGCTCTCATTCATATTGTATGGCTTGCTGTACAGCCATTTTGAATGCAGTCTCTGTGGCACAGTCAATAAGTGCTGTGACTTAGACCTGAAAGGTTGGGGGTTCGAGACAAACCTCCAGCTCCAACATTTTGAACGTGTTAACTACAATTTTAATTACCATAGTCGAGGCCATCATAATTCCAGCACTTCTCCTTTTCATAAACTGTATATGATCTCATTTGTGCTGTTTTGTCTGTGAATCTCGGCATGTCAATTCAAAACAGGCATTTGCTCTCATTGACATTATATGGATTTGTGTACAGCCACTTCCAAGGCAATCCCTGTGGCACAGTCAACAAGTGCTGTGACTTGTACCTGAAAGTTTGGGGGTTCGAGCCCATCCTTCAGCTCCAACATGCTGAAGTGTAAAATACAATTTTAATTACAATAATCGTGGCGCTTCTGCGCCAAAGAGGCCCTGCAAGACAGAGGCCCACCGGGGGATATCCTGGTGTCCCGGTGGGGCAGTCCAGCCCTGCTTCTACTTTCCACTCCTCTCCAACTTTTCTCTCCACTTTTCTCTCTTTTTCCCTAGATCAAGCATGGCGGCCCAGACGTCTGAGGTTCTCCACGTCCAGGACAGGGTATGGAACTAATCTCTCACAAGCGAAAGACTTGTGGAAACACATCACCACCTGCATCGCCACTAAAGATGAAGAAGTTGCTAAACCATCCTTTGCCGCCGTGAGCACCAGAGACAGGTATGCTGCTCTAGAGCATGAACAACCGAACACTGAATCTGGGAACACAGCGGACGAACAGACGTCCCTCCCACCCAAGAAGATTCAGATCGCGGCAGCTGAGGTGTGTGTGCGCATCGGGCCAGGACTAATCTTCAGTCCTCTTTCTAGGCCCATTGCTCTAGCCCCCTGCCACAGTTTCGGCCCGATCCTTGCACATATGTGCAGGATCGACTGCCCGCGCAGCGGGCACGCCGCCAGCATGCCTCCAGCACGCCAAAGGCGCGCTTAAGGCAAGCCCGTCTGTGCCCGTCTGTGCCCGTCTGTGCCCGTCTGTGCCCGTCTGTGCCCATCCGTGCCGGGAGGGTATGGGAGGGACTGCCTGATAGGAGTCTTCTGCTTCTGCTCTCCCTCGCCCGATCAGACACATCCTGGCCAGCTGGCTGGATTCACCATCCTCCTACTATTGCCCTCGCTCCCGCTACCATTTCTAACAGTAAGGAGTCTGTTATGGAAACACCTACTCTACTTCTACTGAATACCAGGTCTCTCCCAGCTCACACTGGCGAAATATGGGACCTTATTTCCAGCAGGCAACCTGCTCTCCTTTGCCTAACAGAAACATGGCTGGTGCCGAGCTCTGCCCCTACATTGGTTCAAGCCATCCCCCCTGCCTACCATATTATTCACCATGATTGCCTACCCCCCAAGCGTGGGGGGGGGGTGGTCGCTGTCATTTTCAGTGACAAGTATACCATCACTCAGCTATCATGCTGCCATAAGCTCAATATGGAAGCCCTATTCTGCAGAGGCGTCATTGCACCTTCCTGCATCAGTCATCTCGTGCTTATATACTGCCCTCCCGGACCCATAGGGTCTTTCGGGAAAGGTCTAGTAGACTTAGTGGCTGACCTAAGTTTACAGTACACTAACTTAGTGGTACTAGGTGACCTTAATCTCCACTCCAATCTGTCAAGATCAAATGAGATTAATTCCTTTTTTGACAGCTTATCTGACCTGCACTTACATCAACTGATCCAAGGCCCCACTCGTATTCATGGGAACATCCCTGATTTAGTATTATCTAAGGACGCCCTGCTATGCCCGAGGCCTGTTGAACCAGTGGTATGGTCTGACCACCACCTGGTATCTTGCACATTTACACTGGCAAATACACCCTGTAAGCCCCTCCCTCCGAAAACACTGTTGCGCTCTTGGCGCTCGGTTGACACTAAGGCACTTAGTGCCCAAATAGCTATCAACTGTGCCCCTCTGAGGCCTCTATCCCTAAAATCACTCTCTCAATCTCTTGTGGACGCTGCTGATGTCTGCGCCCCACTAAAACTGGTTCAAGGTTGCAGGCTAACTCCTCAACCTTGGTTCACGGTACAGCTTAAAGCCGCCCGCCTGAATCTTAGACAAGCGGACACAAATGGCGAAAACACTATGATCCTAAACTTAGAGATTCTTATAAACTCTGTCTTTCCACCTACCTGGCCAGTGTCAAAATGGCTAAAGTCACTTTCGTTTCTCAGAAAATCGAAACTGCTCTATGTCAGCCCAAAAGCCTGTCTTCTATTGTGAATTCGCTAGCCTCTTCTGAGACCCTTACTTCCACGGTCAAACCCTCTCAAAAGGTGTGCAATGATCTTGCTTCGTTTTTTATTAATAAAATCGAAGTGATCAGCACAAATATTGCAAAATCCCCAGCGATAGTGACTCCGAATGCCATCAAGCCATTACCTGCACCCACCATTGATCCCACGGCCAATTGGTCGACTTTCCCTCTATTTGCTGAGACAGAGGTCCTAGCGGCTATTTTAGGAATTAAATCATCCTCTTATGAGGATGCTATTCCCGCCACTATTATGAAGAAGATCGCCCCAGATCTATTGGCAGATATCACTTTGGCTATTAATAATTCCTGCCAATCAGGATTGGTCCCCTCAGAGCTGAAATCTGCGAGGGTTATCCCCTTTCTTAAGAAGCCCTCACTTGACCCCATGGTCCCGGACAATTTCCGCCCTATCTCTCTGCTTCCTTTTCTGTCCAAACATTTGGAATCTCTTATCACTCCCCTTCTATCCTCTTTCCTGGAATCCTCTAAAATCTTCAATCCTGCACAGGCAGGCTTTAGACCAGGGAGAGGTACTGAAAGTGTGCTGGTTTCCATGCAGGACGACATGTCCAGGCTTGTTGACTCAGGTGGGGTTGGTGCCCTGATTCTGTTAGATCTGTCAGCCGCATTTGATACGGTTGACCACTCTATCCTGTTGTCACGCCTGGCCCAGATCAGGATATCCGGTCAGGTCCTTGCATGGTTTACTTCTTTTCTCTCTGACCGCACACAAACCCTGCCCCCTTTTCTTTCTTCACCTTGCTTTCTCACCTGTGGTGTCCCACAGTGCTCCTCACTCTCCCCGATCCTGTTTAACATCTATATCTGGGCACTGGTCTGCCTCATCCGCTCCCACGGCCTTAACTGTTATTCTTATGCTGACGACACTCAAATTCTGATCCGGCTAGATCAAGATCAAGCTGATGTGTCGTCATGCCTTCATGACTGTTTGAGGGCCGTTGGTGATTGGATGGATCAGAACTGGCTTAAACTTAATGGTGACAAAACGGAGGTGTTGGTGGTGGGTTGTCCCCAGGATCCCTCACTGTGGACCTCTGCTTTTTGGCCCATTTCTATAGGGCCCCTTCCCAGTCCAATAAGCAAAGTGAAAAACCTGGGTGTTATTCTCTCCGCCTCTCTTTCTATGTCTAATCAAGTGACAGCTGTGTGCCAAGGCGCCCACCATCAGATCAGGGTTTTGAAGAGGGTCTTACCCATGATACCGGAAGCCATTCGCCCTCCTGTAGTGGCTGCATTAGTTCTTTCTCGTTTGGGCTACTGCAACTCTCTGTATCTGTCGCAACCGATTGGTTTAATATAGCGGCTTCAGCGCATGCAGAATCTGGCGGCTAGGCTAGCCACAGGCACTCCCTATGGAGCTCATATCTCTCCAGTGTTCCGCCAACTTCACTGGCTCCCGGTGGGCCAGCGTGTCCACTTCAAGTCTCTATGCATTGTCCATCGGGCGATTCACGGTCAAGGAGCTGAGTTTCTACAGACTAAATTCTCCTGCTACCCCCTGAACGCGATCTACGCTCCTCCACTACTAATCTTCTCGTTGTTCCTAGATTTAATCGTGTGAGGATTGGTGGCAGGGCCTTCTCCATAGCAGCTGCTAAACTTTGGAACAATCTCCCTTCGGTATTAAGTACTGTTCCTAACCACCTTGGTTTTAGAAGAGCACTTAAGACCACTCTGTTTTAGTCTCCCACTTCCTTGGCTTCTTCTCCTTTCTGAGCAGCTCTCCTCTCTAGCGCCATGATGCCCCTGGGCGACCGTGCGCTCTACAAGTATAGATAACATAACATAACATAACCCAGCAACCACTACACATGACTCGCAGAGGAGAAGTGGACACCACCGACCACACCAAAGCACTGCACATCGCCAGGACTCAAAACAAACAAATGCCACGCAGAGGAACAACCCACCTCGCCTGCCACCAACCCAAGGCTCAGCAAAGACCCAGAGAACACCCACCACATCCAGGCTGACCTTTGCCGAAGTCCTAAATCCACCACCCAACCTGCCTCAGGCTGCCACCCCAGCGCAGGATGAGGGAACAGCGAGCTCCCTCAACTGGAAAACCATCATGGTGAAGATCGCAGCTTTTGTTGCAGAGCCAAATATCGTCCCCACCATGACGATGGTGGCAAGGCTCATCCTGAGCCTATTCTCGGCCAAAGAAACAAACCAACATGGCATCTAAACCAAGATACGGCATTGTGATGTGGAATGCCAATGGTATCCAGAAGAAGACAGACAAACTGCTTCACCTAATGGAAACAAGAAAGGTTAGTGCTGCCTTGCTGTCAGAGACCCACCTGCAAGGAAATCAGAAGCTGACATGGCGAAGCACAGAGTGTGTTAGGCAGAATCCCGTGCAGTTCCCTTAGGGACCACCACACAAGATTAGGACTACAGGTGAGAGCAATAAATCCCCTTTGGTGTCTGTCTGTACCACAAAGATTTAGTTGGTAGCTGTGGCTAAGCAGTCAGACTTATCTCAAGAGGGAGATGAGCAGTATTCAGGGTTTACACATTAGGCAGACCAGGCTATGGAACAAGGAAACACTGACCAAAGCTTTGTATTTCAAAAGTAAATATATATTTATTTTATACACCTCTAGTCAAAACACACGTATCACAGTTGTCAAGTAAGTTAAATAAAGCCACGAAAAGATATACACAACTCCCTATTCAATTGTAGACAAGTCTGCAGTAAAGTGAAAACTGAGCAAAACGGCACAGTGAAAACCAACTACAAATGGCACTCTATCAATTTAACAAAAGGGAGGGAAAGCACAAGTTAAACCAAAATATCTTCAGACACCCCCTAGCAACACTTCCCTGAAGTTTTGTGGACAAGTAATGCACAGTAGCACTTTAACCAAAAGATAAGTGAATGAAAACTGAGCAAAATGGCACTTCACAGGTTAAAACAGTAGGAAGGAAGAGGGGTTCAGAAGATTTAGGTGCATCAACACATTTCTCATTGAAAACTAATCTAGTGAGAGCAGATCTAACAAATCAGCCAGAGTCAATAGGCCTTAGCCAGAGTCAGTGGTACAGGACCAAGAGCTTAGTAGCAAACATTTTCTTGTAGCTGCAGTCAAGTCTTTAGTAGAAAAATATTGAAGAGGTAGATGCAAGGCGAAAGACAATGTTAAAAGAGAGGGCGGCCAACCCAGCCAGTAGCCAAAAGGATTTAAAACACCTTGGGCTACCACAGAGAAAGGGAGGACTGGCGGAACAATGTACCTTAAACGTGAAGAAGAGGCTCCTGCGGTGGTGGTAGTTCCTGCAGTTCGAGGGGTCCAGCAGAGGAAGAGAGGCTCTCGACGTGGAGGAAGGTTCGAGTCACTGCACTACCCAGGGATGAAACCAGCCGCGGTGCTGCCAAATGAAGTTTAAAAGGTACGCTCCTTTTAATCGCGGTCCGGGTCGATAGCTGCCTGGCTATCCGGTCTCCAAGTGCTGTGCACTGTCGATTCGACCAAGGCAGGTCCGAGGATGCGATGGGTGAACTGGTTATGCCCACCAGCTCAAGGGAAGAAGACTCTTTCGCTGAAGATCTCCTCTCGTTGTGTGGAAGAAAAGTGGTGAGACGATCCGGCAGGGCTTCACCGGTGGTGTAGATGCTGAAGATGTCTGTGGCTTCTCTCCCCTTCAGTTCCGTAGTTCCAGTGGTAACGTCTTGCTCTTCCAGTCCTCAGGACCCTGCTTTTATGCAGAAAGAGACCCATTCACACAGCCTAGCTGTCACTCATACAGTGGAGTGGTCTTCTTGGGGGGAGACCCTCCAGCCTATCAGGTTAGAGTGTGACCTGAGTTGCTGCGGCAACTCTGTCCAGGGGTTCTACTCCCCTCCCAAACAACAGACCCACCCCAGACTCAGAGGCGCCGAAAGGAGGGCTTCTTGGCAGAAGCCCGCCAAAATAGTGAACAAAGGATCCCCGACCTGGGTTAGGAGTTTAGAGTAAGACACGAGAAAGAATGTATATCAAAGTTCTGGCAAATAAACTGAACTGGAGTAAAGTTAATAAAAAAATAAACCGGCGGTATGTTAGAGGCTGTCAGTAAAAGTGGTAGCCTCGAACAATGGGAAAATCCCATAGGGAAATATTCACGGTCGAATATTTACAGTAGTAACCACTGCCACCAGCCAGAAACTTTGTAGAGGGGGACTTTAAGGTACCCTCTCAAAAATGAACATAGGGGAAAAACTATTAACCCCTTCCAGTACTTCCTTAGTAAGATGGTTTGTACTGGTTAAGTTCATAAGATTTTACTAGTAAAGTCAATGGGACTTTACATGCCCTGGGAGACAGTAGTCAGTCCCAGGGTATGGAGTCTATGTTTGGGGGTCGCTACGACACCCCTGTGTCACTGCAGGGAGGGTGCTGTGTAACACATGTGCATAAAGATGGTTCCTATGGGTGAGAGAAAATCCCATAGGCATTAAACACAAAAATAGCCTACAACATACATAGCAAAAATGCCTAAGAGTGGGACAAAGAGTCTCACTCTTAGCAGGCAAAAAGAAACAAACCCTTCAAATCCAGCAAAGCTGCTGGGGGACTCTATAGGTAAGGGAAATTAGCCATAGAATGAGAATTCTCCCTAACACTCGCCCCCCCACCCCCCACCAGACTAAGGGACAGGAGGATCTAATCCACTCCTGGATGAGTTTCTTACCTCTAGTCGGTTATAAACATCCTAGAGAGACAATCAGCATTTTGGTGGTGGCATCATGACCTGTGCTCAATGGTAAAATCAAACCCTTGGAGGCAGATTGACCATCTTAGCAGTTTTGGGTTTTCCCCTTTCATTTGCATCAACCATCTCAAGGGTTGGTGGTCTGTTTGAATGATGAAAGTAGATCCATACAAGTATGGCTTCAACTTCTTCAAGGACCACACAATGGCATAACATTCTCTCTCAATAGTTGCCCACCTTGTTTCCGGTTCCTTCAGTTTTCTACTGATGAAGCAAATGGGGTGCTCCCTACCTTTCTCATCCAGTTGACTGAGTACTGCACCTATACCTATATTGGAAGCGTCTGTCTGTACAATGAAGGGTTGGTGGTAGTCAGGAGCTCTGAGAACTGGATCTTGACAAAGGGCTTTCTTCAGGCTTTCAAAGGCCTGATTGCATTCCTCATTCCATCTGATCTTTTTAGGGAACTTAGGAGAGGAGATTACATTCAGTGGAGAAGCTATGGTCCCATAGTTCTCTATGAAATTCCTGTAATACCCAGTGAGGCCTAGGAAGGCTCTCACCTGGGTTTGAGTAGTAGGTGTTGTACAACTTTGCACAGCTTCAATCTTGCTGAGCAAAGGCCTTATTTCTCCACCTCCTACCTCATGCCCAAGGTAGACCACTTTACTCTGACCAATTTGACATTTGCTTGCCTTTATGGTCAGATTGGCCTGTTCAAGAGTCTGCAAAACATATCCTAGGTAGTCAACATGTTCTTTCCAAGTAGGGCTGAACACTGCAATGTCATCCAAGTATGCCATGCAGAAGTCCTCCATCCCATTCAGAACCTGATTAACCATCCTTTGGAATGTCGCAGGTGCATTCTTTAATCCAAAAGGCATAAACTTAAACTGGTATACGCCAACTGGGATGTAGAATGCAGCTTTCTCCTTGGCATGGTCAGTCAGGGCTATTTGCCAATAGCCTGACATGAGATCAAATGTGCTGAGGAACTTGGCTGAGCCAAGTCTATCCACCAGCTCATCTGTCCTTGGCAAAGGATGGGCATCAGTCTTAGTGACTGCATTTAGGGCTCTATAGTCCACACAGAATCTCAACTCCTTGGATCCTGCCTTTGGTACTAACACAACTGGGCTAGACCATGGACTAGTAGAGGGCTCTATTACCCCGAGATCAAGTATCTTGTTGACCTCTCCTTGGATGTGGGTTCTTACATTTTCTGACATCCTGTAGCCCCTGCTTTTGACAGGTAAACTGTCACCAGTTTGAATCTCATGTTGGCCCCAAGGGGTCAAACCTGGTGTCAGAGAGAACAGAGGGGCAAATTGGTTTAGCAAAACTTTGCACTCCTCCTGTTGCTCAGGTGTCAGATTAGAAGAGAGATTGACTCCTTCTATTTTCTCATCTAAAGGTTTGCCTCTGAGGAGGTCAGGTAGAGATTCACTCTCCTCCTCCTCTTGAGCTGAAGCTAGAAGCAATGCTCTCAGTTCTGGTCTCGAGATATAAGCTTTTAGACGGTTGATGTGAAAGACTCTAGAAGCCTCCTTGGGGTTGCCCAAGTCCAGCAGATAGTTTACCTCTCCAAGTTTTCCCACAACCTTGAAGGGACCCATCCATTTGTCCTGCAAGGCCGTCTGCCTTGTTGGGACCATAACAAGAACTAGCTGGTCTTGAGTGAACTCAACCATGTTGGCCTTCTGGTCATGCGAATGCTTGACCAGAGCCTGACCTGCTTTCAAGTTATTACTTGCCTCAGCCATCATGTGTGACATTCTCCTTCAGAGTCCTATCACATAGTCAGTGACTCTGACTGGTGTGGGGGAAGGAGCACTCTCCAACCCCTCCTTGATCAGGGCCAATGGACCTCTAACCGGATGGCCATAGAGAAGTTCAAAGGGACTGTAACCTACTCCCTCCTGAGGGACTTCTCCTTATGCAAAGAGAAGGCATGGCAGTAGAAGATCCCACTTTTTCTTAAGGGGGTCTTCTAAAGCACCTATCATGCTCTTCATGGTTCTGTTGAACCTTTCTAACAACCCATTGGTTTGAGGGTGGTATGCTGTTGAGAACTTGTAGGTAACTCCACAGTTTTTCCACATGGTCTTCATGTAGTGGGACATAAAATGTGACCCCCTGTCGGATATTACCTCCTTAGGAAACCCAACCCTGGTAAAAATACCAAGGAGGGCCTTAGCCACAGCTGGAGCTGTAACAGTTCTCATAGGAATTGCCTCAGGATACCTAGTAGCATGGTCTACTACAACAAGTATAAACCTGTTGCCTGAAGAAGTTGGAGGATCAAGGGGACCAACAATGTCGATTCTGACCCTCTCAAATGGTACTCCCACCACAGGGAGAGGCACTAGAGGTGCCACGTTCTTGGACCCACTTTTACCAGAGGTTTGGCAAGTGTGGCAACTCTTGCAATACTTCTCCACCTCAGCCCCCATTTTAGGCCAATAAAAGTTGAGAGAGAGACTTTCCTTGGTCTTCTTGAAGCTAAAGTGACCAGCCAAAGGTATCTCATGGGCTAGTTGCAAGAATTGGAGTCGGTTTATTTGGGGCACTACAAGTCTTTTGTAGTCCCCAGGAGTTGGCTCTGTTGGTTCACTATAGAAGAGGCCATCTTCCCAGTGTAACCTATACTTCCCAGGCTCTTGCCCTTCAAGCTGAGAAGCTGCCTGGTGGCGAAGACCTTCCAGAGTTGGACTTTCTCTTTGTCCCTTACTGAAGTCTGCCCTTTGGGGTCCACCTTTTGCCAGTAAAGACTGCAGCTCAGGATGGTCCACAGGGTCAAGATCTCCAATGAGTTCCTAGCCTCCTGCTAGATCTGAGTCCTCAGGCTCTAGTTCAACCACACAGGGTTGTACCTCACTCTCAGCCTCAGCTGGAGGAGGGATCACAGGTGTGATATTTGCTAACCTAGGAGATTTCCTGATTGGCATCACTGGAGTGCTTTCTGTTGTCTTCTTTCTGGGAGTCTTGGGTTTCCCATTTGCTCCTGGTTGTTTAGAAATGGCAGTTAGTAACTCCAGTGGAGTAGGAGTGATTTCTATCATCTCCTCAGGAGAACCCCTCGAGGCCCTCTCCCTTGCAGGTCTGGTAAGCTCTTGTAATCTCTTACTAGGAGGTCTGGGAGTACTTGACACTACTCCCAGGTCTTTCAGATCATTGCCCAACAGCACCCTTCCTGGTACTTCAGATTGTACACATACAGGTATCCTGAGAGTCATTTCATTGCACTGGATGAGAGCTGGTAATTGGGGAAGCATCTGCACAGGCCCTCCAGCTAACTTGGTGAGGTGTTTGGGTGCCTTAGCAACATCCTACACCTTGAAAAAAGATTCATCCACCACAGTTCTGCTGGCCCCAGTATCTCTAATGGCAGGAGTCTCCTGACCATTGACTAGGACACTGTCCTTGTAATACTCTTTAGTATTAGGAGGGATTGAATTATATACATCTAAATTCTGTTGTTCCCATAACCCAAGAGATACTAAAGATTCACTAGCTGAGACACCAATGGGATCATCAGCTAGTAGTTGAAAGTTTCCACTGGCCATATGTACTTCCTCCTCTGGAGCGAAGGCTAATGAGACAGTGTGGACCCCTGAAGGTTTACCCTTACATCTGGGATCCCCGTTCACATGATCAGTTGGGCCACAAACATAACATTTTCCAAATGTCTTTATGAATGGTGGCTTACTCTGACCTCCTTCTGGTCTGGGACCAGAAGGTACACTAGCCTGATTAGGTTTCCCTTGGGGCTTACCCTTAGAATTTTGTTTGTGGCCCTCTTTGAAATTGGAATGAGTTGAATTCTCTTTGTTGTCTTTCTTTGGCTGCTTTCCCTCCTCCTTCTTCTGAGTTACCCCAGAATCCTTGTGAGTGGCCCTGTTGGCAACCCACAAGTCAGCAGCCTTAGCTAGTTTCTTAGAATCTAATTCTTTTGAATCAGCTAAGTGCTTTCTGAGCTCAGGAGAGCAGGCATCATAGATAGACTCCATCATAACAATATTTCTCATTCCTTCATAAGTGTTAACCCTATAACCCTTAATCCATCCCTCTAAGTTTTTCAAACACTCATTCACCCAGGTAGCCCAAGGGGTACTATCGTGCTTTTGAGGGTCCTAAACCTCTTAAGGTACTGGGAAGGGGCCTTCACAAATCTAGCTATCAAAGCTAGTTTCACACATTCATAATCCATCCTATCCACCTCCCCCAACACCATTACCACATCAGATGCAACAGGGGGGAGCCTAGAGAATAACCAGGGGAGCAATGGATTCCCTGTGATATCCTGGAGCCCATGATTATATTCAAACATAGCCAACCAGCCCAACACATCCAACTTAGGTTCATACATACCCACAATCTCTTTAGGCATCCGGGGTCTTTTGGGACTGGAAGATCTAGAGGATTCGGGGAGAGAAGCATTTTCCAAAGACAATTTCTTCTTCTCAAGCTCATGGTTGAGCTCCATTTCCTTGAGCCTTAGTTCCTAATGTCTCTGTTCAGTTTGGGCACTAATTCGTTTAAATTCAAGTTCAAGTCTCATCTTTTCTAGGTATATACATTCAGGACTTAATGTGGGACCTGGTAAGGGTCCAGTAGCTACAGGTTGAGGCCTTTGAGCAGGCAGAGGACCAGAGGGTTGACATTGTTATCCTCCTCTTCCTCATCTGTCTCAACAATAACATCATCAACATTATCATCCTCACTGTTTGCTACATTTGCTGGAGTAGTGGGCCCTACAGCACCACTATCCAGACTTTGTTTCTCTAACAGTCTATCAATCATTTCTTGTTTTTTTGCCTTTGACAGGAAGACCTTTCTGTCTGCACAGATCCCTTATATAATCAGCAGTATTAGTAAGGAGGGTCTCCGGGCTGTAACTTTCCATGATTTGTTTAAAATTAACATGTTGTGATAGTTAGCCTTGTGGTTGTTGAACCAAGAACTAGCAAAACTCTAAAATGTAAATCCAATACTTTTATCCTCACCGCTGTACACCAGTGTTAGGCAGAATCCTGTGCAGTTCCCTTAGGGAGCACTACACCAGATTAGGGCTACAGGTGAGAGCAATAAATCCCCTTTGGTATCAGTCTGTACCACAAAGATTTAGTTGGTAGCTGTGGCTAAGCAGTCAGACTTATCTCAAGAGGGAGATGAGCAGTATTCAGGGTTTACACATTAGGCAGTACAGTACTATGGAACAAGGAAACACTAACCAAAGCTTTGTATTTCAAAAGTAAATATATATTTATTTTATACACCTCTTGTCAAAACACATGTATCACAGTTGTCAAGTAAGTTAAATAAAGCCACGAAAAGATATACACAACTCCCTATTCAATTGTAGACAAGTCTGCAATAAAGTGAAAACTGAGCAAAACGGCACAGTGAAAACCAACTACAAATGGCACTCTATCAATTTAACGAAAGGGAGGGAAAGTACAAGTTAAACAGAAATATCTTCAGACACCCCCCAGAAACACTTCCCTGAAGTTTTGTGGACAAGTAATGCACAGTGACACTTTAGCCAAAAGATAGGTGAATGAAAACTGAGCAAAATGGCACTCCAAAGGTTAAAACAGTAGGAAGGAAGAGGGGTTTAGAAGATTTAGGTGCATCAACACATTTCTCATTGAAAACCAATCTAGTGAGAGCAGATCTAACAAATCAGCCAAAGTCAATAGGCCTGAGCCAGAGTCAGTGGTACAGGACCAAGAGGTTAGGAGCAAAAATGTTCTTGTAGCTGCAGTCAAGTCTTTAGTAGAAAAATATTGAAGAGGTAGATGCAAGGCGAAAGACAATGTTAAAAGAGAGGGCGGCCAACCCAGCCAGTAGCCAAAAGGATTTAAAACACCTTATTGGCTACCACGGAGAAAGGGAGGACTGGCGGAACAATGTACCTTAAACGTGAAGAAGAGGCTCCTGCGGTGGCGGTTGTTCCTGGTAGTTCCTGCAGTTCGAGGGGTCCAGCAGAGGAAAAGAGGCTCTCGGCGTGGAGGAAGGTTCGAGTCACTGCACTACCCAGGGATGAAACCAGCCGTGGTGCTGCCAAACGAAGTTTAAATGGTACACTCCTTTTAATCGCAGTCTGGGTCGATAGCTGCCTGGCTATCCGGTCTCCAAGTGCTGCGCACTGTCGATTCGAGGGCAGGTCTGAGGATGGGATGGGTGAACTGGTTATGCCCACCAGCTCAAGGGAAGAAGACTCTTTCGCTGAAGATCTCCTCTCGTCGTGTGGAAGAAAAGTGGTGAGACGATCCGGCAGGGCTTCACCGATGGTGTAGATGCTGAAGATGTCTGTGGCTTCTCTCCCCTTTGGTTCCGTAGTTCCAGTGGTGACGTCTTGCTCTTCCAGTCCTCAGGACCCTGCTTTTATGCAGAAAGAGACCCATTCACACAGCCTAGCTGTCACTCATACAGTGGAGTGGTCTTCTTGGCGGAGACCCTCCAGCCTATCAGGTTAGAGTGCGACCTGAGTTGCTGCGGTACTCTGTCCAAGAGTTCTAGTCCCCCTACCAAACAACAGACCCACCCCAGACTCAGAGGTGCCGAAAGGAGGGCTTCTTGGCAGAAGCCCGCCAAAATAGCGAACAAAGGATCCCCGACCTGGGTTGGAGTTAGAGTAAGACACGAGAAAAAATGTATATCAAAGTTCTGGCAAATAAACCGAACCAGAGTAAAGTAAATTAAAAAATAAACCGGCGGTATGTTAGAGGCTGTCAGTAAAAGTGGTAGCCTCCAACAATGGGACAATCCCATAGGGAAATATTTGCGGTCAAATATTTACGGTAGTAACCACTGCCACCAGCCAGAAACTTTGTAGAGGGGGACTTTTAGGTACCCTCTCAAAAATGAACATAGGGGAAAAACTATTAACCCCTTCCAGTACTTCCATATTAAGATGGTTTGTACTGGTTAAGTTCATAAGATTTGACTGGTAAAGTCAATGGGGACTTTACATGCCCTGGGAGACAGTAGTCAGTCCCATGTTATGGAGTCTATGTTTGGGGGTCGCTACGACACCCCTGTGTCACTGCACTGAGGGTGCTGTGTAACACATGTGCATAAAGATGGTTCCTATGGGGGTTGAGAAAATCCCATAAGCATTAAACACAAAAATAGCCTAGAACACACATAGCAAAAATGCCTAAGAGTGGAAAAAAGAGTCTCACTCTTAGCAGGTAAAAAGAAACAAACCCTTCAAATCCAGCAAAGCTGCTGGGGGACTCTATAGGTAAGGGAAATTAGCCATAGAATGAGAATTCTCCCTAACAGAGTATACCGAATCGACCGACCTGCAGCAGCCAAAGGAGGGAGGACAGCAGTGATAGTGAAGACAACGATCGACCACCATGAGATTGCACTCCCACGCCTCAGAAGCATTGAAGCCAGCGGAGTGCAAGTCAAGACTGCAACAGGACCACTTCAGCTGATCGCAACTTACTGCCCTCCGAAAGCAAAGCTGGACCTTGGAGACCTGGATGCTTTGCTGGATTCAACAGTTCTGACAATCATCGGAGGAGACTTCAATGCCAAACATCGATGCTGGAGCTCCAGGCCTGCCAACCAGAGGGGACGGACACTGCTGGCTCACTCCAGGAACAATGACTGTTGTTGCAGGTCCGACTGAGCCCATGCACTACCCAGGTGTAGCAAGTCACAATCAAAATATAATAGAAGACAGAGCTAGCGATACAGGTACTAATCTCAAAACATCTAAAAGGAAGGGGGGACCAGACACATCTAAAAAATTACAATATCATTTTTAATAATAGGTCAGAAAAGTTAAAAAAACATGATTAAATTCAGTGGTCCACAATACAAAACTTCTCAAAAAAACATAGGAATACGTAATAGGCAGTAAATGCTAGCTAAAACAAATTCAAGAAAAAACATACAAAGTACATCTAGGACAAACTGATGTGTACCAAACTCCATTTGGATTAGTATATCATATTCTCACGTCTCTTTTTTTTTTTTTTTTTTTTTTTTTTTTTTATTGTATATGGTTTACAAAAAAACCTTTACAAATAGAACAAACTTTATAATTAAAAACAGAATAGTAAAAAAAAAAAAAAAAAGATAAACATTCATTGCTTTGCATTTGCATTTGAAAAAAGAAAAAAAAGAAAATGCCCGCTAAAGAAATACAAAATTACAGATTTACATAAGTTGCAAAAGTTTGCAAATTTTACAGAAAAGGGACAGACAATAGATAATCAACCGGTTTCAGATTTAAAATTTGATTGTCTAAAATTAGTCAAGTCAATATAAAGTACTAGTTACAGAGAATAACAGATAAAATAAATGCAGGGTATAAAATATGAAATACATTGCTCATATTAAAAACACTGTGCTCATATAGTAAAAAATTCATAGTTCCAAGAATAGGAGCAGAAATCAGACCAAAGGGGCATATAGGTCCAGGGCTCTGATAAAGCCCGCCACAGCCAGACCAACCTTGATGTTCGAGATTGAGAGACATTGTGACCAAATCCAATTGTCTACCCCCAGTCGCCCCATAACATTAAAAATGCCTAGATATTTGTCCCTTAAAGAGGTCAAAGCCTTGCAGTCAAGAATGAGATGCCGAGAAGTTTCAGTGACCCCCAAAAGTTTGCAGAAACGACAGGTGGGATCCAAATCAGAGAACTTCTTCCTTTTGCGTAGGACTTCCCGAGTGGGAAGAAGGTTCCATCTGAGTTTTATAAGAAGAGAGCGGTAGTGTCTATTAGGAAATTGGATCAAAATAAAGGACATCACACCTCTCTTCTTATGATCAAATTGAAGATCACTCAGTGAGGAATAACCATGAAGTTTTTCGATAGTGTTGCTCCAATCATGGCTGAACAGAGACTCCTTTACCTTGTTAGGGTTTGTAAGTAATGTATCCCTGTCGGAGGATATGTCCATCAGGGTCTTATCGCAGAGAGTGGAGAAAAGATGGAGATATATGTTGTGGCCCGAGTGTGTCTGGGAAAAAATCATGTGGCCCACATCAACATATAAAGTATCAGGTCTAGGGGAAAGCAAGGCTGAGAACAATGAGAGAACCCTCCAAAGAATCCTAGCTCGTAGAGAAACCAGACCCAACTCATATCTAATGGCAACAGTAGGAATTGAATTGGGCAGTTTTAAAACTTTCCTCCAGTAAATACCTTCAAGAGAGTCCCAGAAGGGCAAAAGTGTAGAGTAATGGAGTTCCA
The DNA here is from genome assembly GCF_040938575.1 of Ambystoma mexicanum. Classification (NCBI taxonomy): domain Eukaryota; kingdom Metazoa; phylum Chordata; class Amphibia; order Caudata; family Ambystomatidae; genus Ambystoma; species Ambystoma mexicanum. The sequence goes on from NC_090938.1 coordinate 842,472,999, forward strand.
TACCATACAATAACTTTGGGGTCACCTTACCCTTGAAAAAGTCTACCACGGGTTTGAGGGAAAACATACAATATTTATTCTCCAAAGTACGTGATTGGGAGATGAGAGGGAGCAGTTTCTGTCTAAGAAATCGTCTCAGTTCTATCACCGATGGTTGGGCCAAGATCAAAAAGCCCAAATAGACGATTTTGTTAACTCGAGAAATGTTTGCTCCCCCCAATTTCCATACTTTGTTGTTTCGGGTTCTCCCCTTTGAGAATTCCATGATACGTGTTTTACCAGGATTGATCTTCAGCCCATTTAGCAGTGCGTACTGTTCAAATTTACACAGGAGCCTCTGCAGGCCCACTTTGGTCTGGTCGAACAAGAGAAAGTCATCGGCATATGCCAACCATGAGAATCTCAGGTCTCCAAGTTTAGCACTCACCATGCCTGCATTTTCCAGGAAGTTATCCACATCAGCCAAATAGAGGATAAATAGACAGGGAGCTAACGAGCAACCCTGTCTCACCCCGATACGCGTCCTAATCCTCCTAGAGAGAGTACCAGCCAAGTCGAGCCTGATGTGTACCCCCGAGTTTTCATAGAGGGCCATAATGAGAGAAAGAAGGCCCGCCGGGATGCCCCATTTAGTTAATTTTTCCCATAATCTGGATCTAATGACCAGATCAAATGCATTGGATAAATCAATAGAGGCGACATACAAAGGACCATCAGATTTTCCCCAAGAAGAGGTCTGAAGGGCAGTTATAATAAGACCATTGAGATTGGTAGAGTGGCCGGCCCTGAAGCCAGTTTGGTATTTGGGGAGAATATGATTGTCCCTAATCCATATGTTAAGATGGGAGAGGAGCAGAGAAGCAAAAAGCTTACAGTCCGCGTCTATAAGAGAGATCGGTCTATAATTCTTTACCTCAGAGCGTAAGCCTCTCTTAAAGATTGGGACAATATGGGCCGTATGCCAACTCATAGGGACCTTCCCGGAATTTACTACGTCCTGAAAAAGCAGGAAAAGTAGATTGGCCCAAATCTCGGGCTCGGCTTTGAATGTATTGTTCGTAAGGCCATTTGGGCCTGGCGCCCTAGATTTCTTAGCCTTAGAAATAAGACAGAACACTGTCTCCAGATCAAAAACTGGTTTCCATGCGTCTTTCGATGGGTAAATCATCAATGCATCCGAAACCAAGTCTTCCTCCCCAATATCAAAAAGTTTAGAGTAATAGTCAAACCATTTGGCCTCTGGGATTGCATTAAGCTGATCAGCCATCAATGCGTTATCTAAGCTGGAAACCGAAGCCCAGAAAGCCCTCACATCTCGTTTTATTAGTACTGCAAGCATATACTGTGCGTCGTTTTGAATCATAGTAATTTTTCTATGCTTACAGTAGTTTTTGTATTTTTGACGAATGGTTTTAATTTTTGTTGTTTTATCTGCCCAATCCATATCTAGGGCTTGAACATCCCTAATAAGTTTCTTAGTGAGGGCCTTTACATTGGCCAATTGTTGGTCGAAACTATGGTTGTGAAATTTTTTGAAGACTCCTTTCCTTAGCTGGCCATAAATACTACTCTGTAAGACATTGAGAAAACTATCAAAAGAAGAGGTGTTAAAGACTGCTATTTTCCAGCAGAGCGAGGTGTGGTTAAGGGAAGAGATCAGTTTGTTATTAAGAACACTGATGTTAAAAGGAGACCACCTTATCCCTGTCCCTTGACTAACAGTATAAAGCTGAGTGGGTCCGCCCTCCGGCAGAAGCTTGGTGAAAAAGGGGCATAGAAATTGAACCCGGAGAATACCATGGTCGCTCCATGAGTTGAAGAACACCTCGACATTAGAAGAAAATGGAACCAGGGAATGGTCGACAAAGACGTAGTCTAAGGTGGAAGATGAGGACGATCTACGCCAAGTTGGGCAGGAAGGATTAGTAGCATCATAATGGCTGTTAAGACAAGTTAGGCCGATTGAATCCAAAGCCAGATTCCAAGATCGACCCCATGTAAGTTTTAGTCCTGTACGTGGATCGTCTTCCATAACCAAGCCCAGGTCATCATAATTGGATTCCAGACAGAGAGTACAGTCTGAATTTAGATCGCCCGCCAGAATGAGTTTGCCCATGGGGTGCAGATATCTCCAGGCAAGGATTGTGTCAGTTAACTTCTCCAGAAACAATTCGAGAGGAGAGATTCCCATATGCCAGTAAACATTGACCAAGAGAAAGTAACAATTAGAATCCGGAAAAAGCACCTCTAAGGCCATAAAGCCAAAAGGTGTATCCGAAAGCTCCTTAGCAACAGAACCGAAGGAGGTTCTTACCCCTATAATGAGTCCCCCCGATGCGCGGCCTCCCAGGCTAGGTTTGGCACATTGAGAGAAAATATCGAATCCATCAAGAACTGGAGTTGAAAGTAGCCAAGTTTCTTGGAGAAAAAAACAATGCGAAGCCTTAATCACGGCAACCGTTTCTAGGTTCGTGAACAAATGGGAATTACCTCTAGAGTTCCAAGAAAAGAAACTGAAGCTATTAGGAGGGGGGGCCTTCGAAGAGGATTCTGATTTAGCGGGAATTAAATCATTTCCATAAGCCTGCGGTGACATGTGCCCAGCTCGCGAAGTCTCCATTAGATTTGGGCAAAAAATGCCTCCGTTGGGGTGGGGGAGTTCTTTCTGGATGGTAGACCATTGTAAGATTACCTCTATATTCAGCCCCCTCTCCTTTATTTTTGGCAAATTGAGAGGAGTCCACTATTTTTGCTTCAAATCCTAGTTGCTTCAACCCTTCCATATGCCCCATGATCAAGTTTGAAACTACCTTCGATCTAAGAATAATATTACTAACATCTACCCGATCATGGAAAGGGAATAAAATGCAATCTATGTCATAGCTAGAGATAAGCGAAAGCGAAGGAAGTTGGTGAAAGATTTTAAGTATGTTACCACGATTTAAACAGATTGGCATATCTTCGCCCCAAAGACTGGAAAGCTGTATAACATCACCAGAAACTTTTGTTGTTGCAGAGACAGGTAAGGACTCAGTAATTTTTTTGGTAAAGTGACCAAGGGGGTCAGCCGCCAGATCACAACCCCTCGCCCCTCTTAGTATAGTCCTATTATGGTTGACATTTGGCCCCAGTGGAAATCCTTCCCAAGATTTGGAAACGTTCTTATTATGGGCAAAGTCAAACCCAGAGGGGACCGCTTCTCGAGCCGCAGACATGCGCATATTTGAGATGCTAAGAGAAGCATGGTTAAAAGGGGGGAGAGTCGATAAGACATTGTCTGATCGATCTATCATATCTCCATCCCTCTTAATGCAGTCCATATTAACAGGGGGCTCCTCAGGAGCAGACAAAAATGCCGGGTCAGAAGGAGAGAGCCGAGTAGTAGGAACCTCGTCCTGTGACAAGCTTACATTGGAATTAGACACTGTCACCTTGCTGATCTTGGGAACAAGTAGTGACTGAAATAAATGTTTAACCATATCAATGTTAACCATATTAACAGTCGGCGTAGTTAGAGAAGTGTCCGGATGATTCAGGCTTTTTCCAGAAATAGACTCCAGAGAAGTAGAAGGGAGAATTGCTTCTGGGGCAGAGTCCATAGCCTCCGCTGCAACAATATCAGTTGGCAGTGCTACAGGGTTAGTACTAGTGGATGCTGGTACGGTAAGAGGTGTTATCCGAATACTGGAAACTGCAATTTCACCAGTACCAGCAATCCTTGGCCCCGCATCTATAGAAGCAGAGGTGTTAATCAGCATACCCACCGCATCCGTTGAAACAGATGCAGGTGGTAAAATAGGTGGAGCATTGGTGGTATCTGGAGTGGTCACATGGATGGGAGAGGGGATTGGTTCAACAGAGTTATCAGTCCCCTGTGGGACTACAACAGTGGTTGAAGGGACTAAAGAGTTTGCCATAAAGAGGTTTTTGAAAAATTGATTAGTATACGAAGTAATCTTTTTGACATTCTTCTGATTTTTTGTTTTCTTCATTTGTTGGCTCATTTTCCTTTTTTTTCCTAGACAGGGGAGGACTTTTGGACAGGAATTTTCCTCTGGGGGCTCAGAGGAAATTGCTGCGATCTCTGGGGTTAGGATAGTCATGTTTTCTCCTAAGGATGCGATATGGTCACCTTTAGAACGGACGGCCGACTCTGCAGTCCCACCTGCACATGAACGATCTTGTATAGAGGGTTTGAAGGATACCCTTGGCAGATCCTCCTGTACTTTGTCCTCTCCTCTTTCCATAGAGAATACAGTCGGGACACTGGGAAGTATATCTGTAGGGTCGTCAGCCTCTCGCAAACCATCAAAGGCAGCTCGGGGAGTCATAGAGGAAGAGCCCCGGGAATCAAGATCTAGTGGTTGGAGAACCAGAAGACCCGGGGCCGCATTGGGGACCACCCCTAAAGTAGTTGCCGTGGTCCCCGTAGTCCCCTGATGAAAATCGTGTGTAGGGGCCAAAGGTGGATTGAAAGAGGTAGGGTCAAGGCCTTGAGTGGTCAAAAATTGATTTTCTTCTTTTATAATTTTTACTAAATCTTCAAATCTATCTAGGCCCTCCAGCCTAGAATATATTTCAGAAAGTATACGTGAATGGGATGTAACCTCTGACCAGATGTTATCATAGAGACTCACAAAGGAACTCAGAACCATATTCAACGCAGAGATAGTTGGGTGGGAGAGTTTAATTCTATCATCAACATCTTTAAGGGTATGATGTAGAATAGACTCACTGGGCGGATCAGTTTTAAAGTCCGGAAGAAGACCTCTTTCTTTTAACCAGTTTTGTTTTTCAGTATACTCGTCAATAAAGTTAGTGAGATCTGAAGGGGAACCTGCCCATGATTCATCACAAATTTGTTGTGTTACATTATTTGTTTTGTTAAGATGGGAGTCCAAGTGGCTATCAGCAATTGCCTTATCTGCACATTCTATGATACTGATATCGTCAATATCCTGGACTGAGAGATCTTCAATATCCAGTTTCTTAGCTACGTTAATTAAGTTAGTGTGGGCCGGGGTATGTACTGGAGGAAGAGGGTGAGGAGATTTAGCCAGAGTGCTAGAAACAGATTTCTTACCAAAAAAATGTGAGATGTTTTTCCCCTGGATTGGATTACCCTGGGTACCTAGATTAATTTTTATTTTTGATATTGAGTTACGGGGCTTGTTGAGAGGGGTTTTGAACGGCAAAGAGATCCCATTAGGGGAGAAGGGAGTTCCCACCACACTAGTAGAAAGGTTAACGTGAGAAGAAGATGTGTGCTTAGTATCACTGAGTAATGCTTTGGATCCTAAAGAGGGTTGAATGTGAGAGATAGCAACGCTCCCACTGTCCTTCTTCTCTAATAGTTGTGATACAGTAACTTCTGATTCACCCACCATGACTGGGGGTATGGGCATACTAGGATTCAGTGAGGCAATCATTGGAAGGGGGATATTAGGCAAAGGGTTGTTGTCATATGCCATGTTACTTTTAGTCTTTGAGAAACTGACCCCGGCCAAAAGATTGGAGGCAAGAGTAGCAGCTAGACGTTCTTCCTGAGTATCTATAGAAATGTCATGTATTCCATTGAAAATACAGTTATTATGAGCTGTATTACGTGAAGTGATACCCATAGCATTGCAAACCTCGGACCTCTCTCTCAAATGAATTTGGGCCTGGGCTATGTCCCTTAAAAAGGGAGGGTTATAATGGGCCTGAAGTGGAGCATCATCAGAACTCCCCATAGCAATAGAAATGGGGGTTTCTGGCACAATAACTGTAGATGGCATGGAGGGCATACTGACAATGGACGAAGGGGACAAAGGAGGTGAGACCTCCATAGTAGTCTGACTTCTAAGTCCCTTACGTGTCATTCAGATAAAACCTCAGCCTGACAGTAGGCAGAATGAGAAAGAAAATAAGAGTTATGCCAGAGAAGGTACCCAGAAATACACTGGAAATAAGCCTAGATGTCAGGGGAAGTTAGACATAGAGACACACAGCAAAAAATACTAGGCAATTTTTAAATTTTAAAAAAAAAATGCAAGTGTTAAAGTATGGCACAAATAGCGAAAATCAAACTCTGAAAAACCAGTACATTGTCTAAAAACCCTATGAAGTATATATGTACCCTAGCATTAGAAGCGAATAAAAATAAAAAGCAATGTTACACACTCAATTAAAAAATTTTAGTAAATGAGTTGTGTCAGCGTAATAGTCATTTTCTGGGAAGGGAACGCCCGACGGCTTGTGGAGCTGCCAGAGTCCGACTCTCCACCCCAAACCCTCGTAGTAGTAATACAACTTCAATTGGGTTGACTTGGGAAGGCCCAGAACAGTGTGCTCACAGATCACAGCCAAACAGCAAAACAGTATCTCCAGCCCTTACAGTCTCCAGGGCTTAACGCCGCAAGGGCGGCTGTGCCGACAACTTGTGCAGGCTGGCAGTCACGTGCTGTGTCACGTGTTCAGGAAGGGGTCCGCCCCCTCCAGGAAGCAGAATGGGCTGCAAGAGCTCTGCTCGCAGTGCAGCTGTGAGGGATGGACCTTGCAAGCACGAGCGTTCGTAGGAGAAATGAAACGCTCCTTCAAATCAGCAGAAAATACGCCGCAAGGGCGGCTGTGCCGGCAACTTGTGCAGGCTGGCAGTCACGTGCTGTGTCACGTGTTCAGGAAGGGGTCCGCCCCCTCCAGGAAGCAGAATGGGCTGCAAGAGCTCTGCTCGCAGTGCAGCTGTGAGGGATGGACCTTGCAAGCACGAGCGTTCGTAGGAGAAATGAAACGCTCCTTCAATCCAGAGAGCTGTCTCGACATGTTTCTGTTCACAAACACAAATAACGAACATTCATCAGGAGAAAATAGTTACAACGAAAAACCTAGTTCCTATAGAATCACAGACTTGATCTGGGTCAGTCTCATAGCACCTTGTCTGGTACTTGTGGGGGCTCACAACTTCAATGGATAAGTTGGAATAGGAGGATGAATCTGTCCTGCCTATATAGGTAGAGGGCAGGCCAAAACAGCGTCTCAAGACCGGTACGGGAAAACTCTCCACTACACATATCTGCTGTCGGTCGCCACGTGACAGGAAGTGCCCAAAGGGAATCAAAGTAAGGTGTCCTGCCGCTAACCTTAGCGTCACTTGCAGCGTTATGAGGCACATTCCTACGCCGGACCGCGGCATGCAGTGTTGCATACGTGACTGACTTTGCATCCTGTAAGCTCGGGAGCGAGATAGTCTAAGCCAAAGTGTTTTTGGAGATTTTCCCTTGGCTGCACTACATCCTGTGTACTTTGTCTTAAAAAGGCAGCAGGACACCTTGGGTGACAAGCGGCATCCAACAGTCAATTGCTGACAGGATCCAGGCCCGACACCAGTGGCAGAAGTTCTGCACCCCTGATCTCCTGCAGAAGTACAACACACCCACAAGACTCCTGCGGGAGCAAATCAGACAGCACCGTGGAGAGAAGTGGGAGGCCGCAACAGCCAAGCTGAAGGAGGCAGACAACTCAGTATGGAGAATGACTCGTCGCCTGACTGGGAAGAAGGAGCCAAGCCCACCAATCCAGGGATGAACCCACCTTGTATGCAGCAACAAGGACAAGGCAGAGGTCCTCGCTGAGACACTGGAGGCTTTGTTCACCCCAAACAAGGCAAGCAGTCTCTCAGAAGGAGTGGAGGAAGAAGTTGAGAAGCATCTCGCAGAAGACCGAACTGGGATCAGAGCAGAAGATATCAAGGAGTGCACAAGCTCTGAGGTAGCAGGACTTGCAGGCTGAAGCTGGCGAACAGCAAGACACCAGCGAGCGATGGAATAACCAACCTGGCAATTAAGAATCTCCAGCTGGCATCAATGGAACACCTCACAGAGATCTTCAATGCATGCATGAAGCTCCAGCACTTCCCGAGATCCTGAAAGGAAGCAAGGGTCATCATTTTCCCAAAGGCCGGCAAACCACTGAGGGATCCTGCAAACTACCACCCCATCAGCCTGCTCTCTATATTATCCAAACTCCCGGAGAAGGTCCTTCTCGCCCGACTCAGCAACTTCGCCTCGAGAAAGAAATCTACTAGCAAAGGAACAGTTTGGATTTGGAAAGGAGCATGCAACAATCCATCAGCTGCTGAGAGTGGTGGACACCATCAGCCATGGATTGAACATCAACAAGTCCACGGGAATCGTCTTCTTGGATGTCGCCAAAGCATTCAACCGAGTCTGGCACAAGGGACTGCTGCACAAGATGATTGGCCTGGGATTTCCAAACTACCTGGTGAAGACGATTGCAAGCTACCTGGGAGGCCGCCCCTTCCATGTCGCCATGCGGTCTGAGATGTCCTCATCCCATCCCATCCGAGCAGGTGTGGCACAGGGATCGAACCTCGGACCCTTCCTGTTCAACCTCTTCACTAATGACATCCCGACAGATCTCCACAAGACCGACCTGGTATGCAGATGATGTTACAGTCATCTCCCAGTCATTCAGCGAGAAGGAAGTGGCGAAGAACCTGCAAGCGTCATTGGATACCATTGCGAAGTGGTACAGCGACTGGCGGATAGAACTCAACACCAGCAAGACAACTGCAATGCTGTTCACCAGAAAGAAGATCAAGGAGCACCCGCACATCAGCATCAACGGGGAGACCATCAAGGGGGAGAGCAGCAGCTGCTGCCTCGGTGTGACCCTGGACAGCAAACTCACCTGGGAAAGCCACATCGAGAATACTCAGCAGAAGGCAACATGAAAGATGGCAGCACTGTACCCACTCCTGAAGACCAAGTCCATGCCCCTCCGGACAAAGATTAATGTCTACAAGGCGATCATCAGACCTACCCTGATGTATGCCTCCCCAGCATGGATGACCTGCCATGGGTGACACCGGAAGTGTCTTACGATAGTCCAGAACAAGGCCCTGAAGATATCGTCTGGAGCTCCACTCTTCACAAGGATAGCAGACCTTCACAGAGAACTGGACCTTGAGATGTTGGACACCATCTAGCGAAGCTGAGTAAGAACTTCTGCCAAGGACTGATTCGGAACCCGGTCCCTCTGATCAGAAGACTCACTGCCACCACTGCAAACCCCTTTGACCGCTACCCACGGCCCATCACTGTGAAGACCCTGTGAAACCAGCCCTACTGTGACAAGACCACACAGACCAAGAAGAATACAAACCAACAACTACACCCTCAACCCGAGAAGATGGAGTAATGAGGCTCAAGCCTCGGTATCCAATAATCACGGCTGATGGATAAAATCTATCAGCAAGAAGAAGACAGGCGGAGGGTGCGCTCTCTTGGTCCTGCTCCCCACAGGTCAAAAGAAAGGAAGGCTATCCCACTGTTTGAGGAAGGAGTTTTGTTTGAGGAGGTGGGAGCAGTGCCATCTCTGGAGGTCAATATGGAGCAAATGTATTTTTGTTGGGAAAAGGTGGGCAGTGTCAGTTGGTGATATTGGTTAGGTTTGATATTGCTGGTGGGGGCAAAGTTTTGATGTCCCGATAGTGGAGTGGGGGGTTGTTTGTGCCGGTTTGCTGTCCGAGGAGTTCATTATGTGTGGCAGAATTCTAGAGCAACAAACTCATGGTTTGCTGTGTTGCAGGTGAAAGTGTGCTGCTCAAAACCAATGTGTTGTGTCCAAGCAGTTTTGTGTGCGAATGTAAACACTGAAATCCCCCAAAACAAGCGCTAAGGCCTGCGGGTTTGTAGGGAGGTTTCTTTGCTGTATGTCTGCCTTGGACGGTTAACGTAGCGGGGGTTTAATTCTTTAATGCTAGTTAAGCTTTGTTCTTGTCCCGGAGCCGTGCTACGTAGCGCAGGGTTTGTTTTATGTGATCCTCCCTTTTGCGTTTTGCATATTGGAGAGGTGGTTTGCCTGGCTGCCTAGCAACCGGTGGACCCAGAGGCAGACAGATAAGAAACAAAAATCCCCCCAATGGATCACACGAGACATTGGGTGAGGGTTTGGCAATAAAAAGGCTGTGGGCTACTATTGCACATCGTTATGTGATAATACACCAAACAGTCATAATCATAATAACCGTAACATAATGTGCACTTTTGGGCACGGGGTCCTGAGGCTGCGCCCTCTGGCCCATGCCGCCTGCCTTGTCCCACGACAGTGTGGGCCCGTACGGTGCCCTCTCTTCTCTTCCTTCTCCTCTCCCTTTTTTCTCGTGTGGGAGGGTTTTGGGAAAAGAAAAACAGTATTCTGCGTAAGCAAAGTACTCATTGTTTGGGTCCCTGTGCAGGTTCCCAAACTGGATTCTGCTTTCCTGCTGCAGATGCAGCTCCTTACACTGGTCCCAGGGGCTGGCCCTGGGCTTTGTTCTGACTGTGTGGGGGGCAGGGGGTGTTATCCAGCCCCCGGCCGGCTACTTGCACCCAGAGGTGCTTCTTTCGTTATTCCCTACCGGTTCCCTTCCTGCCCTGCCCCAGGTGCGTGGCACCTCTTTGGTGAAGGGACAAGGTGTTGCTTTCACCTTGGCCTTCCTTCTTCTGGCTCCAGGAGTCTTGGTGACCGACAGAACAACGTGAGAGGGGAGGGAGAGGGGGTTTCGCCCAGTGAGGTGTTCTTGCCCCCTCTCCCTAACCTGTCTGCCATGGGGCACAGGTTACTGGCCCCCACCTTGGAGCTGTGGGGTTCCCCCTGCGCGGTGCTGGCTAGTCTCCAAGCACGCCACGAGTCAGGGCTACTGCCGAGGGGGGAGTGTGACTGCTCAATTGCAACTTTTTGATTTGTTTAATTTTTTATGGTGTGTTTAATTTGGGCAGTGCATATGGGAGGGTGCGCGTGGGCGACTTGGGGGCTTTTTAAAAACAGTTTTTGTCGATGGATAACCAAGGTGGCCGCCGCACCGCGCCGTTTCTCACGTCTATGTTTGGGGATCCGGCATACCTGCCTACATTTCAAAATCAAAATTCCTGAGATTTATGCCCCGCCCACAGCCACACAAGACTCCGCCCATTTGCACACGGCTCCGCCCACACGCCCAAAAGGTAAACACGGTTGTTGTAGGCTTCAGTTTCCTTACTATAGCATTGAAAAACATTATTCATTCAATGCAGTGGTAAGCAAACTGAAGGCGCCGCCGCCGCCGAAATAATGCTGCTTTCAATCCAATGATATTACGGGGCTCAGGGGCCGCATTTTGCGCCGTTTCCGGGTCACGGCCACTTCTCCACCCGATTGGCTACCGGTGGCAGCCAATCAGGTGGAGAATATGACGAGACCCGGAAAGAATCTCAAAATTCCTGAGATTCACTGGACTTTTCCAGAGACCCGGAGAAATGCTTAAAATTCCGCAGTCTCCGGAAAAATTCCGGAGGTTAGGCAGGTACGGGATCCGCACTATTGTGGTTACGCTACGTGCTTGAGAAGGTGCAGTATGCGACAGAAACTGGCCGTCGTTGTCTAATCCACCTGTTTTCCAATGAAAGGCCTTTCTTAGCCATTGACTAGGCCAGAGGCGTTATACAGAATTTGGGATTTATGCTTTTACTAAACCCTACAAAGGCTGGCATACTGTGGGCAGTGTTGGCTTGTTGGTCTTATCGCCGTCCCACGGAACAAAGTTAATGGGTCGTGAGAGGGGGAGGGGGATATGGTCACGAGAGTCCAATTTGGTGTAGTTGTGCCTGCTCTCAGGGCTGCTGCAGAAGGGTGCGCGGAAGTTCGCTTTTGCATTCTGGGAGATGTAGTTCCCGTTCAAGGGAATGCTGCCTTTCTTGTGTTGGATACTTTGATGGGTGAGGATGGAAGGGAGAGTAGTGGGTTTGACTGGTAGCCCTCACATCCGGTACACAGTCCCCCCCCCCCATAATCAGAAAGGAGAAGTGTGCATCCGATGAGCCTCGGCTCTTTTGTGTTACTTTATAGAGCGCACCATGGGGGAGGGGGGTGTTTTGCCAGGGTCTGGAAAGGGAGGGGTTTGGGGACATGGGGCAAGTCCAGGGGTTTCCCTCACATTGAAATATGTGCACAAGGCCAACAAAAACAAAAAAGAAAGACTGTTCAAAGCTAGAATAAGAGGGGTCGAACATTGGGTGAATGGGCCGGGTGGAGAATTGTACTTACCGTGCGTATTGTTGTGTTGTGAATCGGTGCTAAGGCGTTTTTTCTTGTGGAACGCTTTTCTAACCAGTGCAGCACTGCAAGCATCTTGTAGCTCTTGCTGCCCATTCCCATTCGTTCTCCGCTTCCTGGAAGAGGCGGGGCTGTCGGACAACACGTGACGCTTCACGTGACCTCATTGGGACATTTAAACTGCCTTGCACCCCCCGAGCGGGTTGTGTTGTGAATCGGTGCTAAGGCGTTTTTTCTTGTGGAACGCTTTTCTAACCAGTGCAGCACTGCGAGCATCTTGTAGCTCTTGCTGCCCATTCCCATTCGTTCTCCGCTTCCTGGAGGAGGCGGGGCTGGCGGACAACACGTGACGCTTCACGTGACCTCATTGGGACATTTAAACTGCCTTGCACCACCCTCGCGGGTTGTGTTGTGAATCGGTGCTAAGGCGTTTTTTCTTGTGGAACGCTTTTCTAACCAGTGCAGCACTGCGAGCATCTTGTAGCTCTTGCTGCCCATTCCCATTCGTTCTCCGCTTCCTGGAGGAGGCGGGGCTGGCGGACAACACGTGACGCTTCACGTGACCTCATTGGGACATTTAAACTGCCTTGCACCACCCTCGCGGCGTTAAGCCCGTCAGGTGTAAAGTCTGCGAGCTGTTGTTCGGCTGTTAAGCGGATGGTGGCGAGGTGATCCTGCTAAAGATTGGTAGAATCAGTTCGATTCTTATTTTCCAATTATTGTTAGGTTTAAATTTAAAGTGGTTTTAAACCATCTGCCTTGTATGTCACAATATTGTGGTTTATAGGTATAGTATATTAATTGTTGGCTTATTTTAAAATGTTCACCTTGAAGTCAGGTATGCCCCCTGATAGTACTAGAGACTCTATGGCGCTGCGGTCTAGTGAAATGCAGAGTACATCGGCTCAAGCATCCCCCCTTCAAACTCCTTCTAATAAGAACACTCCAAAAACACAGGAGAAGTCCAAAAGTGGTACACGGGTGTCAAGAAAAAATATCATCTTGACTCCAATTAGTAATAGCTCTATCCACAATGACATACGAAAATTTTATGAAAAAGTTCAAAGTGGGAGAACTTTGAATGAGCCGATGAACTTGCCTTTTCCGGTGGCCAAAACGCCTAAATTGGGTATACCTAAATCAGTCACAACTGATGTGAATCTATCTGTAATTTCTTTAAATAGTGCTATTCCTGCTTCTATCTTAAGCACTACCTTCTCAGATCAGACACTTTTAACTGTATCACATTCCCCTATAAGAAATTCTAAACCTATTTCAACCTTTGCCACAGTTGTAGAAGAATCAATGCATGAAAGTGAAGACCTATTAAAATCAAATTTTATTGCAGCACATGAAACAACAACCTTGAATGATTCGGTGGCTTCTGTAATCATTGAAACTGTGGGACATGTTAGTCCTGTCAAATTCCCTTCACCCTCTCACTCTGATACCACTGTCTGCAGAGATTTAGAAAGCTCGAGGGCTTCAATTAAGATCGATTATGCCCAACCCTGCTCCATGGACTCAACTAGAGAGGACGAGGTGTCTTTTTTACAACCAACACCTCGTCGTTGTTTAGCTACTGATAGAAAAAAACAAGGAAGTCCAATAGCTGAAAACCCGGCCCTCTTAGAGGTCACTCTGGGGGCAATTAATACTACGGTTTATAGCCCATTTAAGCTTTTTGATTCTTTGGAGCAGAAAATAATTGCTCAAACAAATAAGCTAAACTCCATTAGTGAATGGATGAAAGTGAGTACAGTGAAATCTAATGCAAATTCGTCTTTAGGAAATTTGGAGCAAAGAGTCTCTCTTCTTGAAACATATGTCTCATCTCAGCAAGTTTTGCTCGGAAATCCTGGTGCCTCTATTATGCACCGTATCCGCACTTTGGAATCTGCCAGTGCAGTACCCGTGAGCCTAACCTCTGCTCTACCAACATTCTCTAATGTCATTCGACCAATCGAGTGTGCGGAAGACACCAGGACTGCAAAAAATAATGAGTCTTGGATTAGCTTAGACTCTCCAGCCACGAATGCTGTTCAACAATATCGCACGCGGCTGTCATAAGTCTAATCCTCAAAGGAATAGTCGTACAACGGCGAATAACAAAAAATTTAAAGCTGTAGCCACTAAGATTGGCTCCAAAAAACAGCTTCAAAAGTGTTCCCTGGCAGAAGCCCAAAAAATTATTTCTTGTGTACCGATTATATCTATAGATAGTGGTGCTGATATCATACAGTCTGAATCAGACACTACTGCGAGCATACCCTCGGTAATTAATGCCTCGTCTTGTATTTCTTCAATTCCACAAGTAGCCTCTAAGGAGGCTTTAATTCCGCCTGCGGAACATGATCCCCTGAATGAGTTGGTAAAATTATTGTTAACATCATCCAACAAGATACAACCTTTGCCTTTTGTGCAGACGACTATTTCAGCACACTTACAACCAACTTTAAGTAGGGAAGTCAAGCCTGCTCAAACAGTTGATCCATTAGCAGGGTGTACCGATCGTTTCACCTCATTAAGAGTTGCGGTAGATTCTTATTTACTAAAAAAAATCTCAGAGGCCCTGCCAGAAACTCCGAGTGGTAGAGCCCTTTCTTCTCAGATATACAAGACACTTAATGAGAGTGTTATGGAAGTACCTTCCTGTAACAATAGATCCGGTCCTAGTTTAAATCAGAATCCACTTCCAGGAAATGGTTGTCTTAAACAAGTTATTGCAAAAGAAAACATCAGACTGAACTCAGAAACTGGCAAAGCTTTAAACAACCACCACATGGATGATGTTAGTACTGCATTGTCAAAGAAGTTCAGCTTGTTTCATACTTTAATTTTGAAGTGTCGTGACGGGTCCTACCCAAAATATGATTTATGTCGGGCTAGTGTCCTCAATATCTTTGGAGATATTGAAGGGCTGGATGCTATTGCTTCTTCTGACATAAATCAAATAGAGTTCTTGTGTGATAAGAATCTCTCCGTAGTAAGATTATGGATTAAATCTGGAATAGTTCGCAATACTCTTTGGAATGCAAGAATGGAATTATTCAATCTTGGTTTCTTGCTAGCTCAAGATCCAGCACGCCAATCCTCTAATGAGTTAAGCAATAATGATTTTTCAAAATTCAAACCTCAATTAGCATGTGGCTGTAACTTCTGTACCAATGATTCACGCATAGGCTTGTTGACTACTGTCAATCACGACTCATAACCACCAATACATTTGCCTCTTACTGAAATCTCACTAGCTTGTTGGAATACCCGAGGCTCCTCTCATTTGCAATGGACATCAAATAATCAATTGAATATATATGATATTGTAGCATTACAAGAAACATGGTTATTAAAGTCGCCCGTCTGGGATGACCATGAGCTCAGTCTTCTCCCAGCTGAACAGAGTGGCAAAGGTAGACCCACTGCCGGCCTGCTAGTTGCGGTGAAAGTGAGCAAGGGTTATAAAATTTCTCCCTGGCGAGCGCCAAATAAATACATACAATTGGTGAAAATATCCTTTCAGAAGCGCATATATGCCCTTATTAATGTGTACAGAAACCCTGTAGGCATCACTGATGAAAATTTTTACACAGCTTTGTCATCTCTTTTTGAATTGATCTCTATTCAGGGCAATATATCTGGAACTCTTGTAATGGGTGATCTAAACTTTTCATGTGTCGAGCATAATCCAACGAGTAAAAATCGCAATGGAGTTCGGTGGATGGCTTTTATGAAAGATCTAAACTTAAAAATGGCAAATGGCACAATTATAGGAGATATCCCCTCAATGAACACCTGGGAGCGAGGCAATTCAAAATCCACAATTGATTATGTTTTCATATCTAACGATATCTTTATGAATGCCTCTAAATTTGTCGTTGTAAAACAAACAGCTAGCGACCATCATCTGCTAGCTCTATCTTGGTCAGTCCCTGCGCCTGATTGCTTAAAATATGCACGTTATTATAAACAGACCTTGACAGTAAATAATGGTAAAAATCGATTTAAGTGGTCTACGAATAAATTGTTGGCCTTGAATGAAGCAATTTTACTAAACAATCAAAGAGTACAAGGGGCTATGTCCTATATAGATGTTCTAAGTACCTTTGCAAATATCCAGCCTGTTCATGACAGACCATTGAGAAGTCATGTTCATGGGTTTGATATGGCTCTCCATGAGAGAAAGAAAGCCCATCGCAGAGAGATCAGAAAACTTCGAAAATTACCATTACTTGAACAAATTAAAGCGGTCAGGTCTGTTAATACAAAATATCGAAATTGGGCACGGTCAAGGAAAGCTGCACTATACCAACTAGATAGTGAAAGGTTTTTACAAGCATGCCGTAATAAAAACTCTGGTTTGATCTGGGAACTGCTAAATAAATGTGGCACAGCTCCACAAGCGTACTTCCAACTTAATGGTGTTCATGAAGCTGTGTGGATTAAACACTTTAACACTTTATATGACGATCCTAAGATGAGTAGCTATATTTATAATGGCAGTTCTGCAAGATGTTGAGAGCTGCAATGTACTGAAAATATCATCCACTCCCTCATTAAATCAGCGTCTCCGTCAAGAGCAGCAGGCCTTGACGGACTTACCAACTGGATGTTTAAACAAAACATAAATGAATGGGCTCTAATTCTTAACAATGCATTTCAGCACATTTTACATACCAAATGTTTACCAGACTCTTGGCGTTCGTTCGTGATCATCCCGATTTATAAGAAGGGTGATCGCATGGACGCTAAAAGCTATCGCCCGATAGCGTTATTGGACGCCCCTGGGAAGTTGTTTACCAAGTTAGTATTAAGAGATTTCATTCTCTGGGCATCTGCAGCCTGTCAACGTGATCCAGCACAAACTGGTTTTGTGGCTGGTTTGGGTACTAGTGTTAACTTACTCACTTTAAATGCTATCCGACAACAAGCCCAGTGTAAGAGACAGCCCAGATACTTTGCATTTGTGGATTTACATTCCGCTTTCGATTCAGTTTCAAGACCTAAACTCATTAACAAGTTAATCAAGGCGGAGTGTCCCTCCACTCTTATAGACATCATTTTTGCATTGCATTCAAAAACTAAGATCTTTGTAAGATTAAACACTGAAGGTCTTTTGTCTTCCCCTGTTTATACGTACAGAGGGTTAAAACAAGGATGCAGTTTAGCGTCAGCCTTGTTCAACTTTTTTATTAACGATGTTCGTTGGATCTTTACTAAAATAGCGGCTGACACTCCAATGCTAAATGGTGTTAAAATTAGTGCATTATGGTATGCAGATGATCTTGTCCTTGTGTCAAAAACACCTAGTGGCCTACGTAATCTTCTGTCAGTACTTTGCAGCTATTTCAAAGAAAATGAATTATTTGTAAATACTGCTAAAACACAGATTGTCACGTTTATCCCTAAAGGTTCACGCAAGCATTTATTAGAGTGGCAAATTGAGACAACCCCCATAAAGATAGTTCCAAATTATGTTTATTTGGGTGTTATTTTTGATGGTTGTCCCATATTAGACTCACAGCTGAATAAAATTAAACAGAAGCTAATTATGGCAATTTGTCAGACCCGAATAATTGTATCTAAGTACGGCAAATTCACACTCAAAGCAGCCCTTCTGTTTTGGAATCAAAATGTTGTCCCAACTATTCTTTATGGCATGGAAACGCAAATCTTACCAACTGGATTTCTTAATCGCTTAGAATACAAATTTTGGCGAGCCATCTTGCATTTACCGCAATGCATTCCTGGGGTGATGATGCGTTATGAATTGGGCTTAATTTCATTAAGTGCCCAACATAGTTGGCGCTTATGCGCATTATTGCGTAAATGTTTGCTTTCAACACAGGACAATTCTGCCTTGTCGGCTATCTCTAGTTACATACTAAACTCAGCAGAAAGGTTCCCGAAACAATGGTCCTCAAATGTTCTCTGTATTATGGTAAAGGCCGATATTTCATTGAGCCTTTTATTAGATCATCCAGAGAGAGCAAAGAAGAAAGTCCACATGATGGACTGGATTGAGACCCGAGTAAAGTGTTTAACCTATAGAGATTTTGATCCCTCGATATTTGGACCTAAAGCTTATAAAGATATTGCCTCGTACTTGTGCTTGTCTCCTTCTTCTACTATTAGATCTGATATCCTGAGGCTGTGGTTTAATATCAGCCTACTAGGGAAGTTAAAGTAAGAAGGAGACAAATCACATCAGACTTCAATTGGTGCAGGTTTTGTCAAAACACAACAATTGTTGAAACTTTGCAACATTTATTATTGGAGTGCACAGCCCCTAAACTTTTGAGTTTAAGAAATATTCACTTTGCTAAATATTTTGTGTATTTTGCACAAATAGACCCAAGTAATAGATGGGTCGCTCTGGCTGCAACTGAATGTATGGGTATAAGGATTGCTACTATCAATTTTTTAAAATCTCTAAACTTGGAATGAGTGATATACATCATGTTAAGCCAACACTTTTAAATTGATTTGGAAGATGGTTGTAATTGTAATTGTAAACGCTTGTTTTATTGATTTGATGCTTTTACTTATGAAAGAATGGATTTTTGTAATATGTATAAAATTGAAAAAGTTGTTGTAATACAACTATATTCAATAAAAAAAAAAAAAAAATTACCGTGCGTAAGGATTTGGGGTGCCTAATATAGGACGACAGGACATATGGCTTTTATTAGGCCGGCGGGCCAGTTGGTGCTTTTGAGGGGTGTCATCTTGGTGTGGCGTTTTGCATGCCGTATCACCTTTTTGTACTAAGTCGATGGGTCCTGGGAGGGGCCTGCTTATGAAGCAAATTAATTTGCCATGACCTATACTAATGCATTTTGTCTTTTGTTTTCAAGGTGGCAACGTTCATTGGCAGCTACAGGAGAGTCGCGAGGGGCTCTCCTGGCCTCCGAGGCAGCTGTTCTGCAATACACTGGGAGTGGCGACCGCATTCCCAATGGGTGCAATTTATAAGCGAGCCAATTACTGCCAGCGGTTACACAAAAGGTTTTGTGATATTATTTCCCTGCGACTAGTTATTGATGCCTTTGCGTGTACCTCAACATAAGGGGGCCTACAGGAAAGGGCTACTGGCCCATGGAGTGGCGAGGGGCAAAGTTGGGGCGAAAGACCTTACATGTTCTTTCCTAATTTCGTTGGGAGTAATGTCACTACATAATTTGGAGGGCACTTGCCAATTTTAGTAACCACCCAGGTGAAGTGTGAGGGTGCCCACATTTGAACCTAACAGGTACCTCTGGAAGCCATCGGGTTTTAAGTGGCCTGGATAGCGGGGTAGACTTGGACACGTATCTGGGGCTCTCTGTGGTTTACACAATGGAAATGAAGGTGCCTTTTGAACACAATACCTTAGACAAGTCATGACCGGTAAGAGCCCCTGATTTCGGGGATGGGGTATGAGCAAGGCAAGCGAGGATGGCTCAAGAATAACTGGGAGGCCCATTGGATCGGGATTGCATAGGGCAGTGGGGCCATGCCTTGCAAACTCCCAAAATGTGTAGGCAATTAACAGTGATTCAATTAGGAGGGGGGACTCCCACTTGCCTCCTCCTTAAGAGGAAGGGGTGTCCTCGGGCCCAGCCACATCCAGCTGGGCTCCAGGGAGCGGATATAAGACGGAGGGACTGCCGAGCCAAGTCTCTTTCTTCAGCCCCCACCTGAAGTCCCACCCGCCCTCACCTGACAGTAGGATAGCGACTAAATGTAGAGACATTTCATACTGCCTAGGGTTAAAGGGTAAGTCATGGGTCATCAAGGTTTCTGTTGGTCTAAGATTAAGTAAGTCACCCTTTGGGTAAGGTTGGGGATTTCTTTGCTGTTTTTGAGGGGGTACGTTTTTCGGTTGTGACTGGGGGGGGGGTAACTCCAGGCTAGAACAGATTAGGTCATGTTGAAACAGAGTAGATGACACCACCGCCAGGAGTTGGGAAATGGGGAGAGTTGGGGGACGGAAAGGCACTGGGGGAGTAAGGATTTTGGCTCTGGAAGGATTTGGGTGGGTGCATAGACTTGGGTATGGGGTACTGGAAGAAAGGGTGAAGGGAATGAGGGTACTGGGGGACGGAATTGATTAGCAATGGAAGGGGGGCGCATGCAAAAGCATTTGGGGCTAACATGGAGGGCTTAGGGAGGGAATGATAGGTATTTTTTGAGGATTAGAAAGAACTAAGAAAGGAAAACCATAAGGGGGGTGGGAATGGAGAAAACCAATGGGGGTTGAAAGCACTGGGGGAGTGAGAAGAGACTCTGGAAGGGGGGATGGGTTAGACTGGGGAAGGAGCACCGAGGGGGGAAGAAAGAAAAGGGGGAAATAGAAGAGAATTGAGTACAAGGAAAGAAGGGTAGAATGTGAAGAAAAAGTTCATGAACAGAAGAAAGAAATAAGAAAAGAAAATAACAAAAAGTAAAGAGATGGCCATGGGCAGAGAGGAAATGAGTAGGGAGGGGTCTACCCGGCAGTGTCTTCTGGACACTGGTGGCAGGGTCATGGGGGGGTGCTTAAGAAGCCACACCCAGCGTGGAATAGTCCTGGGTGTGGTGGAGAGACGGATCACCTGTGAGATAACTCCTGGCTTGATGCTTCAGTACAGCTTGCTGCAGCATTTGTGACTTCCACCTTTGAAAACTGGTCCTGCCTCTTTATTTCGGGGAATTCCCAAGGGGTCCTTCCGGGTCGGGGCAGGAGGGAGGGATCCGGATGATGAGGAAGGCCCAGTACGGTGAGTGCTTACAAACAATGGGGGTGCGCAGCTGTGGGCTATCCCGCTAAGCATTGGGGAAGCCGTGTAATGTGCGTAGCTAGGCAAACAGTTTTTGCCACGGTTGTAGTGCTGGACAGCGGACACAGGGGTGCATCTGAGAGAGAGCACCAACCGCGAAGGAAAACACTTCTTTATCCATGGAGCAGACAGGGCACCGCGGGATACGCTTGCTGCTCTTTGGTAAAGAGAGTAGGCCCACCGGTGTCCCCTCCAAAGTCTGTTTAGGGGGCGCGGCAGCCTCCGGCGGTGAATATATTGTTTCGCTTGCAGTGTTCAGTTGAGGTGCGAGCTCACAGTTGGGCCCAGGACGGTCGCTCTGGTGCATAATACAGTAAAGGGGACAAGGTTTGGATGTTCATGGTTGAATTGTTCCCCGAGAGTTGGCACCGTAGGCGCCGTCTGGGCTGTTTAACGTAGTGGAAGCTGTGGTATGATTGAAGTGGAGGCAGTGAAGGCTTCTCTCCGGGAACAGCGGCCCGCGCCATTGCGCTTGTACTCAGCACCCTGCTACCCAACCCCCCCCCCCCATCCCAGAAAGATGACCAAGACCAGAATGCAAAAAAACCAAAAAAAACCTGCAAACTTGAGCAATTATGGCAAATCCCCCATCCCGCACCTATACGTGTTAGTAGCGGGGCTTCTCTGGTGGTGTGTCCTGGGGGTGCTCCAAAAGAAAGTGGGTCGGGGTTGGCGTGGGGTCAAAGACCTCTATTGCATGCTAGTGGGGGTGAGGGAAGGGCGCCCAGCGCCATTGGTGTAACAGTTTGTGAATTGCACGGGTAACTGGGTTGGTCACCGGTAAATGCAGGGTGAACAGGCTTCACCATGAAGGACGTAGCCTTAATGTGGGGCTGCCTGCGTCTCCGCACGGACACCGCCCGTTTAAGATTATTATTGGAGCGGCTGCTCCCCCACAAACGAAAGGTTGAGGCTGGACATGGGCTGACCCGCATGACGGGTTCACTTGGCCAGATAGCCATTCTCTCTTGAGCCACATCACCCTTGTGCCTTCTCTTCCTCACTCCTATTGCACCCTCGTTCCTCACTCACTTTTCCGTCCTATTAAGTCAGAAGTTTCAGGTTATCACCCCAGCGTCCCCAAGAGTTAACAATGGTCCGTCACATGGAAAGCAATCTATATCCTGGACCATGTGCTTCGGGGGGCAAGAAAGGACAGAGGTGGAGAGGGATAGTGGACACAAGTGGGGGGAAATAGGAGAGTCAAGGATACACAATGATGGAAGGATGCAGTTGGCTTCCGAACGAGATTAGGGACTTTCTGGTGGGAGTGAAACAAGTAAAGGATAGGAGGGTTAGCCACCACGTGGTGTGGCTGGCTCGGGGCAAGCAGGTAGGGCACACTAGTCACCCAACTTTTTCCTAAGTGCAGAGTATCAGAAGGATGACAGAAATGGGGAAATATCGTAACAAAGGGGCAAATAGGGACTCCAGATGTTAAGAAAAACGAATAATCTGAAGGAATGCCATCACAGGGGTGGTTGCTCGGGGCAAACAGCTAAGCATGGCGGGGGGTTAAGGAGGTGAGGCCGCACCAGATGAGCAATGTTCTCCTAAAGAGTAGAGGATAAGAAGGGTGAAAGAAATGGGGTAACGTGCTGACAAGGTGGGGACATGGCATGGTAACACAAAGGTACAGAAGGAACGCCATCAGAGGGGTGGTCGGCTAGGGGCTAACATGGAACTGAAAGAGTGTTGACCTGGAAATGTGGAAGAGGGAGGAGACCTGGAAACTGTGTAAGAGGTCAAGCAACCTGGGAACTGTAAGAGGTCACAAGACCTGAGAACTGTGTAAGAGGTCAAAGTGCCTGAGAAGCGGGGAACTGTGTAAGAAGTCAAGAGACCTGGGAACTGTGTAAGAGGTCAAGAGACCTGGGAACTGTAAGAGATCACGAGACCTGAGAACTGTGTAAGAGGTCAAAGTGCCTGAGAAGCGGGGAACTGTGTAAGAAGTCAAGAGACCTGGGAACTGTGTAAGAGGTCAAGAGACCTGGGAACTGTAAGAGATCACAAGACCTGAGAACTGTGTAAGAGGTCAAAGTGCCTGGGAAATGGGTATGGGGTCAAAGCACCCGGGAAGCGGAGAAAGGTGTGAAACGTAAAGGAGACACAGGAAATGAGTATGAGCAAAGCACCCGGGGACAGAATTCAGAGGGGAATGAGGTCAGGTAACCGGAGCAACACAAATTGGACAACGAGTAAGAATGAAGGCTGGGAACGCCACCGCAAGGGCTGGTTGGCTTGGGGCAAGCAGGTCACACACTGCAAGGGCTGAATGTTCGCTAGGCTTAAGAGGATCAGGACGGCCACACAGAGAGAAAATATACGGTGGTAAGGAAAAGAGGCGGGGTCAAGTCACCCGGGGAAAGTAGTGTGAATAACCACGTAAAAGGTCAATGCACGTGAGTATAGAACTGTAACATGAGGGGCAATTTAGGTAACTGCGGAGGAGGAAAAGGACTTGGGCAAAAACAATGGCGTGGGAATAGAATATAGGAGGAAAGAGGTCCCGGCGAAGGAAATAAATAACTTAAAGGCAGTACCAGACTATGAAACTCAGCTTATTTCCCCACCCTCAGGAGGCCCTTAGAGGAAGGTGGGGGAACTCCCTAAGGGCAGTAGGTGTCAGAGTCGAGGCAGGGTGGGGGCGGGCGGGGCAAGTAAAGCAGGGAAAACAAGCATTATGGGGAGTTGGGCCTGGGGTGAACAACGGGGATACATTGGAGAAGAGGCCCCAAAATCTAGAAAACAAAGGAAAGGGTTAGGGGAGGGAAGTTAGGGATGGAGGAGGTCAGAGGGTCTGGGAAAAATACAAAGTGGTAAACTTGAGCGGTTGGGAAACGAGTAGACCGCCAATGAGGTTGGGGAAAGCAAGTGAGGGGTGAGAGGTCAGGAGATCTGGGAAACTATGTAAGGGAAGATAAGGAGACATGAGATCGGAAAGCAAGGACTTAGGTAAGAGGGCTAGAGACGTAGGAAACCTAGCCGTGCGTAAGAGGCTGGGAGGCTTGGGTAACTGGGTATGGTGTAACAGGGCGCGAGCCCTGGGAGTACTGAGCAATGTCCTAAGGGCTTCAGACCTGGGAAATAAGCAAGGACGAAGAGGTGGGCAGGGACTGGGAAAACTCTGAGAGATCGCTGGGGGTGGGAGATCTGGGCAACTCGCAAGGGCGTGAGAGGAAGCTAGGCAGAAGTGCGGGTAACAGGGTGGGGGTACAGTAACTCTTATTCAATGCTTGTGCTATTGCAATGAAAATGAATAAAGAATCCTGAATTTCATATACAGGGTGTTTTAAAAAATGAGGACTTTCTGAATTTGATACAAAAAGTGTTTAACAAAAATGTAAAGAGCAAATGATACGGAATTTGAATTGGGCTCCATGTGTGTGTGAACGGTTAGTTGAGCGCTATGCACAGAATGTGACCTGGGGTCATGTTTCATATGACTGTGTAAGGAATTGCATGTGTAGTATTAAGGGATGATGTTACGCGGTGTTTTGGGCCGTTGTCTTGTCATGTGACGTTATATGTTGTGGCCGCACAATGTGGATTGCATGAAAATGTTGGCTCACATAACACATTTTGGATGACATGGCGTCGTCGGATACCTAGCGCCTCCTTGTTTGTTGGTGCACGTTGTTTGGAAACGCATCTGTTGAAGTTACTGGTGATGAGTTACTCCACAGGGATGAGAATTGCACCAGGTGATAGCTAAAAGGGGTGACTGCCCAGTTTTGGAGCATTGGGATAGAGCCTCGTAGAGTCCTCAAGTTGGGAAGTAGAGGTGCGTTATAGAAAAAGGGTGAATATTATCCCTCGTAGGAGGAAGGGATAAAGTATAAAGCATCCAAGAAATGGGTGTCCTGTTAGGAAATGTTACAAGAAGTGCTTAAAGGTTGTATTAAGCGTGCGCATCACAGTGTCACGCCGCCCGTCCTGGGGTCTCCTTACCCGCTACGGCGCTCCCCGTCCTGGAGGCTGTATCCTCGTTTTCGGCTGCAGGGTCCGGGGGTGTCCTGGGTCCCGGGCGCTTCCGGGTCTCCTACGCGCACTGCTTTGCGCATGCGCGGGCGCCCGCTCTCCGCTCTTCGCGCATGCGCAGTGCGCAGGATGCTCGATTCCGGAGGGTATGCGGCTCAAGCCTCGTTGTGGGGTGTCCGATGCCTGGGAGACGGCACGGCTTGCGTTGCAAGCCTCCCAGGTGCTGGCGGGCCTATTTAAGGAGCCCTGATCCTTTTCCAAACCGCGTCTCAACGCGGTTTGTTCGGATCGTGTCTTTGCTGCCTTGCGTTGTATCCCCGTTGCCTGTTTGCCTTCCACCTTCCCTTGTTCTGCCTGGGGAACCCCTGCCTTCCACCTTCCCTTGTTCTGCCTGGGGAACCCCTGCCTTCCACCTTCCCTTGTTCTGCCTGGGGGACCCCTGTCTTCCACCTTCTCCTGTCTCTCTCCTTCTCCCTCCTTCCTTCCTGCTCCAGAGGTTCCGCTCGCCCTCCTTGGTTCTGGTCCCAGCCCAGTCCTTCCTGTTTTCTATTCGCTCTGAGTTCTACCCCCACTAGTTCCGTGCTCCTCTCCTTCATCAGCCTGCTCTTCTTGCTTCCTTGTCTTCGTCCCTGGAGGGACCGTTCTGCTTCCAGTCCCCGGACCTGCCTTCCGTCTGAATCCCACTAAGGACCCCGAACCATCTACTCAGAGGCTCCCCCTGCCAGTGCTTGCACTGTCCTGACGCCACTCAATCAGGGGTGAGCCAACCCGTGGCGTTGGGAGCCGGTTCACCTCCAATCCGGTTCCATTTGGGCTGGTGTTGGGCTGGTTCCCCGCGCCATCAGTCACGTCTCTCCGGATCATCTGACAGCCTGGCCTCATCACCAAGGAACCCAACCGGACGGACAGGTACGCAGCGTTCTTGTGACGCTATTTACAACAGATTGAGACGCCTGTCTTCTGACACCTCGGACTCTACGATGGAAGAGGATCTGGGTCTTCGTAACCAGCTTCAAGCGCTTCGTGCCGAGATGGCGGCACTCCGTCAGGAAAATGTAGCCTTACGCCAAATGGTGACACAGAACGTTGGTGCCATTCCACAACCTGAAGGTCCCATGGCTCACACAGCTCCCATCAAGTACGATGGAGATCCCCGCCGTGTGGGTGAATTCTGTAATCATTGCCGCATACACTTTCTCTTCCGTTCATCTCACTTTACCAATGACAAGGCCAAGATCGGATACATATTGGGCAACTTATCTGGTAACGCGCTTGCCTGGGCAACTCCTTTGGTCGTTACTAATAACCCAATCCTGAATGATTTTTTAGCCTTCGAGAAGGCATTCTTGGATGTATTTCAATCCCCCAATCTGGCCTCAGCAGCGCAGAACCAACTGATGGATCTACAACAAGCCAATACTGACATCATCTCTTACATCAGCCGTTTCCGTCAATTGGCAACTGACTCCTTATGGCCAGAGGTAACGCAAAAGACCTTGTTTCGCTGGGGATTAAGAGAGGAATACAAAGATGAATTGTTACACATACTGGAACCTGATGATCTACAGAAACGTATTGAACAAGTTCTGAGGATAGACCAGAGGTTGGCCGAGAGAAAAGGAGAGAGACGACGGTTTGAGAAGGGAATCCTCAGACCACTGACTCTTCCTACTGGGATATCAGCACCTTCGGATGCTACCCACAAACCAATGCAACTGGGAGCTGTAAGGGGCCCATTATCGGAAGAGGAGAAGAAGCGCAGGAGAAGTCTGCGACTGTGTTTATACTGCGGAGGCGCTGGACATTTTCTGGGAACCTGCCCTCTACGTCCTATCAAGAAAGGGGGAAACTAGAAGACCTGTCGTCTAAGGGAAAGGCTACGACAGGTCCTTTCTTGCTTTCAGCCCTTTCCAGCCCTGGGTTACAACTGCCCCCAATGCAGCCTGCCGTCTTGATGATTCTAGAGATCACTTTGAAGTGGCTTGATAAAACGATTGATGTCCATGGTCTATTAGATTGCGGGGCCTCCGGAAACTATATTGATGAGGCATTCGCCATCAACCTTGGTATGCCTTTATTTACCAGAAGAACGGTTATACCAGTAGAGGTCATCGATGGTACACCCTTAGCCTCCGGTCCCATTCGGTTGCATACCATCGGCATGCTATTACAGGTCAAGGGGCATGAAGAAAGGATAGCCCTCGACGTCATCAAGTCACCATCGTATCCTGTGGTTTTGGGACTGCCTTGGCTTTTGCGACACAATCCTACAATCGATTGGGAGTCCCGTACTTTGAAATGTGTTTCTGCCTTTTGCCTCCGTGAATGTTGCTGCCACAACACCTCCTTGAAGTCTACAACCTTGATCCCTCTAATCCCGGGAGAGGACTCATCTGCCTTATGTTCCCTGTCCCAGATTCCGAATGTTTATGCCGACCTTTGTACTGTGTTTTCGGAACCCGGAGAAATACCTCTTCCTCCTCATCGGACATTTGACTGTCCCATAGACCTGATCCCTGGTGCTGTGATTCCTCATGGGAAGTTATACTCTCTAACTCAGTCTGAAAAACAGGTACTCCGGGATTATCTGGATGATTGTTCTAAGAAGGGTTACATCGTACCCTCCAAATCCTCCGCCGGTTTTCCGTTGTTCTTTGTCAAAAAGAAAGAGGGGACCCTGTGGCCCTGTATCGATTACCGTCAATTGAATGACATAACACTCAAGGACAGGTACCCATTACCTTTGATTCGGAACATCATGGAGTCCTTACGTTCTGCCAATATCTTCACTAAGTTGGATCTCCGGGGAGCCTACCACCTGGTTAGAATCAAAGAGGGCGAAGAGTGGAAGACGGCATTTAAAACACCCTTTGGGCACTACGAATACAGGGTAATGCCCTTCGGGTTGTGTAATGCCCCAGCCGTCTTCCAACAGTTTATGGACAACGTGTTTGGCGATTTGGTTGGCATCTCGGTCTGGGTTTACCTAGACGACATCCTGATCTTCTCGGACGATCTGAAGGAACATGTCTCGCATGTCCGTGAAGTACTTTTGCGTTTGTCACGTAATCACCTGTACGCCAAAGCCGAAAAATGCTCGTTTCACCGGAATAGCATGGAGTTCCTGGGATACGTAATCAGCAATGCAGGTATACACATGGATTCGGGCAAAGTGAAGGCTATTCAGAACTGGAAACAACCACATGATTTGAAGTCCCTTCAGCGGTTTTTGGGGTTCGCCAATTTTTATCGGCGCTTTATTCCACAGTTTTCACAGGTCACGGCCCCATTGACACGGCTGACCAGTGTTAAGATACCTTTCCTTTGGGATCAAGAGGCATCGACAGCTTTTGAGGACTTGAAGACAGCGTTTAGTACAGCTCCTGTTTTGCGTCATCCTAACGATGAGATGCCATATGTCATCGAAGCAGATGCCTCCAACTTCGCTGTTGGAGCGGTCCTACTGCAAAAACATCCTGCATCCGGCGATGAACACCCTGTGGCCTATTACTCTCGGAAACTCACCTCTAGTGAGCTGAACTATGCAGTCATTGAAAAAGAACTTTTGGCCATCAAGACGGCGTTTGAAGAATGGAGGCATCATTTACTTGGTGGTTGTTTCCCTGTAGAAGTTCGTACCGACCATCGCAACTTGCAGTTCCTACGAACATTGCAGTGTCGCACTGCTCGCCAAGCCCGATGGGCCTTCTTCTTCTCTCACTATGATTTTAAAATCACATACATTCCTAGCTCCCAGAACCAGAAGGCTGATGCCTTATCTCGATCCTTGGAAAAGGAAGAAGTGGGAGCCGGTTTGGACACGCCTATGATATCTCCCAAACACTTTCTACTAACCTTAGCTCCGCATCTCCAGAAGATCATTCAAGAGACCTTGAGGGATCCGGAACGTGTCGATCTGCTGAAGAAACCCCAGATCTGCGAACGCGACGGTTTTTTGTTCTTCCTGAACCGATTATACATACCTTCGGCTGCCCTTCGCTTGGACATTCTCCATGGTTTTCACGATTCTCAAGTAGCTGGTCATCGTGGTATCAAGGCTACCCAGGAGTTGATCTCCAGACAATTCTGGTGGCCTGGATGGGCCAAAGAAGTAAAGTCGTATGTGGAAAGTTGTCCTATCTGTGCTCAGACGAAGACACCCAGAAGAAAGCCTTTGGGACTACTTAAGCCTACTGAAACTCCTCCCTACCCTTGGCATACTATCGCCACCGACTTCATTGTTGAGCTTCCGCCCTCTGCAGATCACACTTGTGTCATGGTGGTCGTGGATTGTTGCACTAAATATGCACATTTCATTCCCTTCATGAAGATCCCAACTTCCTCCCAGATGGCTTTGGCATTTCTACACAACATTTATCGGTTACATGGACTCCCTGAGAAGATCATCTCTGATCGTGGTTCACAATTTCTTTCTTCTTTCTGGCGTCAGTTGTGTAGTCATCTAGGTATCCACAGAGCCTTGAGCTCAGGCTATCACCCGCACACCAACGGTCAGACCGAAAGGACGAATCAAACCCTGGAGCAATACTTACGTTGCTATGCCAATGCCACTCAGTCAAACTGGCTAAGGTACCTGGACTTGGCGGAAGTTTCCTATAACAATGCGGCCCATGCTGCCACCGGCATCAGTCCCTTTTTATGTTCAGCTGGACAACATCCCAAGCTGGTTCCCTTCTCACCTATGGTGCCCAGCTCTGTTCCGTCTGCGGATCACTTGGTCTTCAATATTCAGAAACAACATGTCCTGGCCCGGAGAACCCTTACGGAGACACGTGAGCGCATGAAGGAGCAGGCTGATAGGGGCCGAACCACGGAACCCGATTTCCAGGTGGGCGATCTGGTTTGGTTGTCTTCCAAAAATCTACCTATTCGTAATTTACCCACTAAATTGGCACCCCGGTTCTATGGGCCTTTCAGGATTGCCAAGCGTTTGTCCTCAGTGGCTTTTCGATTGGTGCTGCCCCGCACTTGGAGGACACACCCTGTCTTCCATGTCTCCCTTTTGAAGCCCTATGTAAAGGATGTCTTTCGACGCTCTGGTCCTCGGCCCTCCTCTGTTCTGGTACGGGGGGTTCCTGAGTTTGAGGTTCAGGAGATCTGTGATTCACGGATTCGTCGGGGTGTGCTCCAATTCTTGATCGATTGGAAGGATTATCCCGCTTGTGATCGCACTTGGGAGCCGCACTATAATGTGCACGGTCCCCGGCTTATTCGTGAATACTTTCTTCATTTTCCCTGGAAGCCTGGGGCCCCGGGCCTTTCTGGGAGGGGGCTTAGTGTCACGCCGCCCGTCCTGGGGTCTCCTTACCCGCTACGGCGCTCCCCGTCCTGGAGGCTGTATCGTCGTTTTCGGCTGCGGGGTCCAGGGGTGTCCTGGGTCCCGGGCGCTTCCGGGTCTCCTACGCGCACTGCTTTGCGCATGCGCGGGCGCCCGCTCTCCGCTCTTCGCGCATGCGCAGTGCGCAGGATGCTCGATTCCGGAGGGTATGTGGCTCAAGCCTCGTTGTGGGGTGTCCGATGCCTGGGAGACGGCACGGCTTGCGTTGCAAGCCTCCCAGGTGCTGGCGGGCCTATTTAAGGAGCCCTGATCCTTTTCCAAACCGCGTCTCAACGCGGTTTGTTCGGATCGTGTCTTTGCTGCCTTGCGTTGTATCCCCGTTGCCTGTTTGCCTTCCACCTTCCCTTGTTCTGCCTGGGGAACCCCTGCCTTCCACCTTCCCTTGTTCTGCCTGGGGAACCCCTGCCTTCCACCTTCCCTTGTTCTGCCTGGGAGACCCCTGTCTTCCACCTTCTCCTGTCTCTCTCCTTCTCCCTCCTTCCTTCCTGCTCCAGAGGTTCCGCTCGCCCTCCTTGGTTCTGGTCCCAGCCCAGT
Source organism: Ambystoma mexicanum (assembly GCF_040938575.1). Taxonomy (NCBI): domain Eukaryota; kingdom Metazoa; phylum Chordata; class Amphibia; order Caudata; family Ambystomatidae; genus Ambystoma; species Ambystoma mexicanum. Next base: position 842,503,743 of record NC_090938.1, read on the forward strand.
CCTTCCTGTTTTCTATTCGCTCTGAGTTCTACCCCCACTAGTTCCGTGCTCCTCTCCTTCATCAGCCTGCTCTTCTTGCTTCCTTGTCTTCGTACCTGGAGGGACCGTTCTGCTTCCAGTCCCCAGACCTGCCTTCCGTCGGAATCCCACTAAGGACCCCGAACCATCTACTCAGAGGCTCCTCCTGCCAGTGCTTGCACTGTCCTGAGGCCACTCAATCAGGGGTGAGCCAACCCGTGGCGTTGGGAGCCGGTTCACCTCCAATCCGGTTCCATTTGGGCTGGTGTTGGGCTGGTTCCCCGCGCCATCAGTCACGTCTCTCCGGATCATCTGACAGCCTGGCCTCATCACCAAGGAACCCAACCGGACGAACAGGTACGCAGCGTTCTCGTGACGCTATTTACAACACACAGGACCATTGGGAACATGTTAAGCACCATGAATAATGTATGGATGCACAGAAAATGGCCGTTACTAGAGGATCTAAGGTGTTGTATCCTCGATGTAGCTACGTGTACTAATGTTGGGCAATAGTTTATCTCTGTAGACCACAACGTTTAGGAGTTAGTGCTCTATTTAGTTCCAATGTGGTACTGCCGGAGCACCCCCTGTCCAATGCATAATATGTGGGGGTGGTATTGTTGTCTACATTAATGCATTTGTGTGCGTTGGTTCATGCCCGATGAAAGGGTGCACATGTTTCCGCTGGTGATGTCTGATGAAAGGCTGCACATGTTTCGTTGGTGATGTCTGATGAAAGGGTGCACATGTTTCTGTTGGTGATGTCTGATGAAAGGCTGCACATGTTTCCGTTGGTGATGTCTGATGAAAGGCTGCACATGTTTCCGCTGGTGATGTCTGATGAAAGGGTGCACATGTTTCCGTTGGTGATGTCTGATGAAATGGTGATGTCTGATGAAAGGCTGCACATGTTTCCATTGGTGATGTCTGATTAAAGGGTGCATATGTTTCCGCTGGTGATGTCTGATGAAAGGCTGCACATGTTTCCGTTGGTGATGTCTGATGAAAGGGTGCACATGTTTCTGTTGTTGATGTCTGATGAAAGGCTGCACATGTTTCCGTTGATGCCTGATGAAAGGCTGCACATGTTTCCGCTGGTGATGTCTGATGAAAGGGTGCATATGTTTCCGCTGGTGATGTCTGATGAAAGGCTGCACATGTTTCCGTTGGTGATGTCTGATGAAATGGTGATGTCTGATGAAAGGCTGCACATGTTTCCATTGGTGATGTCTGATGAAAGGGTGCACATGTTTCCATTGGTGATGTCTGATTAAAGGGTGCATATGTTTCCGCTGGTGATGTCTGATGAAAGGCTGCACAGGTTTCCCCTGGTGATGTCTGATGAAAGGGTGCATATGTTTCCGCTGGTGATGTCTGATGAAAGGCTGCACATGTTTCCGTTGGTGATGTCTGATGAAATGGTGATGTCTGATGAAAGGCTGCACATCTTTCCATTGGTGATGTCTGATGAAAGGGTGCACATGTTTCCATTGGTGATGTCTGATTAAAGGGTGCATATGTTTCTGCTGGTGATGTCTGATGAAAGGCTGCACAGGTTTCCCCTGGTGATGTCTGTTGAAAGGGTGCACATGTTTCCGTTGGTGATGTCTGATGAAAGGGTGCACATGTTTCCGCTGGTGATGTCTGATGAAAGGCTGCGCATGTTTCCGTTGGTGATGTCTGATGAAAGGCTGCACATGTTTCCGTTGGTGATGTCTGATGAAAGGGTGATGTCTGATGAAAGGCTGCACATGTTTCCGTTGGTGATGTCTGATGAAAGGCTGCACATGTTTCCGTTGGTGATGTCTGATGAAAGACTGCACATGTTTCCGTTGGTGATGTCTGATGAAAGGCTGCACATGTTTACGTTGGTGATGTCTGATGAAAGGGTGCATATGTTTCCGTTGGTGATGTCTGATGAAAGGGTGCTTATGTTTCCGTTGGTGATGTCCGATGAAAGGCTGCACGTGTTTACGTTGGTGATGTCTGATGAAAGGGTGCACATGTTTCCGTTGGTGATGTCCGATGAAAGGCTGCACATGTTTACGTTGGTGATGTCTGATGAAAGGGTGCACATGTTTCCGTTGGTGATGTCTGATGAAAGGGTGCACATGTTTCCGCTGGTGATGTCCGATGAAAGGGTGCACTTGTTTCCGCTGGTGATGTCCGATGAAAGGCTGCACATGTTTACGCTGGTGATGTCTGATGAAAGGGTGCACATGTTTTCGCTGGTGATGTCTGATGAAAGGCTGCACATGTTTCCGTTGGTGATGTCTGATGAAAGGGTGCACATGTTTCCGCTGGTGATGTCTGATGAAAGGCTGCACATGTTTACGTTGGTGATGTCTGATGAAAGGGTCCACATGTTTTCGCTGGTGATTTCTGATGAAAGGCTGCACATGTTTCCGTTGGTGATGTCTGATGAAAGGGTCCACATGTTTCCCCTGGTGATGTCTGATGAAAGGGTGCACATGTTTCCCCTGGTGATGTCTGATGAAAGGGTGCACATGCTTCCGTTGGTGATGTCTGATGAAAGGGTGCACATGTTTCCGTTGGTGATGTCTGATGAAAGGGTGCACATGTTTCCGTTGGTGATGTCTGATGAAAGGGTGCACATGTTTGCTACCCTTGTTGGGATTGACTGGTTGGATAGGGATTGCAAAGCTGGTTGTTTGGTGTGTGTGAGGGTGGAAGTTGTGTGGATTACGTACCCCTTCTGTGCTTGCTGTTCCTGGCATGGGCAGCACCCCCCTCCCCGTGTGTTAGCTGGTTTGGACCTTGGCCCGGTGCTGGGTAACAGCTGATCCCTCGCCCGCTTCCCCGCTTTCTTGCGTTTAGGGAGATGGTGGGAGTAACGTATTCGTGGTCTTAGCCAGTGGTACTCTCTTTGTAAAGTGTGATGTTTGTGTATACTGCCCAGGGAGGTGGGAGGGGGTGCAACGGCACCCAGCACTGCACCCACTCAGCCCTTACTCTACTAGGACAATGACCTTAATGGCCCATTCAAAGGAAGGAAAGTATGCTCTGTTTATTTCTCAAATTGGGGAGCACGGCCATGTTTTTAGAAACGTGCCTTACTTTTTCCAAGGTTCACTTGCTGCAGGTGTGTGTGTGTGTTTGGGGGGTAAATCATATTGTATGCCCCCGCTTAAAATTGTAAGGGGTATTTATCACCCTGCCTCCACCCCCCATCCCCTGCTTCCTATTCCCCTGGGGATTGGGGGGACTGGGGGGTGGGGGGACTCAGGGAGAATCGCCCCTTTTAAAGCACACTTTATTCTGGAATAATAACTCAGAATGGAAATAAAATGTTCATTTTTAGTAAAGAGTTGGTCTCTCACCTGTGGGGGAGGCTCACAGCCAGGGCTGGGGGTCCAGGGCTGAGGAATGAGTGAGCGGCGCAGAGCCCACCCTCTCTCCTCGCTGGCAGAAGTGCTCCATGGAAGCTCATCTTGCTTCTAGGCACAGAACAGCTGCTTACACCTGCAGGTAGATTCATTTTCCTGGGGGGTGCCCGCGTACTCGACCCCCCTGGTAGGGCAGGTGCAGAGCTTAGTCTCAGAAAGCAGGAGTGTGAGCTCTGGCCCTGGTGCCTTTGGAGGAAGGTTAGCCCACAGATCTGGGAGGGAAGAGGAACCGGTTTGACATGGGCCTGGAGGCTGGGACTGGAGGCCAAAAATACCCAGAACAGGAGAAGTGAGAGCCAAGATCAGGGCAGAGGTTTATTAACCCTGTGCACTCCGGCTATGGGGAAGCTTAATTCTATGTGACTGTCCCGTCCGCTCTGACTAATCACTATCTGTCCGTCCGTTCTCGTGTCCTTGATTCTGCGCCCCGAGGCTCGCGAGCTACCGGCGCAATATAAATATTAAAATAAAAATAATAAAATAAAATAAGCGGCTCGAGCACATGTATAGCGGTGGCCAATTACTGGCCTGGTGTTGGTTAAGGCCATTTCTGACAAAGTAAACAGACATGTGACGGCCGATTGGGCTCAATGACATTTTCTTGGATTAGTCTTTAAGCCTGCTTGCCGGATGGCACGGGCAATGGTATACAGCTGTTCTTAGTGCTCCGACCAGTTATTGCTGTGTACAGACATATTGTCCAAGTAGGCTCCACAATCTCCTTGTTTACCGCTGGAAGCACTGGCATACAGACACTTTCCCCTGTTCAATGCATTGTCTTGCAGCTCCTTGTTTACCACTGGAAGCACTGGCATATAGGGTCTGTTTCTTGTTAAATGCATGGGTTTGCAAACTCCTTATTTACAGCTGGAAGCTCTTGCATACAGGCACTGTCCCCTGTTCAATGCATTGGCTCGCAGGCTCCTTGTTTGCAGCTGGAAGCTCTGGAATACAGGCTCTGTTTCCTGTTCAATGCATGGGCTTGCAAACTCCTTATTTACAGCTGGACGCATTGGCATACAGGCTCTGTTCCCTGTTCAATGCATTGGCTTGCAATCTCCTTGTTTACCGCTGGAAGCACTGGCATACAGGCACTGTTCCCTGATCAATGCATTGGCTTGCAAGCTCCTTTCTTACAGCTGGAAGCACTGGCATACAGGCTCTGATTCCTGTTCAATGCATGGGTTTGCAATCTCCATATTTACAGCTGGAAGCTCATGCATACAGACACTTTCCCCTGTTCAATGCATTAGCTCGCAGGCTCCTTGTTTGTAGCTGGAAGCTCTGGAATACAGGCTCTGTCCCCTGTTGAATGCATTGGCTCGCAGGCTCCTTGTTTACAGCTGGAAGCTCTGGAATACAGGCTCTGTTTCCTGTTCAATGCATGGGCTTGCAAACTCCTTATTTACAGCTGGAAGCTTTGGCATACAGGCTCTGTCCCCTGTTCAATGCATTGGCTCGCAGGCTCCTTGTTTACAGCTGGAAGCTCTGGAATACAGGCTCTGTTCCCTGTTCAATGCTTTGGCTTGCAGGCTCCTTGTTTACAGCTGGAAGCTCTGGCATACAGTCTCTGTCCCCTGTTCAATGCATTGGCTTGCAAACTCCTTATTCACAGCTGGAAGCTCTGGCATACAGGCACTGTCCCCTGTTCAATGCATTGGCATGCAGGCTCCTTGTTTACAGCTGGAAGCTCTGGCATACAGTCTCTGTCCCCTGTTCAATGCATTGGCTTGCAAACTCCTTATTTACAGCTGGAAGCTTTGGCATACAGGCTCTGTCCCCTGTTCAATGCATTGGCTCGCAAGCTCCTTAGTTACAGATGGAAGCTCTGGCATACAGGCTCTGTCCCCTGTTCAATGCATTGGCTCGCAGGCTCATTATTTACAGCTGGAAGCACTGGCATACATGCTCAGTTCCCTGTTCAATGCATCAGCTTGCAGGCTCCTTATTTACAGCTGAAAGCTTTGGCATACAGGCTCTGTCCCCTGTTCAATGCATTGGCTCGCAGGTTCCTTGTTTACCGCTGGAAGCTTTGGCATACAGGCTCTGTGACCTGTTCAATGCATTGTCTCACAGGCTCCTTGTTTACAGCTAGAAGCCCTGGCATAAAGGCTCTGTCCCCTGTTCAACCCATTGGCTTGCAAGTTCCTTATTCACAGCTGGAAGCTAGCTCTGGAATACATGCTCTGTACCCTGTTCAATGCATTAGCTTGCAGGCTCCTTGGTTACAGCTCGAAGCTTTGGCATACAGGCTCTGTCCCCTGTTCAATGCATTGGCTCGTAGGCTCCTTATTTACAGCTGGAAGCTCTGGAATACAGGATCTGTTCCCTGTTCAATGCATTGGCTTGCAAGCTCTTTGTTTACAGCAGGAATCACTGGCATATAGGCGCTGTTCCCTGTCCAAAGCATTGTCTTGCAAGCAAGCTCCTTGTTTACAGCTGGAAGCTCTGGCATAAATGCTCTGTACCCTGTTCAATGTATTGGCTCGCAGGCTCCTTGTTTTCAGCTAGAAGCTCAGGAATACAGGCTCTGTCCCCTGTTCAATGCATTGGCTTGCAAGGTCTTTATTTACAGCTGGAAGCTCTGACATACAGGCTCTGTCCCCTGTTCAATGCATTGGCTCGCAGGCTCCTTGTTTACAGCTGGAAGCTCTGGCATACAGGCTCTGTTCCCTGTCAAATGCATTGGTTTGCAGGCTCCTTGTTTACAGCTGGAAGCTCTGGCATACAGTCTCTGTCCCCTGTTCAATGCATTGGCTTGCAAACTCCTTATTTACAGCTGGAAGCTCTGGCATACAGGCACTGTCCCCTGTTCAATGCATTGGTTTGCATGCTCCTTGTTCACAGCTGGAAGCTTTGGCATACAGGCTCTGTCACCTGTTCAATGCATTGGCTCACAGGCTCCTTGTTTACAGCTAGAAGCCCTGGCATAAAGGCTCTGTCCCCTGTTCAATCCATTGGATTGCAAGCTCCTTATTTACAGCTGCAAGCTAGCTCGGGAATACATGCTATGTACCCTGTTCAATGCATTAGCTTGCAGGCTCCTTGTTTACAGCTCGAAGCTTTGGCATCCAGGCTCTGTCCCCTGTTCAATGCATTGGCTCGTAGGCTCCTTATTTACTCTGGAAGCATTGGCATACAGTCTCTGTTCCCTGTTCAATGCATTGGCTTGCAATCTCCTTGTTTACCGCTGGAAGCACTGGCATACAGGCACTGTTCCCTGATCAATGCATTGGCTTGCAAGCTCCTTCCTTACAGCTGGAAGCACTGGCATACAGGCTCTGTTCCCTGTTCAATGCGTTTGGATTGCAGGCTCCTTGTTTTCAGCTAGAAGCTCTGGAATACAGGCTCTGTCCCCTGTTCAATGCATTGGCTTGCAATGTCCTTATTTACAGCTGGAAGCTTTGGCCTACATGCTCTGTACCCTGTTCAATGTATTGGCTCACAGGCTCCTTGTTTTCAGCTAGAAGCTCTGGAATACAGACTCTGTCCCCTGTTCAATGCATTGGCTTGCAAGGTCCTTATTTACAGCTGGAAGCTCTGGCATACAGGCTCTGCTCCCTGTTCAATGCATTGGCTTGCAAACTCCTTGTTTACAGCTGAAAGCACTGGCATACTGGCGCTGTTCCCTGTCCAAAGCATGGGCTTGAAATCTCCTTATTTACAGCTGGAAGCTCTGGCATACAGGCTCTGTTCCCTGTTCAATGCATTGTCTTGCAGCTCCTTGTTACAGCTGGAAGCTCTGGCATACATGCTCTGTTCCCTGTTCAATGCATTAGCTTGCAGGCTCCTTGTTTACAGCTCGAAGCTTTGGCATACAGGCTCTGTCCCCTGTTCAATGCATTGGCTCGCAGGCTCCTTATTTACAGCTGGAAGCTCTGGAATACAGGCTCTGCCCCCTGTTCAATGCATTGGCTCGCAGGCTCCTTATTTACAGCTGGAAGCTCTGGAATATATGCTCTGTCCCCTGTTCAATGAATTAGCTTGCAGGCTCCTTGTTTACAGCTCGAAGCTTTGGCATACAGGCTCTGTCCCCTGTTCAATGCATTGACTCGCAGGCTCCTTATTTACAGCGGGAAGCTCTCGAATACAGGCTCTGTTCCCTTTTCAATGCATTGGCTTGCAAGCTCTTTGTTTACAGCTGGAAGCACTGGCATACAGGTGCTGTTCCCTGTCCAAAACATTGTCTTGCAAGCTAGCTCCTTGTTTACAGCTGGAAGCTCTGGCATACATGCTCTGTCCCCTGTTCAATGCATTGGTTCGGAGGCTCCTTGTTTACAGCAGCTGGAAGCACTGGCATATAGGCTCTGTGCCCTGTTCAATGCATTACTCACATGCTCCTTGTTTTCAGCTGGAAGCATTGGCATACAGGCTCTGTCCCCTGTTCAATGCATTGGCTCGCAGGCTCCTTATTAACAGCTGGAAGCTCTGGAATACAGGCTCTGCCCCCTGTTCAATGCATTGGCTCGCAGGCTCCTTATTTACAGCTCGAAGCCTTGGCATACAGGCTCTGTCCCCTGTTCAATGCATTGATTCGCAGGCTACTTATTTACAGCTGGAAGCTCTGGAATACAGGCTCTGTTCCCTGTTCAATGCATTGGCTTGCAGGCTCTTTGTTTACAGCTGGAAGCACTGGCATACAGGCGCTGTTCCCTGTCCAAAGCATTGTCTTGCAAGCTAGCTCCTTGTTTACAGCTGGAAGCTCTGGCATACATGCTCTGTCCCCTGTTCAATGCATTGGCTTGAAAACTCCTTGTTTACAGCTAGAAGCCCTGGCATACAGACACTGTTCCCTGTTCAATGCATTGGCTTGCAAGCTCTTTGTTTACAGCTGAAAGCACTGGCATACTGGCGCTGTTCCCTGTCCAAAGCATTTGCTTGAAATCTCCTTATTTACAGCTGGAAGCTCTGGCATACAGGCTCTGTTCCCTGTTCAATGCATTGTCTTGCAGCTCCTTCTTTACAGCTCGAAGCTTTGGCATACAGGCTCTGTCCCCTGTTCAATGCATTGGCTCGCAGGCTCCTTATTAACAGCTGGAAGCTCTGGAATACAGGCTCTGCCCCCTGTTCAATGCATTGGCTCGCAGGCTCCTTATTTACAGCTGGAAGCTCTGGAATATATACTCTATCCCCTGTTCAATGAATTAGCTTGCAGGCTCCTTGTTTACAGCTCGAAGCTTTGGCATACAGGCTCTGTCCCCTGTTCAATGCATTAACTCACATGCTCCTTGTTTTCAGCTGGAAGCATTGGCATACAGGCTCTGTTCCCTGTTAAATGCATTGGCTTGCAATCTCCTTTTGTACAGCTGGAAGCTCTGGCATACAGGCACTGTTCCCTGTTCAATGCGTTGGGTTGCAAGCTTCTTGTTTACAGCTGGAAGCACTGGCATACAGGCACTGTTACCTGATCAATGCATTGGCTTGCAAGCTCCTTATTTACAGCTGGAAGCCCTGGCATACCGGCTCTGTACCGTGTTCAATGCATGGGCTTGCAAGCTCCTTATTTACAGATGGAAGCACTGGCATACAGGCTCTGTTCCTTGTTCAATGCATTGGCTTGCAAGCTCCTTATTTACAGCAGGAATATCTGGCATACAGGCTCTGTCCCTTGTTCAATGTTTTGGCTCACAGGCTCCTTGTTTTCAGCTGGAAGCACTGACATACAGGCTCTGTTCCCTGTTAAATGCATTGGCTTGCAATCTCCTTGTGTACAGCTGGAAGCTCTGGCATACAGGCTCTGTTCCTTGTTCAATGCATTGGCTTGCAAGCTCCTTATTTACAGATGGAAGCACTGGCATACAGGCTCTGTTCCTGTTACGCTCACCTGGCTCCCACAGGGTCGTCGAACGGAACTGGACAGCTGCGGTCTCCACCTACGTGACGCGTAGTACAGAGATGACTGACTGGACTGGCCCGCCTAATTTCGTCTGCTTGACCCGTAGAAGTATTCTCCTAAAAGTGGAGGAAGGGAATTAGCCACCCGTGGATTTGAGTGATAACACCTCACTGCATTCCCACTAATCACCTCCGATATTCCCTTTCATTAGTCTCACCTTATATTTTTAAATGATGAGCTCTCCATCCTGCGTGGAATGCAGGGGCGCGTAGATAACTAGTTACTTCACTGGTCCGAAGGAATTGGGAGAGTTCCAGATGAATATTGACTCTGAAGTTCCTTGCGAGGAGCCGTAAATATATAGTTCTTAAGAGTTCAAAATGTCTGATATTCACTCTTGTCCGATTCCTTTCTTGTCTTGCAGCTTTGACTCAAGAGAAGATGGTCTTGTGGCAGCTGACAGCGTTCAGGTAAGAGTCTGTATTACCCAACACTGTCCAGTAAAATGATGACAGTGCTTAACCTGTTGCTTTCTCTCTTCTTACAGGTGCGGCGTAAGAAGATGTGGCGTGCTGAAGAATAATGCCTCCGGCGGTAAAATCAGGTAAGTCTATGGTGGTAAAAGAGATTGTCTTTGTTGGTTCTCTCGGCTCACCTTGTTGTTTCTTTGTCCCCTTAGGTGCCGAAGTTCGGCGAAGAAGTGATGGAGACTGCGCCGGATCATAGAGATGCTGTGAAGACTGGTGAGTATAGCGCGGTGCTGCAGCTGGCGATGCGACGCATTTAAAAATAACGTCTTTTTCCTTGTTCGAAGGCGCAATGGATCCGGGAACAGGTGAAGAGTAAAGGTAATCTTCTTGTTCTAACCTTTCCTTCTTCTTTCTAGGAGCTCCGGACTCGAGGCGGGCGTGGCAGAAGGCGGGATGCTGACTTGCAGGCACGGTGAGCGTTACGCTGCAGGATGCAGAATAACGCAAAGCGGTGCTGCTCTTCGGGCGTGGTTTAAATAGCCTCCAAAGTAGTCCCAGGTAAGAAGTTCCTCGAAAACCACACCCAAGTAAAAAATAGTCCCTGAAGTAAAGTAGTTCCTTCCAGGCCTCACGTTGGCTTGGATTCTTTGCAGCATGGTCTGCATGAGGTAAGTTTAAGCATATGAGCCTGGCGCCTATGGCGCCAGGACTGATCCCCCATATGAGCCTGGCGCCTATGGCGCCAGGACTGTATCCAGATAGCCCCTAGCCGGGGTTGCTGGGCTTTCATTAGGTACCTGGATGCCTGCTCCCGAGACTGATGGACTTGGTCTGGATGCCCGGGGGTAGGCATCATGACAGCACACCCCCCAAGGCCCCTCCTAAAGTCGTTCTTCCCCTTGGTCCTGGTTTGTCTGGGAAATTCCGATGGAATCTTTTCACCAATCGAGGTGCATGAACGTGCTCACTATGCTCCCATGACCTTTCTTGTGGCCCGTAACCCTTCCAGTCGATTAAATAAAAAAGTCTTGATTTAACCATCTTAGAGTCCAAGATATTTTTAACTTCAAATTTGGGTTCCCCGTCTATAAGGATGGGGTCAGGTGGTTTGATTAATCTTGTTCCGGGTTGAACTGGCTTCAAAAGTGAAACGTGAAAGACGGGGTGAATTCGCATATTAGAAGGTAATTCCAATTTGACGGCCACCGGGTTGATAATGGCCTTAATAGTGCAAGGTCCCAAATAGCTAAGGTTAAAGGTCCGAGTTCCTTTTAGAGGTATGTGTTTTGTAGCCAGCCAAACTTGATCCCCAATCTGGTATTGTGGAGCCTCACTTCTATGTTGATCAGCATTTTGTCTTGTATTTTTCTTTCGCTTGTTTCAAATGTTCAGTTGCCTCCTTAAAGGCTTGTGTAATAGTAGCGTGCAGGTGGTTCACTGCGGGCATTTCTAAGTGTTGGGGCGAGTCGAGTTCTGAGGTTCGAGGATGATGCCCATATATGGTATAAAAGGGGCTTTGTCCGGTTCCTGAATGTACAGAGTTGTTGTATGCGTATTCGGAAATCCATAAAATATCCTTCCAATTGCCTTCGGTTTGGTGTAACATGCAACGTAGGTATTGCTCAAGAGTCTGGTTGGTCCTCTCCGTCTGACCATCGGTCTGGGGATGATGACTGGTTGATAACCTCACGTCGATTTGCGCCAATTGACAGCATTTCCTCCAAAACTGTGAAATAAACTGGCTGACTCGGTCAGAGACCAATACGGAAGGAAATCCATGTATTCGAACAATGTTTTCAAGAAATTCCTTTGCCAAAGTCGAAGCGGAAGGTAACCCCTTTAAAGGACTAAAGTGGGCCATTTTGGAAAAAAGATCCACTATAACTAGAATGGTGTTAAATCCACTACATGGGGGCAGATCAGTAATGAAGTCTAGGGACAAAGTGTGCCATGGTGTAGGCGGAATATCCAAAGGTTGTAAAAGACCAGCTGTTTTCTTCTTCAGGCTTTTGTTTTGGGCACAGATACCACAAGCTAGCACAAATGATTTTACGTCCTTTCGCCAGGTGGGCCACCAGAATTGTCTTTTGATTTTAGCTTCTGTCTTTGCGATTCCTGGGTGTCCTTCAATCAGAGCATTGTGATAATTGGAGATAACTAGTTCTTGTAGTTCCTTGTGTGGTAGAAATAGACGACCTTGATAGTAAGGTAGGTCATTGATGACTGAATAATCTTGGCCTTTCTTTAACCAGTCCTGCAGGGCTGCTGGATCGAAAAGTTGTTGGATTTTTAAATGAATGTCTTCTAGAGTTTGTAGGGTGGTTATGCCAAGAATTCTTTTTTCCGAAATTATAGGCACTGGTTCTGGGTTTGAATATGCTTCTCCCATTCCTATACGGGATAAGGCATCTGCTTTGCCATTTTTACAACCTGGTCGAAATTGAATTCCGCAAAGAATAATGCCCACCGTGATGATTGGCCTTGGCTGTCTTCAAATATTGCATATTCCTGTGATCGGTGATTACAGTGATGGTATGCTTGGCACCGAGAAGATAATGCCGCCAAGCCTTGGAGGCAGATTTGTTGGCCCATAACTCCTTATCGGTAACTGCATAGTTTAGTTCGGGTGCCGAAAAGTTTCTTGACCAGAACGCTACTGGATGAAGTCGGCCGGTTTCAGGATCCTTCTGGGAAAGAACAGCTCCCATGGCTAAACTGGATGCATCAGTTTCAACTACGTATGGAAGTTCGGGGCGTGGGTGCTTTAAAACAGGTGCAGACGTGAATTTTAATTTTAGATCTTGGAAGGCCCTTTCAGCCTCTTCGGTGCACAGGAAGCGTTTGTTCTTTCGCAGGAGTGCAGTGATGGGGTGTACAATATGTGAGAATTCAGGAATAAATCTGCAGTAGAAATTAGCAAATCCAAGCATGCTTTGTACTCCTTTAACTGAACTGGCTGATGGCCACTTGAGGATTGCGTCCACCTTTCGAGAGTCCATTCGAACTCCTTTTGGGGTCAGAATAAATCCAAGGAATTCGACTTCTGTAGAGTGAAAAACACATTTTTCCAGTTTTGCATATAACTTATGCTGGCGTAGTTTCTCAAGGACTGCACGAACGTGCTTAACATGGTCTGATTCTGAGGAGGAGTACACTAGAATATCGTCTATGTATACGACAACACAGACGTCAATGAGTTCACGAAGGACATCGTTCATAAAATACTGGAAGGCTGCCGGTGCATTGCACAACCCGAAAGGCATCACCTGATATTCGAACAATCCATACTTAGTGCGAAAGGCAGTCTTCCATTCATCGCCTTTCTTTACACGTACCAGATGATATGCCCCTCGGAGGTCTAACTTAGTGTAGATACAAGCATTCTTTACTTGGTCCAGTAATTCGGGGATCAGAGGCAAGGGCTATCGTTTTTTTTACCATAGTTTGGTTTAATGCATGGTAATCTATGCACGTTCTAAGGTCACCTTCCTTTTTAGGCACAAAGAATAAAGCTGAGGATGCTGGAGTCTTGGATGGACGAATGAAGCCATTAGCAAGGTATTGATCCAAGTATTGTCGTAGGTGAAGGTTTTCAGGCTCTGTAAGGGCGTAGATCCTACTGCATGGAGGTTGTGCACCGGGTAAGAGATCAATCTGACAATCGTATGATCTGTGAGGTGGTAAGGTGTTTGCCTGTTCTTTCTGAAAAACATCCTGAAATTCTTGATATTCCTGAGGTAACTGCGCGATTGGATTAATGACTGTGGCCAAGCCCTTATTCAAGGTTTTTTCCGGTTAACAGGTGTGTGCACAATCCGGGAAGGTCATTCTCTCCTCTCGCCATTCAATACAAGGATTATGTGTTTCTAAGCATGGCATTCCCAGAATTATTTGGAACTGCAGGGCCTTGATTAAGTCAAACACAATGCTTTCTCGATGCCCATCTTGACCCAACAGCGTCACCTCTGTAGTGGAGTGAGTTACAGGCCCAGAGGCAATTTCAGTTCCATCAACGGTGATGATGACATCTGTTGTGGTCTTTTTGCAAAGAGGTAGGTTCATCCTTGAAGCCAATTCGTGGTCCATGTAGTTTCCTACGGCCCCACTATCAATGTATGCCCTTACTGCATGCATACGTGATGTCTGGCTTGGCTCAATAAGGACCATTGGTATGATTAGGTGCGAGGTCTGAGTGCCCTTCTTTAAACTCGGCAAGCGGACCTCTATGCTTGTCGGGCGTGGTTGTTTCCCGAATCAGACTCTATATGGCTTTTATCAGCAGCTCCTACCACCTTCCTGGGTGGTTTTACAGGGCAATCCCGTAGAAAATGTCCTGAGGTTCCACAGTACAGACACAATTGCATTTGCCATCTCTTTTCTCTTTCCTTTTGAGTCAAAGGTCCTTTAACACCCCCGATCTGCATGGGCTCTGATGCATCTGTTCCTTTGGGGGTAACGTTGGGTTTAACCAATACCCGATTCTCGAACTTAGCTCGTCAGCCTTTCTATTCTGAAGTCTGTGATCTAACTGGACCACCAAGTCTATATATTCAGCGCAGTCCTGATGTGGGTTCACAACTTGAGCTAAAACATCTTTGAGTTCTCCTCAGAGTCCACGATGAAATAACGTAATTAGTTTTACCTCGGGCCATCCAGTTTCCACCACCAACCTATTGAAGGTTGCGATGTAGTTTAGCAGATCCTGGTTACCCTATCGTAGGGACAAAAGTTTGTTATCCAGGGCCTGTTCTTGTGAATGTCGGGCAAATAGTCTTTCCATGCTCATTTGAAAACCCTGAAAATCCCGAAGAAGAGGGTCATCCTGGTTGACTAGTGGAATTGACCAATCAGCTGCGCTGCCACCGAGATATGATAGTGCAAAGGCTACTTTGGCTTGATCATTTGGAAAGGCTCTAGGTCTACATAAAAAGTGCAAGCGGCATTGGTTCATAAACACGGCAAACCTTTTTGGGTCCCCAGCAAAGCGTTCGGGTGGAGCTAAAGGAATAGTTCCTGGAAAAATTACTTGCACGGGGTTGCTTGATGAAACAGGAGTTGGGTTCCCCCCGAATCCAGGTAAGGGTGTTTGCCCAGCTTGGTTTTGCAGCAGTTGTCTAGCAAGGTCATCAGTGCGTTCCTTAGACACAATCAGTTCTCTCCTGAGGGCATTAGTTTCTTGGCGGGCGGAATGTACTTCTGCCCTAAGTTCCCCTAATAATTGGGCCAATTGGTCAGTTTCTGAGGTCTCCATAACGCCCGGGTGGGAATTTGTAGGAAGGCTTCGAGTTCTGTTACGCTTACCTGGCTACCATAGGGGCGTCAAACGGAACTGGACAGCTGCGGTCTCCACCTACGTGACGCATAGTGCAGAGATGACTGACTGGACTGGCCCACCTAATTTCGTCTGCTTGACCCGTAGAAGTATTCTCCTAAAAGTGGAGAAAGGGAATTAGCCACCCGTGGATTTGAGTGAGAACACCTCACTGCATTCCCACTAATCACCTCCGATATTCCCTTTCATTAGTTTCACCTTATAGTTTTAAATGATGAGCTCTCCATCCTGCGTGGAATGCAGGGGCGCGTAGATAAGCAGTTACTTCACTGGTCTGAAGGACTTGGGAGAGTTCCAGACGAATATTGACTCCGAAGTTCCTGGCGAGGAGCCGTAAGTATATAGTTCTTAAGAGTTCAAAATGTCTGATATTCACTCTTTCCGATTCCTTTCTTGTCTTGCAGCTTTGACCCAAGAGAAGATTGTCTTGTGGCAGCTGATAGCGTTCAGGTAAGAGTCTGTATTACCCAACACTGTCCGGTAAAATGATGCCAGTGCTTAACCTGTTGCTTTCTCTCTTCTTACAGGTGCGGCGTAAAAAGATGTGGTGTGCTGAAGAATAATGCCTCCGGCGGTAAAATCAGGTAAGTCTATGGTGGTAAAAGAGATTGTCTTTGTTGGTTCTCTCGGCTCACCTTGTTGTTTCTTTGTCCCCTTAGGTGCCGAAGTTTGGCGAAGAAGTGATGGAGACTGCGCCGGATCGTAGAGATGCTGTGAAGATTGGTGAGTATAGCGCGGCACAGCAGCTGGCGATGCAACGTGTATAAAAATAACGTCTTTTTCCTTGTTCGAAGGCGCGATGGATCCGGGAACAGGTGAAGAGTAAAGGTAATGTTCTTGTTCTAACCTTTCCTTCTTCTTTCCCTTCTTTCTAGGAGCTCCAGACTCGAGGCGGGCGTGGCAGAAGGCTGGATGCTGACTTGCAGGCACGGTGAGCGTTACGCTGCAGGATGCAGAATAACGCGAAGCGTGTGCTGCTTTTCGGGCGTGGTTTAAATAGCCTCCAAAGTAGTCCCAGGTAAGAAGTTCCCCCAAAACCACACCCGAGTAAAAAATAGTCCCTGAAGTAAAGTAGTTCCTTCCAGGCCTCATGTTGGCTTGGATTCTTTGCAGCATGGTCTGCATGAGGTAAGTTTAAGCATATGAGCCTGGCACCTATGGCACCAGGACTGATCCCCCATATGAGCCTGGCGCCTACGGCACCAGAACTGTACCCAGATAGCCCCTAGCCGGGGTTGCTGGGCTTTCACTAGGTACTTGGATGTTTGCTCCCGGGACTGATGGACTTGGTCTGGATGCCCGGGGGTAGGCATCATGACAGTTCCCTGTTCAATGCATTTGCTTGCAAGATCCTTAATCTACAGCTGGAACCACTGGCATACAGGCTCTGTTCAATGCATTGGCTTGCAGGCTCCTTGTGTACAGTTGGAAGCTCTGGTATACAGGCTCTGTTCCCTGTTCAATGCATTGGCTTGCAAGCTCCTTGTTTACAGCTGTAAGCACTGACATACAGGCTCTGTTCCTTGTTCAATGCATTGGCTTGCAAGCTTCTTCTTTACAGCTGTAAGCACTGGCATATAGGCTATGTTCCTTGTTCAATGCATTGGCTCACAGGCTCCTTGTTTTCAGCTGGAAGCTCTGGCATCCAGGCTCTGTTCCCTGTTCAATGCATTGGCTCTCAGGCTCCTTGTTTTCAGCTGGAAGCTCTGGCATCCAGGCTCTGTTCCCTGTTCAATGCATTGGCTCGCAGGCTCCTTGTTTTCAGCTGGAAGCACTGGCATACAGTCTCTGTCCCCTGTTCAATGCATTGGCTCGCAGGCTCCTTGTTTACAGCTGGAAGCTCTGGCATACAGGCTATGTTCCCTGTTCAATGCATTGGCTCGCAGGCTCCTTGTTTACAGCTGGAAGCTCTGGCATACAGACTCTGTTCCCTGTTCAATGCATTGGCTCGCAGGCTCCTTGTTTACAGCTGGAAGCTCTGGCATACAGGCTATGTTCCCTGTTCAATGCATTGGCTCGCAGGCTCCTTGTTTACAGCTGGAAGCTCTGGCATACAGACTCTGTTCCCTGTTCAATGCATTGGCTCGCAGGCTCCTTGTTTTCAGCTGGAAGCACTGGCATACAGTCTCTGTCGCCTGTTCAATGCATTGGCTCGCAGGCTCCTTGTTTACAGCTGGAAGCTCTGGCATACAGGCTATGTTCCCTGTTCAATGCATTGGCTCGCAGGCTCCTTGTTTTCAGCTGGAAGCTCTGGCATACAGTCTCTGTCCCCTGTTCAATGCACTGGCTCGCAGACTCCTTGTTTACAGCTGGAAGCTCTGGCATACAGGCTATGTTCCCTGTTCAATGCATTGGCTCGCAGGCTCCTTGTGTACAGCTGGAAGCTCTGGCATACAGGCTCTGTTCCCTGTTCAATGCATTGGCTTGCAAGCTCCTTGTTTACAGCTGGAAGCACTGGCATACAGGCTCTGTTCCCTGTTGAATGCATTGGCTTGCAAGCTCCTTGTTTACAGCTGGAAGCTCTGGCATCCAGGCTCTGTTCCCTGTTCAATGCATTGGCTTGCAGGCTCCTTGTTTACAGCTGGAAGCTCTGGCATACAGGCTCTGTTCCCTGTTCAATGCATTGGCTCGCAGGCTCCTTGTTTTCAGCTCGTTCTTAGAGGTTTCTTGTGTCGTGTTGATCCCTCTGTGTTCTCCAGTCTCCCATGCAGCACTGCTTTTATGTTTAAATTGTGCACATATTGTAACAGGATGATGTTGTTGGTTGCTATTAGGAATACCCAAGCTCCAGTTTCCAGGTGTTGTGTTATCTGTTTTCCCTGGTTTGTTATGAAGCTACATTTCTACCCTTTCTAGTGACATTTCCGTCCAGGCTCGGCGGGTGAGGGGTCAGGCTGATAAGAGCTCCCGTTGTACTTTCACTAATCTTTCTGTGCCATACGGCGACTGTTTTGCTCGACGCCGCTGGTATGAAGCCTGAAAGCCGCATTCAGCATCTTATATACACATCTGACCTGCTATATTAGCTGCAAATGTAGAGGGGATGCTCTAATTTTTCATTTCTTCCTCAATATTTGACATTTGAATGTTGACAATATCTCTGACTGAATTCCTGCAGGTAAAGTGGGACATTGATCCCAATAACACCTGCAACATATTCTTAATATATCGTCCTCCCAATAACATTCCAGATTTCTGCTCACAGCTGTGTGAGTGGCTGTCTTTAGATTTGAAACCAGGTACTAAGAGTATTCTGCTAGGAGACTTAAACTTAGGTTTTGATGACCTGTCTGACCCACATGCTAAAACCTTCCAAACCTCAATGCAAAGGTTGGGCTTCACTCAGAGCATTCTGAAGCCCACACATGATGCGGGCAGGATTCTGGACTGGGTAGTTATGCATGGGGTGCAAGCGGAGAAAGTGGAGGTCATACCGTGCCCATGGTCATATAATCTAGCCATACATTTTCTAATAACTCCACCATTGCATGGGAAGAAAAGTAGAGAGGCCCCCAAGAAAGCCAGGTGCCGTAACCTGCACATGCTTACCCCCTGCCTCCTTGCATCCTTTCTTTGAAGCCATTCTCGAGGCCCTTGATAGCTTTGAGTCGTCCACTGAGCTGGTATCAGTCTATGATGATATTATAACAGAGGCAGTTAACACTCTAGCCCCATTAAAGAAAAGACTGGTTAAATCCCAGCCCTCAAAACCGTGGTATAGTCCAGAAATTCAAACATTAAAGTGCAAGAGAAAACTTGCACTCAAGAGCTGGAGAACGTCATCATCACTGGTGGATAAAGCTAGATGCTCTGAAGCAGCCAAATCCTACAAACTCGCAATTCAGGAGGCAAAGAAATGATTCTATGCACGAAGAATCAAGGACGCAGCGTCAAGCTCCAAAGAGCTGTTCAAAGTTCTCAGCCAGCTGGAAGATCCATGCCCTGTCATCTCGCCAGTGATCTCCAGAACTCCCTGAGGCAAAAGATTGCTAATATCAAGCCTTGTGTCACCCATGATCCACCCACCATAGCCAGATCAGAACAATCACTCTCATCTCAACCTCTCTTCAGGTTCAGTGAAATATCAGAGCCCAACATCCTCGAACTACTGGTGAAAACTAAACCTACAATCTGCAAGGGTGACATCTGTCCAGCTACCATTGTCAAATCATATGCAGTGATGTTGGGGCCGCTTATCACAAAATGTATCAATCTCTCCTTTGGGGAAAATACTGTCCCAAGCTCCCTTAAACAGGCCTGGATCCCAACATACCCAGCAACTATCGCCCAAGTACTAACTCACACTTTCTTTAAAAGAATTCTTGATAAGGTGGCGTATCAAGAAATTCATACATGCCTAGATTTACCTAACATCCTTGGCTTCAACCAATCTGGTTTCAGAAGCAATCGCAGCACAGAAACCTCTGTCCTAGACCTGAAAACATCCATTCTTCAGCATGCGGACAAAGGTAAAGCATCTCTTTTGAAGCTATTAGATCTGACCGCGGCCTTTGACCTTGTTGATCAGACCATTCCCGGCTCCAGGCTACAAGACACTGCCCATTTCTCTAGCGAGGCGGCTAGTGGGGTCCTGTCCTTTCTCTCCAATCGGATGGAGAGAGTCCTTTTTGAAGACTCTATGGCAGAGGGGCTATGTTCTGGAGCGTGGGGTGCCCCAAGGCTCCTGTGCGTCCCCAACGCTCTAACATTTTTACTCTCCCTCTCTTCAGCTGCCTGGATGCGGAAGGCGTTGGGTATGCAACTATCCGGATGACACTCAGTGTCTCTTTCTCCTCTCTGGCAACCATGAGCTTGATTCAGAGGCCATTATTAATCGCTCCAATTGCATTCGTCAATGGATGACTATTAATGGCCTGGTACTCAACAATGGAAAGACAGAGATTATGTTGGTAGGCACCGCTTCAAAACTGTGTAAATTTGATCCTGCGGATGCCACCTTTTTAATCTCCGACGGCCTCCTAACAACACTCCCGAAAGTCAAAACATTGGGTTTGATACTGGATTCTGAGCTTACAATGAAAGCGCATGTCAGCAGCCTCGTGTCACGCGCGACCTTTTATGTCAAGCTATTGGTACAAGCAAGACCATTTCTTGATATGGTGGACAGCGCAACACTGGCCCGTGCAATTATCGACTCTCGCCTTGACTACTGTGCCGGCCTTTTTGGGGGCATTGGAAAGACTGAGATCAGTCGGCGACAGGTGGTCCAAAATAATGCAGCCAGGGCGGTGACTGGTCTTTGCAGAACAGAACATGTGTCTGCAGGAAGAAGGTCACTTCACTGGCTGCCAGTACAGAAGCGGATTCTATTCAGGACACTGTGCATTACGCATGCACGTCTCTACGGGAAAAGCCCGGCCTATCTAACCAAAAGGATTAGGTGGCTGCGGTTAAGCGAGCACTATGAAACAACAACACAGGTTTGTTGGAAATTCCTGCTGCTAAGCTCTCCCACATACGAAATAGCTGCTTCTCAGTGGCCGCACCCTGGCTATGAAATGCCCTTCCGCCGTATCCCAGACTTTGTTGGACAGTTTCCATTTTTAAGGGTTGGCTGAAGACCCTTCTGTTTGAATAAACTCGTTATATTGCTTCGGACTCTCTGGCCTGATTGATACGTTTTGCTTAGTGTTGTCTGTCTTGTCCCCGCGCTTCTATGCCCCCGGGCGTCGTTCCAGGGCGTCGTTCCAGCGCGTTACAAATAAATATGTAAATGTGTTGGTACAAATATCTAGTATAAGGTTCCCCTTTCATTGTTGTTAATTCCAGAGTGAGAGATAGCTTGGATCCCTAAACTCCAGCCTTGTGCCCAGGGACATCCGCAGCTCCCCTTCACCATAAAGAGGCTGGGTCGGTGTTTAAGTGTAGCATCTGCGATAGGATTTGGGGATCTCTCTGCGGGTTCAAGGTGGTCAGAGTCACATGGGCAAGAACCTACCATGTCTTTCCTGATGGTTTCTTGTTCGTGCTCTTCTTCATTCTGTCTTTCACCTGTTCCTTTGTCTTTTGCCTCGGCTCTACTAGCTGTATGCGTGTCTCCTCGTCCTGTGCTCTCTACAGCTTCCAGCCGGCTCCAGTCACGTACTCCAGTCCTGTTCTTATCTAAGTCCAGTCCACAGGCATTGTCCAGTCTTGTTATACCACCCTGCCCACTGCTTTGCTGCTCTGCCAGCAGTGACTATCATTCCTCCTAGACTCCATTGTGGGTCCTGATAGGCCTGTGTCCTTGTTGCGTCACCTCCAGAACGCAGATCATGACCCGCTCAAGCACCAAAAGTAGATCCCACGCAGCAGGAAAGCACTGGGATCCCAAGGATCTGATCTGTGGAACAGAATCCCCCCAGGTCAGCAACAGGGAAAAGGCGGTGCATTCCAGAAGATGGCTCAGAAGAGAACCCCTAAAAGAAGCGTTTGGGAAGTGTTACTTGCTGCTGGAAACCAGAGATGACTGGTTTATCACATAGACCTGAGCCCTGAGAAACTCCCTGGAAGGTGGTGTCTCACTACTGAGGATGGAATGGATCTCACCCCGGTCACATGTACCCAAGGCCTCGACCCCGTCTCGGAATGCTATGCCCCTGATCAGGGACGTCATTTCACCAAAATGCCAGGGGTAGTGGACGTGACATCACACGATCCTTGACCTCTGATGACATCACAGGAAGTTGACCCCACCCCAGACTGACAGCATGGGAACTGATGGTACACGACCTTTCACCCCTTGACAAAACAGGAAGTGGCATCACATAGCATTGTTGCCAAGTACACTACGAAAAATATGGTTATGATATCACTTTAACGTGATATACATTTCATGCAAGAAAGTATCAGCATATGTATCATTAATATCAGTTTGTATAGGCCAATATTACCAAATTATTATGAATGCAAGCAGACCTCCAAGGCCAAATGATAATGATGTGTTATTATATAGCACTTAAGGTTAAGCACTTTATATAGAACAAATATACATTCAATATCACCCAATCTGTGCTGGTACTCATTTATCAACGTCAGAAGGATGAAAGGTTGAGTTGGCCTTGCCAGGATCTGAACATGCAACCTGCAGATCACACATACATTGCAGCAGCGAGCGCTCACCCCCACTGAGCTATCTTACCGACTATAGCTACCTTACCATCTATAGTAAAATGAGCAATTACATGTCTGAATGTTCTCCAAGTCAGAAAGCAAATTACACTCTGTATTGGATAACATTAAACTGTTAACTGAGATTTAACAGCAGGCCAGTTCACCTGCAGGTCTGGTGCAAAGTTGGCCACATGTGAAGCCTGCGTGGATCTACTTTTCAGACTTCAGAGGTTGGCAAAATACATACCATTGGGAGGGTTCATAACTGTGTATTAAACAATTTAGAGTAGCGCAGGGAAAGCAGCGCACTCACACAGCATCTCGTACTCTGGGCACTTGTTACCGCAAACATGCAAACAAACATCCTGAACAGCATGCCAGGGAGATGGGAAAGATAGACAATACAACACATCATTATTTTTGGCACAATTAAATCAAGGGCCACTTGTTGTGCTATGGTCAAACATTTCTACACTGTACACAAGCTTTTAGGCACAGGGATTTTGTCAGGGGACAGAGGACACAGGGATGGAATGTCTTGTGATGATTGTAACAGAGACAATGGCATAAAAAAACAGGCTATAACTGCAACTTGCGAAAAGCAAGATACATAGTCTGAAATGGATGCTTATTCTACTCTAAATGCTTTTTGGAAGTTTTTGTCTGCATTGGGAATTTGAGTTGTTTAAGAACAGACTAAATCAGTAACTCACCAGCCTGAAGTGTGCCTAAAATAAACCTTTAATGAGTCTAGCAATTATTGTATAAAATTCCCGAAAGACACATTTATTTGTTATTCCTATTCATTCTTATGTAGGGTGACTGCTCAAAGTGTTACACTTGTGGAACCCCCTTTTTTTATATAGGGGTAGCAAGGGAGAACAAAGGGGTAGCAAGGGAGACCTCGGGGGTCGCAGGTGGGACCCCTGGTGACCCCCAAATGACCTCCAAACCCCTTAAACCCATGTGTGGTTCCTTCTCCTACGCGCATGCGCCCTGAGGCGAGAACAGTTCATTTGGAAGCAGCTCTTGTGTAAATAACTACAAATAAATGCATGTGTGCCCATCATGCAATTGTGTACCAGAAAGACGGCACAGATCGGTGCCGCAGGACTGGCGCAGTGCCTGATGCCACGTGCCGCTGCCACATTGTGAGGAATGGCAGTGCCACTTGCAATGCCAGAAGAAGGTGCGCTGGGCAGGCGGGGGAACGACCACAGCCGGGGACACTGTTTCCTGTTACTAAAGGGAAGCCATTCAGTGAGGCAGCCTTTCTGGTCACATTTAGCTGACTCTGAATTCGGAGACACGTCTTATAGCTGTTTGGTTTTTCAAATGATTTACTTGGGTGTGAATGCAGCCGAAACTATAACTGTTTGAGATCTTACAGACTTCATGCGATAAAGCCTCTTACTGTAAGCAGATAATTGAATTACAGAACCCGCTGTAAGAGTATCATTGTTTCCCTGGCAGTCGGCCCACTTGCCTCGTGACCTAGTGATCATTAAACAATTGCATCCCTTGTGTTAACTATCGGAACCATGTAACAGCCTTGGGGCTCCATTACATATTTCGTGGTACGACACCATTCGCATATAAGAGATTGGATCGCACTAATAACGTGTTTAACACAACTCAAATGAGTTGCATTATTATTTAGCAGTCTCTGGCATTTGCCAAGTATCTGATGCTATAGCGTTCGCCCCCTCACTGTATTGTGTTAGTTGTTTGCTTTTTGTCTCCTGGTGAAGTCTCATTAGACAGGATTTGTATGAAACTGAAACATGTTGGCCTGTAGTCTGTGGTCATGTGTAGTCCTACATTTCTACAATGTCACAGACTTCCTGAAAATGAAGCAGTGCATTTAGTGAAGTTAATCACTAGTTCTATCTTGTCACGCACTCCAATTTAAAGAAAAATATACCATACAACTATCAATAAACAAAGTATATGGGGGCGTCACACTTTTATTTGTGCCATTTCTGAAGGGATACATCTACGCTTGTAATGTCACCAGTAGCAAATAATCTGTCTTATCTAAATTCTTGTCACATTATGGTAACTTAAACCTGTCCTTTCTACCTGCAAGGGCACACACCTGAAAGGTGATAGATTGTTTGCAGCCAACTGTCGGCTCCTTATATGGATCTTTGTCACATTTCAGGGTTTTAAAACAGTAATTTCTGCCTGCAAAAGCATCTGCCTGGATGGTGTTGGGTTAATTGCAGCTATCAAGCAGCTTCCGGTGTAAAAACATCTTAACCAACTGTTGCTTTAGCCACTTGATTAGTAGTATGCAGTACTCTGTTACTCATAATACATTACCCCGTGTTCCAGTACCCCCCACCCCAGCCACCCCGGCATTCCATAGACGGTTAATATGTTATGTAGCGTTAGGTGAAAGCTCTGTTGTTGCATTTTCTTGAACAGCGTCTGAGCCAGACTCCTCTCTGCTCTTCTGCATAATATCACAAACAGGAGAGGCCTGCCTACCCTTGTAGACACGCATTAGAGAGGCGATCTGTGTCTGCAATACCCCAGAAGGCATTGTTGGGAAGGAACCAGGGTCCTCCTAAACCCCCAAGCACTTTAGAGTTAGGCAAGACATCTTTAAGGCACTGTAATGGACTAGGAGGGAGGAGGGGCACTGGGAAGGCTCATATGCAAGCATAATCACATTCACATAGACATAGGCAAGCACTGAAGAAGGTAGTTATTGTCTACATATAAGACGCACTTAACTATTAGTTGGATAGATTCGTAATGTCAGATCCCAAGCATTTTAAAAAGCTTAGCTAGTGCTGTAAAGGAATCAAACTCCCCCTCCTCCCCAGAAGGAATGCAGCCTGTGGGATCTAAATAGACCACAGGCTTAGTGTGCTGTGTTCTTCACTATGGCCGAAGCACGGACTGACTCACAAGGTGTCCACTGTCCAACAAGGGTCCATGCAGGTTAAAAATAGGGCTTGCATGTTTTGTGCGACAAAGTGCAGAATGGGATCAATTATAAGTATAAAGTGTGGAGGAAACTACAGGACCCAGATAACGTGAGCAGGATGAGTGGAATATGGATAGAATGAATGAAACATGTTTATACATAGATAACAATATTTAGTTTTCCTTGGGCTAGGCCTCAAGGTTTGTAAAAGTCTGCAGAGCTGCAGTGTGTTTTTTCCTAGTTAGCAAAATGAAAGAAAGCATGAACTACAGTGTGTTTTTGCACAGCTAGCAAAATGTAGAACAGCATGCCCTGACAAAACTGCTGACAACGAAGAAAGAAGGCTTTGGAGCATCCCTATTAAGGAAGAAGGACGGATTTGGCTGAAGGCATGATCCAGCACCAGTGACATCACCACGGCAAGACAGGCCTTTATAAACCCCTGCCTGAAACCACTTTGGCAGGAAGGAACGAGAAGAGGGACAGGAGAAGACTGTTCAGGCAGCAGAGTCCTTTGCTACCATCCTCATTTGTAAGATTAAGGGCCTCATTACACGGTAGGTGCTAAAAAACGGGATTTACCGGCATGGCGCTATTAGCGTGTCCACCCTCACAGGAGACCGCCAATAGCGTACCATTACGAGTAAGCGGACACGCGCATAGGGCCATGCCGGTAAATGACCCTACCGCCATGCCGCAAAAGCACCTTACCGGGGCCGCCCAAAGTGCTGATAGCACCTCCGCCCTCACTGTACATGCTATTAGCGGTCACCGCTATTAGCGGTGACCGCTATTAGCATCGACCGTTAAATTGCGGAACTGGAAATAGCGTCATCGCACCGGAACGGGAAAGAGCATGGCGGCCCTCTTTAAAAACACAATCCATTGCCATCCTCTGCCCCCTGGACCATTTCGGAGTTGGGAGCTGTGTGAAATCCGTGACACCTGCATCATGCCCA
Organism: Ambystoma mexicanum; assembly: GCF_040938575.1. Classification (NCBI taxonomy): domain Eukaryota; kingdom Metazoa; phylum Chordata; class Amphibia; order Caudata; family Ambystomatidae; genus Ambystoma; species Ambystoma mexicanum. The sequence goes on from NC_090938.1 coordinate 842,529,819, forward strand.
AGGCCTTGAAGAAAACCTGTGACAGGCAGCGGAAGGAAAAGTATACTAACGAGGAACTGGTCATGTTGACACAGACCCTTGCAGAGCATGCAGAGGTAGTCTTTGCCAATGACATGCGCCGCGCCACCTTGCTGAAGAAGAAAGCCATCTGGGAGGAGGTGGCTGTCAAAGTCAGTGCCGTGGGCAGCAGCACGCGCACTGTGTGCGAATGCAGGAAGAGGTGGGACGACCTCAGGCTGCGGGTGAGGGGCATCCTGGCGGAGAACCACACCGCATTGCCAGTGCCGGTGGAGATGGCTCCCCAATACGCCTGAAGGAATGGGAGGAGACATGCGCCAACATGATTGCCACCGAAAGCATCGAGGGAGTGGGCAGCATTGAGGTCGGCGTGGCTACCACTTCCGATGGAGGTGAGTGTACACATGACAGGATGCGGTGTGAATGTACAGTCACCCCCATATGTGAGCACAGACCCCACTCATGCATGGACACACATCCACACATGCATCCATCCATCACCATGTCAGTGTCAGACCCAAACACACACACACATGCACACATCAGCAGAGACAGGTCCCAAACTCACCCATGCATGGATGAGGCACTGAACTGGCACATCACCTGCATCCACAGCTGCTAAGTCCCAATGGCCACAACTGCATGAACCCTGTGATTTACATTGAGTATATTGAAAGCAACCAATGCCATCCCCCTTCTCGTCCCTGACAGGCTCACATACAGATGGGGAGGATGCTGCTGATGCATCAAAGGCACCACCTACATCAAAGAAGCCAAGGGCACAGGAGCCGGAGGAAACCCCTGCAACATCCAGGGGCAAGGGGGGAAGGCCACACCTGAAGAGTGGCAGCCTACGTCACAGTGCCACTGCCAGGGCAGCAGTAGCTGCACCACCAACTGTGGCCCCACCACCGGAGGCAATCACACTGGCAACAATGCCAGACACCCAGGGCCCACCATCAGCTGCGGCAAGCTCTGCTGGTGAGGTAGACGCCACTGGCCCCCAGTCCGATCCAGAGGACACCCTAGTCCAGCACATGGAGATGCACACCCCAAGCCCCCCAGGAAGCCCAGAGCCCATGGCATCCCAGACCCCTGGTTCTGATGGGACTTACGAGGACACCAACCCTGCAATAATGTCACCCATGCTACCATCACCAGTTGCATTGGAGCCATCTGTGGGCACGGCATCCAATGCACGGTCACCCGGCACTGATCAGCAATTCACCGCCATCCTGCAGCGCCAACAGGAGCTGACCGTGCTGGATGGGCAGCATGTCACTGAGGCAGCAAATCTCACCGAGAAGATAGTCCAGACGGCGAGGCACTCCACTGAGCGCATGGACGCCAACACGGACAGGATATGCAATGAAATTGCAAGGCTTAGGGAGGTGCTTGTCCGCATGGCAGACACAATGGACCGCCACTTTCACCCACAAGGCCAGTCTGCCCCATCCTCGACTTCTGGGTCGACACAAACAAGCCCCCTCAGGCGCTCGATGCGAACCACCAGGCGCACGTCTGGCAACCCTCAAGACCCTTCCAAGGATAATTGCAATTAGGGGGTTAATGGGGATACCCCGGTGTGCATTGGCCATGGCAGAAATGCCAGAGACATGAGGGACTGTTGTGGGGGGTGGTGGGAAGGGTGTTATGGGTCTGTTGTGGGGGGTGGTGGGAAGGGTGTTATGGGTCTGTTGTGGGGGTGGTGGGAAGGGTGTTATGGGTCTGTTGGGGGGGTCGGAAGGGTGGTGGGATGTTGTGGGGCTTTCACTTCTTCACCTTTATGTTAGTCAATACACTGGTTTCTGATGAAAACACAGCCTTGGACATCTTCATTGTGTGTGTGTGTACTTCATTGGAGACAGGTTCCATTGCGTGCTCTGAGACATACACCAGTGCATTCCTCCCCATATCCATGTGACAGTACGAAAACATGTTCCGCAGATTGATTGGCTGATCAGATGCTGTCTCACAGCACGTGCCTCCTGGCCATCCCCTCTTGCAACACCTGTATCCCCTTCACCTCGGTCCTCATCAACATCATCATCCTCATCATGTGCTTCTATTCCAACGTCAGGGGGCAGTGGGCCATTCCGTCTGTCACACATATTGTGCAGCATGACACATGCCATGGTGATCTTGGCCACCTTCTCATGTCCATACAGGAGAGCAGCACCAGACCTGGTAATGCACATTCAACGTGACTTCAAAAGTCCAAAGGCCTGCTCGGTCACGATGCGGGTACGGGTATGTGCACGATTGATTACCTCCTCGTGCCTGTTCTGTGGTCTCCGTACAGGTGTGAGGAGCCAGGTTTTCAGGGGATAGGCCGCATCACCTGTATGGGGGGATGAATGGGGTCCTGTTACTGTTCACCTCAAGGGCGGCCTGTTCACATCACACAAATTGACATAGCATTGTGATGCAAGTGCTAAAATGAGCGCATACATGCAGATGGTCTGTGTGACAGCAACGTGCAAGTGTGTGGCCGACCCTGCAAGTAGAAATGGCACAATAATGCCTACAACAGTAATTTTTACATGTCCTGGGTGTGGTCAGGTCTTAGGTGTCCCTGGCCCAGGCAAATTTTGTAGCACACTGCTTGTGTACTGACATTCTGACACCAATGTTGCCATGCTGTGAAGCATCACTTCCGTGGTGCTATAGGTGTGTGGTTCAGTGCTATGTCTAGGGGTGTTCCCTTTACATGCATTCAAGGGTACATTGCTGGATTGATGCTGTGATGCGCTGATTCTGTATTACCATCTTGACGCCATGTTGCCGATTTGTGTAATATGTGGCGTGGCATGATGTGCAATGGGGATGGATGTGTAATATTTTGCAGCCTGCATTGTTCTCATAGTCGTGCACCTTCAAATTGCATGTGGATTCTTCTCAGGTACATCGTGGCCTTCCCTGAAGGACATTGGCGTACATCTGTATGTCCATTTTCCCTACGGACGCCAGTCAACACCCAGTTGGAGTATGTATCTCTCCCCCCCCCCATTCACACCCAGTTGGAGTATGTATCTCTCCCCCCCCATTCACACCCAGTTGGAGTATGTATCTCCCCCCCCCCATTCACACCCAGTTGGAGTATGTATCTCTCCCCCCCCATTCACACCCAGTTGGAGTATGTATCTCTCCCCCCCCATTCACACCCAGTTGGAGTATGTATCTCTCCCCCCCCAAATCACGCTGCCATGTGCTTGCCCTGCTACTCACCAAGTAGCCACGAACGTTGTCCCGTGTGTCGCTCCATGTAGCGTGGGATACTTGAGTCCCGCAGAACCATGGAATCATGTGTTGGTCCTGGGAATCTGGCACAGCAATGTGTGATTATCTTGTTGGCGTCACATACCATTTGGGCATTCATAGAGTGGAATTGCTTCCTGTTTCGGTAGACTACTTCATTGTGATGTGGGACCACCAATTCCGCATGGGTACAGTCGATGGCCCCAATGCAACTTGGAATGCCTGCCAGTGAATAGAAGCCAACTTTTGTGTTTGCAATCTCCTGGGCAGTCTGTGGCATGGATATGTGTTCAGGTGCATGCTTCAGGAGTGCATCGAGTACCTGGTTCAGCGTGCGTGAGGATACTGGTTGTGAGATGCCATGCATCTGTCCCACTGTATGCTGATAGGTGCCTGTGGGCAGGAAGTGGCGCACACTCACCACCTTCAGTAGCGGGGGGATGGCAGTTCTGATGTCTATGAGGCTCGCAATGTCGTCGTGGATCATGTCCACGATGCTGGTGATGGGAGCCCTGTTCAGACGGTACAGGGTGTGTATCTGCTCAGGGGTCAGGTTGAATGGACTGGCTCTGATCCTGGGTATTGGTGGGTGTCTCTGTGGTATGATTAGGTGGCGTTGTGGTGCCTGCTGTGCCTGTCTTGCCCTCCTCCTCCTCCTCCTCCTCCTCCTGCGTCTCCTTTGTGCTGCCTGTTGTTGTAGCAGCTGCGCTGCAATGAGGTCCTCCAGGCCATGTAATGCTGCCAGTATCGGAACCACCTTGGTGTGGGGAGGGGTGTGGGAAGGGGTGTGGTGTGCTCCTTTTGAGCTGCCACAGTCTCCATTGCCTTCACCTGTGCTGATTTGGTCCACCTGTGGCAGGTGGGAACACTGCTCATTTCCCTTAACGGGTGGTCCGCGATGCCTGTATTTGCACCATGGCGGTAAGGGGTTTGGGGGGATTTACCATGCCGCTATTAGCATGTGCACTGGCCTTGTGATGCTGTGCTAATAGCGGCATGGCGTAATTAACGGAATGGAGGGTCGCGCGCACGCGGCCTGCCCGCTATTAGTGGCACCGTAATTAGCGGTGCCGCTAATAGCGGTGTGCCGGGTCGTGATCCACATGGGGATTTAACATTACCGGTAATACATTACCGGTAACGTTAAATCAATACCGCCTTCCGTGTAATGAGGCCCTAAATGTATTATGCTTATAAGATCGCCTTTTTGCCTTATTTCCCTAGAGGGGTGTATTGATTCTGGTGTGAGAGTAATTAGGTACACCCTTACAAGAGGCGACTATACCGACGTGATCCCAGCTTTCCCCGTACCTTGAGGAGGCTCCAGGCCACTTCTCCAGAAAAGAGCCACACCCACCTACAGCGATAAAAAAACACGTGTTTCCTGAGCGGTTTTAGAAGGAGTCATTTTAATAGAAATCCTCTCTGCTCTCTGAAGCAGAGCGTGGCTCCAGAGAGAAGAACAGGCCGGTATTGGACCACGTAATGGAGAAACTTGTGTGAACACGCCCATGTAAGTAGACTCTTGTAAGAGATAACAAGAAGGAGACATGTGTGCATGACAGTATGTGATGTGTGAATGGATGGAGTACGAGGTCAATGACAGAGTGGATTGGACTTTTTGTGATGTGTTAAGGTATAGATTGAATAGAATTTCAGGTGATGTGTTACGGTATAGATTGACTAAGAGGTGGGTTATGTATTGAAATTGTCGCGTATTTCAGTTTTTCTACTTTTTATAATGGAAAAAGGGAGCCTCAGCATGTAAAGACTGGGAAGAAAGGGTGCCTCAGCCATAATAGTTTGAGAAGGTAGTGCCACGCGGAATTCTTTTATGACAATAAAATCAATGGGATCCTCAGCAAGTAAAAAAAGCTGAGAAGGTGGTACTATGAGGATATAAGAAAAAAATAAGTAGTGACTCAGTATAAGGAATGGGCCTGGATTTTAGTCAATTATTTTAGTATATTTTCTCTTGCTATCTTTTGTGGTAAAAAATAAGGAAGGTGGATGAGTGGTGGTGTGTGTGAAAAAGTAGGAAAAAAGGGGTGGGGTGAAAAAGAGGGTTGATCTGTATTTCTGTGTAACAAGCAGCAGCGTGCGCAGCATAGCAAAAGGGACGCACACAATATTAGTATGGGGGAAGAAACACCAATAAAACACATGCATAGGGCCATGCCACTATGCTGTGACAGGATAGAAAAATATCATAGACAATGGGTGTTGGAAACAAAGGAAGGAGGGATGTCCTGCTCCTGGCCAGAGCAGGGCTCCCATAACAGAAACACGCTAGAAAGAATGTCCATCTTTTTAGCAGCAAAATATAAGGGAAAGAAGTCATAAAAAACAAAAGAGATTTTAGATCTCTGGCGGTTATTTGAGGATATGGAAAATCAGGAAGATTAAAAAGAGAGCCAATGTAAGGGACTATACCCTGTAACGCCTAAACCTGCAGTGGGGTGTACAAACCCAGTCTATACGCCTCCATTGGACAACAGTATCGTCAGGATCAGCAACTGGGGGGGACTCAAGAGCTTCTGCACCTCCTCCTCCATATAACCCATCCACAAGCGCTGACATGCCCATAGCATCAATGTACCCAGGGGTTCACAAGCAGATATAAACAAGTTAAGAGCGTTGCAGGAAAGGTTGGTCTGGTTAAAAGAACCTGGAGAAGTACCACCAGAAATAAGGGGTGCAGAAAATAGGGGATTGGAAGTCAGGAGATTTTTTGGTTAGATTCAATCCTGGGGCAATAAGAAATGTTTGTGTAGAAAAAGATGATGGGGAGAGGGTATGGACGGTTCTGTCATGTTATGTTATGTTATTTTGCATTTATATAGCGCCTTATATACCATTGGTATGGTCTGAAGGCGCTGGTAGGTTGAACGCCCTTGGGAACCGAAGTTCAGATCAGTAGAGAGAGTAGAGAGGCAAAGGTGCGTGTGAGCACCGGGTATGTGTGCAGCTGGTGCGGAATTCATGTGGTAGCTGCTTCTTAGCGGTAGGTGTGGTGGTTGAGAGATCAGGAGTATGTGTTCGCTCTGGTCGGCTTTATCCAGAACGAGTGTGGCTGCGTTAGGCCTGAGGAGAACGCCTGGCTGGGGGTGTGAAACCAGCGATGTTTACTTAGAATGATGTGGAATGTGCGGCAGATGTTAGTATGAGAACAGTTATACCGAATGGTGTCATAGTATCTCTGTGTTCTAGTTGAGTGGTGGTGTAAAGAAGAGGGTAAGCGTGTGATGGGTTATATGTTCTTTCAAACGTTCCCTGCAGTCCAAACCATACTATATACGTCGCGCTAGGCACTTTCTCAATTCAACTTTATACAGGGAGGGTATTAGGCCTAATTCTAAAATCAACTTTGCACAGAGCGGTTATTAGGGAGATTGGTCGGTTCAGCCGGGCACGCTATTAGACTAATAGGATATTGGGCGCACTTCTAAATTCAACTTTCACATATGAGCTATTGGGAGCGCTTCTAAATTCAACTTCTGGATGCACTTCTAGATTCAACTTTACATATAAGCTATTGGGCACACTTCTAAATTCAACTTTCACGGAGAGGCTATTGGGCGCTGTTAGGGAGAATTCTCTGTTTAGGCTGAATTTCCTAACCTAGTGAGTCCCCCAGCAGCTTTGCTGGATTTCTGGAGTTTGTTTTTTCCATCCTGCCAAGAGTGAGACTCTTTTTCTCCCACTCTTGGACATGAATGTGTGTAATTCCTTTGAATGTCAATGTGTTCTATGGGCTATGGGGTCTTTTACCCCATAGGGTCTCATATGTTTTTCTATGTGTGTTACACCGCACCCTCCGTGCCATAGCACTGGGGCGTCCTAGCGGACCTCCACCATAGACTCCATACCCGGGGACTGACTACTGTCTCCCCGGGCATGTAAAGTCACCATTGGCTTTACTAGACCTAAATTTACTAACAGAACTAGTACAAACCATCCTATTGTTGTCGTACTAGTAGGGGTAATTCGATTACTCCTGGGTCTGTAATTCAAGGGGGCACTGACCCGTCCCCCCTCGTCGAGTTTTGGCTGGTGGCAGTGGAAACTACTTGTTATATTCGACCCCGAATATAACTTTATGGGATTCTTCCCATTGTTGGAGGTTAACACTTTTTCTCGTTAAATCTCTAACATACCACCGGTTTATTTATCTTAAATAAATCTATCGGCCGGTATTTTCTGCCAGAACTCGGTTTTTAAAATGGCGTCTGTGTTCGTCTCTGTGACTCCTAAACCAAAGGTTGAGCCCTTTGTTCCACTTTTGGTGGGCCTCTACACAGAAGCCCTCCAAAGTGGTGCCATTCTGTCTGGGTACCACAGGGGGTGTGGGAGGGGGTTTAGGCACCCTGGACTGAGTTGCCTTGCCAACTCAAGTTGCACTCTGGTGTGATTGGCCCAAGTGGTGAGCCACCCCGCTCACCACTTAGCGTGTTTTGATTGACAGCTAGGCTGAATGAATGGGGGTTTTCTGCATAAAAGCAGGGCTTTTGGGACTGGATCTTCAGAAGTCGCCACAGGACCTAAGAATCCGACGAGGGTAAAGCTGAGCCAACCTGCAACGACGACACCTCCGGTGGAGCCCTGCTGAACCGACTCACCACTTCCCGACGACAGAGGAGATCTCCCCGCCGGAGAGTCTCTTCCCCTGACTGGTGGGAACAACCAGTCCCCTTTGCTTTTTCTTCGTTCCAGGACGTAGTGGTCGAATTGCCCGTGCAGAGCACCCCGGCAACCGGATAGCCACTACCCCTGTACCGCGACCAAAAGGTGGTGCCTTGTGACGGAGCACTCCGCGGCTGGTCTCTTCCCTGGTGGTGCAACGATCTTCAATTTTCCTTTGACGACGAGATCATCTCTTCTCTTGGCAAAGACCCGACGTGCATCCACCACCAGGAACAACTGCCCCCGCCGGAGCTGTTTCTCCACAAACAAGGTACCATGTCCGCCTGGCTTCCCTTGTGTCGGTTAGTGTGAGGTGTCTGAATCCTCGCCTCTCCATTGGGTCGCCTCCAAGCTTTCTTAACTTTCCGTTCTGAACTGGTCCAATCTTTCTATAACAATTTGCGACAAAGACTCAAAGTGCATTTCCACTGTGATACTTTTTGGGACATATCGCCTTGCCTCTCTCCGAGTGGGCCTGGCCTCTTAACTTACGATCTACAGTAGACCCTGCCTTACTTGCCTTGCATTTGTTCGAAAAAGTGTTGGTACCTAGTTGATTTCATACCCTGCCTTTTCTCTCCCGTCCTAACGAATACTAGAGTGCCATCTAGGTTAAAGCATTCACCTCTGTCTGCAAATAAGTGGTGCCGTTGAACCTAGACTTGTCGAACCATTGTTAGGGGGATTGATTTTTCTTATAGTAATTGTGATTGAAGTTGTTGCCGTATTAGTGCCCGAGTGTTTTTCATAGATGTGTTTTTATAAATAAATAACTATATATCTTTACACCGAAGCCTTGTTCCGTGTTTGCTTGTTCTACTGTGTAAATTGCCCTATTTTGTATACTCCACATACTGCCTAACTCTTCTTGATGGAAGTCTGACTGCTCAGCCACAGCTACCAAGTGAATCTGTGTGGTGCAGACTGCTACCAAGTGGGTTTACTCCCAAACACCTGTAGTCCTAAATATTTTGCAGTGGTCCCAGAGGGAACTGCACAGGTTTCCGCCTAAGACTGGTGTACAGCGGTGGGATTTGTAACAGTTTAGCTTTTCAACACTTTAGGATAACTAACCACAAAGCTTAGCACTAAAAGCAACTTTCAAAAACATGTCTACTATGGAAGTTTACAGTCAAGAGTCCTTGTCAGGTGAAAATACCGAGAGTTTACGAGCCCTCTGTAGACAAGAGAATCTTTCTGTAAAAGGCAAGAAAGTGGAACTGATAGCGAGACTGCTGGCAAACCAAAGTCTGGGTACTGGTTCAGAGGAACCAACTTCCCCAGCAAATGTAGATAACAGTAATGGTGTTGATCTAAATCATAGTTCTGATGATAGCGATGAAGAGGCTGAAGAGGAAGGAGAGGCTAACGAAACTGTCTCCCCTACCCCTCTGTCTGCCTTACCAGCTGTACCTACTGGGCCTATAACAGGTCCCACATTAAGTCCTCAAGTCCTTGAACTAGGAAAAATGAAAATAGACTTGGAATTCAGAAGGATTACTGCTCAAACTGAACAGAAGCACCAAGAAATGCAACAAATTCTTAGGCTCCGAGAAATGGAGCTCAAGCATGAGTTAGAAATGAAAAAGTTGTCTGTCGAAACTGCTTCTGTCTCTGGCTCTTCTAGAAGCTCCAGCCCCAAAAGACCCCGGATGCCGAAGGAATTAATTGGTATGTATGAACCGAAGTTGGATGTATTGGATTGTTTGAGTTTGTTTGAGTACAATCATGGGCTCCAGAACATCACAGGTAACGAGTTGCTTACCTGGTTGTTCTCTAGGCTCCCCCCTGTTGCAACTGATGTGGTAATGGAGTTGGGGGAGGAGGATAGGAAAGAGTACGAAAGTGTGAAACTAGCTTTAATAGCTAGATTCGGGAAGACCCCTTCCCAGTATCTTAAGAGGTTTAGAACCCTCAAAAAGCATGATGGTACCCCTTGGGCTACCTGGATGAGTGAAGGGTTGAAAAACTTAGAGGGATGGATGAAGGGTTACAAAGTGAACACTTATGAGGGTATGAAGAATCTTTTTATGTTGGAGTCTATTTATGATGCCTGTTCTCCTGAGCTCAGACAGCACTTGGCTGATTCGAAGGAATTGGATTCCAAGAAGCTAGCTAAGGCTGCTGACTTGTGGGTTGCCAACAGGGCTACTCATAAGGATTCTGGGGCAACTCAGAAAAAGGATGAGGGAAAACAGCCTAAGAAAGACTCAAAAGAGAATTCGAATAACTCAAATTCCAAAGAGGGCCCCAAACAAAACCAGAAGGGTAAGCCACCGGGAAAACCACAGCAGAATAGTGTGTCTTCTGGTGCCAAACCGGTAAATGCTTTGTTTGTGGCTCGACTGACCACGTGAAAGGAGATCCCAGATGTAAGGGTAAACCTTCAGGGGTCCAGCTTATCTCCTTAGCCTTCGCTCCAGAGGAGGAAGTCCAAATGGCAAGTGGAAACTTTCTACTGCTGGCTGATGAACCCATTGGAGTCTCAGCCAGCGTTTCTTTAGTGTCTCTGGGGTTGTGGGAACAACAGAATTTAGACGTCTATAATTCTATCCCCGATAATACTAAAGAGTATTATAAGGACAGTGTCCAGGTGAATGGTCAGGAGACTCCTGCCATTAGGGACACTGGGGCCAGCATAACTGTGGTGGATAAATCGTTTTTTCAGGCTGAGGATGTTGCTAAGGCACCCAAACGCCTCACCAAGTTAGCTGGAGGGCCTGTGCAGATGCTTCCCCAATTACCAGTTCTCATCCAGTGTAACGACATGACTGTGAAGATCCCTGTCAGCATACAGAGTGAGGTACCAGGACGCGTTCTGTTGGGTAACGATTTGAAAACTCTCGGAGTTGTATCGCATACCCCCAGACCTCCTAGTAAACGGTTACAGGAGCTAACCTGACCTGCAAGAGAGAGGACCATGCGCGGTACTCTCCAGGAGATGATGAAGAAAGAAATCACTCCTGCTCCACTGGAATTGTCGGCCGCTGTCTCAAAGAAATCAGAAGCGAAAGGGAAACCTAAGACTTCTACCCCGAAACCAGCCGCCAGCATTCCAGTGCAGCCAAAAAGGACTTCCCCGCGGTTGTCCAAAGTTACACCCGTAACTCCACCTCCAGCTGAGGCTGAGAGGGAGGTGCAACCCTGTGTGGTAGAATTAGACTCTGACGAAGAGCTATTGGAAGGCCAGGAACTCATTGGAGATCTGGATCCTGTTGACCATCCTGAGCTGCAGTCTTTACTGGCAGAAGGTGTACCCAGCAGGGCAGACTTCAGTAAGGGACAGAGAGAATGTCCAACTCTGGAAGGTCTTTGCCACCAGGCAGAAGCTCAGGCTGAAGGGCAAGAGCCTGGGAAATACAGGTTGCACTGGGAAGATGGCCTCTTCAACAGTGAACCGACCGAGTCTGCACCTGGAGACTACAAACGACTTGTAGTACCCCAAGAGAACAGACCACAGTTCTTGCAGTTAGCCCACGAGATTCCTTTGGCTGGTCACTTGAGTTTCAAGAAGACTAAGGAAAGGCTCTCTCTCTACTTTTATTGGCCGAAGATGGGGGCCGAAGTAGAAAAACACTGCAGGAGCTGCCACACCTGCCAGACCTCTGGTAAGGTTGGCTCCAAGAATGTGGCACCTTTAGTGCCTCTCCCAGTCGTGGGAGTCCCATTTGAGAGAGTAGGGATTGACATTGTTGGTCCCCTTGATCCTCCAACCTCCTCAGGCAACAGGTTTATACTTGTTGTAGTAGACCATGCTACTAGGTATCCTGAGGCAATTCCTATGAGGACTGTTATAACTCCGGCTGTGGCTAAGGCCCTCCTTGGTATCTTCACCAGGGTCGGGTTTCCTAAGGAAGTAATCTCTGACAGGGGGGGTCAAACTTTATGTCCCACTATATGAAAGCCATGTGGAAAACATGTGGAGTTACTTACAAGTTCTCAACGGCTTACCACCCACAAACCAATGGGTTGGTAGAACGGTTCAACCGAACCATGAAGAGCATGATCGGTGCTTTAGAGGAACCTCTTAAGCGTAAGTGGGACCTTCTACTGCCATGCCTTCTATTTGCTTATAGAGAAGTCCCTCAGGAGGGAGTAGGTTATTCTCCCTTCGAGCTTCTCTATGGTCATCCCGTCAGAGGTCCATTGGCCCTGATTAAGGAGGGGTTGGAGAGTGCTCCTTCCCCCAAGCCAGTCAGAGTGACTGACTACGTGATAGGTCTCCGTAGGAGAATGTCGCACATGATGACAGAAGCAAGCGATAACTTGAAAGCTGGACAAGCATTGGTCAAGCACTGGCACAATCAAAAGGCTAACATGGTTGAGTTCACTCAAGACCAGCTCGTTCTTGTTATGATCCCAACAAGGCAGAGAGCCTTGCAAGACAAATGGATGGGACCCTTCAGAGTTGTGGGTAAACTCGGAGAGGTCAACTATCTGGTGGACTTGGGCAATCCCAAGGAGGCTCCGACAGTCTTCCACACCAACCGACTCAAAGCGTATGTCTCAAGACCTGATGTAGGAGCGTTGCTTCTAGCATCATCCGAGTAAGAAGAAGAGAGTGAAGCTCTTCCAGATCTCCTCAGAGGCTTACCTTTAGACAAAAAAATGCAAGGAGTAAACCTCTCTTCAAATCTGACACATCGCAACAAGAAGAGTGCAAATCTATGTTGAATCAGTTTGCCTCCCTGTTCTCGCTTTCGCCAGGCTTGACCCCTTGGGGCCAACATGACATACTCACTGGTGACTGTCTGCCAGTCAAAAGCAGAGGATACCGAATGTCAGAAAACGTACGAACCCACATCAAAGGGGAGGTCAGCAAGATGCTCGATCTCAGGGTAATAGAGCCCTCTACTAGTCCATGGTCTAGCCCAGTTGTGTTAGTACCAAAGGCCGGATCTAAAGAACTTAGATTCTGCATGGATTATAGAGCTCTTAATGCAGTCACCAAGACTGATGCCCACCCTTTGCCAAGAACAGATGAGTTGGTGGACAAACTTGGCGCAGCCAAGTTCCTCAGCACATTTCACTTGACGTCAGGTTATTGGCAAATAGCCTTGACAGACCATGCCAAGGAGAAAACTGCATTTTCTACCCCCGTTGGCTTATACCAGTTTAAGGTAATGCCTTTCGGATTAAAGAATGCACCTGCTACATTTCAACGGATGGTAAACCAGGTTCTGAATGGGATGGAGGACTTCTGCATGGCATACTTGGATGACATAGCTGACATAGCAGTGTTCAGCAATTCCTGGGAAGAGCATGTAACCCACCTGAGAGATGTTTTGCAGGCTCTTGGACGAGCCAATCTGACCATAAAGGCGAGTAAATGCCAAATTGGACAGAGTAAGGTAGTCTACCTTGGACATGAGGTAGGAGGTGGAGAAATAAGGCCTTTGCTCAGTAAGATTGAAGCTGTGCAAAATTGGACAACACCTACTACTCAGACCCAAGTGAGAGCCTTCCTAGGCCTCACCGGGTATTACAGGAATTTCATCGAGAACTATGGGACCATAGCTTCTCCACTGAATGTCATCTCCTCGCCCAAATTTCCTAAAAAGGTTAGATGGAACGAGGAGTGCAATCAGGCTTTTGAAAACCTGAAAAAGGCTCTTTGCCAAGCCCCAGTACTCAGAGCTCCTGATTACCGCCAAACTTTCATTGTGCAGACAGATGCTTCAAATGTAGGAATAGGTGCCGTACTCAGTTAACTGGATGGGAAAGGTAGGGAGCACCCCGTTTGCTTCATCAGCCGCAAGCTGAAGGATCCTGAAACAAGGTGGGCAACAATCGAAAGAGAGTGCTTTGCTATCGTGTGGGCTCTGAAGAAGTTTATGCCATACTTGTATGGGTCTACTTTTGTCATTCAGACTGACCACCAACCCTTGAGATGGTTAATGCAAATGAAAGGGGAAAACCCAAAACTACTGAGATGGTCGATCTGCCTGCAAGGGTTTGATTTCACCATTGAGCACAGGTCAGGGTGTCACCACCAAAATGCTGATGGTCTCTCTAGGATGTATGTCATCGACTAGAGGTATGAGATTCATCCAGGAGTGGATTAAATCCTCCTGTCCCTTAGTCTGGTGGGGGGGGGGTGAGTGTTAGGGAGAATTCTCTGTTTAGGCTGAATTTCCTAACCTAGTGAGTCCCCCAGCAGCTTTGCTGGATTTCTGGAGTTTGTTTTTTCCATCCTGCCAAGAGTGAGACTCTTTTTCTCCCACTCTTGGACATGAATGTGTGTAATTCCTTTGAATGTCAATGTGTTCTATGGGCTATGGGGTCTTTTACCCCATAGGGTCTCAAATGTTTTTCTATGTGTGTTACACCGCACCCTCCGTGCCGTAGCACTGGGGCGTCCTAGCGGACCTCCGCCATAGACTCCATACCCGGGGACTGACTACTGTCGCCCCAGGCATGTAAAGTCACCATTGGCTTTATTAGACTTAAATTTACTAACAGAACTAGTACAAACCATCCTATTGTGGACGTACTAGTAGGGGTAATTCGATTACTCCTGGGTCTGTTATTCGAGGGGGCACTGTCCCGTCCCCCCTCGTCGAGTTTTGGCTGGTGGCAGTGGAAACTACTTGTTATATTCGACCCCGAATATAACTCTATGGGATTCTTCCCATTGTTGGAGGTTAACACTTTTTCTCGTTAAATCTCTAACATACCACCGGTTTATTTATCTTAAATAAATCTATTAGCCGGTATTTTCTGCCAGAACTCGGTTTTTAAAATGGCCTCTGTGTTCGTCTCTGTGACTCCTAAACCAAAGGTTGAGCCCTTTGTTCCACTTTTGGCGGGCCTCTACACAGAGGCCCTCCAAAGTGGTGCCATTCTGTCTGGGTACCACAGGGGGTGTGGGAGGGGGTTTAGGCACCCTGGACTGAGTTGCCTTGCCAACTCAAGTCGCACTCTGGTGTGATTGGCCCAAGTGGTGAGCCACCCCGCTCACCACTTAGCGTGTTTTGATTGACAGCTAGGCTGAATGAATGTGGGTTTTCTGCATAAAAGCAGGGCTTTTGGGACTGGATCTTCAGAAGTTGCCACAGGACCTAAGAATCCGACGAGGGTAAAGCTGAGCCGACCTGCAACGACGACACCTCCGGTGGAGCCCTGCTGAACCGACTCACCACTTCCCGACGACAGAGGAGATCTCCCCGCCGGAGAGTCTCTTCCCCTGACTGGTGGGAACAACCAGTCCCCTTTGCTTTTTCTTCGTTCCAGGACGTAGTGGTCGAATTGCCCGTGCAGAGCACCCCGGCAACCGGATAGCCACTACCCCTGTCCGGCGACCAAAAGGTGGTGCCTTGTGATGGAGCACTCCGCGGCTGGTCTCTTCCCTGGTGGTGCAACGATCTTCAACTCTCCTTCGACGACGAGATCATCTCTTCTCTTGGCAAAGACCCGACGTGCATCCACCACCAGGAACAACTGCCCCCACCGGAGCTGTTTCTCCACAAACAAGGTACTGTGTCCGCCTGGCTTCCCGTGTGTCGGTTAGTGTGAGGTGTCTGAATCCTCGCCTCTCCATTGGGTCACCTCCAAGCTTTCTTAACTTTCCGTTCTGAACTGGTCCAATCTTTCTATAACAATTTGCGACAAAGACTCGAAGTGCATTTCCACTGTGATACTTTTTGGGACATATCGCCTTGCCTCTCTCCGAGTGGGCCTGGCCTCTGAACTTACGATCTACAGTAGACCCTGCCTTACTTGCCTTGCATTTGTTAGAAAAAGTGTTGGTACCGAGTTGATTTCATACCCTGCCTTTTCTCTCCCGTCCTAACGAATACTAGAGTGCCATCTAGGTTAAAGCATTCACCTCTGTCTGCAAATAAGTGGTGCCGTTGAACCTAGACTTGTCGAACCATTGTTAGGGGGATTGATTTTTCTTATAGTAATTGTGATTGAAGTTGTTTGCCGTATTAGTGCCCGAGTGTTTTTCATAGATGTGTTTTTATAAATAAATAACTATATATCTTTACACCGAAGCCTTGTTCCGTGTTTGCTTATTCTACTGTGTAAATTGCCCTATTTTGTATACTCCACATACTGCCTAACTCTTCTTGAGGGAAGTCTGACTGCTCAGCCACAGCTACCAAGTGAATCTGTGTGGTGCAGACTGCTACCAAGTGGCTTTACTGCCAAACACCTGTAGTCCTAAACCTTTTACAGTGGTCCCAGAGGGAACTGCACAGATTTCCGCCTAACAGGTGCACTTCCAAATTCAACTTTTACATATGAGCTATTGGGAGCGCTTCTAAATTCAACTTTCACAGGGAGGCTATTGGGCGCACTTCTAAATTCAACTCTGCATAGAGAGGGTATTAGGCACACTTCTAAATTTAACTTTCACAGAGAGGCTATTGGGCACACTTCCAAATTCAGCTTTCATGGAGAGGCTATTGGGCACACTTCTAAATTCAACTTTCACAGAGAGGCTATTGGGCACACTTCTAAATTCAACTTTGCATAGAGAAGATATTAGACACACTTCTAAATTCAAATTTCACAGAGAGGCTATTGGGCACACTTCTTAATTCAGCTTTCACAAAGAGGCTATTGGGCACACTTCTAAATTCAACTTTCACAGAGAGGCTATTGGGCACGCTTCTAAATTCAACTTTGCATAGAGAGGATATTAGGCACACTTCTAAATTCAGCTTTCACAAAGAGGCTATTGGGCACACTTCTAAATTCAACTTTGCATAGAGAGGATATTAGGCACACTTCTAAATTCAACTTTCACATATGAGAACCCATTTACGTTTATTCTTAAGTTACAGGAAATGTGGAGAGTGGAGACAGGAGGGCAATGGGACCATTTGGTACAATTTTTCTACTTTATCGTAAAGAGGGGATTACCAAAAGAGGTCCAGAAGACACTAGATAAAATTGTGAGAGTTTAAGACAAATGGTGGGTGGAGATACATAGTATAATAGTCCACCATTGTAAGAGAATCAAGGAGCAGGACAGGGCGACCACACAGAAGCAGCAAAACAAACGAGGCAAAACAAGTGGAAAAGAAACTAAATACGGTTGTCATCCAAGCGCCGGTGACGACACCAGCTCAGGGGGAAAGGACAAGAGATACACAACAGATTGTGAATGCCACAATTGTAACACTATGGGCCGAAGAAGGACAGGGACAATGGGGTGGGGCGAGACAGTACCCCAACCCACAGTGGCAGTATGGAGGAGCACCAAGGGGAAGAGTGGGATTTCAAGGAGCAAGGGCAGGAGGGTTTGGGGGGATAGGGCCCCGGGGAGGAGGATTGGGAACATCACAGTGCTGGTATTGCTGGAGGTGGGGGCATTTGGCAAGGGAATGTAGGAACAGGCCCGGGATGGGATTTAATTATGGAACATCACCTCCAGGGCAGGGATTCCAAGGGCCTCAAGGAATGGGACACCCACAAATTCAGGCGAGGGGGTCAAAATCAGTTCCCTCTGGGGCTTACAGGCAAGGGCAACGTGAGCAACAACCACAGCAGGGTGAGGGAGCACAGTTTAACAGGATGGCAGGCGGAACAGGTGCCCCGTTCCAAGGATTTACGATGGCGGGGGCGGCCCTTTTTCATTCCCCGGGACGAATACATATTCTGATTAGGACAGCCAACAGAGAGCACTTGCATGTCTAATCCTATAGACAACCGTAAACGCTGAAGAGGGACCCTTGGTGGAGGCGGAAATAGGAAACAAGCAATTTATATTTATGGTAGATTCAGGTGCAACTAAATCATGCATTATGGAGGGGAACCTTCCAATATCAGGTAAAACTCTTGACACGCAGGGATTCTCTGGGGCTATTTCTACGGTTCCATACACTGAGGAGCTGGATATAAAAGTGGAAGGAAAGGTAGTACGAGCCCCCTTAATATATTCAGAGAGTTCCCTGTTAACTTGGTGGGTAGGGATCTGCTCGGTAAACTAAATGTAACTATATCATTCACAGATCAAGGGGTAGTGTATTCCACTCCGGGGATGTGTGTAGCTCGAGCAATGGTAATAATCAATGCAATGTCAAGGGAGTCAGTAGTCTGTGGAGTTCCTGTGGTCCCGGACATATTCGTCTATGGCATCAAGGTACTAGCAAAAGCAGTGCCTTAAATTACTAACAAAATGTTGGCGAGTGCCGACAGATTTTATTTTCTGACCCATGGTGCCACCCGAGGTGGTGGTGGGAACAATATTGTCATTAGATGTGCAAGGACTAGTAGTGTCAGACAAAAGAGTAGTCCTGATTGGAACAGATCAGGACGGGTGCGAGTGGCGTAAATCCAACAGTAAAATTGAAGGAAATGACTGATGAGAAGTTATTTGAGGGCAGTGAGCAAAATGGGGAGATCATTTTGGAAATATGCATCCCCTGTGATTTCATGCTGCAGTATAGGTAGGTACAGTGCCCCCTGATGGCAGTGGTGATCCCGTCTTTATTTTTTGAGGAGGACATGCGATATGTGCCAGCACAATTATGGACTGTTAATCTGCATGAAGTTGGGTTACTGAGAGATGTGACCCCAGTACAGATTATATTGAAGTTGGGAGCAGTACTCCCGAGGGTGCAGCAGTACCCATTGTCAAGGGAAGCAGAGGAAGGGATAAAAGGCACTATTCAGGCTCTATTAGAGCAAGGGGGCGTCGTCCCATCCACGTTCCCATGTAATACAGCCATATACCCAGTCAAGAAAGCAACAGGGGGTATTTAGAGGATGATCCAGGATCTACGTCCTCTTAATGACGTGATGCAGAAGGAGTTTCCGGTAGTTCCAAATACTGTGACAATCCTATGTAGCATTCCCAAGACGACGACGTACTTCACATTGGTGGATCTGAAGAATGCGTTCTTCTCAATCCCACTGCACCCTAATTCATGGTATCATGCTGTCATGGTCATGAAGTCAGGGGCACAGGCATGCAGGGGTCGCATGCACAGGAGACCTGGGTGGACACTGTCCTGGCGCCTTTGGCGCCAGACTCATGAAAAAAAGTAAACAAGAACATCCATTTAACACTAAAAAACTTTTATTATGGACATGGCACTTCAGATGCATTAACCTTGAACATTCCATCCATTAAGCAGGATGCATTAACCTTGAACATTCCATCCATTAAGCAGCCCCAAGTGTATTCTTGGGTGTGGCCGCTAGTGGATTGCCTTTGCACGTGCTCACTCTCTAGGAGTGTCAGGGTGTGGCTGGTAAGCCGCCCTAATGGGCGTGCCCACTATCTCAGCTATATAAACTGCCCCGATCCTCAAGACAGACGCTTTGCGTTATTCTGCACTTGCAAGCAGCATAACGCTCACCGTCGCCTGAGATCAGACCTACCTTTGAAGATCCTGCTTCCTGGACATTCTGCTTCCTGCCAGCATACTTACCAACTGGGGGAAGCTGTTCTTACCTGTACATCTCTTCGGCGAACCACGTATTCATCTTTACACTTTCCGTAACGCCAAAATCTTCATCTTGACACCGCAGCACGACATGCTCCATCGTCGACAGCAGCACCTGCAAGGAAAAACAGAAGGCAAGGTTAGACATCAAAAAAACAGTCAGTTTAAGGTTGCGCTTTGCCATACTTCGCGCTTATCCTTAAACCATCACTTACCTGCTGTCGAACATTGAGGTAGCATCCATCTTCCATCCTGCCGCGTCTCGCGTCTCACAGCTGCATTGAGGCCGCATTTCCATCTAAGGGAAGAAAACAGAAGAGAGACATTATTGCGGGCATAAATAGGAGCAACATACAAAGACATTAAACAGAACGAACAGCATCACAAGAGCACAAGAAAGACTTACCAATCATAAGGAGAAGCATAGTCGCAGCTGGACTGGACTAATCCTTATCAGGGATCAGTGAAGGAACTAGATCCCATTCGACGCACCCATGCCAGAAGTAGCAGGACGGAGAGCTTATCTTCCATAATTCAAATGTGAGCTTTATGGGCTGGCGTATGCTCACAGAAACCGTACTTTGTGGTGAAGGGTTCGAGAGGTACAACAATCACAGATTGGTGCACTCACACACTGTTATCTCCACGCAAGAGCAGTATCACCACGTACCACCGCTCACAGCTTTTCTACTGAGGGAGAGGCCTGAAGGGGGTGATTCAAGTTCAGGGAGGGCTACAACCGTGCCCCAACACCTCCGCAGAGACCAGTTGAGCGTAACAGAACATGAAGCCTCTTTATGGAAACTTCAGAAACAGATCAGTTAGCCCTCTTACTAGGGGAATTACGGACTGAAGTACATGCTTCAAGACAAGAAACCAACGCATTACGGAGGGATCTTATTGTAACTCAAGAAAAAACTGACGAATTGACAAGACAAATGCTACAAGCACAAGCAGGACAGGTTCCACTGCCTGGAGTCACCCATTCTTCTCATTCTTCCACACCACAACAATCAACACCAATCAGGTGGTTCTTCCAGGAGCAGTGCCTCTAGCCCCTCCTGAACTCTTCATCGGCAACCCAAACAAGTTCGCTGTATTTATGAACCAATGTCACTTTCATTTCTTGTGCAGACCAGGAGCCTTTCCTATTGACCAAGCCAAAGTGGCGTTCATACTCTTGTATTTAGGAGGTAGTGCGGTGGACTGGTCTATACATTTGGTAAATCAAGATGACCCCGAGCTTATCTTCCATAATTCACAGGTGAGCTTTTTGGCCCGGCGTATGCTCACAGAAACCGTACTTTGGGGTGAAGGGTTCGAGAGGTACAACAATCACAGATTGGCGCACTCACACACTGTTATCTCCATGCAGGAGCAGTATCACCACGTACCACCGCTCACAGATTTTCTACTGAGGGAGAGGCCTGAAGGGGGTGATTCAAGTTCAGGGAGGGCTGCAACCGTGCCCCAATGCCTCCGCAGAGACCAGGTGAGCGTAACACTCACTGCGTTTACGCATGGTCAATGGTGCTTCGAGCACATGAGATTGCCTCAAGGGTACTGTGAAAGTCTGAGTATTTTCAATAGAGTGCTGCATGCTGACTTGGGAAATATTCAGGTAACTAGCACGGTCATCCAGTATGTGGATGATCTGCTGTTATGTAGTGAAAATGAACAGCAGGAGGGATTATATTGCATTATTGCAATTGCTGGTTTGCAAAGGGTGCAAGGCAGATAAAAAGAAGCTACAATACTGCCAACAGGAATTACTATATTTGGGGCAACTTATCTCTGTAAACGGGGGAAAGAAATACTACCAGATAGGGCGGCAGCAGTATGTGCCACCCCTATGCCCAGTACTGTCAAGGAAATGCAGCAGTTTTTAGGCTTATGTAATTATCGTAGGGCATGGATCCTAGACTATGCAGCCTACACAAGGCCGCTGTTACAAAGTCTCAGAGAATCACAGAAGACAAAAAACAGTAAATTGGAATGGACTGAAGAAATGAATAGACAATTTGAGGACTTGAAAGAAGCTATTTGCACAGCACCTGTTTTAGCAACTCTGGATTATACACAGGAGTTTTATTTATTTTCCCACTCTGATGGATGGCTCATGACTGCAGTATTGACTCAAAAGAGCACAATGGGCCACAAGCCATTGTCTTATTAAAGTGGGACGCTCGACTCAGTCATGCAGGGACAGTTCGCGTGCGAACAAGCACTTGCAGCGTCTGCATTTGCAATAGAGAAAAGTTCTACTATTGTCATGGGGTGCTCTGTTACCTTGTTTGTGGAACATTCGCTATTTGCTATTTTGGAAAAGTCTAAATCGACCTTGACGACTCCGAGATCCTCTGCATATGAGATTATAATATCCAAACCTCATATTCATATACTAAGGTGGAGGACGGTGTATCCCACCACATTTTTGACAGAGGCATCCACTGATGATAATCTGATAACGCATGACTGTACTACATACAAAGGTGAGGAGGAGGGTAAATCTAAAGCTAGAGACAGCGTATTGATGGAAGGGGATATATTATATGTTGATGGGTCATCAACAATTGACCAGGAGACGGGACGGAGGCACACAGGGGTGGCAGTAGTGCGCGGTAAAGGGGACGAGCATAAAGTTCTGATCATGAAAAGATTACCTGTGCACTTTTCAGCTCAGGCAGTGGAACTCGTCGCTCTCATCGAGGCATTGAGAGCATCTCAAGAGCGGTGTGTCGCCATCGGCATATGTCACGACAACATTGCATGCAGGCCTGTTTTGGTGGAAGAGGAGAGGGTTTCGGAGGGCAGATGGCTCTCCAATGCAGCATGCAAGGCTGTTGGAAGAACTGATTGAAGCCTTATCATGGTCCTCCGCTGTGGCAGTGTCAAATACGCTGCCCATACTAATGCCATGGATTAAATCTCTAAGGGCAACACGGCTGCAGACCAGGTGACTAAGTTGGCAGCCTATCTCCCAGATACAATGTTAACAGAGTTTATAGTGACCACCCCTGTAGAAAGTGAGACCACAGTTCCGTACACAGCATTGCCCATATCACATCATAGATTTGCAAGGGAAAGAGCCTGAGGAGGAAAAGGAGCTATGGTTGCGGAGGGGATGCAAACAGTCTCCCACTGATTTATTGTAGAGGCAGGGGAGTTCTGGGAAGGTGGTGATGCCCCAAGAATTAATCTCTGTGGCATTTGAGCAACTACATTTCCCCTCCAACAGCTCCAAACAACTTATTGTGGCAGATATCCAGGAGGACTGGTTTGTGCCAAACCTCCAGGAGAGCATTTCGAAAAAAATTAATACACTGGGCCTCATTCTGACCCTGCCGGTCCAGAAACAACAGTGCCAGTAAATTTACCAGCACCGTTCTTTCTGGACCAGCATATTACAGCTCTGCCTTCCGGAGCCGCCGTGCCTGACAGGTCTGACCCTGCTGGGCACAGCGGCCATGGTAGGCAGACTGGTCATGGAAGCACCGATACTGCTAGCAACGGTGCCGGTGCTTCCATGGTCCCCACTCCCATAGAGTCCTGTAGGACTCTATGGTGATGGGGATTTACAATTTGCTGGTACCCGACTTTCCAGGTCACCGGGGTTGTAATCCCCCGGTGGCACCGGGAAGTCAAGCACCGTTAAATATTTATGGGGCCAGCGGCAACCCGCCAGTAGCACCGTCACGGTTACCGCCGGAACGTAATAAAACCACTGTCTGACATACCAACGTTTCAGCACAGGGATGACATTTACGGACATTAAGAGGTACATTGCCTCGCCCTATGGGGCCATTCCATGAATTGCATATAGATTATGCAGATATGGGGGAAAGGTGCAATGGATATGATTTGATAGTTTATTTATATAGCGCCTATACACAATGTGTTTCAAAGCGCTTATAGGTACCTGATTGTGGTGGTTTGCCCCTTTCCTTTTCAAGAGGGGTGGAAGTAGGACCATGTATACACCCAGATGCAAAGTGTGCAGCACGGTTGCTGGTTAGAGAGGTGTTTCCTCGATGGTGCGTGTGTGAAGTATTGAGATCAGATAATGGCACAGATTTCTTTATTGCACTATTTCAGCATGTCGCAGCTCTATTGGGCATAAAACATCGAATGCGCTCAATTTACCACCCTCAGGCTATTGGTGTTGTGGAGAGGATCAATGGGCTTTTGAAACGTAAACTGTCAAAATCGTGTTGCACGTTGAAGAAAAATTGGGTACACTGTTTGCTTTTGGCCCGCTTCAGTTTACGCACACAGCCTAGGGACCACCATTTGACACCACACAAAATAGTCACAGGCAGGCACATGCAAACCCCCATATCCCCTGTGAGGAAAGCGTCAGATGCACATCAAGCAGCAACAGTACCAGGAGAGGAATTTAGGGAAACTTTAACAGCACTAACACGTGCTATCTAATATATGTCCCGACAGATTGCGCCACCCAGGAGTGAAGGGCAGGACACACAGGAAGCGAAGGAGACAGCAACTGCAAACATATCTGCCACAACTGGACCATTATTACCTGGGGAGCTGATCTACATGAAAAATGTTTGTCGATGGAACAGTCCCAGGTTTTAAGGTCCATATGAGGTTGTGTCCTGTACGCCTCTCACCGTCCGCATGAAGGAGTTACGATATTGGGTGCATGTCTCGGATGTACAAAGAGCACCTCTGATAAGTGTATTGCAAAGCTCAATTGACAGATCAAGGACATAACTGATGAAGAAGACGTTTAGTAAGGGATACACGCCAGGGTGGTGTGCAGTGGTACACCCCTGATTTTTGTTTTTTATTTTCTTTTTTCCTTTTTTCATTTTTTATTGTTCTTTTAATTTTCATCTTTTTTAATCTTTAGATTTTTAAATTTTTGAAGGTCTAGAACCCGGTCGACCCTGGTGGGAAAATTGTCTCTTTCTCTCCCTCTGTCTCCCTCTGTCACACCCCTGGAGCATCACACAACTCCTTCCTAGCCACGGAAGCCACAGGCTCCTGGTTTTGGCATATACAGGTAACCTCGAGGCAGCCAATGGGAGGAAGAGGGTTAGGGAGAGATTGAGGATAGGTAGGGGGTGTTAGGATCACTGGACAGAGGGTTAGGGTTCTTGTATTGGATAGGTATGGGGAACATAGGGGAAGAAAACTGCTATATCACACACATGAACTTGAACAGTGCAAACCCTCCTACTCTACTCTTGAACGCTGGGCTAACACCCTTCTTGATTAGGATGTTACTCTCCAAAACCCCTGTCTCTCACACTTGTTCACCTCTGAGCCAGCAACTAACATAAGCACATAAGGAGTTATCAGTAGACTCCTGATAACTGCAGTAGCATACAACATGGAAATGACAAAAGCACAAAACAGCATGGTACCCTCAATGGTCAATCCAAAACCTCCTGCCGTGTCAGCTGGTGGAGGCTACTTTCATAGAAATGCTTTTGAAGCTAGCAACTTGCAGCAACACATTGATTAGGACAAGAGCAAGCAGCCACCAACAATGTAAGCGTCCCTCGCATTCTCATGAAATAATGTCAGAACGTTCCAATGTTCTGAACGCTAACATTCCGCTTTCTGCGGTTTGCCAAACATGAGTTTGTGATAAATGTTGCAGTGGAACACACGTGTTGTGACTCTTCACAGTGTGCCGATGAGTAGCGTGTAAGAAACAAACACACCGTGCGAGCTGCACCAAATAATGTCTGGTAACACCCTTCAAGACACTCCCAAACTCCCAGTATGCACTTAATTGAGGACTGGGGGGTGCACGCCGGCACCACCCCAGGCAATGTCTTATCCCATGTTGGACGGACACGCTGCCGTGATCTGCTCCGCTCTCCAAATGAGGGATGGAGTCTCCCTGCAGCGCGCCACCTCACTGCATGGGCCTAGGTCCTGAACACACGCTTCTCCTCACCGCGTGAAAACGTGCACACCTGCCCTCCTCCGGCCCGTGCCTGACACACCAACAATCACCAACAGGCAGCACGGGCTGAGGAGGAGCTTAAATAGCATGTGCAGTCCCACTGAATTCCCATAGACACATGGGAAATGTAGTCCTTGGGCATTCTTTGCCCGTAAATACAGTCCTTGGGACGTTTTACAGCTCTTCTTCCTTACACCCTCTCCCTCTCTCTCTCTCTTTCCCTCTCCAGGGATACGAAATGATGCCTGACCGACATGTTCAAACCTCCCTGTTAAGTAGGGATAATGATAAACTGAATGTAATTCGTTCTAGGAATTCTGCATTATACTTTCTTGGTAGACCGATGATTTTATTGTTTTGTGTGACACTGGTCGTGGTTGTCGGAGTGTATGAAGGTATGTCTGTTATATGGGGTGGCCATATAAAGGGGGGGATGGACAGTTACATATAAAGGAAAATAATGTTAGTAGATTCATGAACAATAGTATGAATATGTCTATGATAAATAGGAATCAAACAATGTCTCACTTTTTGCCGGCCCCCCACATAGAGGTTCTTAAACGAATAAGACGGGAAGTACGAATGAAGTATGATTTATATAAGGGGTTGGGCTTTGACGCCATTTCTGACATTCAGCATTCAGAGTCGTCTAATAGCTGGTACTCCGATATGCGTACTGTGGGAAGGAATGTGATGAATATAAGCTGTTAAGTGTGTGCACTCATCCTGCATGCGTCTGCGTCAGGGGCTTCTAAGGTTTTAGTTCCACGACCAGTCCCAATTATAGAGGCACAGTGCCTGGTACATCTTGCACTATGTAGGATAAAGGACACGTTCCAGGCACACAGCGTGCAGTTGGGGTTCATCGATCTAGACCCAGCGCTGTGCAATGGCAGTACAAAATACAGCAAGTGTCTACAAGCACCATATTTGTCCTTGGGAGGTCACTCACATGTCAACAACAAATGGCAGGGCACCACCGTGACGTGCCCGGCAGATGGACTGATCGAGTACGTCAAAGAAATAATAGCCCGAGTAGAGATTATATGTGCGCAAATATGGTCCCAATACATAACAAGGCTGGCATGGATTGCGACAATGGAGAAGCCAGTGCGAATACATAGAGACATGGACTATGAACGTTGTTTTAGCAATGAAGGAACAGTTTCTGTTGGCGCAAACACACAGTGCAACCACACTCTTGTGATCCCTGATATGACGAAAGGTACGGCAGCAGTGATGGATTACTACTGGGTTTGTGGCCGACAAGCCTACTTGCACCTCCCATCATCCTAGAGGGGCAAGTGTTCACTGGCCAACCGGCAATCAGTACTACTAGTAATCCCGGATGAACACCCAAAGGGAAAGGAACTGCCTGTCAAGGTGCCAACAACCACTCCAGCACCTAAAGAAGCGCAAAGAGACTTGCAGATCACTCAAGAATTTCATATGCTGCCAGAAAAAGAACGATTTCAACAGCTGAAAAGAAAGAAGAGATCGAGCTATATCTCAAAAGACTCTTCTGCACTGCTCAGAGGAATACCTGACGAGTATCGACTTTTTAGCTCAGCAGAGACTTTCTTTTAATCTTTTTTGGCTCCTGGGGTACAAGCAGCTGCTTACGCCAAGTGGGTTCAGATCGTCCAATGGGAGTTAGTGCAGCTCGCCAATGACGCAGAGAATGGGTTCAATGCCATCAAAGTAGAGCTCCGTGCCTTGAGACTCATGACGATGCAGAAGCGTTATATGCTGGATCTGTTAACAGCCATAGAAGGAGTAGTGTGTGAAAAGTTGGGAAGCAGCTGCTGCACTTTTGTACCCGCATAGGATGCAGAGAATGGGTCACTATCCGACATCATTGAGGAGGTGCACAATCTAGGGGTTGAAATGAAGAAAGAAGGTGGAGTTCAGAACACGGATTGGCTATCGCTTGCCTTTGATTGGGTCCCATCATGGCTGGGGGCAGCAGTAAAGATACTGGTGCCTATTATCGTGTTCTTCTTGGTTCTCTTATGCATGTGCCAATTGGGTCCCCGATGTTGTGTCAGTCTAGTACCTAGTAGTGCAAAGATGATGGTATCAATTGGGGGTTCTAAAGCGCCTTGCCATACAATAAACAGTGAAACTCAAACTGATACTTTATTTTTTTTTAATTATTTTTTTTTTATTTAAAACGGATACTTTTGGGGTTGTAGATATGTCAGATGGGGATTAGTTAGATACTGTATAAGTAACGAAAGGGGGGATGTTGGGAAGGAACCAGGGTCCTCTCGAACCCCCAAGCACTTTAGAGTTAGGCAAGGCATCTTTAAAGCACTATAATGGACTAGGAGGGTGGAGGGGCACTATGAAGACTCTCTCGTTCCAGCATAATCACATACACATAGACATAGACATAGGTGAGCACTGAAGAAGGTAGTTATTGTCTATATATAAGGCGCAATTAACTATTAGTTGATAGATTTGTAATGTCATATCCCATGCATTTTAAAAGCTTAGTTAGTTCTGTAGAGGAGTCAAACTCCCCCTCCTCCCCAGAAGGAATGTGGCCTGTGGGATCTAAATAGACCACAGGCTCTTAAGTATGCAGTGTTCTTCACTATGGCCAGCACAAACTGACTCACCAGGTGTCCACTGTCCATCAAGGGTCCATGCAGGTTAAAAATAGGTCTCACATGTTTTGTGCAGCAAAATGCATTTAGAGATAAAAGTCTAAATTGTGGGGGAAACTACAGGACCCAGATAACGTGAGCAGGATGAGTGAAATATGGATAGAATGAATGAAAAATGTTTGTAAATAGATAACAATGTTTAGTTTTCTTATGGCGAGGCCCCAAGGTTTGTAAAAATCTGCAGGGCTGCAGCGTGTTTTTGCATCATTAGCAAAATGGAGGAAAGCATGAGCTGCAGTGTGTTTTTGCATAGCCAGCAAAATGGAGGAAAGCATGAGCTGCATTGTGTTTTTGCATAGCTAGCAAAATGTAGAACAGCATGCCCTGACAAAACCGCTGACAACGAAGAAAGGAGGCTTTGGAGCATCCCTATTATGGAAAAAGGACGGATTTGGCTGAAGTCATGATCCAGCTCCAGTAACATCACCATGGCAAGCCAGACCTATATAAACCCCTGCTTCAAACCACTTGGCCAGGAAGGAACGAGAAGAGGGACAGGAGAAGACCGTTCAGGCAGCAGAGTCCTTTGCTACCATCCTCATTTGTAAGATTAAACTTGTTATCCTCACAAGATCGCCTTTTGCCTTATTTCCCTAGAGGGGTGTATTGATTCTGGTATGAGCCTAATTAGGGACACCCTAACAGCATCCAATTTTATCATTTTGTTTCCTACCTGAGCTGCCAAACCTTTGTACAGAGAGTGAACACATCTTACAGTAAGCTTTGTCAGGGAGGCCTTCATACCTACTTTCCAAGGATCTTTAACTAGGCTGCAAATGTGTTCATGATAGCTAGTCTGGCTGTAACTCAAAGACATATATCCTGATTCCCTCAATTCTTTCAAAAACCCAGATGGAGGATCCTTTTAATGATATTTTTCAACTTAACCTTAACATCCTTTTGGGGCTTTTGTGATAGGGGGGTTTAAAGAGAGTCTTTTCATACCCTACTTGACCACTGTGTTGGTCACTGGGGAGTCTAAAATTGTAGTATATTCTTTTTTGGCTTAACCATGAAGACTATTTTGGTATTGCAGAAAACAAAACTGTATTATAAGTCTTACTTCAAGTCCCTTTCATCGAGTCTCATTGCTCTATTCTGGCCTATACACAGGAAAGTAGAGCATTTGTTGTATGGGAGAATAGTGATTTAAAAATGCAAGGTTCTTCCCCTATGTGCTTGGCTGCTCCCATACCTCGCTGGCACAATGATATGATAAGTTATGATATGATAAGTTATTTTTAACCCGCTTAATACCCAGAGGTTTCTAAGCGCGGACACGGGGATCGAACCTGTGGTGCTCCGTGTCGTCTTGCTTCCAAGGCGAGCACATTGCCTCTGACCTATCCTCCCATGACAACCTCAGTACAACATCTGGTAACCTCGGTGCATTTTTGTGACCAGAGGCCCTTGTGGCTATTGGCTTGTTTACACAGTATTCTGGGCTTCTGTGTACCATCAGGTCACCTCCATTAAGGAATGGTAGCTGCTATTCACAGAGCATGGTCACCGAACAACTAACAGAACACAGAAAGACTGGGTGGAAACATCCCAATGTAGACTAGTAAACTGGTTAAGGCTTTCCATTCTTATATTCTGGTTGAAAGTGATAATGAAAATAAACTTTGAAAAATGCAACATACTGCAAGTCCATGTCCGAATGACCTTCCCATTGAAATTTAGAAATAAAGCACATTTGTGAAATCTGTGACCATTTTGAATGGTAGTTCTTTGACTTGAAATAACGATTCTAATATTCCCACGCTTTCCTAGTGGCCAATAGTGACCTTAGCACACCGTTAACCTTTTAGAGAGATGCGCACCGGCACAGACTTTGCCATCCAAATCACCTTCTGACAAATGTGCCGCAAGTGCAAGATTAGACGCACTCATCACCACACTGAGTTTCTCGGTTTATGATGAAACAAGGATCCAGACCAGAGTCATGCTTAGGTTTTCCTAAAGGAAACCCATATGGAATAATGTTAGAAGAATCTGTGGTGTAAGTATAAAATCCAGGGAAGCTTTGCGCTTCCTCGTCCTCCGTTGACGTCAACGATTCCTAGAGCTTTAGACGGATCCATTGCACTGGTTGCAGGAGCAGGTTATTGCCTAAAATATCAAATAACTTCCCTTGGAATTCACATGTCTCTAGTTCTGCAGACATTGAACCACTGTGATTGGCCTCATTATTGGGGTTCTCCTACATTCTGGAACAAAAACAAAGGCATCACCGAAAAAAGGTTAAGATCAATGTTTGCAGTAGGTCAAGAAATCCACAAAGTTCTGGAAAGAAGCTGTAGAAAGGCAAAGGTCACTTTATTTGAAACATGATAAAACATGGACTTACGTTTTAATTAACCCCCACCCCCTCCTCAGGATTCCGTCTAAATTGAAAGCACCCTCTTTATCTCCTTAAGGGAGCACTGTAGCTTTCTGTGGGTGGCCCAGAAATACACTGAAATGAATGAATGAATAAAATGAAATTTATTTATATCGCGCTCCACTGACCCGAAGGCTTAAGGGCGCCGACATACAAACAATTGCACAGCAGTCAATAGCTCAAAACTGAGCACACCATCAATAATACAACAAAAACAAAAAAAAAAAGAAAGAAAAAAACATTGAGACATCTAAAAAGAAGGGAGTACAGTAATGAGATACATTATACAGCCCTCTTCCGAAGGGGAGACGTAAATTAGTTTGGGGCAATGCTGAGCTTAGTGGCAGAGACATTTTCATGTAGAAAACTGTTCAAAGACATAGAATGGGCATCGGAAGAGGAAGGAGAAACATAAGAATTCTAGAATTGGGAACAGAAGAGAAAAGGAGATCAGAAACAAGAAAGTCCTATTGGTTCAGGACAATGTTCAACTTTGAATGCATTGATGTTAGATTCAGGTTGGTTAATCGATGCAGGAACTGGGGGAGACTGCTAGAGCCACATCCCACCACAATGCAATCAGTGTTTTCTAAAGTGCACCAGTTCACAATTTGAGTTCTTTGGAGCACTCTAAAATCCTGTGATCTAACACAGTTGGGGGCTACTTTTAAATTTAACCAAGCAAGAATTTTGTTTTTCAGAGTCTCCTTAGATTCAAAGTGATCTGGTTTCTCCACATTGGTAATGATAAAGTTTCTTTTGTCCAGGACGAAACTTCTGAGATTAGGGTCTTTAATTTTAGGCATTGTTGATTTGTTTAGTCGTAAGTCCTTCTGATAAGTGGCAGATGGATTAAGACATTTGGCAGAAGATGAGGACCCCCCCTTGTGGAGCCTCAACCTCAGGCCAAACAACAGGCGCACTATTTTATCTTGTACTGCTGCGAGAGGGTTGTTATATGGCGTTGGGGTAGTTTGGCAGGCTTTATGAATCTCATACTGGCCATGTAGGGTTTGAGAGGATTTGTCATGTCTTTTCACTTTAGGTATGACTGAGTCTTGTAGTAAAGGCGGGGGGAACTTGAAGACCTCGGGACCCACTGATAACACCCAGCATCGGAACTCCTCGAAGCTTGAGCAAGACCCCAGGTCTTGCATTAGCTGATCCTTAAAGGACGCCCAGCCTAGATTGTTTTTCGGGGTAGAAAATCCCTCATCAGGCTTCTGAGCGGAAATCCCTTTTCTCTCACCATGTTTTTGCAGAAACTCTACTATAGGGACTGGTTATGCGTCGAGATGGTGACGGTGGAGCATAACCCATTTGCTCCTTTCTTGTTGTCAGTGTTGAGCTTTACACTGTTACAGAGGAGTTCAGAAAGAAGATGCTGTTCCTTCTGAAACATCTGCCTCCATTTGGCGCTCAGCGCTAGGACCTCTGAAAAGTGACTGCTTTTCCCCTGATATTCCTGTGGTGTACAGGGTAGACATAATACAGGGGTTAGTGAGGGGTTCTCGGTTCTCCCCGTAGTCAACTGGTCATGGAAAGGAGAAGTGGATACTAAGTCTGCTTCTAGAGAGCGGACTATATTCCTGTCCATACATAACTTAGGATATGACCTTGTATTAGGCATGGCCAGATGGCCGAAACAAACAGTAATGTGCATATATGTGTTATTATGGTATTTGATCCCCAATAATCTATACAAGGTCAAAGATCACCTGCTTTACTGTTCACAAAAACAAAGGTTCTCCTACAGGAGACAAGATGCACTGATCACATGTTATTTAAAGATCACCTCAATATGTGCAACACTGGTTGACGTTTAACCATCTCCTGCATCACAAATAGACGCTGCACCATTTAATTTGTCACAAATTCCTTTTCGAGGAGGTCCTGTGTCTTATCTTTTTGTAGTTTTATTAAAAGTGTCCAGGCTTCAAACGAATGGCTCAAGTGATTCCAACTTTTCATGATGTCCCCTTTACCTCGACCACCTTGGGCTCCTGGCTTCGGGTACTTTGATAAACAATGGCGATACAGTCCTTCCCAGGGAAAATGAAATCACTTGCCAAAGGATAAGGTGCGACAGGTGAGTGTGCCCTTACATTCTTCGAATCAGCAGGTTTTATGGATAAGACACACCATCCCCCATCTTTTCTTCAAGGTTTCAATGTGAGTTTTCCTATGGAAATAAAACATGGCGGTTATTACCTTTTTAGATGAAAGGGCTGCAAGCAAGAGTGTGTGTCTTCATATTCACTTTGGAAAAACAGCTTATAATAAGCCTAGGGGTTCAGTGTGTGATTCTGTCATAACTGTAGTGCTTGCTTCTCCCCAGAAGAAATATATACCAACAAGCTGCTGATCAGACATTAAGAATATTGCTATTTGCGGTAAATGACCCTCCACATTTTGAAGACATTTTAGGGACACCATTACTAACATAGCACACCTGAATTATTAATTGGAGAAAATATCTGTTCTAATGATATCTGGTTATTTTTTAATTAAGATACTAATCAGTAATAACTTGGGATCTTAATTGTATAATAGCAGTGAAACTGCCTGTACTTGTGGTGCATGAGTTCCCAGGCAACGCAAAGAGTTCCTGGATGTTTCAATGCGAAGGAAAGGAATAACTTACTACCTCCTAGAAGGTAATACTGTGCCATGAAAAAGTGCTCAGGGGCCAGCATCTCCACTGCCCTTAAAGAGAGATGAGCCCACAGACCACCCCTGACCTAGATCTCAATTGAGACACGGCAGAGGGTGGGTGACGGTGGGAAACCTCAATCTGAAGAAACAGACAAACAGGTGCAAGTTCCACCACCACAGCTCACATATTCCATGCAAACACAATTACTGTAATGTACTTGTTGCCCCCTCCAAATCCCCATCTCCTTTTGCAGCTTTGTACCTGTGATTCTCCGTTCATGGGTATGTCCATGCGTTGGTCTCTCCCCTTCCACAGTAGCAGAACCAAACAGCTGAGAACCAGAACAGCCCCCACCAGCCGCACAGCATTGATGGCAGTAAAGTTTCTCTGCGGTGGCACGGTGCTCAAGACTGAGGGGTCTAGGATGAAATCAGGAAAATTCATATGTAAAAGACGGAGAGCCACAGAGTTAATAGTGTTCTGGGGGTTAATACTGAACTTATCAGAGGTGGATGTTAAAGAGTGTGTAATATGAGGAATGTAATGACAATACGAGTTGAGGCTATTAATGAACCTATAGTATGGTTCGAAATGAGTTTATATTTTGTGGATAAAATGTAGAATAACACACTTAGAGATAACACTGTCAATTTTCTAGAATCTGAGAAAGAATTGCCTCTGAGTATTACATTTAATATTTGAATGTATTATTTCCTGGTCTGCCTTTGGCTCATTTGCAGGGCCTGTCTTTGGCTGATTCCCTGGTCTGTCTTTGGCTGATTCCCTGCTCTGTTTTTGGCTGATTCCCTCAACTGTCTTTGGCTGATTCCCTAGTTTGTCTTTGGCTGATTCCCTGGTCTGCCTTTGGCTGATTTCCTGAACCTGTCTTTGGCTGATTTCCTGAACCTGTCTTTGGCTGATTTCCTGGTCTGTCTTTGGCTGATTCCCTGGTCTGTCTTTGACTGATTACCTGGCCTGTCTTTGGCTCATTTGCTGCTCTGTCTTTGACTGATTTGCTGGCCTGTCTTTGGCTGATACACTGGTCTGTCTTTGACTGATTACCTACCCTGTCTTTGGCTCATTTGCTGGTCTGTCTTTCACTAATTTGCTAGCCTCTCTTTGGCTCCTTGCTGGCCTCTCTTGGGCTGATTACCAGGCCTATCAATGGCTCATTTGCTGGTCTGTCTTTGGCTTGCTTTCTGGCCTGTCTTTGGCTGATTTTCTGGCCTGTCTATGGCCAATTACCTGGCCCGTCTTTGGCTGATTTCCTAGCCTCTCTTTGGCTCATTTCTAGCCTCTCTTTGACTCATTGCTGGTCTCTCTTAAGATAATTTGGTGGTTTGCCATTGGTTGATTTCCTCGTCTGTCCTTAACTGATTCCCTGGTCTGCCTTTGGCTGATTCCCTGGTCTGTCTTTGGCTGAGTTCCTGGCCGGCCTTAACTAATTTCCTGGCCTGTCTGGCTGATTTCCTGATCTGTCTTTGGCTGATTACCTGGCCTGTCTTCGGCTGATTTCCTGGGCTGTCTTTGGCTCATTTCCTGGACTGTCTTTGGCTCATTTCTAGCCTCTCTTTGACTCATTGCTGGTCTCTCTTAAAATCATTTGCTGGTCTGCCGTTGGTTGATTTCCTCATCTGTCCTTACCTGATTCCCTGGTCTGCATTTGGCTGATTCCCTGGTCTGTCTTTGGCTGAGTTCCTGGCCGGCCTTAACTGATTTCCTGGCCTGTCTGGCTGATTTCCTGGTCTGTCTTTGACTGATTACCTTGCCTGTCTTTGGCTGATTTCCTGGGCTGTCTCTGGCTGATTTCCTGGCCTGACTTTGGCTGATTCCCTGGTCTGCTTTTGGCTGATTCCCTGGTCTGTCTTTGGCTGATTCCTTGGTCTGTCTTTTTCTGATTCCATGGTCTGTCTTTGGCTGATTTCCTGAACATGTCTTTGACTGATTTGCTGGTCTGTCTTTGACTGAGTCCCTGGTCTGTCTTTGACTGAGTCCCTGGTCTGTCTTTGACTGAGTCCCTGGTCTGTCTTTGACTGATTTCCCTGGTCTGCCTTTGGCTGATTCCTTGGTCTGTCTTTGGCTGATTTCCTGAACATGTCTTTGACTGATTTGCTGGTCTGTCTTTGGCTGATTCCCTGGTCTGTCTTTGACTGAGTCCCTGGTCTGTCTTTGACTGAGTCCCTGGTCTGTCTTTGACTGAGTCCCTGGTCTGTCTTTGACTAATTACCTCGCCTGTATTTGGCTCATTTGCTGCTCTGTCTTTGACTGATTTGCGGGTCTGCTGTTGGCTGGTTCCCTGGTCTATCTTTGACTGATTACCTGGCCTGTCTTTGGCTCATTTGCTAGTCTGTCTTTCACTGATTTGCTAGCTTCTCCTTGGCTCATTGCTGGCCTCTCCTTGGCTGATTTCCTGGCCTGTCTTTGGCTGATTACCAGGCCTATCTTTGGCTCATTTGCCGGTCTGTCTTTGGCTTGTTTCCTGGCCTGTCTTTGGCTGATTTCCTGGCTTGTCTATGGCTAATTACCTGGTCGGTCTTTGGCTGATTTCCTAGCCTGTCTTTGGCTCATTTGCTAGTCTGTCTTTCACTGATTTGCTAGCTTCTCCTTGGCTCATTGCTGGCCTCTCCTTGGCTGATTTCCTGGCCTGTCTTTGGCTGATTACCAGGCCTATCTTTGGCTCATTTGCCGGTCTGTCTTTGGCTTGTTTCCTGGCCTGTCTTTGGCTGATTTCCTGGCTTGTCTATGGCTAATTACCTGGTCGGTCTTTGGCTGATTTCCTAGCCTCTCGTCGGCTCATTTCGAGCCTCTCTTTGACTAATTGCTGGTCTCTCTTAAGCTCATTTGCTGGTCTGCCGGTCGTTGATTTCCTCGTCTGTCCTTAACTGATTCCCTGGTCTGCCTTTGGCTGATTCCCTGGTCTGTCTTTGGCTGAGTTCCTGGCCGGCCTTAACTGATTTCCTGGCCTGTCTGGCTGATTTCCTGGTCTGTCTTTGGCTGATTTCCTGGCCTGTCTTTGGCTGATTTCCTGGTCTGAATTTGGCTGATTCCCTGGTCTGCTTTTGGCTAATAACCTGGTCTGCTTTTGGCTGATTCCCTGGTCTGTCTTTGGCTGATTCCCTGGTCTGTCTTTGGCTGATTCCCTGGTCTGTCTTTGGCTGATTCCCTGGTCTGTCTTTGGCTAATTCCCTGGTCTGTCTTTGGCTGATTCCATGGTCTGTCTTTGGGTGAGTTCCTGGCCTTCCTTTAGCTGATTTCCTGGTCTGTCTTTGGCTGATTACCTGGCCTCTCTTTGGCTGATTTCCTGGTCTGTCTTTGGCTGATTTCCTGGTCTGTCTTTGGCTGATTTCCTGGTCTGTCTTTGGTTGATTTCCTGGGCTGTCTTTGGCTGATTTCCTGGCCTCTCTTTGGCTGATTTTCTGGCCTGTCTTTGGCTGATTTCCTGTCCTGTCTTTGACTGATTTCCTGGCATGTCTTTGGCTTATTTGCTAGCCTCTCTTTGGGTCATTGTGGGCCTCTCTTTGGCTCATTGCTGGTCTCTCTTAAGCTAATTTGCTGGTGTGTCTTTGGCTCATTAACAGAGGATTTTACTGTGGCAGCGGTCAGCAAGGTAAGGTTCAAATTTCCAATTCTAAAAGGAAAGAGCTTTTTCCCTTTCATGATAAATTGTAGGTGCATTGCTTTCTTGGGGTCTGGTTTCAGAAAACCTTCCAGTGGGACATGTAAGTTATTTGATAGAAAAGCAAAGCTGGACCTTTTGAACTATAACAACCATTGTCTCATAACAGTCCTTCCCATCCTTCCCGTCACTTGAAGTCCATTAACGGCACTAACCCAATTAGGAAGAGAATCGCTGTACCTGGGGAACTAAGCAAGGAGAAACAAATAGTATTCTACACCCAAAGGAAGGTGGTCTCTTTAGTTCTTCCCGGTGTAATGTCCATGTGCTGCCTCTATAGGAGAGCCTGTCTCAAGGGTGCCAATTTCTCAGAGATCACTGCCGCTGCCACAGGCTGCTCCATTGCCCCGCCCACCACTGACATGCAGCCCCCGGTCAAGTGACTGGCTCCTACCCTCTTTCTTCAGTCCTTCCAGGGTGTCCCACTCAAGGGGCGTCCATCTGAGGGCATCTTCTACTTAAGCTGTTTGTGACTGACAGCCATGATTCCTATTTTCTTTTTACCTGTTCTTTCTTTCTCATGATGCCACTCTCCTGCTGTTAGCAAGTCTTGCTGTTTTCACTTTACGGCAACCTTCTTTCTTATTTTTATATCCCTATCCGCTGACATCCCAGTTCATTGGGACGCACACTGCTCAAACCACGCGTGTCAGATCTGTCACAATATTGCTAAACTGATTTCTATTCTTTCTGATTCCTCTCCGCCTCTTGTCTCCACTGGACTCCTAAAGGCTTGTTCTGTCTGTCATAAATCCCATACTATCCTGGACACCTTCTTTCGTCTCAACCTAGACTTTCTTTGCATCACTGAAACAAGGATCACTCCCTCGGCTACCGTTCCTTCTGCTCCTCTTACTACCACCTTTTCTAGTTTCTCACACTCTTCATGTCAATCTGGTAGAGGGGGTGGTACCAGCATCATCCATCATTCTTCCTACACTAGGGCTCCCACCTCCCATTTCTCTTCCTCTATTTCCATAGTTTCAATACCATCTTCTTTCATTCTCTAAACTTTACCCTTTCACTATCATCTACTGCCCCTCAAGTGCGCTCTCCTCTTTCTGCGCTGACCTTGATTCACTACCCTCATCTCTCCATCATCTTTCTTCCTTCTGGGTGACTTTCAGCTTCATCTTCTTACTGCCCATGCCTTCTCTCTGTTTCTCCTAACTCGACTCTCAGCATCTCCTTCAATATCCTTCACCTCTGTCACACACTTCAGGTTCTTCTCTTGACTTCGTCTCCTCCATTCCTCCTATTTCCCCAGTCTTGTCTAACCTATTCCCTTTCTCTGATCATTTTCTTTTATCATTCTCATGCTCCCCCATCTCTTCTGATCCTCTCAGTCCCTCACAAACCTTTTTTGTAGTCATTTTAGAACTTTTGACACTTGTTTTTATTCCAACACTCGTCTTATCCAATCCTCCTCCCTCTGACTTTGCCTCAATCTCTGTTGACTCTGCTCTCTGAACTTCAAACTCTACTCTCACTGCTACTATAGACTCTTCACCCTACCCACCCCTTCCGTCCTTCCCTTACACCACCTCAACTCTGGCCCACATCTGATCTTCTCTCTCTACGTACGATCCTAAGGTGAGCTAAACGCCATTGGGAAAAAACCTGCTCCCCAACTGATCTTGCATTTCTTTCTGCCGTTCTTACAACTTACGATTCCTCCTTGCTATGCGCCAAAAACAATATTTTTCTGATCGTATTCTTTCATACTCTCCCCATCCTCATCATCTCTTTCAACTTCTAAATTGTATTTCCTCCCCTTCTCCTGATCCCTCTCTCTCCGCCTCTCTTACCTGCACTGACTTTGCTAATTACTTCATTAATAACTCTAAATCCCTTCCCTCTTGCTCTCTCCCACTGTGTCGTCCTCTCTGACTTCCTTTACCTCTCTTTCTGACTCTGACACCTCCTTAAACTTCTATAGAGCTCACGTCACTGCCTCCCCTCTTGACCCCCTTACTTCTCCTCTCATCGCAAAGATCTAACTTTTATTGTTCTCTTTCCTCTGCTGTTTTTCCCTCTGACTTTGCAGTCATCCTGCCTTTTCTGGAAAAACCACCCTCAACCCTTTTTTACCTCTGTTAGCTCCTGGGTGGAGGGTTGGGGACGCAACCAATCAGGTTGCTTGGATCATGGGCTGAATCTACTGAACCAAGGCCGCATTCCAAGCAACCTGATGGCTGCTTCCCCCACACCACCATCTTCCCCCATCCTCTCTTCCCTTATTTTCAGTCCCTCCCATCACTAGTTCCACTTACCTGATTAATGCAGTAACGCCTGCTGCTGCTTCCACTGTGGTGTTCCTGCTGGCCTCCATTGAAATGGAAGAGGGGCTCTGTAGGAAGCCATGCCTTTCTGATCCATGGTGGCCATCTTTAGTGAGTATTTTGTTTCAATACTTTGGGCCTCATTACGAGTTTGGGGGTATTTCAGAGGTTGACATTTCCAGGATGGGAGCAGGAACAACCGTCCTGATGGATCTATATTGGGCTTGTGGGTCTAGGGCCTACATGAAGCTGCCCAAGGATTGGGGAGGAACGTGCTCCTTGGTGCTCATTCATGTTCCAGCATTAGTGATTCCTCAGAGTGACCTGAACATTGGAGAATTTCCAAAAGCAGATGCCCATTTGAGAAAGAGAAGATCGCTTGAGTTTCTCAATCGGACCAAAAGAGAGAATTACTTCTCAGCCAAATCAATAGAAGCATATGATGCCATTCCTAATGAACACAGTTTGTTCAGCAAGACTCCTTCAGTCTTCACGACTATCTTCATGCCTGGGATCCAAACCATGGCCAACGCCAGGTGGTTGCAGATCACAAGATCGGAGCTCCTGCAGACGATCAATACCACCATAAAAGGATTCAATGTTATCAAGGAAGAGCTGAGGGCCATACGACTAATGACCCTGCAAAACATATATGTCCTTGACATGATTACAGCGATGGAAGGAGGAGTTTGCGCCAAAATCGGGCCTTCATGTTGCACATTCACACCTTCTCATGATGACGAGAATAGGAGCTTGACAGAGGCTATAACGTTGTTAACAAACCTGCATAACAAGATGGAAGACGAGGCAGAGGACATTACGGATGACAGTTAGTTTGCCTCCATATTCTCATGGATTCCGCAGTGGTTGGCAAACATATTCAAGATCCTTGGAGCAATATTGGTCATGGTGATGTTTGGATTTTGTGTGATCAGGATAATAATTGCCCAATGCAAGAAGACAGCAAAGAAGGCAGTAGGAATGAAGATAATGACTGATGTCGAATCAGGGTTTGGACCCAAGAAATTGATGGATAAGATGTCAGAAAATACATGGAGGCCAGCATTGTTGCACCCGAGGGAACAAAGTTCCTGTATCCCAAAAATCACAAGAAGTACGTGGGACGATGGGTCTATTGTAATCCAAATGGACAGTGCAACTACATGACCTGGAGTGTAGATGAACATGTTATATCAGCCAGCACCCTGAGGGGGGTGATGAAGATTTGGACTCCGAAGAAGCACTTCTTCAAAAGAAAATACCAAGATGTGGAGACTATTGAAGAGGTGGTCGAGGACTCGACCAGAGAGGGGAATGTGGAGGAGCAGCTGCATGCCTCTGCAGGAAATCCTGCCCCCCTGCCTCCTATATGTTGGAAATCGGAGACTGTGCCATGTATGACACCAGCAGTTGTGCCAATACCACAGCAAGTATTTGAGAAAAGGTATCCACTGAGAAAACCCTATCGAATGTATCCCCCAAGAGACGACAATCTGAGGGAGTAACTCCCTGAAGGAATATGAAAAGGAGTAAAAGAGAAGTTAGTGACGTCACAAGAGATGAGCGTGACACACCGAGAATACTGGCTGAAGAGAATGTATGGATTTTATGGAAACTGATGATGAAGATAAGAATCGAGTAAACTTTCATATGCAGAAAAGAAGATTGCACGTATGCAAAGTGCTACAGAAATGCAACTGTTCAATAATTGTACAGGCGCAGAAACGCAAGTAGACTAAGTGATCATAGAAGCTGGCTATACGTAGTGAATAGACTGCAGGCGAAGCCGCCAGTGTATAGGAACTGGACATCGGTGTCATGAATTTAGTAAGCTCGGACCCATGGAGAGGAAAGGCTGAGAATTCTGTTGCAGCAAGAATGAGCTGAGCTTGTGGAATTGCCTGGTGAGGCTGTCTGGCCTGGCATCAAAACAGAAGTAGCCAAGGTCGGTTATCTATTCTTGAAAGCAGTGAATGTACAAAGGATGAATCATCCCTTATTAAGGGGCAAAGAAAGAACACCAAGCGTGCCAAGTCTTATTAATTTAAGACATTTAAATGCTGCAGAATGGACCAGAATCATGGTCTCCTGTCATGTAAACTGAGGATGGAAATCGAGTTGAGCTTGGAGTCCTAGAACAACGATAGTGAGAGCCTTTACTCCCATATATTCCCACAGACAAGGATACTTTGCAAGGCCAAGATCAAAGACAATCTGCATGGCATAAGGCATGGGTGATGAGAGATGTTGGGCTCATTAGGTGGGGAGGTAAAGTCATGGCCACCTCCTGGCAACTGGGTATGAGCTTACGTACTGCTAAGTGAACCGAATGTTCCAGACATGGCACGAGCGTGCCAACCAATTGTAGAGCGCTGTATAACGAAGGGCCTTATACTTTGAGAGTGAAGGCATGCGTCCCCAGCCAGCACGATCCTCCCCACAATGAGAGACAATGAAGGACTCTCCCAACTCGGGAATAAGGCCAAGACAGAGTGCGGGTGAGCTTAAATGGGAGTTTATCAATGAGAATATGGCATGCAAAGAACTCTGCAAACTCCGAGAGCGCTCTGTCTGACAATAGCAAAGACAGGCGTATATATTTACAAAAAACGTCATAAGAACCTACACACTATAGGGGGCACAAGTTCGATGGGATTGGGTGGCGATGACTAACTATAGGTGCTGCGGTGATGCGGTTGGCTTTGGCTGGAAGACGTCACTGGTCATCCTCGTGGGTTGGGCTGGGCCTGGCAGGTTGGCTGAGTTCATCCGGGCGGTGTTGTTGTGCCATTGCGGCCAGTGTCAGAGATGAATGTCTTTTCCTGACTTATTTGCCCTAGGCCATGCACACCGCAGTCATTCAGTCATTTCAATATTATCTTCTTTAGTAAATCTTCCAATAGGTTATTCTACAGGTTAATGCAACACAGGAGGAATGTACCTTGTGAGGGGTCTGGCGGTAATACGTCAGGACATGGTTACCAGAGTCCTGTTGACCGGGGCCATAGGTCGAGGTGCTAAGCTTCAGGGCCTGGGACGGGCGCTACAGGTCTTTCTGTCTTGTTAGAAGTTGTTATGGATGTGCCGCTGTGTTTTGTCAAAGTGTTGGGTGTCCTGATTGCACAGGGCCATAGGTCTAAGATGATCCGGTGGGTTATGGGGTTTACGAGGGGGCGCCTTTGGAAGTGTGTGTTCAGGCAGAGGTTTACTGCTGTGCTGTAAATAGTGCAGGTGGCGGGCCGTGGCCTTGGGTGCTGCAGAGGGGGCTACAAATCTTTGAAGCGGCTCCAGTCTGGTTGGAGGAGGCGGAGTAGCGCAGCGCGGGCCTCTGCTCTCATGTCTTGGCAGCCTTCGCAGGGTGGGAGGGGGAATGGCCTTGCATGCATTTCACAAAGGTATCTCCCTCGTGTGTTGCCGATTTTAGGTAAAAACATCACAAACATTTGAACACTCTATAATACTTATTCAAATCATTTTGAAACATGCATTTAAACTTTGCTGGATGTGTCTCGATTATACCCAGTCTGAGCACCTTATTCATACACTATGTTTTAACAACTACAGTATTTAGTTATATGCATATACATTTGCAGTAAGTGAGGTAGTATTGGGGTTGGTGGAGTACATAGAAAGTAACTCGCCACTGTACGTGGCGGAGGTGGCACGTGAGGGGCTTAGACATACACGTGTGACGAGTGCATTCTCGCACACTCTTCACATGTGCCCGTGGTATGGTTACATTCGTTTTCTTGTGTACCCTAGCTGCATCAGTTCAGTTGTGGCGCGGGACCGCGGGGCGTGGGGATTTCGATGATACTTATGAAGAATAATCCCCCGGAAATACTTTTATCATTTGCACACCACTGCAGGGGTGTGGGTCCTTCACGGCTGGTGTCTCACAGGTTTCTTTAGTAAGAGTGGTTGTATGGAGAGGATACATGTGTTAAAAGTGGTTTCTTACATTCATATTTGGGTACCTGTCTGCTTTCAGCAGATGACCATTCTACAGATCTTCCCATCGCCCAGGCCTTGCTGACCGGGTCATTGTGGGAGCAGTGATACACTGCGGAAGGTGAACTGTTACAATGTTAATGTATTACGCTAGATCATGCCCGTCTTGTTCGTGGGAACGGGCTTGCAGCGGATCTACCATGGTGTCAGTTTCCGGTGTTTCCTTCGCCCCTTCCGATTCACTCCAATCCCCCTCCTCCTCACCTGTGAGTTCCGAATGTAGGGTTCCCCCGAACCGTTTCTTCCACAGCTCTTCTTTCCTCTTTCCTTTTTTTTGTGGAAAGGATCTGCCCCAAAGGGAAGCCACCCTGACTTCTGAATAGAAGATCTGGGGGGGGCCCCTCCTCCGGTTCAGACCAGCGGGGAAAAAGCCGTAGGCATAAAAAACCCCTAGGTGAAGTACTGAGATGAGATCGGCAGTAGGTGAGTCCTTGTCTGAGAAGCCGGATGGAAGAGGCAGGCAGAGATACGAGGGCTGGCGAACCTGAGAGCAGAACGCAAGAAATACTGAAGTGAGAAAGGGAGTGAAAACTGGAGGAGAAGGAGGAAAATGCTGCGCTCCCTGCTAAACCTGACGCGAGCCTGCGGGACCAAGGGCAGAAGGAAAAACCCAAAGGAAGGGGGAAAGCAGAAGGGAGAAATTCCGGCACCGAGAAAAGGCGCCGAGCAACACACAGAGGGAGAGAAAACTTACTAGCGCTTCAACCCGAAAGCCTGACGCGAGTAGGTTGCAACGCGCAGACTTCCGGGTAGGAGCGGCTAATAAGCGATCACCTCCCGGCAGCCGGCCGGAAGACTAGACCGTGACCGTGCGTTGCACGGAGACGTGGCGGAACCGCTAATGGCCGCTCCAACGCCATCGGCTCCATGCACGCCAGTCGCGGCGGATCATGACAGTATGCCCCCCTCCACGGCCCACACCCCCCGGCTTACCCGGGTGGAGTCGGTGAAACCGCCGAGTCAGCCTGGGTGCATGTA
Source organism: Ambystoma mexicanum (assembly GCF_040938575.1). NCBI lineage: Eukaryota > Metazoa > Chordata > Amphibia > Caudata > Ambystomatidae > Ambystoma > Ambystoma mexicanum. Next base: position 842,573,779 of record NC_090938.1, read on the forward strand.
CATAAGAACCAGGCTCCCAAGAGTCCTCAGAATGTGGGAACCCTTTCCAGGCGACCAAATACTCCAGACGCCCTCGTCGATACCTGGAATCTAGAATACTTGAAACTTCGTATTCCTCTGGGAAAGGTGGTTGGGCTACAGGTAAAGTTAGCTTTCGTTTGCAAGGAGTACCAGAATCCACCGGTCGGAGTAAGGAAGAGTGAAATACAGGATGAATCCGGTGCATACTTCTGGGGAGTTGTAGTCTAAAGGCCACCGGATTTATCTGCTTGACAATCTTAAATGGACCCAGAAATCGGGGAGTAAGTTTGTTCGGATGAACCCATCGTGGTAAATATTTGGTGGACAGCCATACTCTGTCTCCTACCTTCCACTCGGGACAAGGAAGGCGAGATCGATCTGACTGCTCCTTATACCTACTGCGGGATTGTAGCAGACTTTGATGAGCAGACTTGTGTGCGGTGGTTATCTCAGCTAAATGGGATTCAAGCGTAGGTATATTGGAAAAGGATTTGAAAGAGGGAAGCAGTCCTCGTGGGTGTATACCATAAGTGCAAAAAAAAGGACTAAAACCTGTGGCTGAGTGCAAGGAGTTATTATATGCGAATTCCGCAGTAGGTAGGAGGGATACCCAGTTATCTTGTACCCTGTTAACATAACATCTGAGATATTGTTTGAGTGAGGCATTAAGTCTCTCAGTCTGCCCATTTGTCTGCGGATGAAACCCCGAGGAAAGGGCACGTTCGATTCCCAAACGCTGACATAGTGCCGCCCAAAATCGAGAGGTATACTGACTTCCTCGATCACTGGTAATCTTCTCAGGTAACCCATGTAACTTGAAAATATCCCTAAGAAAAACTTCCGCCATGACCGAGGCAGATGGCACTCCGGTTAGAGGGGAGAAATGAGCCATTTTGGTAAAAGAATCTATAGTAACCATCAGACAGGTACAACCCTGAGACGGAGGTAGATCTACAATAAAATCTGTAGAAATATGGGACCACGGTTGTACAGGGGTCTCCGATTGTTCGAGGAGGCCATAAGGTTTATGAGTTGGATTTTTGTTCTTGGCACATGTCAAACAAGCTCTACAATGTCTCTTGACATCTTGGGCAAGAGTGGGCCAGAAAAAGGATCGGGAAATAAGATCTAGGGTACCCTTGATCCCTCTATGACCTGCTGTCACATGGTCGTGGCCCCAACGTAGGATCCCAGATTGTAGGGTCTTGGTGGGGATGAACAATTTCTGACCCACCAGCAATAGACCATCTGACCATCGGACCTGGTGTTGTTGGTTCCGAGGTATCAGAGTCTCTGTTTCAGACGTAGTAACCGTTCTGACCTCTTGAAGAAAGGCGGAGATCATACCCACGAGACGGTTCCTAGGAAACATAAACTCAGGTGTGGGTTCTGGTAGTAGATCGGGGACGTTGCGCCTAGATAACGCATCTGCCAAACCATTCAAGGTTCCAGGTATGTAGGTAATGATGAAATCGTATTGACTAAAGAAATGAGCCCAACGTGCTTGTCGAGAGTTCACACATTCCATGTTCCTGAGGATCCGTAGGTTTTTATGATCCGTGCGTAAAGTGAAAGGATGCAGACTTCCTTGTAGTAGGTGTCTCCATTCCTCGCAAGCAGCCTTCAATGCCAATAATTCCTTCTCGATCACCGAATAATTCTTCTGACTGATAGTGAGGGTTTTTGAGAGGTAACCCACAGGATGTTCCTTCCCGTCTTTAGTCTGTAGAAGAACCGCTCCTAGGGCTCTCGCTGATGCGTCTGCTTCTACGATGAAAGGTTTGGTTTGATCTGGCTGACTTAAGATCGGAGCAGTACAGAACCTCTCTTTGAGTGTAAAAAAGGCTTGGTCCACTTGTTCTGTCCAGAGAAAAGGTCGTGATTCCTTCTTGAGAAGGGCGGTGATGGGTAGAACAATTTGTGAGAACTGACCTATGAACTTCCTATAAAAGTTCGCCAAACCTAGGAAGCGCTGAACCTCCTTAAGGGAAGTAGGAGCTGGCCAGTCCAGGATAGCCGACACCTTCCTGGGATCCATCGTGATGCCTTCAGAGGAAAGGATGTACCCTAAATATGGCACGGACGAGACTTTAAAGAGACATTTCTCTGTTTTGACCTTTAAGTGTTGAGAACGAAGACGGTTGAGTACTGTCTTCAAGTGCTGAGTATGTTCTTGATGAGAGGTTGAGAACACTAGGATGTCATCCAGGTAAACGATGGTATTCAGAAAGAGTAAATCCGAGAATAGACGGTCCATAAAGCGCTGGAAAACGGCTGGTGCATTAACGAGTCCGAAGGGCATAACCCTATACTCATACAGACCAAAAGGTGTTCTGAACGCCGTCTTCCATTCATCCCCTTCTTTGATACGGAGGAGATGGTAGGCGCTTCGTAAATCCAATTTGGAGAAGACCGAGGCGTTTTGTACGGCCTCAAGAATGTCTGAAATAAGCGGCATAGGGTAGCGATCCCGGATAGTGACTTTATTAAGGCCACGGTAGTCTATACACGGTCTTAGTTCCTGAGAATCCCGTTTGGGTATAAAAAATAACGAGGCTCCCGCAGGAGACCGTGAAGGTTGAATGAGCCTATTAGTCAAATGAGTGTCCAAATAGGTACGAAGGGCCCTCTTCTCTGTCATGGATAACGAAAACATGCGCCCAAAGGGTACTAGAGCATCTGGGATCAGCTCTATGGCGCAGTCTTCTGGCCGGTGAGGAGGCAGGTCCAGGACCGGAGTTTCCTTGAACACTTCTTGGTATTCCGACAATTCTGGGGGGATCCGACACACAGTGCAAATGTTCTTATCTTCAGAAGTAATGATTTGCACAGTGTCGGCCTGCGGCTGAACGAGACATTTCTGTCTACAAAAGTCTGACTCGAAAGCCATAGTGTTACGGTTCCAGTCTATAGTTGGATTGTGTCTCCTGAACCATGGAATCCCGAGAATAATAGGGAAATGAGCCGCTCTGATGAGATCGAATTGTATCAGTTCGGAATGCTGAAGGATGGTTGCAGTTAGGAATTCCGTGGACTGAGTAATTGGTCCGGAGGAGAGTGGGGTACCATCCACCCCTTCCACCTTCTGAGCGTCTTCACGTTGCAAGAGGATGAGACCTTGCTGGTTGGCCCATACAGTGTCCATGAACACCCCCGCGGCCCCGCAATCAAGCAAAGCCATAGTGGTAAGGTCTACGTGTCTTATCTTCAACTGGATAGCTACTACCATGAGACGCGCATCCGTTGCTGGGACTTGGGGCGATACGGTAACAGAAACATAGGGACTAAAGTTTAGACCTCGGACACTGGTCCCCTTTAGGTCCGAGGTTGATCGTTTCCCGCCCGTCTAGGTGGTACAGCTGGGCAATTTCTTAATAGATGGGTATTAGAACCGCAGTACATGCATAGGCCAGATTCTCTCCGTCATCTTCTTTCCTCTGGTGTAAACGGAGGCCGAGCTGTTCCGATCTGCATTGGTTCTTCCTTATGGCACAAGTATGGGACGGAAGGTAGAGAGGAGGCTCCAGCGGGATGGGTGACTGGGGTCCTTTGCTTCCTCCTTTCAGCCTTTCGTTCAGAGAGTCTATATTCTATCTGCAGAACTATCGACATGAGGTCTGATAAGGTTGTGGGTCGAGCTATGCGAGCCAGCTCATCCTTGAGTTCCTCCCTAAGACCTCGACGAAAGAGGGTATACTGAACCCGTTCCGGCCACCCTGCTTCTGTAGACAACCGTTTAAACGAGGAAATGTAGGAAAGCAGGTCGCTGGATCCCTGCTGTACTTCGAGTAGCTGTTCAGCCGCTACAAGTGTTATGTCGGGCTGTTCGAATGTCTGTTTCAGCACAGTCAAGAAGGCTTCATAATTCCGAAGAACTGGGTCGTTGGATGTGACAAGAGGTGTAACCCAAGCCAGGGCATTGCTTGTCATATTAGACACCATAAATCCCACTTTTATGTGGTCTGTGGAATAGGTCTGTGGACGAAAGGCAAAATGGACAGAGCATGCTTCCAAAAATTCCTTCAAATGTTTAGGGGCTCCATCAAACTTGCCGGAGGACAAGGCCATGGGAGGTAAATCAAACTCCCGTGCTTCTCGGTGAGTGAACAATTGCTTCAGGGTGGCATTCTCAGATTTGACGTTCTGTAGTTCTGTGTTCATAGCCTGAACCACGGCTACCAACTCTTGTAACTGTTCCGGGGTAGCCATCTGAATCTTTTGGCGTTGCAATCTGTCAGTTTCCGGTGTTTCCTTCGCCCCTTCCGATTCACTCCAATCCCCCTCCTCCTCACCTGTGAGTTCTGAATGTAGGGTTCCCCCGAACCGTTTCTTCCACAGCTCTTCTTTCCTCTTTCCTTTTTTTTGTGGAAAGGATCTGCCCCAAAGGGAAGCCACCCTGACTTCTGAATAGAAGATCTGGGGGGGGGCCCTCCTCCGGTTCAGACCAGCGGGGAAAAAGCCGTAGGCATAAAAAACCCCTAGGTGAAGTACTGAGATGAGATCGGCAGAAGGTGAGTCCTTGTCTGAGAAGCCGGATGGAAGAGGCAGGCAGAGATACGAGGGCTGGCGAACCTGAGAGCAGAACGCAAGAAATACTGAAGTGAGAAAGGGAGTGAAAACTGGAGGAGAAGGAGGAAAATGCTGCGCTCCCTGCTAAACCTGACGCGAGCCTGCGGGACCAAGGGCAGAAGGAAAAACCCAAAGGAAGGGGGAAAGCAGAAGGGAGAAATTCCGGCACCGAGAAAAGGCGCCGAGCAACACACAGAGGGAGAGAAAACTTACTAGCGCTTCAACCCGAAAGCCTGACGCGAGTAGGTTGCAACGCGCAGACTTCCGGGTAGGAGCGGCTAATAAGCGATCACCTCCCGGCAGCCGGCCGGAAGACTAGACCGTGACCGTGCGTTGCACGGAGACGTGGTGGAACCGCTAATGGCCGCTCCAACGCCATCGGCTCCATGCACGCCAGTCGCGGCGGATCATGACACATGGTGCTGCGGAGACAGGGAGGACTGAAACTTTCTGAAGGTGGGGGCCGCGCTACAGCGCGCTGAGCTCACACCATCTTTAGCAGACAAAAAATGGTTTCTGAGGCCTAGCTAAATTTAATACGTGCGGGCAATGTCTTCAGCAGGTGAGCCATCCACCACCTGGGCCCTGGTGGTAAGGAGGGGACGCCCGATGAGCCATGGCCCTCACCTGGGGTGGAGACGCAGGCCAGGGGGGGGTCCCTTGGACCACCCCTCCCCTACATTTCCCCCCTTTCGTTACTTAAGTAACGAATACTTTAAGTCCTCCAACCTCCTACATTCTTCTTCGTCCATCACTGCCTCATCCCATGCAGGTGTGCCTTTTATGGGCATGCATGCTCTGCACACCCCTCGTAAGCTTTCCCCTCTTCTGGCATACTCATCTGGGGTGCAAGTCAGGTAGATACATCCGCCATCTCCCGCCAAATCCACCCACACCTCCTGGTACCATTCTAATACACGGGGCTCTCTAATGGTGGTGTGCCACGCTTTATCTATGATATCTTTGTCGTGATAGATAGGCACTAGCTGATATCTTGGTGTGTCATCTGCTCCTGTTTGCACCTGCACTTCCTGCATGTTTTGTATTGTCCCACGAGTGTTGCCCATTGTCACCATCATCATTGTACCATTAGGTACTGCGTTAGCACAACATCGAAGGCCCACCTGGCACAGGCAAAAAATTAAAAGGAGGAACACCACAGCTGGCATCAAAAATTTCACAGTTGTTCCAAGCCATGAGGGGACCCAGGAGAAGAAGTTATCGAACCATGTACTGTCTTCTGCTCACCTTCCATTTTCATTTTTTCTCCTAGGTTGTGGACTGCCTCGATCACATGGGACAGGGAGCCATTTTCTGCATCTTCAGAAGGTACGAAAGTGCAGCAGGCACTTCCTATTTTTCGGCAAACACCTCCATCCATTGCTGTCAACAGGTCCAGGACATACCTGTTTTGCATAGTCATCAGTCGTAAAGCCCTTAGTTCCACTTTGATTACGTTGAACCCTTCTTCAGTGTCGTTCGCCAGCTGAATCAGTTCCCAGCGTGTTATCTGGAGCCATTTTGCATTTGCTCTTGCTTGGACACTTGAGACCAGTGAGGCAAAGAATGTTTCTGCTGAGCTGAATAATCGATATTTGTCTGGGATCTGGGCCAATAGTTCTGATGATTCCTTTGATATGTAGTTTGATGCACGTATGTTACGGGTAAGCACTTCTCCCTTGCTTCCGGAAGATAGGACGTACATTTGCGACTGCGCAGTTGGCTGGGCTGCACTCTGTTGCGGGCGTTCCTGTGTCTTTTTGCTCCCGTCGATGTGGCTCTCCGGTATTACCATTAGGGCTGAGTGTAGAGTGGCCATTGAGCAGCTGCCACTCCATGACGGCGGGAGGTGTAGGTATGCCTGGTTGCCGCATACCCAGTACGTGTCCATAAGGGCCGCTGTCCCTTTTCTCAGATCTGGGATGGTGAGGGTCTTGTTACAGCTCTTGTTTGTTCCCATGGAGGTCTTCCCCTCTCCTTTAAAACATAGTTCATAGTCTATTTCGCTCTGTAGTTTGAAGGGTTTTTCAATGGTGGTTACCCAAGTTAGTTTTGAAATGTGTTCTTTCCATACTGGTGTGCATGTTTCTTCTATCCACTGCAATTTCTCTGGTGCCACACCTCTCAGTGCTTCCGCCTTGCACATTACTTCTTCATCCTTCCACTTGTTATCAGAAAAAAGTGTCCCTTGTATTGCAAAAAACGGTTCTTTCAAACATATCACCCCTGCCGTCTTTGGATAGCATGTTTTCTCGTTCTGCAGCATTTGAAAAGTAACTTTGTGTGCCTGTAAGGTGTTCTTAATCCTGCATAACGTGAGATGAAGGAGACATTAGGCATCTATAATTGGCAACTCTTTGGGTAGCAATACTTTGGGTGTACCTGAAGCGTGAGGAATGAGGGAGCAGACATAGCAGCTCTCGTTTGTTGTTTGTTTAGCTGTGGCACTCATATCCGCATACCATTTATTTGTTTGGTGGGGGTGTCGTGGGTCTTCCATCTTATCTAAACCTAGCCCATAGTACTCATCATACTTTCTCCTCCCTGCTTCCCTCCTCCGTCTGTTGTTCTTGTTCCTCATGTACTTCCCAACTCCCTGGGCGAGGGATAGAATAGACCCCCCTTTCCCATTCCCGCCCCCCGTGGCCCATGCATCATATAATATTTTGTGTATTGCTAGCAGCTTTTCTTTTTCGTCCCTGACGTTATCTTGCAGGTCATTTTTTAGGGTGGGGGCAGGTTGGCTGGTGGGGGTGTTATACAACCATGATATGGCAGACGGGCTTCGGTCATTTAAACTGCGAGCATTATACCTATACATCACTGGTGGAGATACTGTGTTGTTTTGCGTTCCACCCTGTGGCTCTTTCTTTTCTGATATGACAACATTGGATGGTGTGGTGCGATATCCCCATACAAGTTTAGCTCCGTCCCATACCAGAAAATCACCTTCCCTTACAGTGACACTTGCAGTTACTTTGGTCCTAGTGGTGCTGTTAATCCCAGTGCTGTTAATTCCTCCCCCCTCGTTCATCTCGATAGAGATGAACGCTATAAACCAATATGTAATCAGACCAAACATTAGCATAAAAAACATCGTAATGCATACAGATAATCCGCACTCATACGAATATCTACATCTCTCATTTAAAAATTCTCTCATTCTACTAATTCTATCCGTTGCAGGCTGCCTGTTAGATGCCATGGTAGTTCCTGTTTGAGATATAAAAGTGCATTAAGTGCATGCATGTAAACGTTCTGTTGGCACCATGAGTGCCAATATATATATTGATGGGGAATGGGAGCGGGTAGGGTTGCGGGGAAGGGTATTCACAGACAAGGGTGTAAACATGTCATAATTCGATTCGATCACTTCATTAATTACATATAAGTCCAAACAAACAAAAAACTTTTTTTTTTTCTCTTTTTTTTTTTTCTTTCCCAGTGGTGTATAAGAAGAGAATGCGGCAATACTTCATCAGTCACTTTCCCATTCACGTGCATAGCTGACGCACAAACACAAGCTAACATTCAGACATTCTGTTCAGCTCAATTGGTTGCTGTTGTCTGTGCCTCCTCATCTGCCTCCTCTTGCACGTTATTATAAGCTCTTCGCACATCTGTCAAGTGTATCCAGTACCTCAAGCCCTTCACTTTTACAGCTGTGGGCGTGCAGAACACTACCTCCCATGCCCATGGGCCGTGGAACCGTGGTGCATTCCATCGACGCACAAAGCTCCTGACATAAATTAGTTCGCCCGGCATTAGCTGTAGCTGCTGCTCAGGCTCTGTGACAGACCCTGTTATGTTTCCCTCCTCTCTAGTGAAGGGTGGGGAGAGCTGCTTTGATATTACGCGCGCTGCCTTTGTTAATTTTTTCAAATAGTCCGTGAATTCTTCTCCCAATATCGCGGCGCTCCTGTGTGCATCTGAGTGTTCGCGTAGTGGGGAGTGTGCTGTGTGCATTTGTCTCCCAGTCACGATTTCGTGCGGGGACAAATGGTGATCTTTGCTTGGCTGATTTCTCAGTTCAAATAGCGCAAGGGGCAGACAGTATATCCAATTTTTCTTCAATGAAAAGCATAGTTTCGATAACCTGCCCTTTAACAGTCCGTTCATCTTTTCCACTACGCCATTGCTTTGAGGGTGATAAATCGAACACAATTTATGTTTTATTCCCAATAATGTAGTGACTTCCTTGAAAAGTTCATTCACAAAATGAGTGCCGTTGTCTGAGCGAATCACGTCACAAATTCCCCAGCGCGGGAACACTTCCCTTACTAGGAACTTGGCGGCGCTTTTAGCATCAGGTCGCGCACATGGTCCAGCTTCCACCCACCTTGAGAATGGGCACACAACCACGATCATGTACCGTGCGCCGTTACACCTTTCCCCCATGTCTCCGTAATCAATGTGCAGTTCTCTGAATGGGCCAGTGGGTTTAGGAATTGTTCCCCGGAGTGTGCGTAGTGTCATTCCTGAATTGTAGATCTGACGTGTTGTGCATTCCATTGCTAATCGAGATACGTGCTCCTGGAGACAGGGCACGAACCATTCTTCCTGTATTTCTGCTGCAATGTGCTGTTTGGTATTATGTGCGGGGAAGTGTAGTTGTTGAAACGCAATTTCTAGTAACTGGATGGGCATCACCACTTTCCCTGAGTTATTTTGCCGCCATAGCAAGTCTGTTCCCGACCTGCTGCACCCTCGTTTAGTCCACATCAATTTTTCGTCTGCGCTAGCGCCTTCCTGCAATTCTAGTATTTGTGATATGGGCATCATGTTGTACCCTTCTGGGGGCTCTTCGGTTGTCTTATGCCACAGCATGTATTCACCTGCGTCATATTTCTTAAAATAGGAAGCCTCCTTGGCGGCAGCGTCCGCTGCCGCGTTCCCCAAAGACACAACGTCTGTGTTGGATGTATGTGCTTGGCACTTCACTATTGCTACTGCAGTAGGGTTTTGTAGGGCCTCAATTAACTCTTTCAACAACTCTGCATGCTGTACTGGTGTTCCGTCTGCCCGTCGAAACCCCCTACGCCCCCATCTTGCTAGTCCTCCATGTACTGTCGTTGTCATGTAAGCTGAGTCTGTATATATTGTCACTGCGCAACCTTTTGCTGCATGTAGCGGTTCTATGAGCGCAATTAGTTCTGCTGCTTGTGCGGAGTAGTGTGATGGGAGGCGGTGCTGCACTAGTGTTTCATACTCACCGTCTTCTAGCCTCACTACTGCCATGCCGACATGTTTTTCTCCCGTGTCCACGTCAATAGATGCAGACCCATCCACAAAGTACACTTCCCCCTCGCTCAGAGCATTCTCACACACCACTGTGTCCTCCCCTCTTTCTCCTGTGTAGGTCGCGCAATCGTGGTCCTGCATGTCCTCTAGTGTGCATGCTTCTGTAATGAATGTGGCGGGGTTCACTGTCTTGCATCTTACCACATGGATCTTGGCGCTAGACAATATAATCTCGTAGGCTGTCGCCCGCTGTGTTGTCAGTGTGCTTTTTGACCTCTCAAGTATTGCAAATAATGAATGTTCCACAAACAATGTCACAGGGCAACCCATTACTATTGTGGCACTTTTCTCAATTGCGAACGCGGCTGCAGCGAGTGATTGCTCGCACGCGAAATGACCTTGCATCACGGCATCCAAAGTACCACTATAGTAAGCCAATGGCTTGTGTCCTAGGGATATCTTTTGTGTCAGTACAGCTGTCATGAGTGTTCCCTTGCAGTGTGAGAATAGGTAAAATTCGCGTCCATAATCAGGGTTTGCTAGCACTGGAGCGCTTGAAATTAGCTCTTTTAATGATTGAAATGATGTACTCATCTCTTCTGACCATTCTATTTTTTTGTTCTCCTGTTGTGCTTCCTTGAGTGCTTGTAGGAGGGGTCTCGTGTATGCTGCATAGTCTAATATCCATGCGCGGCAATAATTGCACATCCCCAAGAATTTCGGCATGTCTTTCACTGTTGCGGGTTCCCCTACTGATCTTATTGCTTCTACCCTGTCGGGAATTATTCTTTTTCCATCTTTTGATATGAGCTGTCCCAGGTATAAGACCTCAGTCAGGCAGTACTGTAGCTTCTCCCTGTCTACCTTGTACCCCTTGTTGGCCAGTAACGTCAGGAGCGTTGTTGAATCTTTTCTACATGTTGCTTCGTCTTGTGCACATACTAATAAATCGTCTACATACTGAATAATCGTACTCTCAACTGATAGGTTTCCCAAGTCTTCATGCAATATGCGGTTGAATATGCTCGGGCTCTGTGGTAGTCTGCAGTGTTCATATCTCTTACTCCCCAGTGTGAATGCTGTAAGGTATCTACTCTCTTCAGCCAGGGGTATTGAGAAAAACGCGTTTTTCAAGTCTACTACTGTGAAATGTGATGCCACTTTCGGGATGCTGCATAGTATTGATGCAGGGTTCGGGACTAGAGGGAACTCCTTCTGAATTACGTCATTTAGGGGGCGTAAGTCCTGTATCATCCTCCAAGACCCTCCTTTCGCTTTTTTGATTCAGATAGATACATGTGTTACATGGGGAGTTTGAAGGCACTATTATCCCTTGTGCTAGTAGTGCATTTACTGTCTCTTTTATCCCCTCTTCAGCTTCGCGGGACAATGGATACTGTTTAACTCGGGGTAAAATTGCTCCTTGCTTTAGTTTTATTACCACAGGTTGTACTCCGTGCAACAGCCCGACATCATGGGGGCCTGCTGTCCACAAATTATTTGGTACGAGCCTCATGTCGTCGTCAAAAAACGACGGTGGTGCTCCCACCACTGCCATCAATTGGACGGGTGTTTCCCTGGCTTGAATCAAAATGTCACAGGGCATCGCTATTTCCATTACTATCTCACCATCCCCTTCTGTGTCTGAAAAGAGATCCTCATCTGTTATCTCTCGTAGGGCGATGTTGGCATTTGTACATAGCACTGCACGCCACTCGCATCCCTCCCTATCCATTCCAATTGCAGCGATCCTTTTCGCTGACACCTGTACAGCATGCAAGTCTAATGATACCACTGATCCTGGTGCTGTGTCGGGACACACTATGGGGCGGAAGAGGAACTCCGCTGGGATCCTCCAGTCCATTCTTTTTAGTTCTGGAATTATGTGGGTCAAAGTTTTTAGCCCTTCAATAAACATTTCCTCATTATCCGGCAGCCCTCGTACCTCCTGTGTGGTTGTGTAAGCTTGCACTACCAACATCGCACGCAAGGGGCATATCCCGGGTGTAGAACACACTATTCCTCTCTCGGTAAATGATATGGTCATGTTAAGTTTACTCAGGAGATCCCTCCCTAATAAATTTATTGGTGACTGTTCATAATACAGTAAGGGTGCCTTTACAGTTTTACCCCCCACTGTTACATCCAATGCTTCTGTGTAAGGAACTTCAATTACAGCCCCAGAGAACCCCTGCGTCTCTAACTTCCGGTTAGATAACAGGAACCGGCCCTCTCTGATACATGATTTTTCCGCTCCCGAATCAACCATGAATATGAACTGCTTGTCTCCTATCTGCGCCCCTACCAATGGTTCCTCTGCTGCATTGTAGGTTGTAGACAGAACTGTACACGCAAGTGTTCTCTGTGGGCTGTCCTATGCGGGGTGTCTCATTGCTCCCCCCTTATTAAAGACACTTCCTGAAACCACTGACATGCCGTTGTAAGGTGCTGGTACGGGGGCCCCGTTTGCTGTTGTCGCGAAGGGGTTGCCTGGCGCATACTGCATATTGTCATTGTTTTGGGGGTGGTTCTGTGTTCTATACTGGTGCCCCTGTTGCTGCTCAGCATCACCTCGGCCTGGGTTTCTCAGCTGTTGTTGTCCCATTGGAAGACCATATGGGCTCCCCGGGTGAGGGTGGCCATACTGTTCTACCTCTTGGAACCCGCTGTTGGGTCTAGCTCTGCACTCCCTAGAGTAATGCCCCCACCGTCCGCAGTTCCAGCAACTCCCTTGTGCGCCTCTAGGGCCCTGCCATCCATTTCCTCCCATTCCCCCATACCCTTGTCCACCTCCTCTTCGGCCCCTGTACCCACCTCGTCCCCCTCGAGGGGTCCACTCTTGCCACTGCGGACCTCCGCCTTGCTCCTGTTCACTCCACTGCCGCTGTCCTGCTCCAACCCAATTAGTTGCCACCCTTCCTTGTATTGCTATCAGCCCCTCCTCCTCGTCGTCTCCCTCCCTGCTGTGTGGGAGCACGGCTACTGCTGCTGCAACCTTCACCAACTTTGTCTGTACTAACTTTGCCTCGTCTGCCAATCTTTTCTGCGCCACCTCCTTCTCCCTCTCTTTTATTCGCTTACAATGGTGTACTATTATGCTCTGAATCTCAGGCCATCCCTTTGCTTCAATACCTACTATTTTGTCGAGCGCCTTTTGCACTTCTTTGGGGAGCCCTCTTTTTATAATGAAGTAAAATAAAGATGTCGATTGATACCAGGGCGTGCCCGTTTCTGCTCTCCACATCTCTTGGACCCGGAAAATGTAATCCATAGCCTCCTCCCCGTCATTCATTGTACACTGCATTACTGACTGTAAGTCTGGCGTATCTGGAAACATTTCTCGCAAGGCATCCCACGCCCTTGCACGCACTGTGTTAAAGGAGGCCCCATCATGGCGGTCGCAGTCTAATGTTACTCCCGGGAAACCGGCCTTGACCCATACTCTCTCAGCCTGATCCCCCACTGCTGATACAAGCAAGCTCTTCACATCTCAGCAGTGTGTTTCTCAAAGGCGTATATCCACTTACTTGCCCCTCCTGATAACGGGGGCAATAGCTTTAATAAATTGGCTTTATCCATCTGTGCCCATGGGATATAGTTAGGCCTCCCTCCTCCCCTGTGTATCAACGGGAGCTGTAGTCTTCCTTTTGCCGTTGCATCTGGACCCGTTTTGGCTGCTGAGGTCCCCAGTGATGCCATTTTCCCCACTCTGTTCCTTAATCGCCCCGTCCACTCATCATCCAGGGTTCTCATTGAACATGTACCATCCCCCTCTTCGCTTCCCCCTCCCATTGCCATGCTCAACCTGTCGCTTTCTTCTAACTCGTCCCTTATATCACATATTAATTCCTCTCTATCCCCCATTGGCCTTTCTTCATTGTCGATATCTCCCTCTCGTGTCCCTATTTCGATTATTTGTGTCGGTTCTTCTTCAATTCTGAACAGTATCTCACCTTTTTTCCACCCCTCTTCAGGTTTTCTATTCTCACCTTGCGCTCTAGACGTGCGCCCTGATCGAGCCGCATTAAGTGCTGTTTGCTCGCACATGTCTTTTATCCTCGAGAGCTCATCTTTTGCTATTGAGAGTCTTGATTGTAAATCATCTGTGAGTTTCTCTATGTCCACTCTCTGTGTACTTACCTGGGCTCGCTCCCTTGTACTTTCATATGGCGGGGGTGCCGTGGGCCGGCGGGGTGTAGTAGTTGTCGGGGGAGGCACATATGTGGGGTCACTGTATCCTTCTGCGGGCACAGGCTTGTTTAATATCGGGTACAAACTTATTACCTCTACTGGTGGCGCTACACTTGACAATTCTTTAACATCTTTCTGTATCATTAGTGGGTTGTCTGTGGTGGACGGGAGATCAGGATTTAATGCTGGTGTTTTAGGCAGTGGTATCTCTTCAAATAACCTCCAGAGATCTAATACTTCTCTCCTATTTTGCAACTGCTTCCCCTTGTACTTCAAACAAATGCATGTGGCCACCATATCCAGAACACTTTTATCAAATGACCCTCCCTCGGGCCATATCTGGGGTAACCCCTCTCCCTTCAACTCGGTTATCCATTGGTCGTGATATTTCTTAATCCGCTCCGCGTACCCTGGTAGATTCTTACAAATATGTGATAAGGGTGTTTCAGCCCCCATCCCTGTGCCCTCCTAGTACTTGTGTGTGTCTGTGTGTCTGCAACTACAATGTAGGTGTATTATCAATATTATTTTTCGTTTTCTGCTTCACAATCAATAACGGGCTCCTTTGTGCTCTCCCCCTTGTCTGCGCAATACAAAACTGGCTGTACACAGTTTCTATTCTATTCTCTTTGGGGGGCACATACAAGAGCAAACCATCATTTATTTTGACAACATCAACCCAGAAATCAAAAAGGTACCCACTCACTTCACCGTGTCATTTTTGTCTTCAAAAGTTCTATCCGGTCACACTTACCATGACCATTTAACTACTATACATTCATAGCCGTTTTACACATTCACAACATCAACTTGTCGTCTGACACATGCGAGGTGCACACACCTCTTGGTAACACTCTATTCATAATTCACGCCGTCCTCCCTTTCCTCCCTAGCCGGCTGTCCCTGTCCGTCTTACTTGGATCTATTGATGCGCATATATATATATATAGGTCTGCTCTTCCCTCTTCTAGTAGGACTCTTACTTTCTCCTTAAATTTGTGTTAATCTCACTTTTTATTTTCCCCCTAACCCTAAAGAAAAGAAAAGAAAGAAGTAATAGCGGTCACTAATATATTCGCAGTGCCCCCTTTTGCTGAGCACTTTTATCTTATAATCCACTTCTTCATATATTCCCAGTACTAGTCAAGATAGCACTATGCGGCGCCGCCTTCCACCCCCTTTCGGAGCTAGGTTCCCGTCACTTTTATCTCTTATTCACCTCTTAATCCTAATGGCCATATGCAAAGAAAAAGCAAGGAAAATTTTAGGATGATCCTTAGTAGATCTGCGTACCCCCTCTTCGTTCCCCGTCCTACACTTCTTCCCCCACTCCCTTTACAATCGCTCGCACTCAGTACTCACGTGCCCCTCTTGAACCGATAGTCTCCGAAACTGGGTCCGTCCAGGCAGTGTCGCCGTCAGCTCAACAGTCAGCCCCGGCTCCGGCGAGCGGTACTCAAAGGGGATTTTTCAACCGGGATCCCGTACCCTCTGTCTGTTGAGTGCGCACTTCTTAGTGTACCGGTCGCCGTTGGCGGGCAGCCTTCTGGAGCCGGCCCACCGTGCGTATCCCTTTTCGACCGGAGATTCTCGTGCCAAAAGGGGACGGTAATGTTAGGTCGGGAAATAATAATAATAATAATAATAATCACGCTTTCGGGGTCACCACTGAAGGCATGCGTCCCCAGCCAGCACGATCCTCCCCACAATGAGAGACAATGAAGGACTCTCCCAACTCGGGAATAAGGCCAAGACAGAGTGCGGGTGAGCTTAAATGGGAGTTTATCAATGAGAATATGGCATGCAAAGAACTCTGCAAACTCCGAGAGCGCTCTGTCTGGCAATAGCAAAGACAGGTGTATATATTTACAAAAAACGTCATAAGAACCTACACACTATAGGGGGCACAAGTTCGATGGGATTGGGTGGCGATGACTAACTATAGGTGCTGCGGTGATGCGGTTGGCTTTGGCTGGAAGATGTCACTGGTCATCCTCGTGGGTTGGGCTGGGCCTGGCAGGTTGGCTGAGTTCATCCGGGCGGTGTTGTTGTGCCATTGCGGCCAGTGTCAGAGATGAATGTCTTTTCCTGACTTATTTGCCCTAGGCCATGCACACCGCAGTCATTCAGTCATTTCAATATTATCTTCTTTAGTAAATCTTCCAATAGGTTATTCTACAGGTTAATGCAACACAGGAGGAATGTACCTTGTGAGGGGTCTGGCGGTAATACGTCAGGACATGGTTACCAGAGTCCTGTTGACCGGGGCCATAGGTCGAGGTGCTAAGCTTCAGGGCCTGGGACGGGCGATACAGGTCTTTCTGTCTTGTTAGAAGTTGTTATGGATGTGCCGCTGTGTGTTGTCAAAGTGTTGGGTGTCCTGATTGCACAGGGCCATAGGTCTAAGATGATCCGGTGGGTTATGGGGTTTACGAGGGGGCGCCTTTGGAAGTGTGTGTTCAGGCAGAGGTTTACTGCTGTGCTGTAAATAGTGCAGGTGGCGGGCCGTGGCCTTGGGTGCTGCAGAGGGGGCTACAAATCTTTGAAGTGGCTCCAGTCTGGTTGGGGGAGGCGGAGTAGCGCAGCGCGGGCCTCTGCTCTCATGTCTTGGCAGCCTTCGCAGGGTGGGAGGGGGAATGGCCTTGCATGCATTTCACAAAGGTATCTCCCTCGTGTGTTGCCGATTTTAGATAAAAACATCACAAACATTTGAACACTCTATAATACTTATTCAAATCATTTTGAAACATGCATTTAAACTTTGCTGGATGTGTCTCGATTATACCCAGTCTGAGCACCTTATTCATACACTATGTTTTAACAACTACAGTATTTAGTTATATGCATATACATTTGCAGTAAGTGAGGTAGTATTGGGGTTGGTGGAGTACATAGAAAGTAACTCGCCACTGTACGTGGCGGAGGTGGCACGTGAGGGGCTTAGACATACACGTGTGACGAGTGCATTCTCGCACACTCTTCACATGTGCCCGTGGTATGGTTACATTCGTTTTCTTGTGTACCCTAGCAGCATCAGTTCAGTTATGGCGCGGGACCGCGGGGCGTGGGGCTTTCGATGATACTTATGAAGAATAATCCCCCGGAAATGCTTTTATCATTTGCACACCACTGCAGGGGTGTGGGTCCTTCACGGCAGGTGTCATGTACGATAATTACACAATTTCACAGGTTTCTTTAGTAAGAGTGGTTGTATGGAGAGGATACATGTGTTAAAAGTGGTTTCTTACATTCATATTTGGGTATCTGTCTGCTTTCAGCAGATGACCATTCTACAGATCTTCCCATCGCCCAGGCCTTTGTAACGCTCACCTGATTCTCGCAGAGGCGCCGGTCTTGACTGGGCGACTACCGTATCTTCAAAGGTGATGTGTAGCACCCGGTTGGCTCTTTGGGCTGGACCTCTGTGCACTGTATGCCTGACGTTTAGAGTAAGATGTCTGCAGATAGAAAATATGGGGTTAATGAACTGGGGTTATTGGGGTGTCCCTATCTCTTTCCTCTTCTCCTCTCCTGTAGACCCCCAAAGGTTAACGCTCTCACCTTAGGTAAGTGAATGCCGAGCTCTCCATCTGCCTCGTGGCAGGGTGCTGTAACCAGTTTCTTCACTGGATAGGTAGCGCAGGCCTCTTGACTTCAGAGGACTGCTGTCCGTCGTTTAATGCACGAACGGTAAGTTCCGAGTCATTCAAATGTCTTTAAAGTCTTTAGTAATGATGTCTCTTGTTTTGCAGGGTTCCGGCGATGGCGGATGACGGGCTGAAGTGAGTTGAAGATGGAGCCCGTGTGATGAATAGAAGCGCCTGGAAGCACGTAAGTAAGCGCTTGTTGCCTGCTTCACGATGCGCTCTAACTGTCTTTTTATTTTGCAGGTACGAGTTCGGAGCGGCTGCAGGGTGCCGAAATACCCACTGGATTAGATGTGGAAAGGAGTAATGGCACGTGAGTATTAAAGTTCCCCAATGTCTATAAACGCACCTTGTTTTGTCTTTCAGATGCGGGATGCAGCGCCGAAGGCCTCCGGAGCGTGCAAAGAGATGGTAAGCTTTTGTCTTTCAGATGCCGGAATGCAGTTTGAAGACCTCCGGAGCGCACGAAGAGTTGGTAAGCCTTTGCCTTCCTTTGCCTTTCAGATGCCGGAATGCTAACCTGTTCTTTCTTGTCTTTATAGGTGTTGCTGAAGACTGGATTCAGGATGGTAAGCCTTTTTCCTTAGGCCCAGGACCGGATGCAGAAGACACGATGAGCGTTCTGCTGCAGAGGTTGCAGAATAACGCAAAGCAAGATTCATCCACCGGGTGTGGTTTAAATAGCCTCCTGTAGTGCTTAGGTGTCTCCTTCCACAGCCACGCCTAGGTAAGAAAAGAGTTCCTGGTAAGAAAAGAGTTCCTGCCTTCCAGAAGAGTTCCAGTGTTCTGAATCTAGGGAGTGGCTCCAGCCCCACCCAACAGGAAAAGTAGTTCCAAACAGAAGAGGATCAGAGGCTCAACTGGCAGGCAAGTAAGCAGCATGGTCTGCTGCAGGTAAGTCCACCCAAGCATTATGAGCCCGGCGCTTCCAGCGCTGGGACTGGGCATATTTATGAGCCTGGTGCCACTGGCGCCAGGACTGGGTCCAAAAGGTCCCAATTGGGACTGGTTGGCACTCGGAACCCGGGTTATGGATCTGCTTCCAAGGGAGTTGGGAAAACCCTGACCTTTTGGAAGCAGAGATCATGACAGTACCCCCCCTCAAGGCCCCTCCCAAACCGGGCTTCTCCGGGGGTTTTGGCTTGTCAGGAAATGTTCGATGAAATCTATTGATTAGGCGAGGAGCGTGGACATATTCAGCAGGTTCCCAGGATCTCTCTTGGGGGCCGTAGCCTTTCCAGTCAATTAGGTAGAATAGTTTAGATTTGGAGATCTTGGAGTCTAGAATGCTTTTGACTTCAAACTCGAGTTCTCCATCAACTAGGATAGGTTTTGGAGATTTGGTTAGTCGGGTTTGAGGTTGCACGGGTTTTAATAGAGAGACGTGGAAGACCGGATGTATCTTCATGTGCGGGGGCAAGTCCAACTTGACCGCTACTGGGTTTACTATGGTAGTGATGGAATAGGGACCAAGGTATCTTGGGTTGAATGTGCGTGGCCCTTTTAGAGATAGATATTTGGTGGATAACCAGACTTGATCCCCTACTTGATAGTGAGGGGCTTCCTTCCGATGTTGATCTGCTCCTTTCTTGTATTGTTCTTTAGCCCTTTGAAGGTGAGAAACAGCTTCCTTAAAGGCTTGGGTGATTGTAGAATGCAGGTAGTCTACTGCTGGTGTTTCAAGATCTTGGAGGGGATCCAACTCCGAGGTTCGGGGGTGACTGCCGTACAAAAGAAAAAACGGGGTTTTCCCAGTTCCCAAATGGACAGAGTTATTGTAGGCATATTCGGCTATCCAAAGGATATCTTTCCAAGTTTTTTCAGTTTGTTGCAGCATGCAGCGTAAATACTGTTCCAGAGTTTGATTGGTCC
The DNA here is from genome assembly GCF_040938575.1 of Ambystoma mexicanum. NCBI lineage: Eukaryota > Metazoa > Chordata > Amphibia > Caudata > Ambystomatidae > Ambystoma > Ambystoma mexicanum. The sequence goes on from NC_090938.1 coordinate 842,593,320, forward strand.
TCTCGGTTTGTCCGTCGGTCTGAGGGTGGTGACTGGTCGATAGTCTCACATCAATTTGAGCCGACCGACAGCAACTTCGCCAAAAATGAGAAATAAATTGACTACCTCGATCCGAAATTAGAACCGAAGGAAAACCGTGCAGTCGGACGATGTTTTCGAGAAATTCTCGGGCCAGAGTTGCTGCTGTTGGCAAGCCTTTGAGCGGAATGAAATGCGCCATCTTGGAGAATAAGTCCACGATTACTAGAATCGTATTGTATCCGGAGCATGGAGGTAGATCGGTGATGAAGTCCATAGAAAGCGTATGCCAAGGGCGAGGTGGGATGTCAATAGGGCGTAAGAGGCCGGCTGGTCTTTCCTTTTGACTCTTGTTTTGGGCGCATACTCCACAGGACATTATAAAGTCTCTGATATCTTTCTTCCAAGACGGCCACCAGAAGTAGCGCTTGATCTTTTCTGAGGTCTTGGCCATACTGGGATGACCTTCCATTAAAGAGTCGTGATAACAAGAGATTACCTTTTTCTGTAAATCTGTGCTGGGTAGGTATAATCGTTCTTGGAAATACAATAAGTTGTCCTTTACTGCAAAGTCCTTTCCCTGCAGATGCCAATTCTGTATGTCTGCTGGAGTTACAAGTTGCCTGGCTTTATCCTTAACTTCCTCTATGGATTCGGTGGCGATTACACCCAGAATTCTTCGTTCGGGAATGATTGGTACAGGTTTAGGGTTGATCAAGTGTTCTTCCACTCCCATCCGAGAAAGGGCATCAGCTTTACCGTTCTTTGTACCAGGTCGATAGGTAATTATGAAGTCAAACTCGGCAAAGAATAATGCCCAACGGAGTTGTCTAGAGGATTGGGCTTTTGCGGTTTTCAAATATTGCAGGTTTCGGTGATCCGTAATCACAGTAACGGTGTGTCGGGCCCCCAGCAGATAATGCCGCCAAGCCTTAAAGGCAGACTTGATAGCCAGAAGTTCCTTGTCAGTAATCGTGTAATTGATTTCAGGAGGCGAGAATTTGCGGGACCAAAATGCCACGGGATGCAACTGATTGGTTACCGGGTCCTTTTGTGATAGAACTGCCCCCATGGCAAGGCTTGAAGCATCAGTTTCCACGATGTAGGGGAGTTCGGGGCGAGGGTGTTTTAAGATTGGTGCAGAGATAAATTTAGTCTTCAAATCCTGGAAAGCTTGTTCCGCCTCGGTAGACCATTCAAAACGTTTGTTTTTCTTTAACAAGGCAGTGATTGGCTGGACTATTCGAGAGAATTCAGGGATAAACCTGCGATAAAAGTTAGCGAAGCCTAACATGCTTTGCACACCTTTTTACGGAGGATGGTGATGGCCATTTGAGAACTGCATCGACCTTCTTTGAATCCATACGCACTCCGCCAGGTGATAATATGAATCCCAAGAATTCAACTTCAGTCACGTTGAAAACACATTTTTCCAACTTAGCGAAAAGTTTGTGTTGACGCAATCTTTCGAGGACCATTTTCACGTGTTTCCGATGTTCAGATTCCGATGAAGAATAAACGAGGATGTCGTCAATGTAAACAACAACACATACATCTATGAGCTCTCTGAGGACATCGTTCATAAAATATTGAAAGGCGGCCGGGGCATTGCAAAGTCCGAAGGGCATGACCTGATATTCAAATAGCCCGTACTTGGTGCGGAAGGCCGTCTTCCATTCATCGCCCTCTTTTACTCGTACCAAGTGGTAAGCTCCTCTAAGATCCAGCTTTGTATATATGCATGCTTTTCTGACTTGGTCCAGGAGTTCAGGGATCAAAGGTAACGGATATCTATTCTTAACGGTGATCTGGTTCAGGGAGCGATAATCGATACAAGTTCTAAGGTCTCCTTCCTTTTTTGGAACGAAGAACAAAGCTGAAGAAGCAGGGGACTTGGAAGGACGAATAAACCCGTTTGCCAGGTATTGATCCAGGTATTGTCGAAGGTGAAGGTTCTCAGGCTCGGTGAGGGCATAAATTCTACTACAAGGAGGAGTAGATCCAGGTATCAGGTCTATCTGGCAGTCATAAGACCTATGAGGAGGTAGAGAGTTAGCCTGATCCTTCCGGAAAACATCTTGGTATTCTAGGTATTCGGGAGGTAACTGGGAAGTCTCTGAAGAAATTGCGGCCAGTGCAACACCAGGTGGAGGGTGACAAGTTGAGACACATTCTGGAAACTGGACCGTTCTTGCTCGCCAATCGATCAGAGGATTGTGTTTCTCTAACCAAGGTATTCCTAGAATAATCTGAAACTGAGGGGCTTTGATCACATCGAACACGATCTTCTCATGGTGTCCATCTTGACTTACTAGCGTCACCTCTTGAGTGGTATGCGTTACTGGCCCGGAGGCTATCTCCGTACCATCCACCGTAGTAATGACGTCCTTTACAGCCTTGGGACAAAGAGTTAGATTCATCCTCAAAACCATTTCATGATCCACATAATTGCCGATGGCACCGCTGTCGACGTAAGCTTCAATTGCATGTAATCGATCCGGATTATCAGGGCTAATGAGGACCATAGGTATCACGAAATGCGAGGTCACGGAACTGGTTTTCACGCTCGGCAAGAGGACCTCTATTCTTGTCGGGCAAGGTCGTTTCCCTGCTCAGAGTTTGTAACTTTGGTAACTGCAGCTCCTACTGCCTTCTTGGCAGGTTTCACCGGACAGTCTCGAAGAAAGTGCCCTGAGTTTCCGCAATATAGGCATAATTGCAACTGTTTCCTCCTTTCCCGCTCCCTTTGTGTTAGAGGACCTTTCAGACCCCCTATTTGCATGGGTTCCCCGGAGTCTACTCCTTTGGAAGGAGTTGACGGTTTGGAAAGTACTCGAGCATCAAACTTGGAACGATCGGCCTTCCTGTTCTGCAGCCTGTGATCTATTTGAACGACCAAGTCTATATAATCCGAACAGTCTTGTGGGGGATTCACTACTTGGGCTAAAACGTCTTTGAGCTCTCCACGTAGACCTCTATAAAACAGCGTAATCCTTTTGTCCTCAGGCCATTGAGTTTCCACTATTAGTCTATTGAAAGATGCAATATAAGCCAAAAGGTCTTGATTACCCTGTCGCAACGAAAGAAGCTCATTGTCCAAGGCCTGCCCCTGTGAATGTCTTGCGAACAGTTTTTCCATACTAAGCTGAAAGGCTTGAAAATCATGGAGAACCGGATCATCTTGATTAACTAGAGGGATCGACCAGTCTGCCGCATTGCCACTAAGGTACGAAAGTACAAAAGCTACTTTAGCTTGATCAGTTGGAAAGGCTGCTGGCCGGCATAAGAAGTGCAACCGGCACTGATTGATAAATACTGCAAACCTCTTTGGGTCACCAGAAAATCGTTCGGGCGGAGCCAGAGGTACATTCCCAGGTAGGTTGATCTGCACTGGATTCATAGAGGCTGTTGAAGGAAGATTTGCCCCTGATGCGGGTAACGGGGTCTGTCCGGCTTGTGACTGTAGCACTTGTCTAGCAAGATTGTCTGTTCTCTCCTTGGAAATAATTAGTTCCCTTCTTAGAGCATTCGTTTCCTGACGAGCTGCATGCACTTCTGCCCTTAGCTCCCCAAGTAACCGGGCTAGGGGGTCAGTATCCGAGGTTTCCATAGCGCCTGGGCGAGAGTTTTACGGTAGGCTTTGCGTTCTGTAACGCTCACCTGATTCTCGCAGAGGCGCCGGTCTTGACTGGGCGACTACCGTATCTTCAAAGGTGATGTGTAGCACCCGGTTGGCTCTTTGGGCTGGACCTCTGTGCACTGTATGCCTGACGTGTAGAGTAAGATGTCTGCAGATAGAAAATATGGGGTTAATGAACTGGGGTTATTGGGGTGTCCCTATCTCTTTCCTCTTCTCCTCTCCTGTAGACCCCCAAAGGTTAACGCTCTCACCTTAGGTAAGTGAATGCCGAGCTCTCCATCTGCCTCGTGGCAGGGTGCTGTAACCAGTTTCTTCACTGGATAGGTAGCGCAGGCCTCTTGACTTCAGAGGACTGCTGTCCGTCGTTTACTGCACGAACGGTAAGTTCTGAGTCATTCAAATGTCTTTAAAGTCTTTAGTAATGATGTCTCTTGTTTTGCAGGGTTCCGGCGATGGCGGATGACGGGCTGAAGTGAGTTGAAGATGGAGCCCGTGTGATGAATAGAAGCGCCTGGAAGCACGTAAGTAAGCGCTTGTTGCCTGCTTCACGATGCGCTCTAACTGTCTTTTTATTTTGCAGGTACGAGTTCGGAGCGGCTGCAGGGTGCCGAAATACCCACTGGATTAGATGTGGAAAGGAGTAATGGCACGTGAGTATTAAAGTTCCCCAATGTCTATAAACGCACCTTGTTTTGTCTTTCAGATGCGGGATGCAGCGCCGAAGGCCTCCGGAGCGTGCAAAGAGATGGTAAGCTTTTGTCTTTCAGATGCCCGAATGCAGTTTGAAGACCTCCGGAGCGCACGAAGAGTTGGTAAGCCTTTGCCTTCCTTTGCCTTTCAGATGCCGGAATGCTAACCTGTTCTTTCTTGTCTTTATAGGTGTTGCTGAAGACTGGATTCAGGATGGTAAGCCTTTTTCCTTAGGCCCAGGACCGGATGCAGAAGACACGATGAGCGTTCTGCTGCAGAGGTTGCAGAATAACGCAAAGCAAGATTCATCCACCGGGTGTGGTTTAAATAGCCTCCTGTAGTGCTTAGGTGTCTCCTTCCACAGCCACGCCTAGGTAAGAAAAGAGTTCCTGGTAAGAAAAGAGTTCCTGCCTTCCAGAAGAGTTCCAGTGTTCTGAATCTAGGGAGTGGCTCCAGCCCCACCCAACAGGAAAAGTAGTTCCAAACAGAAGAGGATCAGAGGCTCAACTGGCAGGCAAGTAAGCAGCATGGTCTGCTGCAGGTAAGTCCACCCAAGCATTATGAGCCCGGCGCTTCCAGCGCTGGGACTGGGCATATTTATGAGCCTGGTGCCACTGGCGCCAGGACTGGGTCCAAAAGGTCCCAATTGGGACTGGTTGGCACTCGGAACCCGGGTTATGGATCTGCTTCCAAGGGAGTTGGGAAAACCCTGACCTTTTGGAAGCAGAGATCATGACAGCCTTGCTGACCGGGTCATTGTGGGAGCAGTAATACACTGCGGAAGGTGAACTGTTACAATGTTAATGTATTACGCTAGATCATGCCCGTCTTGCTCGTGGGAACGGGCTTGCAGCGGATCTACCATGGTGCTGCGGAGACAGGGAGGACTGAAACTTTCTGAAGGTGGGGGCCGCGCTTAAGCGCGCTGAGCTCACACCATCTTTAGCAGACAAAAAATGGTTTCTGAGGCCTAGCTAAATTTAATACGTGTGGGCAATGTCTTCAGCAGGTGAGCCATCCACCACCTGGGCCCTGGTGGTAAGGAGGGGACGCCCGATGAGCCATGGCCCTCACCTGGGGTGGAGACGCAGGCCAGGGGGGGGTCCCTTGGACCACCCCTCCCCTACAAGAGCCAATAATAATCTGTGTACCTAACAGTGTTGAAGATGACATGTTTTAGAGGTAGGCATAAGTTGTCCACCTGACAGTAGACAGCCAATAACAATCCCAGTCCTTATAGGAAGTATACCGGTTATAGGTTTTTTCTTATTTTGACACGTAATATGACGTCACATTTGACGTATCTTTAGTATAAAGTGTATGTTTTATGGGAAATTTGTCGAGAGCTGAGCGAACGTCCGTTGATGCCCGTTGTAACCTCCCTGAGTTGGTTCGATTATTTGGACTTACCTATCATTGTACGAGGAAGTGGGGTACTAGGCACATCCAACCCTCTACTCTGGAGCCTCTACCCCCCCCCCCCAGGCACCAGGGTGGAAAAATTCTACTCTTCTAAAACAATCTGAGGGGACAGGGATGGCGGTCTCCCTACCACCTGGGAATTCACCGGTGGCTCCTCACCCCACTGATACAGAGCCTGACTGTCCCAGGACAGATGGGTCGCACCCTCTGTGCCATTCATCTTCACAAAGGAGACCCCTAGTCCCCTGCCACCCAGGACCTCCCTTCCTATAGCGTTAGGCGAAGAGCTCATCTTCACAAAGGAGATCCCTAGTCCCCTGCCACCCAGGACCTCCCTTCCTAGGCGAAGTGCTCATCTTCACAAAGGAGAGCCCTAGTCCCCTGCCACCCAGGACCTCCCTTCCTAGGTGAAGAGCTCATCTTCACAAAGGAGACCCCTAGTCCCTTGCCACCCAGGACCTCCCTTCCTAGACGAAGAGCTCATCTTTACAAAGGAGAGCCCTAATCCACTGCCACCCAGGACCTCCCTTCCTACAGCATTAGGTGAAGAGCTCATCTTCACAAAGGAAATCCCTAGTCCCCTGCCACCCAGGACCTCCCTTAGGCAAAGAGCTCATCTTCACAAAGGAGACCCCTAGTCCCCTGTCACCCAGGACCTCCCTTCCTACAGCTTTAGGCGAAGAGCTCATCTTCACAAAGGAGATCCCTGGTCCCCTGCCACCCAGGACCTGCCTTCCTACAGCGTTAGGCGAAGAGCTCATCTTCACAAAGGAGACCCCTAGTCCCCTGCCACCCAGGACCTCCCTTCCTAGGCGAAGTGCACATCTTCACAAAGGAGAGCCCTAGTCCCCTGCCACCCAGGACCTCCCTTCCTAGGTGAAGAGCTCATCTTCACAAAGGAGACCCCTAGTCCCTTGCCACCCAGGACCTCCCTTCCTAGGCGAAGAGCTCATCTTTACAAAGGAGAGCCCTAATCCACTGCCACCCAGGACCTGCCTTCCTACAGCATTAGGTGAAGAGCTCATCTTCACAAAGGAAATCCCTAGTCCCCTGCCACCCAGGACCTCCCTTAGGCAAAGAGCTCATCTTCACAAAGGAGACCCCTAGTCCCCTGTCACCCAGGACCTCCCTTCCTACAGCTTTAGGCGAAGAGCTCATCTTCACAAAGGAGATCCCTGGTCCCCTGCCACCCAGGACCTGCCTTCCTACAGCGTTAGGCGAAGAGCTCATCTTCACAAAGGAGACCCCTAGTCCCCTGCCACCCAGGACCTCCCTTCCTAGGGGAAGAGCTCATCTTCACAAAGGAGATCCCTAGTCCCCTGCCACCCAGGACCTGCCTTCCTACAGCGTTAGGCGAAGAGCTCATCTTCACAAAGGAGACCCCTAGTCCCCTGCCACCCAGGACCTCCCTTCCTACAGCGTTAGGTAAAGAGCTCATCTTCACAAAGGAGACCCCTAGTCCCCTGCCACCCAGGACCTCCCTTCCTACAGCGTTAGGTGAAGAGCTCATCTTCACAAAGGAGGCCCCTAGTCGCCTGCCACCCCGGACCACCCTTCCTACAGCGTTAGGCGAAGAGCTCATCTTCACAAAGGAGACCCCTAGTCCCCTGCCACCCAGGACCTCCCTTCCTACAGCGTTAGGCGACGAGCTCATCTTCACAAAGGAGAGCCCTAGCCCCTGCCACCCAGGACCTCCCTTTCTACAGCGTTAGGCAAAGAGCTCCTCTTCACAAAGGAGAGCCCTAGTCCCCTGCCACCCAGGACCTGCCTTCCTAGGTGAAGATCTCATCTTCACAAAGGAGACCCCTAGTCCCTTGCCACCCAGGACCTCCCTTCCTAGGCGAAGAGCTCATCTTTACAAAGGAGAGCCCTAATCCACTGCCACCCAGGACCTCCCTTCCTACAGCATTAGGTGAAGAGCTCATCTTCACAAAGGAAATCCCTAGTCCCCTGCCACCCAGGACCTCCCTTAGGCAAAGAGCTCATCTTCACAAAGGAGACCCCTAGTCCCCTGTCACCCAGGACCTCCCTTCCTACAGCTTTAGGCGAAGAGCTCATCTTCACAAAGGAGATCCCTGGTCCCCTGCCACCCAGGACCTGCCTTCCTACAGCGTTAGGCGAAGAGCTCATCTTCACAAAGGAGACCCCTAGTCCCCTGCCACCCAGGACCTCCCTTCCTAGGGGAAGAGCTCATCTTCACAAAGGAGATCCCTAGTCCCTTGCCACCCAGGACCTGCCTTCCTACAGCGTTAGGCGAAGAGCTCATCTTCACAAAGGAGACCCCTAGTCCCCTGCCACCCAGGACCTCCCTTCCTACAGCGTTAGGTAAAGAGCTCATCTTCACAAAGGAGACCCCTAGTCCCCTGCCACCCAGGACCTCCCTTCCTACAGCGTTAGGTGAAGAGCTCATCTTCACAAAGGAGGCCCCTAGTCGCCTGCCACCCCGGACCACCCTTCCTACAGCGTTAGGCGAAGAGCTCATCTTCACAAAGGAGACCCCTAGTCCCCTGCCACCCAGGACCTCCCTTCCTACAGCGTTAGGCGAAGAGCTCATCTTCACAAAGGAGAGCCCGAGCCCCTGCCACCCAGGACCTCCCTTCCTACAGCGTTAGGCAAAGAGCTCATCTTCACAAAGGAGAGCCCTAGTCCCCTGCCACCCAGGACCTGCCTTCCTAGGTGAAGATCTCATCTTCACAAAGGAGATCCCTAGTCCCCTGCCACCCAGGAGCTGCCTTCCTACAGCGTTAGGCGAAGAGCTCATCTTCACAAAGGAGATCCCTAGTCCCTTGCCACCCAGGACCTCCCTTCCTACAGTGTTAGGCGAAGAGTTCATCTTCACAAAGGAGACCCCTAGTCCCCTGCCACCCAGGACCTCCCTTCCTACAGCGTTAGGCGAAGAGCTCATCTTCACAAAGGAGATCCCTAGTCCCCTGCCACCCAGGACCTCCCTTCCTAGGCGAAGAGCTCATCTTCACAAAGGAGAGCCCTAGTCCCCTGCCACCCATGACCTCCCTTCCTACAGCGTTAGGCGAAGAGCTCATCTTCACAAAGGAGACCCCTAGTCCCCTGCCACCCAGGACCTCCCTTCCTACAGCGTTAGGCGAGAGCTCATCTTCACAAAGGAGATCCCTAGTCCCCTGTCACCCAGGACCTCCCTTCCTAGGCGAAGAGCTCATCTTCACAAAGGAGAGCCCTAGTCCCCTGCCACCCAGGACCTCCCTTCCTACAGCGTTAGGCAAAGAGCTCATCTTCACAAAGGAGACCCCTAGTCCCCTGCCACCCAGGACCTCGCTTCCTACAGCGTTAGGCAAAGAGTTCATCTTCACAAAGGAGATCCCTAGTCCCCTGCCACCCAGGAACTGCCTTCCTACAGCGTTAGGTGAGAGCTCATCTTCACAAAGGAGATCCCTAGTCCCCTGCCACCCAGGATCTCCCTTCCTACAGCGTTAGGCAAAGAGCTCATCTTCACAAAGGAGAGCCCTAGTCCCCTGCCACCCAGGACCTCCCTTCCTACAGCGTTAGGCGAAGAGCTCATCTTCACAAAGGAGATCCCTAGTCCCCTGCCACCCAGGACCTCCCTTCCTATAGCGTTAGGCAAAGAGCTCATCTTCAAAAAGGAGATCCCTAGACCCCTGCCACCCAGGACCTCCCTTCCTACAGCGTTATGTAAAGAGCTCATCTTCACAAAGGAGACCCCTAGTCCCCTGCCACCCAGGACCTCCCTTCCTACAGCGTTAGGCAAAGAGCTCATCTTCACAAAGGAGACCCCTAGTCCCCTGCCACCCAGGACCTCCCTTCCTAGGCGAAGAGCTCATCTTCCCAAAGGAGATCCCTAGACCCCTGCCACCCATCCTACAGCGTTAGGTGAAGAGCTCATCTTCACAAAGGAGATCCCTAGACCCCTGCCACCCAGGACCTCCCTTCCTACAGCGTTAGGCAAAGAGCCACGCGCCAGGGTGAATTACCCATGTGCTCGGTGCCCCTTATATAGGGCAACCACCCAGGACTTTTCCCACCTCTTGAGGTCGTCCAAGTTCAGAAGCCCGTCCCCCACAGCTTTCATCCCCCATGGCCTAAAGAATACAGACTTGCCCTTGGCTACCCTAAAGATTTTCCATACCTACACAGTATCGCTCACAACCACCAGCACCTCCTTGGGAGGTAACCGGGAGTCATAGGATGTCTCATGTCTCGCCCTCATGGCTTTCCATGAGCTCATTTACCACCTGGGAGTCAGGTGTGGGCGAGTCGAAAGGGAGCGGATGGAAGGTAGAGTGTAAACCCCTCCCTCCCACTCACTGAAATGGTATCACCCCGTGTAGTCACCTGAGGGTTGCCTTTGTATACACTAGGGTGAGGTCTCGCAGCCTACTCTTCCATTCTGGCCCCCTGCCCATGGCCAATTGGAGATTTTCTTTAATGATGTATTTCACCAACTCGATTGCTTTACGAATGCATAAAGTTGTCCTACAGGGAATAACCCCCTTCTCCATCTGGAATGCTTCTGTTTCATGAGGAACTAATTGTGAGCCATTGTCAGACACAGTGGGGTAGCCCTTTCTCATGAACACCTCTTCCAGAAACTGTCAAACCATTTGTCGGTGTAATTTACTAGCACAATGACAATCCCAAATCTGTTGGCTTACGCGGTCATCCCCAAGGGACCATGGTAATTGTCATTATTTGTAAAGCGCTTATACACAAGTGAAGTGCTTCAAAGCGGGACAGGGATATCGTTGTCATTCTTAGGCCTTGAAAATTCTGAATGATCTACAATAACTAGCATACTAGGCCAGAGGCATTTCAACTAGTGCAAGTGTGTGACAAAGAGTGGGGAGAGAAGGGGGGGGAGAGGGAGAAAGACATACGAAGAGAAAAAGGCTGGTAAACAGTGCGCCTATGCACGAGTATATTAGGCACAACCAAGCTAGGGAGGGGGACAGAGGAGGACAGAACAGACACACATGCTAAGCCTAGTACATTCAAGGTCGTGCAAGTGTGCACATAGGAAGTGCGAGGGAGGGGGAGAGGGACGAGAGCTCCCAGTCCAGCAGGAGCCTGGCTTCAGTGCAGAGTGGGTGCCACTCTCATGGAACGTAATCCAAGTGCAGTAGTGCAAGGCAGAGTGCGGAGGCCCGAAGGCAAGTGCAGGACTGACGGGGGAACCTGGGACCTGCGAGGCTCTGGAGGTGAACCAGGCGGCGAACTGAGCAGGTTGGGGAAGAGAACGAAGGAGGGAAGTAGGAGAGAAGAGAGGGAGGTTAGCAGGGGAGAGGGAGAGAGAGAAAGAGGAGGAGAAGAGCAAGGTCTTGAGGAGTTTCCAGAACTTAAGGAGGTAATGATTTTCATTGTGAGGTTATCCCAAATCAAAATAATGTCACCCTTTGTATCTGGCATGGCTATAGTCCCCCTCACCCCTCCTGTTGCCATACCTGTACCTTGGGTCATGGTGAGGTTGAGCACCTTTTTTGCAGAATCATCGGATGTCTGAATTGAGACCTCATAGCTCCCAGAATCCGCTAGTTCCACATGTTGGAGCATTAGCGAGGCGTTGCCAAAGAGCACGGCCCGGTGACGGTATGCAGGATGGATCTGCTCCTCGTGATCACGGCACACGGGTTCTCTTGCGCCATCGTCCCAGGTGCAGTTGTTGTACCTGGACACCGCGACAAGGCAATCATCACTTGATATAAAATTCCATCTGATCTCAAAGCGTGACTGCGGCCGGCTGAAGCGGTGGGAGACCGGCAGGAGAATGGACTGGTGGACATCGGCAAGCACTGGGTTCTGGTGGACCACCAAGGAGAGGCCAGATGTGAAACCTGTAGATGGAACAGGAGGGATGTGAGAAAAGGGTTCTGGGACATATATCCTTGCAATATGTCAAAGCTGATGAAACGGTGGCTAGGGTGGCTGGTGTGTTTGACCACTCTGTGCTTTCTTCTTTCATTCATGTTCCCACTTACCTGCCTACCATGGATGTGTCTTTACTCCGCCTGCACTCACATTGCCTGCACTCACTTTGCCTGCACTCACTTTGACACTTTTACTTCTCCATACCTTTACTTCTCCTGTCTTTCACTTCTACAAGCATTCACTTTGTCAGTACAGGGGGAGACCCCCTGTACCCTATTCTTTTCTTCCCCATATTCCTTCCCCTCTGCCACCTCTTGACCCTAAACTTATGCCAACCTTAAGCACATTCATTGCCACCTTCACAAAGTGAAGGCATGAAAAGTGAATGTCTGGAGGGTTAATGTAGATGGGGGAAGTATAGACAGAGTGTTCTGGGCAAAGTAAAGAGGGGTTACCGCCTGTCACGGCAAGAGGGTATGGGTAAGATAAGTGAGGTAATAGACCCCCCTCTCCTCTTCCTCCCCCACCCCACTCACCAGGGTCAGACATTCTGCTCCCTAAAAGAAGAGTCATTGTCAATAAAGGCAGAATGGTTTGTGGAGAAACCCCCCCCCCCATCGCCAGGCAGGCCACCCTAATCTTACCTACATTGCACCAAAGCACAAGCGGCTTCAGGGCACTGCCATGACACCATAATAACACCTAAGCATAGTTACACAAATACATGAGATCATTTAATGGGGCTAAAAATGAGGCTATATTATAAGGGTGATTTTAGCTGGTGATGTTTGGCTGTTAGGCGTGTACACAAGTGTACTATTCGGGCTACTAATGAACTGAAATAGGCTTTTATTGAACTTACACTATATGGCTGAGCTGATGTTGGGCTAGTAATAAAGGGCTGGGTGACTATTGATGAGCAGATAGAGGACCAGTAACAAACAGATGATGATCATCTTTTAATGAGCTGATATGTCACTGCTCATGGTATATGTGAACTAATGAGCTGATATGGCACTGCTCATGATATATGTGAACTAATGAGCTGATATGGCACTGCTCATGGTATATGTGAACTAATGAGCTGGTATGGCACTGCTCATGGTATATGTGAACTAATGAGCTAATATGACACTGCGCATGATGTATGTAAACTAATGAGCTGGTATGGCACTGCTCATGGTATATGTGAACCAATGAGCTGGTATGGCACTGCTCATGGTATATGTGAACTAATGAGCTGATATGACACTGCGCATGATGTATGTAAACTAATGAGCTGGTATGGCACTGCTCATGGTATATGTGAACTAATGAGCTGATATGACACCGCTCATGATGTATGTGAACTAATGAGCTGATATGGCACTCTCCATGGTATATGTGAACTAATGATCTGATACGGCACTGCTACTGGTATATATGAACTAAGGAGTTGATATGGCACTGCTCATGGTATATGTGAACTAATGAGCTGATATGGCACTGCTCGTGGTATATGTGAACTAATGATCTGATATGGCACTGCTACTGGTATATATGAACTAAGTAGTTGATATGGCACTGCTCATGGTATATGTGAACTAATGAGCTGATATGACACTGCGCATGATGTATGTGAACTAATGAGCTGGTATGGCACTGCTCATGGTATATGTGAACCAATGAGCTGGTCTGGCACTGCTCATGGTATATGTGAACTAATGAGCTGATATGGCACTGCTCATGGTATATGTGAACTAATGAGCTGATATGGCACTGCTCATGGTATATGTGAACTAATGAGCTGATATGGCACTGCTCATGGTATATGTGAACCAATGAGCTGATATGGCACTTGTTAAGGAGAATTCTCATTCTATGGATAATTTCCCTTACCTATAGAGTCCCCCAGCAGCTTTGCTGGATTTGAAGGTTTTTTTTTCTCCTGCTAAGAGTGAGACTCTTTTTCCCACTCTTAGGCATTTTTGCTATGTGTGTTCTAGGCTATTTTTTGTGTTTAATGTCTATGGGATTTTCTCAACCCCATAGGAGCCATCTTTATTCACATGTGTTACACAGCACCCTCAGTGCAGTGACAGAGGGGTGTCGTAGCGACCCCCAAACATAGACTCCATACCCTGGGACTGACTACTGTCTCCCAGGGCATGTAAAGTTACCATTGGATTTACTATACAAATCCTATGAACTAAAACAGTACAACCCATCTTACTATGGAGGTACTGGAAAGGGTTAATAGTTTTTACCTTATGTTCATTTTCGAGAGGGTACCGTACAGTCCCTCTCCCAAAGGTTTCTGGCTGGTGGCAGTGGTTACTACTGTAAATATTCGACTGCGAAAATTTCCCTATGGGATTTTCCCATTGTTCGAGGCTACCACATTTTCTGACAACCTCTAACATACAACCGGTGTATTTTAATATTAACTTTACTCCGGTAGGTTTTATTTGCCAGAACTTTAATATAACTTCTTTCTCGTGCCTTTCTCTAAACTCCTAACCCAAGTCGGGGATCCTTTGTTCATCCTTTTGGTGGGCTTCTACCGGGAAGCCCCCCTTTCGGCGCCACTGAGTCTGGGATGGGTCCATTGTGTGGGAGGGGAAGTAGGACCCCTGGACAGGGTTGCCTCAGCAACCCATGTCACACTCTATCCTGATAGGCTGGAGGGTCTCCCGCCAAGATGACCACTCCACTGTGTGAGTGACAGCTAGGCTGTATGAATGGGGATCTTTTTGCATAAAAGCAGGGTCCTGAGGACTGGAAGAGCAAGACGTCGCCACTGGAACTAAGAAGCCGAAGAGGAGAGAATCCAAAGACGTCTGCAATGACTGAACCACCGGTGAAGCCCTGCTGCAGCATCTCACCACTTTTCTCCACACGACGAGAGAAGATCTTCATCTGAAAGAGCCTTATTTCCTTGAGCTGGTGGGGCCAACCAGTTTGCCAATCGCCTTCCCGGACCTGCCTTGGTCGAATCTCCCGTACCCTGTACTCGGAGGCCGGATAGCCAGGCACCAGTCCACCCGGACCGCGATTTAAAGGCGCATACCTTTTATTCATCGGGCAGCACCACGGCTGGATTCATCCCTGGGTAGTGCAGTAACTCGAATCTTCCTCCACGACGAGAGACTCTCTTCCTCTGCTGGATCACCCGAACTGCAGGAACTACCAGGAACAACCTCCACCACAGGAGCCACTTCTTCATTTTAAAGGTAACATTGTTCCGCCAGGCCGCCCTTTAAACGTGGTAGCACTAAAGGTGTTTTAAATTCTCTACCTACCTGTTGGGTTGGCCGCCCCTCTCTCTTAACATTGTCTTTTCACCTTCTGCATCACCTTTTCAACATCGTTAACCAAAGACTTGACTGCAGCTACAAGAACATTTCGCTCCTGGGCCCTTGCCCTGTACCACTGACTCTGGCACAGGCCTACTGACTCTGGCTACATTTGTTATACCTGCCTTCTTTAGATTGATTCTCAAGGAGAACTGTGTTGGTGCACCTATTTCTTTTAACTACCCTTTCCTTCCCCTTTTTAAACATTGTGAAATGCCGTTTTGCTCAGTTTTCATTTAAGTATTGCCTATACTGATGCACTGTCTTGCTTAATCTGGTTCACAAACTTACGGGAAGTGTTGCTAGGGTGTGTAAGAAGCTATTTCTGTATAACTTGTGCTTTCTCTCCCTTGTGAGAAATTGATAGAGTATCCATTGTGTGTAGTTTTCACTGTGCCGTTTTGCTCAGTTTTCACACTGGTTCACTTGGTCTACAATTTAACTAGGGAGTGTGTATATTTTTCCTTCGACTTAATTTAACCTGCTTGATAACTGTGATAAATGTGTTTTACTAGAAGTGTATAAAATAAATATATATCTACTTTTTAATACAAAGCTTTGGTCAGTGTTTCCTTGTTCCATAGTACTGAAGGCCTATTGTGTAAACCCTGAATACTGCTCATCTCCCTCTTGAGATAAGTCTGACTGCTTAGCCACAGCTACCAACTAAATCTTTGTGGTACAGACTGATACCAAAGGGGATTTATTGCTCTCACCTGTAGTCTTAATCTTCTGTAGTGCTCCCTAAGGGAACTGCACTGGATTCTGCTTAACAGGAACTCTGTGGGAGGTCTAAGCTAACAGTAATGCAGACGGGACTGGGGAGAGTGTCTGTCCTCCCGCAGGCGACCTCTGTGGGAGGACTAAGCTAGCATTAATGCAGACGGGACTGGGGAGAGGGTATGTCCCCCCGCAGGGGACCTCTGTGGGAGGTCTAAACTAACAGTAATGCCGATGGGACTGGGGGGAGAGTCCTTTCTCCTGCAGGGGACCTCTGTGGGAGGTCTAAGCTAGCAGTAATGCCGACAGGACTGGGAAGACAGTCCATCCTCCACAGGGGACCTCTGTGGGAGGTCTAAGCTAACAGTAATGCAGGCGCGACTGGAGAGAGGGTCCGTCCGCCACAGGGGACCTCTGTGGGAGGTCTAAGCTAGCATTAATGCAGACGGGACTGGGGAGAGGCTCAGCCTCCTTCTTATTGCTGGGGGCGATTGGCAGGTACTTAGCCTGAGGAACATACCTTAGGGGTGACTTCACTTCCTCCTTTCCTCCTCAGTTATCTGGGGGTCACGCAGCTGGGAGACCATCGGGCTTTGTTCTCCTTTCTCCCCCTCTTGACTCGTCAGTCCATTCATTTGTTATCTGCCCTTCCTGGGAGCCAAGTGCCCTCCAGAAGCTCACGTCAGGGGTAAGAACTACGCGACATGCGCACCTGGGCTCTCCCATGGCAAGGGGGGAAAGTATGGTGCAGGGTCCCTTCTGTGCCTAGAAGAGTAGGGGCCCCAGGATGCTCCCAAATTCAAAGGGCCCTTATATGACAAGCAGTGTATGAAAGCCCACCGGTTCTTCCCCCTATGGCTTGTAAAGTGTCCCCAAGAATAAGAATAGTACAGACTTGCTCACTGCGCCTTTCAGCTGGCTTTCACTCCCTGCCTCCCGCTGCCCCAGTTACACGCTCCTAGAGGGGCCTTGCCTGGGCTGGGTCACCTGCCGCACTCCTCTTCTCAAACACTCCAGGCCTGGCCCCTTCCCCTCTGCCTGGCAGCTGCCAGGGAAACCCCTGGCTTCCATGTTTAAACAGACCCCTGCGCTCAGCCTGTGCACCACGTTCCTTAATGCCAAGGGGGAACTCTGGGGGGGGACTCCCTTACACTGGAGGCGCCTCCCAGGAGTGTCTTATAATTGTTGTGGCACACAGCCGGTCACTGGGGCGGGACACACCAGGTGTCGGGACCACCCGACACGGGTCCTTTGGGTGCTGCGCTCACGCAGCTCACCCGCTGCAGGGGTCACCCTGCCTCGTCCGGATCACCGGACTGATACCTTAGATGGGGGCTCCCAGCACTCTGTAGCCACGGCTTTGGGGGCAACCAGGCCGGGGCAGCACACACAGGCCATGACCACGTTCATGTTCATGTTAATGTAAAAGGACATTTGTACCGCGCACTATCACCACCGGAGTGGTCCCCTGGCGCGCTGGCGGCTCTGAAAGAGGGAGGGAAGGTGAGTTAGTGGGAGGAGGCTGGAAAAGTTTAAGAGTGCAGTGATGTGCTGTTGGCAGCCTAAGCCTGGTGGGTCCATCGACTGGGCCTGGGGTGTATGCAGCCGGTAGTCGTTGTGTACTGATGTGCGAGTCTATGTGTGTTTATTGTTTTGTTGTTGCAGTGTGGTGAAGTTTGTGCGGTTTGTTGTGCTGGAGGTTTGTGGTTGTGTTTGGTTTGGCGTTTGAGAGGTGTATGCGGAGGAGGAAATTGTTAGTGGTATTGGTTAGTTGGCATCTCTATCCCGAATTGACCAATTGGGCTCGCGTAATCTCACCCGTTGGGTTGCTTGGGCACCTAGTACCTCCGAAGGTCTGTGCCCGTTTTCCATACAAGGTCCCTTGAACATCTTGCTGCCTCCTCCGTCCGCTCCGTCAACAACCTTGCATGTTCCTCACCCCCACCCACATGGCAAGTGCACCTGCCAGTGTCCATACCTCAGTTAGTGTGGTGATTTGTGGTATCTCGCCAGTTCATAAACCCAGTGGTACCTAGTTGTAGCTAAAAGGGCGGTTGGGAATGCTAAGGATTGGCTGGGGTTGTTGACTCCGTCTCCATGGGTCTAGCATGTGAACCACTCTGTCCGGCATCACCCCTCCCGGTGCCATGAGTGCTTCTCAGTCGGTTCTGGGAGCTTGTCAATGTCCTTTCCCGTTTAGTCATTTTGTCTTACTGTTGTTTCGGTTTTAGTCTCTGGTAATGAAGAGCCAGGTTTTTAGTAATTTTCTGAATGTAAGGTGATCTTTGGTGTTCCTTATTTCTTTTGGGATGTTGTTCCAGGTTTTTGCAGCTAAGTGGTAGAAGGCAGTTCCTCCAAGTTTATTCTTGATGTGAGGTTTTAGTTCCAGGCGGATTTCATTGGTTGACCTGAGGGGTCTTGTTGGCTTGTAGATTGTTATTTTCTTTTGTAGGAATTCTGCTCCTTGTCCGCAGATTGCCCTGTGCATTATGCATATTGTTTTGAAGGTGATACAGTGTTTTACTGGGAGCCAGTGTAGTGTTTTTAGGGCAGGGGTGATGTGGTCTCTTCTGGATAGTTTGAGGAGTAGTCTGGCTGCTGTGTTTTAGATCCGTTGTAGCTTCTTCAGTAGGTATTCCGTTATTCCGAGATAGAGGCTGTTTGCATAGTCGATTTTTGACATGATGAGGGCGATGATAGTGAGTGTTTCGTGTGTGAAGGAGAGGAAAGGTAATATTTTTCTTGCCGTGTGGAGGAGGAAGAAGCATTCCTTGACTTGCGGTTCTAAGGTTAGGGTGTTGTCCATCAGAACTCCCAGATTTTTTACTATCTTAGACGGTCATGGTGCGGTTCCCATTTCCGTTGGCCACGGGATGGCGGCTTCCTTCTCTTGGTCTGTGGATATGATCATGATTTCTGTTTTTCCTGGGTTGAATTTCAGGTTGTTGGCATTCATCCAGTTGAAGACTTTGTTTAGACATTCGGTTAAGTTTGGATGATCGGCTTGGGTGTCTTTGATTTTGTAGATGATTTGAGTATCATCTGCGTAGTTGTAGCATGTGATGTTGTGTTTCTTGAATATTCTGATAACTGGGGTTTGGTAGATGTTGAAGTACAGTGGTAATAGTGAGGATCCTTGTGGCACTCCACAGTCGTTAACTCGTGGGGTAGATTTGAAGGGTTTAATCCAAACGGTTTCTGTTCTGTCTGCTAGGAATGATTTAGTCCCGCGTAGCGCTCTGTCTGTTATGTCTATGTCTTCTAGTCTTTTGGTTATGGTGTCATGGCTAACTGTGTCGAAGGCTGCGGAGAGGTCGAGCAGAATAGGGGCTGATGTTGTGTTGGAGTCTGCGTTTGTTTTTAGGTCGTCCCAGATGGATAGTAGTGCTGTTTCCGTTCCTCTTGCTGGTCTGAAACCGACTTGAGCTCGGTCTAGAAGGTGGTGTTTTTAAAGTATTCTTGAGTTAGTTTGTATACGTAGGTTTCGAGGAGTTTTGCCGGGTTGGGGATGTTAGAGATTGGTCTGTAGTTGGAGAGGTCATCGACGTTGCCGCTTGTGTTTTTCAGAAGTGGTTTGATGTAAGCCGATTTGAAGATCCTTGGTACGGTTCCTGTTGCTAGTGATAGATTTAGAAGGTTTCTGTAGTATTCTGCTGGCGTTCCTTGTGTGAGGATTGATTTGTAGATGTCCGGGGGACAAGGATCCATCGTTGAACCCGCTTTCTTGCTGTGTTTTACCAGCATTCCGAATGCCTCTGCTGATATTTCAAGAAAGTTATTGAGTTTGTGCTGCGGTTCTGAGATAGTTTCGTTTGGTTGTATGTTGCTGTTGGTTGGCCTCTGTTGGATGGTTTGTCGGATGTCATTGAATTTTTTTTTAAGTGGTCTGCAAGGTCATTGCACAGTTTCTCCGAGGGGTTGGGGTGTTGTCACAGCCTGGTGGGTTTCTCATTTCTTTAATGATGTGAAACATTTCTTTTTGTGTGTTGGTGGCATTTGTGATTCTGTCATCATAATGCCTTCTCTTCACCTTTCGAATTTCCTTCTTGTATGCACGGATTTGCTTCTGGAACAGTGTTTTTTTGTCTGGGTTTTATTCTTTCCTCCATTCCATTTCCATGGTGTTTAATAGTGGTGTGAACCATTTTGCCATTGCTCTCTTTTTTGATGGTGTGAATGGTTTTTCTGGGGCTATCTTGCCAATTGTATCTGCAATCCATTTGTGTAATATCTTTGCTTTCCCGTCTGGGTCAGCTAGGTCTAGTTCTGTTGTTGAGGGTTTGGTTAACTCCAGTTGTTCGAATAGGTTGCTTTCTTTGACGTCTTTCCAGTTTCTTTTAGATTACGAATGGGATGATGAGATGGTCGCTCCACAATATTTGTATTGATGGTGCCGTGGTGATGAGTTTTTCCTTGGCGAAAATTGCATCCAGAGTGTGTCCTGCCGAGTGTGTTGCCCCTTTTACTAGTTGTCGTAGTTTCATGGTGGTGAGTTGTTCAGTCAGTGGCCCTCATTACGACCCTGGCGGAAATCGGAAAACGATGGCGGAGATGCAATACCGCCATCGAATAGCGCTCGGTGCGACTATGACCCGCCACCGCAAAGTACGAAGTCATTAGCGACACCGTAGTGAACGCCAACGCTAACTGCACCAAGTACGCGCGCGCGCGCCATGCCAAACCGTAAATACCACCATGGCGCAAGGGTACGCGAATTCCGACCCTAGCGGACATGTACCTAACGCCATCAAGCATGGCGGAAAGCACCATTCCGCCATGGTGAGAAGTACGGCATCGCGAATCAACCGTAAACGGCCCCACTGAGTGCCTGTACACCGCTCCCTGCCCACAAAGCACAACTCCTCGTAGGTGCAATGAAGTCACAATGCTACCAGTGAAATGTACAAGTCACCCATGCATGCCAACGAACAAAAGATCCACAAGAGGGGCCAATGGGAGCTGCAGGGCACAGATGGCACGAATACAGAAGCCATTCCAATGGACATGACCACATTCCCCCCCCGAAACGCACGCAAACACAGGCACCTGTGACCAGCAATATCACGAAACTCACAACATTCCACCAGTCCACCTGGCTGACCGTCGTCTGTTACACAAAACCCAATCCCCCGCCCCTGAGCATGACAACATCCAAACAGTCATATTGGCATCCCCCATCCCTGACCTCACTGGGCTCCGTAGGCAAACGCGCCCAGCACAGTACCACGCGACTATACTCCGAAACCGGAACCCAATGCAGATCTCCTCACAAAACATCGCTCCCCAAATAGGAATATGCCACATCACTCGCAAAGAAGAACGCTACACGGGCCATATCAGAATAGAAATTTAATGCACAACTAAATCACCAAGCCCATACAGCCATCAGTCCATGAACTCCAAAACACATATCACCATTGTGGGCTGCATCCGCAAGGAATGACCAGCTACTACTTGTGTGACGCCCTGTCCCATCATGGTACACAGAGCCACATTCACGTACGAAAAGGCAACATGGAAGCGCACAGAACCGCAGGCCCGTCCCAATGGGGAGGCACTAGTCCAACTGAAAGGCCGAAATGTTGCTCCGAGCCACTAGTACTGCGTAAGGGCATGTGGCCCATTGGCGATCGTCCCATAAGATCGTAATGCTGCTCCACTGATTAACACGAAGCAGCAGGTGTCGGGAGTAAACGCCATCTGCAGGAGTGGCATACAGATGGCAGTGGCAAAAGGGCAGGAGATACCTGTCAACAAAAAGAAAAGAAAAAGAACAGAATGGCCATCAGAAGTACATTCGAACAACTCACTCCAATGACCACACTAAATCCACAGCCATATGCATGCTAGCCCACTCCAAAGGATCATCACCACCCCAAAACCACTTGCCACTCATAACTATCTATATCGAGGTGTAAACACCATCCCAAACGAGTGTACCTGTGCATGCGTCTGTCAAAACAGATTCCATCAGATGGGAATGTCAACGTGCATGGACACAAGTGTCTGAAGGCGCGTCGAGACAGGGAGGGCTCAACAAGGCCAGATAGACGATGGTGCCACTATGGCAGCCCTGCATCACATAGCGCAGGGGAGGCGGATAGATTCCAACAAGCCCTGTACATGGCAAACCCTGTATCAAATCAGCTGGCCATGCATCCATTCATCATTCCCTCATCCTGTCATAAATACACCGGAATATTTACTCACAAGACATTCGGGATTTCCATTGAGTCTGTGCGTTATGCAGCCTGCAAAATCCACAGTGTCCCAGCCCGTAATATCTGTGTTGTGAAGTTACATGATTTTGGGAACGTCCGGCCTCATCGCCCACGTCAATATAGCGCATCCCAAACTATTCATATCAATCATTGCTTCCTCGCCATGGCCTCTGTCTCAAGGACATCGAACAATAGAACATTATACTTGCAGTCAGACCTGTGGGCATCTCCTCTCAGCTAGCCGAAGACCGAAAGCGCCGGCCTTCGAATTCCTCATTTGCAACATCACGTCGAAAAGGCATCTGTGGCCGTTTGAAATCACAAATTAATCCAGCTAGTGCAGCTGTGTGTGAAAATGTCAACTGCCATCACCCACTAATGGGACGCCCCGCCCGTCGTTGCAACCCTGTACAGTGATGCATGAGGGCCCACCGTTACTCGAGTACTACGTTCCACTGACCCATCACAAGTCTGTTCGCGACTGCAAAGATTGTATGTAAAACAATGGGACCATAGCCGAATGTACATATCAACAAATGTTACACGGCCATCGGGTACAAATACATGATTGCAATAGCAAGATGCCGTTCCTCGATTAGCAGCGTTGTGTGCGGGACGTGCTCGCCCAAAGGGGAGAGCAGCTTGCACAGGTGGAATGAATCACCACAGGTGGAGGCCATACAGCCTGAAAACACATAAAGTGCACACCCAGTCCCCTCCCACAACCACACCCACTCCGAAATGCTACCGGCAGGACTCGCGATGTTGGCCCTGGGGGACCTGATAGCACTGCAAGTACTCCAACTCCAAGAAGAAGACGAACACCAACTACAACCGGCCGCACGGAGGAGACGCAGGAGGAGGAGGAGGCCAAGGCAGGGCCCGCAAGGGCCGCCAGCACAGCCACTACCACCACGCAGGCAGCCCGCAATCCCACGCCTCCGAGCACATCCGTTCAACCTCACTGATGAGCAGATCCACACCCTCTACCGTTTGGACCGGAACACCATAGCCGCAATAGTGGACATGACACAGGCTGACCTTGTCAGCATGATAGACAGCCCAACCGCCATCCCACCCCTACTGAAGGTGGTGTCTGTACTCCACTTCCTGGCCACAGGCACCTACCAGCACACAGTCGGACAGTTGCATGGCATATCACAGCCACTGTTCTCACGGACACTATTGCAAGTGCTCGATGCCCTCCTGAAGCACGCAGACGACTACATCTCTCTACCACGCTCGGAGCAGGACATTACCAACACCAAAGTGGGATTCCATGCACTTGCCGGCATACCGGGTTGCATTGGTGCCATCGACTGCACCCATGTGGAATTGGTCGTCCCACATGCCATGGAGGCCCAGTACCGCAACCGAAAACAATATCATTCCCTGAATGTACAGATGGTGTGTGACTCCAACAGGATCATTACACATTGTTGTGCCAGATTCCCTGGATCAACCCATGATTCTATGGTCTTGAGGAACTCTACTATACCACGCTACATGGAGCGACACGCAGGGAACAGATCCTGGCTACTCGGTGAGTCTCTTTTCATGCATGATGATGTGGGGTATGTGATGCGGCAATGACCTGGCAGGAAGGGGGGGGGGGGTGCGTACGTAGCAATGGCATTCCACATCATACGTTTATCGTCCACATACAGGTGATGCTGGGTATCCACTGAAGAGATGGCTCCTCACACCAGTCCGGAACCCACGGGACCAGCATGAGGAGGACTAAAACCATGCCCACTCACGTACCCGTGTAGTCATTGAACAGGCATTCGGCCTACTGAAGACTCGTTTCCGCTGCCTCAGCAGGTCTGGCGGGGCACTCCTGTACCGCCATGAGAAGGTTGCAAAGATGGTGATGGCATGTGTCATGCTCCACAACATGTGCGTACGTAGAAATGTGCCCATGCCCCCAGACGCAGAACTGCAAGCACCTGATGATGGTCATGATGAGGGTGGGGATGTGCAGCACCTCAAGGAGTCTGCGAGGCGCCGGAGGGCCGTGACATTCGTCAGCATGTCATTGATGCATGCTTCTAGCACTCACGCCTGGTGGCTGATACATGGACACGGGACTCGTGGCACTGTGTGTGTCTGGTACATGCACAATATGGACTATACGCCTAGGATGGCCTAGTACATAATGATCATTGTCGACACATCTCATTGGTTGATCGTGCACTTGTTTATGGCATATGTGATATCATGGTGAACACCCTATCGACCCGCCACCCAAGTGAGCCCAACACACCCCCTCCACCCTCCTACCTCCCCCCCGAACACCAGTGTCCAAAGATGCTCATTGTCAGTGGGCTGTCGCTATTGCAAGCCCCCTCTGCGGGTATCAGGGGCACCCCTGCCTGTGGAGCGCAGGTTCCTCCCAGATCTACGTTGGGGGCTGCCCTGGACGGAACTTGCAACGGATGATGTCTCTGCCTGCTCACGTCCATGCATGTCCCTAAGGGTTTGTGAGAGCTCAGTGAGCACACGGCGCACTGCGGCAAGTTCGGCACATACGTCTTTGGACGTCGCATGCAGTTCCCCCCTCAGGCCCTCGGTGCTTCTCTCCATTTGGACTCTCAGGCTCTCGGTGCCACTCTCCATTTGTACTCTCAGGCTCTCGGTGCTACTCTCCATTTGTGCCCTTAGTGTCTCTGTACTTCTCTCCATTTCTGCCCTAAGTGTCTCAGTTGATGTTTCTATGTCTGCCTTAGTGCCCCCACATTCATCGGCATGGTCCTTGAGGAGCGTGGCCAGTTGCTGCTGTTGCCCGATTAACTTGTCGAGGGACTGTTGCCTCTGCTGGGCCATGGCCATTTGCGGGGGGGGTCACAGAGGGGCTGTTGACCTCATGTTGCCTTGCCACAGGGCTTGGGGGGGATGGCCAGTCGTCGTCTTGTGGGTGCCCCTGCGTGGTATTCTCATGTTGTACGGGATGGGACAGACAGGGGGATTGGGACAGGTCATGGATGGATCTGACTTCGACATCTCCGTCTTCTGTGTCGGAGCATGCTGCCATCATTGGGGTGTCACCTATGGTGCTGCTGCCACCAGAGCCAGTGCCTTCTGTGGCATCCGTTGGGGGGACCTGTGGTGGTGGTGTAGTGGGCATGCTGGCTGCTGGGGTGCCTGTTGATGTTCCCTCCTCTGTGCTGCCACCTGATTTGTGCTGCTGCCGTGTCTTGATGCGTGCAGCTGAGGTGGAGGGTCTTTGGCCGTTGGTCTTGGCCCTCTTTGCAGGTGTGCTGGTAGGGGTGTCCTGATGCTCGTCGTTTGGATCGGACCCTGTGGTGGAGTAAAGGAGGGCGAGGGTTATTAATGGGTCTGTGGGTATTGGAATGGCATTGTATCACATGCATTGGGGTGGTACATGAGGGTGATTTGGGTCGGGGCCTTAGTGGTGCTTTCATTTGTGTGTGGGGTGAGGGTGCAGTTGTTTGGCAGCCTGCAGTTAGGGTGTGCCTGCTGGACGTGTGGTGGGTGTTTTAGGGTTTTTTAATTATTTATGTATTTATTGTGGTTTTAAGGTGCGCTATGAGGGCGATGTGTGTGGACGTTCTCCTGGACATGTGTTCCTGTTGCACTATGTGGACACATGGTACTTCACATGATTGGACATTGTGGTTTTAGCATTATTTTATCTGGCCCACCTACCTGATTCTTCTGATGTCTGCACTCCTTTCTCCATCCCTCCGACTCCCTCAATGCTCTCCATTCCGATGGTGGAGGCACAGATTTCTTCCCAGGGGGTCAACTTGATGGGTGATTCAGGACCTCCCCCGGTGGCTGTGGCAATGTTGCGGTTGGCAGAGAGTATGCTGCGGACGCGTATCCGCAGGTCGTCCCACCGCTTTCGGCATTGTTGTGGTGTGCGGGGTGCGGTCCCCACCGCGCTTACCCGCTGTGCTACCAGAGCCCATATGGCCTTCTTGTTCGCAAGTGCCGTCCTGGTCATTTGCGTGGAGAAGACGACGGCACCATTCTCCTGGAGGGTCTCTGTTAGCACGGTGAGTTCCTCGCGGGAGAAGTGGACCTGCCGCTTGCGGTCGCACGCTTTCTTCGCTGCTTTTCCCATTTTACTTGGTTTCGCTAGGGTGGATGACGGGTTGGGGTGTGTCTCAGGGTTGTGTTTTTAGTGGTAGTGTGGTTTTAGTGGTTTTATAGGTGTACGGCGGGTTGTTTCCCGTTCCGGGCCCATGTTTTTACTTCCGTTTCCGTATATTTCCGGTCACCGTACTTTCCGGTAGGCGCACTCTGCGGTGTCCGCTGTGATGGGTGGCGGTATTGCACCTAGGGCGACGTACGGCGGCGGTGTGGGCCGTTTTGGGGCCATTTGCGCCATCGCGGACTTTGCACTTCCGCCATGGCGTGGTGCTCGTGCCCGATGGGTCGGAATGGACCGCTCTTTGCTCCTTCGTGCAATGGCGGAAACGCTATTTACGCTGTTGCGGTCCGGTCAGTCACTTTCCGCCAGGGTCGTAATGAGGGCCAGTGAGATTTGGGAGTTGGCGTGATTGTCTTCGAACCAGATGTTGAAGTCCCCCAGGATGATTAGGTGTTCGTGGTTGATGGCTATGTTGGTGATGGCTTCTATGAAGTTGTCGACGAAGGATGCATCATACGTTGGAGGTCTGTACACCAGGATGAATGTGATGTTGGTTTTTGGGCTCGCTGTTAGGTGTATGACCATGGATTTGCAGTTGAGGATGTTGAGTGGTTCATCTGTTCTTATTTTTAGGTGTTTGAATGCTATTGCGATGCCTCCTCCTCTTTTGTTTTTCCTGTTTATTTGAATGCATTTGAATTTTGCTGGAAGGCAGCTTTGGAGTGTAATTTTGTAGTTGTCGTCCAGCCAAGTTTCTGTGATGAATAGGATATCAATACCATTGTCATCGAGTAGGTCGAAGATCTCTGTAGAGTGTTTTGACATGGATCTTGCCTTTATTAGATTGCAGTGGAGTTTGGAGGTGTAGTTTAGTTTGGCTTTTCTTGTTAGGGTTGTCTTCTGATCTTGTTGAGGTGTAGGTTTCGGGTTGTCGGCGTCCTCAAATAGTTCTTCTGGGTTTTGTCTTGGGTTTTTGTTTTCATCGGGTTCGTCTCCCAGGGGTTGCGGTTGTCAATTGGAGGTTCTTCTAGCTTTGGTGATGTAAGGTGTTATCGCTTCGGTCTTGAGTTTGTTGTTTCTGTTGGTGTTCATCCTTCTTCTTTCTGATTTAGTTAGGTTGTTTAATGATGCTGCTTCTTGGGTCGCGTTGGTTCGGTCTGGTGCGCCGTTTTCAGCGATGTATGGAGTTAGGTAGAGAGATTTGTCTCTTCTCTGAAAGTTGGTTCGATTTTTGATCCTGTCTGTGGGAGTGTGTTCTGTTGTTGCGGTTCTTAGTTGCAGTTCCGGAGTGTTTGTTCTTTCTTCTCTTCTTTCCCTTGGGGTGGGTCGTTTGCGCGGCATTCTACGATTCCGAGTTGTTTAGTCTTTAAATGAGTTGATTAAAATGTCCAGTTGGTTATGTTTTGGTCTGGTTGTCTTGTGGTGTAGTACTTGGTGTGGATGCTGTCCTCCACCGGTTTTAGTCTTTGTCTGTAGGTGGTATTTCCAGCTGATGTTGCCTATTGGTTCAGTCGCTGTCTTGGTGGGGGTAAGGATTGTATAGTTGGGTGTTAACGGTGGCTCTCTTTAGTCTTTGTCTCCCTGAACGTGGTTCACTGTGGTGAGTTAGCCATGTGTGTTTAGGAGGGACATGCACTGGCTGTGGAGTGACTTTTGAGGGGCGCAGCTAGTATTTACTCCCTTGATGTAGTCTGGGCATCGAGGCCTTGTTAGATTTGAGACACAGGTCTGTTAATGCAATCTGAGTATCATACAGTGTAATTTGGGGACAGAACCCAAGCTAAACTTGAGAGACCTGTGTAGTGGGGACAGAACCCCAGCTAAACTTGAGAGACCTGTGTAGTGGGGACAGAACCCCAGCTAAACTTGAGAGACCTGTATAGTGGGAGAGAGGCCCATCAATGCAGCCTGAGTATCACGCAGTGCAATTTGGAGACAGAACCCCAGCTAAACTTGAGAGACCTGTGTAGTGGGGCAGAGGCTTATCAAAGCAATCTGAGTATCCTACAATGCAGTTTGGAGACAAAAACCCCAGCTAGACGAGAGACCTGCAAAGGTCTGTACAGAGCAGTGGCTCAGAGTCTGGGGCAGACTGGTTGCTCTGCTCCTGACCCAGGCCACTCCTACCTTACTGGTCCTTGTAGTCAATGGTTGACGGCTGGCCACTGCTTCCCTTGCAGACACCTGTTGGCGCTTCCCGGAGCCGCCTCTGCTGAAGCTGCCCCGGGTTTTAGACCCCTAGCCGCGGGCTGCACGGGCAGAGGGCTGCCCTGGGAGAAGCGGTGATGAGGGCCGAGAGGACCAATGGATGCAGGAGGGGCAGGTCGGGTGGCGGGGGAAGAGGAGCAAGAAGAGGGCGAGGGGTGGGAGAGGGTCTGCAAGGGGCTTCTGGCCTTGTTGAGTACCTACAATGATTCCAAAAGCCACTAGCAGCAGCCAGGGGCGAGGCTAACCACGGTCCGATAAATGGAGCACCTGGAGAGGCTGGGGGCTCACCCACTCACCTGCACGGCCCGGATGGCAGTGGCATGCAGGTCGAGGTGGGGGAAGCACATGGGCTCAGTGCAGCCTATCACGGCTGGTGGGGGGAGCGAGGGCGGGCACTGGGGGATGCAGGTAGGACGCGGCCTGCGCTGGGGATCACGCGGGGTCTGGGGGGCTCTAAGAGGAAGCGGGCAAGGGCTTGAGACCTAAGGGGGCCGGGGGCTCTCTCACTCACCTGCATGGCCCAGATGGTAGTGGCATGCAGGTCGAGTAGGGATATATGCACGGGAGGAAGGCGGCCTATCAGGGTTGGTGGGAGGGAGCGAGGGCGGGCACTGGGGGATGCAGGAAGGACGCGACCTGCACTGGGGGACACGTGGGGGCCTGGGGGGCTCTAAGAGGAAGCGGTTAAGGGGGTTGGGGGGTCACCCACTCACCTGCACGGTGCGGATGGTAGTGGCGTGCAGGTAAAGTTGGGATATATGCACGGGAGGAAGGCGGCCTATCAGGGCTGGTGGGATGGAGCGAGGGCGGGCACTGGGGGATGCAGGAAGGACGCGGCCTGCACTGGGGACACACGGGGGGTTGGGGGCTCTAAGAGTAAGTGGCCAAGGGCTTGAGGCCTAAGGGGGAAACGTAGCAAACCCAGTCCCCAAACAAAGACGCAGACACGTTGCCGCTTCCTGACGCCTCTCTAAGAAAAGGGGCTCTGCTGACACGCACAAGCCAGTGCAGCAGAGCCCCTTTTCTTAGAGAGGCGTTGTCAGGTTGTTAGTGAGGGCTCTGCAGCCCGCCCACATCGTTGTGTGGGCAGACCGCCGTTGCGGTTTTAGTTCCCTGTACAAGGGAAGTGACGTTGGGCTAGGGAGGGGGCGGGGTTATGAGAAGGCAGTTCCTGTGAGAGTGCCGAATAAAGAGGTTGCACTGTACCCCGGCTCCCGTGTGATTCTGTTCACGGCGGTCAGGGGACCCGCGTAAAACCCTACATTTGGCGACGAGGGGTACATCGTACCCACTCGCAACCCCGGAGGCCCGCAGGCGAGCGGGTGCAGCGCGTCGGCGCACCTCCGCTCCGAAGGCCAGGGGTGCCACAGAGGTCCGCGGTCGAGCGGCGTGGCGCGTCGGCGCACCTCACGGACACACGGACCCACCGGAGAGGCCGCAGGCACGGAGTGCCGAGGAGGGAGGAGGCCCCCCCCCACAAACACCGTGTGGGAGCGGCCGAAGCGGCCAAAGTCACGTGGGAGCGGCCGCAGTTGCACTCGGCGAGGCGAACGGGGGCCCGCGGGCAGATTGCCGTTGGTCCCGCCCCCCCGCGTATCAACCCGCGATCGGCGGGAGGCCCCGAGACGGGCCAAGGACCCAGAGGACAGTGCCAAGGACACGCACATGCCCGAGAAGAGGCCAAGGACACGCAATAGCCCGTGAAGAGGCTGCTCACCACCTACACGTGCTGCGGGCTGCTGCACAGCACGACAGAAGGCGGCACAGAGGTGCCTGGCGTCCACCACCGTCGCAGCGGACATGTCGGCCCCAGCGAGCCCCGTAGCCTCCTCGTCAGACGGATCTGGAGCTGTGGCTGATGGCCCTCAACAGGCACCAACGTCAGGTACCGCCGCTCACAATTTACCGTTACCGGGCCCCTTTGATGTTAGAGACACATCCAACCTAGGACCCAGATGGGTCATATGGCTCAGGGATTTCAAATTTTACACGGGGGCAATCGGTTTGACCGACAACGCGATGCTGAAAAACACCCTATTTATGACAGTAGGCCCCGCTGTCAGGGATATCGCAGGCGAACTGATGAATGTAGACACGGTCACCTATGGAGAACTACATGGGAAGCTATCAGAATACTTCACGCCCCATACAAACATTGACTACGAGCGCCACGTCTTTCACACTACGAGACAGGAGAAAGGAGAGTCCCTTGACAACTTTGTGATGCGCCTACGCATCAAGCTAAAGTACTGTGAATTCCATAGGTACTCAAATGACGAGGCGCTAAGATCCCAAGTCATAGCCGGCTGCATCTCGCAGCCGTTCAGGAAGCAGCTCCTCCAAAAACAAAGGTCCCTCGAGGAAATCCTTGCACTTGCCAGGATGGAAGCAGCAGTTGAGTCGCAGCTCGACAGCCTAGGCAAGGTTACCATTCAACACCCGCCACTGACTGCGGATGCCATTAACAGACTGCATACCGCGCCCTCACCGGGAGGGAAAGGAACAGACGCCACGTGCTACAGATGCGGATTCGAGTATCCGCACGTGGGTGACTGCCCAGCTGTAGGACAAAAGTGCGCCGCCTGTGGCGGAATGGACCACTACAGAGCCGTCTGCAAAAATCCGCCGGGACAGGGACCCAGCAGACCGAGACAACAAGAGAGAAGGAGAAGCTCGCGACACAGCCCACCAGCAGGCAGAGGAGAAGAAGACCAGCCGGGACCCCGGAGAGAAGAAAAACCTCGAAGGAGCTCCTACGCCAGAGACGACAGAAGGCCATCGGACGGATCGAGGCGATCGCAAAGAAGACGGTTCGTCCGGTACATTGAGATGAGATCCCCATCAGGCAGTGAATCCCTGTCATCAGAGGACGATCAACGGAAAAAAGGGTACGTGTGGGCACTCAACAACGCCACAGCCACCCAACACAGTCCGACGCTCCTGTTACAAGTCAACAACACACCGTTGGAATTCCTCATAGACACGGGGGCGACAGTTAATATAATAAGTGAACAGGCGTACAGCTCACTCACCAACCCCCCAAAGATCCGAAAGGCCTCAGTGGACATATACCCCTATGGAGCCACAACCCCGCTACCATGCAAAGGAACAATATCAGCATGGTGCGTGCATAAATCGCACGCAGCAAAGATCACGCTACACATCCTGAAGACGGAAGCCAACAGCGGGTGCATCCTCAGCTTTAAGACAGCCGCTACCAGTGGGGTGGGCAGACATCATTGCATACTCAGAACAAGACCCGGCTCTACGCATCGTACGACACTGCATACAAGAAGACAGAAGGGCGCACATGCGTCAACAGGCGCAGCACGAATCGGAAGAGATCCGAGAGGATGTCAAACTAATAGACCATGTCCGGGACGAGCTCTCCATCGTCGACGATCACGTAATACTAAAAGGGTGCAAAGTACTCCTCCCGAAGTCACTGCGCACCAGAACAATCCAGGTAGCACACGAAAGCCACCGAGGAGTGGTTGCCACCAAGAGACTATTAAGGGAAAAAGTGTGGTTCCCCAAACTGGACATGATGGTGGAGGAAATCATAGGACAATGCACGACGTGCGCACAGGTAGCACCGCCTCCGCACCCAAACCCACTCCAAATGTCGCCACTACCGAAACATGTATGGGAAGAACTGGCGGTGGACTTCTTTGGACCCCTCAGAAATGGCACATATGTGTTAGTGCTAATAGATGAACACTCCCGATTCTCAGGCGCACAGATTGTGGACAGCACGGCAGCCTCCAGTGTCATCCCGGTACTGGACCGCATGTTGTCCACATATGGAATACCCAGGATCATAAAATCTGACAATGGAGCACCGTTCATGAGCACAGATTTCGAGAACTTCGCAAGGTATATGGGCTTCCACCATCGGAAGATAACTCCGAGATGGCCACAGGCCAACGGGATGGTCGAGAGGTTTATGGCCAACATCAAAAGAACCCTGCAAATAACGACCATCCTCCATAAACCTTTCGAACAAGCACTCTATCAGTTCCTCAGGGACTATCGCCACACTCCCCACAGCACGACGGGCATATGCCCCGCTGACTTGATGTTCCGCAGACCAGTACAGACACGACTGCCGGAAGACGCACGCGCAGCAGAGGCCACGCCCCTGGAACAAGAGGCCAGAGACAGGGACGACACCGCTAAAGCCAAAATGAAGGACACGGCTGATCACAAAAGAAAGGCACAGGAGTCGAACGTGGAACTGGGAAACCAAGTGTGGTTGCGGCAACCCAAACAACGCAAGGAGGATGCCACGTTTGCACCGGAACCGCTGACGGTCACGCACAAGAAAGGAACGATGATTACGGCGCAGAGAGCCGACCAGTCCTCCGTTACTAGAAATGTGTCGTACTTCAAACCCAAGAGGTACTACATGGAGGATGCACAGGATCAAGAAGCAGACAGCGAGGATGACCACGCTCAGGACAGATATTATGTGGAGGAGAGCGAGACCTCAGAAGGTGAGGACATCTCATTACCCCAGGGCCTGGCCGAGCAAACGCCGGGTCACAGCGGTCGACCCCAGAGAAGTCGTTTCAAGCCTCACAGACTCATAGAAGAAATGGAGTAAGGAGGAGAGAGCCACTTGGTTGCTAAAAAGGGGGAAGATGTCAGGTTGTTAGTGAGGGCTCTGCAGCCCGCCCACATCGTTGTGTGGGCAGACCGCCGTTGCGGTCTTAGTTCCCTGTACAAGGGAAGTGATGTTGGGCTAGGGAGGGGGCGGGGTTATGAGAAGGCAGTTCCTGTGAGAGTGCCGAATAAAGAGGTTGCACTGTACCCCAGCTCCCATGTGATTCTGTTCACGGCGGTTAGGGGACCCGCGTAAAACCCTACAGGCGTCATGACGAGGTCATGACACTCTCTCGCAAAAGAACTAGACCCACACATAACAATAATCACTGCCAAGAGAAAATACAGGAAGTGGCTGCTGCCCCTTGGTAAGGAATTCACAGCGGCTTAAGAGGCGGAGCCGGACTTCAGTGCCGCTGCCGGGGCTGGGGGTGTCCTGGGGGGCCACTGACAGGGAAAACAAAGGCACGAGGTTTCCTGCAGCCACAGCTGAGCCTCCACCTGCTGAAATGCTCTCATCATATGAGCATAAATACAGCCAGACACTAGATGGCGCTACGGGCTCAATAATGTGCAGCTCCAGAGCAGCGCCCATCAACGCCAGAGCAATACTGGGCAGCCTCCGGGCACCACCAGCAGGGGGCACTGCAGCAGATTTACAAACAGCAAACCTGGCCCCCATGTTGCCAGGAAAGGGGAGAGCGACATCTCACTTCACGCAGAGTCATGGGCAAGTTCAGAACCTTCGGGTGGGAGGGAAGAGGGGCACATATCCTGGCTTTAGGTGGAATGCCCCGCTGTCCTGACAAGCTTCTGCAAAAGACTGAAATGTTGGGGCTTTAAAAAAAAGGGCTTTTAATGCATACCCTTGGCAGTGCCCTTCTGAGGAGAATGCAGGGGGGGGGGTGCAGCTGTGCAGAAAGCCTGGCACGAGGTGGAGACAGGGCACACATATAACCCCCTCTTAATGCTGCCAGGGGGTCAGATGCAGAAAGTGACCGGGTGAAATGGGGGAATAAAAGGAGGGGTGCGTGGAGACGCCCTCCCGGTGCCCTGGCAGTGCCCATCAGCACTGCCCGCCGTTCTGTGTAGACCAGGGCAGCGCAGTCTCTTGAAAAGGTGGCACTATCGGAAAGTACTCCTGAAATAGTTTAATAGGCCGAAGAAACGAGAGAGCCCATGTGTTGCTGAAAAGTCTGATATTCGCACCATTCCCCGCACTTGACCATATGGGCTGTCATATACATGCTAAGAAAAGCCTTTCATGTCCGTCTTCAATGTCTATCGAATTTGTATTTGTGGTATCCTCGTTGTGGACCTCCTCACCCTCCTACATGGGACTCGCAACTCGCTGCAGCACAGGAAGAGACGCACACAGAGCTGGGGTGCAACACATCTTTATTGCTCGGGATCCTTCATCTAACTGCCCAACATGGGCGGCCAACCCCGCCCCTATACGTACACGGGTCGCAGCCCGTGTGTAAACATAAACATAGGACTTCCGTCCAAACTATAAGGAAGTGAGGATATCACACCCTCCCATTACTAAACATTTAGTCCTGCTAGTTCATTTCTTCAATGAGGCGGTGGGGCTTTTTCCTCTTCCTTGCTGGACGACCTTCCGTTCCTATCGGAATCTCTGTTCCTCTCTCGGGAGTCGCTTCTCCTTCAGAGTCTTCTCTATCTCCGTCATAGGGAGCATCCCATGGAGTGATCTCGTCACTCAGGTTAGCGTCTCCTCTGGCTGGAGCTCTCGATACCCGCCTGAAATGGGATGAGTTCCTTGTTATTGTTCTCTGGTCTCCTTCTGCTGTGATGAGTGACCCTTTCTTGTGGATGATGATGAGAGGCTCCTCGCTAAACGGGGCTACATTTTTTTGAGGCTGGGGCTGACGTACTATCACCAAATCTCCCAGCCCCATGTTATTTGTCTTTGCTCGCCATTTGGTGTCAGCTGCCTTTTTCATGACCTCCTTCATATAGGTGTCCTTTTCCTTCATTTCATCATCCCTCGTGTATCTCTCTCCCTCACTGGTCACATGGGGTATCGGTGTTCGTATGGCTCGCCCGAACATCACCTCTGATGGTGTTTTCCCCGTAGTGCTATGGGGAGTATTTCTGTAGTCTCTCATTAGTTGGTAAAATAGCTTCTCGACCGGTTCTCCCGTGATTCGGGCAATTTGTGTGGTACGTTTGATGTTGCTCATAAAACGCTCAACTGTTCCGTTGGCCTGTGGCCATAGGGGTGTCACTTTTCGGTGCTTGAACCCCATGTACTCAGCAAATCTCTGAAAGTCCTGGCCAGTGAATGGGGGTCCATTGTCGGACTTTACTACCTTGGGCACTCCATACGTTGCGAACATCCGGTCTAACACTGGTATGGTATGATGGGCTGATGTGGAAGGAACTATCTGTAGGTCAGGGTACCTTGAGTATTCATCAACAGCCACCAGAATGTATTCTCCTCCTTCCATGGGCCCAAAATGATCAACAGCTATTTCTTCCCATGTTCCTTTGGGGAGTGTGGTCATGCTTAGGGGTTCTGGGGAGGTGTGTGGTTTTACCAGTGCACAGGTGGGACAGTCTTGTAAGAGTTCCTCTTCCACCGTGTCTAGATGGGGGAACCATAGTTTCTGCCTCAGCATCCTTTTGGTGGACACAATTCCCCGGTGTCCTTCATGAGCGAGTTCGAGTACCTTCTGGCGCAGACTGCGCGGTATCACTAGCTTTGTCCCTTTCAGCAGCATCCCTTCATCCGATTTTGCGAGTTCTTCTTTCACAGCTAAGAAGCATGTGATATCCCTCTTGACGTCTTCGTTCATAGTTTCTCGAATTTGCTTAGCGTGCTTCCATCGCCCTGTCTCTATGCATCTGAGGATAGTTTGTACCCCTTGATCCGTATTGGACTCACTAATGATGTGGTCCATGTCCAGTCCTTGAGGTGTGTTGCTGTTGATGACATATCGTATGTACTGGTCAGCTATGGATGGTTCTGGTCCACACGCGTCCTTCGGGTGTCTCGAAAGGAAATCAGCAGGGTTCTGTTCTTTCCCAGGTCTGTGAGTGATGGAGAATTGATAGTCCTGTAGCCGGAGGGCCCATCGAGCTATGCGTGGAGGCATTTTCGCTTGAGGGTTGCCGTAAATGAAAATGAGGGCTTGGTGGTCTGTTACTACTACGAAAGGTTTTCCGTATAGGAACAAATGGAAATGTTCACACGCCCACACTACGGCCAGACCTTCCTTCTCCGCCTGGGAGTAGGCTTGCTCGGTCTTGGAGAGACTTCAACTGGCATAGGATATTATGTGTTTTTTGCTTTCTTCTCTGTCGTCAAGTTGTGTCAGGATGGCGCCTAGGCCTACGGGACTGGCGTCAACGATGAGTTCTGTCGTTCTTTTGGGGTCGAAGTATGCCATGTTCCGGGCGTCGGATATGCGATCTTTAATTGCTTGAAAAGCTTCTTGACACTGTGGGGACCATGTGAATTCTGTGTTGAGTTTGATGAGTGCTCGGAGAGGTTCGCTAATGGATGCAAAGTCTCTTATATATCGGGTGCAGTAGCTCGCAAGGCCCAGAAAAGACCTGAGGTCTGATGTGGTGGCGGGTGGCGGGGCTTCTCGGAGTGCGCTGACTTTCTCCGGGTCGGGTGTCATTCCCTTTTCAGAGAATATGTGACCGAAGAAACGGAGTGTTTTCTTGCGAAACTCACATTTGTCTTTGTTTAGTGTGAGCTGTGCCTCTTCCAGAGCCATGCACACTCTCGTTAGTGTGTTGTCGTGTTGCTCTTGAGTTTGACCGAACACCAGGATGTCGTCGCTGTAGTTCAAGCAGTTGGGTACATGCTTGATGACATTGTGAATTTCTGCTTGGAAAATTTCAGCCGCGGACGACACGCCGAAACTTAGCCGCTTGTATCGGAAGAGTCCTAGGTGGGTGGCGAAAGTGGTTATGTATCGTGAGCTTTTGCACAGTTCCAACTGGTGGTACCCTTTGTTGAGGTCCAGTTTGGAGAATACGGTGGCACCGTTTAGCAGATGTACCATGTCCGTTATCCTAGGGGCTTGATGGCGTTCCCTTAGTATGGCCTCGTTGGGCCTTCTCATGTCCACACATATTCGGATGTCTTGGGAGTTCTTCTTGGGTACTGGTACGATTGGGGAGACCCATGGGGTGGGTCCTTCCGCCGGCTCAATGATGTCTGCATCCAGCAACTTCGTTAGTTCATTTTCTACTTGTTTTTGAATGTTTATGGGTATTCCTCGATAGTGTTGGGCTATGGGTGGGACCTTGGTGTCGATGTGGAGTTCTATTTGCCTGTCCTTCAGCTTCCCAAGGCCTTTGAATAGCAATGGAAAGACTTGTTCTATGCTTGCTGTGGGGTCAAGGTATTTGTGTACCATGAGACGGTACAATATGTGTATTAGTCCCATTTCTATGGCTGCCTTATAACTCAGTATGCATCCGCTCTCCGTCGCTGCCTCCAGGACGTGCATGGGTATCTTTTTTTCATGTTCTTTGTATCGGCACGAGGCCATGAAGAAGCCTTTGCATGCAAGCGGGGTCTTTTATCCATATGGAAAAATGAGTGTTCGAGCTGGTTGCAGGCGGGGGGCATTGGGTATGCTCTCGTAGACTTTCTCACTGATCACATTTACGGTTGCCCCCGTGTCAATCAGAAACTCTGCGGCCGTCTGATTTACTTGTATTCTGAGGATTGGGCTCTGTTCTTTTGCTGTGCTGTTCCCTAGAGCGTATAGGTATCCTTTCTTTCTTGGTGTCTCCTGGCTTCTTTCCAATTTTGGTGTTCTCTCATCCGACGATGCACTGGACACGCTGTCAGACTGTGACTGTTCAATGAGGCACCGTACATATCTTTGTGGTCTTCTTCTTGTCCTGGGGAGTGGTGTCCTGTTCTCCCTCCATTCTCTCTTATCATGTCTTCTTTCCATCTGTTCGTCGTGATGTTTGTGGCGCCCTTGTTCAGGGGCTTGGTGTGATCCTCGATGGTGGCGGTGGGGTGTTATTTGATGTTGTTCCTGTTCTGGCATGGGCTTGTGGCTCCTTCCCGCCCCTCTCATCTTGCTGCGGAAAATCAGACACACGGCTTTGTAGTGGTCTTCCCCACCACACGCGGAACAGTTCTGTCCCATTGCGGGCACGTCCCTTCCTGGGGGTATTCGTGTCCGCACTGGTAGCAGAAAGGATCACTGTTTCTTGCAGTCCCTTCCAGTTTGTTGAGACTTTCGTGTTTTCCATGGGTTATTTTTATGTCATCCAAACCTTCCACTTGTGCGGCTAGGGCCGCATCTGAACGCGCCAGCCGTAGGATTTCGTCTAGGTTGCGCGGTTGTTGTAAGAGTCTTTTGCGGAAGTCGGCACTTTCACACCCCACTATTATTTGTGACCTGAGGGCCTCTTCGTTTGAATAATTATTGAAGTCACAGTGTTTCATTTTTGCTCTTAGTCTCATGACGAATGCGTCTATGGTTTCACCCTTTTGTTGTTTTGTGGTATGGAATACGTGTCGTTCATAGTCCACATTAGTGTGAGGTGTGAAGTATTCCGTGAGTGTTGTTTTTAGCTTAACGTACGTATCTATGTTGTCCTCGGGGATTTCTTCAAGAATGTCTCTGACATTTGGTCCTACAGCATGATTTAGAAGATTGAGTTTTTGTTCCTCATCTAGTGCGCCTGCCGCCTTCAGACATACTTCAAAGTCCCTCAGCCACCTCTTCCATCTTGAACCAAGGGTGCCAGTGTCAGTGAGGTCAAAATTTGCTGGCAGCTGTGTCAGGAGGCTGTCTGTCATTTTTTTTTGGCTTGTGTTGCTTGGTGTCACTGGGATGGTCAGTGAGTCTTCCTCTGAATTGCTCATGGAAGTGTCTCTGTGTGTTACTTGGCTGAGCTGAGTGTGGTTCACTTTGCAGCAGGGGCACTGTAGTGCAGGTTTTGTTTTAGTAGTGTAAGTCTTGGCACTGTGGCGTCTTGTTGCCAGCAAGGATGCTGTGGTGCCTTTTCTTGGCGCGGTGGCACCTTGTTGCCAGCAGGGGTGCTGTGGTGCCTATTTTTTTGACACGGTGGCACCTTGTTGCCAGTAGGGGGTGTTGTGGTCCCTGGTGCCTTTTCTTGGCGCGGTGGCACCTTGTTGCCAGCAGGTTGGCTGTGGTGCCTAGTTTTGACACGGTGGCACCTTGTTGCCAGTAGGGGGTGTTGTGGTCCCTATTCTTGGGGCGGTGGCACCTTGTTGTCATTTGGGGGGGCTGCACATTTGGCCCTCGTGCGTGGTGTGATTTGTTATGGTTGATATTATGGAGACAGGAGGGGCTCGCTCTTACCCCTATGTCTTCCCGATCGTTGGAGCGGGAGGTTCGCGCCTCCTCCGCTCGTTCGAGTGTTGCCGTTGGCGGGAGCCAAGCTCCTCCAACGCCCGGAGATGCTGGTGGCGGGGAGCTGACCGCTGCTCCACCCGCGTGGGGAGTCTCTGCTCCACCCGCTGCTTATTATTTTTTTTTTCTTTGTGCTGGGCCGGGCCTCCGCAGGCGTTGCCGTCGGCGGGAGGATTTTCCTCCACCGCCCGGAATGGTGTTTACGCGGGGAGCCGGCAGCCGCTCCACCCGCGCGAAACACGCTCGCGCTGAACGTTCGTAGAGTGGGGAGCCTTCGCGCTCCACCCACCGCTATTGGCCCGCGTGCAATCAAAGTCCAGGCTCCCAGTGGTGACAGTCGACACACCACGAGCTGTGGACCGATGATCGCGGGCATGGCGGGAACTTCGTTTCCCTCGTCGCCAGTGTGGTATCCCCGTTGTGGACCTCCTCACCCTCCTACATGGGACTCGCAACTCGCTGCAGCACAGGAAGAGACGCACACAGAGCTGGGGTGCAACACATCTTTATTGCTCGGGATCTTTCATCTAACTGCCCAACATGGGCGGCCAACCCCGCCCCTATACGTACACGGGTCGCAGCCCGTGTGTAAACATAAACATAGGACTTCCGTCCAAACGATAAGGAAGTGAGGATATCACAGTATTGACTTTTCAACATTGCCCTGGTTTAGTAATTCTGCCCCCTTCTCTGGGGTAAAGCCAGACTTGGGCAGGACTGTAGGGCATTGTGCAAATCTGCCCAATTCAGAGGTTTGCACTGGCAGAGGTTGCTTGGCTGAAATGCCACCCACGGTATTTCATCAATACAACCTTTTGGAGAATGCACAGTAGTGGTACACACCACCAATGCACGTTTTTTGAATGCACGAAAGGGTAATTTCTGATGCTTCCCTGTATTATGTGAGAAAGGTGGTGAGGGGCGTCAGAGATGCCCTCTTTCTCACACTCCTTCAATGTACCCATGGGGAAATGAGTTTCTTTGTAGAAGGGAAGCGCATTTTTGCAAATGCTTATGGTGAAGGGACCGCCAAGTCGGTAGTCAGAGCTAGAAGAATAAAGAGATTACCCCACATCCGTCTGGCCCCAGTGTTTCATTGTACCTGGCCTGTCATTTGCCTAATTACTATCATCGCCAAGTGCAGATTCAACTATGGCGACCAGGTTAGTCACAGCGAACTCGCCTGTGCCGTGCCTCCGACCGTGCTGGTAGGAGTCGTGCTGGTAGGAGTCGTGCTGGTAAGAGTCGTGCTGGTCGGAGTCGTGCTGGTCGGAGTCGTGCTGGTCGGAGTCGTGCTGGCCGGCCTAAGGAAACCCGCCACCCGCAGCCGCATCACGGCAATCATTGAGGGCCTGGCCGCCACATGAGGGCGGAGCACTGTCGCTGTCGCTGCTGCTGCTGCCTGCCCCGGTCTGCTACAAGTCCAGTGTTGCGGCCCAATGAAGACGCTGTTGGGGCCCTGCTTCCCTGTGAAGCAGGCCCTCGCAACGAAACCCGGCGTGCGCCGGAATAACACACGGAGCCCAGACTTGGTGTGACCTTCCTTTATTCAAACGTCGGCGGAACTGCCGCAATGCCCCTGACCCTCCCCCCTGCCCTTGACGTCACGTCCGGGACGTCAATGTCTTGAGGACCCAAACGGGGTCCTCCCACATAACGATGTGGGGCGACCTGACATCTCCCCTTTTTTTAACACATTAGTTCACTGCCCCCTCTCTTACCCCATCTCCTCGATGAGTCGCATTGGTTTCATGCGACTCCTCTGCGGGCGGAGTTTCTTGGCCGGGGTGGGTTCCTCTCTGGCAGGTGGGGAGCGGGGCACCTCGCCTTCGGACTCTTCCCCGTCTCCGTGATACGCTTCATCACGTGGTCTATCTTCTTCGCTGTCTCGGTCCCATGTCCAAGGGTCTGCCGGCGTCAGTGTGACTCGTTTGAAGTGCGAGCTGTTCCGGGTTATTGTCGAGTGATCTTTCCTTTGTGCCGTGACCATGGAGCCTTTCTTGTGTGTCACGACCAGCGGTGTGGGTGCGAAGGTGGCTTCCTCCTTCCTGTTCTTGGGTTGTCTTAGCC
This sequence comes from Ambystoma mexicanum, assembly GCF_040938575.1. Taxonomy (NCBI): domain Eukaryota; kingdom Metazoa; phylum Chordata; class Amphibia; order Caudata; family Ambystomatidae; genus Ambystoma; species Ambystoma mexicanum. The sequence goes on from NC_090938.1 coordinate 842,634,611, forward strand.
ACACTTCGTCTCCTGGTTGCATTGTGTTCTCACAAGCCCTCCTTTTCCTGTCGGTGAACTCCTTGGTTTTTGCCTTGTTGGCTGTGTCGTTCATTTGCGCCTCTTGTTCCAACGGTGTTGGTCTTTGTGGTCTCGGGTCCTCTGGTAATCGCGTGGCGATCGGTCTTCGGAACATTAGGTCTGCTGGGCATACACCCGTTGTGCTGTGTGGAGTGTGCCGGTATTCTCGTAGCAGTTGGTTGAGGGCTTGTTCGAATGGCTTGTTCTGTATGTGGGCTATTTGTAGAGTCCTCTTTATGTTGGCCATGAACCTTTCGACCATGCCGTTGGCTTGTGGCCACCGGGGGGTTATGCGTCGATGTTGAAACCCCATGTATTTTGCGAATTTTTGAAAGTCATGGCTGATGAATGTGGGGCCGTTGTCGGACTTGATGATCTTGGGGATGCCATATGCAGAGAGCATCCTGTCTATGGCTGGAATGACGCATGTTGTGGCGCTGCTCTCTACTATCTGGGCGTCCGGGTATCTTGAGTGCTCGTCCATTAGCACAACCACGTGTGTCCCGTCGTTCAATGGTCCGAATAGGTCTATGGCCAGTTCTTCCCACACTTTGTTGGGTAGCGGTGAGGTCTGTAGGGGGTTCGGGTGTGGCGGGGGTGCCACTTGAGCACAAACGTGACAATTTCCCACTATGTTTTCCACGAGGCGATCAAGTTGGGGGAACCAGACTTTCTGGCGCAGGAGGCGCTTCGTGGCGACTATGCCCCTGTGTCCTTCATGTGCTAGATGTATTATCCTCTCCCGGAGGGTCCTGGGAACGACGACCTTGCAGCCTTTTAGTATGATGTTATCCTCCACCACGGTCAATTCGTCGCGGACTTGATCTAGCCACTTGATGTCCTCTTTTGTGGTTTCCGTTTCATCCCTGGCCTGGTGTTTCATGAGGGCCGCCTTGTCCACTTGAAGGCAGTGTCGGGCGATTCGCAGCGCCGGGTCTGCTTCAGATTGCGCAGACAGTTCTGCCCAGCCTACCGGTAGCAGTTGTAAGTGGTGGATGATGTAGTTGATGTACGCGTCTGCTATGGACGGGTGAGACGTTGTTGTGGGCATGGGATGGCGGGACAGATAGTCCGCGGGGTTTTCTTCCTTTCCTATGTTGAATTTGTAGTCCTGCAACCGGAGACCCCATCTGGCAATTCTTGGTGGCATCCTGGCCTTTGGACTGCCGTAAATGGTGAGTAGCGCCTGGTGGTCCGTGATGATAGTGAACTCCTTGCCGAAGAGGAATAGGTGGAAGTATTCACAGGCCCATACAACCGCGAGGCTCTCCTTTTCCGCCTGAGAGTATGCCTGTTCCGTGTTCGTCAGGCTCCTGCTGGCGTATGCTACCACGTGAGTGGACTGTGGATCCTTGTGGTCTTTTTGTGTCAGTATAGCGCCCAGACCCACGGGGCTGGCGTCCACTATCAGCTCAGTGGCACGGTTGGCGTCAAAATATGCCATGTCCTCTGCCTGTGCGATGGCATTCCGTATCGCTTCGAATGCTGTTTGGCATTCCTTTGACCAGGTGAACGGCGTGTCCTTCCTGGTGAGGAGTCGGAGTGGATTGCTGACGGTGGCATAGTCCTTTAGGTATCTGGAGCAGTAGCTGGCCAGTCCCAGGAACGATCGGAGGTCGGTGGTGTTGACAGGGGGTGAGGCTGAGTTAAGAGCCTCCACTTTTTCCGGGTCAGGCCTCATCCCTTTGTCGGAGAAGATGTGCCCGAAGAACCGCAGCGATCCTTTAGAGAATTCGCACTTGGCTTTATTCAGGGTGAGTCCCGCATCGTCTAGCGCCTGGCATACTCTGTGCAGAGCCAGGTCGTGTTCCTCTTGTGATTTTCCATATACTAAGACATCGTCCGAATAGTTTAGGCAGTTGGGGACGTGCCTGATCACCTTGTGGATCTCCTCCTGGAAGATTTCGGCGGCCGATGATATGCCGAAACTGAGCCGTTTGTATTGAAATAGGCCGAGATGCGTGACAAACGTGGTAATGTAGCGGGATTCTGGTGCTATTTCGATCTGGTGATAGCCTTTTGTGAGGTCTAATTTGGAGAATATCCTTGCCCCGTGGAGTAGGTGAATCATGTCTGTGATTCTCGGTGCTTGATGACGCTCCCTTTCGATGGCTGTGTTGGCTCTGCGCATGTCGACGCATAGCCGTATGGATCCTTCCGGTGATTTTTTTGGGACGGGGACGATGGGTGATACCCATGGTGTCGGGCCTGACACGGGTTCTATGACGTTCATTTTGATAAGTTTGTCCAGTTCCTCTTCTACTTGTCTTTGGATGTTGAACGGGATACCACGGTAGTGTTGTGCTACCGGCTTGACTTGAGGGTTGATGTGGAGGTGCACTTTACGGTTGCGGAGTTTGCCCAAACCTGTGAAAAGTCTGGGGAACGATCGTTCAATTGAGTCCGGCTTGGCGAAATACTTGTGGGCCATCAGCTGGTATAGAATATGTATCAGTCCCATGTCGACTGCCGTCCGGAAACTCAGTATGCAGCCACTGTTGGCTTCGGTGTCTAGCACATATAACCGGAGTTTAGCCACGTGTCCTTTGTGTGTGCATGTGGCCGTGATCATGCCTTTGCATGGCAGGGGTGTCGTGGACCCGTATGGGTATATGTCAACTGTGGCTTTTTGAATCTTTGGTGGGGCGGTCAAGGACTGATATGCGCTTTCACTGATAATGTTGACCGTCGCTCCGGTGTCCACGAGGAATTTTAGAGGAGTCTGGTTCACTTGGAGTGTCAGGATGGGGCTGTGTTGAATGGCCGTCGTGTTGTCCTTTAGGGCCCACACGTATCCTTTCCTCCTTTGATCTTCTTCTGACGAGATGGTGTCAGTGCTGGTGGGGGATCGCGTTTCCACGTATCTTATGAAACGCCGCCTGTGTGATCTTCTTGTGTCCTCGGATGATCTTTTGTCATCACGTGAATGGCGATTTCTGCGGTCACTGTCGTCCTTTCTGATACTCCGCCGTTCCCTGTCTGCTGGGGGTCTGGGCGGACTCTGTGTTGTGGGTCTGCGTCTTTCCTGGTAGCGGTGCTTGGGCGTTGAGTGGGTAGGGGCGTTCTTGCATATGGCCCTGTAATGGTCCATGCCCCCGCACGCGGCGCACCTCTGCCCTATGGCCGGGCACACGCCAGAGTGCGGATATTCGTAGCCGCACTTGAAACACGTGGCATCAGAGTGTTTGGTGGTCTGACTTGGGTGGGTGTATATCTTGTTGATAGATTCTGCGGTATCGCTGGGTTGGTGAATGGACAGCTTGCCGAGGTTGTCTAGTTGCGAGTCTACCGCTGCTTCCATGCGGGCCAGTGCCAGAATTTCCTCCAGTGAGCGTTGTTTTTGTAGAAGCTGCTTGCGGAAAGGCTGAGAAAGGCATCCAGCTATCACTTGGGACCTGAGCGCCTCTTCGTTGGAATATCTGTGGAACTCACAATGTTTCAGTTTGATGCGTAGGCGCATCACAAAATTGTCTATGGACTCCCCTTTTTCCTGTCTTGTTGTGTGGAACATGTGGCGCTCGTAATCCACGTTCGTGTGCGGAGCGAAATATTCGGACAGCTTGATGTGTAGTTGGCTGTACGTGACGGTGTCCACATCGAGCAGCTCTCCTGCGATGTCTCTTACCGCAGGACCCACTGCCATGAATAGGGTGTTCTTCAACCTCGTGTCGTCGGTCAAGCCTATGGCCCCGGTGTAGAATTTGAAGTCCCGTAGCCATATGTTCCATCTGGGCCCCAGGTTGGAGGTATCTCTGATTTCAAATGGGTTGGGCATGTGCATGACTTGAGCGGCGCCTTCTTGATGTACCTGTGGGTTGTTGTCCCGTGCCGTGTCAGCACTCCCAGACGCTTGTCCTGCTCCCCCTGACGAGGACGCTGGCGTAGTTGCGGTGTCCGACATGGCTCTGCCGCCTTGTCCTGTAATGTGCCCTGAGGTCTGCTGTGCGCACCGGCGTCGGCGTCACTGCCTGGTATGTGATGCAGCCTGTGCCGCTGTTGTGTGCCGGGGGTTCTTCCCTTGGTGCCAGGCACACGTGTGGGGGGGGGCCCGCTCTCACAGTGTGCTCGTGTCCGTGTTGTTGATGGGCCCGTGACAAGCGTTGTGTGGCTGAGCGCTCGTGATCTGGTCTGACCTTTGTGTGTCACGCGGGAGCCGGGGCCCGCAATGTGTGTGGCGGTCCCGATTTCTCCGGATTACTGGATTGATGTCACGTGGGAGCCGGGGCCGCGCTCCGAAACTAATGTTACGCGGGAGCCGGGTCGCGCTCCGGTGGTGCACGTGGGAGCTGGGGCCGCGCTCTGATGGTGCTCCGAGGTTGATGTCACGCGGGAGCCGGGTCGCGCTCCGATGGTGCCCCCGTATCTGCGGAGAGCCGACGGGCTAAAGGAAGCCTCTGTCACGCGGGAGGCGGGGTCTTGGCTGATGGGCACCCGTGTCCGAGGCGCGCCGACGCGCTACACTGCTCGGCTGCAGACCTCGGCATGGTGTCTGCGGGGTCTGCGCCCGCTCGTCGCCAGTGTTGGGGCCCTGCTTCCCTGTGAAGCAGGCCCTCGCAACGAAACCCGGCGTGCGCCGGAATAACACACGGAGCCCAGACTTGGTGTGACCTTCCTTTATTCAAACGTCGGCGGAACTGCCGCAATGCCCCTGACCCTCCCCCCTGCCCTTGACGTCACGTCCGGGACGTCAATGTCTTGAGGACCCAAACGGGGTCCTCCCACATAACGATGTGGGGCGACCTGACTGACGCCAGCATCCAAGGGCATGCACACATCGCGCCGGGGCTAGTCAGACCGACGTTCGGCAGGGCCCTGCATGCGCAAGAGGGTGCAGCTGCCTGGCAGTGAGTGTCTCCTGCCCCCGTGTCTACAATCTGCTCCATCTGCCTCCTCAGGCCCTCAAAGTGTGCCCAGCTCCACAGTCACAGCACGCTGCCTGTCTATGCTATTGATATAAACGTGCAAAGAAAAGTCCACGTGGCCGGGATGCCCCACCTCACTAGCCAGCACCTACCACTGCCCTTGCAGAAAAGTCGGCATTTGGACCATGAACAAAAGGAGGGAGCGCACAACCAGCCTTCCCCTCGCCAACACCACACCACACGGTGCACAGCCACCATGGCAGAAAATGAAGGCGTCAGCAGCTCCTACAACCCATCTTCAAGCCCCTCCCCTCGCTACCCAGTGGCCAGGGATGATGGGGGTATGAATCTTTACAACTGCAGGCAGCAGCCATTTGACATTTCTGACACTAGTAGTTTGGCACAGCGAAGGAACAGGTGACTCAAGGAACTCAATATCTACAACAGGGGTCAGGGAGGAACACCGCCTCCGAGGCATACTAATGCACTCTTTGGGTCCAATTATAAGAGACATTGGGCCTCATTACAACCTAGGCTTCCACAGAATGAACAGTGCCGGTAAGGGACCAGCACCGTTCATTCCGGGCCGCCCTATTACGAGGTCTGCAGCGGGTCCCGCTCTGGAACGCCTGGTCAGGCCAGGCGTCCTTAGCGGGACCCGCTAGCACACCAGAATGCGGTCAGGTTTCACCCTTGGAAGCTGTGGTACGGTTAGAGAATACAGGATCAGTTGTGCCTAAGTGGGAGTAGCAGTCTAGTCCTCTCTCAATATGGCAGACGTTTGTTTATCAACGCACCATTCCCTAGGAACGGTGCGTTCTATCCGTCGCTTCCGTTGATACCCACTACTGTGTCTCTACACAGCGTTCTCTACAGCTTATCTTGTCTAGGCTACGTTCTATTGCTTACATTTCTTCTGGTGTATCTTTGCTTCCTTTTCCACCTCTTTATTCCTGTTACTTTTACTTAAACAATTGCTATCCTATATTTAGTTTGGTGGTTTTCTCTTACTTTCCGTCTGTGCTTCATTCTATTAGCTATAGCCGCGTTCGCTTCCGCATTCGCAGCTGCCCTTCTAATTTGCCTCTGCTTTGTTCTCTGTACTCATGCCGCTTTCTGGTCTCACTCTCCTCCATACTTATTCTGGTGATCAGTTTACTTTGTGGATCTGTCCGTGTTATCCTCTGCGACAACAGCCCCCTAGTCGTTTGGATGCTTTATTTCTCTCGCCTCTGACACTCTCTTGTTCTTACCTTTTTCTCCCACATTCTGCGGCTTTCATTGCTGGGTACTGATTGGTATTCTCCTCTAACGCTTACCTCCTCTTTCACTTCCTGTTGCTAGTATTCCTTTCTTCCCGAGTTCCAGATTCTCTGGTGCCTGCTCTTTCTTGAATACTCCTTTACTTTTCTTCTGTACTTCACCTTGTTGTCCTGTCTCTTATCTTCCTTACCAAATCGTCTGTCTATTTCTGATTTCTTTGTTCCGATATTAGATTTGGCTAGATTCCTACTCAGTCCTTTACAAATTGGATCCTCCTGCCTGCATACCACCCTCGGGCAAATCGCTGATTCAAGTCTTCAGTATCCTCAAGGTGACCATACTACTTTTGGAAATGATATGCCTATGACAACATCCTCTCATTGACCACTGATTGCTTCCGTGGATCTTTAATGTCTGCCCTTCATTAAGGATATTTCTACAAGGAACTACCAGGGTTTTCTGGTGCCCACTGGCTTTTTCCCTGGAATTTAGGGCTGGCTCCTCGGGGATCCCCGCGACTTGGTACCCATACCGGTCAAGGTGGCCTCCGAGGGAGCCCGACCCTACTTACACGTTAAGAAGGAAAAGAAGCCCAAAGAAGGGAAGAACCCTGACACCCGAAGAAACCGAAGAAGAAGACAGACCGAGACCAGAGACAGCCCTTCTGAGGAATCAGGTGAGGAGGTGGTTCGGGAGGGTACACCAGAGCCTGACAGCATACAGCACCCAATCATTACCATGGCCTCCTTAGAACAGTACCAGGAGTTGGTGGCTGCATTACAGAACCTGACGGCAGAGGTTCAATCTCTACGCACCAAACATTTTGCACAACGTCAACAAGTGGTGACCCACAACGAGAATCACGGTGATCTTCCTCCAATAGCTTTTTCCCTCCGGGACAAACGATGGAAGCCCTTGAGTGTTGAAAGAATTCCTCGACACCTGTCAAGTGCACTTCACATTCCGCCTCGCACTTATGAGACCACCAAATCACGAGTGGGATTTGTGGTATCCAATCTAGTGGGAAATGCCTTGGACTGGGCTACTCCTCTAGTAACCCGTAATGATCCGGCACTCAATGACTTTGACCGCTTCATAGGTCTTCTGAAGGACAGGTTTGATAGACCCGAAGTGCTATACTCATGTTACGAGGCCATCCTCGATATCCGGCAGGGTCTCACCGATGTACAGTCGTACGTGTCTCGCTTCCAGAAGCTGGCAGTGAATGCTGAATGGCCAGATTCAGCACAACAGACCTTAGTCCGATGAGGCTTGCATGAGGAGATCAAGGATGAGCACGCCAGAATCGCCAGACCTACGTCTTTCCAGGAATTGGTAACATTAGCCTTACAGATCGAATATCGATTGGGCAAACGCCGTCAGGAAAAGAGGCGCTCTCGCATGTTCCCTCCTTTGACCAATCCTCCACCGGTTGCCAAAGAAGTTCCGTCCTCTGAAGAACCAATGCAAATCGGAACTACCTGAGGGCCGTTGACACCTGAAGAATGCAAGAGACGCAAGGATTTGGGATTGTGTATGTATTGCGCTTCTTCCAAACACCTGCTCAGAAATTGCCCAGAGGTACCTCCTAGACATAAGGGAAACATCAGCCCCCGATGTTATGCAAGGGAGATCTCAGGGTAAACAGCGGCAATCCTTGCAACCATACCAAACCAGTAACAGCCCAAGAAGACACTGAGAATAGACTGATAGTTTTCAGCACTCTAGTAGGTCTTACCTCCACCAGATCCATCAAGGTTCTGGCCATGCCTGACTGCGTAGCAGCTGGGAACTTTGTCGATATTGCATGGGCCAAAGAACACAAACTACCTTTGCATACTAAGCAAAGGCCGGTTGCAGTGGAAGGGGTAGATGGTTCTCCCCTCTCGTCAGGCCCAATTGTCAAGGAAACTCTCCCGCTGACAGTACAGTTCGGAGAACACCAGGAAACTCTGGTATTTGACGTCATACGAGCCACGCATTTTCTGGTTATTCTTGGAATACCGTAGTTGCGTAAACACAACCCTACAATAAACTGGTCCGCCAATAGGTTGAGCTTTGACTCTGAATATTGTCAACAACATTGTTTGGGTCCAGTCACCTCAGAGGCAATGGTCGGGGAGTCCTCTGATCTCTCAATGAAGAAGCTGACAGTCTCTTCAGTACCAGTGCGCTATCACGAATATGCAGATGTGTTTGAAGAAAAGATACCTTGACTCCTCCCTCCACATTGCCCAGAAGTCTGTGGCCTTGAACTGTTACCTGATTCCACGGTACCTTTTGGCAGGATGTATCCCTTGGCTCTTCCTGAAAGAAAGGCCCTGAAGGATTACCTCGAGATCAATATGGCCAATGGGCTTATCCAAGAACCCAGATCATCAGGTGGGGCGTCCTTATTCTTCATACCCAAGAAAGATACCACTGAACTCAGACCGTGTATTGATTATCAGGTTTTGAAGAGGATCACCATCCGAGATCGGTATCCGATGACCCTAATCAGAGACATTTTGGAAACAGTTCAAGGATCCTCAAACTTTACAAAGCTAGTCCTCAGAGGGTCGTATCACCTACTAAGAATAAAGCAGGGAGATGAGTGGAAGACGGCGTTCCGAACTCCTTTTGGATTATATGATTACAAGGTTATGCCGTTTGGGTTAGTCAATGCTCCCGCAGTGTTCCAGCGATTTGTTGACAAGATATTTTCAGACATCCTATACCTTTTTGTAGTAGTTTACTTAGACGACATCCTGATTTTTTCCTCATCCTTATCCGAAAATCGGCGACATGTCAGAGAAGTGTTAAGTCGTCTACAGGCCAATCAGTTGTTTGTAAAACCAGACAAATTTCAATTTGAGGTCGATTCTGTCTCCTATTCAGGGTTCATATTGTCCAGAGACAGTATTTGCATGGATGCTGGAAAGGTAAAGGCCATCTTGCAATGGCCAGAACCGCTGACGGTCAAGGAGATACAAGGATTCCTGGGATTAGCCAATTTGTATAGATGCTTTATTCCTGGGTTTTCTGAAATTGTGCTTCCAATTACCTGTCTACTGGAGAAGGGGGTTAAGTTTGAGTTTGATCAAGCGGCGCAAGAGGCTTTTCAGCATCTCAAGACTTTATTTTCTACGGCCCCGGTACTTGCCCAACCGGATCAAGGACAGCAGTTCATTGTGGAAACAGATGCGTCAGGTGGGGCTTTAGGAGCAGTACTCCTCCAGAAGGTGCAGATGGGTTGGAACACCCAGTGGCTTACTATTCAAGAACCCTTACGCTAGTGAGCGTAATTACTCAGTCCTGGAGAAGGAACTCCTGGCGATAAAACAGGCCTGTGAGGACTGGAGACACCTGTTACAAGGAGCCACTCATGCCTTTGAGGTAAGAACGGACCATCGGAACTTGCGAGTACTCCAGCAGATGGAATGTTCTAACTCTCGTCATGCCCGATGGGCGTATTTCTTTGCTCAGTTCGATTTCCACATTACTTACATACCCGGTTCAAGAAATTTGGTGGCAGATGCTCTGTCCAGGAGCTTTGGAGAAGACACCGGAACTTATTTAGGTAAAGAGAAGATCCTCCCCAATACCAGGATTATAATGGCAGTATCAACTTTCCTCCAAGAGCTGCAAGAGGGATAGCGTTCCGCTTCAATATCCAACGATATCAGTCAGCAGTGCAGCATTAAGCAAGGGTTGTATTATCATGACCATGCCTTGTATCTGCCCACTAATACCCTCCGTACACAAGCCATATCGTGGTGCCATGACCTACCTCTGGTGGGACATAAGGGACTCAAGAAGACCCAGGAATTGGTGTCAAGGAATTTCTGGTGGCCATCAATGAGGAAGGATGTCATGGGTTACGTAGTATGTTGTCCAGTGTGTGCAGTCAACAAGAGAGCCACTGGTAAGCCCTTAGAACTCTTCCAACAAGACACTTTGCCATCCCGTCCCTGGGAGCATATCTCTGCTGACTTCACCGTCGACCTCCGTCCTTCAAAGGGTATGACGACTGAATTGGTGACCATAGATACGTACAGCAAGTTGGCACATTTCTCTGCTCTTCTCCATCTCCCTTCAGCGCCGGAGATGGCGTCCGTGTTTCTGAGGGACATAGTTCGACTACTCCTACAGAGGTACCCGATTCACATCCAAATTCTGGTCAAAGTTGTGTCATCAGCTTGGAGTACAACGAGCCCTCTCATCAGGGTACCACCCTCAAAGCAATGGTCAGACGGAGAGACACAATGCCAATCTTGAACAATATCTCAGATGTTTGTGTAATCGAGAACAGGATGACTGGGCTTCCTTACTCCCACAGGCTGAATTTGCCTATAACAACTCAATTCAGGCCCAATGTCTCAATTCATTCCACCATTAAGATGAGTCCTATGGGTACCATCCACAACACATTCCATGGACAGACTTAACGGCCACCAGCTCCCCCACAATTGACAGCTTACTTACCAATCTAAGGAGAGCACATACTGAAGCAGCCCAGACGTTGGAGGTCAGTTGACAAGGGTACAAGATGTGGGCAGATACCAAGAGGACAAGGAACCCTGAATGGCAAGCAGGGACTTTAGTATGGTTGTCTACCAAGTTCCTTCCTAGATGGGTTCATACTGGAAAATTTGCCTCCAAGTTCATTGGACCTTTCCCCATTGAGACACGGATTAAGCATGTGGCCTTCAAGCTGTGCTTGCCTAGCAGTCTCCGTAGAGTGCATCCTATTTTTCATTACTCACTCCTAAAGGAGTATGAGGAGGATCCCTTCAGGAGAAGAATCTGCAGGTTAAGGATTCTGAAGGTCCAAGACCCAGAAGAATATGAAGTTTCACATCTAGTGGACTCTAGGTATAGAAGGGGCGTCTTGCAGGACCTAGTTCACTGGAAGGGGTACTCAGTATCTGAGAGTACGTGGGAACCCAGGAGTCATCTTCATGCGCCCAGATTGATCAACAGATTTCACAGACTCCATCCGGGCAAACCTGGGGGAACCCCGATGGGAAGGGGGTATACTGTCCGGTGTCGACCTTGGAAGCTGTGGCACGGTTCGAGAATATAGGATCAGTTGTGCCTAAGTGGGAGTTGCAGTCTACTCGTCTCCCAAAATGGCAGACGTTTGTTTATCAACACACCATTCCCTAGGAACGGTGTGTTGTATCCGTCACTTCCGTTGGTACCCGCTACTGTGTCTCTACACAGCGTTCTCTAAAGCTTATCTCGTCTAAGCTTCGTTCTATTGCCTTATGTTTCTTCTAGTGTATCTTTGCTTCCTTTTCTACCTTGTTATTCGTGTTACTTTTACTTAAACAATTGCTATCCAATATTTAGTTTGGTGGTTTCCTCTTACTTTCCGTCTGTGCTTCATTCTATTAGCTATAGCCGCGTTTGCTTCCGCGTTTGCGGCTGTCCTTCTAATTTGCCTCTGTTTTGTTTTCTGTCTTCTTGCCACTTTCTGGTCTCACTCTCCTCCATATTTATTCTGGTGATCAGTTTACTTTGTGGGTCTCTCCGCGTTATCCTCTGTGACAACAGCCTCCGAGTCGTTTGGGTGCTTTATTTCTCTCACCTCTGATGCTCTCTTTTTCTTACCTTTTTCTCCCTCGTTCCGCGGCTTTCATTGCTCGGTACCAATTGGTATTCTCCTCTAACGCTTACCTCCTCTTTCACTTTCTGTTGGTAGTATTCCTTTCTTCCCGAGTTCCAGATTCTCTGGTACCTGCTCTTTCTTGTATACTCCTTTACTTTTCTTCTGTACTTCACCTTGTTGTCCCGTCTCTTATCTTCATTACCAAATCGTCTGTCTATTTTCTTTATTTTTTATTGTAACATATAGTTTATTACAAACTTTTATTACAACTTTTCTCTCTCATTTCGTTATAGAATTTACTCTAAAAACAGCATATCACATTTCGGGAACGCTACTTAAGTTCAGCCAATTCTTTCCTTTTTTTTTTGTTCCAGATTTGTCCGTGAAGTCAGCCAATTCTTTCCATTTTATTTTTTATCCCAGGATTTTATCTAGAAAGTTTATGACTGAACATGTTAAGTGCACCGAACTCCCACTTAATATACAAAACCACCAGTCCTCCATATTCATGTTCATCAGTGCAAATTTACCGAGATGCAGTGTTCTCTGATCATTAAGCAAAGGGCATTCTATTATTAAATATTTTATAGATTCTGTTTTGGCCACACAGTATCTACAGTTATCATCCTTTGTGTCCTGATCATGTCTCAACAACAACATTTCTTTGGATTCAATGGCATTCAATCGCAGTCGAAGAAATCCATCGCGATGATGTCGTGATGGAAATTGTATTAAATACGTAGGCATTTTGTTCAGTTTGTTCACTGTAGGCCCGAGTTCTGGAGCCGTTACTAGTCTTTCAAACTTGGCCAAATTTTGAATCCACGCCCACTGTTTTAGCTTTCTTTTTGCAATTTGCAGTTGCGCCACCAGAGTGTCCATCGGTATATCAGCTGCTTGCAAAATTGCCTTTAATCCTTTGAACCATATCAAGAGTATGCCAGCATAATATCTTGTATCGCTTGGAGCTAGTATTTCATACGCCGGTTCGGGATTTGGGGTTGTCATCTTTCTTAGAAGTGCCATGGATTTCCATATCACAATTGCATATAGTTCGTCTAATGCCAGCTCATGTCTAATGATGGTCATTGATATGTGTTTTGGCAACCTTAATACTCGTTTCCAAAATATCCCTTCTAATTGAGCCCAAATTCTATGGTCTAAATTCCACCCTGCTTCAGCGCCGAAGGTAATAGCAGGTATTACTTTTTGTAAGTAGAAGGTCTGTACTGGTGTTAGGGTACATTTTCCATGTAGGCTGTGTATTCTGGCGCCTTGTAAAGCAAGAGTGTTCATGCGCCGGACGATATCTTGCGCCCAGCTCCATTCTCGTATTGATTTATTAATCATGACCTCTAGGTATCGAATTTAAACAATTTCTCCGATCAATGTATTATCGAACCTCCAACGGAAATTTTTATTTTTGGGTGCTTTTGATGGACCAATTTTAATGATTTTTGTTTTTGTGAGATTTATTTTTAGGTCGTTGTCATTCATGTAAGACTGCAGCTTCGCAAGCAATCGTTGCAGCCCTATCTGGGTGGAATCAACCAAAACTAAGTCGTCATCATAGGTTATACAGCTGATATGGTGTCCATTGATCTTTAGAGGAAAGCACTTTACATCACTCAGAACCACAGGCACATCTGCAATGAACAGTTTGAATAAACATGCAACAATGGGGCAGCCCTGTTTCACCCCCTTATGAGTCTTGATTGCTTCTGATAGGTCTCCTTTTTCATTTATCCTTATTCGGATTGATGTCATTGTATGAAGTGCTTTTATTGGCTGTAACAGATTTTACGGGCAGTCCCAGTTTTTTTATTTCTGCCTCAGCCTCTCGCGGTTTATTGTATCAAACGCTTGATGCATATCGATGAATGGCAAAGATTTGACCTTTTTTCTAGAGCTTCTAGTTTTAGCAGATTAACCAGCGTCAAGTTGATTTCAGTCCCAACGCCTTTTGTGAATCCAGTCTGACGACAGTCACGGATTCCTTTCTTGGTTGCCCAGGCTATTAATTTCTGCTGCAAGAAATTTGCAAATATCTTGCCAATTGTGTCAAGCAGGGCAATCGGGCGATAGTTGGCTGGATCAGCCCGATTGCCCTTCTTAAAAATCGGAACAATTATCGCGGTTGTCCACGAAGAGGGTATTATCCCAAGATCTGCGATTCTGGAGAACAGTTTTGCAATAAAGATGGACCACTCATCACGTTAGTTATGCCGTCCGGCCCAGCAGCTCTCGAGTTTCTTAACTTGGCAATTACAGCACTTATGTCTTCAGCAATCTCGCTAGAGGCCCACCTACAGCAGCTTCCTCCAGTGCAGTCGACATTATTTCATTGGTCTTCGAAAACATTTTGTTGTAGTGTTTTTCCAGTTGCTTTCAGCCACCCCACTTGCCATCATATCAGCTTGATTTCTAGTGCCTCTGTTCAAGATGCGCCAAATCTCTCTAAAGTTGTTCGATTTTATTAGAGACAGCATCACCTCACCTCGTTCTTGATCACGCAAAAAAGCGAAAGATTTTACCCAATTCCGATAATTTTGCTTCCGTTGTTTGATCAGTCCCTGAGCACCAGCGCCCCCTTGCACTTTTAATTTTCGTATTTCCTTATACACTTTCTTTTTTTCCTCTTTTACCCTTGTGCTCCATTCGTGAGTATGTATTTTGGTAGTTTGTATCTTTAATAGCGAACTCGTATTTTGGCAGGGTAGAAGTGCTATATAATTTACCGAATCTCCTGCAAATTTATCCAGCTTTTGAAAGTTATTGGTCAATTGGCTTATTTGTTGTTCACTTACTCTGAGCCTATTTCGCCCATTATTTACCTCCATGACTTGGATTAAGGTTGATATTTCCATTTTTCGAGGTAACTGCATGGCCATTACCAGTGCGTCATAGTCGCTGTTTGTGGTCGATGTTATTTTCAAGCTCTCGATTTTGTTCCAGAAATGTTTTGAGATCCAGATATAGTCCAGTATCTTATCATAGGACATGTTATGCCAGGTGTAGTTTGGAGGTATGTCGCCATTCACCTGTCCGTTGGCCATGTCGCAGTCTCGTGCCTCCATTTTGGCATCCCATATTGATCTTCTTGAGTGGTAATTTTGCGCTTCCTTCCTCATCTCAATAATAGGGTCTCTGTTTGCATCGAACCATGTAATGTTCATGTCCCCACATACGATTATGTATAGGTCATGATGACTTCGATAATCGTCATTACAGATGAGGTTATCTGAACTGGATTCCAGTACACGTTAATTAGCAGCAACTGCTGCAATTTCGAGGTTTTGTCAGTGGAATGTTGAATCAGAGTACTTTGAACAAAGATATTTGGATTTTCGGTTTCAATCACTTCCCAATTTGTCCCAATTTTTATCATTGTCATCAGCCCTGAAAATGGACGACCTTGGGAATTTTTCCCTGCTGGATTTAGCAGAGTCACATAGCCGTCTTTCACCAGCAGGCTTCTCAGCGACGTTTCCTGGAGGCATATTGCAAAGTTGTTACTCAGGTCCACAGGAAAATCATCATATAGATGTCGGAATCCTCGTGTGTTCCAGGAAATCAGTGTAGAGCACGGTTCCGCGGTGCTCTGATTTAGCTAATGGTGTCTTGTTTATTTCTGTCTTTGTGCTGCCGTTAATTTCGGATTCAATTTCACTGGCATCTTTGTTTCCTGCTCTTGAGCAACCAGTTCTTGGCTTTCCGCAACTCTTCCTTGACTAATTGCTGGAAATGCGTTTTCTTGTCTCGCTGCAGCTCTTCTTTGTATGTCTCCCGGTGCTGCCGCTCCTTCAGTTTCTGCACCTTTTTGAATTTTTGCAGTCCAAGGATTTGAGGTTGACTCCTCGGCCATTGTGTTCTGCCTGTCCATTTCAACGTGGCAAGAGGGACTCACCTCTTGACACTCAGCGCTGCTACCCTCCTCATAATCCTCGGAGTAAATTGAAAGATTACATAAATCTTCAGATGAAGTCACTGACTGGATTGACTGTGCCTCAGAATCTAATCTCTGTCGTTTTTTTGGATTTTCCGAGTTTACTTTCGTCGTTACATCATCTGTCTTTCTCGTCCCGTCCATTTGTCCGGACTTAGCGGACCCCCCAATTTCTTCTCGCACAAATAGACTTGGTTTAGCAGGTGTTGATAGGTTTCTTATGAACTTTCTTGAATTACTAGTCACTTTATTCAGCGCACAATTTTTCTTTTTTTCCTTTTTTGTTTATTTGGACCAGGTCCCACATCTTGAGTTTTCTGCTTGTCCTGGGCCATTTTCAGTGTTTTAGCTGCCCCACTGAATATTCCAAACGATTTTTGAGGTTGAGCAATGGGCAACTACGTGGGAATTTTTCATGGGATCTTTATCAGGTGTCTCCATGTTTGACTTTTTAGCAGGCGTGTCAGACATTAAAGGCGTTTTGGTTACACGCTCATTTGTGTGGGCGTTACTATCACCAAGAAATTTTGAGTTTGCACTCTGAGCAGATTGTTTACTGCTCTGTGTGTTGGGAGGCCATATGGTACTTGCTACAGGGGTTAAGCTCTTTAATCCCTGTGAAGCACTTGCAGATTGAGCACCACTTTCCTGCCTGTTCATGTTAGGAATCATTGGAGGCACCTCAGCTTGAAGGTTTGACTGTGTTGCAACGTTCGAGACGCTGCATCTCTTTGACGAGTCTGTGTTCCACGTGTTCTTTGAAATGTCGATCATTTGTTTCATGCACCCAAGCATAGCGTCCATCAACGTTTTTTTTCTCCAGAATGTCCTTCACGGCTGCAACATTCAGTCTGTTTTGCCACAATACAGACATTGCGGCCTCATTGTCCAACCGGCCTTGCAAAAGTGTAGTTAACATTTCCATTTTTGCTAATTTTTCATTTCATTGTCCCAGCAATGCCCCATTATTATGTATAGCTTCATTTAAATTTTCATAGAGCTTGGTAAAGGGAATTAGAGCCAGCGATGTCGTGGCCAATACATTGTTATGAATCTGTATGGACACGGCAGCCGAGAAATTGGATTTTAAAGAAGCCTCTTGGTCAGCATGCGTACGTTAATTTTCGTTATTCGTGCTAGTCGGCTCCAGACCGCCTTGAACTCCAAGTCCCACCATGCCCAGCGACCACTGACCAGATTCATTCATTGCGGTCCACGTCTTCGGCGTAAAACAGTGAGACAAATGCCTTGGCGGTAAGCTTTTTTCCTTGATACATTGCGAAGGCATGTTGGATCGATTAATCTGTACTTTTCCCTTTGCACCTTGTAAGAGTTGTCGAGCAGACACTGGTGCCACTGGTTCCACGCTTAGACTCAAGTCTTCATGTTGCGCATGTGCTGAAGTGTTTGTTTGTGGGGTTTGGAACAAACTTCCTGCTTCGGCTGACTGCCATTTTTCTGGCTCCAAGCTTAGTCTTGACTGTCTGTCATTTTTTTACTGGGTTTGGAGAATCTCTCCGACAATCGATCTTTCATTTTCTTGAAGTCTGCTTTAAGGTGCTCCGTTAGTCTGGATTCCCGCCCGGCAAGGTCAAAGCCATTGAAATGTGTAATTGATTCTCTTGGCATGACTGGTAACGTTTTTGTAATGGGCTGTGGCATGTCACTAGTGATCTCGCTTGGCGCGCCGGCATAGTTTTTCTCCAGTGGTGATTTCGCACATCTATCAGGAAGCGTGGTATTTGTTTTTTCAATGTTCCTTTGATTCTCCATTTTAGACAGCTTTCCTGAAGCGTGTGGCTCTGTGGCAGCGATGTTTTCGCTGCCCGCCTTTGTCTTCTCCGGGAAAGTGAATTTAAGAAGTTTTAAGTCCGTGAGAGTCTGGGGCACTTCCATCTCCAACAGCTCGATGTCAGTTACATCGAACGGCGATTGAAAGGCTGCAATATTGACTTCAATCACTTTCACTCTTGCGTCCGCGTTTGTGTCCACGTTCATGTCCATATTAGCATCTGCCTTCCTGTTGTTTTCACCGCCGGCCTCAGCCCCCTCGAGAACAGAGACCTCCGCCTCTGCGCACGGAGCGCTTGCCACAGCGTTAACAGATACGTCCTCAACATTAACATTAACAGCAACTTCCGCCTCATGTTTCATTAAGTGACTTGCTGGCTTCATTCGCTGGTTTAAGGCTGTCTTGATATGGGCAAAATCTTCCTCGGGGCCAGCCCTTTAAGAGCAAAAAATACCCAATTCAGCCCAAAATACAGGTTCTATTGTGCTGAGCAGTGATCTCATGCTAGTGACAAATGACACCTTCAATAAGTTTTAGTATTTTATTCTAAGCAGTGAATTTCATATACATTTGGGATTCAAGTTAGAGATGATTACAAAGCATAAAACTTAGAGAAATGCAAAATATAGAGAAACATGGAACTTAGATAAACATAGAGAAACATAGAGAAATATAGAGAAACACAGTCTTACGCCCCTTTAATCAGCACTAGGAGACCTTGGCCCTCACAAGCTAGCTGTCAAGCCCCGCTCAGAGGACAGAGCTGAAGGAGTTCCGTCAGAGCTCCAATTCCGGGCACTTGATCTGCTCGAACCAAGTCCACAGGACGATCTCCCACCCGAGTCATGTGAGCATGTGTATTTTATAATCTCGTGCTGCCCGTCCGTGACGCACAGTTCCAGAACTTTCCCTGTGCAAAATATAGGCTGGCTCATGGAAAAAACCCAACTCTGTTAATTTCCACTGCTCCTTCTGAGCCCCTCCCTGGCCCATCTGCGCGAAAGCTGAGGAATGTCTTATCAGTGCCTTCCCAGAGAAAAGGAAGATTAGCTTGGGGCCATGCAGGGCTACCGTTAGTGAGGCAGAATATTCTAAGGGAAGCAGGGATGTATTAACCCCATCTGCAAGCTCTAAAAGGCATGCACTCATAGCTTAGTGTTTATAGCGCTTAAGACTGGCTATCTAAGCGCTATATAGGTGCCATAATGTTCCAAACACTCCAAAAATGTCCATTAGCTACAGAGCTAGGGCCCTCTCCCTGCCTGTCTATCAACAATGCATAATGTGACCTATCACTCATACTAGGCCTGCATATTCCTTGTAGCTCACTACTGCATAATGGAAGTGCTACAACAGACTACTGTCAGCATTTTTAGCACATACTTTAAATACACTATTGGCTTCCAGCGGCTACTGCTGTCATCTAAAGCCCTGATTGGCAAGGTTGCAATTTTGTGTATCACTACATTCCACCCCTATTCAACGTGTGCGCGACAAATGCTGACTAATGCCTATCAATATAGTATTTAGTGCAGTGATAAAGACCTTGGGGCTTTGCAAGAGGTTTAAGCAAACTATCTTCTAGCGGTTAGTCAGCGTGGCATGCAAGGTAAAACACTACCTAAACAAAAATGTACACAAAGTGAACAGTGACATATACCCTTGCCAAAACCTGGCCTACACAAAAATATCTACACAAAGTGAACATGGACATTTACTCTAACCAAAACCTGGCCTACACAACAATACCTAAATAATTATTGTATAACTGATTGTCAGTTAAAAAGCAGCATGCAGTTAAAATGTCAAGGCAATCCAGTGTAGTCTAATATACAATGCACTATTGCATTTATGTATGGTTACCAATTCTAAACCTGGCAGCCTTTCACTCTAAGGGCCTACCCTCCCCCTGATCCCAGGGCATTCAAACGTGACTATGGGCTGTGTGACTAGACACTTCCCCCATGTATGTGGAACCCAACCAGAAACCATCTAATTTCGTGAACAAGGTGAACCCATGGGCACCAGGTTATCTAAATAAAAACAATTCTACTAATTTGCATCAAAGCATGGCATGTGTTACTCATGCAATCAATAGCAAGCAATTTGATCCATATGTATGCTGGTAACTGTAGCTCTGCGTGCCAGTGTGTGGAGGATGGTCGCCCCCACTCAGTAAAAAGCCAACACCTGCTGATTAAACAATGTTTGCCATACAATGCATCGTGTGTATTTAGCAGTCTTGTTGGCAGAAAAAATGTCTTCATACCTAAAATTCTGCCATATTCAGTGGTTGCCAATACTTGTAGCAGTGTTGGGCGTATCAATGGGCCCCACTAGGCCAGAAGTTCTATAGCAGAGCTGGCATCAGAACCCATAGTGGCTAGCTTATTGTGCACAGTTTCTATGTCACAAGCATATAAAGCTCCTGCAATTAATGAATCTAGCTCCCTAGCTACGCGCACTCTGGTGATGGGCCATAGAAATGGACTCCATTTGTAGCAGCTTGGTAGTACTAAGGAAACATTGCCTCATGATAAATCTATGTCTAATTGTATCACTGTAATAATGGAGGTGTGCATTACCAGCGTACAATTTACATGTTGCTTACTACTGGAAAATCTAACATGTTCACAGTGTCTACCTATTGTGACTTGGAGAATACCTTTCTTCAAGTGGGATATCTACCATATACAATATTAGTTTTAGCCACAAACATCATACTACTATCCGGCAGTGGCTGTTTCATCACACCATTGTGTAAAATGCATTTAGTCAAGTTATAGTCCATAAAATCTTGGCGAGAACACTCGCTGCAGTTCTTGGTCAGAAAAAACATCACATTAAACAAATTAAACAAATCGTATCCATTCAGTGACAAAAGATGCCCGACAATGTGCCAGGCCAGTACGCTAGCAATTCCATGTGGATACTCATTTGTAGCGCTTTTCCAAAGAATTATTCCAAATGTCTACGATCAAAAGGTGACTCTTTGCATTAGTGTGCTGGAGACAGCTGTCCCCACAAAAACATGAAACTGGTTGGTTTAACAAAAACCGTGTCACACACTGTGTCATAAAATCAAACATCAAGTCAGTCATGGTTTCATTTACCTGCCTTAAGCTGGCTGTAAAAGTATCCAGTGTTTCAAAGGTTACCATCTCAAATTAGAGCTCACACACTTGGCAGCATTACTTCAATTAAGAATCTTAACCTACGCACAGGTGACTTTGATGTGCGCACTCATTTTATCTCAAAATAAATTACACTCCTGCTTGCATAATTCTGCTGCCCCAACAATTCATAAATCATTTTCCTGCCTACGTGCAACGTAGAAGTTTTTTTTTTTTCAAAAAACAAAAGCAAAGCATCTCTGGTTAAAGCAATTCAGTTGGAAGAGCAAAACCATTTCGTTTTTTCAGATTCATCTCAAAAAGTGCATTTAAAAAACATTTTTCAATGTGTTAGCATTCAAGTGCTGTGTCACACAGCTGTTTGTGGTGCATGATGTCACAGTCCACAACTCATTGTCCACAGTCCTTTAAACAAGAAAGGCAAGACATGTCAATTAAGTTATTTCCAGCAACTGAATCATTTGAATGTGCAGCATCAAATATTTGATAACTAGCCAAGTCTGCACCGTGCCAGTTCAGCAAAAGTTATTACTCTGTTGGACACCTTTCGCAGGTTGCAGAACAAATGGCAGCATTGAGTGCGGTGCAGGACATTTTTAAAGTTGACTCGCTTTCTCTGAGCACAGTTTGCTTGACTGATCAGTGTCACCCACAAATTGAATACATCTACATCTGTCAATGGCGCGCTATTGTCTTGCTTTTTTTTGCCTAGGCAAAATACAAACAGAAATGTTAGGATGCCATTAAAAGTACAATGTCATTATTCATCAATATCAGCGTTATCCACCCCTTCCCATAACACCACCCCACCTTCAGACGTATCATTAGGTAACTACACACTTTATCATTGCTACTGCAATTATTTATCACCCTTCTGCATGTTTCTGGGGGCTTATTTACACTCAACCATACGGGGTGTAACTGCCTAATCACAAACTCATTTGTGCAATGCAATCATAGTTGGTCAATGGTACCTCAGACTGATCTGTGCTGTTACAAAAGCCATATAATAAGTACCCAGGTCGCACAATGCTTTTCTTGTTTTCACCAAAGCGATCACGAATGCCAGGCGCCAACTTGCTTCCAGTGTCTCATGATCTTGATTTAGGTTGCCCTGCTGGCATCACTCCATTTTTCAAAGGTAAAGTCTTTCAGTCCAATACCGTCTGCAGTTGCACAAGCAGCTTTGTTTATTTTTTCTCCATACAGCTAGTGTCTTTCAAGCCTCTGGTTTTTCACTTGTCATTTTCTCAAAGGGTGTTTGCTGTTTCTTGGACCACCCCTTTGAGCGCAATAGTCTAAGTCAGTTTCTTTTGTTGCTTCAACAAATCATTCATTCTTGCACTAAGCCGTGAGGCTTCTGGATCATGGCTAATGTGCAGTGTTCATGTTGTACTCCAAAGCCCCGCTCTGCATGTTGTCTCTTGCAAAACGGCTAAGCGCTTTTTGTCAGTTTTGCTTCCATCTGGAATGCCATAATGTCTTTGTCAGTTACTCCATCCCTGGCAATTTAGCTTGCAGTTTGCCAGATGTGTATTTTCTCTTCTCAAAGCGCCTAGAGGTTTCTTCTCCAGTGCACAGCGCTTTACTTCAATTCACATCACATGGTGCATGGGAATGCAGCTTGCACAGCAATAGCGTTTCACTTTACATCACATGGTGCATGGGAATGCGGTTTGCACAGCAATATCTGTTGGAATGGGCAGCTGTCTTTTCTTAGCCCATTCACAGATGCACAGGTTCCCCAAATGTTCAGATGTGATGTGCCCGTCTGCCATCCTGCATGCAGCCTTTCTTTTCCTTCCAGTGTTACTGGGCAAATTCTTTACTTCTGATCAGCTCTGTTATTGCACCCCCTCTCCTCAGTTTTCTGCTCACTGACGGTCTCTCACAGGGGATGGAATGCAGGAATGTCATTGTTTATCTTTCGTGTGCACCTGGCAGCGCCATGAGCACGCAGCAAGCTTATCTCTTTGCTCTATAACTCTTACACTGTGGCGGCTTCAATGGAAGGCACTCGTTTCAGACAGTTCATCCAGATTAACTCTTTCTTGCACTGCTTTTGTCCAGCAACTCAGAAAAGCTCCCATATCTGAAACACCATTAAACAGGAGTGCAGTATTCTGCTTTTGTTTGCCTTCCTGCACCTCGCCCAAGACAGCTTCAAGGCACAAGCTCTGCACACACAGCAAGACTCTTATTTTCAAAAGAGGCACTTTTCTCTTGTCATCAGATTCTACTTCATGTAATTTAGCAAAATGTCAAAGCGTCTTTTAGCCTGTTTTGAACTGGTTAATGTCCCATTTAAAAGGCATACGTTTTTTTTTCTCTCCTTCTTTGTAGTTTGGCTTCACAAGCTCAATCCAATGCAATGTGCGATTTTTCAAAAGAATCCGCAACCCACTAAATCTTTGTGCTGTCTTATCACACACAGATTTTTCATTCTGTTGTACCATTGCCAGAATATAACCACTTATTTCAGTGCATTTAAAAAATAAAAATGCCATGTTTAGTGCAGCTCCCTGCACGGTTTTTTCCTGCAAGAACAACCCACACTCTGTATTGCTTGTGGGCTGTTAAATGTGTCAACAACATTTTTTCATCATGTATCACAGTCAACAGGACACTATTTCTAAATCATACATCACTTATAAGGCAACAGTACAAATCCATGGCATAGCGTGGGAACAGTCAAAAATACTCCAGGGGCAATTTAGAGGCAATTTAGAAAAATATAAATTGTCTTTTCCTCCAAAACCATTGCAAACTGATTCTGCAATTTCAAATCAATACACAAAAATCGAAAATCCAAATAACATTCACTCACTTTCTTTTTAAGTGAGTCTCTCACCCATTCTAAGCATGGCATAGCTTAAAATGCAATATAACCATTTTAGTGTGTTTCCTTTAAACAGAATTCGCCACCACTAGCACATGGAATTTACAGTTGCCAAAAGAAAAACAAACCCTTTAGGCTCTCAGCACAGATGTTACTCTTTCTCCTAAGCACGGCTCATTCCCCACGTTATTTTTCAGGAATGTCAACACTTCAAAAGCATACATTAAAAAGCGAACCTTCGCCTCCGAACATTACAGCCCCCCACTCGCTAGCACACTGGGGCTGAGTCAATGGTTAAATTACTATTCACAATTTGCATGTCAAATCCTTGCAACTATTTTTCCTGCCCTCATGACAGAATAGAGTTGAGAACTCCGTCTCACTTTGCATTTCAAATTACAACTTTAAACTGGGGAAACCGCATGATAAAATTCTTTTCTAATTGAACATACATCTTTCTTGACCATTCATCGGAGCGCTTTAAACAAAGCCATTTCCCGCTTGTTTATCGCCTTGTACTCCCTGCTCCATTCCCAAGCAATAAGTCAGTCACGACTGATTTACTGAAGGGAGTCTTAACCACACAAGCTATCGGCCACGGCAAGCCGACACAACATTGCTGCCTTTTGAAGTCTCAGAGCTGCAGTGAGACCACCAAGGAAATGCGACAGCCTGCTCCCCACTCTACACTGTGTTCTCTCACACAATTTGTCATTTCACAGCAAGGCACTGCTCTTCACAAATCCCACAAAGCTGCCACCAAATGTCTTGATATGGGCAAAATCTTCCTCGGGGCCAGCCCTTTAAGAGCAAAAAATACCCAATTCAGCCCAAAATACAGGTTCTATTGTGCTGAGCAGTGATCTCATGCTAGTGACAAATGACACCTTCAATAAGTTTTAGTATTTTATTCTAAGCAGTGAATTTCATATACATTTGGGATTCAAGTTAGAGATGATTACAAAGCATAAAACTTAGAGAAATGCAAAATATAGAGAAACATGGAACTTAGATAAACATAGAGAAACATAGAGAAATATAGAGAAACACAGTCTTACGCCCCTTTAATCAGCACTAGGAGACCTTGGCCCTCACAAGCTAGCTGTCAAGCCCCGCTCAGAGGACAGAGCTGAAGGAGTGCCGTCACAGCTCCAATTCCGGGCACTTGATCTGCTCGAACCAAGTCCACAGGACGATCTCCCACCCGAGTCATGTGAGCATGTGTATTTTATAATCTCATGCTGCCCGTCCGTGACGCACAGTTCCAGAACTTTCCCTGTGCAAAATATAGGCTGGCTCATGGAAAAAACCCAACTCTGTTAATTTCCACTGCTCCTTCTGAGCCCCTCCCTGGCCCACCTGCGCGAAAGCTGAGGAATGTCTTATCAGTGCCTTCCCAGAGAAAAGGAAGATTAGCTTGGGGCCATGCAGGGCTACTGTTAGTGAGGCAGAATATTCTAAGGGAAGCAGGGATGTATTAACCCCATCTGCAAGCTCTAAAAGGCATGCACTCATAGCTTAGTGTTTATAGCGCTTAAGACTGGCTATCTAAGCGCTATATAGGTGCCATAATGTTCCAAACACTCCAAAAATGTCCATTAGCTACAGAGCTAGGGCCCTCTCCCTGCCTGTCTATCAACAATGCATAATGTGACCTATCACTCATACTAGGCCTGCATATTCCTTGTAGCTCACTACTGCATAATGGAAGTGCTACAACAGACTACTGTCAGCATTTTTAGCACATACTTTGAATACACTATTGGCTTCCAGCGGCTACTGCTGTCATCTAAAGCCCTGATTGGCAAGGTTGCAATTTTGAGTATCACTACAAAGGCGTGTAAACTGTCCGTTGCGATTTGGGAGGGAATGGTTGCTTTTGATAGGCCAATACTTTGGGATCTTTGAATTGTAGGCAGCAAGTCCTCACGCTGCTCACTCTGCCCCCTTGACCAATCGTACCACCCCAAAACGCATGTTAGTTCTGGCTCATCGCCTTGTGGCCGCAACATGTTTTCATTCAAAGCACTGTCCCGCAACTGCAAAGATTGCTTTAATTTGGAGCGAGTCTGCGGCCCAATTTCGGCCATATGTTGGCGCTTACCTCAGCTTTCAGCTGTGGACTGCTGCAGAATGAAATCTACACACGAACTCTGCGCGCGCTCCGCGCTTGCCTGGAGTATTTGAAGGCAATGTAGCTTGTTTTCCTTAAAGGTACAGGAAAGCACAGTTCAAAAACCAGTAGCCTAGAAGCTGCAGCTCCTCTCAGTAACACCACTGCTGAAGACTGAACTCTGCGCACAAACTGATTTCTTTGTTCTGATATTAGATTTGGCTAGATTTCTACTCAGTCCTTTACAATTTGGATCCTCCTACCTGCATACCACCCTCTGGCAAATCGCTGATTCAAGTCTTCAGGATCCTCAAGGTGACCATACTACTTTTGGAACTGATATGCCTATGACAGCATCCTCTCATTGACCGCCGATTGCTTCCGTGGATCTTTAATGTCAGCCCTTCATTAAGGATATTTCTACAGGGAACTACCAGGGTTTTTTGGTGCCCACTGGCTTTTTCCCTGGAATTTAGGGCTGGCTCCTCGGGGATCCCCGCGACTTGGTACCCATACCGGTCAAGGTGGCTTCCGAGGGAGCCCGACCCTACTTACACGTTAAGAAGGAAAAGAAGCCCAAAGAAGGGAAGAACCCTGACACCCGAAGAAACCGAAGAAGAAGACAGACCGAGACCAGAGACAGCCCTTCTGAGGAATCAGGTGAGGAGGTGGTTCGGGAGGGTACACCGGAGCCTGACAGATGCTAACAACGGCCCCGTCATTAACGGGCCCGTTGTTAGCATCCTCCCCATTCCCATTGAGCCCTATAGGGGCACAAATGGGAATGGGGATGTACCGGGTCCGGGTCCCGCGAAAGGGATTTACTGGGCCCTCCAAGGTTGGAATGGCCCGGTAAGTCCCCTTTTGTGGGACCCCGGACCAGGACCCGGACCCGGTACCCAGTATGGGGGTAGCCATGCCGCTTAAAGCGGCATGGCTACCTCCATACTCGTATTGAGGCCCATTGTATTTGAAAAGCCAGAAAGCTCGACTGACACATTTCAAGGCATCATTGATTCATTGAACAATTATTTCACTCCTTTCAAAAACGTAGACTATGAGCGAAACAAAGGACAACTTCATCATGAGGTTACGCAAGAGAGCAAGATACTCCGACTTTGATCGCTACTCTGCAGACGAGGCTCTGAAATCCCAAGTGATTGCAGGATGTGGGTCAGCCAAATTTAGAAAGAAATTACTGCAGAAGAGCAGGACATTAGAAGAAATTCTACAACTCGCCAGAGCAGAAACGGCACTATCCATGCAGACAGAATCATTCAGTGATATTAAAATCACAGAGTCAGCCTCCCAGCATCCCTGTGTCAAGTAAGATCATCTGAACAAAATCAGGACCAAAAGAAATGCTATTGTGGGTGCAACTTTCCCCACATAGGCCTATGCCCTGCCGTGGACCATAAGTGCGACAAATGCAGAGGTGAAACTCACTTCCAATCAGTGTGCAAGAATATCAAATACTTCCAGAAAACCAAGGGTAAAGCAGAAGGTGGGAAAGACCCCAGTCCAGAGCATGGCGATCCCCAGCCCCAGTAGACATTGCTCAAATAGCAGAACGAGGGACTTGTTGCACAGGGACAGACGATACAAAGAAAGAAGAGAGGACACCAGGCACACACATGCTCCCCAGAAGAACTAAAGAGGAGGTCAATGTCACAAACCTCGCCCAAAACACCCTCTGGCAAACCCATTGGCCAGGTGGAGTCAGGACTCAGGCCTCTAGAGCCTGGCATCCTCTTCAAAATCCCTCATGGGGCCAGGCCTGGCGCCTTTGGCGCCAGGCTCATACACCATGAACAACAATGTGCTTGGGAACTACTTTATTGTATTGTCAGCCAACATGGAGGCATCCACATAGCTTGGTTCCTAAGAACCAAGCAATGTGGTCTAGTGTTTTGGGTGTGGCAGGCCTGGAACTACCTTCCCTGGTACTACTTTACCTGGGCTATATAAACCACACCCTGACTGCAGAACATGCTTTGTGTTACTTTGCAGCTTGCAATGTGACGCTCACTGTGTCCCGTTATTCCCTCGAACCTCGGAGAAGCAGAACCTGCAAGGAGACAAAAGGAACATCATTAGCAGCAGCATCTTACCTGCAGTCTTCATCTTTAGCCACTCGCAGCTCCTGAGAACAGCTTCCTCAAATCTGCACGCCTCCCAGACAGAACGACCTGAAACAGGAAGATAGAGGCAACATTAAAGAAAGCAGTAGAGACATTTACAAATTATGAACTGCTCAAAAGGCTTACATGGCTGGTCGCCTCTCGGCTGGCACCACTCCGGACATTCCACTCGCGCTGAAGAACACTGCGACCTACAAGGAAGGAAAACACAGGTTAGCAAAGGCAAGACTTCGCAGCGCTGCGCATAGCGCTTACTTACCGCATCATAGCGCTCTTAATGCCATCATTTACCAGCGGGGCTCAACCAAGCCAGTTCGCCGCGCTGAAGCTCTGCATACCTAAGGGAGAAAAAGGAGACATTTTAAACAAAGAAAGGCATGCAGGATAGCAAAAAAACTAAAGAACAGCAATAAGACCTACCTGAACAATATCAAACGGGCCGGCGTCAGTGAAGTAACTGGCCCGCACTCGCCCATGAAAGACAACGCGCCCCTGCAAAGAAGGCAGGACGGAGAGCACGCCTAATTCTACCACAAGGTGAGGAGAGGGCGCCAGAGGGACTGAAAGCATACGGGGATGGAGCGAGGATACATACCCCAGTCGGTCAGTCTTGAACACAGTCCTCCTGTATTTTCAGGCAGAACCTTCCCCGCAGACCACATCAGGGCAAAGCTGAGAAGCATACCGGCGAGTAACCCGGCTGGGTGGCGTCCCTGTGGATACCAGGTGAGCGTAACAATCAACGTGCCAGAAAATAAGGTATTTAGAAGCGTCACAGAGGCACCACAATGAATCTGATTCCTCATCGTCAAGCGGTGACTGCAAAAGAGGCTACATACATGCCATAGGTAATGCCTCAGCAACTCAATACAGCCTGAAACTGCTGTTACAGATAAACGGAAATAGTCGAGAATTCCAGATGGATACAGGATGCCACAGTCAATGTGATTAACGAAGAGACATACCGATCC
The DNA here is from genome assembly GCF_040938575.1 of Ambystoma mexicanum. Lineage (NCBI taxonomy): Eukaryota > Metazoa > Chordata > Amphibia > Caudata > Ambystomatidae > Ambystoma > Ambystoma mexicanum. The sequence goes on from NC_090938.1 coordinate 842,663,325, forward strand.
CTCAATAACAAGAAACCACTCAAGCCTGCAGACATCAGTGTGGCTGGTGGCAGTGGATACTACTTTTTATATTCGACCGCGAATATATTCCTATGGGATTTTCCCATTGTTCGAGGCTATCACTTTTTAATATAGCCTCGAACATACTGCCGGTTTATTAAATTAATATAAATTCACCGGTTGGTATTTTTTGCCGAAACTTGGTTCCAAAATGGCATTTGTGTTCGCTTCTGTGACTCCAACCCAAGTCGAGTCCTTTGTTCCACATTTTGGCAGGCTTCTACACAGAAGCCCTCCAAAGTGTTGCCACTCTGTCTGGGTACCACAGGGAGTGTGGGAGGGGGTTTAGGCACCCTGGACTGAGTTGCCTCGGCAACTCAAGTCACACTCTTGTGTGATTGGCCCAAGTGGTGAGCCGCCCGGCTCACCACTTAGCATGTTTGAGTGACAGCTAGGCTGAATGAATGGGGGTTTTCTGCATAAAAGCAGGGCTTTGGGGACTGGAACTTCAGAAGTCGCCACATGACCTAAAGAATCTGAGGAGGGAGAAGCCGAGCCGACCTGCAACGACGACACCACCGGTGGAGCCCTGCTGATCCGTCTCACCACTTTTCCCGACGACAGAGGAGATCTCCAGTCCGGAGAGGCTTCTTCCTTTGATTGGTGGGGATAACCAGTTTGCCCGTCTTTTCGCCTTCCTGGACCATCTCGTGGCCGCCTTGCCCGTGCCAAGCACCCCGGCAACCGGAATACCACGGTTTACCACTACCGCGAAGAACAGGGTGGTACCTTCTAACCGGGAAACTCTGTGGCTGGTTTCTTCCCTGGCAGTGCAACGACCTTCAGCTTTCCTCCACGTCAACACCTCCTCTTCCTCTGGACGAAACACCGACTTGCACCCGCTGCCAGGAACAACTGCCCCCGCTGGAGCGTTCTTTCCACTTTCAGGTACTGTGTCCCGCCTGGCTTCCCTTGCGACAGATCGTTCGGGGTGACAGTAAATCCTCGACTTTCTAACCTGGGTTAGCCTGGGACCTGTTAACTATTTTTTCCTGACTTGATCTCAATCTTTTGTGAACTTCCTACAAAGACTCTTTGGGCATAACCCCACTGTGTGAGCCTGGACACATTTCGCTTGCTCTCTCTAAGAGTGGGCCTGGCATTTGAACTACCCTGCTCCCCAGTAGACTTTTCCTAACCTGCCTCTCTGTGGTTCTTTGAAAAGTATTGAAATTTGTGTTCTTCATAACTCTGCCTTTTCCCCTCCCTTTTAAATAACTTATTAGAGTGCCATCTTATGCTAAGCACTCACCTCTGTCTGAAAATAAGTGGTGTTTCTCATTAAGACTTGTCTAATAAGTAATTAGGGTTGTATATCTATAATAGTGACTGTGTGTTGAATTTACTTACCTCTTGTGTGCTAGTGTAATTTACAAGTGTGTCTTTAAATAAATAATGATATACTTTTACACCAAAGCTCTGGTCAGTGTTTGCTTGTGCTACTGTATCCCTGTACCTATTGTGAATACTCTATATACTGCCTAACTCTTCTTGAGAGAAGTCTGACTGCTCAGCCACAGCTACCAGGTAAATCTGGGTGGTACAGACTGCTACCAATTGGGTTTACTGCCAACACCTGTAGTCTTAAATCTTTTGCAGTGGTCCCTAAGGGAACTGCACAGGTTTCTGCCTAACAATCAGCATATACCCATACGGCACAAACACACCATTAAAATGGAAAGGAACGTTCAATGCCACCTGCACATACAAGGACAAGAGAATGAGGGCCACAATATATGTGATTAAAGGTACAGTCCCAGGAGGTAGCGTCCTCAGCTTCAGATCGGCCATACAGATGGGACTAGTGCACGTGATGTACCAAATCATGTCAGCCTACACAACAAGTCCAAAAGATATGATTATGAAAATATTCCCAATGCCATTCAAAGACTTAGGCAAACTTAAAGGGAAACATATCAAACTGCATATCTATCATGGCCACAGGTCCGAGAACACAAAAACATCACCATCTAGTGATGGGGGCAATGGGTCACTTGACTCACTTATGTCCCTTTGGGACCCATAAACACAGGGGCCCTGGCTGGACTCAGTCCTGGCACCTTTGGCGCCAGGCTCATATTGAGATGTGAGCAGGAACACTTTATTTCAGTGCAGGAGTACTTTTACTTTACAAAGGCCCTCATTCAGAGTATGGAGGTAGTCATGGCGCTATTTGCGCCATGACTACCTCCCATACCGGTACCGACTCCGACTTGGTTCATTGGGGACTTACCGGTGTAGTCCGACCTTTGTGGGACCGGTAAGCCCCCATTGAAAAATCCATTCCCCATTCCCATTTGAGCCCCCATAGGGCTGAATGGGGAAGTAGCTAATAACGGTACCGCAATTTGCTGTACCGTTATTAGCTCTGAAGTCCCTTAACGGGCCCTGTCCATAACGCCTGGTCAGACCAGGTGTTAAAGGAGGGACCGGCTAAGGCACCTCGGAATAGGGCGCAAAGGGTTTACCGGCACCGGTGTCCTTACCGGTGCCGGTAATCCCTTTGCACCCAACTCAGAATGAGGCCCAAGAACTTTCCAGGAGCTGAAAGCCTTTATTCCAGAGAACATCCTCATGTGCTGATCTATAAAGACCTCACATCTAGTCATCCCTGTGCTCCTGGTAAACCACAAGCAACCGTCGAAAATACATGCCTTGGAGGCATAAATTGACAGTGGGGCTGTGGGAAATTACATGGACCAAGATCCGGCTACCCGGATAGGCCTTCCTCTCCGACAGAAGCAGGTTTCGGAAAACGTCACAACAGTTGATGGATCTCAGCTATCATCCGGCCCAGTGACGCATTACACCAAGAAGATCACGCTTCTGTGTCAGGTCAGGACGGTCACCAAGAGGACATCACCTTCGATTCATCGGCGCTCCTCAGTTCCAGATGATATTGGGAATGCCCTGGGTGGGGAGACCCACAATCCCAGGATTGACTGGCGTTAACAAGTTCTGACCTTTCCCCAAGACTGTGCCGACACCTGTTATAGCAAGGGATTCTCATGAAAAGGTCTTACCAACCCAGGTTTGTCGAAGAAAGAAACCATACTGGGTCTCACCAGTTCACTACCACCTGAATATCTGGATTACCAAGATGTCTTTCAAAAAGAGCAAACTAACGCCCTACTTCCGCACAGACCGTATAACTGCCAAATTGATCTTGTACCTGGAGCTCAAGTTCCCTGCAGCCGGATTTACACCCTTACAGAACAGGAAAACCAGCATCTAAAAACCTACCTCGATCAGTATCTGTCAAATGGCTTCATTTGTCCGTCCAAGTCCCCAGAATCCTTGCCCCTCTTTTTGATGCCTAAAAAAGAGGGAGACCTGAGAACTTGTATTGACTACAGAGCACTTACCCAGATCAAGGTAAAAAAACGGTACCCGTTACCACTTATCCCCAAGCTCTTGGATCAAGTCAAAAACGCTTAGATATATACAAAACTAGACTTACAAGGGGCCTACCATCTAGTAAGAGTCAAAAAAGGAGACGAGTGGAAGAAGGCCTTTCGCACGAAATATGGCCTCTATGAATATCAGGTTATGTCCTTTGGACTATGTAATTCCCCGGCGGTGTTCCAATTTTTCATGAATGACGTGCTCCATGAACTGTTGGACGTCTGCGCTCTTGTCTATATTGATGACATTCTTATCTATTCGGCCACCAAGGAGGACCACGTCAACCATGTCCGGGCAGTTTTGGAGAAACTGCGGCAACACCGGCTATATGCCAAACTGGAGAAATGCATCTTTCATGTGACAGAGGTAGAATTCCTCGGCTTCATTCTCACACCACGGGGTGTACGCATTGACACGCGCAAGGTAGACGCTATCCTTAACTGGCCCTCACCGACATCCATAAACGGAGTACAGACTGTACTCGGGTTCGCCAACTTTTATCGCCGGTTCATTCCCGGGTTCTCCCAGATCGCCCACCCAATCACCTCTTTACAACGGAAAAATAAACAATTTAATTGGTCCGCAGAGGCAGAGAAAGCCTTCCAGGAGCTAAACCAAGCATTTACCACAGCATCAATTCTACGGCATCCTCGACCAGAACTACCATACGTGGTCGAAACTGATGCTTCCAAAATAGCAATGGGAGCAGTCCTGTTATAACGAGACCCTGAAACAGGTCAGTTGCATCCCGTGGCATTCTGGTCTTGCAAGTTTTCAGCCCCTGAACTGAATAATGCAATCACTGATAAAGAACTGATAGCAATTAAGGCAGCGTTCAAAGCCTAGAGACATTATCTTCTTGGTGCTAGACATACAGTCACTGTCGTCACAGATCATCGCAATCTACAATATCTGAAGACTGCTAAAGTGCAATCATCACGCCAACTCCGCTGGGCTCTCTTCTTTGCGAAGTACGACTTCGTCATCACCTATAGACCCGGAGTACGCAATGGAAAAGCGGACGCCCTGTCTCGCATGAGTGAGGGAGAAGAGGCATTCACTACACAAGACCCCGTGGCCATCATCCCTGAAGGACGAATCCAAGGCATGATTGCCGCAACCACCACTCTAGACAACTTAAAATCCGACCTGCATCACTTGATGAGTCCTCCAGCGCAACAGGAATGGCTAGGGAAGGGAGACCGGTATACGATCGTGGACAACCTACCATATTACCAAGGACAATTGTAGATCCCGGATAAGAAATTACAGAATCAAATCATCGCAAACTATCATGATTCATTAGTAGAAGGGCATCCGGGAATAGCCAAAACCTTAGCTAAAATAAAGAAAAATTACTGGTGGCCAACTTGGCGAAAGGACATTGTCCAGTTCATCGCAACATGTGGCACCTGTGCACATCACAAGTACCAAAAACAAAGTCCTGCAGGTCTTCTATGTCCTTTAGAAGTACCCCCAGCACCTTGGCATATGCTATCAATGGATTTTATTACAGACCTTCCCTCCTGTAATGGATACAATGCCATCTTAGCCATCATAGATCTGTTTTCCAAAATGGCCCACTTTATTCCCCTGAAAGGTCTCCCAACTGCTTCTACTCTGGCTACCGTGTTTTTGGAACAGATTGTCCGGCTACACGGGTTCCCATCAATAATGATATGAGACCGAGGAACTCAGTTTGTCTCTGCATTCTGGAAAAGGTGTTGGAAAATTGCCAATATTGACCTCCGGTTATCTACAAGCCATCATCCCCAAACCGATGGCCAGACCGAATGGAATAACCAGACCCTTGAGCAATACATAAGGTGTATGCTGCAACAAACTGAGGATACCTGGCAGGACATACTTTGGTTAGCAGAATACGCATTTAACAACTCCATTCACACCAGTAAGGGACAAAGCTCATTCTACATAGTGTACAGTCAACATCCACGGGCATCAATTTTTGACCCACTCGAATCATTAGAAATGCCCGCTGTAACGACCTTACACAAAAGCATCAGCCAGGTTCTTAAGGAAGCAGCAGAGCACCTTGCCAGAGCCAAAGAGAAACAGAAGCAGTTTGCGGATTGACACCGAAGGGAAGCTCCCAAATACCAAGTTGGGGACAAGGTTTGGTTAGCATCTAAAAACATCCCGCTGAAAGGACCACGGGCGTTTCGTCACAGATATCTGGGACCCTACACTATCAAGGCTGTGATCAACCCTGCGGCCATGAAATTAGAATTACCAGCCCACATGCGGATCCACCCAGTGTTTCATGTCTCCCCCCTAAAACCATTGATACCAGGTACGCAGTTCCATACTCCACTGGATCCCGAAATAGTTGAAGGAGAACCAGACTACTAAGTTAAAAGGATCCTAGACTCTAAGATGAGCCGGTCCAAGTTACACTACCTTATAGACTAGAAAGGTTATGGACCTCAAGATCGGACCTGGGAACCCAGTGAGCATGTCCACACCCCACGATTAATCAGGCAGTTCCACCGCAATAACCCCACTAAACCAGTGCCGGGGGGAACCACCCATGAGAGGGGCCTTGAGGGGGGGGGAGTACTGGCATGGTCACAGGCCCCAGAACACAAAAACCACATTATCTAGTGATGGGGGCAATGGGTCACTTGATTCACTTATGTCCCTTTGGGACCCATAAACACAGGGTCCCTGGCTGGACTCCCGTTGGCGCCAGGCTCATATTGAGATGTGAGCAGGATCACTTTATTTCAGTGCAGGAGTGCTTTTACTTTACAAGAACTTTCCAGGAGCTGAAAGCCTTTATTCCAGAGAACATCCTCATGTGCTGACTCATCAGGTGTGGTTCCCTAGGCCTGGTCTTCATGTGCTGACTCATCGGGTGTGGCAGGCAGGCTGAACCTGGTGGGCGTGGCTTCAGAAGCTCTGCTATATAAGCTGCTCCATCCTTAAGGCCAGTGCTTCGCATTACTGTGCACTCGCGTGCAACGTGCGGCTCACCGCCGCTTGGACAAGTTTACTTACCTTTGAAACCAGGTGTTCTCCTGCATACTCACCTCCAGGAAACTGGTGCTTCATTGCTTCATCTGCAGACTCATCTCCTGACATCCAGTGATCTTGATCCGGACGCTGCAGCACTGCGCTCCGCATTCACAAACTTGGACCCTGAGAAGAAGAAAGACAAGGTTAGAACATCCGTCCTAGGGCCACGCCGCATTTGAACCATGTGCTCCCTTAGTTAACAACTTATCCGCTATTTTACTGCTGCAGCTTCGTTCCTCATTCCCTCCGGCTGCCGCCTCGAGCTCCACAGCTTCTGCCGGGCGGCAACATCACCTGCAAGGGAAGAAAGCAAAAGAGCAAACATCAAAAGTGGAACGGACAGCAATACAAGACAACAAACTTTACAATACAACAAAAACAGACGAGGAAAGACAAAGGCAAACAGGAACACTTACCTGAAGTATAGTAGCTTAGTCGCAGCAGGACTGGACTACCATGTGCAAGGGACCAGTGAAGGAACTTGGTCCAGATCATACAAGCGCCCCTGGCAGAAGCAGCAGAATGGAGTGCTCGCCAAAACTAATCAACAGGTGAGCTTCCCAGGGACAGCGCATCCCACGGGTACCACAGTTTGGGAGAAGGGGTCTGGAAGGGGATCAGGCGCACAAGCTGGCACTCACGCCCCCTATTCTCCACACAGGAGCAGCCCCGGGCAGCATCACCTATTACCACCAGTCACCAAATAAGCGCAGAGGGCGAAGTCGGACCCGAGCGACCTCACCCCCTGGGAGGGCTGCAACCATGACCCAACGCCTCCGCAGAGACCAGGTGAGCGTAACTATATCAACACAAATATCAAGCCGGTAGCGCAACACTACCATGGAATACCCCTAAACATCCAGAGACAAGTGGAGGATGAAATACAGTTGCTACTAAACCAGGACATTATAGAACATGCAACAGGACCTACGCCCTGGGAATCGCCCAAAGTGCCTGTACCCAAAAAGGAAAACAACAAAAGCATCCACATCTGCGTAGACATGAGAGCGCCGAACATCCCGATTGAAAGAAAACGACACATGTCCCCAAGAATGACTGATATGATGCACCTGTTACACAGTGCAAAGGTTTTCTCCAAATTAGATTTGAAAAACGGATACCACCAACTTGAGTTGCACCCGGACTCTCGCTATATAACTACCTTCTCCACACATCTAGGGCTGTTTCGTTACAAGCGTCTCAGTTTTGGGGTATCTTCTGCTGCAGAGATTTTCCAAAACGAGATACATCAAATAATCAAACACATCCCCAAATGCCTGAACTACAGTGATGACATCTTAATCTTCGGTGCAACTCAAGAAGCCCACGATGACACACTGCGTCGAGTGTGCATGGCACTCAAAGAAGCTAACCTGACCCTAAACACAGACAAATGCAAGCTAAGCAAAACAACGCTCAAGTGCTTTGGGACATCTTTTCGCACAAAGATTTGCAACCCAACCCAGACAAAGTGCAAGCCCTGGTGGAAGCACCCATGCCAACGTCAACATCAGCCATCAGATCATTCCTGGGCATGGCAGGCTATTGCACCAGGTGCATACAAGACTTTGCCTCCGTAAGCACACCTCTCCGTCTACTCACTGGCAAAGGACAAGAGTTTGCATGGTCCGCCGACTGCAAAGATGCGTTCCAAGAAATCAAAAGGTGCATCGCCTCCGCCTCATACATGGCATATTAGGATCCAGAACTAAAAAACTGAACTAACTGTTCATGCCAACCCTGTCGGCCTCGGGGCTATCCTCGCCCAAGTAAAGCCGGGCGCTCCTCCCTCTTCTGCACGTCGCATAGTGGCCTATGCAAGCCGCAGCCTATGATCAACTGAGTGTGCATACTCGCAACCAGAGAAAGAAAGCCGTGCGGTAGTGTGGGCTTGCGAGCACTATCACCTGTTTCTATATGGATGGCCTTTCACCATCGTTACAGACCACCAAGCTCTCACAACCATATATGGAAAACCCACAGCCAACATGCCTCCTCGCATTGCAAGATGGGGCCTCCGCTTACAGGAATATTCATTCAACTTAATTCATCAACCAGGGAAGAACAGTAACCGAGCTACCTTCCTGTCTAGGTATCCACTGCCCACCAAAAAAGAAAGCCAATCCATCAAGGCCAACCAATACCTCAACTACATTGTGAGTAATGCACTGCCCAAGTCGCTCACCATCAGGCCTCCAGATAAAATGAGTACTGGGCCTTTTTATGCATGAGGGCAGTGCAAAGGTCAGGTTACTTGACAAAAACCAAAAGGTTTCTTTTGATGTTTATCTACATGGATGTAATTGCAAGCCACCTCTGAAACAGAATGTATTTCTCTGAAGCCTTTCAAAAAAATAAACTGCACACTGTGATAAAAGGAATGGTTTCTTTCCATTCAGCTTCAGAAGCACTGTGCATCTTTTCCTAGCATTTTAGGATTGTATAATTAAAACTTGCAATTGAGAATTATTATTTTGTAACAAATTATGCTTTTTATTTCTCCAGTGAAAGCAAACCAGTATTGCACAATTGTATTTTTCAAAGTTCTGGTGCTGTGTGCATAATCACGCGGAGGCAGATCATTCTTACACTTAATTTAATTTACACTCTAATTATAAAAACAGTTTGTAAAATGATGACTATGCACAGTCTAGTTTACATCCATTCAACCTTGCAGTCAATGGGGTACATTACTATAAATGGTCAGTGGCAGCAGAGTCTTTGCTCAAGGGTGAGTGATTGTCATTGCACTGATCACAGGTGTTCAAGCCTCTCAAATCTTCAGGACTACAATTAAAACTTCCAAAGCCTGACTCTCAAGGAAGTGCAAGCGCTGTTCAAAAACAAACAAATGAAAGTTACATTGGTAATTGAAATAGAAACTCAGCAAAACCTGTCCCTGTGATAATCCAGATAGGTATTTAACTTCATGTAGTGCTTCATAAATGGCTCGTCATACATCAAGGTACTGTGATTATTATACCTCAGTCGATATTCAGTTAACCAACCTCTGAAGGATGTTAGCCAATAAGATAGCTCAGCCGGTTGAGCACACGTTGCTGCAATCTGTGCGTGATCTGTAGGTTGCGGGTTCAAATCCCGGCAAGTCCAACTCAGCCCTTCATCCTTTCGAAGTCGATAAAGCAGTACCGACTTTGGTTTGGTGGTAATTGTGATAAATATGTTCTATGCACAGCGCTTTGCCAAAAGAGCTATATAAATAACCATTTGACCACTAGGTTAGATATAGAATTTAGCATGGAGTCCTTGCCTCTTTGCACTGTTGTATCATAACACTAGCATACCATTAGGTAGTAATTGCTCCAGGAAATTAGGACTTACATCAAAAGACAATTCTGCTATCGAATCTCAAAACACACAATACCATTCATGCTTGCTTTACTATGTAATTGACTAGGTTTTTGTGATTTCAACATTTAAATATATACAGGAGAGATCAAATGGCCAGAAATATTGAAATGTGTATTCTGTCACAATGCAGAAAGCTGCCGCATAGTAATGATTTCCATACACTTTTTGCAGACGTCAGCTAGATGTTGCATACATTTTACTCACTTGTAAAGGAGAAAAGTCATTTTTACTCTCTTAAAATCACATTTACTCTCAAAGTTTAATAATAGAGTGTAAAATACTCCCACCTCCAAAATCTTATCTGGAGCACTGCTCACCATACCAACATTACTTGATGGCATGCTGTAAAGACCTTCTTGAGCTACGACAAGGAAGGGGCCGCCTCGCTCCTAGCGGTGCTCGTTGACGGGGAAGCGTAAATGTCCTGCCAGGAAGAGGCATGCGGGGCACCTCGTGTCGATAGTTCTGGACCGCAAAGAGTTGGAAGAACTGTGGCCCAGCAAGGGTGTCGAGTCTTCGGCGTCTCTGTGGTCTTTAGGTGACGGAAAACCCACCGGCGGATGCTGCTTGGCGCATCGACGGTCAGGCCTTCTCCAGCAGGATACAGCGGAGACGATGCGGACCACAGCGTCCTTGGATCAGTGACGTTCTTAGGCAAACGGGAGCACAGCGGCTCTGGTCAGCGACGGCAGTCGGCGACAGTGGCGGACAAGAGTCTGGGCGCTTCTCCTTGGAGTTCCGCAGCAGTCCCCGTATCGAGTCGGCAGCCTGTCGAAGGTCTGTCTACCAGGGAGCTTAGGCAAAGATCAGCTGTGCACGATGATCCCTGGTGGCTCGGGAAGAGGGCGCCTTCCCAGGTCCTCTCTGGGTCAGTCCTTTAAGCACAGCAGCTTTCAGATTGCAAAGGAGAGCAATAGCAATTCTTCTCGTCCAGCAGGGCTACAAGATCAAGCTTCAGTTACTCCAGTTACTCGTCGTAGTGGACTTCAGCTTCTGAACACGATTCCTAGCAGTGAGAGATCCCCAGATATACTGTTGATCTCCCATTCATTCTGCTGGGTCACACTCAAGCATCCAATCACGATGAAGGGCATTCATGCAGGCAGGCAGCCAATCAGGCACACGGTGCATTCAGGCCATTCACTTCTCTCCAGACACTCACAACAAGTTATGTGTATTGGGACAAGTATCGAGCCATTCAACACTCCAAGCTGCATTCATACCGGTTTCGGGCAGGGCTGTCTCAACCATTGTGTCAACCACCAGATACTAGACAGCCACAACATAGAATGTATATTCGTCACACACTCCATTCACCCAGGTCCCACCCACAGGCGTACCCACAACATACAGTTGTTGAGAAGGCTCCAGCCAGTCTGGTCGGCACTTCCCCATGCTACCATATACGGAACTTCCACCCAACAGCCAGTCAGGGGGAAGGGACAGAGGCAGGGCTTCCTGGGACTTCGGGAAGATCAAAGTAACAGGTGATGGAAGGCAAGAGGCCATGGGGGCCATTTTGTCTCCATCCAGAATCTACCAATTCCTAACTTTCAGTGCTATCCGGATGATACCCAGCTCATTTTCAGGCTACCCTCGGCCTCCTCTTCTCCTTCCCTCATCTCTGACTGTCTGTCTGCCATCCAGGAATGGTGCACCGCCAATGACCTTTGCCTTAATGCCAGTAAGACTGAGATTCTACTCATCGGCACACCTACTCCCTGCTTCCCTGCAGCTCTCTGGCCGGCCTCGCTTGGCCCTCTTCCTGCTCCTACCTGCGAGGCAAAAAACCTTGGGGTCATCTTCGACTCCACTCTCTCCTTCTCTCCTCACATATCCGACGTCTCTAGGAAGTCATACTACCAGCTGCACCTCCTTAGAGGTATCCTTCCTTTCCTCTCCTTCCCCCAGAAGCTCACTGTCTCCAGAGCCCTGGTTCTCTCGAAGCTGGACTACTGTAACAGCCTCTATCTAAATCTGCCTGCCTCAACTCTCCGCCCTCTGCAACTCATCCAGAACAGGACTGCGAGACTTGTCCTTGGCCTCAAGCCCAGGGACCGTATCTCTCCAGGACTGAAATCGCTACACTGGCTCCCAGTGGCTGCGAGGATTAAGTTCAAACCCCTCTGCATTGTCCACAAGGCCCTCTGGGGCCTGGGGCCAAAATACCTTCAACTCTCTCTTCCTAAATATCTTCCTTCTCAAGCTCTTCGCTCATCCGCCTCCAACTCCCTCAGGGTCAGCCGCTTCTCCAAGCAACGAGTTGGGGGTAGATCTCTTTCCACAGCAGGGGCCTCCCTCTGGAACAGCCTTCCTGCCTCCCTGAAACTTGAGGAGTACCATCTCCGGTTCCGGAAGCACCTCAAAACCTTCCTCTTTTCTTCGGCTTTCTCTCCCCCTATCCCCCGCTAACTGCACTGAATCCGCCACTGGACCACTCACCGATCTTGGTTCTTGGCCCAGCCACTCTCCACTTGCACTGCCTCCCTGGCAACCCCTGCACTGCGGGACTGTCTCTGTATCCCTACAGCCCCCCTTCCCAGCACTTGTCTACACTTACCTTGCACTTGCCACCAGCTGGCCCTTATTATTTTATCTTGTATTCTACTAACTATGTGCTGCACTTCCCCTCTCCCTTTCCCCCTTGCACATCTCCCTTCACCTCTACCCCTGCACTTGCGCGATCTGAATGACACCTGGCCTAGTAGGATCGTTGTCTGTCTCCCCTTGTCCCCCCCCCTCCCTGCCTCGTCGCACCTTGAAACACTTGTGTATAGGCGCGTTACAAATGCCATATCATATCATATCATATCAATGACAGGGCCCGGGTATCCCAAAATGGAGGATGCTCAGGGCACCAGTCATTTCAGCACAGAGCTGCCACTAGCCCATACCCTGCTCTGTGGGTCACACACAGGTGCCCAAAAACATACACTAGGGGCACAGGGTTGCACCCCTACCCGTGGGTGCCATAAGGGTATCCCATGGGTCTGTTCACCAAACCAAAAGAGAGAGAGCTGCACCACCAGGAGTCCCACATGAACTCCTGCTCGGAAAACACGACAGAACACACGATAAAAAGCAGTAAAGGACAAGGATACGGAGGCTCTGTCCCTCCGATGCATTTCCAGCATAACACATGCACCAAGACAATCTCCTCATGACTGTAAAAGACTGTGTAACATCGGGTAGGTGGCATCGAAGAAGCAAAAGTGAAACACGCCAGTCTGAAATGGAAAAGAAACAACTCTGGACTTTCCATTTGATAAGACACACCCTGTCTGTATCCTCTGAAGGATTACTACTAAAGGTAAACAGGATCGTCATCCCTTAGAACGTTCAAGACCACGTAATTGTCATGGCACACACAGGACACCATGGAATTGTACCACCAAGAGACAGCTCAGAACAAAAGTGGGGTTCCCACACATGAACGTCAAAGTTGAACAGAAGCTGGGGAAATGCATTGCCTGTAAAGCAGTTGCCCCGCACCTTCCCTGAGCCACTGAAACTGACAGCAATGCCTCAGCAAGTGTGGGACGAAGTCGCCGTCAACATGTTTGGACCCCTCTCCAATGGAGAATACGTTCTAGTGATCATGGATGAAATGTCCAGATTCCCGGAGATAAACCTAATACATTCCATGGCAGCACAATCATCACAGCCCTAGACAAGACTTTCCCAGACTACGGAATCGCCACCATTGTGAAGTCCGATAATGGACCCCCATTCAGTGGGCATGATTTTACGCAGAGCATCTAGGATTCCAACACCGCAAAATCACACCTCCCCGGCCTCAGACAAATGGAACGGTAGAGAGATTCATGGCCAACCTGAAATGCACTCTACAAATGTGCTCAATCACAAGGGGATCATTCATGCAGGCCATGTGCACAATTCTCAGAGATTACCGCAACATACCACACAGCTCCACCGGTGTGTGCCCCTCAGAATTGATGTTTGGTCGTGTTGTAAGAACCACCCTCCCGCACAATCCCAGCAAGGATGTGGCTGTGAACATTGGGGCCAAGGTCAGAGCAAATGATTAAGAAAGCAAAGACAAACTGAAAGAATATACAGCAGAAGGAAAGCAAAGACCAGTGACTTTCACGTAGGAGACCATGTTCTGGCACGCCAGACCCAAGGATCCAAAGAAAACACCTGCATTCAACCCTGAGCCCTTGACAATGACACACACCAAGGGATCCATGGTAACAGCAGCGATTCCCACAGGCACTGTCACAGGAAACTCATCATTCTTCAGACAGGTCGAAAGTGATCTGGTTCCGCTGAGTGACTATTCATCCAGTTTCAAGGACTCCTCCGATGACGCCTCTGAGTTTATGGATGGCGATGGGGACACAGGCGACAGTGAGGCTGACCAGAGAAATAGTACCCCTCCGACGTGAAGCCCGTCAAGAAGGGCAATTTGCAAACCATCAAGATGGATTGAGGAAATGGGTTAAGGCGCGACGCTTCTGTTAAGCAAGGGGGAGATGTAACGTCCTACGTCTATGCTCATGCTTATGTTGAAGGGACAAGCGATCGCTTGTCCCCTTTCTCTGTTTGTCGGGGTTTCGCCGACCACGCATTTGTAGGCGGGGCTACCGCCAAATCAGTAGTCAGAGCTAGAAGAATAAAGAGATTACACCACATCAGTCTGGCTCCCGTGTTTCATTGTACCTGGCCTGTCATTTGCCTAATTACTATCACCGCCAAGTGCAGATTCAACACCCTGGGGTGGGGATAAAAGGTAGGTGGGGTTTCAGGGTGAGAATCTGCCTACTAATGCCGACAATCGAGAAAACATCCTGGTGTGGTTGATGGTCTGGCGAGGGCAAAGGGCTAGAGTGGCATTAAGGATGGTGTGAAGTAGGGATGGTAGCCCGTGGTAAGGCCCGAGGGACCTGGATGCCGCAGGTACAGCCAGGCAGCAGGAGGCTGCAAACTGTGCAGCTTCGGCAGACAGCCAAGGAACTTCGTGCAGGAGCCCAGAAGCCGGGGACCCTGCCCTTCACTAACCCTCCTAGAGGAGGGGGTCCATGAAGGCCATCGTGATGTCACTTCTCCCGACAATGCCACCCTCCTCACCCAGAAGCCGTTCAATGGGCGAGATGTCGGTCTTCAGCGGCGGGTCCTGATACTAACATTGCAAGCTGAGAAATTGGAGAAGGGAGAAGATTGCCAAAGCGGCAGGTGGCCAATGCCCCAGGCCCAGGTGAACGCTCCAAGGCCTTTGCAAAAGGCTTCAGAATCGACCACGCACACGTGCTGAGTCACGTGGTCTGCAGGCACAGTCACGTGACACCAAGAGTTTCACAGCAGGAAGCAAAGTGCCCGCCCATTGGGTGCGGCTTAAATCAGGGCACATTGCGACCATGAGGAAGGGCCAATATACAGAGATCAAAGAACAAAGTATACTGGTATAGAAAGGCCACATTAAAAAAAACCTGCATCTGGCCCTGGGCGTCTCCTTGGCACACTGGCTGTCTATATTCTCCTGTCTCTGCTGAGTCCTGCTCCAAGGACTGCTCCCCAGACCCCCCCCCACACAATCTCATCAGAATTAATAAGGGATTAGCTCATATTTCCTAATAGCCTCCAAACGGGGCACTGCCATTTTCTGAATAGGTTTAATTATATAACAGTGGAGAGACGCTGGGCTGGTGACGATAAAACCGCGGGTAAACATCCAGCATTAATGACATACGGTTACTTATGACTAACTGTGGGAGATTATGAAAAGCTCTATTATTTTAGGCAAATATGATAAATGAAATACAGTGTTATATAATTATTTACAGGAAATGATCAAACGGAATGTGCTAACATTTCAATGCTTTACTGTTATTTCTACAGCAGCTGATTGTAATGAAGTAAAAAACGGATGTGAAAATGTTGTTAAAATAAATGCCCACACATAAGGCATTCGGCCTGAGCCTGAGGTACCACAGTCCCTCAGGCTCAGGCCGAACCCCACTCCTGCAATAAGGGAGCCTTGGATCTTGCTAGAGCAGGGGTAATCCAGCGGTCCCCCATGTCTCCGTTGAGAACTGGGGCAGTGCTGAGTCCCTGTGAACTCAATCCACCGTAGCCTCAGGCTTCAGCCCAACCCTGACTGTTTGCTTCTGCAACGAACTGAGCACTGGTACCTTGTTTCCTCAAGACAGTTGCGACCATCACCTCGGAAGATGCAGTGACATTCATATAAACCCTCCCCAGAATACACTGAACAGTCACGTGATCCCAGCAGCTCCCAGTAACCAAAGTGCAGACTCTGGTAAATGAGCTCCAACTCTTCCCGCCACAGTGAGGTTGGCTCGCTGCCCAGGGATGGCAGAATGATGGAACACTGTCCAGTCGTTTTCTTACACATAGACGGGCATCCTCTGGAATGTGTGATCAATACAGTGTAGGGAAGGTATGGTACCAAGAGTAGACAGACACAAGTGATCACAGTCAAGGGTGTTTAATAAACTGTATATGCAGATCGGGAAAACGCCTAATCTAAATCTAAGATGGGAGCAAGCGTCGACCATCACATGAAAATAATACAGTCCTAGTGGAGTCTAGTCAAATGAAAGGGCCTATACTAATCCTTACAATTAAATACAAACAGAGTGTGGGATAGAGTTCACAAGAAATAAAGAAGTGTTCACAAATGGTAAGTCAGGAGGTGGCATCCACTATAATTCGTGATCAATACAGGTGCAATAGAAAAGACACCCATTCTTCACCCCTGATTGGTTGCCATCTAATCCTATATGTCCCCGTCTCGGCTGCCGTTGGAATGATATCGACCACACGTACATCTGGAGACCCCCCCAGCAGAGTATCTCACTAGCTCCGCTACAGCAACGACATCCTAGTGTTCGGCGCCACTCAAGCGGGTGCCAACCAAGGCCTGAAGGATCTGCTCAGCTTTGGGAGAAGCCAATCCATTGCTGGATAAAGGTGGGTGTGGACTCAATAACACACTCTGAAATCCTTTGGGCACATCATGCCCTATTGGAGGGATGAGACCAGACCCAAAAAAGGTGTAGACTCCCCCCTCAGCACCAAGCCCCCAAACCTTTGATGAACACATCTCTTTTCTAGGGATGGCAGATCAGTGCACGAGATGTCTCCAGGACGTTGCACCCATCATCGCCTCTCTGTCATGTCACCAAACAGGCTCAGGACTTTCTGTGGGTGCCGTAGTGTCATGCTACATGTGTGACCAAATAAAACAACACATGGCAAAGATCGAGACCTCCACACTGAACTTACTGTAGATGCAAGCCCAGAAGATCTAGGTGCCGTCCTAGTGCAGTACAAGCCGGGCTTGTGTCGCCGTACACAACGATGTCACACGCTCGGTGCCGTCCTAGTGCAGTACACGCCGAGCTTGTGTCGCCGCACACACAATGTCACACGCTGGCAGGAGCCTTACTGCTAATGAGCAAGTACATTCTCACCAGGATGAAGGCCGTTTAGCAGTAGTGCGGGCTTGTGAACATTGCTGTGTGTTTCTGGGTGGGAACGCCTTCTCCATAGTCACGGCTCTCCAGGCCCTCATAAGAGTCTGGGTTTGCATCTCCTGAGGATCTGTTGGCGCGTGCATCCCCCACTGGGCTGGAGACTTTGGGTCATTGGTAACGGCTTGTCTGTACTTCTTGAAGGGGGCGATAGCTCTGGCCTTTCTGCCAAGGCTTTGTCAGGCAACGTCCCTATGCTCTTCTATCTGGTCTCCTGCAAGAGAGTTTCAGACGTGAGTGGGGAAGTGGTAAAGTTCTCCCCACGAAGGGAAGCAGAAGAAAAGCAAATCACAGAACTCTCTGTTGTCCCCCTAGAAGCTGCGCGTGGTGCAAGCCCTCAAGACCTACAGCGCCGCGGCAAAGAACGCACAGAACCAAGGTTCTTCCCACGGATCAGGTCCATTCAGAAGTCTCATGTCCACCTTCATGTTAGCACAACAGATGCGACTGGGATTGCAGGAGCGCAAATAGATTCTTCTGCACATGGAGCCACTTGCTCAGGGGTAACGGCTTCAAAGGCCTTCATTTTGGGGCGCAGGTTCTAGGATAGCCTAAATGTTACACACCAGGCAGGAAATGCTATATTTTCAAATTTCTACCTCAAAGCAATGGAACAGGCATCTTCACTGGTTGTGAGTACGCGTCATACTTACATTACAGGGGAGTCCATCAAATGTTTCACACGTGTGTATGGAGCAGCATTGATCATGTTGAAGACGTGAATCAAGGTATGATCCCAACCCGGGAACACGTCACTTAGGAAGTTATAGGGAAACCGCGACTTTTATGGAAACATGAACTGTTTGGTGATTAGAGTAAGAGCATGTGTTAAATATCCAGCTTTAATCAGTCCAATAATGAGGGTAATTATAAGACCTATTAGTACAGTGCTGAGGACCTAGAGGGTTCAGTCATTAGGATCTTTATAAGAATGTGATATTATCATTGTATTTGCCCCGGGATTTTACATGCTTTGTTAGTTGCCTTTTATATCCACATACCATCCCCCGCAGATGGTAATGCTCTTGCTTGGGGGGTTCTTCCACTGGGTGAGAACACAGCACCCCTGGGTCTTCCACTGGGTGAGAACACGGCACCCCTGGGTCTTCCACTGGGTGATAACACAACACCCCTCGTTCTCCCACTGGGTGAGAACACTGCAGTCCTGGTTCATCCACTGGGTGAGAACACGGCACCCCTGGTTCTTCCACTGGGTGAGAACACGGCACCCCTGGGTCTTCCACTGGGTGAGAACACGGCACCCCTGGGTCTTCCACTGGGTGATAACACAACACCCCTCGTTCTCCCACTGGGTGAGAACACTGCACTCCTGGTTCATCCACTGGGTGAGAACACGGCACCCCTGGGTCTTCCACTGGGTGAGAACACGGCACCCCTGGGTCTTCCACTGGGTGAGAACACGGCACCCATGGTTCTTCCACTGAGTGAGAACACGGCACCCCTGGTTCTCCCACTGGGTGAGAACACTGCACTCCTGGGTCTTCCACTGGGTGAGAACACGGCACCCCTGGGTCTTCCACTGGGTGAGAATACAGCACCCCTGGTTCTTCCACTGGGTGAGAACACGGCACCCCTGGGTCTTCCACTGGGTGATAACACAACACCCCTCGTTCTCCCACTGGGTGAGAACACTGCACTCCTGGTTCATCCACTGGGTGAGAACACGGCACCCCTGGTTCTTCCACTGGGTGAGAACACTGCACTCCTGGTTCATCCACTGGGTGAGAACACGGCACCCCTGGTTCTTCCACTGGGTGAGAACACGGCACCCCTGGGTCGTCCACTGAGTGAGAACACAGCACCCCTCGTTCTCCCAATGGGTGAGAACACTGCACTCCTGGTTCTTCAACTGGGTGAGAACACGGCACCCCTGGGTCTTCCACTGGGTGAGAACACGGCACCCCTGGGTCTTCCACTGGGTGAGAACACGGCACCCATGGTTCTTCCACTGAGTGAGAACACGGCACCCCTGGTTCTCCCACTGGGTGAGAACACGGCACCCCTGGGTCTTCCACTGGGAGAGAACACGGCACCCCTGGTTCTTCCACTGGGTGAGAACACGGCACCCTGGAAGGATGCACCAGAGAAGGTCCACAAGCAACGTTTGCTGAGGGGCCCCCTCGCCGGGGAACGAGGGCCATTATTACTGTTATGCGACAAATCGACGAAATAGGACCCGATCGCCCTCCATGGAATTGTGGGACATTAAGACACTGAAGTGGTGGTCAACGATCGCATGTTTGTTCATGTCCACGGTCAGCTAATAAAGAAAGTTACTCTTTTGAACTCCTCTCTTTGTCTTTAATATAATCATGACTTTCCTACATGAAACCTTAGAATACACATTTTTTTAATGTAAATAATCTGGACCTTTTCATGTTTTTCTTGTTAATGGGAGGCTGGATCCCTTTTATCCAGGATGGTGCCCTTTAAAGCAGTGATCATAACCTGGGCATTTGTCCAATAGTTATGCCATTTGTCTCCAACCTTACTCATTATATCAGCCCCTTCCGTTTCCCCTCTAGTAAGGTGCTGCATGAGACGTTTTCCTTTGTTTGGCATAACAAGGCCGCAGATTTATTTTTAACATATACAAAAACCACTGCAAACAGATATTAAACTTTTGATCCAATAGGTGTGGCGCCTGCTCCTTGTCCTGCTTCCCCCTTTTTCTCCATACCGATTGCAGGCATAACTCCCCCAAGGCCTTCGAGTCTGAGAAACCGCCTGCCCCTGCAGGTCTTTGCGGACTGGGAGAGCGCCGTTTGTTGGGGGGAAGTTGAGCCCCAATTGCTACCGCCAGACACCCCCGCCGTTTAGGCTCCCAGGAGGCACTGTCTAGAATGGGCGAAGCCCCTTCTGGTTTAGCAATGGCTCATTCGGAGTCTTAGTCTTATCCTGGGTTGCCACAACCCGCCTGTCCATCCTGCGACAACGACGTCCAGGCTCCTCCATAGCTGTAGGGGTGGGTGGGTGGGAAACGAAATCCTCCTCTCTTGGCGGGCGCCCGGCTGCTGGATGAGCTGCAAGTGCTCCCCAGCCGGGCGCCCGTCGTACTTAAGCGCCAAGCCACGCCCTCTTTCATTGTTCCCCTTCGCGGGCTTTCGGGGGCTCTTGGCGCCCTTTTCCTTCGCTCTTTCGCCCTCCTCTCGGGGGGGGGAGGGGTAAGAGCGCGAAAAGGAGTAAGGCCCCTGCCCCGGTTATCGGGGTGCCTCCTCCACTCGCTGCTCTCCCCCTCGTCACCTTCATAACCTGGGCATTTGTCCAATAGTTATGCCATTTGTCTCCAACCTTACTCATTATATCAGCCCCTTCCGTTTCCCCTCTAGTAAGGTGCTGCATGAGACGTTTTCCTTTGTTTGGCATAACAAGGCCGCAGATTTATTTTTAACATATACAAAAACCACTGCAAACAGATATTAAACTTTTGATCCAATAGGTGTGGCGCCTGCTCCTTGTCCTGCTTCCCCCTTTTTCTCCATACCGATTGCAGGCATAACTCCCCCAAGGCCTTCGAGTCTGAGAAACCGCCTGCCCCTGCAGGTCTTTGCGGACTGGGAGAGCGCCGTTTGTTGGGGGGAAGTTGAGCCCCAATTGCTACCGCCAGACACCCCCGCCGTTTAGGCTCCCAGGAGGCGCTGTCTAGAATGGGCGAAGCCCCTTCTGGTTTAGCAATGGCTCATTCGGAGTTTTAGTCTTATCCTGGGTTGCCACAACCCGCCTGTCCATCCTGCGACAACGACGTCCAGGCTCCTCCATAGCTGTAGGGGTGGGTGGGTGGGAAACGAAATCCTCCTCTCTTGGCGGGCGCCCGGCTGCTGGATGAGCTGCAAGTGCTCCCCAGCCGGGCGCCCGTCGTACTTAAGCGCCAAGCCACGCCCTCTTTCATTGTTCCCCTTCGCGGGCTTTCGGGGGCTCTTGGCGCCCTTTTCCTTCGCTCTTTCGCCCTCCTCTCGGGGGGGGAGGGGTAAGAGCGCGAAAAGGAGTAAGGCCCCTGCCCCGGTTATCGGGGTGCCTCCTCCACTCGCTGCTCTCCCCCTCGTCACCTTCATATCAGATCTCAGAATCTAAGGCAGTTTATGATTATTCGAAGCGATGAGGCTCGCCTGGCATCTGGCATCTCATCGGGTGCTCCTTACCTGACATTGCCCTCCGGGGGTACAAAAGCACCCATTGAAGCCTTCACATCGCTCAGCAGTGTTTCTTCATTGGGGTTTTTTTGTTTTGTCTAATGTTTATGGCAACACCACTGGTTTCCAGAGCTGTGACTTGAGCTGCCTCCTGTTGAAACCACAAGAGTCCGCAACCGATTTTAGACATCACTGGTCCTGGCATTAGGGCTCATGCTGGTCACCCCCTCACTCACAGAGGCTTCCGGAGCAGGAAGTAGAGGAAGTGGCTTGGCGTAGGTTGAGGTTGGCAGCACACAGGAACCACTGCCACACCCGACTGTTCTCCTCAACATCTCTTCAATGCTTCGCTGCAGATCTCGACCCTCTAAGTTCTCTTTACTGTAAAGAGACAGCAATCTCCCGAGAAACGTCTCTCTAGTATATAGATGTCCAGCCCTCTGATACCTCCGCTAGGGAAAGCAGATCATGGCGTGTCTATGCACAGACTTCCTCTGCACACGCTTTGGGAATGTGGGGCCTGCTCTTCTGGCATTTGGCTATTTTGTTACCCCCCCACCCCCCTTCTTTACCTCTCTGTTCTCAGAGTAATTCACCGGCTTTTAATTCTATGCCTTCTGTCATGGAATAGGCCATATTGCTTACTATAGAGCGCTCCGATTCCCTGCACACTGCCCCCAGGCCTCTCGTGCCCCACCAAGACACATCTTCTTGACTGAGTTCATGACCTTCAATCCACAATCTGGAAGAACATTCTCAACCGGGGGCGGCCATTGTCAGGAGCCTCGACATGCGGGTGTGCGTGACACTTGGGGAGACTTGGGGATCCCACAAAACTATGTACATTGCTTCGGTGGAAGCTCTTGATAAATACCAATAACATACAAATAGAAATACAACTTGGCTACCACCAACTCCGACCACTGGACCGATATGGACTGCCCACTCCAGCTGGGAGAAGGTGACTGGATAACTGGGCCGGGGGCCGATATGAAGTGTAAGACATGGCGAGATAATCCTGGACGGAGAACCATTTAACCTCTGGATGCATTTCCTGCGATGGGTCCAACTCCATCGGTTGGGGGATTGGTGGGTACTATTGGCTCATCGTACTGTATAAGGTGGCAGAGCCCTGCATTGGCCTCATGATCCTAAACCAAAAGGACTGCTGTTAATTATTAGTCTCATTGTCACCTGGTCTTTCTTGAAGAGATTGGTCGATACCACACTTAAACCGGCATTGGTTACACCGTTCTTAAACCTGCTTAAAATGCTGGATCGGTCTGCTGCTCTCCCACTTCCAACTCATTTGGAGAATCGCCAATCAGGATTTCTTCGCAGGAGGGCACTGCACCTGCATTGTTAGATGCCAAGGATTCTGTTTTGCCCGTTATCCATCACGGGCAAGTGTGCCTGTTGACGCTCCTCGTCCTCGCAGGGGCATGTGACACCACTGATCATATCTTATTGTCCATTCTTTTGTTTAGACTGTGATATGTTTTTCCTTTTCTTCTTATGATATGATTTGATGTCAAAAAAGTATTGAAAAGTTGATTAAGTTCAGCTGAATCAATACAAAATAAAAAAAACATGGCGCCGGTGCTTTTGTGAGGTCGTTGGGGCATCGGATACCACAGTCGAGTGGCTGTCCTCATTCCTTAATAATCGCAAATCATGGGCCAACCTTGGTCCACACAAATCGAAAGTAGAACATGTGGATTTCGCGGCTCCTCAAGGGGTTTGTATCTCTCCCATTCTCTTTAACATATCCATGAAACCGCTCCATGATCTACTGACCATATTGGGGGCAGTTTTTCAGAATTAGGCTAAAGACATTTGTTTTTTTGCTTAGGCCAAGATCCAACCACCAATTGTGCACATATTCAGTGTGTTTTTAAATCTGTTGAACGATGGATGGCCCAAACTAGGGGTACATACCCTCCAAGTCCAAACAAAGGTCAAATCCCCAGGCATGACATGTGACTTGACCCCATTTATGGCTCCTCAAATCAACCTCGTACTGAAAAACTCAAATTACTCGTGAATGCTTCTCCGGCACATCAGGCCTTTTCTTCCGGAACGACACTGCTCCTTCTTGGCTGGGGCACTGGTGGGATCCAGATTGGATTATTGTAATTCATTGCATGCGGGCTCCTCTGTGTCTCTTAGGTTCTCCAAAGCTCTATGGCTAGGATTGCCACTAACTGTCCCAGACCAGCTCACATCTCCCGATGCTCCGCAGATTGCATTGGCTGCTCCCGATGCTCCGCAGATTACATTGGCTGCTCCCGATGCTCTGCAGATTACATTGGCTGCTCCCGATGCTCCGCAGATTACATTGGCTGCTCCCAATGTGCCGCAGATTACATTGGCTGCTCCCGATGCTCCGCAGATTACATTGGCTGCTCCCGATGCTCCGCAGATTACATTGGCTGCTCCCGATGCTCCGCAGATTACATTGGCTGCTCCCGATGTGCCGCAGATTACATTGGCTGCTCCCGATGCTCCGCAGATTACATTGGCTGCTCCCGATGCTCCGCAGATTACATTGGCTGCTCCCGATGCTCCGCAGATTACATTGGCTGCCTGTAAAGAGCAGAGTTTCATTCAAATCACGTACTCTAGCCCACAAGGCCCTTTACGGCTCTTCGCCCTACTACACCACTCTAAAAGTATGTGGGTACTTATTTCATAAACCTGTATGGACCCCTATATCTGGAATTTACTGTTCATTTGCAAAACACACTTTCAAAGGCCACTTTTCGCAGCCAAAGGTCGCCTATAAGTCATAGGCCGTCATTACAAGTTTAGTGGTAAATCTGCCAAATTACCACCAAACTTGATTAGCGTTACCGCTACTTGGTCCTGTGGATTTACCATGGGATTACAAATGGTGGCAGGGTGGTGTTCATCCACGTTGCCAGAGTCCTGCAGAGGAGGAGCCAAGTACCCCCACCTCGACCGACCGGTCCCTTTTACCTGTATGTTGGAAACCAGAGTATGTGACATACACAGAACAGTTGAATCAACAAAGAGCAGAGTACGGACTCAGTCCAGTACCAGTGAAAATGCCAGTACCTAAGAGAATCTGGGAGTCAAGGTACCCATTGAGAAAACCATATCAGAACGCAAAGAAATATGATAGCCATCTGAATGAAATCCCTGAAGAAGCGGAGCCACTAAGTGGCAAGGATGAATGGTAACACTACTAATCATCGCAAGTAACTTCTCCTCTTCTCCCTACCCCTCAGGCCAAGCCACATCCATCACGGCCACCAACCTTCTCGGTCATCCGATCCATATCAGTTGAGGCTTTCGCTGCCACCTTCTCACCCCCCCTTCGGCTGACTCCCACCCTGACACAGCCCTCTCCACGCTCCACTCTGCTATATCTGATACTCTTGATATCCTTGCCCCTGTCATGAGAATCCGCCTGAAGCCCAAAGCCAAATGTAACTCCTGGTATGACTCAGACCTCGTCGCCCTTAAACACAAGTGCAGGGTGGCCGAGAGGAAATGGCATGCTTCATGTACATCCTCTGACAAACTGGCCTGCCGCCTGCTCCAAAGGCAATACCGGCTCTCCGTCCTCACCAAGAAGAGAGCTCATATCCAAGCCCGCATCTCTGCTGCATCTAACAACTCGGTTGAACTCTTTAAAATCTGCAAGGAGCTGGCCAATCCTGCCGCAGTCTCTACCTCTCCTACCCCTTTCCAGGCCCTCTGCTCGGCACTGGTTTCTCACTTCATCTCTAAAACTCAGGACATCTTGTCCTCACTCTCCTCGTCTCCCCTCCGTCCCTCTATTCCCTGCTCTTCCTCTAGCCCTTCTCCAGCCACCTCTCCTCCTCTTTTCTCTGCCTTTCCCCTGTTCACCGCAGACTAGGTTTCTAGACAAGTCTGATCTATGAAAGTCTTGTCAAAACAGGTTCACCCCTGTTCCTCCAAAACCATAAAGGACCACATCGACTCCCTGCTCCTGTCCTGGCGGACTTCTGCAACCACTTGTTCACCACTGGAGTCTTCCCTTTCCCCCTGAAGCACTCCCTTGTGCACCCTCTTCTTAAGAAATCCTCTGCAGACCCCTCCTGTCCGGCTAACTATCGCCCAATCTCTATCACCCCCTTCCTGGGCAAGCTCCTGGAGAAACTGGCCATCTCCCAGCTTAATCTCCCCTCTGAATCTGTTGGTTGTCTTCCTGACCATCAGTCTGGCTTCAGAGCTGCCAGAAGCATGGAAACTGGTCTCCTGAACATCTGTGAAGACCTGCTCTCCAACCTTGACGCTAACACCCCCTGCGTCCTCATCCTGCTTGATCTCTCTTCTGCCTTTGACACTGTCAACCATGCCATCCTGCTCAACCGCCGCTGTGATAACCTGGGTATCACTGGTCAGGCTCTGGCATGGCCGACTTCTTACCTCTCTGATCGACCCTTACAGGTCCAACTGGGGTCCTTCCTCTTCGCTATCTTGTCCTCTACGTGTGGTGTCGCCCAGGGGTCTAACCTCTGTCCCTGGCTTTTCAACCAATATCTGGAACTCCTTAACCACCGCATTGCCACTCTCTGCCCCAACTTCTTTAAGTTCAAAACCCTATGCATTGTCCACAAGGCCTTCTGGGGCCCCAATACCTTCAACTCTCTCTTCCTAAATATCTTCCTTCTCCGGCTCTCTGCTCATCCGCCTCCAACTCCCTCAGGGTCAGTCGCTTCTCCAAGCAACAAGTTGGTGGTAGATCTCTTTCTTGGGCTGGGGCCTCCCTCTGGAACAGCTTCCCTGCCTCCCTTAAACTTGAGGAGAACCATCGGTGGTTCCGGAAGCACCTCAAAACCTCTCTCTTTGCTTCTGCTTTTTTTCTCCTCCTCTCCCCTGCTGACCTCCTGGCTGTAACCTGAACTGCACTGGTTACCTGGACACCCTCTGATCTCGGGCCCAGGTCTCTCCCCCGCCAGTCTCACATACTTGCACTGCCTGCCGGAAACCCTTGCAGTTGGGGACTGTTTCTGTATCCCTACAGTCCCCCTACCAGCAATTGACACCTGATGTCTGCACTTACCCTTGCACTTGCCACTTCTGGCCGTAACTTTTACTTATTTTTATTATCTATTACCTTGTACTGCACTGTCCCTTCTCCCTTCCCACGCACTTGCACGATCTGAATGATACCTGGCCTAGTAGGATCGCTGTCTGTCCTCCCTTTGTTCCCCCTCCCTGCATCGTGGCGACTTGAACCACCTGTGTAAAGGCGCGTTATAAATACCATATCATATCACATCACATCAAGTATATGTTACACAGAGCTGAAGATGACGTACATAAGAGATGCAGTGATCAGAGAGTGCAGATATTCTATAAGGCATAAAGAAAGTATCAAGGATAAGTGACATCTTGGGATCAAGGTCAAGAAGCTTATGCCATAGAAACAGATGAAGATATCAAGTTATTTTACACGTGTACAGATGCAAAAGAAACGCAAGCAGTAAAGTAATCGCCAAGCTAGCTTTAAGCTTATAGTGAATAGATTGCGGCAAGCGCCAACGTATACATACATAGGAATGAGAGAATTATGGATGTTTCCACTAAACGTATTATAGCAGGTTAGACAGTTGCAAAAAAGGCCTAATTTTATAGTGTGTTGCAGTTAAAAAGCAAGTTGAATTACAAGTGAATTTCAGAAGGCAAGGCTGGCCAAGCCAAGTGAGCAAGGGTCTTATCACACTGGAGTGAACTGACATTGGATACAAAGTTGTGTGAAAGAACAAGGCTCCTGTTCAGAAAGCATGAACATAACAAGGAAGATGTCAGAGGCGTATTAGAAAATTATATTAAATACACGAAAAGGCTCGATTCCATGGTCTCCAGTCACATGGAAGCATGAAGCTGGAGGAACGGGATGGTCTCACCAATGCACAATGGCAACCTGTGCTTCTCACTCCCTAATTTTCTCAGAGCTAAGAAGACTCTCAGGGACGAGCTTCAAAAGCCTAATTGACAGTAGACCACTGAGGTGATGATGGATTGATATGCTGATTGTCGGGAAGCTAAAGTTAAGGCGACCGCTCCAGCACCTGGATGGCCAGCCTGCAGGATGCTAACGTAGGTGGAAAAGTACTGAAGGAGGATAGATTGCCAACCAATTGTAGAGGACCTGTGTATTTAGGGGTCCTATAGTGTGTAATGTCACTCACCGGGCGAGAAGTGTGGTGGTACTGCAGTGACCCGGTTGGACTTGATTGTAGAGCCCTAGTTAGACCTAAACCAGGGCCTCCCTCTCTGTTGAGGGAATATAACTCTTTTTAGCGCTATGCCCCCGGACTGTTAGGAACAGACTGTCAAGGAGGCCCATCCCTCAAAAGAGCGGGAACACACACCGCTATGAACACCAGCTGTGAAGGAAACAACAGTGTTTAAATAGTGGATAACGATTACAGCCAAAACACAGTTGTTGCAGTAATATAACACCTGAGCTAACTTAACAGCTAATCTTCTTCTGGACAACCTGACCCTGGAGAGAAAATAGACAATGGACTATATTTTATATTCCCAAAGACAGGACAGGTATGGAGAGGAATAATAGTCTAGAATCAGGGTCACAGTTCTTACCGTGTTTAGGATGTTAAGTTAGGCACAAAAGAAGTAAAGTCCCAAAAAACGAATGGTACAAAATAACAAACAGGGTTTGTTAGTACGGGTGCTAATATCCCGACGGCACGCGGACCGTACTAGGGCCAAGGTGGTGCACATCTCAGCATAGCGTCCCAGTGTGCACAAGTGGAATCAGTAAGTATCAATATGGGACAAGTCACAATCTTTATTAGCAATGTTATAACACGGGCAGGGGGATGCAGAATTTGACAACAACAGCAGGTATGCCCAGGTAAGTTAAAATATACTTGCAGTGTTTCTTTGAGCTGGTGTGGAGGGAGACAGCAAAGGCGAGTCCGTAAAAGGGAAGTCCGGGTCTGGTACACTAGCGTTAGGATCCAAGACAAAAGCAGAACCGAAAGGAAGTTCATGAGCAAGCCAAAAAGGTCCTTATACACAAGAGAAGGAAACCAAAAGCCGATTCAGGATCACGAAGGGCTGTCCGTAAGCTGGCGAGAGGTCCAGTACACAGAAATCATTCCTTGGGGCGGGCAGGGGAATATGGAACACAACAGAAGTTGGGAGGGAGTAGGAACTAAGGTACTCGGTAGAGTAGGAAAGCAAACAGGGAAAACGTGGATCTGTAGACGAATGAATCCAGCGTAGTAACTTCAATAAGAAGCAACTATCCACATCATTCAGAGCCTGAAATATTACCCAAAAACGATACTCAAGGCTTCCCATTGGAAGGGGCAGAATGGTGACTCAATGATGATGGGAAATGTAGTTCCACCACGTAACTGCCCACATTACAACAACTCCCAGCGCTTATGGAAAGGGGCTGCGAAGCGCTGTATTTTATGTAAGTGAAAAGTGTCCTTTCTGACAGGACGTTTGCGAGAGTTAACACGGGTAAGTGGAGATGTCCCATCAGGGGCCGACGCCCTCTGATTCATAACATGTAAACCAATGGGACGTCGTGTATTTAGTGATGTTCATAGTGGTCATTTTTAGGGGCGGGCTTAGTTGGCCCGCCTGATGTTAAGTAACCAATCACATAGTTACACTTTTTTATACTAGTATGGATCATATGCTTAGCTGTTCACTCAGAGCCAATCACTCATGCTTATACGTTTTTGTAGTTTGCCACGTAGGATAACGTTAGTACACACGTAGGTTAACGTCATTGATGACGAATATTGCTTATAAAAGTTCAGTTTTTTCTTAAATGCATTGAGTAAGAGGATTGAGTGATTGAGCCGATGTTCTTTATACTCCCCGTTTTAGAAAATGGATATTAAAACAGACTTCCTTTTGTCAACTTCCTGAGTCGGCCCTATTATTGATGTATGAGTAAAGTCTGCACCCCCATCCATCTCCAGGGTAATTGCTACACATCAAAGGGGCTGGACTATCCAGTTCACTCCATCAGACTACATGGGGATTTGGGCAGAATGATCACCAGCGGTTATTCTGCCGAATGTGCTGATTTGTGGGGGTAAGGTGGAGGATTTTGGCTGGAGGTAAATCTTCCACCTTTCCACCTAACATGTGGTATGGCACTGTGATACCGCAGCACTGATTCAATTACCACGGCATTACTGCCATTTGGACCCGTGCCACTGTATTTCTTAAGAGACCCGTGATACTTACTCCTGCCCTAAATCCATGATGGTTAGAATTGTACAATGATCATGTGTCCAGATTATTTACCTAGGGCCATTAATGCCTCCTAGTAAATTGAGAGTCAACCTCCAGAGAGTGAAGATCAAGTAGATGGACTCTTAGCCTGAACCTGAAAGCACGGGATCACGTGAGAGCGGCACTGGACTCCCTTTATTGGTTCTTTGTGGCAACTAGAATACACGCATCCAGTGATAAAGTCACCAGGGGGCGACATTTCCCCAAATTGGCACTCCCACGAAAATCAAGCACTTTGGGACTAAAGTTAGAATAGAACATTTTACCCATCCTAGAATATGCGGGGGAAGGCTTTTAGGGGTGCAGAGGAAAAAGTTTCCTCTCGGGTGACTTTATCCCTGGGGACATGTTTACATAGAACCGAATAAACTTCCCTATTCTGTGTATTATGCACAAGTCCACGACATAGTGTGGCTTATTTTGAAACACGAAGGGCCTGATTCACAGAGCATTTTCCTATGGGATTGCGCCATTATAAAACGCATCTGTGAATCAGGCCCTAATTGCACTGAAAGGACGGCGAAAGCTAACGCTTGCATATCTGCACTCATCTACATGCAATTATATGGTTTCAATTTAATAGAGGGTACTATGAAAAATGTGCAACTCACCCAAACCAAAGAGTCCCAAATACTTGAGTAAGGTTCTATTGTATCCCGCGAAGAGCAACTTTATCAACATGGTCAGTGGATAGGGCGGAGACATCCTGCTCTCTGTCTGGAGCATCAGAGGAGGATCTAATGCATTTCCTACTCTTTTGCCCAGACGATGATGATATCAGAACTAGATCCGTGAAGCCGCATTTTACCAGAGTCCTGTTTAGTTCAATGCCACCTGGCTTCACTATATATATTGTAGGCAGATTCTCCGAAGGTGGGCTGGTCCTTACTGTCATATTTGCAAAGAGCACTCCATAAAAGGAAAGAACTATTAGCACTTTACTATATGAGCTGACATTAAGAACATTGACCTCCGTGGATTTCTTACGCTTAGGTTGCCAGAAAGGAACTGTATTTGTTACGATTGTAACATTTTTATAATGCCAGTATGTATAATTTTATGATGTTTTGACTGGAAATTAGTTGCATAGATTTGTGGTTTTTATGGAGAAAACAAATTCTGAAATAAACATATGCTTGCCCACATTCTGGCTGCCCTGGAAACACTTCACTGCAGGCAAAAGGATCACGCGTGTCACCTTCTGCACGTGCAGGCCACATTTCACTGATTGCTTGAGTCCAAGAATAGGGAACCCTGTTACCAATCAGCAGAGCCATAAAAACGTGTGCAGACAGGGGAGCCCTATAGACGGTTCCTGTCTAAACCAATCAATGGGAACTAAATCAGGGCCAGGAGCTTTCCCCGGCTTCTGGGTCATTATCGCCAACTTGATATCGTGCATCGCCAGCACCAGTGGAGCGGCAGCCTTCACATCTGGCCTATAGAGGGCGGCGGGCTCCTGGCTAGGGACATTAGGTGCACTGTCCCCACTATGCAGGGTTCCAAAGTGCGAGACCCAAGCCGCCTCAGAGATGGTATTCTGCGCCGGGAGGCCCACCGTACTATTCCCTGCATTAACAAAATGCCAGAAGCTGTTGGCATCCCTGGATTAGGCAGTCGGAGACGGTTGTCCCAAAATTGTGCAGAGTATTCCTCCTTTTTACCCCTGAGTAATTTGCGGTACTGCACTCTTGCCTCCACAAGGGCCCTTGTGTCCTGATCCCTGGGGCACCTAGCACACTCGATTAGCACCTTTGTGGCTGCTCAACAAACTCTGTCAGACCAGGGCGTACTACTCTTAGCTCTTCGGCTAGTAACAGACGGAGGATTACTCAGAGTACTTCCTAGAACACTCATGATGCTTTCACATTGTACCCCTCAGTGAAACAGAAGGATTCCAGCAAAGGCAGGATGGATGTGTACAAGCCTTTCGAGGTCCAGCATATGGCACTTAACAGGGAGCCTCCCTTTACCTCCCGACTCCGGTAGAGTTGGCTTATACCACTGACCCTCCCCTTCAACAACAAAGAGTGACCCATTAGCCAGTGCTACAGTTTGATTGTGGTCACTTACCGGCCTCTTCAACACCCTAAAATCGTACAAGTGGCCCAAAGCTTCCACATTTACCAAGATGTAATCTATGAAGCTGGAATTGGCATCCATGTCATAGGTCTTACTCGCTGGCTTGGAAACGAGCATTGCATGCCCTTAGGCCAAGCGTCATGAACATACTCGCTGCAGCACTTGCAAATCTATGCACACTCTTGGGATAGTCCGCCATCAAATCTCCCACATTCCATCTAAGGTCCTCCTCTTCCTGGAGGCCCGCCATGACGACGAGTGCTTCAAAGTGAAGATTAAGATCCCCACAAACTATCATTTTGTTGGACCCGGATGGCTTTCCCTCCAACAAATAATTCTTTCGCCCAATAACAGCAATAGGGAGTTATTGGCAGCAGTACCTTGGTGGTTATAAACATTAATGCACAGGAGCCACAACCCATCGAGGCAACACATTTGAATTTCCATTAAGTCACCAGAGACAATGGGACTCATGCCGATTGACCGGAATAAGCCCACCTTTAAGCAGCAAATCAGGCCTCCACTCGGGCGCCATATCTTCCCCTTTACCGCTGGAATGTGAAAGGATACATAACCCTGGAGTCATGTGCACAAGCAACCGCGTCTCCTGCATAGCTATCAGATCATGGGAGCACACCAAGTCTAACCGCTTGCTTCATGATGTTAGCAATGTTCCATGACCATACTTGTTTGGGCTCCAAGTGGTCCGCTGAGGGATTCGGAATAAATGGACAGAATTCGGACTACTTGCCACCCCGTCAGAAGGAAAAGCACAAACTGTCTTAGCAGGCTGTCAATTTCCATACCTCCTACTGAACTCTCCCTCCCTCTCTCCCCCCGGGTTACCTTAGGGCCTACAAACACCGGTTGAAACATGTGCACCCCCAGGCAACATATTTGCCCTAGTGGGCACATGGCCAGCGGCACAGTTATAGATTGGGATAGGCAAATGACCCCAGGATTGACTGCCTCGTGGGCCCCTGCTGATTGCTGAACACAGACTGTCAGCCAAAAGCCCCACCCAGTTGGAGAATAAGTCCCTGTGCAAAAATAATAAGGAGGGCACAATAGGGGAGACACATTCAACCAGTGCCCAGTTCGTAGCACTAAACCAATTCGGGAGGTCAACACGCAGAATCGCTGCTCTAGAAATGGCCAAAGACCCGGAATCTATCTATTTCCAAAGATCTAGCCTTCGGGACCTGTTAAAAGGCGGGCTTTCGGCCTGTGGGCAGGTTTCCTCGATTTCTACAAGGTTCCTCAATACGTCTTCATGCCGTAGTCACCAGATGTAGGGTCCCAAGACAAAGTTGGGGGCGGGAGGCTTGGACATGGAGTGCAAAGTGGAAGAGCTTCCCTCCATTGTATCACGCAAGCTGGCACTCCTGCACTGTCATGAAAACTCCCCAAACACTCGGCAGTTTGAACCTGTGGCGGGGTAATTGCATGCATACCAACCAGCCCTTGCAATGAGGGGTCAGCTATAGTAGAAGGGGGGCAAGGGCAATTACCAAAGGGCCCGTGCAGGGCCACCTGCCCGGTGGTACCACCCCCAGCTCCCTAGTGACCAAGGTAGGCTCAGGCAGGGCAGGGCAGGGTAAGCTGTTGCCGCTGGAGCCTTCCAGTGGATAGTTACACTGCGGCGCCTGGGGTGATGCTTCATCTTCTTACCCCTCTTTCATGGACCGGTCATCAGACACACAGGGCCAGAATCTGAAAAGAAGTGGGCGCATCTCCACTTGCGCCAAAAACAAGGAGCAGCCCAATCACAAGGGGCATCCAACGGAGAGCCTTTTAGATGACCCTTCCCGTCCCCTTTGCACATTTGCACAAATAAGGGGGAGTTTCTGCGTGTTTGAAAGTGCATCCTGAAGTCACAAAGTATGAAAAAAAGGGTCCAGACACCTTTGCGCTGTAGATTAGTTACATAAGGAAAAAGGGACAGAAAGTAGCCTCATTGTGCCTCCGTTTTATAATAGTCTTTAAACAGATTCAGTTGCAATGTACGTTTCATCAAAACCAGAGTCACAGTCTCAGCCCATGAGGTGCATTTTCCGGCACACCTGAACCCTAATCATAGTCCGGTGCTTAGTGTACACATGCATCATGCATCAAACACATAATTTATAATCCCAGTCTCATGCAACAAGAGCTCATTGGACAGCCTACTCGGCTTCTTCAAGGTCGTTAAGCAAATCTGTTGTTAGTGGTCATTTGCTCAACCATTGAGTACATTGATGGAGGATGATTTCTCTGTATTTAAAACGTGGTCATATTAGCCTTGTATGTGAGATATTGCGTTAAATCCAGTTTACCCTGGTGCACCCAACTCTGTATATCCATTGGTTCTTACACCACGTGATTACCAGCCTCCGTCATCAGCACAGCTGCAGAACCAGCCCCGAATAACTGAAGCATTCACGCATGTATCCTCAGTTAACAGCCTCATTGCAGCAGCAACCCATCCCGTGCAAGTCCTCAACCAGCCCCAGTGCATCCCTGCCCCAACCCTGCAATATCAGCCTTCACGCAGAACCTGCCCCACACACGAGCCCCTCATCTAGTCACGCATCAGTCATGTACCCCATTAACCGCTTCCATGCAGCCATGCATGCCTGAGAAGCACTCTCCGTTACCAGCCTCCATGCAGCCGTGCATGCTTCAGAACCAGTCCCTGTTACCGGCCTCTGTACAGCCATACATGCTTCAGAACCGGTCCCCATTACCGGCCTCCATGCATTCTTCAGAACTGGTCCCCATTACTGGCCTCCATGGAGGAATGCATGCCTCAGAGCCGGTCCCCATTACTGGCCTCCATGGAGGAATGCATGCCTCAGAACCAGTCCCATTAGTGTCCTCCATGCAGGTATGCATGCCTCAGAGCCGGTCCCCATTACTGGCCTCCATGCGGGTATGCATGCCTCAGAGCCGGTCCCCATTACCAGCCTCCATGCAGCCGTGCATGCTTCAGAACCAGTCCCTGTTACCGACCTCTGTACAGCCATACATGCTTCAGAACCGGTCCCCATTACCGGCCTCCATGCATGCTTCAGAACTGGTCCCCATTACTGGCCTCCATGGAGGAATGCATGCCTCAGAGCCGGTCCCCATTACTGGCCTCCATGCGGGTATGCATGCCTCAGAACCAGTCCCATTAGTGTCCTCCATGCAGGTATGCATGCCTCAGAGCCGGTCCCCATTACTGGCCTCCATGCGGGTATGCATGCCTCAGAGCCGGTCCCCATTACTGGCCTCCATGGAGGAATGCACGCCTCAGAACCGGTCCCCATTACTGGCCTCCATGGAGGAATGCACGCCTCAGAGCCGGTCCCCATTACTGGCCTCCATGCGGGTATGCATGCCTCAGAACCAGTCCCATTAGTGTCCTCCATGCAGGTATGCATGCCTCAGAGCCGGTCCCCATTACTGGCCTCCATGCGGGTATGCATGCCTCAGAGCCGGTCCCCATTACTGGCCTCCATGGAGGAATGCACGCCTCAGAACCGGTCCCCATTACTGGCCTCCATGGAGGAATGCACGCCTCAGAACCGGTCCCCATTACTGGCCTCCATGCAGGTATGCACGCCTCAGAACCGGTCCCCATTACTGGCCTCCATGCAGGTATGCACGCCTCAGAACCGGTCCCCATTACTGGCCTCCATGGAGGAATGCACGCCTCAGAACCGGTCCCCATTACTGGCCTCCATGCAGGTATGCACGCCTCAGAACCGGTCCCCATTACCGGCCTCCATGCATGCTTCAGAACTGGTCCCCATTACTGGCCTCCATGGAGGAATGCATGCCTCAGAGCCGGTCCCCATTACTGGCCTCCATGGAGGAATGCATGCCTCAGAACCAGTCCCATTAGTGTCCTCCATGCAGGTATGCATGCCTCAGAGCCGGTCCCCATTACTGGCCTCCATGCGGGTATGCATGCCTCAGAGCCTGTCCCCATTACTGGCCTCCATGGAGGAATGCACGCCTCAGAACCGGTCCCCATTACTGGCCTCCATGGAGGAATGCACGCCTCAGAACCGGTCCCCATTACTGGCCTCCATGGAGGAATGCACGCCTCAGAACCGGTCCCCATTACTGGCCTCCATGCAGGTATGCACGCCTCAGAACCGGTCTCCATTACTGGCCTCCATGCAGGTATGCACGCCTCAGAACCGGTCTCCATTACTGGCCTCCATGCGGGTATGCATGCCTCAGAACCGGTCTCCATTACTGGCCTCCATACGGGTATGCACGCCTCAGAGCCGGTCCCCATTACTGGCCTCCATGCGGGTATGCATGCCTCAGAGCCGGTCCCCATTACTGGCCTCCATGGAGGAATGCACGCCTCAGAACCGGTCTCCATTACTGGCCTCCATGCAGGTATGCACGCCTCAGAACCGGTCTCCATTACTGGCCTCCATACGGGTATGCACGCCTCAGAGCCGGTCCCCATTACTGGCCTCCATGCGGGTATGCATGCCTCAGAGCCGGTCCCCATTACTGGTCTCCATGGAGGAATGCATGCCTCAGAACCGGTCTGCATTACCGGAATCTGTGCAGCTCACCCCAGGGCCGGTCCTCATTGCCAGACTCTCTTGGACTCGTCCTCACCTGGCTCCCAGTGACTTGCTGTCTACTGAGTGAGGGTACTGTGTGATGGGAAGTGTAGGAGTGCAGTGCTAGGCTGCCGGACTGTCATTGCTATCACAGACATTCAGTCCAGGGTTTGATTTGAAATCCAGCGCCCCCGCCCCCTCCTCCTCCCTGAAGAAAGCAGGGGCCCCTCCCTGACGTTTGAGCGACAGTGCGAGTGATATCCAGCAGAGGCGGCCACTGATATGGTGTTGAGGGGCTTCAAGCTAGGGTGGCCAACATTTTGAGATCCTTTTGCGGGACACTTGCCCACAAGGCGGCAATGATGTCACCGCGTCATTCACGTTTGGCCCGCCCCTTTTGTAATTCTAACAATTTGTAAATGGCACTTAACACCTGGCTTTGCCTGATCTGTTCTACGTAGGGAAAAGCACCTTCCTACAGCTGGTTCTCGGCCTGGGGAGGATTTTTTCGTTTGCATTTTAAATATTCAGCGGTGAGTTTGCACCCTTGGGACTAATGCTGGAGTCAGCAGACAGCGCTATCACTTCCCATCAACACTCAACTGCTCGCGAGAGCAGTGGCTCCGTGCACTACCGCAGAGCACCGGGCAGAATCAATGTGACAGGCCTGCTGTATTTCCCGCCAATCGGAATAACTGTGGCCGGCAAGTGGCAGCTAATCTGTGAGACAGGGATGGATGGACAGCGATTAGCTGTGGCCTGTGCGCCCTACTGCAGCCGGCCCCAGCCCCCAAGCCGGGACAACCCGCGTCCCGCAGGGCCACTCGGCAAACTGCCGGCCAGTTGGCCACCCTACTTTAAGCCACATTTGTCAAACACAAGTGGAGGGCCGGGGTAGGGTTTGGGGGGAGCAAGGCGTTTGTTGAAAGAGGGGGGGGGGGCTGATATTTTTCCACCCTGTGCAATTGCTGGTATTTAATCGGAGTTGTGCTGCTTACACATCCCTGAGGGTCCAGTTTCTCGGGGCCTTAAAAAGTGTGCATTGGCTGCGGAGAGGATCAGGACTATAATGGGGCCTAAGTAGGATGTTGTAGGCGTTTAAGCGTCATCATGTGTGTTTACATTATTTTTTTTAACCTTCTTGGTGTGATTATATATTTATTATTTATTGATGCACTGATTTCTTTGACTAACCTTGGACACTGTTCACTACAGACGGTCCTCCTCTAGTACGTAATAAAGTGCTGACACCCCACTGTTACTCAGCCTTATTGGGGACCTCGCATGGTCAGTCTCACTTTGTCCTTTTCGGAGTGTAGTGTTTTATTAGAGGTTCCCCGTCCGCAGCTTTTTACAATCCTTTTCCAGTCTTTAGCCCCAGCTCTTCAGAGGTAATGGAATGACTTACCTGCCAAGGCGCAGAAGAGCCACACTGCCAGCATGTCCTCGGAAGGGAGCATGAGGGGCACCTCGGGCAAGCAGCAGAGCCAAGGAGTAGGAGCGAGTGAGTGGTCCGCGGAGATCCTCTCACCCGGCTGCAGGATGTGGTCAGGACTGAGGCCACAGCGGCTCCGCCCAGCCAGAGGAGACGGCCACAGCGGCACACGCACTACACCTGACAGCTAGAAACCAATGTTCCCACCATGCACCACACGAAGCATTGGCTGAGGGTTGGCAATAGAAAGGCTGTGTGTGTTTATTGCACATCATCATGTGATAATAAACAAAACAATCACGATCAGAATTACCATAAACATAAGGTGTACTTTTGGGCACGAGGTCCTGAGGTCACACCCTCTGGACCATGCTGCCACACCTGGACGGGTTGCTACCGACATCCCCTTGCTGCTAGATTGTCCTCTATTTCCCTGTGGACATGCTCCATTCCTGACACTGATGGGGGTGTCCCGTCTTTGTGAAAAAGCTCCGGGTTGGCCAGGGATGTCGCGCTGCGCTTGATGAAGCCAAAACCTGTGGCTGCGCAGAATTTTTCTATCCCTCTGTTCAGTTTCTTTCTGGCATTGTCTGTGGCTTTGAATGAGTTTGCCCCCACCCATGCTTTCCTGGGAAGGATTGCATAGTGAAAAATGCCTGTGTCTTTCCATTTGTGAGCGATGCCTGCTAACGAGGGGCATGTGTCTTCCAATAGATTTCTCCTCCCCATTGGGACTAGGTCATTGCCCCCTAGATGTACAATCAGGAATTCAGGGGAGTCCCTGCACGCTACCGCGTCTGACAGTTTTTCATGAATGTCTGGCCAGAGTAGCCCCCTGTAGCCCCACCATGAAGTGATGGTATGTTTAAATGTTGTTCCCTCTTTCGTCTCCTCGGCCCAACGCCCTGTTCTGAACACAAACGAGTGCCCTATTATCCAGGCTGATTTGAGTGGGGCGTCGTGATCTGTGTTTGGGAAAAAACGATTTAGATTAATTCTGGTCTCATGTATCTTTTGAAACATTCAGACTTCCATCCCCCTATGTTTTTAACTTGCTGGGCCCCCAAGCCTCCTTGCCATACTGTTGTCACTGTGCCTATTCTAAAGGATGGGTCCTAAATTCTTTGGGGTACCACCCTGTCTTACTGATGGCCTTCATTAGTATTCTTTTGAACTGAAAATAACTAAGGGCCGATGCGTCCCTGTGGATCAGAAACCGGCCTCCTACTAGCGGGCGCTGCATGCAGTATGTGTTGGTGGTGCATACCGGGCAGTTTTGAGGATCACCAATACAGTATATATTTATTTCCCTTCTGCAGCCTGTTTTGGATTTCTGGACGTCAGTGGTGATGCTGTCGGCTCTCACCCTTACGTCCATCATCCTTAGTCCATTGTTGGCTTTGGTGTCGATGCGATGAGCTCCCTTACTCTGAACGCCCCAAAATATGCTCACGAGAAAACTGTTCTGAACAGCAGGGTTTCATAGGGGTGTGAGCATATCTCCTCCAGTAGACCAGTCAGCATGACTAGTTTCTGGAAGTCCAGAGGGCCCTTCCATGTTCCCCCAGCCTTTTAAGGCATATGAAATTAGGGAACTCAGGGTTGGGTCTCAGTCTCCCTGTAGTTTGGCAAAATAAGCCACGGCGGTCAGGTGCCTTTTCGCCCATTCCCTCTTAAATCCCTGGCTGTAGGCCCAGCCTAAAAATGCATCGATATGTTTTGTTGTTAGTACATTTAGTACCGTTTTCAGACACTTACTATATTGTGCTGTGGTGTTTTCCGCCAGGGCCCTTTTGCCCAGATCTAAAAGTAACGTCAGTAACGTCAGGGACTACATTTTTTGTTGGCATATTTGTCTGCATTCACCCATGCTTAAGACGTTTGAAGCTGCTGGCTGTGCATCCCGGTCCCAGCCGTTCAGCGTTGGCGTTGATGCTGCTCTTGCTACTTTTCCAGAATATCCCAGCAGTCCTTTGGGATAATTGTCATCTCTTTTTGGGCATTTGGTGAAATTTTGTCCACTGAACACGAGATAATGCACCAGCAATGTTTTTGTCTGCTCCTGCAATGTGTTTTGCTCGGACCACGATATTTTCAGACAGTGCAATTTTAGTGATGGCTCTTAAAATCTGCAGCACTAGGTGGCACTTGCTTATCATTCTGTTAATAATTCTGACCACCGCCATGTTGTCTGACCGTTGCGGTTAGTTCAGTGTTTGCCAAGTGCCTGTCCCAGATACGTAGTGCTAGCCAGATAGGGGTGATCTCCAGGGGCGTGATGTTTTTTGTCTAGCCCGCAGGATGCCATGTGACTGGCCGTTCTCCGGTGACCCAGTTTGTCCCCAGGATGGCCCCAAAGCCTTTGCTCCCTGCTGCATCGGTAAAGAGCACTCTTCTGTGTGTTGTATTCAATGGCATGCGCCAAAGTGTTGTACCATTGAAATATGTGAGGAAATCTTACCTCTTCCTGCAGTCTGATGTGCAGATGGGGCTTGTTACAGCCTTTAGTCCTTAGCTCTAGGCTCCTTGCAAAAGCCTTGCCTTGAGGTATCACCCTGGCCGCAAAGTTCAAACTTCCTGCCAGCGATTGCTTTGGTGTCTATTTCCTTTCCAAAGAAAATTATGTTTGTTGCTGGTTTAGTTGTGCCTTCCACTGCCAATGGTATACCCCATTGTGCTGCCATTTCTATCATTTTTGTGAGTGCCCATTAGCACATATTCTCCCTAATCACCCGGCTGCAGGATGTGGCCAGGACCAGGGCTGGACTGCCCCACCGGGACCGCCACGATTATTGTAATTAAAATTGTATTTTACACTTCAGCATGTTGGAGCTGGAGGATG
This sequence comes from Ambystoma mexicanum, assembly GCF_040938575.1. NCBI lineage: Eukaryota > Metazoa > Chordata > Amphibia > Caudata > Ambystomatidae > Ambystoma > Ambystoma mexicanum. The sequence continues at coordinate 842,704,064 of NC_090938.1, forward strand.
GGCTCGAACCCCCAAACTTTCAGGTACAAGTCACAGCACTTGTTGACTGTGCCACAGGGATTGCCTTGGAAGTGTCTGTACACAAATCCATATAATGTCAATGAGAGCAAATGCCTGTTTTGCATTGACATGCCGAGATTCACAGACAAAACAGCACAAATGAGATCATATACAGTTTATGAAAAGGAGAAGTGCTGGAATTATGATGGCCTCGACTATGGTAATTAAAATTGTAGTTAACACGTTCAAGATGTTGGAGCTGGAGGTTTGTCTCGAACCCCCAACCTTTCAGGTCTAAGTCACAGCACTTATTGACTGTGCCACAGAGACTGCATTCAAAATGGCTGTACAGCAAGCCATACAATATGAATGAGAGCAAACGCTTGTTTTGAATTAACATGCCAAGATTCACAGACAAAACGGCACAAATGAGATCATATACAGTTTATAAAAACGAGAAGTGCTGGAAATATGGTTGGGTGGTGGTTGTGGGGGCGTGTTGGGGACAATGGCATAACAGGGGTTCCCGCACCCCCTGTGGTGTGGGGGGCCCCGCAACCACATGTTCTGGAAGGGGGCCCCACTTATGTTAAAAAAAAAAAAAAATGTCTACCTTTTTACATTTTCTTTTTAATTCACTCTGCATGAAGGGCAGAGTGAATACAAAAAGTCTGGTGGCTACCCCCACCCCATGACATTAAGACCCTAGGCTGGAGGCCTCCATGTCATGGGGTGGGGGAAGCCTATGACTTCAAAAATAAACTTTTGAAGTCACTCTGCCTTCATAAAGAAATTATTTCCATTATGGTTTAGTCCTTAACAGAAATAATTTCTTTATGAAGTCAGAGTGACTTCAAAAAGAAACATCGGCCTCATTACGAGCATGGCACTGCCTCCTGCGAATAGGCAATAACCGGCCCATTACAAGCTGAATGGGCCGGTAATTTCCCATTCGTGGGTGGCGGTATTGCCGGGCTCACGATCCCCCTATAGGGCAGAATGGGGGTGGGGAGCATGGTTGTGCCGGCACCGTTGTTAACGGTGACGGCGCAATTACGAGTTATGCTCGCTGGTGCCACACAGCCCGCCAGGTAAGACCTGGCGGGCTGTCGGGAACCTGCGAGCAGAACTCATAATGCGGCGGGACAGTATGAACGGTGCCGGTGCCCTACCGCCACCGTTCATACCGTCACCGCCAGGGTCCTAATGAGGCCAAATGAATTTTTGAAGCATTATGGCTCCCCTCAACCCATGATGTGTGCATGTGTGAGTGTATGGTGAAAGAGTGCACACAAATGTATGGGTGGCTGGTTATGCGTGTGTGTATGTGTGTGTGTGTGTACAGTGAAAGTATGTACACTTAAATGTATGGGTGGCTGCCTGGGTGTGCCTTTATGGTGAAAGTGTCCACACTTAAATGTATAGTTGACGGTGTGAGTGTATGGTGAAAGGGTGCACACAAATGTATGGGTGGCTGGGTGTGCATGTATGGTGAAAGGATGCACACTTACACTTAAATGTATGGGTGGCTGCCTGGGTGTGCATGTATGGTGAAAGGGTGCACACTTAAATGTATGGGCAGGTGGCTGGGTGTGTGTGGCTGTGTGGTGAAAGGGAGAACACTTAAATGTACGGGTGGCTGCCTGGGTGTTATTGTATGGTGAAAGAGTGCACTCTTAAATATATGGATGGCTGGGTGTGTGTGTGTGTATATATGGTGAATGGTGTGCATGCTTGTGTTCAGGGGCACAACAAAACCTACATTTCAGGGAAGCTAACCCTTCAAATGTTGGGAGAGGCGCTAACTTCACGTGTGGTGGGGCAGAGAAAACGTATTTATGTGGCGGCATCTAACTTCTTTACGCATTTTAATGAGACTATTCTAGTGCAGCTTCAATGTTACAAGCAGTTAAATCTCTCCTTTAGGTCTAAAGCACCCACTTATGGACTGCTGTGAGAATGACTGGTCTCCTGTTTCCTCTCTACCCTTCCAATCACTCCCCTGGCAAAAAAGTAATAAACCCACATCGCAATTTCAATTGCTTAAAAAATGTGGTATTTGAATGCAGGTACTAACAGTGAAATGCTGTACATTAGTAATTGCTGGGCCGGGCCCTTGTTAACGGCAAAACCCAGGTGCCGTTTAAACATCTGTGTCCTTTTCTGTCCGGCAACTGCTCTGTGGGTGAGCCAGGTCAAGTCAACATAGCCCACAATTTCAGTGGGGGGAGGGAGTGCTGAAACTCAGTTAGCTCAATGGTGTTGCACCACTACTTGTGTTTAATGCCTTGATTAATTAATTGATTATTGGTAATCATCTTTCACCTATGCCTATTCTTCCTCATTCCAGTACTTGTGTATGAGGCACTATGCCTCATGCACAAGTACTGGGATACGGTAGAGGTACATGAAGGTAATGCCTGACTTAGCTACCTGTAATCTTCATTACTCCTAGTCCCACTCTGCCCCATCCCAGTACTTACCAGTGAGGCAAGGAGCCTCATACGTAAGCACTGGGACAAGGAAGAGGGACATGCAGGTAATTCTGGGCCAATGAGCTGATTTTGGAGGTTGGGGTAGGGGATGGGAGGGAGAAGGGATGTGTGGGGCATGGGGTTGTGCAATAAATCATAATGGTTGCCCATGTCCATGCTATGCAGGCATGATATGTGGCATTAGTGGCTAGAGAGGCATTTTGGTGCAGCCAGTCTAGTCATTCCTCAGTTTGGTATGACTTTTTTTGTAACTGGGCATTTCTGATAGAGCAGTCCTGCTAAGTGTAATTCCTGGCTAGACTGACATTTGGGTTCTGCCACTCTAGCCGTTTCTTACTGCGGCACTGTATATTTTTCTGGGCATCTGTGATAAAATGATATGTTATGATATGATAAGTCATATATAACACACCTGTACACAAGCTTTTTTAGGCACGACAAGACAAGGGAAGGAAAACTGAGGGAGGACAAGACAAATGATCTTAGTAAGCCTTGTGTCATTCAGATCTTGCAAGTGTGAGAACGAGAAGTGCAAGGGGAATGGGAGGGGGGAAGTGCAAGGGAGAGGGGAGGGGAAAACACGGCAGCAATGCTCTGAGTAAGTGCCGCCAGGGCAGCGTGTCTCTGGGTAGTGCAAGGAGAACAAGGGACTGTAGGGTTACAGTTACAGCCCCTAAATGCGTGGTAGGCCTGGAGACAGTGCAAGGGTGACTGATCAAGAAAGAGCCTGGACTCAGTGAGACAGAGGGTAGCCAAGCAACCAGTTGGTACAGCGGACAGGTAGGTCAGCAGGGGAGGCAGAGAGAGAAAGCAGAGGAGAAGAGGAACGTTTTGAGCTGCTTCCAGAGCGTCAGGTGGTCCGGCTCAAGTTTGGGAGGGTCAGGGAGGCCATTTCAGAGGGAGGCACCTGCAGGGGAGAAGGATCTACCCCCCCCCCACTCTCTGCCTGGAGAAGCATCTAACCCTTAGGGCTTGAGAAGGAAGGTATTTTGGCAGATAGCGTTGGATGTAGTGCGTATTCCAGCCCCAGAAAGCCTTGTGGACAATGAAAAGGGTCTTGAACTTGATCCTTGCAGCCACCGAGAGCCAGTGGAGAGATTTCATGGCTGGAGAGATACAGTCCCTGGGCTTGAGGCCAAGGATAAGTCTCGCAGTCCTGTTCTGGATTAGTTGCAGAGGGCGGAGAGTAGAGGAAGGCAGATTGAGAAAGTGGCTGTTGCAGTAGTCCACCCTAGAGAGAACCAGAGCTCTGGAGACAGTGAGCTTCTGGGGGAAAGTGAAAAATGTAAGAGTCCCGTTGAGGAGGTGCAGCTGGTAGTGGGATTTCATGGCTACATCCGAGATGTGAGGAGAGAGAGAGAGTGGAGTTGAAGATGACACCAGGAATGAGCGAGAGAGGAGAGGCTGAGGGGAGCCTGAGGGAAAGCTGAGTGTCATCCGCATAACACTGTAAATTAGAGGACAAGGTAGTGATTAGGTTGGTCAAAGGGGCCAAGTAGTGGTTGAAAAACCAGGGTGAGAGGATAAAGCCCTGGAGAACGCTACATGTAGAGAGAGGTGACGGAGTGAAAGGGACCAAGTTGGACCTGGGAGGGGCGGTCCAAGAGGAAGGAGGTCAGCCACTCCAGGTCCTGATCCATGATGCCCAGGTTCTCACAGAGTCAATTGATCAGGATGGCATGGTTGACCATGTCGAAAGCAGAGGAAAGTTCCAGGATAATGAGGACAGAAGGAATGCTGGAATCAAGGTTAGAGATCAGATCTTCACAGGTGATCAGCAGAGCAGTTTCAGTGCCTCTCTTAAGCCAGACTGATGGTCATGGAGACAAACAACAGATTCAGTTTGGAGTGTAAGCTGGCAGTTGGCCAGCTTTTCCAAGAGTTTGGGAGAGGGGAAAGTTCCGGTGGCAAAAGTATGATTACAGAAATGGATCAAGGGTGTCAATGTGGTCCTTAATGGTTCTGGAGGAGCAGGCGAGCACCTGTTTCGCCGACACTTCCATAGGTGGGACTTGTCTAGAAACCTAGTCAGGTGTTAGAGAGAAAGAGGAGAAAGGAGGAGGAGAGGGAGAGGGAGAGGAAGAGGAGATAGTGGACAGGATGTCCTGAGGTTTAGCAGAGAAGCGAGAGGCCAAAGCTGTACAGAGGACCTGTTGAGGGAACAGGAGAGGTAGAAACCGCAACAGGATTGGCCAGTTCCTTGCAGATTTTAAAGAGTTTGGCTGTGTTGTTAGAGGCCGCAGAGACGCAGGCTTGAATGTGTGCTCTCTTCTTTATGAGTCTTATTGCTTCAAATGGCATTTTGGTGCAACCAGTCTAGGCATGTCTTAATGTGGCCTGGCATGCTTTACTGTAATGTTATTATGTGTCTACACTGGTCTACATTGTGCAGCCAGCTGGTCATGTTTTCATTGTGACATGGCATTTTTAAAAGCATTAACGTTCATGTACACTGTTGGTGACTTGCATGTATTGGATTGCTATTACCCTACACAACAATACCACACACTGTGGCTTTTTAGTCAATTTTTCTCAGAAAGTGTGCTGTATATAGCATTAAAACACATATTTATATCTTTCTCCTAGTGCAGTGTGTGGTATACCCCTTCATCAACACGTTTGTGCGTATTGTGCAAGCGTGGTAATCTAGGCCGGCCCAGCGTGTGGCACGACCCGTGATTTGTTGCCGAGTTGGGGGGGGCCCTCAGCATGGCTTGCAGGGGGGCCCCCAGACCATGTGTTACGCCACTGGTTGGGGAGGGGCGGTAATTGGTGGGCTGCAACGTGTTACTCCCTCTTTTATGTTGTTGGTCGTCCCAGTTTTTCGTTTTGGAAATCTGGTCACCCTAATCCATCAGCAGACAGCAGAAGCAGAAGGCGACTCGAGGGAGGCTGTGGCTGAGGCTGAGGGTGGCAGCCAGACTGCCGACTGAAAGGTAAGAATTATTTTTGCGTGCTGAGTGCCCCACTCTCCCATTGTATCTTCTGCTGAGTGTAGTTGCGCACAAGGGGCAATGTAATGCCACTGCCCGCAGGCTTAGGGTCTATCCTCATATTAAGATATGGATGTAGTGTAACTTACTGAATGGCACGTTTCACTGAAGCACTGGCTAAAAAAGGGAAGAAAAAAAAAACTGAAATCTAAAAAACACTAATCCGAGTCAATACTTCACATAAGTGACTGGACGTTACATTTTCGAACTCTGGACGAGTGTAATTAAGGTTGAGAGTTCAATGAAGCCCCCCGACGATGCCACTGATTGATACAAGGCTGGTGTCACATGAAGAACACTTTAAACAAGACCTACTTTCCACATAGAGAAAAGTAATCAACCACACCCTTCACAAAAGAACCTACAACACAAGTACATGGAATACCCAGACCTTTTACACTTAACACAAACCTAAGCACATGGGAAACATAAGTGTACAGCTGCTGTTATTCGTGGAGACATGTTAACGAGCTTGAAATATGCATAATATCTGCTTATCTTGCTTCAGCATCATTGTGGATACACCACCTCTATCCACAATGGCCAATTCAGTGACACTGATTCGAATCAGGCCACCATTTGCTTGACTGAGGTATCACACCAGGTTAGATTGATCCTCGCATACATTCTTTGTTAAATGAATGGGTGCATTGCCATGTTATCCAATGTAAAATAATAGTTAAAACGTACTTGTAGGTTCATTTTTACTTGTTTGTGGTTTTCACTGATGTGCACATTTTGGCAGTGTTTTCCTGACTTTCGTTTTTTGACATAATTTTATATTGTTTGTCGGGGTTTGGTAGACAATTTCCGTGGCTCTAACTTGCAATCCACACAGCCACGTGTTGTAGTGATGTCCTTGAGTTGTTAGAGTTATTGAAAGAGGTTCCGCAGTCCGCAGAGCACATTTTGAAATGGGGCAGAGGAGAGCCACAGCTGTCAGAAGGGAGTGTCAAAGTCAGCTCCTTGAAGGAGCACACGCCTGTTCATGCCAAGGTCGCAGTGGGGACGGCAGATAGACTCGGATTAGTATTTTGGGTAACACTGCTGAGTGACCATCACTTGCTAGTTCTTCTCTGGTACTTTTACCTCCTTCTTTCCTCTCCTCTCCAGGCTTACCTGCCCTCCTCTCTTCTGGATCCTTCCCATGCCCCCACAGTCTATTTTCTAGAGCCAATAGTAAAATGTACCAACTTGGGCCAGTGAAACTAGGGCATGTGGGTGCAACTGGCCATGAGGGTGTGGTGTCCGTGTATTCCTGAAGTCCGTGTATATCACCAGTCATATCATATGCACTTGCTAAGTGTGTTTCCGAAATGCACATTTTGCAAATTATATGGGAGGAGTGTATTTCCACTGTGTGCATGGTGCAAATCACGGGAGGCGCGCCCCCTGCGTGTATATTTTGCAATTCATGCGTTGGCATCACATAACTGAGTAATGGATGGGCATTAGCATTACACAGTGTCCCAAAGTCTGTTTATTACGCAATGGGAATGATTCATCACAAAACGTTTTTTAATGGGTACAGGCCAAAATTCTTCTTGGCCGTTGAACATAGTATGTATGCAGTGGATGCACTTTACACATTTGGTTACGTTTCCTGTACCAATGACCTACTCAGTGTCCCTACATCTTTCTTTCCACAGTGTGATATCTTTGACCAATCCTTGCACAGTGAGGATTGCATAATTTCACTTTAGTTTCCCTCCCATGCACTTTGCATTGCGTGCCCTGAGGCAGGCCTTTGTGCACATTGTCTGCCTGTTCTTTGCACACTGTCCTGTCACACAAACTTTGCCTGCTGTGTTTCAAATCCAGGGACCTGTCTAATGCACGTGCCCAGTGCCCTGCCTCTGCAGCACATCCACAAAGCCTGGTGGGAATTAATAGGACCCAAGCTACGAGTCAGTTAACACAGAACCAGAGGAAGGTCCGGGGGAAGACAACACCGGACTCATTCATGGCCTGGGGATTGACCCTGGCCCTTTTAAAGTGCCTAGAAATACCCTTCAGTTGGCACCATCTTGGAAGCAGGGGAGGGCAGGTGTTCCTTCTTCCTGTTAATTTCAATCTCCTACTCTTAATAATAGCAGGTTTCCTAACACCCTTTTGGTGCGGGACTGGGTGTCTCGTAGCATGTCTAATGCATAGTGTGTTGGGCACACGCGCTATGCTCGCTCGTTCAGCAAAATATTGGGCCACTTTGACAACATTTTCCAGGGCCTCTTTTGGTTCCCAGTCCGGCCCTGATTGCTGCACCCACACCCCCATGCTCTACTCCTGCCCATACACAAACTGCGATGCCCGTTCACCCGCTGTGTTGCCCACTGCGACATCGATCTCTGATTACAAATACTGATCCATCTTGGCCCCTTTCCGATTACACACCAGGGTTCAAAAGGACCTAAAAACACAGTTTGAAGAGTTGGGCCTCTCTGCAGCTGGACCTCCCTGCAGCGGCCAGAGGGTCCAGATACGGTCCCATGGAGCCATCTATATAATGTTCAATAGCTCCTTCTTAGCTCTCCTGCAGCTGCAGACTGGAGGGCAGAGCAATGCCTTCTTTTTTCACCCTAAATACCCCCCCCACCTTCCTAGATTTCTTTGCGGGAGGGCTTATTATTTTCCTAATTGCATGCAGAATGGACCTGGGACATGCCTCGTGGCGAGATGTGCAGACATTGCCAGGGCGCTTTCTACTCAATGTAGTGCCAGTGAAGGCAGTACTAGGTACTAGTCAATGTTCAGAACCTCCCAAACACCCCCGCCCCGCAGTTTTGCACGGCGCATCGCAGCACATTCAAATTCTCGGGTGCAGTATAGACGTAAACGCGCAGGTATTCTATTCAGTGTAAACGGAGGCGCAAGCGTGCAACCTATTTCTAAGAGGCCCCCATTTCTGACAATGAGGGGTGGAGTTCTGCCCAGGGTCACACAAACACACTGAGGGCGGAGTGCTGCCCAAGGTCACACAAACACACTGAGGGCGGAATTCTGCCCAGGGTCACACAAACACACTCTGGGTGGAGTTCTGCCCAGGGTCACACAAACACACTGAGGGCGAAGTGCTGCCCAGGATCACACAAACACACTGAGGGCAGATTGCTGCCCAGGGTCACACAAACACACTCTGGGTGGAGTTCTGGCCAGGGTCACACAAACACACTGAGGGCGGAGTTCTGCCCAGAGTCACACAAACACACTCTGGGTGGAGTTCTGCCCAGGGTCAGGCAAACACACTGAGGGCGGAGTGCTGCCCAGGATCACACAAACACACTGAGGGCAGAGTGCTGCCCAGGGTCACACAAACACACTCTGGGTGGAGTTCTGCCCAGGGTCACACAAACACACTGAGGGTGGAGTTCTGCCCAGGGTCACACAAACACACTGAGGGTGGAGTGCTTCCCAGGGCCACACAAACACACTGAGGGTGGAGTGCTGCCCAGGGTCACACAAACACACTGAGGGCGGAGTGCTGCCCAGGGTCACCCAAACACACTCTTGGTGGAGTTCTGCCCAGGGTCACACAAACACACTGAGGGCGGAGTGCTGCCCAGGATCACACAAACACACTGAGGGCAGAGTGCTGCCCAGGGTCACACAAACACACTCTGGGTGGAGTTCTGCCCAGGGTCACACAAACACACTGAGGGCGGAGTGCTGCCCAGGGTCACACAAACACACTGATGATGTTCAGGGGTTCTTTCCAGAACAAACTGAATGTGTCCCAATGCACCATGCAAAACTAGAGCTGGTCTTTTGGATGTTCTAAGTGGTACCACAATGAGCAGATTTCATTAAAGTGCATTAACTGTACTCGGGTCAAATGTCACACAAATCAATTTGATAAAGGAAACCAACAATAGACATAGGAGGAAAGCAGTTGGTTAGAACAATTGGCAGAATACTGGCCCCTACCACTAGACACAGTTCTGTGTGGAGATCACCCCCCCACCTGTAAAGTAAAGATATATCACAAGCCCAGTCCATATATTGTTCAATTAGTCTTATTCCCTTCTACAATGTTTCTACCACTGCAATGTACCTGAAATAGCAGAGTTCGGCGACAGATCCTTCTTGAGCAGCTCCCTTTAAAGCAGGAGCCACGGATCGTCGAGATCCCTCAAAGAAAGTGAACTCGGCATTGAGGCAGCAGCGTCAGTCCCGGCAGTGCTTTTTGATGATAGGTCGAAGACGTCCTGCAAGGAAGAGGCGTGCAGGGCACCTCAATGTCGATAGTTCAGGACCGTAAAGAGTTTGAAGAACTGTGGCCCAGCAAGGGCATCGAGTCGTCCGGCATCTCTACGGTCTTTGGGTGGCGAGAAACCCACTGGTGCATGCTCCTCGGTGCGTCGACGGCCTGGCCTTCTCCGGTGGGATAAAGCGGTCGGCTATGAGAACGAGCATGTCCGGGAATCAAAATGTCTTAATCAAGGAATCGTTGCAGCTCCGGTCGTCAATGGCACGGCATCAGGCGGTCCCTGCTTCTGGGCAACACGGCTTCAATGGGCCTCCAGCATTTATATAGCAAACCTGCAAACCCTGGTTGACGACGGTGGACGGAATGTCTGGTGCTTATCTTCATTCTCCTCGGCGGTCCCCATCTCCGGTCGGCAGCCTGTCGAGGGTCTGATATCCAGGGAGCTTCGGCAAAGGTTAGCAATGCTCGATGGTCCCTCGGAGCACGGGAAGAGTGCGCTTAACCAGATCCTCTCTTGGATCAGTCTCGATGTCACGGCAGCTTTCAGATTGCAGTGAAGGTAACAGCAGTCAACCTTCTTCGGGTTCGGCTTCGAAATTCAGCTTCAGTTTCTACTTCAGCTCCTGAGCTAATTCTAGCAGTCAGAGGCCCCCAGATATACCAGTTGATCTCCCATTCATTCTGCTGGGTCACACTCAGGCAACCAATCACTCAGAAGGGCATTCAGCAGTCAGTCAGCCAATCAGGCATACAGTGCATTCAGGCCACCCTCCTCCCTCTCAGACACTCACAACAAGAAATGTGGATTGGGACAAGTTCTCAGCCATTCAACACTACACACTGCATTCATACCAGTTTCGGGCAGGGCTGTCTCAGTCATTGTGTTTCATACTGCAAACCAGACATCCACAACAAGTGCATATTGATCACACACTCCATTCACTCAGGTCGCACAACATACAGTCACTGGGAAGGCTCCAGCCAGTCTGGCCTGGACTTCACTACAATACCATATATGTAACTTCCACCCAACAGCCAGTAGGGGGGAAGGGACAGAGACGGGGCTTCCCAGGTCTTTGGGAAAACAGGGTAACAGGTAACAGGCAATAGAAAGCAAGTAGTTTGGGAGTGGCGCGCATGCCCAGTGCGGGGAGGGGGCACATTTTGGTGTTTCGCCCTGGGCACCAAATGGACTAGAAACTGCCCTACCCCTGACATACCCCCATCATTTCAATTGCCTACAAATGTATGCATAAGAGTGCGGGTGCTAACGACAAAGGCTTTACATTATTAATTGCTGAGCCTTTGTTAAAAGTTCAGCCCCAGCACTGTTTACTGTGTGTCGGGCCCTCTGCTACCACGGCTCTGCACTTCAGCCAGCTCAACTCAACATCGCCATCATGTTAGGGGGGCTAAAGCCACGTCTCCTCAATGGCCGTTGTGCCACCGTCTCACGTTTTAGTTGTACGTATGCATGTGTGTTGTGTGCACACAGGGCATGTCAATGGAGGTGCGAGTGAGTGTGTGCAGGCATAGGTGTGTTGACTGTGTCTGTGAAAGAATGATAAACAATACATTATTTGTTTGTATGTAGTCAGTGGAATGAACTTTGTCAATGTTATGTTCTGTAACTGGGTGAAGATGTCTGGGGGCTGTTAGGGAGAATTCTCAGAAATGTGCGAATTCCTCTCTACCTTAGAGACCCCCAGCTCTTTTGCTTGTCTCTAGGACTTTCTCATTTTTACTTGGAGTTAGTGAGACCCTTTTTTTCCCACTCTCTCATGTATTTCTTTTTTAGACTGTGTCTTTATTAATTTAAAAAAATGTAACATTGTATACAACATTTCACCCCCCCCCTTGTCCCTTACCCCCTCCTCTCCGGAAAAGTTTAGTCCATTCTCTGTCTTTCAGGAATTTGCTGATTCACTTAGCTACTTCAGTTGAAGAGGTCCAGTATCCTTATTTTATGTGGGCACCATTGTTCATTGTAGTCCGACTGGAGGGACCCCAGAGCTATACCCCAGTCTGTTCTGAACTTTTGATGTTCCCCCTGGATAGAGTAAGTTATTCACTCCATGGCTGGGTATGACCATACTCTTCTCATCCAATCCACTGTGAGTGGGAGGCTATTTCCATCCATGCCCCTATCAGTAGAACCATAAAGTTTCTTTTCTGTGTCACGTTCCACTGTTTGCCCCTGTTGTCCCAGAGGCCCCCCAGCCACACTTGTTCCCCTCAGCCTCTGAGAACATTCCCTGCTCTCCCCAGAAAGTACTTGGGCTCGGGCAGTCCCACCAGACATGTTGCCATTGTCCTCGGCCTCCACATACCCTCCAGCATCTATCTGGGGTAGTGCCATACATTGCGTGTAGTCGTTCTGGCGTGTAGGGCCATTGCATCATCATTTCCATCCACATTTCCCTTGTTTGAATGGCTTTAGTGAGCTTCGGTATTCTGCCCCATATAAATTCCCACCTGTCCATGGGGAGTGAGGTTTTAAGTGTTTTCTCCCATCTTTTTATGTATTGCCACTTTACCGTTTCTGCTTGTGCGTTTAGGTATCTATATGTATTGGAGACGAACTTGTGAGTACCTGTGAGTCATTCTGTATGTTTCAAACGGGGTTAGAGCTCTAGTCGCCGCGCTTTGTATGCGCTGCGTACTCAACCAATGGTGTATTTGTTCATATTTGTATTTGTCTATGGGGGACAGACTAAACGATGTCTCGCATTCCGCAAATGATTTGATCTGCTGGTCTTGAAACATATCTCCTACCATTTTATACCCCGCCTCTTCCTGTTTCCGAAATGCCCCCTTTTCCATTCCTGGGGGGAATTCCGGGTTTTTAAATAGTGGCATAAAGGGGGCTGGTTCCTTTGTTAGGGTCCCTTTCAGTGTGGCTTTGTACCATAGACTCATGGTCGATTTCATTATTTCACTTATATAGACATTGGGGTGTTTGTGTTGTTTGCTGATCCATAGGTGTCTGGTGGATGTTGTCGCCACCGCCATATCCTGTGCTTCTCAAATTTTCTCTGCATTTACGGTATCCATTCTTTCAGGACCCATAGCTGTGTGGCTCGTAGTATTTCCTGAAGTGTGGGAGGGCGCACCCCCCCTCTTTTCTATGGGCTGTCAGGACCGCGCTCGATACCCTAAGAGTTTTATTCTGGCATATGTACGCTGACACCATCTTCGTGAGGGACTTAAAGAAGGCTGGGGGAATTCTAATCGGGAGGGCCTGAAACAAATAGATTAGTTTTGGCAGTATAGTCATTTTCACCGCCGTTATTCTACCCCACCAATTCAGTAGGTTCGTTTTGATTTTATCTAGAAGCTGAGGGTAGTTATGAACATATAAATCTTCCCTTTTCCCCGTGAGTGTAATTCCCAGGTAATTAACCCCTTTGGTCGCTATTTTCAGTTGTAGGTCTGTCGCTACTGCTTGGATATTTCCCCTGTTCCCTGCCAGTACCAGGATCTCTGTTTTTTGCCTGTTAATTTTAAGCCCTGATACCTCTATTTCGCGCATGAGATGCAGGAGTGATCTTTCCGGGTCACCTAGCGCCACTAACATATCATCCGCCTATGCTATTACTTTATGGGCCCGTCCCGCCATTTCTATGCCTCCGATCTCTGGTGATTCTCTAATTTTTGTCAGTAGGGGTTCTAGGTATAATGCATTTAGTAGTGGGGATAGCGGGCATCCTTGCTTGGTGCCTCTCTCTATTTGTACTATATCAGATAGCCCCCCCCCCCCGGTCACTGCAAGCCTTATCGTCGGGGAGTTGTAGTTAGCGCGGACCATATCTATGAAAGCTTTGCCCATGCCCATTTACTTCGGTATTAAGAAGAGGAACGACCACTCCACCCGGTCGAACGCTTTCTCTGCGTCTATGGCGACCACGGCTGCGGGGAATTGAGTGACCCAATTTTTTCCACTAAATGTAAGACCCTTCTAACGTTATCATGTGTTTGTCTGTTTGGGACAAACCCTGATTGATCTAAATGGATGAGCTTCAGGAGGAGTTGTGCCAGCCTTGTGGCTAGTATCTTGGAGTATAATTTTGCGGCCAGGTTGATTAGTGCTATCGGGCGGTACACGCTTGGGAGTTGTTCATCCTTCCCCTTTTTGTGGAATACCAATACTTTTGCTTCATTCATGGTTTGGGTGACATTCCCCCTCTCTTTAAATGAGTAGAAGACGTCTGTGAGGATGGGGGCAAGAATATCTTTATATGTCTTATAGAACAGAGCAGTGTGCCCATCTGGGCCTGGGGCTTTATTCTTGGGGAGGTCCTCAATTGCTTTGTTTACCTCTTCTAATGAGATGTCCCTGTCCAGGTGACATTTTTCTTCCTCTGAAATTAATGGGAGGGTAACCTCTTCTAGATGTGCCTTCTGTCGTTCCATCCCCGGACGGTCTGAGGAGCACAGCTCCTGGTAGAAGCGTTTGAATATATAACGTTTTTATCTGTCCCATGTCGTCTTTGAGGGCCTCTATTGTCTGGGACTGCTCCTTCCCTTTCAGTTGTCTAGCTAAGAGTTTGTCGGCCTTGTTAGCTTTCACATAGTACCAATGCTTGGTGTAAAGGAGGTCCCTCTCCGCCTTTTTAGTGTTTCCAGCTGCCCTTGGACGTGTCTTGGGTTTTTTTGGAGTTTCCTAGTTGGTGTTTGTATGACCTTGGCTTGGATCGCCCTAATGTTTGCCTCCAATTCTGCTTCCCATTGACGGATCTGTTTCTCCCTCTGTGATTTATGAGCTATGAGGTGTCCCCTTGTGACCGCCTTCAGGGCCTCCCAGAGAGTTCCTGGTGTCTATGTAGTCTGTAATGTGCTCTCTGAGAGTCTGTCCCATGACCGGATCTCTTGACAATGTCTTCTGGAAGGTGCCAGCCCTATAGCCTTGCATGTTTTTGTGACCAATGGAGGGAGGTCCAGACTGGGGCGTGATCAGAGAGAGTTGTTGTGCCCATCTCAGCCTGCTGTATTTTCCCTAGGAGCCCCACCGTGGCCCAAAGATAATCTATTCTTGAGCCCGTGTTGTGTACGTGCGAGAAATAAGTAAATCCTGTCTGGTTGCCCTGGCTCTATCCACTTGCACCTCAGATAGAGGCAGAGGGTTCAGGAAAGGGGTGGGAACCTTGATTAGTCCTCCGCCTCTATCCACGTGCACCTCAGATAGAGGTGGAGGGTTTGGGAAAGGGGTGGGGTCTTTGATTATTGGCCTGGCTCTGTCCACTTGCACCTCTCAGATAGAGGCGGAGGGTTCAGGAAAGGGGTGGGGCCCTTGATTAGTCCTCCGGCTCTATCCACGTGCACCTCTCAGATAGAGGCGGAGGGTTCAGGAAAGGGGTGGGGACCTTGATTAGTCCTCCGGCTCTATCCACGTGCACCTCAGATAGAGGCTGAGGGTTCAGGAAAGGGGTGGGAACCTTGATTAGTCCTCCGCCTCTATCCACTTGCACCTCAGATAGAGGCGGAGGGTTCAGGAAAGGGGTGGGAACCTTGATTAGTCCTCCGCCTCTATCCACTTGCACCTCAGATAGAGGCGGAGGGTTCAGGAAAGGGGTGGGAACCTTGATTAGTCCTCCGGCTCTATCCACGTGCACCTCAGATAGAGGCGGAGGGTTCAGGAAAGGGGTGGGAACCTTGATTAGTCCTCCGCCTCTATCCACGTGCACCTCAGATAGAGGTGGAGGGTTTGGGAAAGGGGTGGGAACCTTGATTAGTGGCCTGGCTCTATCCACGTGAACCTCTCAGATAGAGGCGGAGGGTTCAGGAAAGGGGTGGGAACCTTGATTAGTCCTCCGGCTCTATCCACGTGCACCTCAGATAGAGGTGGAGGGTTTGGGAAAGGGGTGGGGTCTTTGATTAGTGGCCTGGCTCTATCCATTTGCACCTCTCAGATAGAGGCGGAGGGTTCAGGAAAGGGGTGGGAACCTTGATTAGTCCTCCGGCTCTATCCACTTGCACCTCAGATAGAGGCGTGGGTTCAGGAAAGGGGTGGGAACCTTGATTAGTCCTCCGGCTCTATCCACTTGCACCTCAGATAGAGGCGGAGGGTTCAGGAAAGTGGTGGGAACCTTGATTAGTCCTCCGGCTCTATCCACGTGCACCTCAGATAGAGGCGGAGGGTTCAGGAAAGGGGTGGGAACCTTGATTAGTCCTCCGGCTCTATCCACGTGCACCTCAGATAGAGGTGGAGGGTTTGGGAAAGGGGTGGGGTCTTTGATTAGTGGCCTGGCTCTATCCATTTGCACCTCTCAGATAGAGGCGGAGGGTTCAGGAAAGGGGTGGGAACCTTGATTAGTCCTCCGGCTCTATCCACTTGCACCTCAGATAGAGGCGTGGGTTCAGGAAAGGGGTGGGAACCTTGATTAGTCCTCCGGCTCTATCCACTTGCACCTCAGATAGAGGCGGAGGGTTCAGGAAAGTGGTGGGAACCTTGATTAGTCCTCCGGCTCTATCCACGTGCACCTCAGATAGAGGCGGAGGGTTCAGGAAAGGGGTGGGAACCTTGATTAGTGCCCTGGCTCTATCCACTTGCACCTCTCAGATAGAGGCGGAGGGTTCAGGAAAGGGGTGGGAACCTTGATTAGTCCTCCGGCTCTATCCACGTGCACCTCAGATAGAGGCGGAGGGTTCAGGAAAGGGGTGGGAACCTTGATTAGTCCTCCGGCTCTATCCACTTGCACCTCAGATAGAGGCGGAGGGTTCAGGAAAGGGGTGGGAACCTTGATTAGTCCTCTGGCTCTATCCACGTGCACCTCAGATAGAGGCGGAGGGTTCAGGAAAGGGGTGGGAACCTTGATTAGTCCTCCGGCTCTATCCACTTGCACCTCAGATAGAGGCGGAGGGTACAGGAAAGGGGTGGGAACCTTGATTAGTCCTCCGGCTCTATCCACGTGCACCTCAGATAGAGGCGGAGGGTTCAGGAAAGGGGTGGGGCCCTTGATTAGTCCTCCGGCTCTATCCACTTGCACCTCAGATAGAGGTGGAGGGTTTGGGAAAGGGGTGGGGTCTTTGATTAGTGGCCTGGCTTTATCCACTTGCACCTCAGATAGAGGTGGAGGGTTTGGGAAAGGGGTGGGGTCTTTGATTAGTGCCCTGGCTCTATCCACTTGCACCTCTCAGATAGAGGCGGAGGGTTCAGGAAAGGGGTGGGAACCTTGATTAGTCCTCCGGCTCTATCCACGTGCACCTCAGATAGAGGCGGAGGGTTCAGGAAAGGGGTGGGAACCTTGATTAGTCCTCCGGCTCTATCCACGTGCACCTCAGATAGAGGCGGAGGGTTCAGGAAAGGGGTGGGAACCTTGATTAGTCCTCCGGCTCTATCCACGTGCACCTCAGATAGAGGCGTAGGGTTCAGGAAAGGGGTGGGAACCTTGATTAGTCCTCCGGCTCTATCCACGTGCACCTCAGATAGAGGTGGAGGGTTTGGGAAAGGGGTGGGGTCTTTGATTAGTGCCCTGGCTTTATCCACTTGCACCTCTCAGATAGAGGCGGAGGGTTCAGGAAAGGGGTGGGAACCTTGATTAGTCCTCCGGCTCTATCCACGTGCACCTCAGATAGAGGTGGAGGGTTTGGGAAAGGGGTGGGGTCTTTGATTAGTGCCCTGGCTCTATCCACTTGCACCTCTCAGATAGAGGCGGAGGGTTCAGGAAAGGGGTGGGAACCTTGATTAGTCCTCCGGCTCTATCCACGTGCACCTCAGATAGAGGCGGAGGGTTCAGGAAAGGGGTGGGAACCTTGATTAGTCCTCCGGCTCTATCGACGTGCACCTCAGATAGAGGCGGAGGGTTCAGGAAAGGGGTGGGAACCTTGATTAGTCCTCCGGCTCTATCCACGTGCACCTCAGATAGAGGCGGAGGGTTCAGGAAAGGGGTGGGAACCTTGATTAGTCCTCCGGCTCTATCCACGTGCACCTCAGATAGAGGTGGAGGGTTTGGGAAAGGGGTGGGGTCTTTGATTAGTGCCCTGGCTTTATCCACTTGCACCTCTCAGATAGAGGCGGAGGGTTTGGGAAAGGGCTGGGGGCCTTGATTAGTGCCCTGGCTCTATCCACTTGCACCTCTCAGATAGAGGCGGAGGGTTCAGGAAAGGGCTGGGGGCCTTGATTAGTGCCCTGGCTCTATCCACTTGCACCTCTCAGATAGAGGCGGAGGGTTCAGGAAAGGGCTGGGGTCTTTCATTAGTGCCCTGGCTTTATCCACTTGCACCTCTCAGATAGAGGCGGAGGGTTTGGGAAAGGGCTGGGGGCCTTGATTAGTGCCCTGGCTCTATCCACTTGCACCTCTCAGATAGAGGCGGAGGGCTCAGGAAAGGGCTGGGGGCCTTGATTAGTGCCCTGGCTCTATCCACTTGCACCTCTCAGATAGAGGCGGAGGGTTTGGGAAAGGGGTGGGGTCTTTGATTAGTGCCCTGGCTTTATCCACTTGCACCTCTCAGATAGAGGCGGAGGGTTTGGGAAAGGGCTGGGGGCCTTGATTAGTGCCCTGGCTCTATCCACTTGCACCTCTCAGATAGAGGCGGAGGGTTTGGGAAAGGGGTGGGGTCTTTGATTAGTGGCCTGGCTCTATCCACTTGCACCTCTCAGATAGAGGCGGAGGGTTCAGGAAAGGGGTGGGAACCTTGATTAGTCCTCCGGCTCTATCCACGTGCACCTCAGATAGAGGTGGAGGGTTTGGGAAAGGGGAGGGGCCCTTGATTAGTCCTCTGGCTCTCGGAGAGGATGCTAGAGAGCTGACCAAAATGGCCACTCATCTGAGCTCCCGTGTGGCTCTTGATAAATCCTGGCTAATCGAGACTGATCCGGTGGGTATTAGACCCAAAAACTTGCATGAAATCTGACAAGAGAAGCATAAGACCGTTCACCCCAAAATCACAAAGTTTGGAGAACCAGGAGCAGAGAAACGGCCCATTGGGCAGCCAGACCAGAAACGAAAAGGACGCACTGGCCTGCAAACACTCCGCCGCCGCCCAATACCTCTCAGTGAAAACAAGCCCAGGGATCGAGCAAAGAACTGGAGGCACGTCCGGAGGACTATTCAGAGACACCAGTCAAGACGCATAATACCAGCCCCCCACAAGAAGTCCTCCAACTACACGTCAGTGCTGGGAGGGCGCAAGAACGAGTCCCAGCCCCGCCGCCATAGCACGCACAACAGGGACGCCAGCCGGCACGCCAGACCAGGTTCTGAGGCACCCAGTGTGAAAAATCCTGATAAAGGAAAACAAGCGGGGGGGCCCGGCGGGACATCGGAACCACGGCTGCCGAAAGACACCCACCTGGGCTGCTAGCAAAGCCGTAGACGTCTGCGGAGGGGCCCCGGCCAGCACTCGGCCAGCGAGCGGGCACAAGGGTAAGCTGCTCGCTGGGGCAGAGATGAGCAGCATCTCACCCGACATAACCCAAAACACAGCCCGTTGGGGGAGAGGGCTGAAGAGGCGCTCCACCAGCGCTCCGGAGACCAGGCCAACAGCAGACAAAACGTGACAACGAGAACTCTCCACCCAACAGTATATATCGGCGATGACGGGAGACACCTGCTGCGGGCCACGGCCCTCCTCGCCGACAGCTACTACCAGAGGCTGGAACATCTTCCCCGACATCCATAGCAGATTGAGAGCTGGTCCCAACGGCGAGGCACCGAAAAGGACCATCACAGACCTAAGGTACGGAGGCCCGGGGGGTGCATACCCATTGCTGTGACATATCAAGCTGGGACTAGACTGTGCTGAGAACCCCAGCGACACCCAGAGAGCGAATCCTGGTCCTGACACTCAGCCACACCCCGGTAATAAATACACTGATACTTCTCAGCGGGAGCACAGGGAGTGAGCCCATAATTGCCAATAGCAAGCCCCGTCAACGCCCGACACCAAGCGCTATATCAGCAAGACCAACACGTTGCATAAAGCAAAAACCCCTGGGGTTGTGCACAAGGCAGTTCAATCCATCTAAGACCCAGCGATCATAAGACCCCGCACCCCCCGGCCACACGAACTCGAGCGCAGTGGACAACGGCCTAATACTCCTAAGCATATCCCATCAGTGCGAGAGGCAGAATCACAATCCCAGGACCAGTGCAGAACAGGCGCGCCCCACTGGCCTCTCACCACCACACACATAAGGAGACAAAGCGAACACAACGGATCAACATTGCCTTGCGTCAGCAGCTCAGCCTCTACAGCCAACATCTTCCGATTTCCCCCCTAATTTGCCCGACCACAATATGGGAAAAACAGATAAACTACAACGCAAGCTGAACTTTGAAGCTGGTACTACATCCAAAGTAGGCCGGGGTCTCCATCACAAGAGACACCCCACGAAGATGACCCCCCCTCACCCCCAAGTCCCTAGACATCAGAGAAATTCTCCTTGAACTAAAAGCAGGGATTGGAGGCCTTGACAGCGAAATTGATGGCCTCTCCTCCAAGGTGGATCAACTACATCGGCTGGACAAGCATGCTGACCGTCTAGACAATGTAGAACGAGTATCTGACTTGGACGACAACACAACGTCCCGGGCAACAAGAGTAACAACCTTGGAAACACAAATGAAAGCAGTACACGCAAAGAACAAAGACCTCGAAGGGCGCTCTAGGAGAAACAACGTGAGAAATGTAGGGGTCAGGGAACAACAGCAACAAACAAAAATGGAAGACTATATCAAAACAATGTGTACAGAATTCTTTGGGTTCAGAAGACTGTTCGTCATTGAAAGGGCACACAGGATCCCATCCACGAGACCGATCCCAGGAGCCCCACCCCGCCCAATCATCGCAAAACTACTTAACTATAAAGATCGCGACGCGATTCTGAGACTTGCAAGAGAGAAAGGCGACCTGCACTACGACGGTGATTCAATCCACTTCTACCCAGACTTCTCCCCAACTGTCCAAGCACAAAGAAGATCCTTTATGAGTGTAAAACAAAGACTATGCGATAATCAGATACCCTACTCAATGCTCTTTTCTGCTAGACTTCGAATTCAACACGAAGGGAAAATTAAATTCTTTCAGTTGCCCGAAGAAACCAATGCATATCTGGACCGAGCTGGATGTGGGCCTCCCAACAATAACCCACGGCTACCACAGAGGGATAGAGCACGGAGAAACCCGCCGTAACATGGCACCCGAATCCAACCAAGATGACGAATATCGCAACAGACCCATAGGAATAAACACAAAAAAGAGAAGAGAGCCACAGGACTTGGGAAGCTCCCAATGCCCCTTGCACGGCACAGTTACAGTTCACAGGGTGGGAGCTAATGGGGAGGGCACAGGAGACAAGCAATTTGGGGGTTGCTCGCGAGAAAGGGAGGGGGGAGAACAGGCAAGTTGGGGGACGCCAAGTTTAAGAATGTACAGAA
This sequence comes from Ambystoma mexicanum, assembly GCF_040938575.1. Lineage (NCBI taxonomy): Eukaryota > Metazoa > Chordata > Amphibia > Caudata > Ambystomatidae > Ambystoma > Ambystoma mexicanum. The sequence continues at coordinate 842,725,134 of NC_090938.1, forward strand.
GGTAACACATGCAACGAACCAAAACAAGACATCTTGAGCCCGACCCCCCCACCCCCCCGCTGGAACGCACCAAGCCAAGACCCGGATATCCAACAATCAACCACAAGCCGACAAATATGGAGCCTTGAAAACAGCTCACCCGAAGGCACAGTAGCACTCAAATACCCAGCTTAAGCACTGAGAAAAAAACATACCTGTTCAACTTAACAACATGGAATATTAAAGGCGGCAACCAGTCCACCAAGACCAGGAAGATAACACAGTACCTCCGCCGACACAAAACTGATATAGCCCTTATCCAAGAAACACATTTACACCCTTCCTCCGAAAACATGTGGGCTAAGGAATGGGGCTGCCACAGGTACTTTGCATCTTTCTCCTCATACCCAAGAGGAGTCGCCATCCTAATAAACAAAACGACCAACTTCAAATTAATAAAAACTCGACGGAGAAGAGATTATATTCATAAACTCCTATGGCCCAAACACGGACGGACCCAATCATTTCAACTGGATAATGTCCCATTTAGAATCAAACAAAAAAGTCAAAATCATTTGGGGAGGAGACCTCAACACACCGCTAGATCTGTGCAAGGATAAATCCCACAACACAACAACTCCCCCCTCAAAAGCAAGTCTGCAAATCACCAAGATATGTTAGGCATACGACCTCAAAGACATCTGGAGAAGCAAACACAGGGAATCCCAAGAATATACCTACTACTCCTGGGTCCATAAAACCAGCTTGAGACTAGACTACCTTCTTGTGTCCTCCGACAGCCAATATCAATGGGGAGAATGCCACATCCTTCCCAGGTCGCTATCAGACCATTCAGCAGTTACCCTTGAGTGTATCACGTCTCAAGAAGATCCCAAAAGACCGCACTGGAGATTTAAACCCGGAGCCCTCAGGGACCAAGTGTCCGCTGAGGCACTACGAGTCGAAATCACATCCTTCATAGAAATTAACCAGGGCTCCGTGGCCTCAGCAGGCACGCTATCGAAAACGTTTAGATGCTAAGTCAGAGTAGTCTGCCTAGCAAAAGAAAATGGGATACTCAAACTGGTAAGAAGGGAACTGATTACGAGCGAGACCAGGCTAAAAGATTTGGAACACACGCTTTCTTCCGCTAATGATCTTCGAACTCTAGCAATGCTTAAACAAGAACTAGGGACCTTTCAAACCACGGCAGAAAGGGAAATAAAATGTCTTACAAGACATCATAAGGTCCGACAATACGTTGAGGGACAAAAACCTGGGGCACTCCTAGCAAGACTTATAGCGATGGAGAGGAAACCCACAACGATAGAATCAGTCCTCAACCATACAGGAAACCCCGTCTACACCGAAGAAGAAATATTGGAGACCTTTCGCAAGTTCTACCAAGATCTTTGAGTCGCATTATACTGCCGACCCCATAGAACTAGCACAATTCCTGGACACGATAGAGCTGTACTGGACGAATGCTGAACTTCGAGAATCTCTTAACCAGCTCATCAATAATGAAGACATTTACGAAGTGATTAAGGAGCTACCAAACACAAAAGCACCCAGCCCAGACAGGCTAACGGGTGAATTCTATAAAGCCTATGCAGACCTCCTGGCACCACTACTGCTTCAAGTCTACGAAGAGGCCCTGATTAATGGACAACTACCGCCAACACTCTACATGGCCAACATTATCCTCCTTCTTAAACCGGGCAAACCCAAAGAAGACTGTGCGTCCTATAGACCCATATCATTAATAAATCTAGACAACAAAATGTTTGCTAAAATTCTTACCAAGAGACTATTCCCCCTAATGCCAGCTTTAGTGCTGGCTGATCAAGCAGGTTTCGTGTCAGGCAGGAATATCTCGTTTGGCATCAGAAGAATGTTTGGCTTGATGGAAGCTCTTGACCCAGAAAACCAGGCAGTAGTAGTACTATTAGATGCAGAAAAGGCATTCGACTCAGTTGAATGGCCCTTCATCTATTCAGCCTTAAAACGTATGGGCCTCGGCAAACGCTTTATACACTTGGTTGCTCGACTGTACAAAAAACCCACTTCTTACATAACAATAGGCAACAGATGCTCAACCGAAATAAATTTACGACGAGGAACAAGACAAGGCTGCCCCCTGTCAGCATTACTATTTGCCTTGGTTATGGAACCCCTGGCCTCTGATCTAAGACTCTGCCACCTACATCGCGGACTCTCCCTAGGTACGCACAGGATGATAGTTTCCATTTACGCAGATGATATAGCACTATTTTTGCAAGATCCCGCTTAAAACCTAAACCCAGTGATACACACAATACTGAAATTCGGCAATTTCTCAGGACTAAAAATGAATAGCTCAAAATCGATAATATTCCCACTGACGACAACCACCAAGGAATTCACTAATGACTATGGCTTCAAATGGCAGCACTCAAAAGTGAGATACTTGGGGATCTTTATGTCCAGATCCTGCCGTGATATTATGCAAGATCATTATGAATCTGCATTAGTGACCATTCAAAACAAAGTCAACAGATGGAAAACACTCCCACTCACACTTTGGGGCAGAGTAGCCCTGGTTAAAATGGTCATCCTTCCTTCCAAAACTACTCTCTTCTCAAACATCCCACTAATCCTAACACAGAAGTTCATACACCGTATCAGAAGCGTGATCCATGACCTGGTGTGGGCAGGCAAAATTGCAAGAGTGGCATACACTAAGCTGACACTCTCGGTGGCACAAGGAGGACTAGCTCTCCCAGATATAGAGCACTACTACTGGGCTGCCCAAGCCCAATTCCTCAGCCATTGGTATGCTAGTCATTTTATTAGAACTCATGTCCAGATAGAGAGAGCTCTGGCAACACCTCACCTGCTCCGAGCCGTGATCTTTGGCGAAACACAACCACCCAGAACACAGATGAATATCGTTCACACAATGTATTCAATCTGGAAATAGATGGCAAAGAGCGGAATCCAAAACAGATATTCCCCCCCTCCTTCCGGCGAAATTTATTCCGGGACTACTGCTCACCACAGAAAAGATTTTCCTCCAATGGACAGAAAAACTACAATAAAATCCCTTGGAGATCTGTTCCCAAAAGGCACATTTTTGTCACCCCAACAAGCTCGGGAAAGGGGAAGCAACAATGCACTAGACACATTAATCTATTTCAGACTATGACATACCCTCTGAGCTAAAATCCCCCACGTTCCCAGACCAGCCCGCTACCTGGCCACTACTACACGCAACAATACAAGCTCAAGGAGAAGGGTGCCTGGTCGCAAACATTTACAAGTCCCTCTCGATCCGAGACTCCACCAAACTCAGGACCTAGGAGAAAATGGGAAAGAGCTCTGAATACCACGATAACTGATAAAGACTGGAATTATATTCTCTGTCTCACAAAAAAAGTGGCAATTAACACCAGATACAGGCAGATCCATTTCAATTTCCTCCACCAGGTGTACCACACACCGGCAAAGCTTCATGCACAGAAACCATCTGAATCCACCGCATGCAACCGGTGCGGCGAACCAGAAGCAGACTTTGTGCATCTGGTGTGGTTATGCCCCACAATTGCCAAATTCTGGAATGCAGTCCTAGAGAAAACGTCAGCAATTATCGGAACACAACTAGAGGCGGACCCACTAATGACACTGCTAGGGCTCACCTACCAGACACAGTCCGCCGACTGATAAATCTACTTCTCGTCCTGGCCAGCCGCAGAAGAATTGCATGTAATTGTGAAAGGCCCGGCCTCCAAGCTGGCAACGCTGGCTACAAGACATCACGTACTGCCAAGACGTGGAAACCAGCTTTATTAAAACGTTGCCATTACATGCACGTCCGCCAGATATATGGGGCCCATACATAGACTATTTGCTGTCATCTAACTGGGACTCACAAGCCTCGTCTCCAGATCATAGCCAACAACAACCAATCCAAAACACAACCTGACTTCTCGAGCTCATGTAATGTAACCCGTTATTACTGGCTCCAACGCACACCAGATCTGAAGGGTTGAAAAGGATGTAAAAAAGAAAGGGGGAGGGGGGAGAGATGAGGGGTTTGTTACACTTGTGATTGCCGGTGCATGGCCCTTGTATTTAATTGTCATGGAAAATCAATAAAGAAAGTTTAAAAAAAAAAAAGTCCTCTGGCTCTATCCACTTGCACCTCAGATAGAGGTGGAGGGCTCAGGAAAGGGGCGGGGACCTTGATTAGTGCCCTGGCTCTATCCACTTGCACCTCAGATAGAGGTGGGGGGGTTTGGGAAAGGGGTGGTGTCCTTGATTAGTGCCCTGGCTCTATCCACCTGCACCTCAGGTAGAGGTGGAGGGCTCAGGAAAGGGGTGGTGTCCTTGATTAGTGCCCTGGCTCTATCCACTTGCATCTCAGATAGAGGTGGAGGGCACAGGAAAGGGGCGGGGACCTTGATTGGTGCCCTGGCTCTATCCACTTGCACCTCAGATAGAGGTGGAGGGTTCAGGAAAGGGGCGGGGACCTTGATTAGTGCCCTGGCTCTATCCACTTGCACCTCAGATAGAGGTGGAGGGTTCAGGAAAGGGATGGGGGCCTTGATTAGTGCCCTGGCTCTATCCACTTGCACCTCAGATAGAGGTGGGGGGGTTTGGGAAAGGGGTGGTGTCCTTGATTAGTGGCCTGGCTCTATCCACGTGCACCTCTCAGGTAGAGGTGGAGGGCTCAGGAAAGGGGCGGGGACCTTGATTAGTGCCCTGGCTCTATCCACTTGCACCTCAGATAGAGGTGGAGGGTTCAGGAAAGGGGCGGGGACCTTGATTAGTGCCCTGGCTCTATCCACTTGCACCTCAGATAGAGGTGGAGGGCTCAGGAAAGGGGTGGGGACCTTGATTAGTGCCCTGGCTCTATCCACTTGCACCTCAGGTAGAGGTGGAAGGTTCAGGAAAGGGGCGGGGACCTTGATTAGTGCCCTGGCTCTATCCACGTGCACCTCAGATAGAGGTGGAGGGCTCAGGAAAGGGCCGGGGACCTTGATTAGTGCCCTGGCTCTATCCACTTGCACCTCAGATAGAGGTGGAAGGTTCAGGAAAGTGGTGAGGCCTTTGATTAGTGCCCTGGTTCTATCCACTTGCACCTCAGATAGAGGTGGAGGGCTCAGGAAAGGGGCGGGGACCTTGATTAGTGCCCTGGCTCTATCCACTTGCATCTCAGATAGAGGTGGAGGGCTCAGGAAAGGGGTGGGGCCTTTGATTAGTGCCCTGGCTCTATCCACTTGCATCTCAGAGGTGGAGGGTTCAGGAAAGGGGTGGGGACCTTGATTAGTGCCCTGGCTCTATCCACTTGCATCTCAGATAGAGGTGGAGGGCTCAGGAAAGGGGTGGGGCCTTTGATTAGTGCCCTGGCTCTATCCACTTGCATCTCAGAGGTGGAGGGTTCAGGAAAGGGGTGGGGACCTTGATTAGTGCCCTGGCTCTATCCACTTGCATCTCAGATAGAGGTGGAGGGCTCAGGAAAGGGGTGGTGTCCTTGATTAGTGCCCTGGCTCTATCCACTTGCATCTCAGATAGAGGTGGAGGGTTCAGGAAAGTGGTGGGGCCCTTGATTAGTGCCCTGGCTCTATCCACTTGCACCTCAGATAGAGGTGGAGGGTTCAGGAAAGTGTCGGGGACCTTGATTAGTGCCCTGGCTCTATCCACTTGCACCTCAGATAGAGGTGGAAGGTTCAGGAAATGGGTGGGGACCTTGATTAGTGCCCTGGCTCTATCCACTTGCACGTCAGATAGAGGTGGGGGGGGTTTGGGAAAGGGGTGGTGCCCTTGATTAGTGCCCTGGCTCTATCCACTTGCATCTCAGATAGAGGTGGAGGGCTCAGGAAAGGGGTGGGGACCTTGATTAGTGCCCTGGCTCTATCCACTTGCATCTCAGATAGAGGCGGAGGGTTCAGGAAAGGGGTGGGGGCCTTGATTAGTGCCCTGGCTCTATCCACTTGCACCTCAGGTAGAGGTGGAGGGTTCAGGAAATGGGTGGGGACCTTGATTAGTGCCCTGGCTCTATCCACTTGCACCTCAGGTGGAGGGTTCAGGAAAGGGGTGGGGCCTTTGATTAGTGCCCTGGCTCTATCCACTTGCACCTCATATAGAGGTGGGGGGGGGTTTGGGAAAGGGGTGGTGTCCTTGATTAGTGCCCTGGCTCTATCCACTTGCATCTCAGGTAGAGGTGGAGGGTTCAGGAAAGGGGTGGGACCTTGATTAGTGCCCTGGCTCTATCCACCTGCACCTCAGATAGAGGTGGAGGGATCAGGAAAGGGGTGGGGCCCTTGATTAGTGCCCTGGCTCTATCCACTTGCATCTCAGATAGAGGTGGAGGGCTCAGGAAAGGGCCGGGGACCTTGATTAGTGCCCTGGCTCTATCCACTTGCATCTCAGATAGAGGCGGAGGGCACAGGAAAGGGGTGGGGCCTTTGATTAGTGCCCTGGCTCTATCCACTTGCACCTCATATAGAGGTGGGGGATTTGGGAAAGGGGTGGGGACCTTGATTGGTACCCTGCCTCTATCCACTTGCATCTCAGATAGAGGTGGGGCTCAGGAAAGGGCTGGGGGCGTTGATTAGTGCCCTGGCTCTATCCACTTGCATCTCAGATAGAGGTGGAGGGCTCGGGAAAGGGGTGGGGGCCTTGATTAGTGCCCTGGCTCTATCCACTTGCACCTCAGGTGGAGGGTTCAGGAAAGGGGTGGGGACCTTGATTAGTGCCCTGGCTCTATCCACTTGCACCTCAGGTAGAGGTGGAATGTTCAGGAAAGGGGTGGGGCCCTTGATTAGTGCCCTGCCTCTATCCACTTGCACCTCAGGTGGAGGGTTCAGGAAAGGGGTGGGGCCCTTGATTAGTACCCTGCCTCTATCCACTTGCACCTCAGGTAGAGGTGGAAGGTTCAGGAAAGTGGTGAGGCCCTTGATTAGTGACCTGGCTCTATCCACTTGCACCTCAGATAGAAGCGGAGGGCTCAGGAAAGGGGTGGGGACCTTGATTAGTGCCCTGGCTCTATCCACTTGCACCTCAGATAGAGGTGGAAGGTTCAGGAAAGTGGTGAGGCCCTTGATTAGTGCCCTGGCTCTATCCACTTGCACCTCAGATAGAAGCGGAGGGCTCAGGAAAGGGGTGGGGACCTTGATTAGTGCCCTGCCTCTATCCACTTGCACCTCAGGTAGAGGTGGAAGGTTCAGGAAAGTGGTGAGGCCCTTGATTAGTGCCTTGGCTCTATCCACTTGCACCTCAGATAGAAGCGGAGGGCTCAGGAAAGGGGTGGGGACCTTGATTAGTGCCCTGCCTCTATCCACTTGCACCTCAGGTAGAGGTGGAAGGTTCAGGAAAGTGGTGAGGCCCTTGATTAGTGCCCTGGCTCTATCCACTTGCACCTCAGATAGAAGCGGAGGGTTCAGGAAAGGGGTGGGGCCCTCGATTAGTACCCTGACTCTATCCACTTGCACCTCAGGTAGAGGTGGAAGGTTCAGGAAAGTGGTGAGGCCCTTGATTAGTGCCCTGGCTCTATCCACTTGCACCTCAGATAGAAGCGGAGGGTTCAGGAAAGGGGTGGCCCTTGATTAGTGCCCTGGCTCTATCCACTTGCATCTCAGATAGAGGCGGAGGGTTCAGGAAAGGTGTGGCCCTTGATTAGTGCCCTGGCTCTATCCACTTGCATCTCAGATAGAGGTGGAGGGCTCAGGAAAGGGGCAGGGACCTTGATTAGTGCCCTGGCTCTATCCACTTGCACCTCAGATAGAGGTGGAGGGCTCAGTAAAGGGGCGGGGCCTTGATTAGTGCCCTGGCTCTATCCACTTGCACCTCAGATAGAAGCGGAGGGCTCAGGAAAGGGGTGGGGCCCTTGATTAGTGCCCTGGCTCTATCCACTTGCATCTCAGATAGAGGTGGAAGACTCAGGAAAGGGGTGGGGACCTTGATTAGTGCCCTGGCTCTATCCACTTGCACCTCAGATAGAAGCGGAGGGTTCAGGAAAGGGGTGGGGACCTTGATTAGTGCCCTGGCTCTATCCACTTGCATCTCAGATAGAGGTGGAAGGCTCAGGAAAGGGGTGGGGACCTTGATTAGTGCCCTGGCTCTATCCACTTGCATCTCAGATAGAGGTGGAAGGCTCAGGAAAGGGGTGGGGCCCTTGATTAGTGCCCTGGCTCTATCCACTTGCATCTCAGATAGAGGTGGAAGGCTCAGGAAATGGGTGGGGCCCTTGATTAGTGCCCTGGCTCTATCCACTTGCATCTCAGATAGAGGTGGAGGGCTCAGGAAAGGGGCGGGGACCTTGATTAGTGCCCTGGCTCTATCCACTTGCACCTCAGATAGAAGCGGAGGGTTCAGGAAAGGGGCGGGGACCTTGATTAGTGCCCTGGCTCTATCCACTTGCATCTCAGATAGAGGTGGAAGGCTCAAGAAAGGGGCGGGGACCTTGATTAGTGCCCTGGCTCTATCCACTTGCATCTCAGATAGAGGTGGAAGGCTCAGGAAAGGGGTGGGGACCTTGATTATTGCCCTGGCTCTATCCACTTGCACCTCAGATAGAAGCGGAGGGTTCAGGAAAGGGGTGGGGACCTTGATTAGTGCCCTGGCTCTATCCACTTGCATCTCAGATAGAGGCGGAGGGCTCAGGAAAGGGGCGGGGACCTTGATTAGTGCCCTGGCTCTATCCACTTGCACCTCAGATAGAGGTGGAGGGTTCAGGAAAGGGGCGGGGACCTTGATTAGCGCCCTGGCTCTCTCCACTTGCATCTCAGATAGAGGTGGAGAGCTCAGGAAAGGGCTGGGGGCCTTGATTAGTGCCCTGGCTCTATCCACTTGCATCTCAGATAGAGGTGGAGGGCTCAGGAAAGGGGTGGGGACCTTGATTAGTGCCCTGGCTCTATCCACTTGCACCTCAGATAGAGGTGGAGGGCTCAGGAAAGGGGTGGGGCCCTTGATTAGTGCACTGGCTCTATCCACTTGCATCTCAGATAGAGGTGGAAGGCTCAGGAAAGGGGTGTGGACCTTGATTAGTGCCCTGGCTCTATCCACTTGCATCTCAGATAGAGGCGGAGGGTTCAGGAAAAGGGTGGCCCTTGATTAGTGCCCTGGCTCTATCCACTTGCATCTCAGATAGAGGCGGAGGGTTCAGGAAAGGGGTGGCCCTTGATTAGTGCCCTGGCTCTATCCACCTGCACCTCAGATAGAGGTGGAGGGATCAGGAAAGGGGTGGGGCCCTTGATTAGTGCCCTGGCTCTATCCACTTGCACCTCAGATAGAAGTGGAGGGCTCAGGAAAGGGGTGGGGCCCTTGATTAGTGCCCTGGCTCTATCCACTTGCATCTCAGATAGAGGTGGAAGGCTCAGGAAAGGGGTGGGGACCTTGATTAGTGCCCTGGCTCTATCCACTTGCACCTCAGATAGAAACGGAGGGTTCAGGAAAGGGGTGGGGACCTTGATTAGTGCCCTGGCTCTATCCACTTGCATCTCAGATAGAGGTGGAAGGCTCAGGAAAGGGGTGGGGGCCTTGATTAGTGCCCTGGCTCTATCCACTTGCACCTCAGATAGAAACGGAGGGTTCAGGAAAGGGGTCGGGACCTTGATTAGTGCCCTGGCTCTATCCACTTGCACCTCAGATAGAGGTGGAGGGCTCAGGAAAGGGGTGGGGACCTTGATTAGTGCCCTGGCTCTATCCACTTGCACCTCAGGTAGAGGTGGAAGGTTCAGGAAAGGGGCGGGGACCTTGATTAGTGCCCTGGCTCTATCCACGTGCACCTCAGATAGAGGTGGAGGGCTCAGGAAAGGGCCGGGGACCTTGATTAGTGCCCTGGCTCTATCCACTTGCACCTCAGATAGAGGTGGAAGGTTCAGGAAAGTGGTGAGGCCTTTGATTAGTGCCCTGGTTCTATCCACTTGCACCTCAGATAGAGGTGGAGGGCTCAGGAAAGGGGCGGGGACCTTGATTAGTGCCCTGGCTCTATCCACTTGCATCTCAGATAGAGGTGGAGGGCTCAGGAAAGGGGTGGGGCCTTTGATTAGTGCCCTGGCTCTATCCACTTGCATCTCAGAGGTGGAGGGTTCAGGAAAGGGGTGGGGACCTTGATTAGTGCCCTGGCTCTATCCACTTGCATCTCAGATAGAGGTGGAGGGCTCAGGAAAGGGGTGGGGCCTTTGATTAGTGCCCTGGCTCTATCCACTTGCATCTCAGAGGTGGAGGGTTCAGGAAAGGGGTGGGGACCTTGATTAGTGCCCTGGCTCTATCCACTTGCATCTCAGATAGAGGTGGAGGGCTCAGGAAAGGGGTGGTGTCCTTGATTAGTGCCCTGGCTCTATCCACTTGCATCTCAGATAGAGGTGGAGGGTTCAGGAAAGTGGTGGGGCCCTTGATTAGTGCCCTGGCTCTATCCACTTGCACCTCAGATAGAGGTGGAGGGTTCAGGAAAGTGTCGGGGACCTTGATTAGTGCCCTGGCTCTATCCACTTGCACCTCAGATAGAGGTGGAAGGTTCAGGAAATGGGTGGGGACCTTGATTAGTGCCCTGGCTCTATCCACTTGCACGTCAGATAGAGGTGGGGGGGGTTTGGGAAAGGGGTGGTGCCCTTGATTAGTGCCCTGGCTCTATCCACTTGCATCTCAGATAGAGGTGGAGGGCTCAGGAAAGGGGTGGGGACCTTGATTAGTGCCCTGGCTCTATCCACTTGCATCTCAGATAGAGGCGGAGGGTTCAGGAAAGGGGTGGGGGCCTTGATTAGTGCCCTGGCTCTATCCACTTGCACCTCAGGTAGAGGTGGAGGGTTCAGGAAATGGGTGGGGACCTTGATTAGTGCCCTGGCTCTATCCACTTGCACCTCAGGTGGAGGGTTCAGGAAAGGGGTGGGGCCTTTGATTAGTGCCCTGGCTCTATCCACTTGCACCTCATATAGAGGTGGGGGGGGGGTTTGGGAAAGGGGTGGTGTCCTTGATTAGTGCCCTGGCTCTATCCACTTGCATCTCAGGTAGAGGTGGAGGGTTCAGGAAAGGGGTGGGACCTTGATTAGTGCCCTGGCTCTATCCACCTGCACCTCAGATAGAGGTGGAGGGATCAGGAAAGGGGTGGGGCCCTTGATTAGTGCCCTGGCTCTATCCACTTGCATCTCAGATAGAGGTGGAGGGCTCAGGAAAGGGCCGGGGACCTTGATTAGTGCCCTGGCTCTATCCACTTGCATCTCAGATAGAGGCGGAGGGCACAGGAAAGGGGTGGGGCCTTTGATTAGTGCCCTGGCTCTATCCACTTGCACCTCATATAGAGGTGGGGGATTTGGGAAAGGGGTGGGGACCTTGATTGGTACCCTGCCTCTATCCACTTGCATCTCAGATAGAGGTGGGGCTCAGGAAAGGGCTGGGGGCGTTGATTAGTGCCCTGGCTCTATCCACTTGCATCTCAGATAGAGGTGGAGGGCTCGGGAAAGGGGTGGGGGCCTTGATTAGTGCCCTGGCTCTATCCACTTGCACCTCAGGTGGAGGGTTCAGGAAAGGGGTGGGGACCTTGATTAGTGCCCTGGCTCTATCCACTTGCACCTCAGGTAGAGGTGGAATGTTCAGGAAAGGGGTGGGGCCCTTGATTAGTGCCCTGCCTCTATCCACTTGCACCTCAGGTGGAGGGTTCAGGAAAGGGGTGGGGCCCTTGATTAGTACCCTGCCTCTATCCACTTGCACCTCAGGTAGAGGTGGAAGGTTCAGGAAAGTGGTGAGGCCCTTGATTAGTGACCTGGCTCTATCCACTTGCACCTCAGATAGAAGCGGAGGGCTCAGGAAAGGGGTGGGGACCTTGATTAGTGCCCTGGCTCTATCCACTTGCACCTCAGATAGAGGTGGAAGGTTCAGGAAAGTGGTGAGGCCCTTGATTAGTGCCCTGGCTCTATCCACTTGCACCTCAGATAGAAGCGGAGGGCTCAGGAAAGGGGTGGGGACCTTGATTAGTGCCCTGCCTCTATCCACTTGCACCTCAGGTAGAGGTGGAAGGTTCAGGAAAGTGGTGAGGCCCTTGATTAGTGCCTTGGCTCTATCCACTTGCACCTCAGATAGAAGCGGAGGGCTCAGGAAAGGGGTGGGGACCTTGATTAGTGCCCTGCCTCTATCCACTTGCACCTCAGGTAGAGGTGGAAGGTTCAGGAAAGTGGTGAGGCCCTTGATTAGTGCCCTGGCTCTATCCACTTGCACCTCAGATAGAAGCGGAGGGTTCAGGAAAGGGGTGGGGCCCTCGATTAGTACCCTGACTCTATCCACTTGCACCTCAGGTAGAGGTGGAAGGTTCAGGAAAGTGGTGAGGCCCTTGATTAGTGCCCTGGCTCTATCCACTTGCACCTCAGATAGAAGCGGAGGGTTCAGGAAAGGGGTGGCCCTTGATTAGTGCCCTGGCTCTATCCACTTGCATCTCAGATAGAGGCGGAGGGTTCAGGAAAGGTGTGGCCCTTGATTAGTGCCCTGGCTCTATCCACTTGCATCTCAGATAGAGGTGGAGGGCTCAGGAAAGGGGCAGGGACCTTGATTAGTGCCCTGGCTCTATCCACTTGCACCTCAGATAGAGGTGGAGGGCTCAGTAAAGGGGCGGGGCCTTGATTAGTGCCCTGGCTCTATCCACTTGCACCTCAGATAGAAGCGGAGGGCTCAGGAAAGGGGTGGGGCCCTTGATTAGTGCCCTGGCTCTATCCACTTGCATCTCAGATAGAGGTGGAAGACTCAGGAAAGGGGTGGGGACCTTGATTAGTGCCCTGGCTCTATCCACTTGCACCTCAGATAGAAGCGGAGGGTTCAGGAAAGGGGTGGGGACCTTGATTAGTGCCCTGGCTCTATCCACTTGCATCTCAGATAGAGGTGGAAGGCTCAGGAAAGGGGTGGGGACCTTGATTAGTGCCCTGGCTCTATCCACTTGCATCTCAGATAGAGGTGGAAGGCTCAGGAAAGGGGTGGGGCCCTTGATTAGTGCCCTGGCTCTATCCACTTGCATCTCAGATAGAGGTGGAAGGCTCAGGAAAGGGGTGGGGCCCTTGATTAGTGCCCTGGCTCTATCCACTTGCATCTCAGATAGAGGTGGAGGGCTCAGGAAAGGGGCGGGGACCTTGATTAGTGCCCTGGCTCTATCCACTTGCACCTCAGATAGAAGCGGAGGGTTCAGGAAAGGGGCGGGGACCTTGATTAGTGCCCTGGCTCTATCCACTTGCATCTCAGATAGAGGTGGAAGGCTCAAGAAAGGGGCGGGGACCTTGATTAGTGCCCTGGCTCTATCCACTTGCATCTCAGATAGAGGTGGAAGGCTCAGGAAAGGGGTGGGGACCTTGATTATTGCCCTGGCTCTATCCACTTGCACCTCAGATAGAAGCGGAGGGTTCAGGAAAGGGGTGGGGACCTTGATTAGTGCCCTGGCTCTATCCACTTGCATCTCAGATAGAGGCGGAGGGCTCAGGAAAGGGGCGGGGACCTTGATTAGTGCCCTGGCTCTATCCACTTGCACCTCAGATAGAGGTGGAGGGTTCAGGAAAGGGGCGGGGACCTTGATTAGCGCCCTGGCTCTCTCCACTTGCATCTCAGATAGAGGTGGAGAGCTCAGGAAAGGGCTGGGGGCCTTGATTAGTGCCCTGGCTCTATCCACTTGCATCTCAGATAGAGGTGGAGGGCTCAGGAAAGGGGTGGGGACCTTGATTAGTGCCCTGGCTCTATCCACTTGCACCTCAGATAGAGGTGGAGGGCTCAGGAAAGGGGTGGGGCCCTTGATTAGTGCACTGGCTCTATCCACTTGCATCTCAGATAGAGGTGGAAGGCTCAGGAAAGGGGTGTGGACCTTGATTAGTGCCCTGGCTCTATCCACTTGCATCTCAGATAGAGGCGGAGGGTTCAGGAAAGGGGTGGCCCTTGATTAGTGCCCTGGCTCTATCCACTTGCATCTCAGATAGAGGCGGAGGGTTCAGGAAAGGGGTGGCCCTTGATTAGTGCCCTGGCTCTATCCACCTGCACCTCAGATAGAGGTGGAGGGATCAGGAAAGGGGTGGGGCCCTTGATTAGTGCCCTGGCTCTATCCACTTGCACCTCAGATAGAAGTGGAGGGCTCAGGAAAGGGGTGGGGCCCTTGATTAGTGCCCTGGCTCTATCCACTTGCATCTCAGATAGAGGTGGAAGGCTCAGGAAAGGGGTGGGGACCTTGATTAGTGCCCTGGCTCTATCCACTTGCACCTCAGATAGAAACGGAGGGTTCAGGAAAGGGGTGGGGACCTTGATTAGTGCCCTGGCTCTATCCACTTGCATCTCAGATAGAGGTGGAAGGCTCAGGAAAGGGGTGGGGGCCTTGATTAGTGCCCTGGCTCTATCCACTTGCACCTCAGATAGAAACGGAGGGTTCAGGAAAGGGGTCGGGACCTTGATTAGTGCCCTGGCTCTATCCACTTGCACCTCAGATAGAGGTGGAGGGCTCAGGAAAGGGGTGGGGCCCTTGATTAGTGCCCTGGCTCTATCCACTTGCACCTCAGATAGAGGTGGAGGGCTCAGGAAAGGGGTGGGGACCTTGATTAGTGCCCTGGCTCTATCCACTTGCACCTCAGATAGAGGTGGAGGGCTCAGGAAAGGGGTGGGGACCTTGATTAGTGCACTGGCTCTATCCACTTGCATCTCAGATAGAGGTGGGGGGGGTTGGGAAAGGGGTGGTGTCCTTGATTAGTGCCCTGGCTCTATCCACTTGCATCTCAGATAGAGGTGGAGGGTTCAGGAAAGGGGTGGGGACCTTGATTAGTGCCCTGGTTCTATCCACCTGCACCTCAGATAGAGGTGGAGGGTTCAGGAAATGGGTGGGGACCTTGATTAGTGCCCTGGCTCTATCCACCTGCACCTCAGATAGAGGTGGAGGGTTCAGGAAAGGGGTGGGGACCTTGAATAGTGCCCTGGCTCTATCCACTTGCATCTCAGATAGAGGTGGAGGGATCAGGAAAGGGGTGGGGGCCTTGATTAGTGCCCTGGCTCTATCCACTTGCACCTCAGATAGAGGTGGAGGGTTCAGGAAAGGGGTGGGGCCCTTGATTAGTGCACTGGCTCTATCCACTTGCACCTCAGATAGAGGTGGGGGCTCATGAAAGGGCTGGGGGCGTTGATTAGTGCCCTGGCTCTATCCACTTGCATCTCAGATAGAGGTGGAGGGTTCAGGAAAGGGCTGGGGGCGTTGATTAGTGCCCTGGCTCTATCCACTTGCACCTGAGATAGAGGTGGAGGGCTCAGGAAAGGGATGGGGGCCTTGATTAGTACCCTGGCTCTATCCACTTGCATCTCAGATAGAGGTGGAGGGCTCAGGAAAGGGGGGGGGCCTTGATTAGTGCACTGGCTCTATCCACTTGCATCTCAGATAGAGGTGGAAGGCTCAGGAAAGGGCTGGGGACCTTGATTAGTGCCCTGGCTCTATCCACTTGCATCTCAGATAGAGGTGGAAGGCTCAGGAAAGGGGCGGGGACCTTGATTAGCGCCCTGGCTCTATCCACTTGCACCTGAGATAGAGGTGGAGGGCTCAGGAAAGGGATGGGGGCCTTGATTAGTGCCCTGGCTCTATCCACTTGCATCTCAGATAGATAGAGGTGGAGGGCTCAGGAAAGGGGTGGGGACCTTGATTAGTGCACTGGCTCTATCCACCTGCACCTCAGATAGAGGTGGAAGGCTCCGGAAAGGGGTGGGGACCTTGATTAGTGCCCTGGCTCTATCCACTTGCATCTCAGATAGAGGTGGAAGGCTCAGGAAAGGGGCGGGGACCTTGATTAGCGCCCTGGCTCTATCCACTTGCACCTGAGATAGAGGTGGAGGGCTCAGGAAAGGGGTGGGGACCTTGATTAGCGCCCTGGCTCTATCCACTTGCACCTCAGATAGAAGCGGAGGGTTCAGGAAAGGGGTGGGGACCTTGATTAGTGCCCTGGCTCTATCCACTTGCATCTCAGATAGAGGTGGAAGGCTCAGGAAAGGGGTGGGGACCTTGATTAGTGCCCTGGCTCTATCCACTTGCACCTCAGATAGAGGTGGAGGGCTCAGGAAAGGGGTGGGGCCCTTGATTAGTGCACTGGCTCTATCCACTTGCATCTCAGATAGAGGTGGAAGGCTCAGGAAAGGGGTGGGGACCTTGATTAGTGCCCTGGCTCTATCCACTTGCATCTCAGATAGAGGTGGAAGGCTCAGGAAATGGGTGGGGGCCTTGATTAGTGCCCTGGCTCTATCCACTTGCACCCCAGATAGAGGTGGAAGGCTCAGGAAAGGGGTGGGGCCCTTGATTAGTGCCCTGGCTCTATCCACTTGCATCTCAGATAGAGGTGGAAGGCTCAGGAAAGGGGTGGGGACCTTGATTAGTGCCCTGGCTCTATCCACTTGCACCTCAGATAGAAGCGGAGGGTTCAGGAAAGGGGTGGGGACCTTGATTAGTGCCCTGGCTCTATCCACTTGCATCTCAGATAGAGGTGGAGGGCTCAGGAAAGGGATGGGGGCCTTGATTAGTGCCCTGGCTCTATCCACTTGCATCTCAGATAGAGGTGGAAGGCTCAGGAAAGGGGTGGGGACCTTGATTAGTGCCCTGGCTCTATCCATTTGCACCTCAGATAGAAGCGGAGGGTTCAGGAAAGGGCTGGGGGCCTTGATTAGTGCCCTGGCTCTATCCACTTGCACCCCAGATAGAGGCGGAGGGCTCAGGAAAGGGCTGGGGGCCTTGATTAGTGCCCTGGCTCTATCCACTTGCACCTCAGATAGAGGTGGAAGGCTCAGGAAAGGGCTGTGGGCCTTGATTAGTGCCCTGGCTCTATCCACTTGCATCTCAGATAGAGGTGGAGGGCTCAGGAAAGGGGCCGGGGCCTTGATTAGTGCCCTGGCTCTATCCACTTGCATCTCAGATAGAGGTGGAGGGCTCAGGAAAGGGCTGGGGGCGTTGATTAGTGCCCTGGCTCTATCCACTTGCATCTCAGATAGAGGTGGAAGGCTCAGGAAAGGGGTGGGGACCTTGATTAGTGCCCTGGCTCTATGCACTTGCATCTCAGATAGAGGTGGAGGGTTCAGGAAAGGGGTGGGGACCTTGATTAGTGTCCTGGCTCTATCCACTTGCATCTCAGATAGAGGTGGAAGGTTCAGGAAAGGGGTGGGGACCTTGATTAGTGCCTTGGCTCTATCCACTTGCACCTGAGATAGAGGCGGAGGGCTCAGGAAAGGGGTGGGGACCTTGATTAGTGCCCTGGCTCTATCCACTTGCATCTCAGATAGAGGTGGAAGGCTCAGGAAAGGGGTGGGGACCTTGATTAGTGCCCTGGCTCTATCCACTTGCACCTCAGATAGAAGCGGAGGGTTCAGGAAAGGGGTGGGGACCTTGATTAGTGCCCTGGCTCTATCCACTTGCACCCCAGATAGAGGTGGAGAGCTCAGGAAAGGGCTGGGGGCCTTGATTAGTGCCCTGGCTCTATCCACTTGCATCTCAGATAGAGGTGGAGGGCTCAGGAAAGGGCTGGGGGCGTTGATTAGTGCCCTGGCTCTATCCACTTGCACCTCAGATAGAGGTGGAGGGCTCAGGAAAGGGCTGGGGCCCTTGATTAGTGCCCTGGCTCTATCCACTTGCATCTCAGATAGAGGTGGAAGGCTCAGGAAAGGGGTGGGGACCTTGATTAGTGCCCTGGCTCTATCCACTTGCACCTCAGATAGAAGCGGAGGGCTCAGGAAAGGGGTGGGGGCCTTGATTAGTGCCCTGGCTCTATCCACTTGCACCTCAGATAAAAGCGGAGGGCTCAGGAAAGGGGTGGGGCCCTTGATTAGTGCCCTGGCTCTATCCACTTGCATCTCAGATAGAGGTGGAAGGCTCAGGAAAGGGGTGGGGACCTTGATTAGTGCCCTGGCTCTATCCACTTGCACCTCAGATAGAAGCGGAGGGTTCAGGAAAGGGGCGGGGACCTTGATTAGTGCACTGGCTCTATCCACTTGCATCTCAGATAGAGGCGGAGGGCTCAGGAAAGGGGCGGGGGCCTTGATTAGTGCCCTGGCTCTATCCACTTGCACCCCAGATAGAGGTGGAGGGCTCAGGAAAGGGGTGGGGACCTTGATTAGTGCCCTGGCTCTATCCACTTGCACCTCAGATAGAAGCGGAGGGTTCAGGAAAGGGGTGGGGACCTTGATTAGTGCCCTGGCTCTATCCACTTGCACCTCAGATAGAAGCGGAGGGTTCAGGAAAGGGGTGGGGACCTTGATTAGTGCCCTGGCTCTATCCACTTGCACCTCAGATAGAGGCGGAGGGTTCAGGAAAGGGGTGGGGCCCTTGATTAGTGCCCTGCCTCTATCCACTTGCACCTCAGGTAGAGGCGGAAGGTTCAGGAAAGTGGTGAGGCCCTTGATTAGTGCCCTGGCTCTATCCACTTGCACCTCAGATAGAAGCGGAGGGTTCAGGAAAGGGGTGGCCCTTGATTAGTGCCCTGGCTCTATCCACTTGCATCTCAGATAGAGGCGGAGGGTTCAGGAAAGGGGTGGCCCTTGATTAGTGCCCTGGCTCTATCCACTTGCATCTCAGATAGAGGCGGAGGGTTCAGGAAAGGGGTGGCCCTTGATTAGTGCCCTGGCTCTATCCACTTGCATCTCAGATAGAGGCGGAGGGCTCAGGAAAGGGGCGGGGACCTTGATTAGTGCCCTGGCTCTATCCACCTGCACCTCAGATAGAGGCGGAGGGTTCAGGAAAGGGGTGGGGACCTTGATTAGCGCCCTGGCTCTATCCACTTGCACCTCAGATAGAGGTGGAGGGTTCAGGAAAGGGGCGGGGACCTTGATTAGCGCCCAGGCTCTATCCACTTGCATCTCAGATAGAGGTGGAGAGCTCAGGAAAGGGCTGGGGGCCTTGATTAGTGCCCTGGCTCTATCCACTTGCATCTCAGATAGAGGTGGAGGGCTCAGGAAAGGGGTGGGGACCTTGATTAGTGCCCTGGCTCTATCCACTTGCACCTCAGATAGAGGTGGAGGGCTCAGGAAAGGGGTGGGGCCCTTGATTAGTGCACTGGCTCTATCCACTTGCATCTCAGATAGAGGTGGAGGGCTCAGGAAAGGGGTGGGGCCCTTGATTAGTGCACTGGCTCTATCCACTTGCATCTCAGATAGAGGTGGAGGGCCCAGGAAAGGTGTGGGGACCTTGATTAGTGCCCTGCCTCTATCCACTTGCACCAGGTGGAGGGCTCAGAAAAGGGGTGGGGACCTTGATTAGTGCCCTGGCTCTATCCACTTGCACCTCAGATAGAGGTGGAGGGTTCAGGAAAGGGGTGGGGACCTTGATTAGTGCCCTGGCTCTATCCACTTGCACCTCAGATAGAGGTGGAGGGCTCAGGAAAGGGGTGGGGCCCTTGATTAGTGCACTGGCTCTATCCACTTGCATCTCAGATAGAGGTGGAAGGCTCAGGAAAGGGGTGGGGGCCTTGATTAGTGCCCTGGCTCTATCCACTTGCACCTCAGATAGAGGTGGAGGGCTCAGGAAAGGGGTGGGGACCTTGATTAGTGCCCTGGCTCTATCCACTTGCATCTCAGATAGAAGCGGAGGGTTCAGGAAAGGGGTGGGGACCTTGATTAGTGCCCTGGCTCTATCCACTTGCACCTCAGATAGAGGTGGAGGGCTCAGGAAAGGGGTGGGGACCTTGATTAGTGCCCTGGCTCTATCCACTTGCATCTCAGATAGAGGTGGAAGGCTCAGGAAAGGGGTGGGGGCCTTGATTAGTGCCCTGGCTCTATCCACTTGCACCTCAGATAGAGGTGGAGGGCTCAGGAAAGGGGTGGTGACCTTGATTAGTGCCCTGGCTCTATCCACTTGCATCTCAGATAGAGGTGGAGGGTTCAGGAAAGGGGTGGGGACCTTGATTAGTGCCCTGGCTCTATCCACTTGCATCTCAGATAGAGGTGGAGGGCTCAGGAAAGGGGTGGGGACCTTGATTAGTGCCCTGGCTCTATCCACTTGCACCTCAGATAGAGGTGGAGGGCTCAGGAAAGGGGTGGGGACCTTGATTGGTGGAGGGCTCAGGAAAGGGGTGGGGACCTTGATTAGTGCCCTGGCTCTATCCACTTGCACCTCAGATAGAAGCGGAGGGTTCAGGAAAGGGGTGGGGACCTTGATTAGTGCCCTGGCTCTATCCACTTGCACCTCAGATAGAGGAGGAGCATTTGGCAAAACGCTATATGTAGCAGTTTTAGATCAAACGGCAGCCTTTGACAATATTGACCTAACTTTACTTTGGGAGAAGTTGAAGAGGTGGGGTATTTGTCGAGGCCCCCTGACAGTAACAATACTGTAAGTGTCAGATGAAATACCCATGGAGATTTATCAAGCCCTATCACAGTTATAAGAGGGGTTCGCCAGGGTTGTATTCTTGGGCCCATCTCTTTAATCTCTTCCTGGCAGATCTGTGGATGGAGTCTCTCTCATAATGGGGTGGGGTAGGGCTTGTGCCAAAATGGGGTGATTTAAGAGTACAAACCACTCGGGGAGAAACATTACTATTTTTTATATTCGATGCACCTCGTATGGGGGTACAGACCTTCCTGTTACATCTAGCATCACCGTTTCACACAAAACAAGGACGGGTACATGGTCATTAAGTCGCGAAGCTATTTTTCAAAGTCTATTATTGTGTTCCCTAAGCTTCACCCTAGCTAGAAGAACACCCTGTCCCTCCGTGGTGTTCTCCCCCTAGATGGCGATGGGGTGCCGCCTATCTAACAGGATAGGAAGGGGTAAGCTAACCCTAAAACTACAATGAGAAATGCATTCTTATTAAAAACTCAATCTGGCGACCAGTCCCATGATTGGCAGCGTCGCGGTAGAGCAGTTCACGTGGGTGTACTCAGTAAGTAGTGCACTACCATATAGTTATTCACCCTCTGCGAAGTGTGCTCGACCTAACCATGTAAACTGTAATAATTGCTCTGACATCTTTGCAAGAGGAAGTTCTCTTGGGCTTGAAGAACAGAATGGCTGAGGGCGAAGCAGCATGGACAGAACTATGGGCTTAGTATTTGGTGAAGTCAACTCACTCTGTGGATTTTTGATTTACATTGTGAGAAAAGTTGTTGTACTGATGGTTTTTGCTCATTTTTGCTGCCGTATTTTAGTATTTCTTTGTATTATCCTCCTGTTTTAGTTGAGTGTAAAAGTTTCTTGTAAACTGTAAAACACTTTTAATAATAAAAAAAACATTTGGGACGAGTGCTTTGGCGAGTGCAGTTAAGTGCAGGGACGACTCATACCACTTGCTGCACTTATACTGCTGATGTTGTGCGAACATTATTGATTATAAAACAGACTTCAAACAACGTTTATTGGGAAAACTAACCTCTGGACACTCGCCTCACTTCCTACTGCCTACATAAGCACAAGGCGACGCGCATTTGCGTGCGCTCATTTGGGACGAGTGCTTTGGAGAGTGCAGTTAGGTAGTTTGGTAGGTGGGCTGTGGCTAGCCTGTAATTGCTAGTTATAATTTGCTTGTCAACCCATTGAAACTGGTTTACTGCTTGAACAGTCATTGCATTTCTGCACCGTGCCTTGGGTAAAAAAGTTGGCCGCTTTTTGTGCTCCCAAAGTCATTTATTTTCAGTGTCTGCCACTCGCTTTTTATTAATGTCACGCTAAAGTCAGCAATGCCTTATAACACTGACTTGCAGCAGCAGGCAATAACTTCTAACGTAACTACCCCAAAAAAATGCAACCTGCAATAGTCGATCGCATTCAGGTGAGAGATCCCAAGAGTAGTGAATCATGTACAGCGGATATCGGAGGGTACTCCAAGCCGTCGTTCGAATCAAAGGCAGCCTAAAGCAGCCGTGGTAGTTCAACGGCGGGCAGAAACCAAACATGATTTATTAATTGACTTCTCCGAAGTCTCCGATATAACTATGGCGACTGTGGTCCTGGCCTCAGAGGAGGGTCGAGACTCCAAAGAACCAGTTACTCTTACTTCGGAATTGAATACAGAACATTCAGACGCAGCTAATGCACATATTAAGGATATAGAATGCCAAGATCTTAAAAAAAATACTTTTTTATTGTCCATTTAGTTTATTACAAACTTTAGACACACAAAAAACCAGATCATAATCTTAAATTATAGTACTGTACAGTAGAATTAGGGCTACATGAAATACACATTTAAACAACATCTCTACATTTAATTTCATCCCAAATTAAGTTGATACAACAAGTTTATATGTGTTAAAATTACAGCACAAATATGTCAATTTGTACATTTCCTCAAAAATTCTTTCCATATATTAAAAGCTGCAGCCGTGATTACGATTGATGATGCGTCCAGTATGGGAGACCAACATTGGTCACCAGAGCAATTGTTGATATTAGTTCAAAAGTCATTTGTAACCACGAGAATAGAGAATGTACAGTGATTTATAATTCGGCAATACATGGCGTCCTGTCTCTATTTCTGTGGAACATAATTGACAAAGGCGGTCTTCGAAGGGAATTTTTTGCCAGATTCCAAGTATATTCATAGTGGGGCGCAGATTGAGTCGTAGATACAAAATAAAACGTTTGCGTTAGATAGAGCAGAACTTTAACAGATGAGTAGACGGTGAGTGTCTGTGGAAACGTAGTCCTAAAAAATCGTTATCTACTTTTTGCCATAAAGTTTAACATTATTTGCTATATCCCAATATCTAACTTTTCTTTTTATTTATTTATTTTTTCTACGTAATTGGGGTCAGAAGTCAGCACGTCAGCAGTTAAACTTAGTTCAGAAATAAATGTCATTGCAGTATTCGCAGATTCCGCGAAAGAACTATTTTCAACAACCTGATCCCTCTCTTTACCCATACGTAAAAACAGGTAATTTGAGATCTGTTTGTTGCCCAAGAACGTCCCATATAAAAGGGTTCTTTGTACATACCAAGATGTTTTCAGCGAGGTGACCCCCGAACTCGAGTCGCAACGCCTCTACAGGTACACAATTTGGGACATTTCTAACCGATCTTAGTATTTTACCCTCAAATTGTTCCAATCAAGTGATCTGTTTGTTGTTCAGGACAAACGTGCCGTATACTATAGCAGGTAACATACTGGTACAATTTACTTCCAAAAGTCCCTCAATGTTATACTCACCACGGTGCATGATAAAGTATTTGAGGGCTGACCCTTTTCTCCACTTTTTTGGTTTTTTTTTTTTTTCTTTTTTCTTGATAGTAGTTAACACCAGGTTTTGAGCTGATCGAGAAAGCCAAATAATTATATTTGAGCACTCTATCTAGGCGAGTCTCATCTATATTACAAGCATATTTACCCTTGTCAGTTCCTTTTTTACTTATGCATAATCTTTTGGATTCAGGTATATGGATAACCATGGCGTTCTTTTTAGCATAGTCGGCCAAGGCGTTTATGGAGCGCTGTAGGCCGACTGGGGTGAGGTCGAGCATATCGATATCTTCGGCATATGATAGCCACAGTATCTTTGTACTGTTTATGCTCAGAGGAAAGTTATTTATAGATGAGAAAACAGTGCTCAGGTCCGCAGTGAAAAGATTATAGAAAATCGGTCCCAGCACACAGCCGCTATTAGTTTGCATATATTTAGTGCAGAGTTCCACCAAATTCAAGCGAGCTGTGATTGAGGTATTGGTATACAATTGCTGTACATTATACAGTAAATCCCCATCTATATCCCAGGCTATAGGTTTATCCCAGAGTAAAGCTTGTGGGACGAGGTCAAAGGCCTTGCTGAAATCGACACAGCAACAAAAAAGATAGTCTGTTAGGTTTTTTTGTTTCCCCTGATAGGTATTGCAAGACACTTATATTTGTGATGGTATTATAATTTTTTCTGAATCCTGTTTGAAAAGGACTAAGTATTATCGTAGGCCCATCTGGTAAGTTTGCGCAAGAGAATAGTAGCAAATATCTTTTGACTCTTATCCATCATGGCGAGTAATCTATAATTATGGGGGTTAAGTCTATCGTCCTTCTTAAAAATTGGAACCAAGATGGATTTTTGCCAACTATGTGGAATGATTCCAGTTTTTTCAATATGCTTATACAAACAGACAAATATCTGTGCCCACAGAGTAGGATGGGCCTTAAGTACGACATTAGGGAGGGGCTGTGGCTAGAGAGCCATGTAACAGAACGTGTTCTAGCTGAGGCTCCTGCTGATCCTGACTACATCCGAAAAAAAACCCAAATGAAACCAGACTCTAGAGCCATTATTGCTGAAGAAAAGAGTGTGTGAAGCTCTAGGGTGTAAGTGGATACATTAATGCACCCGGCAGATAGTGCGGCGCAGAAGAACAGAACTAAAGAAGTCCGGGGAAGATAGAGTGCGGCCATCTAAAGATGGCGGCTGCCTAAGAACAAAGGGAGCAAATCAGCAACGGCTGAATCAGACTCCGGAGGATCGCGTGTCCGTCAACACAAAGGTCGCAGGGCACACTGCAACGGCGGCACCCTTGATGCGAACCATGGCAATGACACAATAGAATAACGTCCTGGAGGACGAAGGGAAGAAATCCGAGGCAAGTACCCAGTGCAGGGAACAAGACAGCTGACCGCAAGAGATCACTTGCAAGTCCTGTGGACCGCCCATCGGCTGGGTTCAGGAGGGGGTCCGACTGAAAGGCACAACCGTGCAGAGGCGAAGCCGGGCCCGTGAAGGTGTATAGAGCAACTGTATCATTGGATTGGTGTGAGCGGACTGAACAGCAACGCTCCAGACCCCGCGGAGCGGGCAGAGCCGAGAAAGCAGAGGGGATACAAAGTATCGAGGACAACACGGACCGAGCAGAGCTGGGACAGTGGAGCGGGGGGACCCGGCAGGTAGCAGAGAGTGGCGGACCTTACACCACCAGTGATACGAGGCACAGACCAGAGGCGCTTCATCACAGAAGTAGTGAACAATGTGGAAAGAGCTCGCACAGGATGTTAAAGGCTTGGAATTAGATGGCGGAACACTGTAATTTAGCCCAAAATTGACAGAAATGCTTGAGCATCATGGAACACTGCTGAGAGTGCATTCCGTAGGGCTGACAAACTGCGCCGGTGTTTGCATAGACAAGGAAGAAAATGGCGGCAGGATTCCAAAGTGTGCAGAGACAAGTGAGATAAAGACAGGAGCTGTGCCCGCTCAGTGGAGCCTCTGACAGACGGTTGATCGGCTGAATGGACAGCCCTGCAGCCCTGGACTGGGTGTAGCAGGAGACATTTGCCATTAATCCGAGTGCAGCGGTGTGTGCTGACAGGCTGAGGCGCGTAATACAGTGCTGTTCATGTAACGAAGGATGGCCGGAGGCAGTGAGCAACTCCCCTGCCGGTGACACTGGTGGGCCTGCGGAGGTGCGGCTGGAGGAAAGCAGAGCGCCCGAGCGGAGAGTGGAAAGCAGGTGGCTTCTGGCGCGCACAAAGACCATAAATGAGCTCGCGCCGGTGATCGAGGGGGGAGCAGGCTCATCGTAGAAGAACCAGCGGAAGCGCCCAATCATTCCCCCAGCTGAGACCAGGCGTAGCACTAAAGACAGACGGTGGGGGACGAGAGGAAACCAGAGTGGATGGGGAGGCCACGCAGGACTGGATAATAAGGCGGCATAGACCCAGGGCACCCCTGCCACCCACCATTCCTAAATATCGCTGAGTCCAGACGCCAGCTGCACTTGGGTGATGGCAGACTAGATGTGTGCTGCTGGAAAAGGCAGCAAGACCCTGCCAGGACCAATGGTGAGCGAAGGGCACAGGGACTAAAAGAGGAGCGAATAGATAGCAGCGGCAGACAAGTGAAATATCACAACAAGCCCACAGAGGGAATCCTGGAAGGGGGACCATAGCTGGCCCTCAAATGAAGCGCGAGCCGCAGTAATAGGAAGATTGTGGATTGATAAGGACATAATAACAAAAGGAGCCCCGCTGCAGGAGAGGCTTGTCTCCCACTGGAGTGGGGCAATCGACTGAAAAGGGGAGCAGTGGCTTTAGTAAGGCGGCCAGACCCCAGTGTAACAGCACTGCCAAGGGAGCATTGGAGTATCACGACACGGGAAAGGGCCAGGCAACGGACCGTATAGAGACGCCACACGGTACACAACCCACTCGTGAAACACACCTACAGAATACGAGGACTTCTACCACAGCCTCCCTCAGGCATCATAGTTGGTTATAGACTAGCCCCGAAGTGCCAGAGACCACACATCCAAGAGCCTAAATTGAGGCATACGACAACACTGACATGCCGAACAAACAGACCAAGGCAAAGGGCAAACAACCCACGTTGGAATAATATGCAACAACACTGCAGTCGGCAGAAGGGGCTAGGAGCAAGGAGAAGAACGCTGCCACGGACATCGCCACGGCGAGCAAAGACCAGCAGATCCTGTAAGCAATCGCGCATCTGAAACTAGCATGGGAAACTAAACTGGAATTGGCCATGGTCGAATTGAAGGCGGCACTGGAACTTAAAGTTGGCGCAGTACAGGAAGAGGTGAATATCCTCAGACAAGATGTTAGAGCACTAGCAGATCGCACAGGCGAACTGGAAAAGGAAGTGACCCCGAATACAGCTGCATGTGCATCTCACACATCGGAAATTCACATCCTGGAACAACGCGTGAGCAATTTGGAAAATAGGGCAGAAGAAGCAGAGGGACGCGCCTGGAGAAACAACATGCGCATCGTGGGAGTACTGGAAGGTGCAGAGGGAGCAAATCCAATGGACTACGTTGAGAGAATGCTGCTGCAAGAAATAGGAGGAAGGGTGCTCACCCAAGGATTTACGGTGGAACGAGCACACATGGCCCTGACAAGGAGGCCACTGCCAGGTGCCCCCCCAGTCCCCTCCGAGACCAATAATCGCCAAAATCCTGAACTATCGAGACAGGGAAAAAATCCTAGAACACTTCCGGAAGGGAGGCACGATACAAAGGCCGTCAGCGAATATCACGGTATACCCAGACTACACACTGTTGGTGCAAAGACACTGCATGAACTATGGGTCAGTGAAGAGAAGATTGCGGGAAGCAGGCTACAAATATGTTACTGTACCCGGCCAAACTGAAGGTGTACCACAAAAATAGAGCACTGTTCTTTGACACCCCAGAGGATGCGTCAGAGTGGCTGGACACACAGAACTGCCCATCGGAAACTGACAACCAGAAAGAAGACGGTGCAGATAAGGAAAATAGAGCCAACGGTGCTGCACAATCAGACAATGGGACTAGAATATAAGACAGGGCGAAGCCAGTTGGGATAGATGCAAGATGGGCTGCATAAATACGAACGCTCAAGTACGGCGATATAGTGCAAATTTGCAAGAGCCTCAACGGACTCGCTCTCATACCCCCAAGAATAGATTAGTTAGGTTACCGATCTATCGGTAACACCCTGCTAGGTTCCTGATTTTGGCACACCGAGATAGGACCTAATGCAGGGGAGCCTGAGATCCAGGGATGGAGCTGGGCATTTGTTGGGGATGGGCAGGGAGGGGGGAGGGTATGTGTGTAGTGAAACTAGTTGGAGAATATAAGGTGTGGGGGGTTAGTTGGGGAGTTAATGTTGAAAAGGGACTGGGAACGAGCCCACATTCATGCCAAGCAAAATCGGAGAGAAGAACGAGGAGGGAGGGAGAAGGGATAAGGGATAAAATATGGATGACAATGGGAGGTCTTAGAATAGTAACTTGGAATGTGAGAGGCCTCAACAGTTACCTGAAGAGGAACAAAGTAATGATGTATTTGAGAAGGCAAAAAGTGGACATGGCATTACTGCAAGAAACCCACCTTACCAAAGAGAAACTAGTGGTGGTCAAGAAAAAGTGGAGAGGGACCACCATGGGAGCAACGTACTCCGCTTACGCCAGGGGGGTGGTAACCTGGGTGGCACCTCATGTGCCATTCCAGATGCTTCAGGCCACGGCGGAGCCGGATGGGAGGATGATAGTGATGTGGGGGCTGCTGGAGAATAGAGAACTGAGTATCATAAATACGTACGCCCCCAACCAAGATACGGCGGCCTACTTCAGGACACTATACAGCAAAATCAGCCCCCATATGGGAGGCGCGATCATATGGGGAGGGGACTTTAACTGCACGCTATACCCTAAAATGGACAGGTCAGACACGAAACTAGATAAACCCACCCCCGCCGCGAAGGCACTACAGGCCCTGCTGAGAGACTTCGGGCTAGAGGATATCAGCACTTGAATGATAGGCATTACTCACACTACGCCGCCCCGCACAACCAGTATACGAGACTGGATTATATGTTTGTTGCCTCAGAACTTGTAGGGGAAATGATGGGCTCAGATTATAAGGCAAGAATATTATCGGACCACTCCCCTCTGGTCCTAGAGTGAAGACATCAGCCCCCGAGACCAAGAATGCCGACATGGCGGCTTAGAGCCGAGGCCCTGCAGGATTCGGTATTTCGAGAGGACCTAAGGGAGGAGATCATTGGGTACTTCGATACTAACACAGGGAGCGTATAGTCAGAGGGAACCCTATGGGAGGCGTTTAAGGTGGTGGTGAGGGGAGCGGCCATATCCAAATCCAGAGGGCTCCAAGGGGGCATAGAGCGTGAGCTACAAGAGACAGAGCAGAAACTAGAAGAAATAATGAATGGGGGAGGTACCTCACAGGAGGACGCTGTACAAGTGAGCCAACTACAACAAGTTAGCGGGGGCTATAATCTGAACTATAAAAAATACATTGAAAGGCAACATGCAGGGGGGGATAAACCGGGGAGGCTGCTAGCATGGCTATATAAAAACGAGACACCAAGACCAGTAATCAGGGAGATGACGGGACAAGAAGGCCAGATCTGGAACACCCAGGAGAGGGTGAACGAGGGGTTCCTCAGATTCTACAAACGTCTCTATGAAGACACAGGGGAGATCGCAGAACGGAAGACTCAGAACACACTGGAAGACACAGGATTACCTAAATTAAACGAGGAAGAAAAGGAGAACCTGGAGGCCCCAATTACAATAGAGGAATTAGAGACAGTGGTATTGCACCTACCCACGAGCAAAGCCCCAGGGACAGATGGGCTCCCCAGTGAATTTTATAAACCATATAGACAAGAAGTGCTCCCCCCGCTGCTGGTTATGCTAAATGAGGCGTTCGAGAGGGGAAGATTGCCGGAATCCCCGAGGGAGGCAGTAATTATTCCGCTTCTCAAACCTGATAAGCCGAGCCCGGAATGCGGGTCGTACAGACCCCTATCCATGTTAAACCAGGACACCAAAATTCTCATGGCCGTGTTGGCGAACCGACTCAAAATGGTAATAAACAAACTCATACACCCCGATCAAACGGGTTATGTCCCAGGCAGGAATATATCCGATAACCACAGGAGACTCCACCATATCATAGAATAGACACAGGTCGACCCTAGCGAAATGGCAATAGTCTCGCTGGATGCAGTAAAAGCCTTGGACTCTGTGAGGTGGCCTTGGGTGATGGCGGCCTTGAAAGAATACGGGATAGGACCAGGGTACATGAGGTGGGTGAAGATGGTGTATAGCTCTCCAACAGCTAGGGGCAAAACGGGAGCGATAATTTCAGATAAATGGCAACTTAGCAGGGGCACGAGACAGGGCTGCCCCTGGTCCCCCATGCTGTATATCCTTGCATTAGAACCACTATCGATATGTCTCAGACAGCAGTACAGAGATATAGGGGTCCATACGAAGGGGGGACCGCACTTGATATCATTATACGCAGATGATATGCTGCTATACCTGCGCTTCCCAGAGGAAAACTTGCAGTATGTCCTGGAAGTGATGGAGCACTATGCGACCCTTTCGGGCATAGCAGTAAACCCTAAGAAGTCATGCATGTTCCCCCTGGGGAGATATAGGGGAGTCCCACAGGGGAACCTACCTATCCTGCAGATACCCTGGCAGACCAGAACATTCAGATACTTGGGGATCAATATATACCACACGATTGTAGACGAATATAAATACAACACGGAAAGAGCAGTGGAAGGCATCAAGAACAGCATGGGGTTCTGAGCGAAACTCCCCCTGTCCATGGTGGGACGGGCGGCCTTGCTCAAGATGGTGGTCCTGCCTAGGCTACTACACGTCTTCACGAATATCCCATATATGCTCCCCAAACGCTTCTTCACGAAACTCCATAGCTTATGCAGGGGCTTTATATGGCATAACACTAGAAACAGGGTGGCTCTATGGAAATTGCAGAACACGTATGATAGAGGGGGCATAAACCTGCGGAATTTTGAGATATACCACCTGGCGGGGCAGCTACAGTACGTGGCCAGATCTAGCTTCTGCTGTCTCGTCCGAAGACGAGACAGCAGAAGCTAGATTGCTCAGGAGGGACTGTGACCCATTCTTCTTAAAAGAACTGATATGGCTACCTAAACTAGAGCTGCAAGGGGGAGCGAGATTGCTGGAACTAGGCTGGAAAACATGGCGCAAAGCGTGCCAAGTAGTGGGAAACCCGACCCCATGCTCCCTGCAGGCGCCACTCGTGGCGCTATGCGGAGAGGATGAGCAATTGATGAAAGGTATCCGTAAATTCTGGGAACCGGTGTGCCTCGCGACCCTAGGAGATATATGGCAAGAGGGGGAGGCACTAGACTTCCAAAAGATAATGGAAGAAACCGGAGTACACAAGGGACAATACATTACGTATACTAGAATCATTAAACGAGTGGGAGAAAAGTGGCCCGAGGCAGTACTAGCAGAACAACCCGATACTGTCATTGAAACGATGTATGATATCTCGGAGGGTGGGCACGAAATATCCTGAATTTACGAACTATTGATGTCTAGAGTGGGTAAGGAGTTGCTCCAACGGAGGCGGGATTGGGAGGAGGAAGCAGGAGAACCTATGCAGGATGGGCAATGGGAAAGAGCCCAGAGATATCATAAGAAGGTGTCCAGGAATGCGAGGCTGCAGCAAATTCACTTATA
Source organism: Ambystoma mexicanum (assembly GCF_040938575.1). NCBI lineage: Eukaryota > Metazoa > Chordata > Amphibia > Caudata > Ambystomatidae > Ambystoma > Ambystoma mexicanum. The sequence goes on from NC_090938.1 coordinate 842,756,021, forward strand.
TGTCACCCACAGGGCATACATGACCCCCAGTAAAATCGCCAGGTTCGGAAGCACAGCAGTACAGAAATGCCCTAAGTGCGGGGAGGTTGGCGCCGGGATGATTCACATGTTCTGGGCGTGCCCGGAGGTGGGAAGATTCTGGGTGGAAGTTAAACAACGTCTGTCCCAAAAGGGGATTAAGCTAGAGGTGGAATCAGTATGGGCATGCATGTTGGGGGGATTTACCAGACCACGTAACCTAAAGCATATCAGTAAACTGAACGAGCTGGCCCACATCCTGGCCTAACAGAGAATTGCCATGAGCTGGAAAGCAGCCCAAAGACCTAGATTAGAGGTGTGGTGGAATGATCTCCTGAAATGGGCAGAGGCGGAGACGGTACGAAGCAGTTAGTAGGGGAGGAGGAAGCGGGACCCCTGATAGCATGGAGACAAATGGTGGCTACGATGTCGGGACTCTCCCATGTCGAACCCAGTGAATATGATACGTCTGAGAACAGTGAAGAGGATTCACCCAAGAGAAATAAAATCCGAGGCATCGAAGTAGGAGCTCGAGTTAATGGGGAGGGAGGGGGGAGGACTGTAATGTGTAACATGTAAATGTAAGCTAAGAAGCTAGCAAACGGAAATGTCTGATGTGTTGGTTAAGTTTGGTGTGTTAAAAAAAAAACAAAAAAATTGTTTTAAAAATAAAGTACGACATTAGGTATACTATTAGTCCCCGAGCACAGGAACCGTTTAGACTTTTAATCATGGTACATAATAGCTGCTTGTCGATGACGAAGTTGGCCATACTGTGAATAGTCACCTGCATTTTGTTTAGATCTAGCACTGTTTCAGAATCGAAGTACAGGCTAGCAATATATTCTGCCCATATTTTTTCAGAGACACGCTTAAGTTCACATGAACCAATACCCTTCTTATGATCATTAAAGTGGGCTCAATTTTTGCTATCGTGCAACTTCAACCACTGAACAACAAAAGCCAATTTGAATAATGTTTGTGCCAATTCCTATTTGTAAGAAAGCCTCATTGAAGACCTTAATTCTTTGTGCTGTCCAACTTATACAGTTGCCCCTTGTATTCAAACCGACACTAACTGCCGTACAATTTTGTGCATCAGTAAGAGTTATGCGACAGTGCCATTTGAGTGCAGCATGATCACTCAGGTTGTTGAATACAGTCCTAACTGCGCTAAACCTAGCTTTGGACACTGGATCAGCAATGATGTAATCAATATGCGTCTTAAAGTTGCTGTAGGACCATGTATAGGTCCTCCCAGTATCAGTAGTATTAGGAATAAGCAAGAAACTCAGCTCCTAACGAGCCACAAAAGTAAGGCAATCGTTCGAACCATTCAAATTACAAGAGGTGGAGCAGTGTAGATTTCTTGCGTTTAGATCACATGCTATAATAACAGATCCAGTGTCTGATGAACGGAACCATTGGAGAATATTGTCTTCGATAACTGTGATAATGATCTTGGTCTGTGATCCTCCAGGTAATACATATGATGCTCCTTCGTTAGACCCTCCCGTAATCATGGCACACCACTGGCAGGTTCCTGAGAAGTAGCTCAGGCCATGCGATCAGGGGAGATCGCCCCCCCCACCCCTTCCTCCTTCCCTCCCGTAATCAAGCCATGCCCCGGCACGTCCCTAAGAAGCAGCTAAGGCAATCAGGGGAGACCCCCCCATAATCATGGCTCACCCCGAGGAGGTCCCGGAGAAGTAGCTCAGGCCGTCAGATCAGGGGAGACCCCCTCTCTCCCTCCCGTAATCACGGCTTGCGCCCGGCAGGACCGTGAGAAGCAGCTCAGGTTGTCAGATAAGGGGAGACCACCCCCCCTCCCTCCTGGTATCAGGGCACGCCCCGAGCAGGTCTATTAGGGGAGATTCTGGCACCGGCAGAGCCATACCTAGGGACCGTGGACCTCCCGCTCACGGAGGGCCCTAACTCCCTCCAATGTCCCAAAGAAGTCGAGGTCCACACAAGGAGCAAAGGTTAACTGCTCTTTTATTATATCAAATGAGCAGGGACGACATACAGGCATCAAGTTTCATCCGAGCATGTCTCGCTAATTTCAGGCTCGCAGGCCTTTTTGTACACTTGTGACGTCACAATTGTACAAAATTGTCACTTACCAAAATCCTTCCCCGAACCTAACGTCACCTTGGGTTGGCTCCCAGAGTGGTAGGTCCAGAATAGACATATGCGTTGCCGTGTTATTGGTGGGCGCGCTGTCAGGTGGTACACTTGGGTCATCCCTAAAAATTGCTACCTGACAATTGTTACATTAGAACCCCTGATGATTGGCTGGAGATTCCAGCCGCCAGCTTCCGTCCCCCGGTGTGCTGATTGGTCAGGCCGCAGGCCCCCAAGCCTGGGACTAACGTTGTTCCAATCCCGCAAGACACCTGCTCTTGTATACTATGTATCAACAAGATATAACTATGTCACAGTGTGTAACAATGAAGTCTTTACTAATGCCATGAGAGCAGTCCAGTCCCATCGCATAGTGTAGGTGGATTGTTGCAGTTATGTGGCAAGGTTCAGTCTCAGACGTGGGATGGCTGCAGCTTCCCAGCTCCCATATCTTGGCATCATGTCAGGTCGACCGGATCACGTGTGAGGAGACCGCTAGGGAAGTCGAATTACTTTGATTTGTATTTAGCTATAAAGAAAGATATATCTAAAGAGGAGAGGAAAGCAAACAATATCTTTGAGAGAACTACGTGAATTGATAAAGAAAGTAATGAGAGACTATTTAAAAATTGCATATTAACAAGAGAAAGAAAGAAGACAACTGCAAGAAGCAATCATCATTCTCCTGAACTTAGTTTGTTTAGAATAGTTGTAGGGTCAGTTAGGGCTAGTTTTGTCCAGCAGACTTATTCCCTTTGGCCATTCACTGACGACATTCACTGACGACTGACAGGCACCTTAGGTAGTAAAAATAGGTGGAGACCCTGTAGACATAGGAAAAGATAGGCCTTATTCATATTCTTCAATAAACACACATTGAAAATGTCCTCAGAGTGTCCGCAACCTTCTTCAGAGAAGCTACAGAACCTTGAGGGCTACACACCCCAGTAGGCCACTTGCACAATTATGCCTGGGGTCAAGTTTGACGGACACTTCTCCTTCGAACAGCACATAGCAAGGAAGACACATACGGCTTGGTACCAACTTTCCCTCCTGTGGAAAATCAAGCCTGTCATCCCAAAAAATAACTTCAGATCTGCTGTTCAAGCCTTGGTCCCCTCCCACCTAGATGGTGGCAACGCCCCTTTGAAAAGCCTTCTGGGGAGTACTCTGGCACCCCTGACGTGTGTCCTGCATTCTGCAGCATGACTCATCAAAGGGCACCATAAATTCTACAACATTACCCAGTCCCTCATTGAACTGTAATGGCTCCCACTGCAAGCCTGTATCATCTTCAAATCCCGATGCATCATCAAGGTTGTCACCCTGGAGCCCCCAAACTACCTCACTGCGAAATGCAGCCTCTCCAGAGGCCTATGATCCACCAGAACGAAGGACATGTGCAGACTGGAAATTTGCTGGTGAAGGAAGGAAAGAACCATCATGTAGACCTTCACTGTCTATGCTCCAAAACTCTGTAAACTCCTCCCTGTCAATATCAGAGTTGCCCCCTTGCTTTTACATTTCAGGAAGAAGCTAAATACCAAGCCTAAATGGGGCGTGGTCACCCTAATCTACAAAGATACCACAGGACTGCACCCCTTGAAAGCAACCCCCCTCCCTAACTGTGAAATCACTTCAGCCAAAATCAAATGCTCTGCTAATGCCCCCATCACCCTCCACCCGATCTACCAGCCCCCGGGCCTGATAGCCAACATTGAGACAGATCTCTTACAACTTGCCCTCAGCAACCTGAAACCCACCACCCATCTCATCATCCTTGGTAACCTCAACCTCGGCTATAATTATCCTAATTCCATGACAGCAATAAACTACACCCAACTTATCGCCAGACCCACTCATGCTAAGGGCTGCATGCTGGACTGGATCCTGGACCACAACAGTAACACCACCATCCTTGCCAACAGTCCCTGTCCTTGGTCCAACCACAACACCATCTTCTTCTCAATCACTGTACCCGGCACTCACTACCAAACTCATAACTATCCTTGCACGTAGCACCGGATCATCCCCCTCCTCATGCCACCGCTGCCCAACTCCAATGACACCACTAACCTTGTGTAGCACTACAACAACTTGCTCACCAACACCCTTGATCTCCAAGCCCCCCTAAGATCCAGAAAACAAAAGAACGTCCAAGTCCTTAACTCCTGGTTCCCACCAGAACTAAAGGCCCTGTGAACCAAGAAAAGAACAGCTAATACCACTTGGCACAATGATCCTAGCCCAACCAACAGAGCTCTCTTCACAAACATTTCCCACCTCTATCGGAAATCTATTCACAAGCCCAAGGCAACTACATATAACAAAAGAATCTCCAAGGCAACCTCCAGCTCATGTGAACTCTTTGCCATCTTCCGTGAGTTGGAAACCCCCTCCACTCCACCTTGCACCATCCAGAAAAGACAACCTCACCAACAAAATCGCTCTCTACAGCACAATATCGCTGGAAAACAACTCAACACCATGGCACCTCAGACACACTGCTTGCTGAACCTGGGGATTTCCCCCCTTCAAGCTCCAACCCATCAGCGACCATACCCTCAGAAACATCATCAAAGGGCTTAAACCCTCCAACTGCAAAGGGGACTCCTGACCTGCCCATCATGAAGGACTGTGCTGAACCCCTCCTCCCCCTCATCACCACCTTCCTTCACCTCTTGCTCTGTTGCTCTGGCCCTCAAGGATCCTGGGTAGTCCCCTCCTCAAAGAATGCTCACTCAATCACTCCATTCCAACCAACTACCATCCCATCACCACAGTCCTCTTCCTGCTAAAAATAATTGACAGAATTGCCTTCCTGCAAATCCAGGCTTTCCCACCATATCCTAGTATCCTACCAATCCAGGTTCCAACCAAAACATGCTACCGAGACAAATCCTCATCCCTCTCTCAGGCAACTACACACATGAGTCACTCAAGATCAACCACCTCTATGAAACAATCCAAGCCTGGAGGGTCACACACATCCTCTGTCTCAACAACGAAAAGACTGAGCTCCTTCTTGTGGGCCTTCAGCTAGAGTAACCAAAGTCCATCATGACCACAACTCTTTCACAATCGATGGCAATACCATCCCTGTCTCTAATGCCATAAAAACCCTCACCATCTGTCTGGACTCCACCCTTATCATGACACGACATGCCAACTACATTCCTTCAATGTCAGGTTACGCCACTAAGCTCATTACCACAAGCAGACCTTTTTTGTCTCCAAAAAACTGACTAGAAGTGGCGCAAGCTCTCACCTGCTAAAAAAACTTGACTACTGCAATTCTCTATTTTGCGGCTCCTCTGCTAAAAACCTGTGCAAACTTCAATCCAAAACAATGCACTAAGAGCAGCACTCAACATCGGAAAGTGGGACCACATATCTGAAGCCTGGAGATCAGCCCAATGGCTCCCGGTCAAGGATAGGATCAATTTAACGATCATATCCATCACACTCCGCTGCCTCTCCAATAACGCCCCAGCTTATCTGGCAACAGAAATCTTAAAACACACTACAACATGGCCCCAACGTATGGCCTACAAACATTGCCTCATCACCCCCAGATTCAACTGCAAAAGGGCAGGAGTGGGCAGTTTCACACACAATAAACTGCCTAACAACCTCTGCGAACAATCATCCTACAACAGCTTGAGGAAGAAGCTAAAAACCTTCCTCTTCAACTAAGACTCTTTTCCCCCGACCCGACTCTCATCTTCTCTTCCTGTCTTACTGTAACCAGCACCCTGATGCCTTCAGGTTTGGTGCACTTATATAAATGCCCAAAATAAAGAAATACATAAATAAACATTTGACTGAAAACATTTTTATGAGATTATCTTCATGGGGTTGAAAAACAATACAAACTTCATTTTATTATTCAGCTTCTTTCCATTTATATGAAATAAACCTGACTACCCGCATACCTCCGGGCAATAAATCGGGGCTAGGGCCATCTGTGCTGCTTACATATACCACAGATACCACAGAATTCAAAGCGCAAGCGGGATTACATGTGCATTAGACACTGGATATCAGAATGCCACCACTGAAGTGTAAATGGATGCACCATTTTTAAAGAAAGACCTCACCCACACATTTTGTAGTCGAAGAATGTGCTGCCTATTATAAAATGTACATGAACAGATCATGGTCACTCTGGTGGTACATACTATACCACTAAGTATAAGATATCAGGTCAAGGAATGTGAACCTTCGCTGATTTATAAAGGAACAATTCTATCACACATGACATGCAAAACAGTATCACGATGTAGACAGTAGCATGGACTGAGAAGAATTGAAGGCAATCGTACCGGGTAAAATAAGAAATCCCATATACTTTTTCTGGAATATAAGAAAGGATAAATGTTTTGCTATAAACGAAAAAAATAACTTTACAAAAAGGATTTAAAAGTTGAGAATATTACCGAATTCGAAAAAATTGAAAACTCTCCTGATGAACCACGTGCGTTAAACGTGGAGAAACACGTGTTGAGAGATAAAAGGGATACGGTCATTTGAAGAAGAAAGTTTATGTTTGAAAGGAAATAATAAACAAAGATGTGCATAACCAATCAAAGATGTATCTTTGTATGATTTAAAAGTTCAGAAAAGGAATACCGGAAGCGCACTCCAATGAAGTGTACAGTTAAAAACAATACGATGTAGACAGTATCTTTGCACTTACCATTCGGCCTCGTACTGCCATGTGGGTAATTTTCCTGCCTCCTGCTGCTCTGCCTGACCTGCCTTGCCCTGCCCTGGAAAGACCATCATCTTCCTGGCTGATGTGTGGGTCACGTGACAGATTGCATGCCTGGCCCAGCCCTATATCTTTACTAGTCTAGGGCGTCCTCACCTATGGAGATCCACATCAATGGGCGTTTTTTATTCCTGTTTACTCCAATTTACTCATGTGAGCTGTTGGTTGACATCACGGTTTAGCTGCCTGCCACTTATTCTGGATTATCCATTCTTTACTCACACTAAAAAGACCCTGCACAATTAGATTGCCTGGCAACCAGACTCATACACAACATTCCACGCCACAGTGAGGTTCCTTCACAAAAAAATGTTTAAACCATGCTCGATCACAACTATCAATAGCGCACAACCAGAAGCATTTTGTCTGAATTCCCAGGCACGACTATTGAAGCGACATTTTTGATAAATCTCTCAAACTTTCAAACACTATGAGGATTTGTCACCTCCGGCATAGAGCTTTTAGATTCTCCCATTTTTTTTTTTTTTCAACCTTTCAAAGCCCCACTGGCCAAGACCTGCAGATCCTGAATAAACAGTGTTTTTGGAGTATTTTGCCTGACCTTTGCACACCACCAGGTAACCTTACTAGCCTTTTCTAGCACCGTTTTTTAATAGTTAAATAATGCTTGCAGTAAGGTGCAAGTCTTCTTTACATTATGTCTCCACACTAATCGTCAGAGCACATTTGAAATATGGGACTGTACAGACGTTAGGCTCTTCCCATTCTCAGGCCAAGACGCAGAGAAGAACTAATAGGTAGATCACAACCCTCAGACACCAGTGCGCTATAATAGAGCCCTTTCATTGATCTTACGTTCACCAGACACACTATTCCAACATGTTTTATTTGTTTTTATTTAGATTGAAAGAATCATCTAGCAACAAGTGTGTTCTGAGAACAACTTCCCACTGCCTGTAGCACCAGTGTCCTGAGGAAGGTTTGGTGGCCTTTGTTCAAACTGTGTCAATCAAAAATTGTTTTCTGCATGCCCCTCCCTAACTGAAAACACGCAATAGTGTCGACAGATGTAAAGTGCTGTTACAATGTGCAGCACATAAAATCACTTTCTGTTACTAACCTCACCTCTTCAGAACCTAATGTTCTTGTGTTGTGAATAACACCTCAAGTTGTTGTTTTAATGTATTGATATGTAACTGTACTCAGAATAAATGTTGTTTTAACAGTATCTCAACCAGTTAGTTTGATCATGAATGGCTAAGTGAAGTACATTTTAGCCCCCTGTCGGTTGCATTGAAGGGAGGGGTAGCCTTGACTCATCTCTGTCCTTGTTATCCATTCCATTTGCCTGGTACTCTACTTTTGTCTTTCTATTTTGCTTTACTGGTCATGCCACAATGCGTACCTGTCCATTGTTCTGTTCGGACTGCTTCTCCTCAAACATCTCGTACTAATGTTTCTTCTAATTTACGTTATCCTCCTTTATCTTGTATCCAGTGGTGTCTGGAATATCCATTGTGCATGTTAGACATCCCATTGAATTCTTGATAATTTCTTTCGTTCTCATTTTCAGTTTGTATGTCTTACTGAGACCTGAATCTCTCCTGTTTCCTTTCTTACATCCTCTAATAGCTTTACACACTCCCTCGAGATCCTGGAAAAGGGAGTGGTACAGGCATCCTTTTTCATTCATTTTGGTCTCCTGCTACCGGTTTTACTTCCTTTGTTTTTTTCATTTAAATATCATTTTTCTCGGTTCTCTTGTCCACACTCAATGGCTTTTCTTATTCTTTATCATCCATCTTCTTGCACTTTCTTTTCCTTTCATACTTCTTGGTGCTTTTAATTTCCGGCTCCTTTACTCCCTCTTCTTAATTATTTCCATCTTGCTCAGCTTTCTGGTTCAAAACTTGACTTCATTTTTACTTCTTTCTTGCTGTGTGTTTCTCTGGTTGCTCAGCCCACTTATCTACCTGATCACTATTTACTCTCATTTCATCCTCATCTATCAGATTTTCATTCTTATTCTTTGCCTTCTATCTCTCTTTCATGTTGTGATCTCCATTCATTTAATATTACTACCTTCTCCTCCTTATCTTCTATTCTCTCGCCCTCACTCTGTTTTCATCCCTGTCTGCTGATTCTGCTTCTACTCATCTTGACCCAGCCCTGCATACTACATTAGATCAATTTCACCCTTCTTGTCCCTTTTCTCCTTCTAAAAAACCTTCCCAACCTTTGTTCAGCCTTGCGTAAGGCTGAATGTCATTGGAAGAAATATTGTGCTCTTACGTATCTAGCTACTCTATCTTCTCTGCATTCCTCTTCCAATAAAACAGTATTTCTATCTCTCCTATCCCCATTGATGTCTTTCCCAATTACGGAGTTCTATTCTTTCTCCGCGTCGTCCAGATTCTTCTCCCTCCTCTTCCCTCTCTGCTACAGAGTTTGCTGATTTCTTCACTTCTTTTTTTTTTACTTTGTTTATTTTAAATCAAGGCAGGATGGAAAATATACAAATCATGACATATCACAAGTAATGCATATTCAAGTTCTTCGATCCCCAGTCCTCATTTCCCCCATCAGGCTTCCACCTTCCCACCTCCCTCTGGCCTCTCCCCCCCTCATGTTCGGAGGCGGAATTTTCTTTCTGGGTTGTCCAGTTCGCCCCTTAGCGTCTATGTGTCTTCTCCCGGGTCCTCTTGGTGTTTCAAGATCCATCGGGCCCTGGTCGGTTTGTAGGTCTGGGCGGGGAAGCGCTGGTCGTATTCCAGCACTGGGCTCCAAATATTCTGAAAGCGGTGGAGCGTTCCCGTCTGTGCTGCCGTGACCTTCTCCGCGATCAGGATGTCCCAGAGTTTAGACCACCATTGGGCTATGTGAGGTCCTTCTGGGGATTTCCAGGCCCTAGCCAACACCGTTTTCCCCGCCAGAAGGCAGTGTGTCAATAGTTTAGACTTGGTCCCGGAGCGCGGGTAAATCGCGGGGATCGGGGCCCCCAGCAAGACTGGTTCAGGTTCCAGAGGAATCGCTGTTCCTGTAATTTGTGCGATGGTCTCTAGGCATGTCCTCCAGAACTGTCGTATCTTTGGGCAAGCCCACCACATGTGGAAGAAAGAGCCTGGGTGACCACATCCCCTCAAGCAGGCATGATCCACCTGTGGGTTCATGTGGTGAAGTCGAATGGGTGGGTAGTACCACCGGAGAAGCACCTTGTACGCACATTCCCTATTGGTAACGCACGTGGAGAAGGTGTGCGTTCTGGTCCAGATGTCCACCCAGGTTTGGTCCTCGACCGGATGGCCCAGGTCCGCCTCCCATTGAGCCATGCAGCGGGTCTTTGTGGACAGGAAGTCCCTTAATAAGCGCCTATATAGGGTGGATACCCTGCCCCGGGTTGGAAGGTCCCCCAGTGTCAGCTCCAGGGCGGTGGGCGGGTGAGTTGCTGCCTGCTGAGTCTGGGGGTGCGAGCACCAGTGGCGTAGCTGGATATAGGTGAATCTGTCCCTTTCCTGGAGTTGGAACTTCTCCTTACATTGGGCGAAGGTGAGGGGTGTCCCTCCCATATATAGCTGGTCTATGGTCTCCAGCCCGCCCTCTATCCAGTTCCGGAAATTGCGGGGGTCTGCTCCGGGTGAGAAGGATAGGTTATGGAAGACCGGGGAGCGTGGGCTCAGTCCTCTGGGCACACCCTTCTGCTTTAGAGCCCAGTCCCAGGAGCTAAGGGTGTGTTTAGTTGATAGGAGGAGGTCTCCCCAGTGTGTTCTAAGGGGGGGTGGAATGTGTGGCAGAAATCGCAAGGGTAAAGGTGTTTGTGATTGTTCAAGCTCTACCCACCTGGGGCGGTTTGTTATGGTCTGCCATGCCTGGAATTGTGCTAGTTGTGCTGCCACACTGTAGGCCCTCAAGTCTGGGACCCCCAGACCTCCTTGCTTGGAGCCCCCCAGCATCGTTTTGAGAGGGATTCTCGCTCTCTTACCTTTCCAGATGAATTTCAGCATTTTGCTTTGGATGTCCTTAAGGGTTGGTGTGGGGATCGCTACTGGGAGGGAGGCGCAGGCGTATAGTAACCTCGGCAGTAGGTTCATCTTGCATGCTGTGATGCGCCCCAGCAGTGAGATCTCTTGGGTCTCCCATCGTTTCAAGTCGCCTTCCAGTTCTTTGAGTAGCCGGGGGAAGTTGGCTTTGTATGTGTCTCTTGGGTTAGCCGGGATGTGGACCCCTAGGTAGGGGATGGCCTTCTTCACCCATGTCATCGGGCACATCGTCGTCAGTGGCTCCCGTTCCGCTGGAGTGAGCCCAATGCCCATCGCCGAGGATTTGTCAAAGTTTATAGTGAAGCCTGAGACCTCACCATAGGTGGTAAGTTCTCGTATTGCCTGTTTCAATGATGGTTCGGCTTCTGAGATCGTGAGTAGGACATCGTCCGCATATAGGGCGATTTTATGTTGGTTGGGGCCGTCCTGCAGCCCTTTAATTCGATCGTTTCCCCTAATCCTTTGGGCCAAAGGCTCCATGGTGAGAGCGAAGAGTAAGGGTGATAGCGAGCAGCCCTGCCGGGTTCCGCATGTTAGGGGGATCGGAGCTGAGTTGTGCCCATTAATTCTTAGGCTCGTACTTGGGCTCTTATAGTTGGCCAGCACCATTGTCTGAAAAGTTGACCCAAAGCCGAAGGCCTCTAGGGTGAGTTTCATAAAGGGCCAATCTACTCGATCAAATGCCTTGGCTGCGTCCAGAGCCACTAAGACCAGTTTTTGGGAGTTCCGAGAGGCGAGGTCCACCAGATTCAGGGTTCTTCGTATGTTGTCTCCCGCTGATCGATGGAGGATGAAGCCTGCTTGGTCGGGATGAATGATCTTCGGGAGAACGCGATTCAGGCGGTTTGCCAGGATTTTTGAATATATATTTGCATCAATGTTTAAGAGTGCTATCGGTCTGTAGGAGGCTAGACTCCTTGGGTCCTTTCCCGGTTTGGGCAGGAGGATGGTGGTTGATTCCTGCATCGATGGGGTGACCGCGCCTGTGTCTCTGAAGGAGTTGAACAGGGTCACCAGATGGGGGGTCAGTTGTGGCCTGAAAAGTTTATAGAATCTGGTTGAAAAGCCGTCCGGGCCTGGGGCTCGTGTTTTAAGCGACTTGATGGCCTCCTCGACCTCCTCCCCCGTGATGGGCTCCTCCAATTCGTCTCTCGTCGTGTTGGCGAGACGGGGAACCGCTGCCTTCCGTAGATATTCCACCTGTTGTGGTCGGTTCCGAGGGGTTGCCTTCATGATTTGGGTCAGGTAGTCTGTCGTGAGCTGTTGTTTTTCGGGCTCCGAGTATCGAGTGACCCCCTCAGGATCACGTAGGCCTGCAATCGTGTTGACGCGTCTCCGTTTGGCTAGTTTGGCCACCAGGAACCTGTTTGCTTTGTTGCCCTTCGCGTAATATGATTGTTTGGCTTTTGCCATCATTAGGGCGGTTTGTTCCGCGTAGTGGGCCTCAAGCTTCTTCCTCGCCGTTCGCATGATCCGTTGCGTCTTAGGGGACCAGCCTTTTTCTTTGTGGATTGCCTCAGCCTCCCTTAGCTCGTCCTCTAAAGCAATTCGAGTCTGGCGTCTGTTCCGGTGGTAGGCCGCTCCCTGAGCGATGAGGGAGCCCCTGATTATTGCCTTCATGGCGTCCAGTTATTTGCCAGTGAGGTGTCCGAGGCTGGGTTTTCGTCAAAGAAGTTTTTAATTCCTGTCGCGATCTTGTCTCTCGTAGCCATGTCATTGAGAATCGGGTCATACAGAGACCATTTGCGTGGGTTATTGAGATTGGGGTCCTGAACCCGGAGTTCCAAGAACACTGGAGCGTGGTCGGACATGGCTCTCGTGCCGATGGAGACCTCTTTGACTGAGGGGAAGGTGTGTGGGGAGATCAGAAATAAGTCAATCCTTGAGAAAGTGCGGTGTACGAACGAGTAGAAGGAGTAGTCTCTTTCGTCGGGGTGAAACACCCGCCACAAGTCTATTATCTCTAGAGACCTGAACAACCGGAGGAGGCTGAGTGCTTGGGCGAAATCGCTTGGAGTCGGGGGGTGTGACCTGTCTTTAGTGGGGTCGGGAACCCCATTGAAGTCCCCTCCGACGATTGTTTGGCCCTCCACAAAACTAGCGAGGGTCGTGCCCAAAGAGTCGTAGAAGAGTGATTGTCCCGTGTTAGGGGCATATACCGAGATGAGTGTGTATAGGTCTCCCAACAGGAGGCATTTGACTGCTGTGTATCGGCCTTCAGGGCATGTTTTTGTTTCCAGGATTTGTGGGTTCAAGTCTTTTCTAAAGAGAATCGCCGTGCCCCCCTTTTTGCTTGAGCCGGAGGCAAGAAATTGAAGCGGGAACGATCGAGAACGAAGCCGGGTCACATCCGCCGGCAGCAAGTGGGTCTCTTGGAGCATAGCTATCGCAGCGTTTTCGTCCTGGAGCTTTAATAAAATTGCCTTTCGTTTGTTAGGGGAGTTCAGTCCGTTAACATTTAGGGAGAGGATTCGCAGAACCTGGTGGTCCAGAGGTGTCCCATTCTCTACCTCTTGAGTTGGGGGGGGAGTTTGGGTCGATGGTTCAGCTGCCATGTTTGTCATGAGATCTTGTAGTACCTTCCTGCACTTGAGGTTTTAACGCGGGACCCCAACGGGGGGCCGCAACTTTAACTGGTGGGTAGACTGACATTGTAGGTACGGGCCTACCCTTGGCCAACGGGGCCGGTTGTCCCATCGTGTATCAAGTACTGTGGGTTTCCAAGGAACGAAAGTTGGAAAGTGTCCTTGGAGTGGGTATGAACCGTGGGTATGGTCCACCGTCTCCGCCCTCGAAGGTCGTCAGATTAAGCGTTATGTGGCGGGTCCGAATTCAGGCCGGGTCAGAGGAGACCAGGGGGAGATGTAGTTGGAACCTGGAGGTGCGGAGGGCGCCATTGTTCATTTCTTTTTGTTGATCCGCTGGGTTGAGGACCATGGCGTACGTTTAGGTTTCGGGGAGGAAAGCGGCCCGGAGACCTCAGCTCCCTCTGGGGTTGGAGTGGAGAGTTCCTGGGGCAAAGATGGATGCATGATCCTCTCCGCATCCTCCAAGTGGCTGATCCGGCGTAGGGTGCCTTTGTATGTGAATTGTAGAGCTGCTGGAAACAGCCATCTGTAGCGGATTTGCTGCTCCTGGAGGAACAGTGCCAGGGGTCGGAGTGCTCTTCTTTTCTGGAGGGTGAGTGGTGAGAGGTCCTGATATATTTGGAGTGGCGTGCTCTGAAATGTAATTTCCTCCCCTTGGCGGCTGATCGCCGATATCGCTTCCTTAGTTGTAAAGAAGTGGACCCTCGTAATGACATCTGGGGGGGTCAGAGAAAGTCCCACGACGCGGGCGAAGTCTGTGGGTGCGATCTAGCAAGAGCTGAGATTTATCCAGGTCTGGGAGGAGGGCCTCGAAGAAGCGTCCCACGTAGTCCGCTAGCTTGTTGTCGGGGACGGAGGTCGGGACCCCCCGAATGCGGAGATTATTGCGGCACGCCCTATTTTCAAGGTCCTCATGTTTAAACTCCAGGATCTCGCATTTCTGATGCAGGGCGTCAATGGCTCTTCGCATTTCCCCTAGAGTGGTGGCGTGGTCCCGCGAGTGGTCTTTGATTTCTCCGAGTCTCTGTTCGGCCTCTGTAACCCGTTGGTCCATCTGTTCGATTTTGGTGGTGAGTTCTGATAGGCATGAGCAGAACTCCGACTTGATGTCCGCCATGAAGGCTATCAGGTCCCCTTTGGTAGCGAGGGTTCCCCCGTCCTCTTGTTGTTTCTGTGGAGTGAGTTTGGGGGGCTCTTGCTTCCTGCTTTTATCTAGCGTAGTGAGCATGGTGGAGATATCTGCACCCTTGCCAACCTCTGTTTGCCTAGACATGATGATCGTGTTTGGCGGTCTTGGCTGGAAGGGTTGCGGCGAGGCCGGAGCTGTGACTGGGTCGCTGGCTGGATGGGTGGGCCGGGGCGCCCCAGGAAGCACCGAGTGGTGCGGGAAAGGAGGGCCCGCGAGGTCGGGCTTCTCTGGATGGCTCTCGGGGCTTATCTCGTGGCCTCCGTGTTTCCCCTGTCGACCTGGCCAAGTGCAGCCCCCGATGAAGTTCTCATATGTTCACCGGGCAACCTTCGTCTGCTGCTCCTCTTCGGTCCCCCTGAAGCCCGTCGCCATCAGGTTCGTAGTATATTGTTGAGTTCCGGCGCGGCCGCCATCTTGGTTTCTTTGAATGGCGACGGGGGAGCGGTTCGGTCGTTAAGTTCTAGGAGAACGCTCCAGCGTTCGGAGGTCATTATAAGCCAGATTGTGCCTCATCGGTTCTGATCGTCGTAGATGGCATTGGCGACTTGGATACTCGGTCAGAACCGCTTGAATTTGGTGGCGGCGGCAGACATCCCACGGGCGGCCTCAAGGGAGCGACCACATCGATGGCGCTCCAAGCCACGCCCCCATTTCTTCACTTCTAAAGTCACTTCCCTTTTTTCAGCCTCTGTTTCTTTTACTTGCCCTGTTACTTCACCTATGCTTTCATGTTCTGATTCTGATACCTCTTTATATTTGATTGGGATACACCCAACAGCTTTTCCAATGTATCCTATTTCCTCTGTCTTAATTCTGTCTGTTTACCCTTCCATGATTTCCTATCTTACTTCTTTAATTAACTGTTTACTTGAACCTGCTTCTTTTCCATCTTCTTTTAAACACGCTGTTGTTATTATCATTCTTAAGAAACCTTTGTTGGAAGTGGTTCTTCCTTCAAATTTCAATCCTATTTATTTCCTCCTTTTCTATCTAAAACTATTGAATGAGTTGTTTATTCTAGAATCTCTTTCTTCTTTCATCTTCACTCTATTCTTCCCCTCATACAATTTGGTTTCCGTTCTGCCCACTCCACTGAATCTGCTTTATTGCATGTTTCTAATTCTCTTCTTTCTGCCAGGTAAATTAAGCAATCTTCTATTCTTATTTGTATAGATCGTTCTTCTGCTTTCAACACTATAGATCATACTATTCTTCTTGCTCAACTATTGCTTTATCTGGATCTGTTCTTAGTTTGTTCAAGTCTTATCTTTCTGACCACACATATTCTGTTTCTTGGGCTGGTAAGTTTTCTCCATCCTATCCACTCTTATATGGTGTTCCCCAAGGTTCTGTTCTTGGTCCTCTTCTTTTCTCTTTGTATACTATTCCTTTGTCTGACCGTATTTCTTCTTTTAATCTTTCTTTCATGCAAATGACTCACACATTTCCTTTTCCTTTTCTTCTTCAATTCACCTTGTCTACTCGCTGTCAAGTCTTGGATGACTTGCCAATATTTACATGTCTTTGTTTCTTCTCCACCCGGTCTTCTTTTTCCACCTCTCGTCTTCCTTTCTCTCCCTTGGCTCAAAATCTTGGTGTCATCCTTGACCCCTCATTTTCCTTTTTCTTACATATCTCTAACACTGCTTGTTCTGCTCATTTTCATATATATAATCTCTGACGTGCTTGTCTTTTTCTTTTGTTTCAGGCTACTAAACCTTTTATTTCTTCTCTTTTCTTCTCATGCCTAAATTACTGCTCTGTTCTTTTTCTTGGCCTCCCAAATCCCACCTTACCCCTTTACTGTTGTGTTCTTCAATTCATCTTTTTCAACTCTTTTTTTGTTCCTTGTTAGTCCTTCTCTTCATGCTGCTTCTCTGCTTTCTTTTCATCTCTAGCTTACTTTTCACTTTTTGTGTTTTGTCGACAAGGCTATTTATGGCCTTGTGCCCTCTAATCTTTGTTCTCTTGTTTCTTTTTATTCTCCTTCTCATTCCCTTTGCTCCCAATCGCTTTTTGTTCCATCTGTTCACAAACCACTTTGTGCCTCTTACAGATTTCGTTCTTTTTCACTTCTTGCACCTAAGCATTGGAATGCTCTTCCCCAATTGAAGGAAAGATGCAGTTCCAAGCTAAAGGGACGCTGTGTTGAGCATAGCTACACCCCCGTGTCAACTATTAAACATTGCATGAACCGCAAAGCGGTGTGCAAGTGGTGAGCAGTCTGCAGAAGGCTTACCTTATTACTTGTTCAGATGAAGGTTGGAGGAAAGCTGCAGTTCCAAGCTAAGGGGAAGCTGCGTTGAACATAGCTCCACCCATTGGTCAACTATTAAACATCACGTGAACCACAAAGTGGCCGCAAAGTGGTTTGCAAGCTGTGAGTAGTCTGCAGACAGCAACAGCACCAGCAGGCCGACGAGGGGCTGTGACTAATTCTGAAGATCATGTCTTGAAATACTTGCGTGAGTACTGCAGATTGTAAGACTTTTCTTTTGAGCCGCAACTCCACAAGCGCGTTAGATTAAATGTAAGCAGTGGTACGCCCCTCGTCCTGCAAGTCAATCATACGACTTTTAAAATTTCTCTTTAAATTTCACAAAGTTCAATAACTGAATGATTATATTCCCATGAGCCGCCCATGAGCTAATTTTTCCATCCAGGTTTTCATCCCTAACTTGGAGACAGTTTGGTGTCGGCCAAAAATTATTGTCTAAGGAGCCCATATTCCGACTGAAATGACAAGTGGAAGGATGGAGATCCAGAGGGAGGGAGTGTCTGAGACTCCCGGCTTCCTGGATGAATCAGTCGGCCTCAGCAGTGGAAAGCTCTACGGTTACCAGCCAACCAGAGAGGGCTGGAAAGCAGCCAGAGGCAAGTGACCCTGCTTTTAGTACAGAGGGTGGCAAAGGAATGACCAGCAGACCCCGGCCAATATCCCTTTAATGTGGGTGGAAATTGGGGCAAGAACTTCCTCTCCTTGTAACACGTTGGTGAGGGATTTCAACACGCAACAACAGGGGGGGATGCCACCCAGTCACTTATGCCAAGAGGCAACTCTGGACTAGCGGTTGAACTTCTGGGCGAAAGAACTAGTAATCCTCAGACACTCGCTGCCCAGGTGAGCTCTACTATGGGCGACACTCCCCCGGCGACTGCCACGAGGTCGGAACCCACCGCCAGCTATTCATACTTTTGGCAGCAAAAATAAAGGTCAAACAAAAAAAAACACTACAATCATCAGTCAAGTCAACATAGCTACCTAGAGTCTTGACTCCAACCAACTTACGGTGGAATCAACGTTTCTTCTATTTCAGAAATAACAAGCGGAATTAATTGAGTGTGGATAAGGCCCAGGTGAATGTTGGCGCAACTGACTGCGCTGTACCCCCAGTCCCTACCCGCAGATGGAGGAAGAGGTATCGGATTGCACCTTCCTGCATATCACTAAAGTAATAGACTTAGAAGCTGAGGACATCCCAGCCTTGCCTACCTGGGCGATTAAACCTTTAGATGCGACGGGGAGTGTGTGCGAGGAGGCGTTGTGTAGTGAGGATGGTTGTACCAACATTACTCCTGAACGAGCTCCTATTCTTCTCGCTCTGACAAACTGGGCCTTTGATATCGAAATGTCCCACAAAAAGGTTATCTCGGAGGAGCAGGGCCCGGGCAGGGATGGAAGTTTGGATAATAAAAGGGACAAATTGATAACCGGCATAAGCATGCAAGTGAGCCCTCCCCGCCGCCCGAACAACAAGCACCCTAGAACATTGTCAGCCTCAGGGGATGCCTATCTGAAGGAGGCTGACAGAGTACTCTTGGATTAAGACTTTCTATTGGATATTGCGGCAGCGCAAGTCGAAGAACAGTCGATAATCAAACCAACGATTGATGCCGGCTTAATAGCTGCTTTTTCGATCAATATGGCCCCTTTCACGAAACGTTATGAAAACCTTAACAACCAGATAAGAGAGCAGACAACTGTAATGGCAATGCTCCATTCTAACGTTTTATTTGTTGAAAGATTTTTACCGGCGCTGCAAGGCAACCTTGATAAAAATATAGCGCAGATTACTAACATTCTGCATAGTATCATTGACCCAATAATAAATTAAATAAATGAAAGGAGGATTGACCAGGGCATTCCATCAGTGGAAGCCCTACTCGAGGCTCAAAAGACGAGGACCATAGAGCTAACAACGACTTTATTGGAGTTGCCCAGCGAACATATGTTAGAAGATCCACTGAGTTTGAGGGCCTTGGAGGACAGACGGAGGCCTAATTTGAAGATCATAGCAAACGCGCCCTAAAGTCGTACAGAGAGTGAGGACATCGATATTCACTGTTATGAGAACCTGGCAACCACTGGCAAGCCGGCCACAAATGACTCAAGCAAATCCGTAAAGGCAACTGTTAGGCCCAGGGATTCATCAAGGACAGAGGTGGCGAGTTTGAGTAAATCCCAGAAGAAATTTGACATGTTCTCTAAATTACAGAATGTGAGGAAGTACTCCTCATAGGCTGAATCAACTCTGTAAAGTAAGCTGATTGGTTTTTCATTAACAAAGTTTGTGCTATAAGAAGAAAGGTTGAATAAACCTCAAAGGGCAAGAAGAAACAGGTCACGTTCACAAACGCCAGAAGTTAGATTTATGGGTAGAAAGCACCAGGAAAAGATGGTGAAAAACATAGAGGAAGAACAAACCATCGCATTGTCACAAAAAAATAAATGAAATTCTGCATCTCTGTGGAAGGTAGAAAAATATGCATGGGTAGTAGAGGCCATCCCGAGGAAAGATCTCAAGTGATGGGTGAAGAGAATTGGACCTAGCTAGCGCGCTAGTGACCGGGAGATCCCGATCATAATGCCTAGAGCGTGAAGGCAAAGTAGAGACATCCCATATGCTGCTAGGGAGCTGGAATACTAAAAGTTTAGCCCACTTGTTTGGAAAGGGTGCCCTAGAAATTGGCCACTATGACGTCATTTGTTTAGAAGAAACGTGGCTTCGTAAAGCACCTGTGTTGGAGGTTTTCACCATTTACTTAAATCAGGCACAGAAAGTCCAAAGGGGGCGCCCAATGGCGGGGCTCCTAATTGCAAGTAATTTCAGCTGTTTATCCTTCACCGTTGATACGGGTTTTAACATTAAAGGGGGGATCAGCCCAGGATAGCACCTCCAGTATTTTAATGATATTCAACCTTTACTGGAACTCCAAGGAACTTAAGGCTATTCATTTCTCCAAAACAGTTTTGGACCTGATTGATGACTCAATAGGGAGATGGTCCAATCATGATATTATCCTGTGCGGGATTGAAATGTTCATTGCTTTGATGAAAAGGCGAACTTGATAAAAGAGGTTACCCCATATGCCTCTATATGGGGCAGATGGGGAGCAGGTGCAAGTGGATCTAGGTCACCTGGCCTAAGCCCCGCCCACCTGGTGCCTTCCTGCCTGCCACTCTTTTTCACCACTTAGCAAGCCCTGCCCATCTGGTGCCTTCCTGCCTGCCGCTCGTTTTCACCACTTAGCAAGCCCCGCCCACCTGATGCCTTCCTTCACCATCACTGTCTTGTGGCCAATGCTGGATTTGACTTTTATGGACTTCATTCATTCACGGTGCGTCACTCTTTCTCATCTCTCATGCTGGACTTCCTTTGCATCTTGTACTCATGGTGGCCCTGAAATATGCTGTTCCCATCTTCATCTTGTATCCTGGCTTGCAACATTATGTGTTACTAATGACTTCTGCAATTGTATTCGCTCTCCACTCTTGCTTCTCCACTCTTTTTGACTGCTTACTCTCTTTTCTCTCCTCCTTTCCCTTCTCCCTTTTATTATCTCTTCCCCTTACTTTCTTCTATGCACTTACCCTATCAGAATTGTCCCTGGACCTAATATGATAGCAACCTCGTCTGTTTCCTCCAACCTCCCATTACTGTTTTTTTCCTCCCCACCACGCCTCCAGCACTATCTGAAATGTCGTCAGGCCTAGTATGATAGTCGCTTGTTTTGTTCCTCCCCTCCCTTTCTGCACCGCTCTCCCTCACCTTTTGTTTTCTCCGGCTCTTCCAGAAATGTCGTCAGGCCTAGTACGGTAGTCGCCTGTCTGTTTCCATTTCCTTCCCACTCTCCCCCTCCCTTCCTTATCTATGTCTTAGCTCTTGCACTATCTGAAATGTCGTCAGGCCGAGTACGATAGTTAATTTCACATCCTTACTGTTCATGGCCTGTAAGAATGTGGTTGTAGTTTCCCTTGTTCCCTCCCTTGCCTTGAAGCGCTTTGAAACACATTGTGTATAGGTGCTATATAAATAAACGATCATATCAAATAAACGATCATATCATATCATATCAGAAATCAGAGGTAAACAATGGAGGGAAGTAATTGCCTTAAGGAACATCAAGTTAGTTAATGGCCACACCAAGAGGGATATCCCGGCATGACTGACCTGAAAGAGAGGCCTCGAGAGAAAAGTCCTAGACTATGGGCCTCATTACAAGGTAGGCGGTAGCCATGGTGCTATTAGCGCCATGGCTACCCCCTTACCGCATTCCGGGTCCGGGTTGGCGAAATAGGGATTTACCGGGTCATTCCAACCTTGGAGGACCCGGTAAATCCCCATTCCGAGAACCATTCCCATTCGAGCCCCCATAGGGCTCAATGGGAATGGGGATGGAGCTAATAACGGGCCCGCTAATTGCGGGCCCGCTATTAGCTCCCTGGTCCCTTAGCGGCTCCCGCAAAGGGCGCCTGCTAAAACCAGGCACCCATAGCGGGACCCGCTAAGGGACCTCGGAATAGGGTGGTAAGGGTTTACCGGCACCGGTCTCCTTACCGGTGCCCGTTAACCCTTATCACCCACCTCGTAATGAGGCCCTATGTCTTCGTCTCTGCATATACAAGAGAAATGATTGTGCTTGGAGGTACTGGAAACCACGTTTAGTGATCATAACATCTTGAAGTTAGCCAGTAAAAAATGGAATACAGAAGTACACAAAGGGCCTCATTACACGGACGGCGGTAAGGGTTAACGGTCACCGTTAATGGCAACGGTGACCGTTAACCCTTACCGCCGTACTACGAGGTCCCTTTGCGGGTTGGAGGATTTAACGCCTGCTTCTTGGTCCTTTGCAACAGAGAAATCAGAAAATCAAAACTTAATTAGGAAAGCTAGAAACTCACAGGCAGCTGGCCTGCATGGAATAACAAATCTAATGCTGAAAAAGCACCCGGAGCTCTGGGACTCATTTATGTTGGAACATTTTGAGCTAATTAAAAAAACTAAAAGAATTCCGGACTCATGGACAACATCTATTGTAGTGCCGATATTCAAGAACGGCGATAGATCCGATCCTACCAACTACAGGCCTGTCACCCTCTTGGATGTTGTGGGTAAGATCTTCTCTGTACAGGTTTTGAAGGCTCTTTCAAATTGGAGAATTTGCACAAACAACTATGATCGATGGCAAGTGGAATTCATTAAGGGGATAGGAATGACATTAAACCTCTTCTTGATTAACACCTTAAAAACCAGGATCAGGAGAAATAACGTTAACATCTATTTGGCTTTGATCGACCTTGCCCAGGCATTCGATACAGTGGACATGCCTACTCTCTGGGTAAAGTTAAAAACTTGGGGCTGCCCCCAAGATATAAGAGAGGCAATGAAGGCTTTGTATTTAGATACGTATCTTAGGGTTAGATTGGAAAATTATGGAAACCTATCCCGATGGCAAAAGTCCTAAACCAAGGATGTAGCTTGACCCCTGCTATATTTAACCTCTTCATATCAGATATAGAGTAAGCATTTACAAACACCCGTTGCGTCCTGCCTCGATTAGCTGGTGAGCTATTAGGGCATCTACGTCACGCCGACTTGGTGCTGTTGGATCAGATTCAGGTGGGTCTCCAGTGGCATCTGGATGTGTTGGAATCTTTTGTGGAGACTAACAGGTTGAAAAGGTTGTTTGCATTTGCACATTATCATTTTTATTATACTGTTGTAATTCACTCTGTACAGTGCTTTGGCAAAAACACTTAATACATGAAATACATACAAATACTATAAATACAAATCCTGCACCTTACTACCAAAAATCTGCAAAATCGGCAGAATTACTGCCAATGGTAATTCCCCCGAAATCCCCATGGAGTCCTAGGGACTCGTAAAATATGGATTTACACTACCCTACTACCACTTGTAATCCTGCTGTAAAACAGCAGAATGGAGTGGCGGTAACAGTAATTCTGTTTGGTGGGATTTTGGCAAATTTGCTGCCAGAATACCGCCAATGTCATAATGAGACCTGTAGTCTGACAGTAATCTAAATCAGTTGCAGAATTATTCAGACTGTGGGCCTCATTATGAGGTGGGCGGAATGGGATTAACGGTGCCGGTAATGGTGCCGGCCCCGTTAATCCCATTACGCCCTATTGCGAGGTTCCCTCGTAGTACCCGCTCTGGACGTCTGGTTATTAACGGGCCCATTGTTAGCTCCCTCCCCATTCCCTTTGAGCCCTATGGGGGCTCGAATGGAAATGGGGAAGGACCGGGTCCCGGTTCCCTGAAGGAAGAAATACCGGGCCCTCCAAAGTAAGAATGGCCCGGTATTTCCCCGTTCAGGGAACCCGGACACGATTTTGGAGGTAGCCATGCACTTATTAAGGGCATGGCTGACTCCTCCAAAGTCGTAATGAGGCCCCTTGTGTCTGTGAAGATAAAAATCTTTTCAATCAATATTTTAATCAAGGGATTTGAGACAAATAATATTCAAGCAATAAAACAGAATTAAAACAATATCATAAAATTATAATTATTATGAAACGGCATGATATGATATGATATGATATGATATGGCATTTATAACACCCTTATACACAAGTGCTTCAAAGCACGACGAGGCAAGGGCGTAAAACAGAAAGAAGACAGAGACAACGATCTTAGTAGGCCAGGTGACATTGAGATCACTCAAGTGCAGGGGAGGGGGAAGGGAAAGTGCGGGGAGAGGGGGAGGGGCAGTGCAAAACATAGGATCAACAGTAAAATAAATAAGAACTGTAGGTAAAAGTGTGACCAGCTAGTGGCAAGTGCATGGGTAAGTGCAGACATCAAGTGTCTAGAGCTGGAGGGGACTGTAGGGATACATAAACAGCCCCCAAGTGCAGGGGTTGCCCGGGAGGCAGTGCAGGAGTGTAGCTGGCAGGGAGGGGACTTGGGCCCAAGATCAGAGGGTAGCCTGGTGACCAGTGCAGTTTCAGTCCGGAGTACAGCATGGGAGAGGAGGAGAGAAAGCAGAAGCAAAGAGGAAGGTCTTGAGATGCTTCCGGAACCAGAGATGGTTCTCCTCAAGTTTCAGGGAGGCAGGGATGCTATTCCAGAGGGAGGCCCCAGACAAAGAAAGAGATCTATCATCAACTTGTTGCCTGGAGAAGCGACTGACCCTGAGGGAGATGGAGATGGATGAGTGAGGAGCTTGAGAAAGAAGATATTTAGCAAAAAAGAGTTGATCATAATGAAGCCCCAGGCCCCATAAGACTTTGTGGACAATGCAGAGGGTTTTGAACTTAATCCTCGCAGCCACTGGGAGCCAGTGCAGAGATTTCAGCCCTGGAAAGATACGATCCCTGAGCTTGAGTTGCAGAGGGCGAAGAGTAGAAGCAGGCAGATTTAGAAAGAGGCTGTTGCAGTAGTCCAGTCTAGAGAGAACCAGAGCTCTGGAGACAGTGAGCTTCTGGGGGAAGGAGAGAAAGTAAAAATCATCCCCCATCCCTGCATAGCATTCTGTGCTCCCTCTGTTTAATTACAATGAGGTGGAATATACCACAATGTAGCTAGAGCCTGGGAGCTGGAGATGTAAAGCATCTTTGACCTGCCGAGCCTCTGCTTCCTTCAGC
This sequence comes from Ambystoma mexicanum, assembly GCF_040938575.1. Lineage (NCBI taxonomy): Eukaryota > Metazoa > Chordata > Amphibia > Caudata > Ambystomatidae > Ambystoma > Ambystoma mexicanum. The sequence goes on from NC_090938.1 coordinate 842,780,610, forward strand.
ACCAGGACAAACCAGGTTGCTCTATGTCATGAGTAGTGGGGGCAATAGACATACAATGCACAATGGCCCTCATTACAACACCGGTGCTAAACCATGGCGCTATTAGCACCATGGTTGGTGCCGGTGTTGTAACGAGTCCGCCATGGTGAAATGGGGAAATACCGCCCCATTCCAAGGTTGGCGGGGCGGTATTTCCCCATTTCCCTATGGCCCTTCCCCATTCCCATTTTTGCCCCATAGGGCTCAATGGGAATGGGGAAGGTGTCAATTACGGTACCGCAAATTGCGGTACCGTAATTGCCTGCGAGGCCCCTTTGTGGGTCCCTACTTTAACGGCTGGTCCAGACCAGCCTTTAAGGTCGGGTCCCGCAAAGGGACCTCGTAGTAAGGCGCTAAGTGGTTAACAGCGCTGCAGCCTTTTACGGCGCCGTTAACCACTTAACGCCAGGGTCGTAATGAGGCCCAATGTCTCTACTTCACCCAAACCACATCCACACAAAGAATCCAGGGGTTAAATGTACCTCCAAGCTGCCAACTTGCTTTTCAGCATTAATTAACTCTTGTGCCGACGGCTGAACAAAAACCTGCCCTAAAAATTAGGGACCTATTAAAGCAACCTAGGAAAGGTACAGTTATATGTCTTCTGATATATTGAGCCTTAGATAGCTTACACATGTAGGAAGCTTCCCTGCATCCTGGAGCCATACATCATGCCTATTTTCCCTTTGTGTATGCTCAGACATCACCCACCAATCTTCCAGACCTAGGCTCATTGTAACCCCTTTTACATAACTTAACCCATTCACTTAGCTACCTCGATCCATTGTCCCAACATCATGACCCTTATCGATATATATGGAGGTGTTAGGATTAAGCAGGATCTTATGCAATTGTCTTCACACCAGCTACCCAGCTTTGTTTTGTTTCAGTACCCCGTTAAGACTTTCGAGCAACTTAGTTTCCTCCCTTATCACCATGTGTGGTTCGCTTACACCTCAACCTAATTAATAAAATATAAGTGCCACAGATAAAGTCCAGTAAAAATATGTTTCTTCAAACAATGGGTATTATGTGATAATTTGATAATTCTATTGACCTGCATCTAAATGTGTTCAAAAGAGAGTGGTGCTCAACTCATCTTTCTTGTATGCCCACTAATAAACTCGAAAGGTGAGGCAGTTGCTCTTGGGTCCATTAACTTTGAAGCATGGAAGAATGCCAGCTGATGTCTTCATGCCTGGCCCAGACTGTGAATCCCAATAGTAGTGTGCTGCTCCCTCCATTGGAGCTGCAAGCCTGACCATGATCTGCATGTGTACCTCCAACTTCAGTATATCGGCAAAACCAATAGGAAATGTCGAATATGCATGGTAGAACATCGTAGCTGCATTAAAAATCATGTCACTACAGCCCCTTTGGTAAAGCATTTTTTTGGAAATGAAACACACTCATGCATATTTTGCAATGGGTCATTCTCAAAAAAAATAGTTGGTATGACTAAACAAGACATAGATCAGAATTTGTTGAATTTTGAACAGAAAATGATCTACAAATGTCAGAGCCATATTAGAGGTCTTAATGAAGGGATTGAATGGCACCATTTTCATGTGTGAATTTTGTTCATCAGATTATGTGTGCATTTTGTCTATCAGATTAAGTGTTTCTGCCTGATAATACAGTGTTCACACATTTGCCGGAAAATGTTATTAGATACTGGCCTTAAAAACATCTTATTTGTAAATACAAGAAACTTTCATCATTTAAATGCTTGCTGCCTTATTTGATGGTTTTCTGATGTTTTGTCGCCACTGTTTTGGAATATGGCCAGGTTTTCTTTTGTTACATCCACATGCAATCCAGAAGGTTCAAGCAATAAATTCTGATGGCTGCATGTTTGTGGAGAGTGGTGTGACTATGTTCCTTGGCACTCCATACTTGAGAAATAGTGAAAGTATCACCCTCATAGGCTTTTGGTCCATTTTTTATGTTTATTATACAGACCATAGAGCTTTCTTGTGATTCATATGTTCTTCTGTTTTTTTATCATTTCAGGAGCACTGTGTTGAGTTTGATTAATAGCATTGTTCTATTTACAAAGAAGTAAAGAAAAGGGAAGAATTAGAACACGCTTCCAGTGTATGCAGTATTTTGTACTGACGCATGCGCAATAGGCATTGTTGTTGCATTATGAAGTCCTTTAACTGAATGAGTAATGTGTTTGAAGGAGTGTTGTGTCCAGACATTGACAAGGGATTGATGCTGAATATTTTCTATCTTTAACTTACTCTAAGAGGTAAGTGTTAAACCCTATGGGGTTTTATAGCTTTCTTTACGGTATGACAGGCACGCCGAGGATTTTTTTTGTAAAGCCATGACGTTTTGAAAGAGTTTTTGAACGCGCTTGTAATTGATATTGTTCGTGTTGCAGCGTAAGCACTTGTTGGAGGAGTATTTTTTGGTGACCGCATTCTAATGGAGTGACTCGCTGCATTCCGTGGAGCCAACTATTACATACAGAGGTACTACATGAGTGGTGGAGCAATAGTGGTGACGGGATCTGGGTTTACCTTGATACTATACCAAGATAGTGTATCCTAATGTGAAACGACCTTAGTTTTGTCTTTTGCTTGGTTGTTGTTTTGATTTCTGTGCAGAACTCTGGACCATTGTGGCTATTTATTAGCAGTACATGAATTGGACAAACTTAATATATGGAGTTTGCAGCTATTTTGGGTGTACATCGACACAAGCACTACTAAAGTCTTAATTGAAGGTATGTATTGTTTGGAATATGTAGGTTTGGTCAAAAGGTGACCTTGTACCTAGTGCCTCAAGTTACACTAATAGTTTTTTGATGAGGATGATTGTGCTACTTAAAGAGTAGTGTTCACTATATTTGATAGTTGATGGTGGTGTTTGTTACTGTTTTTAGGTAACCTCTTCATTGAATTTGGCAACTTCTTGTGACCCTGGATTGCATGGTGGTGATAAAGAAATTTGTGAAAAATAAAGATTCCCCTGAAGAAAGTTCATGTAACCTTGGCCAAGAAGAACTGAAACATGTCGGGATATGGTTTTTGAATAACAACACTTTTAGAGTGTATTAGTGTGTCAAAGTCATTTGTGTGTATGGAATTGTTATATGTAGTAAACTATATGTTGTATTAGTGGATGGGTTCATTATACACCCACCATGTGGGTGCAATTTTGGGTCGTGTCATTTTTAGTTATTTTGTGAATATTTTATTGATTATAAATTTTATTAAAATTGTTAAAACTGTGCATACAATTTTGAGTGTACATTGTCCATTTTTTCAGGACTAGTGTTTAAAAGCGGTCATACATCACCCATTCAATATAGATGAGCTACTTTATGGATTTATTTTTTTGAACCTTTTCTCTTTTTTGTACTAATATTAACTGGCCGATTTATGGAATTAATGTGCGCTGAAATTTTCAGCGCAAGCATGCGAAAGCGTGCGAATCGCTGTGCTAGTGTGAAAATCGCAGTGAAACCCACGCACAGCGATTCATGGAAGTCCGTGCGTGAGGAAATCCTAGGATGTGCGCCAAATTTCTGCGTAGCGCACGCTGGCGCACACGTCTCCAAACAGCGTGCACTAAGCGCACAGCGAAATCGCACATAGCGCGGTGCACACAACAAAAGTAGGAGAAACAGGGGGCGTCACACGCGGAATGGGGAACAACTCATGAAAATGTGGGCATCACGGGGGAAGTACAGGAGGCAAGTGCGCGGAACGCCCACACGCACGTTCAAAACACGTATTCATGGAATCGAATGGGGCTAAGGTGTGCGCCAAAAAAGACACGCTAATCTAGAAACACGTACGCCAGCAGGAAGCAAGCGTACGTGGACCCGCGCAGCATGAAACTGCGCGCAAACAACAAACAAGCACAGACGCCAGGATGAATATACCGTTCCTAGCAGCAGTGGTCGTGGGATACCGCAGGAGGAGGAGGAGGATAGTCAGGCCCAGAATTTTTACGCCCAGAACCACCCTTTTTGGGATGCCTGATGACCAGGTGTATGGGAAGTACAGGTTTCCACTTCACATAATACTCGACCTGGTCAGTGAGTGGGAGGATGACCTCACATCACCCACCCTGTGCTCCCAACCACTCAGCCCCTTGCATAAGGTCCTCAATGTACTGCACTTCTTGGCCACTGGATCATTTCAATGGACAACTGCTATAGTGGGGGGGGTGTCACAGGCCACGCAGTCACGCTGCCTACACCAGGTCTTGGCCATCCTGACTGCATGCCCATCAGTCTGCAGGCACATATACCTGCCCAGAACACCTGCAGAAAGGCAGGCTGTCGTCCAGGATTTCTACGGGGTGGCACACTTCCCCAAAGTGCTAGGTGCCATTGACTGCACCCTTGTGGCTCTACGTCCCCCCATGGCATCAGAGCACATCTATAGAAACTGCAAGCACTGGCATTCCATCAACGTACAGGTAGTATGTGATGCCAAGGGAATCATCACCTCAGTATATGCCAACTATCCAGGGTCCACCCACGACAGTTTCATTTACAGAATGTCAACCCTAAACCGGGTTCTAGAAGCTGGGCGGCATGGCGATACATGGCTGCTCGGTGAGTATAAATGCCACAGCACATGCATGCATGTCCAATACTGAGCAATGTCACAACCGCACTAATGATACCCATCACCACCTCCCCAGGGGACAGTGCCTACCCTCTGAGCACCCACATGATGACGCCAATTTGGAACCCCACCACGCCACCCGAGGTAAGATACAACACAGCCCACATTGCAACCCGGGGCATAGTGGAGCGCACATTCGGAGTGCTCAAGTCACGCTTTCGCTCCCTTGACCGTTCTGGCGGGCAGCTGTTATACGCTCCCCTAGCAGTGTGCAGGATCATAGTGGCAGCATGTGTCCTGCACAACGTTGCAACACGCCGGGGCCTGCCCGTGGACATGGTGGTGCCCCCACATCCCCAACCACATGCACGGCTGCTGCGCATGGGAGGGAAAGGGCACGGGGTGAGGCAGCCCGTACGCAGCTGGTGGCTAATTACTTCACCTAAAATCACACCCCTGTGGAGTGCACACAGCCCTGGCACATACCAGCTGACAATCAATGATGATGACATAAGGGACAGTCAACTGTCACAACCATACCAGCCTGAGATTGGTCACCTGGAAGTGTTACATTGTGTGCATCCCTACCTACACAAACACCACCAATGCTGTGTCATCAAAAGACACATTTCTATGCTGCTAAAATCATTACCCCCTTGAAAAATACAACATGACAACAGTGCCATGTCACCCAACCCATCCCCAGCACCGCCACCCAACACACCATGGCATGTCATGCTATGTGAGAGCAAACAAAGCAATCCCTGAAAAAATTGCACAAGTGTCAAAGTACAGTGTTCTTATTGGAAATTGCCCACACACAATATGCTCCCAGTAATGTAGAACTAACAACACACATGACCAAATACTTACCAACAATACAATGCAGCTACACAACCTCAAACATAGCATAAACATGACAGTACTAAGTTAAAGTAGTGGTAGTCTTACAACCTGATCATGCCAGCACATCGGCCACTTCCAACTGTACAGTGCTGCTGCCACGCAAATGTCCAAGTGCACTGCTTACAACATGAACTCCATCTCCAAAGTAGACGACCTTGTGAAGACATGAGGAAGTAACCTGCAAATTAGGCGAAAGACATAGATGCACAAGCACATAGCAATACACCATGCAGTGTACAATTCAACAAAAATTAGGAATGTAAACACAGTATTGACTACAGACTGCCCACACAGGTCATGGGAGTCCTACGTCACTGTGTAAGTCAATGTCACTTGGGCACACCCTTTGCAAGCCCATGGAAACAGGAAGCAGGAGGGGTGTGTGTCTCACGAACCTAAGCATCAAACCCAAACTCAGGACAAGCCTGCATGTGCCCAGCCGGAATACAGTGGATGCCCACAGGAGCCACACAAGGCAACACACTGCAAAAAAAAAACAAAACAAAAAAAATCAAAAATCAAAAATGGCCATGTGGGGGCCAGGGGAGTGGGGCACCCAGGAGGTCCGAGGACAGGGTGCGCACCAACACCCACCTGTGTGGATGTTGGGGAAAAAAAACACCTCCATGGGCTCATGGCCTGCACGGCTATGCCAATGTGAGAGAACTGCTGCTGTCGCTATCATCACCCTCTGCTGCTGCCACAGGAGGTGGTGCTGCCACAGGAGGTGGTGGTGCTATGGGAGGCAGCCCACGCAAAGCCCTGGTATGGTCCTCCATGGCAGCAAGCATGCGGGTGTGGAAGGTCTCGTTTTGGAGGATTATAGTGCGGAGATCCCCATGCAGCACCTGACGTGATGCATGGATCTCCTCCCGAGTTGCCTGCATCTCAGCTGAGAGCGAACGTGTGAGCTGCTCCAGCTGCTGTTCTGTCCTCAAGTTAGTGGAAGCCTCAAGGTCAACAAGAGCCTCCCTGAGGTGATGGAGTTCTACCCTCAGGGCTTCCCTGTGGCCCTGGGACTCTATTGATATCTTTTGGCGTAGAGTCTCCAGAGCCGCCCATCTGTCCCTGTTGGACGCCAACATGTCCTCCCTGTGTGATTGGCAAATGGAGTCTGTTGCCTGCTGTAGTAGCTCCATCTGCCTTTCAGGGGGGCAATGGAAGTGGCCACCCTCTCCATTGCTTGAGCCATCATCTCAACTGATGCTGCCTGTTGGGTTGCCATACCGTAAATGGATTGTTCCCATGCGGTATTGCCTGGTGGCGTACAGCCACCGCGTCGACGGGCACCACACCTGTTTGGGGCAAGGCGATCTGCGCCTTGCTGTGCCGGCACTGCCTGAGGCTGCAGGACTGCATTCCCCCTCTGATCTGCTGGCCCAGGAACAGGATCATATGTGGTGGAGTGTGACCCTGCATCCGTAACCGCCAAAGGCGGACTTACCAACACTGTCATCCCCATAGAGGGTTCTACCCCTGGTACTGGTGGGTTGGACAGAACAGAATCCCTGCCAAAAACACTTACCTGTGACGCCACATAGGTCTCATCATCCGAATCAGCACCTGAATAGAGGTCTGGGGAGGTGCACCCAAAGGCACCCCTCGACAGAATGTTCTGCAGCAAGATTGGGTTCTCACCCACCACCACACCACGTCCCCCACTGGTGCCCGGTCGTGCCTGAGATTCCTCCTGGGTCTGCACCATCTCCTCAACCACAACAGCATCAAGTGCGTCATCCCCTGCAAAAACATGAAAGACAAAAAAAATGGAAACAGGCATTAGCACCATAGCACACAAATAGGCCTGACAAGCTACATAACCAGTACATGATTTACACATGTCCCACATGACTATAACCCTCCCATGCATGCACTGTCACTGAGTTTGAAGGGGAGCCAAAAGGCAGACACTGAAGACACCTGCATGGAAGAGCAACACATTTGCTGCATGCTGGGTAGCATTGCCATCACACATTGGGCTGTGAGTGACATGTCCAATACACATACATGACACACGCCATCACACAGATGGCACGTACCATAGCCATGGTACATTCCACAAGTACATCCATATGTCAGTGAATGAATACTGTCAGCCATCCATGTGAGATGGACATGATGAGATGAAAAATGCTACATAGTGTGACAAAATAGGCATGTGCCACACACTGCAACACATCCAGTGTACAAAAATACAGTGATTGCAGGCCGATGTACACATCAATGGTTTGTCACTTCAACATGACAGGAAGCAACTATCATGTTCCACATTCAAACAGGCCCCAAAAATTCCTGTGATCAGGCCAATACTCAATTAGCCTGAATGGTCAAATCATTCATCTAACAAGGTAACACATGTGGTACAATGTGGGGTTCATCAATGACAGAAGCATGTCACAAATGTGACAATATGGCTGAAGAATGCGTAGCAAAAGTGGGAGAATTGAAACAATCAACCTGAACGAACACTGAAAAATACAAACAATGTTGTTGCAAGATGCCACTTCAAGGGCAACTGCCGTAATGTTGAGCCAAATTACTAATGTGGGCAGAAGGGATACTGTCACACCCAAATCCAAGGCCGCTGAATGTTTTGGATGAAGCACATGGGTGACCCATACCACTCAGGCACACACACCCTCTCCTGGCACTCAATCAGAACCTGTCACCCAAACAACATACACATGCATTACACACACATGCATGGGCACTCACCGGACAATGCTTCATAATCAGGTAGTCCTCCCACACCTTGGATCTGTTCCTCTGTGACGAAGGCCCCAGCAACAGACTCATGTTCAGTGAGTTTGTTGTCCTCTTGTGGAGACCCACCGCCAGTCACCAGAGTAGCGGCATGATTTGAGGCCAGCTTGTTCTTTGCTCTGCGTTTCAGGTCATTCCACCGCTTGTAGCAATCATCAGCTGAGCGCCTCACAAATCCAAGGGCACTTATGCGGTCTGCGATGGTTTGCCAGTGTGCCTTACGACGACCAGGTGTGGTCTTGCACCCTGCAGTCACCACCATTTTGTGGCTATGTGCCGACACATAGCCCAAAAGTGCATCAAGTTCCGGTTCATTGAAGCAAGGCTTCCTTGAGGAACCGGAGTGTGTAGCCGTGTCTGGGGTCTCAGCCTGTCATGCCAGAGCACCCTTCTTCCTCTTCTTTAAAGGTGGAGCAGAGCCAGAGTGGCTTACGCCGCTCTGGTCAGTAGGGGCAGAATCACCGGTGGACTGGGTAGTAGGAGTGTGGGAATGCACAATGACCATAGGTCTTGATGCAGGCATTGGTTGCAGGGTAATGTTGGCAACGTCAGTTTGATGGACTGGGACTGACACTGTCCTGGCTGGGAGAGTCAGAGCTGGGGCGGATGGAGCTGCAGCTGCCCCTGCAGCCTCCCCACCCTGCATACTTGGGGCAGCAGATGACATAGCTGCCCCGTATCCACGTGGATTGGTGACAACTTGCACCGCCACACGTGGCCTAGACTTGCTGACCTGGAAGTCAGCCAGGGAGTCATCCTGTGCCACAATGGGCAGGTCCAACAGGGGCTGAGCTTGGATGGTGTCAGCCACGTTTCCCTCAACCATGGGGGAGGCATGGGTGTCCCTGATTGTTCCTCCACACATGGGGGCATAGGAGCACCCTGCGAATACCGGCCACGTCCCCTACCGCGCCCACCACGCCCACCTTTTGAGGGTCGGCCACCTTTGCCTCCCTTACTGCTTGGTTGCCTCCCAGCCATGGCACTGATGTTGTTGTGCGTATGGGAGTTGCAGTAAACTATTGTCCTGGGCAATGCGGGTTCAAAGGGGTTGGATACCAGTTGGAATTCGTACCCTAGTGCTCTAACAAGGCTGACCCCTGGGGGAAGATGACGGGTCACGCAACGCACAGGCAACCCAAAATCAAAAATAAACGTGCACGCAACCCCTCGTAGACCACGTGCGTGAAAAAATGAACCCGCACTATGCTGTGGCACCCAGAAACACAAAAATAAGCGTACACGTAATACACGCAGCATACAATGACCTCTGAAGGGGGACGCGACACACGGGGCAAGCACAGTTGCTAAGTACGTGCGGAACTCACTGTCTGCCTGGAAAAAGAACGTGAAAAATATGCGCGTGTGTGCGTTGGCAATACCCCCGCCAAAAGAAGAATTGTACGCTATCTGAGGAGACAGGACAAAAGGAGAAGTGAACTCTGTTTGAGGAAACAGGCCCAACAAAAAATGAGAAAAGAGCTGTCAGAGGTAACAGGGAGTACGAACTAGAAACGCTGTGAAGTAATCGCGCGTGAACCGACAAGAAGTACAGATTTCACCCACTCGCTCTCCACGAAAAGCACGTACAAGGAAATGGCATCCTACACACAGCTTTGAAACCAGCCCACACGTACACGTCAGAGACGTGTGTAAACGCCCACACGTGTTATGTAACCTACGCGCTAAGGGCCTTTGGTCCAATGGAATCGTGTGCGTGTGCTGACGCGCTTACGCGCTAAGGCCCTTTCCTCGAATTACACGCTGACGTGCAAGATTTTCACGTGCCAAATCACTCCGTATCAAGCTGGCCATGCGAAACACACGGAAGACCACGCTCCTGCCCTGAAGGCCATTTTCCTGCCCCCCAGACCCCCGAGCACGCTCCCACCTGCCATCGGCTGCTGCCTGACTGCCTGCTGCCCACGTGCCCTGCTATTTGCTGCCTGCACATCAGCCAGGGGTGCTGTTGCTGTGACCACCCCTGCTGGAACTGAAGACTCCCGACTTGGATACCATCTCTCCACAGCCCAGCCCCAGGACCCAGTTGCCAACCCACACCTGCCCCTGGCGTTGCCATGTCGGGCACACCACCATCTGAGACCACTGGCAACCCCCAGCCAGAGAGGCAGAGGGCCACCAGCTTCACTGCCACCGAAGTTGGTGTCCTGGTAGAGCAAGTCCTGGGGCAGTATGATGCCCTCTTTGGAAGTTTGCGCGCCGACAAGGAAGGACGGACCAGGATCTGGACGGACATCGTGACTGCCATCAACGCGGAGGGGGTGTCAGTCCGCAAATTCAAACATGTCAAGAAGCGCTGGGAGGACTTCAGGCCCAGGACCCTCAACAAGGCCCGGCGCCTCTTGAAGGCAGCGGATGCTAAGGGGCGCCGGGGCCACCTTTCGGAACATCAAATGAGGGTCCTGGAACGCATATCCCCAGCGCTCCACGTCCAGGTCCTTGAGAGGCAGACCCGTCTGGAGTCGAGCGGTAAGTGTACATGCATACTGATTGTAAGCTGTGCGTGTGGTGGTGTGCCAGTAGTGTGCAGGTTGCACATGTGGTTTTTTAGGGCCATGTCTGGATGTGTATGTACAGGGCCGTGAGGCTAACACATGCAAGTCCTCTCATGTGTGAGACACATGGATAGTGCATGTATGTGTAAGCTTGCATGCCAAATGCAGATGTGTGAGCACACATGTTTGAATGACTGTGTATGTAAATTGGCATGGTTGTGGTGTCACACATGGATGTCGGTTCCACCTGCATGTATCTCCACCATGTACATGTGCATGTGTGTGTATTTCACAAGGGTGCAACAGTGATGGAACATGGATGCTTGGGACACTGATATGGAGAAGACTGATTGCCAGATGTGACATGGATGCCGATCTCATCACTGCGACAGTTGGTGGAGGTGTACACATGCATGTAAGTGTGGTGGCGTGTGTGCATGTCTAGTGCACTCCCTGTGTTTCATGTGATGTCTGGCTCACCTTTGGCTGCTCATGCTGTTGTATGTGTATGGATGGTGCTGGCGATTGCCATATGGCTGTGGAATTGCTCATTTGTGTGAGTTGACATGCCATGTGTGTTGGGGATTGTGATGTCATGTCTGAAGTTTGACACTGCCACTCATGTGCAACTGGCATGTGTGTATCAGTCCATTGTACAGTGTCCTGATGCCTCTCTCCTATCTCTCCCTGTCTGCAGCGTCAACTGATGAAGAGGGCGGAGAGGGTGCTGTGGAGCACAGCGGCGGGGATCACACCACCAGCCGGAGACGCAAGGCCCGGCTCCCCTCCCAGGTTGTGATCTCGTCAGGGAGTGAGGAGCCCGGTGCCACGTCCCAGGCTGCAGCTGCCGAGGGTAGGCCCAAGAGGCGGAGGTCGGAGTTGGACCCCTCGGCAGCAGAAGGGGCAGCTGAGAACCCACAGGGTCCGTCGAAGGAAGATGGCACGGAGTCATCCAGGTTGGTGGGGGGTTTGGTGGAGGAGGAGGCCGCACAAGGGACAGAGACGGGGTCTGGAGGTGGGGATTCCACTGGTGCCAGTGGTGCAGTGCAGGGGCAGGGACGGGAGGCAGCACAGGCCGCCGCGGAGGTGCCTGTGTGTAATCCTGTCCCCGATCCTGTGACTGCATCATCCCGCACCAGCAGAGATGCCTACGTCCAGACCCGTTTTCAGGGAGGGTATCCGCTTACAACAACTGGCCTTCCTCTCCCTGCGGACGTGGCTATCCGGGACCGGGTTGAGCCTGTCCTGGGTGGGGTGGCGTTGCGTCAACGGGACATGCAAGGTGACCTGCAGCCTTTTCATGGGGAGACTGCACGTCATCTCGAATGGCTCGTTGACCACGTCAGCCTACTGGGACAGGTCACCCAGGCCGGATTCCTCCATTTGCTGAACCTTGCTTCGACCCAATCCTCACCTGAACCCCCTATGCGCCAGTCGTCCTCCTCGCCATCTTCCCACCCATGTATCACCTGGGTACCCTGTGGAGCTGCCTCTCACCGTGCGGCCAGGCTGGTGGAGGACACATCCCTGCCACAGTCGGGAGTCGGACGTCCATCAGGGGTGGCCACCTCAACAACTGCACCCCAGCCGGAGGAGAATGTGCAGGCAGCAGGAGCCAGGGCACGGGCACAGGCACAGCAGCAGCAGCAACAAGGTGGGAGCCATGATGGCTCGGGGCCTTCAACATCGGAGGGGCAGGCATCGGCCGGAGGGCAGGAGGACCCAGGACGGGAAGTGTCTTCCATGTGGCAGCGGTTAGGCCATGCTATAGATGCGGAGAGGCAGCAGGCAGAAGAGGCACGGCTCACGATGGTCAGGGCAGAGAACTCCATGCAAAGGGCTCTGAGGCGGGCCGAGTGCCTCTAGGCAATTCGCAGGGACCTGAAGGTCTGGATGTCATCATCCCTGCGAACCCTCGGGGCCATGGAAGAGGACCGCCTCCGGGACATCGAGCAGGAGTTCGATGATGCCCTAACCTGGGAAATCAGGAAGTGAGCCGTCGGACTAGCCCGCTGCCATTGTATATAGTTAATTAGTGTTAGGTTTCCTTTTGGTTTTCATTTCATCTGGGGCGCTTGGACAATGCCCCACCTTTTTGTATATAGTTGTTCATTAGGTAGGGTTTTTGTAGGTTTCCTTTCAATGGTTGGGCTCATGGACCCTGGATTTGTACTTTGTATATAGTTCTACACTGGATTTCACTTCATTTAAGTTTCTTTTTTACCATGGATCAATGGATGTGTCTTATTTTTACACTTTGGATTTGGTTGGACGGACAGACTCTTTGGACCCATTTGCTTTTGGATTGATTTGGATTCTGCTTTCACACATTTTCTTTGAATATTTTGGACATGCAGCTTTTTCTTCATTATTTCCATTATTTTGTGATTTTGTTTTATTCATTGGGTTAATTATTGAATACACATTTATTATATACTTTACTGATGTGGTCTTATCTCATGTTGATCTTTTCACAGTCATGGTGACATTGCGTGGGTCTGAGGGACATTGATTCATGGCCATGCTGGTTATATATTTTCCATCATGACTTTGGGAATTCAATGTGGGGTGTTTGGACTGGGGTGGGATTTGGGTGGCCATAAAGGGCATGGGTCTTGAGTGTGATGACCTGTCGGGGGGGACATGAGTGGGGGCCTGCTGGCAGGTGCCCCTGACTGCTGAGGGTGGGGGTTCAGGGGGACATGTGTGGGACATGAGTGGGGGTCTGCTGGCAGGTGCCCCTGACTGCTGGGGGTGGGGGTGCAGGGGGACATGTGTGGGACATGAGTGGGGGCCTGCTGGCAGGTGCCCCTGACTGCTGGGGGGTGGGGGTTGTGGGATGTTTTTACCCATGCATCCAAGCCCTACCACAAAACTGTGCATTACTGGCATTGAAAACATCATGATGGCCAGAACTCCCCAGAAAGTGCAAAGGGAAACATGAATAATAGGCTGCCACCCATTTTTGCCAATGGTTGTGAGCACAGGAGGGCACTGCCTAAAACCACCATTGGGCTACACACACAGTAGCCTGAAACCATTGGGAATGGCAATGCTGATTGCCAAAAGCAACCCAGAGCTGTTGGGAATTCATTTTCTTGATGTCAAAAATTTGCTAAGATCATGGGCCCGGAACCACCAAACAAAAATCCAACTATGGTTGAGTGTTTTACTTTACTCTACTACAGATCCACATCAATGCCATGTCAAGCAAGGATCATATACAATCAATTCAAATCCTTTCCTTTTGAAATGTATTAATTCAAGACAGCTGTCAAAAATAGGTGCAGTACAGGCATTGGACACTGACCGGCGCTGGTGCTCTATAAATCCTGACAGGAGAGCTGTCTTGCAGAAATGTGCAGTGTACAGAAGGGTGTCTTATGTAATTAAAAGTTCAAAAGACATGCCTTTCCTGAGAACTCTTAACACCCCAGAGACCCACACCAGGAGGCAGGATATCAAATGGCCCTGTTGATTGAGAGGGAGGGGATGTCCCTGAAGCCTGCTGGACCCAACACAATAGACCCTTTCAATTGAATGGAGTATGCTGATTTGGGTGTGGACTGTAAACAGAGCTCTGCCTGAAAGAGAGACATGTGACCATCTGACTCCCCAAGCTTCTGGGGGCGGACCCAGACACTTTGTGAATTGAATTGAAGGCAAATATATGTTTTATAAAAAATACTGATAACTAATTGTAACCAGATGACAGAAATGTACAACTTTGAGATTCTTAAAATGACAATTTTACTCACGGTTCAAGGCTCAGCTGGTCGCTCTGTGACGTTCTGAGGCCAAACCCCGCTAATTATTAATACTGCAGACACTGTGTGTTTGCTAGAGACACAGTAAATTACTGGAATATGTGTAGAGAGATGGTGTACATCTGTGTAATTTTTGGTAAAAATCCAATATTGGAAAACCAACCAAAAAGCGCAAAATGTTGTAATTTCTTAATCCAAGCTCTTAGAAACATCAGAGTTGGACCAGAGACTACCTTATGTGATATAGGATATGTACATGTAATGTCAACCACTTGTGTATTTGGGAAATATGTATAGTTATGAAAATGATTTTCTAAGGTAAAAGCAAAGGGGAGTGTTCTTTCTTTGGAGCCATAAACATGACACCTGATGACATAGGAAGACTCACTACTCCCTTCTCAAATCAGGTCTAAGAGAAATCCTTGACCTATCAAATCATGAGTGGGTTGGGCATAGAAAGTTAGCATCCACACCCATTTTCAAAAGACATAAAAAGAGCCACTGGAAGCCAGACAGGGACATTCATTTTCCAACCTTCAACTGAATTCCTGCGCAGCACTCTGACGGAGAACTCCAGAATCCAGAACTCCAGAGATCCAGTCTAACTACAGAACAAAAACTCCAAAGAGCTGAACTCTTCAGCAGGCCTCAAAATCTTTTGCAAACTATTCAACCACCGGGCTGTGCGGTTTGCTGCTTGCTAAGAGTCCTGTGTATCCAGAACAGAACCAGTAACCAGAAAGCAGTGCAGTATCCAGAATCCACTTGATCCAGACCAGCAGAACCAGAGACCCAGACCAGACCGCTGTGAACAGAACCGGTGCCTGATTGACCCACCGAGCAGAGAGAACCGCAGCTAAACTTGTTGACCAGATCTATGACGAGGCCATTCCTTTTAAATGTATAGTGTGAGTACCCGGCTAGAACTGTGCAGAACCCATCTCTTAGCTTAAAATAATCTGATTCAAAACATTTGAACCTGTTTAGAACTGCATAATAAGAAGTTGTGTGTTCCTCCTGTTGATTCAAACCTTTGAAAGTGCATCTGTCATTCCGAAACTGTAATTTCATTTCTGAAAAACTACCTTTATAAAATCGTTCGTATCTTTGGAACCGTGCATCCTAGGAATGGCATTTTTTTGTAAAGCTAAGATTCTCAGCTTTCCAACAAGCTCTAAACCCACTTGCTACTCCTTATAGCGCCTCCGTAATTGCGCTCGACGCACTCGAAAAAAAGTGCTGCGATTTGACATTTTGCATCATTTCAACCACGTGTAGAAAGATCTGTCCTTTGCTTCCATTACTGAAATCCGTTTTCAACCTGATAATCCCTCATTAATCATTGTTATTGTGGACCTGAACTGATTTAAAGTATCTCTCACTCACCCTGAACCTCTAGAGGGAATTAAAATCAATTTTAGCATATTTCACTCCCTTGCAAATCACCTGAAAGTCTTTCACCTGTGTTTCAAAATCATCCCTGGTGCTATAAGCTTGCTGGGGGGAACTGAATTCGTATTGCACTGTGATTGTATTCCTGAAGACTGTGTGTGTTACTTCCATCTCCTTACATTGCATAGGGGGTGAGTGAATTGTCAGAGAAAAAGTGATCATATTATCTTTTGCTGAAATCATATCAAGTTTATTTCTGTACTGCATTTTATTCATCTTTGCATCTCCTTGAAACCATAAAGCATTCTCAGCTACCTTATCCTCTATACTACTCCTAAGTAATTAAACCAGCGTGCTAGTATAACATCATCCATTGTTGATCACTGTCATATGTCTAAGTGTGGTATCAAATATTAATTTATTATAAAAGTGTGATATATATATCTATTGTTTAATTTTTCAAATAAACCTTTTTAATTTGCAAAACAAACCTACTTCTTGGTTCAGTGGGGTCAGGGGGATTCTAAGAGAGGGCGTTATACAAGGGTTCATCATCCAGATTATAACTTGTCATAAAAATATATAAATAAGGGCTTCCCTTGAGCAATCTCAGACAAGGCACTGACTTAGTGGGAATGCTTGATGGAGTCATTAACAGAGTTGGGGCTCGTAGCCAGGGATTCTGGATTAGACCTACCGCTTGTGCAGCTTAATACAGTGTACTAACTGATAGGATACATAAATCCTGTTGGATCACCACGCTGAGGTACGCTGTGAAAACACCCCTCAAAAAGGAAAGCTCTAAGGAAATGGTCTGTATTGCAAAATAAAATACAAACTTCTGTAAGTCAGGAAGGAAATCAACTTCCAGAATGACACCACTGATAGACATCAAAATAGCCAGAGAGCACTTCTTACATAAGCTATTTGTGAGAGGTGAGTGGGCTCATCAGGACCAGGCGGTCTGGTTGCAGGCAATCGCACCCCAGATCACTGGAACAGGGTCAGACACATGGAGAGATCAGGGTCCATTACATGTGGCCCTGAGTGAACTACATATGGATCCTAAAGCTAAAGATGAACACGACAAGATTGTCAGGATAGCGGCATATTTGTACCTATATATGGGAGCCATACAGGACAAATGTGCTGAAGGCCAAGATCTGGCAAATAGGCAACAGATGGCGTTAGAAAAGGCCCAATCTGACCTGGTCTTTTCTGAGCAGAGGCTGCACAGGAGCCAGGAGTCAGAAAATGATAGTAGACAGTACATCATTAAAATAAAGGAGGATATGGATATCCTGCAACAGAAAAAGGCTGACCAGGATACCAGAATTGTGGCTTTGCAGAAGGAGCACCAAGACAGTTTGGACTCCTTACTGCAGTGCCAGAAAAAGCTGGAGCAACAGCTCAATTTCAACAGGGCATGCACAGAGCGGGTAGCCACCCTGCAAATCCAAATAGGCAGAGAGAAAGAGGAAAGCAATACATTGATTTTGAAAGACCTGGATACCCAGGCAGAGTTTGATGAAGAGCGCCAGAAAGCTGGTGCCCTTAAACGGCAGAGGGACGACCTGGCGGCACAGATGCAGGCTCTTACTCAGGAAAGGGATACCTTAGGCCAGGAAGTCTGCCACTTAAAAAAGGGAATGGAAGAAAATCACCTGGCCATCCAGGGACTGGGTGACCTCCAAAAAGAGCATCAGAACCTGTTGGAGCACACCAGGAGGGTGGAAGATGCTCTGGCAAGAAAGGCGCAGGCCAATAGGGATGGGACTCAGGAGGTAACCCTCCTGCAGCAAAGACTGACCCAGTGCTCCAGGACCAATCAGGAAACGCAGAGAGGGAATGAGGATCTCTGCCAGCACAATGACAGGCTCCAGCAACAGATAGCCATGCAGGAGAGACTGATAGAGTCTAGTAAGGCCTTGGTTGAGGAACTGAAAGCCCAGGCTCTTGCATTGCAACAGGGAGCAGGGGCTGATAGAGATGTTGTTCGCTGGGAAAGGGAAACCCCTGAGCATAACCTCAGGAGCCCTAGTACCAGAGGCCTCCACCTCTCCCAGTTCCTGGATTCTGCCACCCCCATGTCCCCTGGCGCACATGAGCACAGGGCCACAGGGATGGCAGATTACTATCCAGTCAAAAGTATGGGGCTCATAGGCCAGTACCACCCGGGAATTGAGGGGAGGGCTTCCGGGTATTGGCACCCCAGCACAGTGCAATTTAGTGGGGAACCCCAGGAGAGTAGGCCCACTAAGGGCATCCTGAAAACCTCTGCCCACTTAGGTCAGTGGGGGTGGGGGGTACCTATCAAATCCTGGCAGCAAGGAGGGATCTGAAGACTCCTCTGAGCATCACAGGACACAGGAGACCAGGTCCCCACATTCTGACAGCCATTCCCAGGCTCACAGAATCCGGGAAAACCTGGAAGATCAGACGGGCACATCTGGGAGCAGTGCTTCTGAGTCAGAGGATGAATGGACCAGGGTTACCCGAACCAAAAAGGCCAATAAGGCAAAAAAGGGCTTGCTTAAGGACCCCTTAAAACAGATTAAGGCAATCAGGAGTGTCATCACGCCTTATCACAAGAACTCCAAGTATTCTGTTTGGGAACACTTGGTGCTCTTTGAGCAAATGATTGAGACTTTCCATTTGAAGGAGAGCAGTAGCTGCATCCACTACAACAAATGGACATTCTCTCCAGAATACTCCAGTTTATTTGCGGGGCTGGAGGACCAAAATCATTCAAGATGGTCCACCTATAGGGTGGCCATCTTGAAACATTTTTCTGTTCATAGAAATCCTCAAGAGGCTTGCAAGGCAGCCTACAATTTGCAATGTGGGGAGGATCAGGCCACACAAGAATTTGTGCAGGAGTTAAAGTGTGCTTTTGTGCAGACTACAAAAAGGGTGCGCACCGACAGTAAGGAAGTTGTTAATACGTTTTTCCATGCCTTACCCAAATACATAATGACCCAGCTTGTGAGAGATTTTCACGAGAAAAGATCTTTAGACTGGGTCATTGAGCAAGCCACCCGCATCTATGAGGTGCAGAAACCGGTGGAAAATAAGAATCAGCCCAAAAAACCCAAAACCAACAGCACCCCTGCTGCTGCCAAGGTGGCAGAAGTAAAGGTTGCCACCGTTTTAGATTTGGAGATGGGGGGACCTAAAAACCTGCCTGCACCAAAGAATTCTAAGCCCAGAAGGCCCTTGGGCCAGTCACAGACAGGGAGTCAAGGAGGTAGTCCCACAAATGGGGTCCCTCGCTCCCTTGACTATGTAAGTCCCTGCTATAAGGGAAACAGTCCAATCCTGGGTTATGTGTGATCCAACCAAGCGCCCGACCCAGGGAACTTCCCTCCACACTTCCCCCAGGAGGGCAGAAATTCACCAAATCCTGGGCAGAACTTGTTCCCCAAGTATCCACCCAACTTCCAGCCCCAAAATCATGCATCCTTCTTTCCCCAATTCCCTGAGCCCAGACAACCAAATCCGGGAGAGGGGAGGCTAAGGGTGGAGGGGTACCCAAATCTTCCCAACCCGGGGTATTACCAGAGAAGGGATAGCTACCCTTCCCGGGACCAGCCCAGGGGAGAAAATAGGACCCCGTATCAGCCTGAGCGCGTTTCACAACTTGAGCGCCAGGTTCAGAACATGGCACAGGATTTGGGCCGCATGCCGAGGGCTCAAAAGAACCCTCAGATGGGCATGTCAGCGTAGAATACCCCAAACGCTGGACCTGGTGCTCCAGAACAATGACGGGGGCAGCACCCCGACAACCCACCGGTTCCCAGGGAGGAGGCACAAGAGGAAGGGGGGTGTCCAGCCTTGGAGGAAGCTGCCTTCCCCACTTGTAAACAGCCCCTGGAAACCCAGGAACTGGAAACAAAATCTCCTACCCCTGAAAGTCTGCCACCCAAGGAGCAGAGAGGAGGTAGGAGAAACAAAGGACCCAAACAGACCCATTTTGTGGAGGAGGAACAGGTCTTCCTATTTGAGGGAGAGGGATCCTGGGAAAAGGATCTTCTCCTTCAGAGATGGGGGAACTCCTCCCAAGGAAAAATGGGTCCCAAGGGATTCCAACATAGACAGGGTAGATGTGGGGATTGAGCTGTCGCCGCCCATCATTCTATCCCAGAACAAACAAGACCGAAAACCCCTAGTCCAAACCCATCCTGTTGACTGCCTCCAAAAAGGGGGGGGGCGGCCCAGAACCGGAACCAGGGAAACCCAAAAACATTTCAAGTTGCCAACTTTTTCTTGCAGATTCCCATGACTCTCCACAGAATTCTGCCCAAATCTCTTCTCTCACAATGTCCAAAACCAGAAAAGTAGCCCACCAGTTGTCCAAAAATGTGCATTATGTGTGCCCCCTTGAGGAGAAGGAGGGAAGATACTATGCCCCGGTACAAGTACAGGGGCAGGGTACAATTTTGGCACTGGTGGACACTGGATCCCAAGCTACCCTTCTGTCCAAAAGGGCATTTGATGAACTAAATGCAGGAAGGGGGGAGAATTACCGTATTCCTCTCACCACTGTTCCTGGACAACTACAGAAATTTGACTGGAAGGAAATTCCCGTTGAGGGGATTGCGGATTTGGACATCAAAATTGGGCGACACAAGGTGAAACACCCGGTCATAGTAGTGACTCCAGAGGGCAACCCTTGTTTACTAGGGAATGACCTCCTGAGAAGGTTGTCACCCCTAATAGATTGCGTAAACAAGGTCCTCTGGACCCAGACTAGCCGACCAATAAAATTAAAACAGAGCGTCAACCATGTTAGTTTAAACTGCACCTGCCACATGGTTGAACAAAAATCTGACCAAGTAGAATTTCACTTCCAGAACAACCAAATTCCAGACGTGACAGTAATAGCAGTAGGACAACAAACTGGTGATGGGGGGTCCTCTCTATTTCTGAAAATCAACCTTCCCTCCAGTTTAAGGTGGTACTCCACACTGGAAGGAAATACTCTGAAATTCTTTACTAATCCACAATCAGAAACTCCCACTCCGATAGTCCAGAAAGATGTGAAATCAGCTCAGAGCCTGGCTGATATTCAGCAAATTGGAGAGCAGTTGTTCATCCCTGTTCAGTTAAATGATGGGAAGGACTCTGTTCTCGCTCAAGTGTGTGTGAAGAACGGTAAGAGCTTCATCAGCGAAGCCATGTTCCGCCAACTCCCAAAAGATCCAGCCATTCCCACATTCAAATTGATAGACAAATGGGAAATGGACCTGGAAGCACCCAATTCCAAACATCTCCTGCCAAGCAGGTGTATGCTCAAAATCTCCATTGGCAACAAGAGCATAGTCCATAATTGTTGGGTCGTGCGAGACGTCACTGCCGCCTTTTACTTAGGCAGTGACATTCTCAATCGCTTTGCCATTAGTTTGGACCTAATAAACTTCAAAGCTTGGTACCGATTAGCGGATAATCCCATGGGCTTTGATGATCCAGAAAAAGCATTTAGGTCAGCTCAATTGCTACCTTATGCAGTTGAAATTCAGATTAAAGACGAAGTCACCATCCCAGAAAGGACCTGACAATTCTCCCTGGAAGTGAAAGTTAAAAGAGGACAACAATTGAAAAAACCTGATGCTTATATTCATCTAAATGCTTCTCTTCAACAGCAAGGGTTGGGGGTAAACCCAACACCATTAGTCAACATAGAACATGACACCATTCCAATAGAGGTGGATAACAGCGACTTAAAGAGTATTACTCTAGCCGCAGGCACCATTATTGCAATGGCGGTTGATGACCGACATTTGTCCATTGATTTAGGAAATTAACTGTTAGGACCAATCCCCAAGGACTGTTTTGACAGTGACAGTGATGACAATACAACACCAGACAGGATCTTTACCCGGCATGGGGGGAACTTCCTGGTGTACACTTCCTGCCCTTATGGTAAGGAATCTGTGACTTGCGACTTCAGGAGGGATGAGGTGATTTTCCAGGTCCATGAGGGCTGCCTTTCCCACCTGAAGCCTCCAGTCCAAATCAGCACTCTGACCAGGGACTTCTCGACCCAGCTGGAGGAGGCCGCTGAGATAGCAAGACCAGAAGTCTTTCCAGGCTTCAGGCAGATGGTGGAAGAGAGAGTCAACCTAGCTGATGCCTGCGTGACTCTGGAACAGAAGCAAAAGTTGAAACAAGTTTCCTTAGATTTCCAAGATCTCTTTGCAGTAGACTCATATGACTGTGGTCGCACCGACATCCACACAACAACAATTCCCACGGATCCTGGCATGACTCCAGTGTTTGTGAAGCAATATCGTTTGCCTCTCGCATCCATGGAGTCCCTTACTGAAATAATTAAGAACCTTGAGTCCCGGGGGATAATCCGTCCAGTACTCAGCAACTTCAATAATCCGATGCTGGGAATATTGAAGCCAAACGGCCAGTGGAGACTCTCCGCCGACCTTAGGGAGCTCAACAAATGGGTCCATACTTCCCGATGGCCTCTGCCCTACATTGACCAAGGGCTGGCCCAGATTCAGGGGTCACAGGTATTCACTGCAATAGACCTGACCAATGGATACTGGACCGTGCCTGTCAGTAGGGAGGACCAATACAAACTGGCTTTTACCTTTGGGGGCCAGCAGTACACATGGACCCGGGCACCCTTCGGATACCTCAACTCCGGCAATGAGTTCAACATTTTCCTACACAAGGCCATGCCCGACCTGGGTGCGAGGGGCAACTTAGCTTATGTAGATGATGTCCTCACCAAAAGTTCATCTGTGGAGGAACATATAGCGGAGATCCGTTATGTTCTGACACAGTTGAGGGCCGCCAGAGCCAAACTTTCCTTTCAGAAAGCACAGTGGTGTAGAACCCGTGTTAATTTCTTGGGGCATGAGATTACTCCTCAGGGTCTCTGTCCCGAGGAAAAGAAAATGGAAGCACTCCAGAAACTGAAAGACCCCACAACTCTGCGGGAACTAAGGAGCCTCCTTGGACTGACTAATTACAGCAGAAAGTTCATTGAGGGCTACGCAGAGATCACCAGGCCCCTGATTCATCTCTTGAAGGGGGGGGGGTCAAGTGGGAATGGGGTCCAGAACAAGCCGAGGCAGTAAGACAGCTCAAAAGGAGCCTCTCACAAGCGCCCTGCCTAGCTTACCCTGTCAGAAAGAAACAAGCAGTTTTTCCAGGAGACAGGGTTCTATAATATGTGCTTGACGTCAGTATTATACCAAAAGCATGACAAGGTCAATAAAGTAATCTCTTATGCAAGCAAAACTTTATCCTCTGTGGAGGAAAAATTCAACGATTGTGAGAAGGCACTCCTGGCAACGGTATGGGCATTGAAGAATTACCGCCCGTTCATCCAGGGGGAACACATCATAGTGGAGACTCCACACCATCCTCTGCAACATCTCCAAAGTGACAGAATCCGAGCTGGAAATGTGAGTAATTCCCAAATTACTTCCTGGATTCTGTCAATGCAAGGCTTTCCTGTGGAGGTCAGATATGGCCAAAACAGGAAGAGTCCCCTCGCGCAAGGTCTGGCTGACTTGCATGATTGTGCCAGAGAAAACTGTCTCGAGGACGAAAGTCTAAAAATCAAGGACAACATGGAGGCATACCATAATTCCCCACACAAAGTCTTTGAAGAGGACAAGTGTGAGGGAATGCCCACTGTCTATGTGGATGGATGCTCTTACCATGTTGACAACAACGGGGAAAAAGAATTGGTGGCAGGCGTAGGGAATGCATGGGTGAAGGAGTCCCCAGAACCCTCCGCTTGGTACAAAATTGGTCCCCGAAGTAGTCAGGTGGCAGAATTGATGGCTGTGTATCAAGCCATCCTCACTGCTGTCCAACATCAACTCCACGAACTGGTCATAATCACAGATTCAGATTATGTACGGAACTGGTTCGTGGAGCACCTGGTTAATTGGAAAACCAGAGGCATGTTATGTGCTAATAACAAACCCCTGAAACATGGGAAGTTAATCCAAAACATTGATGATCTGGTCACCTCGAATGGGATGACCATCTACTGGAAAAAGATCAAGGGTCATTCCAAAGTAGAGGGACCAGACAAAACTGGAAATGACTTAGCTGATCAGCTGGCCAAAACCGGGGCCATCCAAGGGAATCTAATAGAGATTGAGTCCCTGTTGGGGGAAATCCAGGTCACTGCTATCACTAGGTCCCAGACAAATGCTCACAATGATCTTTCAACCGCACAATGGAATAAGGAGACCGCAGATGCTGATTTGATTACGGCTCAAAAAGGGGATCCAATAATTGGTAAGTTTTACCAACACATTGAGAACCCTGAAAACTGTCACCTGACGGATACCGACTACATTGGGAAAGAGGACCTTAGAGTGTTGATGAAATGTCCAAAAATGTTCTGAATCCAAGACGGTTTGTTGGTAAGGAAATCCCAAGCTGGCCATGATCAGTGGGTGGTCCCTACCTCATTCCGAAGCCTGATGTTAAGTCACGCCCATGATGCGGCCACCGCCGGTCATAGGGGGTTTCATACAACACTTGAAATCTTAAGAGAGGTTGCATACTGGCCACACATGGGGCAGGACCTTGACCAATACTTGAAGGGGTGTCTTGTGTGTGCACAATTTCAGCCAACATCCCTCACACACAGGGCGCCTCTCCAAAAGAGGGGGATGACACTGCCATGGTCAGGTTTGAAAATCGACTTCATAGGCCCCGTGATTCGCTCCTCTAGGGGAAACAAGTACATGTTGACGGTCACATGCTTGTTTACCAAGTGGGTGGAATGTCTCCCGACCCCCAACTGCAAGGCAGAAACAGCAGCTGCCCTGATGATCAACCACATCTTTTCGCGTTTTGGTCTATCCCAAAGGATTGAGTCAGACAGAGGTAGCCATTTTACCAGCGAAGTAATGACTAAGATGTGGGAGATACTGGGGGTGAAAAGGAAGCTACATATTGCTTACCGGCCAGCCTCTTCTGGTGCAGTAGAGAGATACAACAGAACCATTGTGAGCATATTAAAAAAGTTTGTGGCAGATTCTGGGCCAAGTTGGGATATCTGATTACCTCTGGTCCTAATGGCCATCAGATATATCCCTTCATCTGCAACTAAAATGTCACCGTTTGAGCTGATGACTGGATGCAAGATGGTGCTTCCCCAGCATTTGCTCTACAGGACCCAAGAGCAGACATTGATAAATGCCTACACAACTCATGAGTATGTGGAGAATTTAAGGAAACACCTTCAACATGCTTTTGCCTATGCTCAGCGGAATCTAGAAAGATCAGCTGATAGCATGAAGACCCATTACGATTTGAAAACTTCCAGGAAAGTATATAATGTGAGAGACCGGGTCTATCTATACAATTTCCAAAGAAACCAGGCCAAACAGCGAAAATGTTTGCCTACATGGAAGGGACCTTCTGAAATTATAGACAAGATCTCCCCAGTTGCCGACAAGATACGCATCCCCAAAGGTAGTGTGGCAGAAGGGGAAGACAAGTGGGTCCATATAAATCAGTTAAAGTGTTGCCATCCCAGGCACACTCTGCAGCAACTGGAGGAGTCCTCTGCAATACCAGAGGGGGCCGCTCCAGAGTAATTCAGTTCCAACCCTAAAATATTCCACATATCAAAAATATAGTAACATAATGTAAATGTCTCCTAATTATATCCTGTTTTTAAAATAAGACTGCAAAATGTATCCTGATGTATAAAATGTATCTGTTCGCCACACCATTAATAGTGGTGGAAAAATGTCTAGGAATGTGTATTGCTGCTTTGCTTTGTCATCCTAGGAGAAAGAAAACCCGGAGACTGACCACGGAAGACGACCTGGAGACCGGGAGCAAAGATCCGAGGGGCCCGGGGTACCGCCCAATACTCCCATCAGGACTGGCGAGGAGAACCGATCGATCCATCCTGATGGAGGAAAAGATGCTGCACTTGGTCATCTGTGGAATCGGAAGAAGATGAGGCGGACATTCCAGATCTTGCGAGTTCCATCAGTGAAAGTCCAGAATGGCCATCGCAAGAGGGGGGGCTTGTGGGATGTTTTTACCCATGCATCCAAGCCCTACCACAAAACTGTGCATTACTGGCATTGAAAACATCATGATGGCCAGAACTCCCCAGAAAGTGCAAAGGGAAACATGAATAATAGGCTGCCACCCATTTTTGCCAATGGTTGTGAGCACAGGAGGGCACTGCCTAAAACCACCATTGGGCTACACACACAGTAGCCTGAAACCATTGGGAATGGCAATGCTGATTGCCAAAAGCAACCCAGAGCTGTTGGGAATTCATTTTCTTGATGTCAAAAATTTGCTAAGATCATGGGCATGGAACCACCAAACAAAAATCCAACTATGGTTGAGTGTTTTACTTTACTCTACTACAGATCCACATCAATGCCATGTCAAGCAAGGATCATATACTATCAAGTAAAATCCTTTCCTTTTGAAATGTATTAATTCAAGACAGCTGTCAAAAATATGTGCAGTACCAGCATTGGACACTGACCGGCGCTGGTGCTCTATAAATCCTGACAGGAGAGCTGTCTTGCAGAAATGTGCAGTGAACAGAAGGGGGTCTTATGTAATTAAAAGTTCAAAAGACATGCCTTTCCTGAGAACTCTTAACACCCCAGAGACCCACACCAGGAGGCAGGATATCACATGGCCCTGTTGATTGAGAGGGAGGGGATTTCCCTGCAGCCTGCTGGACCCAACACAATAGACCCTTTCAATTGAATGGAGTATGCTGATTTGGGTGTGGACTATAAACAGAGCTCTGCCTGAAAGGAGAGACATGTGACCATCTGACTCCCCAAGCTTCTGGGGGCAGACCCAGACACTTTGTGAATTGAAGGCAAATATATGTTTTATAAAAATACTGATAACTAATTGTAACCAGATGACAGAAATGTACAACTTTGAGATTCTTAAAATGACAATTTTACTCACGGTTCAAGGCTCAGCTGGTCGCTCTGTGATGTGCCGAGGCAAAACCCCGCTAATTATTAATACTACAGACACTGGCCCTCATTACAAGTAAGGCGTTAAGGGTTTAACGGCGCCGTCGGCGCCGTTAACCCTTAACGCCTGATTAAGAGGTCCCGGGTTTTAACGCCTGCTTTTTGCAGGTGTTAAAACCCATGCCACAAAGTGACCTTGGTGCTAAGTACGGTGCCGACATTTGCGGCACCGTACTTAGCGCCTGTCCCCATTCCCATTATGCCCTATGGGGCAAAAATGGGAATGGGGAAGGGCAAATGGTGAATGTGGAATTACCGCCCCACTCACCTTGGAATGGGGCGGTAATTCCGCCATCCACCATGCCGGAGTCCCGTATGGACCATGGTGTTAATAGCACCATGGTCCAGCGCCGGACTTGTAATGAGGGCCACTGTGTTTATGCTAGAGACACAGTAAATTACTGGAATATGTGTAGAGAGATGGTGTACATCTGTGTAATTTTTTGTAAAAATCCAATATTGGAAAACCAACCAAAAAGCACAAAATGTTGTCATTTCTTAATCTAAGCTCTTAGAAACATCAGAGTTGGAACAGAGACTACCTCATGTGATATATGATATGTACATGTAATGTCAACCACTTGTGTATTTGGGAAATATGTTTAGTTATGAAAATGATTTTCTATGGTAAAAGCAAAGGGGAGTGTCCTTTCTTTGGAGCCATAAACATGACACCTGATGACATAGGATGACTTACTACTCCCTTCTCAAATCAGGTCAAAGAGAAAACCTTGACCTATCAAATCATGAGTGGGTTGGGCATAGAAAGTTAGCATCCACACCCATTTTCAAAAGACATAAAAAGAGCCACTGGAAGCCAGACAGGGACATTCATTTTCCAACCTTCAACTGAATTCCTGCGCAGCACTCTGACGGAGAACTCCAGAATCCAGAACTCCAGAGATCCAGACTAACTCCAGATCAAAAACTCCAAAGAGCTGAACTCTTCAGCAGGCCTCAAAATCTTTTGCAAACTATTCAACCACCGGGCTGTGCGGTTTGCTGCTTGCTAAGAGTCCTGTGTATCCAGAACAGAACCAGTATCCAGAAAGCAGTGCGGTATCCAGAATCAACTTGATCCAGACCAGCAGAACCAAAGACCCAGACCAGACCACTGTGAACAGAACCGGTGCCTGATT
Source organism: Ambystoma mexicanum (assembly GCF_040938575.1). Lineage (NCBI taxonomy): Eukaryota > Metazoa > Chordata > Amphibia > Caudata > Ambystomatidae > Ambystoma > Ambystoma mexicanum. The sequence goes on from NC_090938.1 coordinate 842,808,748, forward strand.
GACCCACCAAGCAGAGAGAACCGCAGCTAAACTTGTTGACCAGATCCGTGACAAGGCCATTCCTTTCAAATTTATAGTGTGAGTACCCAGCTAGAACTGTGCAGAACCCATCTCTTAGCTTAAAATAATCTGATTCAAAACATTTGAACCTGTTTAGAACTGCATCATAAGAAGTCATGTGTTCCTCCTGTTGATTCAAACCTTTGAAAGTGCATCTGTCATTCCGAAACTGTAATTTCATTTCTGAAAAACTACCTTTACAAAATCGTTCGTATCTTTGGAACCGTGCATCCTAGGAACGACATGTTTTTGTAAAGCTAAGATTCCCAGCTTTCCAACAAGCTCTAAACCCACTTGCTACTCCTTATAGCGCCTCCGTAATTGCGCTCGACGCACTCGAAAAAAAGTGCTGCGATTTGACATTTTGCATCATTTCAACCACGTGTAGAAAGATCTGTCCTTTGCTTCCATTACTGAAATTCGTTTTCAACCTGATAATCCCTCATTAATCATTGTTTTTGTGGACCTGAACTGATTTAAAGTATCTCTCTCACCCTGAACCTCTAGAGGGAATTATAATCAATTTTAGCATATTTCACTCCCTTGCAAATCACCTGAAAGTCTTTCGCCTGTGTTTCAAAATCATCCCTGGTGCTATAAGCTTGCTGGGGGGAACTGAATTCGTATTGCACTGTGATTGTATTCCTGAAGACTGTGTGTGTTACTTCCATCTCCTTACATTGCATAGGGGGTGAGTGAATTGTCAGAGAAAAAGTGATCATATTATCTTTTGCTGAAATCATATCAAGTTTATTTCTGTACTGCCTTTTATTCATCTTTGCATCTCCTTGAAACCATAAAGCATTCTCAGCTACCTTATCCTCTATACTACTCCTAAGTAATTAAACCAGCGTGCTAGTATAACATCATCCATTGTTGATCACTGTCATATGTCTAAGTGTGGTATCAAATATTAATTTATTATAAAAGTGTGATATATATCTATTGTTTAATTTTTCAAATAAACCTTTTTAATTTGCAAAACAAACCTACTTCTTGGCTCAGTGGGGTCAGGGGGATTCTAAGAGAGAGGCATTATACAAGGGTGCATCATCCAGATTATAACTTGTCATAAAAATATATAAATAAGGGCTTCCCTTGAGCAATCCTAGACAAGGCACTGACTTAGTGGGAATGCTTGATTGGAGTCATTAACAGAGTGCAGGGGGACATGAGTGGGGGCCTGCTGGCAGGTGCCCCTGACTGCTGGGGGGTGGGGGTGCAGGGGGACATATGTGGGGGCCTGCTGGCAGGTGCCCCTGACTGCTGGGGGGTGGAGGTGCAGGGGGACATGTGTGGGGGCCTGCTGGCAGGTGCCCCTGACTGCTGAGGGGTCGGGGTGCAGGGGGACATGTGTGGGACATGAGTGGGGGCCTGCTGGCAGGTGCCCCTGACTGCTGGGGGTTGGGGATGCAGGGAGACATGTGTGGGGGCCTGCTGGCAGGTGCCCCTGACTGCTGTGGGGTGGGGGTGCAGGGGAACATGTGTAGGGGCCTACTGGCAGGTGCCCCTGACTGCTGGGGGGGTGGGGGTGCAGGGGAACATGTGTGGGGGCCTCCTGGCAGGTGCCCCTGACTGCTGGGGGTGGGGGTGCAGGGGGACATGTGTGGGACATGAGTGGGGGCCTGCTGGCAGGTGCCGCTGACTGCTGTGGGGTGGGGGTTCAGGGGGACATGTGTGGGGGCCTGCTGGGAGGTACCCCTGACTGCTGGGGGGTGGGGGGCAGGGGGACATGTGTGGGACATGAGTGGGGGCCTGCTGGCAGGTGCCCCTGACTGTTGTGTGGTGGGGGTGCAGGGGGACATGTGTGGGGGCCTGCTGGCAGGTGCCCCTGACTGCTGGGGGGTGGGGGTGAAGGGGGACATGTGTGGGACATGAGTGGGGCCCTGCTGGCAGGTGCCCCTGACTGCTGGGGGTGGGGGTGCAGGGGGACATGTGTGGGGGCCTGCTGGCAGGTGCCCCTGACTGCTGGGGGTGGGGGTGCAGGGGGACATGTGTGGGACATGAGTGGGGGCCTGCTGGCAGGTGCCCCTGACTGCTGGGGGTGGGGGTGCAGGGGTACATGTGTGGGGCCTGCTGGCAGGTGCCCCTGACTGCTGGGGGGTGGGGGTGCAGGGGGACATGTGTGGGACATGAGTGGGGGCCTGCTGGCAGGTGCCCCTGACTGCTGGAGGGTGGGGGTGCAGGGGGACATATGTGGGGGCCTGTTGGCAGGTGCCCCTGACTGCTGAGGGGTGGGGGTGCAGGGGGACATGTGTGGGACATGAGTGGGGGCCTGCTGGCAGGTGTCCCTGACTGCTGGGTGGTGGGGCTGCAGGGAGACATGTGTGGGGGCCTGCTGGCAGGTGCCCCTGACTGCTGTGGGGTGGGGGTGCAGGGGAACATGTGTGGGGGCCTGCTGGCAGGTGCCCCTGACTGCTGGGGGGTGGGGGTGCAGGGGGACATGTGTGGGACATGAGTGGGGCCCTGCTGGCAGGTGCCCCTGACTGCTGGGGGTGGGGGTGCAGGGGGACATGTGTGGGGGCCTGCTGGCAGGTGCCCCTGACTGCTGGGGGTGGGGGTGCAAGGGGACATGTGTGGGACATGAGTGGGGGCCTGCTGGCAGGTGCCCCTGACTGCTGGGGGTGGGGGTGCAGGGGTACATGTGTGGGGCCTGCTGCCAGGTGCCCCTGACTGCTGGGGGTGGGGGTGCAGGGGGACATGTGTGGGACATGAGTGGGGGCCTGCTGGCAGGTGCCCCTGACTGCTGGGGGGTAGGGGAGCAGGGGGACATATGTGGGGGCCTGCTGGCAGGTGCCCCTGACTGCTGGGGGGTGGAGGTGCAGGGGGACATGTGTGGGGGCCTGCTGGCAGGTGCCCCTGACTGCTGAGGGGTGCGGGTGCAGGGGGACATGTGTGGGACATGAGTGGGGGCCTGCTGGCAGGTGTCCCTGACTGCTGGGGGGTGGGGCTGCAGGGAGACATGTGTGGGGGCCTGCTGGCAGGTGCCCCTGACTGCTGTGGGGTGCGGGTGCAGGGGAACATGTGTGGGGGCCTGCTGGCAGGTGCCCCTGACTGCTGGGGGGTGGGGGTGCAGGGGGACATGTGTGGGGGCCTACTGGCAGGTGCCCCTGACTGCTGGGGGTGGGGGTGCAGGGGGACATGTGTGGGACATGTGTGGGGGCCTGCTGGCAGGTGTCCCTGACTGCTGTGGGGTGGGGGTGCAGGGGGACATGTGTGGGGGCCTGCTGGGAGGTGCCCCTGACTGCTGGGGGGTGGGGGGGCAGGGGGACATGTGTGGGACATGAGTGGGGGCCTGCTGGCAGGTGCCCCTGACTGCTGTGTGGTGGGGGTGCAGGGGGACATGTGTGGGGGCCTGCTGGCAGGTGCCCCTGACTGCTGGGGGGTGGGGGTGAAGGGGGACATGTGTGGGACATGAGTGGGGCCCTGCTGGCAGGTGCCCCTGACTGCTGGGGGTGGGGGTGCAGGGGGACATGTGTGGGGGCCTGCTGGCAGGTGCCCCTGACTGCTGGGGGTGGGGGTGCAGGGAGACATGTGTGGGACAAGGATTGGGGGCCTGCTGGCAGGTGCCCCTGACTGCTGGGGGTGGGGGTGCAGGGGTACATGTGTGGGGCCCGCTGGCAGGTGCCCCTGACTGCTGGGGGGTGGGGGTGCAGGGTGGACATGTGTGGGGGCCTGCTGGCAGGTGCCCCTGACTGCTGGGGGGTGGGGGTGCAGGGGGACATGTGTGGGACATGAGTGGGGGCCTGCTGGCAGGTGCCCCTGACTGCTGGGGGGTGGGGGTGCAGGGGGACATGTGTGGGGGCCTGCTGGCAGGTGCCCCTGACTGCTGGGGGGTGGGGGTGCAGGGGGACATGTGTGGGACATCAGTGGGGGCCTGCTGGCAGGTGCCCCTGACTGCTGGGGGGTGGGGGTGCAGGAGGACATGTGTGGGGGCCTGCTGGCAGGTGCCCCTGACTGCTGGGGGGTTGGGTGCCAGCTGACATGTGGCTTGGCTGGGGGGCATGCCCATGGTGGATGGGCTGCCTGCGGGACATGACCAGGGGTGGGAGGTAGTCCCCTATGGTGTGGGCTGCCTGCAGGTGCCGTGGGGGGTGTAGAGGGAACACCTGGGAGGGCCCACACTGCCAATTCATGTGTAGGACTCACTGCGCACCCCTGAAATTCATGTACCCCGCTCTGACAGCAAAATCGCGTGTGAAACTTCCCGCAAACCCCAGAAATACACGTACCCTGCTGAAATCGCATGTGAATTTTTCCGCAAACCCCAGTTATACACGTACCCACTCCCACAGGCCCTTTCGCGTGTGAAACTTCACGCGAACCCCAGAAATACACGTACCCAGTTATACACGTACCCCACTCGCACAAGCCCTTTCGCGTGTGAAACTTCAGGCGAACCCCCGTAATACACGTACCCTGCTGAAATCGCGTGTGAAACTTCCCGCGAACCCCAGTTATACATGTACCCCACTCCCACAGGCCCTTTCGCGTGTGAAACGTCCCGCGAAACCCTGTAATACACGTACCCTGCTGAAATCGCGTGTGAAACTTCCCGCGAACCCTAGTTATACACGTACCCCACTCGCACAGGCCCTTTCGCATGTGAAACTTCACGCGAACCCCTGAAATACACGTACCCTGCTGAAATCGCGTGTGAAACTTCCCGCAAACCCCAGTTATACATGTACCCTACTCGCACAGGCCCTTTCGCATGTGAAACTTCCCGCGAACCCCCGTAATACACGTACCCTGCTGAAATCGTGTGTGAAACTTCCCGCGAACCCCAGTTATACACGTACCCCACTCGCACAGGCCCGTTCGCGTGTGAAACTTCCTGCGAACCCCAGTTATACACGTACCCCACTCGCACAGGCCCTTTCACGTGCAAAACTTCCCGCAAACCCCAGTTATACACGTACCCCACTCGTACAGGCCCTTTCGCATGTGAAACTTCACGCGAACCCCCGAAATACACGTACCCTGCTGAAATCGCGTGTGAAACTTCCCGCAAACCCCAGTTATACACGTGCCCCACTCGCACAGGCCCTTTTGCGTGTGAAACTTCACGCAAACCCCCATAATAAATGTACCCTGCTGAAATCGCGTGTGAAACTTCCCGCGAACCCCAATTATACACGTAGCCCACTCCCACAGGCCATTTCGCGTGTGAAACTTCCCGCGAAACCCCGTAATAGACGTACCCTGCTGAAATCGTGCGTGAAACTTCCCGCGAACCCCAGTTATACACGTACCCCACTTGCACAGGCCCTTTCGCGTGTGAAACTTCCCGCAAACCCCAGTTATACACGTACCCCACTCGCACAGGCCCTTTCGCATGTGAAACTTCACGCGAACCCCCGAAATACACGTACCCTGCTGAAATCGCGTGTGAAACTTCCCGCGAACCCCAGTTATACATGTACCCCACTCGCACAGGCCCTTTCGCATGTCAAACTTCCTGCGAACCCCCTTAATACACATACCCTGCTGAAATCGCATGTGAAACTTCCCGCGAACCCCAGTTATACACGTACCCCACTTGTACAGGCCCTTTCGTGTGAAACTTCCCGCGAGCCCCAGTTATACACGTACCCCACTCACACAGGCCCTTTCGCATGTGAAACTTCACGCAAACTCCCGAAATACACGTATCCTGCTGAAGTCGCGTGTGAAACTTCCCTCAAACGCCATTTATACACGTGCCCCACTCGCACAGGCCCTTTAGCATGTGAAACTTCACGCGAACCCCCGTAATACACGTACCCTGCTGACATCGCATGTGAAACTTCCCGCAAACCCCAGTTATACACGTACCCCACTCCCACAGGCCCTTTCGCATGTGAAACTTCCTGCGAAACCCCGTAATACACGTACCCTGCTGAGTTTGCGTGTGAAACTTCCCGCGAACCCCAGTTATACACGTACCCCACTTGCACAGGCCCTTTCGCGTGTGAAACTTCCCGCAAACCCCAGTTATACATGTACCACACTCGCACAGGCCCTTTCACATGTGAAACTTCACGCGACCCCCGAAATACACGTACCCTGCTGAAATCACGTGTGAAACTTCCCGCGAACCCCAGTTATACACGTACCCCACTCGCACAGGCCCTTTCTCGTGTGAAACTTCCCGCGAACCCCCGTAATACACGTACCCTGCTGAAATCGCGTGTGAAACTTCCCGAGAACCCAGTTATACACGTCCCCCACTCGCAAAGGCCCTTTCGCGTGTGAAACTTCCCGCGAACCTAAGTTATACCTGTACCCCACTCGCACAGGTCCTTTCGCATGTGAAACTTCACGCGAACCCCCGAAATACACGTACCCTGCTGAAATCGCATGTGAAACTTCCCGCAAACCCCAGTTATACACGTACCCCACTCGCACAGGCCCTTTCGTGTGTGAAACTTCACGCGAACCCCCATAATACACGTACCCCACTCGCACAGGCCCTTTCGCATGTGACACTTCACGCGAACCCCCGAAATACACGTACCCTGCTGAAATCGCATGTGAAACTTCCCGCAAACCCCAGTTATACACGTACCCCACTCGCACAGGCCCTTTCGCGCGTGAAACTTCACGCGAACCCCCGTAATACACGTACCCTGCTGAAATCACGTGTGAAACTCCCTGCGAACCCCAGTTATACACGTACCCCACTCCCACATGCCCTTTCGCATGTGAAACTTCCCGTGAAACCCCGTAATACATGTACCCTGCTGCTGAAATCGCGTGTGAAACTTCCCGCAAACCCCAGTTATACACGTACCCCACTCGCACAGGCCCTTTCGCGTGTGAAACTTTCCGCGAACCCCAGTTATACACATACCCCACTCGCACAGGCCCTTTCGCGTGTGAAACTTCACGCGAACCCGCTTGGCGTTTGCTGTTTGGCAGCCCTGTAAATGGTCCAGTGTTAGCGCAGCCCTTTGCGCTGGATTGGGGATTTTGATGGCTTTTCCTTGCGCTAGGGGCATTCTTGGGGGCGTAACTGGCGCTGCTGCAGGCTCGCTGCGCCACTCTGCGCCACGGCTGGTTTTGGAGGCAAAAATCCATGAATACGCTGTGCGCGGAAATCGATTTTAGCGCACGCGGCTGGCGCAGACATTCGCACACGCACACTGTGCGCCAGCCGTGTGCGCCACTTTTGTGCGAAATTCTATGAATTACCCTGTAAAGGTCTGCCCCTAACCGTGGAGTGAGGTGATACCTAAGGGGTTATTTAGCCTTTAGGAATACATATACCTTCACAAGCACCATGTTGAAGAGCTTCACAGTGAAAGTGCACTGTGTCAGTGTGAGACTAACAGGAACACTGATGACACAGAATGCATAATTCAAAAACTTCCTTAAACAACAGGTTGGGCTAGGTGAATGCCCACATGAACTTTACAGTAAACAAAAACTAATGGCCTATCTAAGCAAACAGTGAATATGATGTGACTTAACAAACATATGAGGGTTCTCCTATTTCTCCTGGGTTTGTCTATTCAATGTACGACAAAGGCTTAAACTCCTGAGCAAGTCCCAATATATAATTTGGCCCCAAGCTCTAATATGGTTGAATGCCTACAGACCCTATTGTCGGGGGGAAATTCTGCCGGGGTCGGCCGGGCCGTCCGCAGACCTCCGGGCAGGGAGGCCCCAACTCCTCCCGTATATCCCAGATGAGATAGAGTATGAGACACACACAAGGAGCAAGGTGACTCTGCTGTTTATTAGACAAAACGGCAGGGATGGGTCAAGGAGCGTACGCGTTCGTCCTGACACACACACAATCGTGGGGCTCGCAGGCCCTTTTACTGTATTATGACGCGCTACTTGCGTCACTTCAGAAAGTTAACAAAAAACCTATCGCCACTCTTAATTGGTTGCTCGAGTGGTAGGGTTAGTATAGCACACATATAGAGAACGATGTTAGTGGACAAAGGGTAGTCAGGTGGTATATCTGGGTTGTCCCTACAATTAGATACATGAGAATTGTTACATGATGACTCCTGGGGATTGGTTAACATTACTGACGTCAGTGATAGGAGCCCCATGTTCTGATTGGTGCGCCCGTGAGCTTCCCAGCCTGGGACCACCGCTGTTCCCAGCTCTCGGTGTACCTGCAAGTTGCAACAATGTTTCACTATGGGTATGTGCAGACAATGTGAGGACTTATTCATAGCTGGAAGGCTGACCGCTCCCACTGTCGCAGATGTCCATTGAGCCTTTCATGTGTATCTGCCTGTGTCCCGTAGCGATAGATCCAGACGCCTCTACTCTCCTGGGTTTGGCATCTCGTCAGGTTCGGCTTGGTCACGTGGGGAGGGACCGTGAAAGAGGCAGAATTCTGCACAATTAATATTGTTTTTCCACTGCGCGTCTGGTTTAATTTGCCGGTGTGACTTTAACGTTGGTGCGTGGAGTACGAGGTTGCAACATCGTGCCTTTGATGATTTGTTCTTGGAATGTGGGTTTGCAACATTGCGACCTTGGTTGGTTGCTCCACCGGGCTCCTTCTGCAGGATCAGCAACCTGACTCTTGCTTTGTTAATGTCCACGGGAGCTCTTGTTTGAGGCCTACTCGGCCTGGTGCATAAGTAGTCCGTTTGGTGCATAGGTGCTTTAGGTTATAGTAGCATATAGTTCCATGACCAGTATCGTGTCTCCATTATACCTCTCATGGTGGTAACGGGTGTCAAGAGATGCGTGAGCAAGCGTTATAGATGAGTTCATGACGCGTCTTGCGTTTCTGCATTCTGAAAGCCTATGTCAAAATAATAAAGATGCACGTCCGTGAATATGCCTGTCGCCTACGTCATAGCACTGAGTATATTCTTCGTGTAGATTGGTGTGGGAATGTTCAGTGTGTATATTTGTACAGATGTGCTTCCCGTTGTCTAGGTCGTCATGGCATCTCTAATGACGTGTAGATTTTAGTCTAGCTGATCCGTGCCGCAGGTGTCGGCATGGCCAGTGCGGGCTGCTGGGCAGGCAGATGGACACATCCGTATGTTCCTGTACCAGGGTACCTGGTCGTCTGGTAAATGGACAAACTCTTCTCGCGGCGGGTGTCTGGGTCGTGACCCTCTAGGCCAAGCGCGAGAGGTGAAGGACGGGAGCCTGGTCTTCCATTCTCCCACTTCAGTCCCCCCTCTGGTCGACTTGTCGACCACAAACATATCCTTCTCGTTATCTCCTCTTACTCTCCATATCTTAGTTATTCCTCCGAGATGTCCATAATGGTTTACATGATCTTCAAATGACCAATACATATATTCACAGGTTCCTCCAGGAGTACAGTATACCCATCTTCCTATGTAGCTCCTGGGGTTCCTCGGGTTCTCGATCTTCACTGATGGTGGGTCTAGATGGTTGGTGATGATTTGGGTGCGCAACTTCTCCCTCTCCTGTATTATCACACCTGTATGCTGGCCGTCATCTGCTGGCATTAAGGGGTGCATTCCCACCATTTCCAGCAACTCGTCAGTCGTGCGTGCCTTCCGGGCCTTCCAAAATCTAATTATGATCAGAGTAGCTCCAGCCAAAATAGTACAACCCACTATTATTTTCAGTCCATCTGACAGCCAGGATGGCATCCATGACCATAATAGTGAAAACCAGCTCTTATCCTTGTTTACACTGTTACTTTCATCCATCATTTTGGAGTGCATCTGGGCCAATTGTGAAACTGCTTCTGTCAGTGTACCATTGTCAGCATCGTTGGCAGGTGTGAACGTGCAGCAAGATTGTCCTATCTTTGCACAAACTCCTCCTTCCATTGCTGTGAGAAGGTCCAATACATATCTGTTCTGGAGTGCTACCATCCTTACAGCTCGCAGCTCCTCTTTAATTGCGTTAAACCCATTTACTGTGGAATTGATGGTCATCATTAGTTCCCATCTAGTTATTTGGAGCCATTTTGCGTTTGCGTAAGCCTGCAGTCCCGGATGTATTATTGAGGAGAAGAACATTGCTGCTCTGCTGAATAGTCTGTGTTCTGGCGGTATTGATGTTAGTGCCGTTTCCGACCTTCCCCACAGGTAATTTCCTGTCAGTGGCTCTCCTTGTCTTTTTCTCCTATTTAGGACAGTATCATTGCTGTTGGTCCTGTTCCCTTGCTCCTCCTGAAGTGGTGCAGATCTCTTTCTTCTCTTATCCCCTTCATCCATTTTAGGAAATTTCACCACATTGACATGCTTCTTAGGTACCACTAGTGATGGTACATTGACGTGTACCATTGTGCACACACCATTCCACAGGGGAGGCAGTGTATGGTATGCCTTTTCTCCACAGGCCCAATAATGGTCCATTATTACTGCTGTTCCCGCTCCCCCCTCAGGTAACTCCATCACGCTTGCACAATTGGTGTTATATCCTACGTCCACCTCTCCTTTATGCTGGTAGCATACCTTGGGCGCAGTCAATGGTAGTATTGTTATTGGGTCTTCATCTTCTTCTACCCACGTGAGCATTGGTACATACTTGATCCACGTCGTCCAACATCGGTGATTGTGTGTCTCGATGGTTGAGATAGTTTCTTTTGTTACCATGTTGCTGCCAATCACTCCTATCTCCCAGCTGTTGTCCAGATACACCTTTCCTGTTATCGTCACCAGCGGCCTCTCCCAGCATCCTTGTTTACCCGGAACTTCAGTGGCGTACCAATCACATGGTAGATACTGCAGTGTTACTTTCTTTGTTTCTCCTTTTGCAGGGCCACTTGTTATGTATTTGAATGCTTCAGCATGTAAACTGGTCTTGTGATAACTCAAATAGGTCTTGAGGAAGTTGTTTTCATATGGGTATGAGTCTCGTGTTTTCCATGTCATGTGCACTACTGTTCCTTGAAATCTTCCTTTCGTTTGGAACAGTGCCAAGTATATTATGCACTGTGCTGTCTTTTCATCTATTTCTGTGGCAACAAATGTTCGTGAAGCGCTCATGGCGTATGGTATTAATGAGCAAACGTAGCAGCTATCCTCAGTTGTCTGCTTACCAATGCGGGTCATGTGTTGGTACCATATGTTGTTTGTGACGTGTGCTGAATCTTGTATATAATTATCAATACCTTTATTGTCTGAGTATGTGCTGCGTTTAACTCTATTTTGCTTGGGTGCAATGTTACTATTACCACCTGACGTAACACCTGTTGCAGCAGGGAACGGGGGTATATTAGGTTTGGGTGCAGAAATAAAATTGAAAGCATAGCTGTACTGCCAGACAGAGGCAGCCAAGAACCCGGTGATCATAAAAATCCCTATTATTTTTATTACATATGCTAATCTCACCGGCATTTTGCTCTTACCTTGCTGCAGTCCTGGCAGCGTATTCTTGCGACGTTAAAGTTGCCCGCCTAAAAATTCTCAAAAATGCTCGTTATTAAATGTTAGTTTTGTTTCCTTTAAGCTCTCCCTATCAAATAGTCATTCAGTGCCCAGACGAAGAGCTGCTCCCACGCTACTCTAAGTGATCGGTCTCTTAGGACCGGCAAGTATGGGCAGAGGTGGGGCATGGAATATTCTATGGCCAGGAGGAAGGCTGTGTAGTAGACACGTACCCTTCTCCTTTTTAGGTATGTTGGCCTTTTTATTTCGTATACAAATTGGTGTGACAATTCTTCTGGGTAGTTATCGTCTGGGAGTACCATCTACGCCTGGACAGTGAACTTGTTAGTTAGCTTTTTCTTGACAATACAATATTACGCAGTTCCTGTATGTGCGAGAGAAAAAAGAGAACATTCACGTGTTTACATGTGTATTTGTGCAGGCAATGTCTTTCAGTTTAAGTTAAAATTGTACTTGGGAGTCAATGGGCGGGGGGTTTGGGCTCAGATGTCGGAAGTATTTTTACTCTTTGAACGTGTGACCATGGGGTGGGCAGTATGGGGATCACCCCTTTCTTCGTCAGTTATTGTCTCCGGGGTAGCTGGGTAGTGGCACGGTAAGGGAACAATTGGGTCGTTGTCTGTGGTGGAACTTCCTTCCGCTGTCGGGGATGTTGTTGCTGTTCTTCCAATGGACCTGTCGTTGGCGCTGGGGCGGGTCTGCAGTTTGTAGATCTTTACATCATGTAGGTGGTTCCAGGCACGCTTGTCCTTTAGTTTTACTGCTCTTGTTGATACGTCCTCTACCAGATGGGGGCCGGTGAACCTCTTATCGTTCCATTTTCTATTGAAATTGCGAAGTAGCACGTGGTCACCTTTGGCAAGTTTGCACAAGTTCTCCTTTTCCAATTCTGTACTTGCGCCTTCTTCTTGATTGCTGGTAGACCCGCCCCGTGTGCGCTCGAGCTGTTGAGACACAAACACGACACTAGTAATCAAAGAAGACACATATTGATACATTTCATCACCTAACACACTCGCTGAACTTTCGTGGTCAGTGAATGCCCTTGACGTTGGGGTTAGGGGAAGGCGCATTTGACGTCCAGTAACCACCTCGTGAGGGGTGAGGTGGTGGTCGGACCCTGGCCTATTCCTTAATTCGAATAGGGCTAACGGAAGGCAATACAACCAACTTTTCTTTGTTGTTTGTTGTATTTTTGCAATTGCCTCCTTCAATAAGCCATTCAGGCGTTCACATACACCATTAGCCTGTGGGTGGTATGCACATGCAAATTTGTGTTTTATGCTCAGCAGGGATGTGATATGCTGGAACATTTCGTTTGCGAAATGCGGGCCATTGTCTGATCTTAACACCTCGCACACTCCCCACCTGGGGAAGACCTCCCTTACTAGGAATTTGGCTGCTCTAAATGCATCTGGGTGTGAACAGGGCCCTGCTTCAATCCACCTAGAAAATGGGCATACTACTACAATCATATACCTATTACCTTGACATATGTTGATCATATCAACATAGTCAATGTGAAGGTGCCGAAAAGGTCCTTCTGGCCGGGGTATGGTACCTCTTATCACTTTTAGAGTATGACCGGCAGTAAACTGTTGACATGTGAGACAATTGCTGATAAAATTTGACACATGAGAATTTAACTCAGGACAAAACCAATCTTCTCTAATTCATGCTGCAATTATTTCCTTGCCTGTATGGACTGGGTGATGTAATTGGCTCAGGGCGGTATTTAAGAGTGCCAACGGTATTACAACTTTCCCAGTGCCACCCTGGCGCCATAGTGCGTCGGTTGGTGACATTGTACATCCTCTTTTTACCCATATTTCTTTTTCGGCCATTGGTGCAGCCGCTTGTAGCTCCATAATCTGTGTGGCTGGGAGATGGGTGTACCCTTCTCTTATTAACATCTCCCTAGCCATTCCCCTCCCTCTCCCTCTCTGTGAGTCTGTGGGGTTCCATATCTCACCAAAGTATGCAGCATATTTCGCATGTGCGTCTGCTGCTGCATTCCCTTTTGAGACGTGGTCTTCACCATTGGTGTGTGCGGTGCATTTGACTAGGGCTAGTTCTTGGGGGTCGTTTATTACTTCAATTAGTTCAGCCAACAAGAGGGCATGTTGCACTGGAGTGCCATCAGCTCTCCTAAACCCTCTTCTTCTCCATTTTGATAACCCTGAGTGGACAGTGGATGTAACATATGCACTGTCGGAATATATGGTTACTCGTTTGTTAAAACTTTCCTTTAATGCCAATATTAGTGCAACCAGTTCCGCGGCTTGAGCAGAGTAATGCTGTGGTAATTGTACACACTTCATAGCCACACACACCGGCGCCTCCATCATTTTTACTACTGCTGCCCCAGTCCTTCGTATCCCATCTCCTTGATCAATAGTTGATGACCCATCAATAAACAAAAGCTCACCTCCCTCTAGTGCGTTTTCTTCAACTTTTCTAGTACATGAGTACATTTCAGTTATTTGGGTGCAGTCGTGGGCGTAATCTCCCTCCTCAATTACTTCTGCTAGGAACCTTGCAGGGTTAACCGTGCTACATCTAACAATTGCAAGTTCAGCTCTAGACAAAATGATCTCATAACCTGATGCCCTCTGTGTCGTTAGTGTGGACTTGGGTTTATTCAATATTGCAAATAGTGCATGTTCCACAAACAGTGTAGTTGGACACCCCATGGTTATTGCTGATGCTTTTTCCACTGCAAAAGCAGCTGCAGCGAGACCTTGTTCGCAAGGGAAGTGGCCTAACATCACAGGGTCTAAGTGACCGCTGTAAAATGCTACTGGTTTATAGCCCATGCTCGTTTTTTGGGCCAATACTGCTTTCATCACTGCTGAGTCGCAATGTGAAAATATAAAAAAGCGTCGCTCATAGTCTGGGGATGCCAGTACTGGAGCAGTTGATATCGCGTCTTTCAATTCGTCAAAGGCCTCCCTCATTTCCATAGTCCACCCCAACTTTTTCTCCCCTTTATTGGCATCCCTCAAACCCTCAAGCAGGGGTCCTATGTATGAACTGTAATCATATACCCATGCTCTACAGTAGTTGCACAGCCCCAGAAACTGCTGCAGTTCTCTCACAGTATGTGGCACGGGAGTACTTGAAATGGCCTGTGCTCTTTGTGGTGCAATCTTTCTTCCATGTTGGGATATCAGTTGGCCAATGTAAAGTACCTGTTCCTGACAGTATTGTATCTTTTCCATGTCTACCTTGTACCCCTTTTCAGCCAATATTGTCAACATTTTTAAGGAGTCCTCTCTACATTTACTTTCGTTTGTACTGCAAATTATTATGTCATCCACATACTGTAACACTGTGCTTTCCACCTCAACGTTACCCAAATCCATCTGTATTACTCTATTGAAAATTGAGGGTGATTCACAATACCCCTGTGGTAATCTGGTATGTTTCCACTTTGTATTTCGGTAAGTGAAGCTTGTCAAATCTTGTGAGTCTGGGTGTAATGGTATTGAGAAAAAAGCATTTTTAAGGTCAATCACTGTAAATCGTGATGCTTCTGCTGGAATGCCACACAATATTGTGGCCGGGTTTGCTGTTACTGGATACTCTGCTTCTACTATGTTGTTCAAGGGCCTGAGGTCCTGTATGAAGCGCCAAGACCCCCCTTTAGCCTTGCGCACCGGGTACACAGCTGTGTTACATGGTGATTCTGAGGGGACCAATATGCCATTGTTTATAAGGGCCGTTATGGTTTCATATATGCCCTCATCTGCCTCTTTTGACAATGGGTACTGTTTCACTCTTGGTAGTATGGCACCTTTTTTCAATTTTATCCTTACACCCCCTATGCTTTTTATGCATCCCACGTCATAAGGGCTAATAGGCCATAATGATTTGGGCACCTTTGACATATCCTCCTTAAAGAATGGGACTGGGGTGCCTGCGGGTGCCTCAAGTGCCATTGCAATTTTCTGTGCTACTTGTTTGTGAGCCACTCTTAGCCATATTTCTACACTCATCATGAACACCATTTCACCTTCCTCCTTTTCTTCTGAGAACAGCTCTTCATCTGACACCTGGGTCAGCCTACATCCTTCTGCTAGTGCTATCACTGCCCTCCATGCTCTCCCTTCTTTATCTTGGGCGTGCACAGCAACATAATCAGCTGTTGCAATAATGCTCTCGATGTCCATTACAAACACCTTTCCTTCTGGTTCATTAACTGGTGTTTCTGGTCGGAACAGATAGGCTGCTGGCCTCCTCCATATTTTCCCTTCTATCCCTGGCATCCATGCAAATGCCATGTCTGTGCCATACTGGAATAGCTCGCCATCTACTGGCTCCGCCCTAATCGCTGTCTGTCCACAGTATGCTTGCATAATCTGTCGTGCTGCGAGCATGTTAATCCCTGGAGTAGAGCAAATTATGCCATCCTCTGTAAAGGAGATCGTCATATTCAACCTGTTCATTATGTCCCTCCCCAGTATATTTACTGGTGAGGCACTATAATACAAAAGTGGAACTGACAGATCATAATCTCCAATAGATAAGGGAACGTTATCAGTAAATGGAACCAACCCTTTAGCCCCAGAAAATCCTTGGGTGTTCATGGCTTCGCCTGACATCTTAAATTTACCTTCCCTTATGCAAGACCGGGTTGCCCCGGTGTCAACAAGGAATGATAATTTTTTGTCACCTATCGTTACCTCTATGCGTGGCTCCTCCGCACTATTAGGTGTTATTGACAGGATGGGACACACCAAGGCCGTCTGTGGGCTGTCCTATTGGGGGTACAATGATTGGCCATTCCCTGTGTAAGGGTTGTGTCCCAACACCGTCACCCTACCCAATTGCGTTTGTTGAGTTTGGGGTGGTTGTATTAACGCTACTTGTTGTTGTGGCAGTGGCAGTTGTTGTGTTATTTGTTGTTGTGGCAGTGAATATGTTTGTGGCTGCTGTTGTGTTGTTTGTTGTTGTGGGTCACTTCCTTGTTGTGACATCTGCTGTTGTTGTATGCCCTGCTGTTCTTGTGAGGTCCTAGGTTGTGCTTGTTCATTCCATGCTGGTGTTCCTGGCCTGACCCTACACGTACGTGACATGTGTCCTAATAGTCCGCAGTTCCAACACACGGGTGGTTCCCTGCTTTGCCATGGGAAGCTCCCTGTGTTGTCCTGGTATACGGGTTGCCCTGTGGGGTAGGAATTTCTAAGTCCCCCCGCCTGTTGTTGGGTATTATATCCGTTACCTCTCCCTCTCATAAATCCTCCTCTCCCCCTGTTATAACTATAATACCCAGTTCCTTGCATTGGGTACCCTCCTCCCATGTTTGGTGCGTGTAATTGCAGAGGCGGCACTTGCTGTATTATACTTTGTGGAGGTGCTATTTGAGCGGGATCTTGTGCAGCCACTACTTGCGTGGGGCTTTGGGCCATTGGTGTGGGCGTAGTTATTAGTGCCCCTTCCATTGTGTATTTAGTAAGTTTTTTCTGTACTAGTTTTGCCTCTTCTGTTTTCCTGTCCTCTTCCTTTTGTTTCATTTTTCCTTGCCATGTCCTGCAGTGATGTACTATAGTCAGTTGTATTTCTGGCCATGGTTTTGCTTCCATTCCCACTACTTTCTTTAGTTGTTTCTGAACTCCTTCTGGGAGCCCTTGTACTAGTATATGATAAAATATGGCTGGTGTTTTGTCCCATTGTTCTCTAGTTTCCATGCGCCACTTCTCTTGAATATCCTGGATATAATCAACAGGATCCTCATTCTCACGCATCTTACGGGAAGTAATGGCTCCTATGTCTGATGTGTCTGGGTACTGTACTCTCAGTGCCTGCCATAGCGCATGTCTGCAGTTTGCAAATGGTGCCCCATCATGCGATGTGTTCGTTATTGTTACCCCATGGAATCCCGCTCTCTTCCAAATGTCATCCGCTCTATCCCCTAATATTGATATTAACAGGCCCTTCACATCTCCTACTGCTAGTTTCTGTCCTGCGGTGTGTTTTTCCATTTCATATATCCACTTACCCGCACCTCCACTTAGTGATGGGAGCCTACATTTTATATTTTCTTTATCCGTATGTTTCCAAGGTACATACTGTGGTCTAACCCCTCCTCTCTCCAACAGTGGCATCAAGTTGTGTCTTGTGTCCCCCTTTACATTCCATAATATCGAGTCCTCACACCCCTCCTCTTCTCCCGTTTCCTTTACCTCTTCAAGTTCGTCCTTATTACCCCTGCTCCTACCTCCTTCTCCGTCCTTTCCCCTTTTTTCATCATTTCCTGTGTTTAATGTGGGCATGTTTATTTGTCTGTCTTGTCTGCGACTAGGGAGGTCTCTAAGCCGACATGCATAGGGAGTCAGTTGGTCCATGAAGGGCGCGAGCTTTATTGTGCGCAGCGAGCGTGTGGCGGTTGAGCATGTAAGGTGCGATGGGGGAGGGCGTGATGGAGATGGGGATGGCGTGGTTTCATGGGTTTGTTTTTCCACTAGTTTTTGCACCCCCTCTTCACTTCTCTCCAACTCCTCCCTTCTCCTACTGATCCATGGCAAGTCTATGTTTGTTCGAGTGAGGTATAGCTTATCTAAGCTTTCCCTTTCACTCTTTCGTCCTTCCCTCTCTACTCCTTCTTCCTCCTCACTGCAAAAGTCAGTCATAAAGGGTATCCCCCACTCTGCCTTTTTCCCTTTTATTGTTACTGTTTCTAAGTCTATTAGGTCCATTTCTCCTTTTCCTTTGTTATCAACTGCTCCCCCTAGTGCTGATGTTGTTGCTACCTCTCTACTTCTATATAAATCCCCCCATTTTTCACTCTCCCTACTCCTCCCTTCTCTTTCTCCTTCACTCCTCTCCTCCATCTCCCTACTATTTTCCTCCCTTTTCCTTTTTAATTCCTCCATCACTTCGTTGCTCATCTGTTCCAATAATCTTTCATCCTCTTTCTTCCTTTCCCATTTCACCCTTTCTCTTTCTATTACTTTCCCCTCTTCATATTTCTTAGCTGTCTCTGATAGTACCCTCCTCCTCCATATTGCCATTTCCTTTTCCTTTTCTTCTTCTTCCTTCTTCTTTTCTCTCAGCACTACTCTTGACACCCTGTCTGCTGCTGCTTTTACCCTTTCAGCTTCTCTCCTTTGCTCCTCATTTCGTTCCCTTAATTTGTCCAATTCGTCCTTACCTTCTTTCCTTTTCCTCACTCTCTCTCTTTCCTCCCTCTCAAGCTGTTTGATCAATTCATTCTGCTCATCCCTTAGTTTAGCTAACCTTTCCTCCAAAATCTCTTCCCTTTGTCGTAATAGCTCCTCCCCCCTCATCTCACTCTCTCTTGTACTATCCTCGTCTGTTCTCTTTACTACCTCCCTCTCTTCTCCAGTTAGTGAACCTCGTAATTTTAATAATATCTGTGCAGCTACCCACTCATCATTTCCTATCTCTACAGTCTGCTCTTCTCCAATCCTCCCCTCCCCCATTGGTATCTTCCTATGAGCCACATATGGTGGAGGGCTGTATGCCGGGTTCGAGTATCCTTCAGCCGCCCTTAACTGTCCTTCTATTTCTCCTAATTCTCTTAAAGGGTACAACCCTCCTCCCTCTGTTTTCACTCCCGGTGTAATGGGTATCTCATTGCTCGGTTCCTTTTTTATGTCGTCTGATTTATCAATCTTTTCTCCTCCCTGTCCTCCGTTCCTCGTATTCTTTGTGCTCTCACACCCCTCTTCCCCATCCGTTCCTTCTTTCTTAATCTCCTTTTCTTCCGGTGTTTCCCCCATAGTGAACATTCCATTTGGTCCTGGTCGGGACCCCTGGAACATCCTCCATAAGTTAAACACCTCCACATGGTTTGCCAACTTCTTCCCCTTGTATGTATTGTGCAGATGGTTTAGCAGTGAATGTTGGGCATATGGATCGAAACTACCATTAGGTGGCCATGGTGTTAACATTTTGTTGTCCGTCCCCTGGGTCCACTCTATACTGTACTTAATTAATTTCTCCCTATGGGGTGGGAGTGTGGTGCATATGTGTTGTAGTGGGGTAGTGAGGGTGTTCCCCCACCCTCCCGACCCTGTCCCGTATGACATAGTGGCGCTCCCCTTGTTACCCTTCCCTTCACTAGCAGTTTACAATATACAACCTTATATTGTTTACCTGGCCCCGCAAGTGTGGGGACTTACGACAATCCTTTTACAGAATATGCAGTAAAACTTATTAAAAACATAGAACAAAATATATATATGTATCATTTTATATTGTATATTCCTTCCCCTACGGCCCCCTGCGGCCGAAGCGCACGCAGCCCCCTGCGGCTGCGTACCCCTTACGACGCTCTTATACAGTCGTCCTGTTTCCCCGTTCTCCTCCTCCTTTTACACTTGCCGTGGCCGGCGTTCTCCGTGCGCAGCCACGCCCCTCTCCCCTTCTCCTCTTCCGATCCACTCGTCTATCGTTTATTTGCGTATCCGCTCCCTTATCATATTTCTCTTCCCCACCATTCTCAAAAGTTCCTTGTGCTCGCTATATCCTATTAAATCCCTACTGGTGACGTCACCTATTTCTTCGAGCTACTGGTACATTCTTATTATGTTCTTTAAGTTGAAAATACACTTGCAATCTACCCCGCTAACCCTACAGCTGTCTTCCTGTCTCTCCTGGAACAAGGTAATCAAATCAATAATATAATCGGACTGCGCACGCTGCGTCGCCTCGCGTGTGATACACCCCTCAACAGGGGGGCTTAACCAGCCAATTATCTTCTGTATTGGGCAACTAGGCAACTAGCTACCGTCTACAGGGAAACGTCATCTACCTATCGAGTTTCTTGCTCGAACAATAGGGATCCTCGTCTACTCATTGATCAATAAATGCCAAATCGTAGGAAATCACACACCCACCCTCACACGTAGTCCGGACTTAGGCCAATCAGTGTCTTTACGAGCGGCCGCACGTGATGTTTTCGTGCCCCGCCCCCCTCTTTCGCGTAACGTAGCCGACTGCTCTCGCACTCGTTTCGCTACCATTCATTCCATTTCCAACAGTTGTTATACCTTCGCCGCGCATCTGCACAACACCTCCCTCCTCCCTTATTTACTTCCTCCCCCTCCCTCACAATTTCACATTGCTTGTTCTGCGTGTCATGCTCACCAAGTTCTCTCGATGCAGGGCAGCTCGACTGCGTGCACCCCTCCAAGCGGCTCGCCACCTCCCCTCGTCTGGACCACGTCTGGACACTCGCCGACCGCGGGCGGGATACTTCTCAACCGGCTCCCGAGGGCCAATATCCGGATTGCGCTGTCCGGTCTTCTCGCAGCTCCGCGATGGTTCTGTAGTCCTCAGAAGGGGGCAACGGCAGAGGGGGCCGCGCCGCCGGGCCTCCTCGCAACGGGAGTGCCTGGAAAAAGTAAAAAAATAAAAAGTCGATCTTAAACAGATCTCAGCAGTGCCTCCAACTTGTCGGGGGGAAATTCTGCCGGGGTCGGCCGGGCCGTCCGCAGACCTCCGGGCAGGGAGGCCCCAACTCCTCCCATATATCCCAGATGAGATAGAGTATGAGACACACACAAGGAGCAAGGTGACTCTGCTGTTTATTAGACAAAACGGCAGGGATGGGTCAAGGAGCGTACGCGTTCGTCCTGACACACACACAATCGTGGGGCTCGCAGGCCCTTTTACTGTATTATGACGCGCTACTTGCGTCACTTCAGAAAGTTAACAAAAAACCTATCGCCACTCTTAATTGGTTGCTCGAGTGGTAGGGTTAGTATAGCACACATATAGAGAACGATGTTAGTGGACAAAGGGTAGTCAGGTGGTATATCTGGGTTGTCCCTACAATTAGATATATGAGAATTGTTACATGATGACTCCTGGGGATTGGTTAACATTACTGACGTCAGTGATAGGAGCCCCATGTTCTGATTGGTGCGCCCGTGAGCTTCCCAGCCTGGGACCACCGCTGTTCCCAGCTCTCGGTGTACCTGCAAGTTGCAACAATGTTTCACTATGGGTACGTGCAGACAATGTGAGGATTTATTCATAGCTGGAAGGCTGACCGCTCCCACTGTCGCAGATGTCCATTGAGCCTTTCATGTGTATCTGCCTGTGTCCCGTAGCGATAGATCCAGACGCCTCTACTCTCCTGGGTTTGGCATCTCGTCAGGTTCGGCTTGGTCACGTGGGGAGGGACCGTGAAAGAGGCAGAATTCTGCACAATTAATATTGTTTTTCCACTGCGCGTCTGGTTTAATTTGCCGGTGTTACTTTAACGTTGGTGCGCGGAGTACGAGGTTGCAACATCGTGCCTTTGATGATTTGTTCTTGGAATGTGGGTTTGCAACATTGCGACCTTGGCTGGTTGCTCCACCGGGCTCCTTCTGCAGGATCAGCAACCTGACTCTTGCTTTGTTAATGTCCACGGGAGCTCTTGTTTGAGGCCTACTCGGCCTGGTGCATAAGTAGTCCGTTTGGTGCATAGGTGCTTTAGGTTATAGTAGCATATAGTTCCATGACCAGTATCGTGTCTCCATTATACCTCTCATGGTGGTAACGGGTTTCAAGAGAAGCGTGAGCAAGCGTTATAGATGAGTTCATGACGCGTCTTGCGTTTCTGCATTCTGAAAGCCTATGTAAAAATAATAAAGATGCACGTCCGTGAATATGCCTGTCGCCTACGTCATAGCACTGAGTATATTCTTCGTGTAGATTGGTGTGGGAATGTTCAGTGTGTATATTTGTACAGATGTGCTTCCCGTTGTCTAGGTCGTCATGGCATCTCTAATGACGTGTAGATTTTAGTCTAGCTGATCCGTGCCGCAGGTGTTGGCATGGCCAGTGCGGGCTGCTGGGCAGGCAGATGGACACATCCGTATGTTCCTGTACCAGGGTACCTGGTCGTCTGGTAAATGGACAAACTCTTCTTGCGGCGGGTGTCTGGGTCCTGACCCTCTAGGCCAAGCGCGAGAGGTGAAGGACGGGAGCCTGGTCTTCCATTCTCCCACTTCACTATGGGTTCTCCCCTATAACTCAAAAGGGGATAGCTGCAGAGGAAGTGTTAGGATGAATAACTATGATAAGTTGGTGGAACCTGCTCTATAGGATCTAGTGTCCTTGTCTGCATTCCTTGCTGTTAGGTAGCCATTATCACACTTCTTGGTTCACTCGCAGTCTGGATTATATATCCCAAAGCACCAATCTTGGTTTTTCTTAGGTTCTCTTAGTGTTCCAGAAATGGTCATCCTCTGGGCCATGGCTCACCTTTTCTTGGTTCCACTAGGTAGCAAATGCCTAGCAAGAACTTCGTATTATCCCCTTCTCTTGAGGAATTACACTACAAGCAACATGGGCCAGTACATTATTTTCCTCTTTTTAAAGCAAGTATTTCTTCTGATTTTTAGGGTTGATGTCAGGCTAGAGTTATTATAAACCACTAGCCAAGGATTCTCCTTTCAGGTCTCAGTTTTCAACAGTCTGCAATGTTCTCCTTCTGATCTTTTTATCAGGCCGGGGATTGGTATATATCCTTCAGTAGACTTAAGTCATGTCCGTCCTGTTTGCTCTCTGACATTTGCTATGTCTAAGCAATTGCTGTCCAAAAGTTGTCTGGATTCTCTCCTGGGGTTCTCTGCACTTTCATGTATCTCTCCACCAGAGTCTGGTTCTCTTGCTGGGATCTAGATCTTTTCTGAGCCTGTCTCCCTCTCAGGTTCTGGTTCTCTTCCAGGGTCCAGCTCTCCCCTTGAGTCTGCCTCTTTCCCAGTTCCCTCCCTATGTCATGGTGCCAAGTGATTATAGTGCATTGATATCTGAAGTCTGTCCAGGAATCTGCCTCCACTGTATATTCTCAGCTTTTCTGGGTCTTCACCTGTTTCTTCTTAGACTACTCTACGAGACATATCTTCACTCCTACTTTCCATTATCCTGGATGGGGACAGTCTTATTTATGTGTCTGGGCTAGGTGTTGGCCGGGGTAGTCATGTGTTTCTTTGAAGTGTTCTGGTTGAAAGTAAGGCTTTCTAGCTAAGAGCTCATGGGGAAGGTATTTAAAAAACCTAACAGTCATTTTGAATTCATGCCATGTGCTTAGGTAGTTTGTTTGGTGAACACCATGCTTCTCTCTCTCCTGTGTTTACTGCCTTCTTTGCAGGCAAAGGGGTTTAAGACTGGACATATGGCATCCATGTGGGTCTGCTCTATTGCTGAATGGGGAGTGGAGGGGTTTCCATGGCACTGTTCTGGTTGCTCAGTCAGATTGAGATACTATGTATCTGTTCAGAGAGTGTCAGAATATGTTTTCCTTTCTCAGCATATATACTTTCTGGTGCCTCCACCTCTATTTCCTGGTGAGAAATGCTGATAGTTTCATTTAAACCAATTGAAGGAGTTGTGGCTGTGTAATGCTGTTTGGGAGAGGGGTCTTCTCCTGGTGCCTGACGGGGGACTGGGAAGTGCTATCTGTGGTTGACACCCCCCCCCCCCTGCTGGCAAGGGGATGGTGGGTCTTGTGTGTCTTCGTTAACTTTTTAAGTTGCAGAGCAGAGAGAGCTTCATTGCTGGGAGATAAAAACGAATGCAAATAAGAATAATATGTGTTGGGACTCATAAGCGTCCTCTTTGGTTTATAAGTTCTCCTGTTGCCCACTCACTCCAGGCACTGTTCACACCTTTCACTATTTAGTGTCAATGCTCTACAGTCATGTTATTTATTTCCGATGTTGAACATGTGCTAATGTTTCTTTCTGGCACTGAACTGCAACCCTTTAATGATGTAATTGATTCCGTTTAGGTTGTTCATAGCTTGGCTGACAAGGCCAGGTGATGTACGGTCACTCGTAACTATGTTAGTGTTGTAATAGCTTAAGTTCACCATAGTACTCCAGGCTCAGTTTATTTTTAATTAAGGTTTATTTTGTTTTTATCCTTTGGTGGTAGAACATTATGCATTGGGAAATGAATTCACTTTAGAAGTGCTGGCTGTGTTCTTTAGAAATGTGATGGAAAGGTGGCAATTACAATATTTTGTTTTTCAAAACAGTAAAGTGATTTGCAGGAATGTATTAGAGGTCTGTTTCATTATTGCAGCCATTTATTTGTAATGTATCTAGTACTTAGCAGCAGTCTTTTTATAATGCCCTGTTGGGCATGCTTTTACTGACAGTAATTACCCAGGGCTCTGTACACAGTCATTTGAATCCTTAAAGTGAACGCCATTCATAGGGCCACGCATGTTTTATATTTGTGACCCATATCTATATTGTGCCTTCCTCATTTGTCTACTGGTGTTCTTTTTTAAGACGACATGGGCATATGTTGGGCTTGACCACATAGCTTGGCTTCTTTAAAAGAAGGGCATATGTCTATCTTCCATTCCTCTAATTCCCTCGCCTTTATTGGTTTCTACCGAATTTCTATACGATTCGGTCAGTTTTCAAATGAAGTCAAAACAAGGTAATTTCTTCTTAGTTATTTTCTTTTTCATCGTTGTTAAATGTAGCGCTAAATGTTGCAGCGCAATGCCATGTGTCATTGGGCCTCATTATAACTGTGGCGGTAAGGCAACAACGGCGCCGTTGTTACCTTGCCACCACATTATGAGTTCTGCTTGCGGGTTCCACTCTGCACGCCTGGTCAGACCAGGCGCGCAGAGCGCCCTCCACGAGCAGAACAGGATGGTAGCAACGGTACCGTTATGAACGGTACCGCTGCTACCATTCTCCCCATTCCCATTGAGCCCTATGGGAATGGGGACGTACCGGCACCGGATCCCGTGCAAGGGAAATTATCGGGCCCGCAAAGGTTATTCCCCTCAGTTATTCCCCTTTCGCGGGACCCAGTGCAAGACCCGAGTTTGGGGGTAGCCATGCCCTTATTAATGGCATGGCTATCTCCAAACTCATAATGAGGCCCATTGCCTTTTATATTGAAGTTGCCTTGCAGTGAAATGAGTATTCCATGGTGCAATTTTAAACTTGCTCGACTGTTTATTATCTGTACCCCCATACTTAAGTGTCAATGGGCCTCATTACGAGGTTGGAGGTAAGGGGTTACCAGCACCGGTAAGAATGCCGGTGCCGATAACCCCTTACCTCCGTATTCCGAGGTCCCTTAGCGGGAGCCGCTAAGGGACCAGGGAGCTAATAACGGGCCCGCTATTAGCTCCATCCCCATTCCCATTGAGCCCTATGGGGGCTCGAATGGGAATGGGGAATGGTTCTCAGAATGGGGACTTACTGGGTCCTCCAAGGTTGGAATGACCCGGTAAGTCCCTATTCCAAGAACCCGGACCCGGAATGTGGTAAGGGGATAGCCATGGTGCTAAAAGCACTATGGTTACCTGCTACCTCGTAATGAGGCCCAATGTGTGTTTCTCATTTTAAGTCTCCTTTGTGTCATGCATAGTGATGTCCTCTTGTGCTTGTAGTATGAAAGGAATTATATGTTTGTATGAACTGAATGGGCCTCATTACACGGTAGGAGGAAAACATGCCGCTATTTCTTAGGTAGATTCCTAATTCTAACAGTATCATGTTTCAAGAGTTGCTCCTCTGACATCTGTAGCTGATGGGTTGGTGGCCCATAGATGCATTTTTGGTTTTATCCCTTTCCTCTTCATTGACTGCTCTTAGAGCATTATCAATACAGGTTTTGAAATCATTACAACGTGAGTCAGGGCAACATGACTGTCTTGATCTCAAAATATAGGAGGGTCACAAAAGAACTAAGTGTACATTTATCACTTCCTACGGCTAGTTGACCACGTGTTACAATGTTTTTCCCAATTTCTCAAATATTGTCTTTATTAGGGAATTTTTAATGTCTTATTACATTTGGGATTATATTGTTTTTAAAATGTATTGAGAGCACTTGAGGATAGTAAGTATTTCAGGATGTGTGCTTGGGACTGGTGGATCGATCCCTTTTGGCAGTGTTATCCTCTCACTGCACTGAATATCACATGATTCTGTTCCTTACACTTTGAAAGGGATTCCCATGTGTTCAGGATCAGTGTGTTCCTACTAATATGATTTTTTAAAAGTTTTAATACATACTTACCTTATCATTACATTTCAATTGTTTTCATGTTGCTTTTTCATTTTCTTCTGTGGTTGTGCTGGTGTTATTGCCATTGATAGTCTTAGTAGTGAATTTCAGATTGTTGGGTTGATGTTGATCTCATGCCACACTTGACCCATTGTTGTTTAATCCTGAAAAGGTGGCAAGCCCATTGCCTAGAGCAGGGCCCGGGGGGACAGGGGCAGGTGGTGTTTTTTCTAGCAATAGCACAGTGTCACCTGTGGCTCCTCGCTGTAACCCCTGTATAAAATCCTCAATCCACTCTTCCTAAAACAACATCTATCATGTTCGTACAGTAAGGCTTATGGCACTATGCTTCTGCTCATTGCTGTTCTAATTGTTGCTCTCTTTGGTTAAGGCTCCATGTAAACATATGTTTGCTTTTTACAATACATCCGCTGACGTGTTCTTCTTTTCCTCTTGAGTTTTGTTTTGCCTGCTTAGATGCATTGGTTCTTCCAAGTGCTCTAGAGCCTGCTGAGGTGTCAGCCGATCTTTGATATTCTCTGCCTTGCTGTTATTTGTAGACATAGCAAGCTCACTCCTACTTAGCCTTGAGGATCAGGTCTTCTTCCCTGATCAGGCGGTCACGTCTACTGGACAGCAGCTCTTTTAATCCCTCGTTCCAGATCTAAGGTGAGAGGTGCCAAAAGGGGTGCACATCACTGTCTGCAATTCTAAAACTCTCTTCCACTAGAAATCCACAGTCTGACCAATTTTCTGTTTTTTCAGAAGGTTCAATGTGATTTCATCGAGGAGTAATCATCAGACCGATTTTGTCTAATTTTCTTTTTCTTTTATTGAATTTGGCCATAAATGTATGCAGGGGGAGACCGCCCCACAGCCTGCCCACTTCCCCCACTTTTATTATTACCTTTACCCACCACTGGACATATATTGGTGGCAGAATTTGTTTTAAAAAATTAACAAATTCGAATTCAACTAATTCTCCAGTGATGAACCATCCCTAACCCTTTCAGAAGGCTTTCAAAATGTTGCTGGTCAGCTCGTAACCTTGCACTTGCCTTTACCAAAATAAGATCTCGTTTGTTTTGGTGTGTGTTACAATTAACAAATCAAAACCAGTGATGTATTTGTTACTGGTTTTCCATAATTATGGTCTACAACACCCGCTGACAGGTCAGATACCATTGCAAGAAATCTGAAGGTAGAGATTACCGTAAACTTGGCCGGTGCCATCCCAGAACCCTGCATAAAGTAAGTTTTTCTGAAAAACAAGGGGCAGTAATGGCCCATATTAAATGTTGGATATTCTTCTAGAATACAGCGATAAATGATGCAAATGAGTACAGAAGGCTGACAAGATGTGGGTGCACATGATAGGTTACCATGCTGGGGTTTAATTTGCTGTTCCAACATATGCATTAGCTGGATATGAAGTTTGCAGGGACCAAGACAGCAGAAATAAAACCCGCCCAACATTCACTCCTGAACCCTCACTGTCGAACGGGAAATCATATTGTGCCTCCTATACTGTATGAATATATGTATATTGGCCTACGCCAAGCTGCTTATAAGCCACTTACAAAGAAAATCTGCGTTGCAAGGTCTTGACCTTAGATCTGAGTAAGCTTCCATTTTAGGTTCACCCGCCATTTTAGACTCTCCCTTTAAAGTCACCCTGTGTTCTAAGATGGTGGGCAGTGTCATTCCGAATGTAACATGGCTGTCTTGACCTCTGTGTACAAACTAATGTGTAACTTGCCTGCAGGCCACATGTTAGGGTCATGAACTGAGACCTTGTCCTTCATTGACCCGTGTGTAGAGGATTACCTGTGCTAACTAAGCTATTCCGCAAGCATATGTTAAACACAATGGCCCTCATTACGACCCTGGCGGAAAGGGGTTTACGCCGGCGTAAAGCATGGTGTACCTTTCCGCCCGACTACGAGTTCCCGTAGCGCCATGGTGATTTTTACGCCTGCTTTTTGCAGGCGGAAAAATCCATGGCGCTACGGGACTTGTCGTTAATTACGCCACCGTAATTTACGGTGGCGTAATTAACGCCTTCCCCACTCCCATTATACCCTATGGGGCATAAATGGGAATGGGGAAGGGTAAATGGGGATTGGGGACTTACCGCCCCGCCAAGGTCGGAATGGGGCGGTAAGTCCGCCAACCCCCATGGCGGAGTTGGCAGCTTTGCGCCATGGACCATGGTGCAAATTGCACCATGGTTCTCCGCCAGTGTCGTAATGAGGCCCAATGTATTCAAATACCAAAATGTGAACACTTGTTTGACTGCATTATATAAAACTGTTTAAGAAGGCTCTACGAGAAATCCTAAGACATACTGTTGCCATTGTGTCTTGTTAGTGAATGTATTAATGGTAAACCCTAAATGCATAGATGTATGAACTCGGCACGAACCCTAGATCCGTGATGTATTAACTTGTATTAACTTGTAGGTGGGCTGAACATCAGGTTTCTGATAGTATAAAAGGTGTGACTATTCTAATGTACATTCCCACTCACTGAGCACACCGAACAGATCTGGAGTTCGTCGTGCTGTACTGAGGGCCAATAACTATCTGTTGCTTTGTCCTTTGAAACTGTTCAGTATAGAATAAAGATCTTTGTATCTTTCTTTGTAACCCGCGTTTGTTGTATTTCCTTTTGGGGTACTCAGCCTCAATATCTTCTTTTTGTTCTTTTCACTTTTTAAATCACGGACAGATTTTGATACATTAGATACAATAATCCATAATAATTGATGCCCATTTAAAATATGATGCCAAAAACGTTTCATGTACAAAGACGGAATACCTCTGACAAAACGCTCAAATAGTAAGACTCACAGATCATGCAGCTTAGGTCAGACAACAAACCAGTGTTTGAGCATTTCTCCATTTTGCAAGGTCGTAGTTTATACTAAGTTCTTTAACTTCCAATTATTTTGTGGGTCTCATGTACATTTAGCCGTTATCGCAAACAAAAAGAGAGAGAGGGTCCGAGATTGGAGGTAGTCATGGTGCTATAACGGACCGAGTCTGGTGTGGTGCAATGGGGACTTACCGGTCTAGTCCGACCCTGGCGGAACCGGTAAGTCCCCATTGCACCAACCATTCCCCATTCTCATTTGAGCCCCCATAGGGCTCAATGGGAATGGGGAAGGCTCTATTTAAATGGCAGGCCCATAATTAGCGGACTGGTCCCCTAACGGGACCAGTAAGGGACGTGTGGTCCGACCACACGTCCCTGCGGTTCCCGTTAGGGGACCTCGGAATCGGGCGGTAAGGGATTACCGGTCTCCTTACCGGTGCCCACTATCGCCTACCACCCGACTCGTAATGACCCCCAAAAGTTTGACAGACATTGATTTAAATGTGCTGGTATACAGTTGCTCTTATTCTCCATCATGGCCAAATCAGATAACCTATAAGAGAATGCTGAATTAGATGTTTGACACCGGTCTAAGTCCCATAAATATTTTCTTACCTCAAGAGGGTTTGTACACAAATCCTCCTATGTTAAACCCAGATCTAAGAGTATATGTCTGCAAATATCAGCCCAGGCTGTGAGAACCTCACAGTCATCATCCTTAAAAGAATCTCTCAATACAGAAAATAGAGAGTTTGCCGGACTATCCCAAATTGTTTGGAGCAATCGGATCTTCTGCCACTTGATTCTGGTATTTGCATAAAGGTAATTCAGATCTAAAAATTCAACCCCTTGTAATAAAGAGGGCACGGCCTTGGTTTTGTAGAGCTGGGAAGAGCTGAAAAACGGCCATACTTATAGTCATTTTTTTTAAAAAAAGGTACCAGGCGCCCCTCTCCAGAAAGAACATGGCGTGATAACCTGTTCTGTGGTTTTTCCCTACTATGAGAGTTTGCAGCCATCGCGTTTTCCTCACTGTACCTTTCACAGATGGGAAATATCCATGTGAATATCAGTCTTTGTCCCAACCACATGGGCAGTTCTGCACCGAAATGCTATGGGAATTCCCTTCTGAACAAGAGTACCAACAGCAACCCCTTACACGATGACAATGTCCAATCTGAAAATGGTGCAGCACAGTGATTACATAGATCACTTTTACCCACATCGCACTTACCCACTAGCCCTTTAACCCTACTTACATGTCGGCGACTCACGTCTTTCCCATGCCATGACTCCCCCCTCCACCTGCGACCCCAGTTCCTGATTCCCCACATGGAACAGAACTCCCGCTGCAAGGTCCTTTTCTCCCCCAGTTCTTTATTGTCCCCTTCCACTTATTTAATGGAAGCGGGCGACACCCCTGCAACCCCTGAATGAGATTTTACTGAATATGGGGCGCAGGGCACACCCCTGCATCCCTCGCTCCACTGAGTCGGTAAAATCGCATTCGGTTTTTTCGAAAAAATGCTGAATGTGCAGTAAACGCGCATTCAGCGTTTTCTTACAGATATTTTCTTTGAATACCGCAAAATAATAGCATCTAGCATGGCTCGATTGGCTGTGTCTTGGAGATAGTTCCTAGTGTCATTGTAAGGTACAGCACGTGTCAAGTCCATTGTTTTTATCATTTCTTCCCTACACAAGGTTCTTCATAGTTATTGTTCTGGGTGGGGTGTTGCTCATTTTATGGCTTTTTAAAACAGCAAATGAACTCATTCGATTTTCAAAGTTGTAATGCTTGTTTTCCTGTCATTTCTTTCCTCTTGTTTGGCATGGCATTTCTTTTTTTGGCCTGCTATTGCTTATTTGTCATGTTCTCTTTCCGAAAACAGATGAGAGATGCCAATGAAAGCTACAGGGTGCGGAACGAACTACTTTGCCTTTATCAATCCACGCGCCCTGCCAGCTTTCCATAGAAATAGACTTTGCAGCCTGTTTTTCAGAAGGTGATTGTAACAGAACTGTTCGGTGTGTCATTGGCAAGGCACAACCATTTTGACACCAGACAGATAACATATTTTTCAAAGGAGAGCAAAACTCGTATACTGTTGGACATCTTCAGACGATACACCTATGCATACAGTGTACCAGTATTCCTTGCTTGGAACCACTTGATTGTGCACCCAATTGGTGAGCTGCAACTGAGATCAGCATCCAAGAAACTAGGAGTCAGGATCCAAGTGGTCAATTGATCAAGTTTTTAACTAATTCCACGCCAAAGCATCCAACTGATACAATGCCACCTGTTTCACATTTTCTATACGCCATTCACTGAAATTCGCAACCCGTATCTACATGCAGTGTGCATCTTTTCTCAACATTGCGGTAAAACATTCATGTACAGAGTTGTTCTGATGTTTGTTAGCAAAGCGTTTCTTAATTAAGATTGTGCTATTTGAAAAGGGACCCTGTCACTGGATGCTGTTTACATTTGGGAAATATTTCTAATTGCCTGAGAGAAGGAACATAGCCAAGCGTACACTGGGCCTCATTACTCGAGACCCGCGGTAGCCTTGCTGGTAAAATCGGCAGGCTGCCGCCGGACTCGTGCATTTTTCCGGTGCCGGGCTCCACGGAAACACCAGGGGATTATGACCAAGTGTTCCTGGAAATCAGGAGCCGGAAAAATGTAAATCCCCATTCCATAGGACTCAATGGGAATGGGGATGAGGGAAGCACCGGCACTGTTAACAAGGGTGCTTCCCGGAAAGTCTGTGAGTGGGTTCCGTCCCACCCACCAGGTTTGACCTGGCGGGAGGGATGGCACCCGCCCGTAGACTCGTAGTGTGCCGGTCCGGTAACAACAGTGCCAGTAGGCTTACTGGCACTGTTGTTACCGGACCGGCACACTTGTAATGAGGCCCAGTACTGACTTATATTGCAAAGCTTCAGGTACAGGCTGAGAGGCCAGTGTGGGATCTCGCATGCAGAACTATTTAATGGGCTAATGCACATGCCGATGGTATTGTTAATGAATGCTACTAGCTTTGCAATGCCCTATTTACAACCAGAGACCCAAGAATCTCTGTCAAAAATATTCATGAATTACCATGTGCAAATATATGCCTTCATTCTAGGTGCCCCATATATGTTGTGTCCAGGTCCTCCCATGGGCATAATTGTTCAGTTGGGCTGCATGTCTTCATGTTTCTCTGGTATGTGGGTTGGTTTGCCCCCGAAACAATAATTTTTGTGTAATATAAATAAATTGATTATAGGCTTGGAACAGAGTCGATTTAGTGATTGGCGAGTCTTGGCGCAATTTTGCCAGGGCTTGAAGTCTCATGGTAATCTTACAGCAGCAATTTGGAGAATGTTCATAGGTGCAAACAATCGGAGGTTCAGGTATGGACAGCTAGAGTGATTCTGAATGTTCCAACTGCTATTTTACAGTTTTAGTCTGGAGCAAATGATGGATCATGTTTAATGTCATGAATTGATTTTCATTAACAAGTTTGCCTTAAATATTCTAGCAAAATGTATGTCGGACCTGCTGGGAAGAATGTTATTCCGAGGATGTGGGGGGGCTTTCTTTGGGATGTTTGGCCCCTGCATCAGGAACTCTCTATTAACATTCCTCTTGAAATATGAAAGTCTAGAATGATATACATACTTTTTTTTATGATTAGTCTAATAAACATTACAGTTTCTCTGCACATGACCTTAGGGGGATTCTGCTTTTACTTATTATTCATAACACAAGTGGTGGATGTTGATTTATATTGGTGGGAATGAAGCATCCTTCTTTTCATAGAATGATATTGGCTGCAGTCAACATCTATAGCTCAACTTTAACTTTTAGTATCCTTCATCATTTGAAATCTGTGATCAGGGAGTGAATCTACTGCTATTGAGTGGTCAGCAATATGATAAGCTCTGCTCTATGAAATGTTGTCAATAGTTGGAAAGGCAGCGAATATTTTTGTCATCTTCATCTATAGATATTTATTAGTGCATCTTTTTGGAGAATCCTTTACTAGGTCTTAAACATAACTCTCTTTACATAAGAAATGTCTGAGCACTTGGTTTGGATTTAGAATTTTTCATAGACATGGACACAGAGATTCATGGTTTTATAACAGCTGCCATACTCAATACTGGTGGCAATGAACCGCCACCCATTAAAAGTGTTATATTGCTGAAAGTCATGAGGTTGCGTTTGAATGAGGCTAATTACCATCTCCAAAGACACATCTCAATGAGGATGCAAGAGTTTGCCTCCATAAAGTAATCAGTTGTGGTAATCTGCAACCGCACTTCAAACATCCAGTTGGAGATCAGGCGAATTCATGATG
The DNA here is from genome assembly GCF_040938575.1 of Ambystoma mexicanum. Classification (NCBI taxonomy): domain Eukaryota; kingdom Metazoa; phylum Chordata; class Amphibia; order Caudata; family Ambystomatidae; genus Ambystoma; species Ambystoma mexicanum. The sequence continues at coordinate 842,842,385 of NC_090938.1, forward strand.
CCATTAACACAATAACAAGCAGAGTGACAGGAACAGAAGACAGAATGGCATCTCTGGAAAACAGAGTAGAGGGTTTAGACTTACATCTCAGAGTCTAAGAGCTTGAACAAGGCTGCCCAGACTCAGAGGACAGAAGCAAAATAATAATAACCACTTATTTGGGCTGCCAAAAAAAAAAAACAGAAAGGAAAGACAAACCGTATAGAAACTTGGATACCCAAATTGCTACAGCATGCTCTCACACCACCGCTTGAATTGCAATGAGCTCAAAGGGTGAAAGCCACACAAGAAAACAAACCTGAGACCAATAATAATCTGCACCCCAGCATCAGCATGCAAGAGCCATTATGACAGTGGCGAAGAAGTAAGCTTCCCTCTCATGTCAAGGACACAATATCTGTGTCTCTGGAGACTTCTCACAAGACACTTTACTTGAAAGGAGGAGATTCTGGTTACTAAAACCAGAGGTAAGTAAGAAAAGACATCAATGTGGCCTATTAGACCTAGCCAAAATGATCCTAAAAATCCAAGATGGAATAACTAGTGAATATGCAGATATCTAGAAAACCTATAGATTAGAAAAAGGACACCACATTTCTAAAATGTCCCCAAAGACCCTAACCACTAACCATGATGAAGACAGATGCAAGTACCATAAACCCCTCCTAATAAGCTGAGATCTGCAGAGGCCCCTAGGAACACAGTCAAAGAGCCCCCGGATGGCAGAGTTAGAGACAAATCAAGGTCCTCAATTAAAAACATGGAAAAGTTCAAAAAGAGGTGTAACCCGCCTGAGACCATTATTGGGAAATAGGCCCCAAATTAACCATCAAGACTCTTGATGAATTGGACATTTTCATAGAAACAAATATGATCAGAACACCCAAAAATAGCTGCTTATTAACACACTCCTACACATGACTAAGATACCTGACGCCGACCCCCAAAGAGATAGACGGGATTGAACGTGGGGAGAAACATTACAACAAAAGCGAGCCTAATCACTGAAGATTTGAGATGAAAGTTTCTTCAGAATAATGAATTGTTGTTAAATCCCCAAACACCGCAATGGGTAGAAAAGGGAAACTAAACGTATCAAGAAGTGGGTATGGTGAACTTATGGAGATCACCCAGTGAAGTGGAGAAACATGCAATGTGGAGAAACATGCAACCCACAGAGAGGAGACATGCACAATAATAACGAGGAGGCACTTTACATAAATAAGACAAGAAACATAGGACCTACACAGAATCGACAAACAACTAAGACCTTCTTGAACATTACATCATGGAATGTGAACGGGCTTTACCACTACCTAAAAAGAGCAAAGGTCCCCCAATATCTACAAAATGTGCACCTGGATATCGTGTTGTTGTAAGAAACACAGCTCTCCCCATTAAAGACAGACACATTAAAGAGGCAATGGGCCTCATTACACGGACGGCAGTAAGGGTTTACCAGTACCAGTAAGGGTACCAGTGCCGGTAAACCCTTACCGCCTTACTACGAGGTCCCTTTGTGTGACCCTACCTTCACGGCAGGTTTTACCAGCCATTAAGGATGGGACCCGCAAAGGGACCTTGGATGTAATTACGGTACCGCAATTTGTGGTACCATAATTACCACCTTCCCCATTCCCATTGAGCCCAATGGGGGCAGAAATATGAATGGGGAAGTGCCATGGTGAATGGGGAATTACCGCCCCCACACACCTTGGAATAGGGCGGTAATTCCGCCATCTCCATGGCGGACTCGGTAAAATACCAGCGGCAACCATGGCGCTAATAGCACCATGGTTACCGCCATCCGTGTAATGAGGCCCAATGGGTCGGGAAAGTGTATCACAATTCACTGAAGGATGTGAGAAAATGCAGAACATTTGCACTGCAGGGTCGCGAAGCAATGGTCTGACAGAAAGGGAAGACATATCATAATAAAATTGCAGTGTGGCAAGCACTCAATAGTGGTCAGATCAACATATGCATCGAATGTCGAACAACTCTCATTCTCCTCCTTCGCCAATAAGCTATTGGCAGAGGCGACACCAGCAAAAGTAATTATAGGTGGAGACTGGAATATAGTGATAGTCCACATCGTAGACAGATGTGGAAAACCGACCATGCAAACATGAGAAAAAGACATGGATAAAGGCCTCTTAGAACCATGGTGAGTACACCACCCAACAGACAAAGAATATGCACATCAGTCACGTGTGGATTACGCTTTTGTCAGAATGGACTGCTACGTAATATCACAAATGCTACTTCCAGGAGTATGTTCATGTGAATACTACCACCGTGAATAACAGACCATGCACCAGTCCAATTTCGCACGAACGTCCAAATACAAAGGCGACCACGACTAAATGGCGCATGAACCTAAGCCTATGCGGGCACCTTAACAAAAAGGAAAACTTGCAAGAGACCTAGGGCCTCATTACACGGACGGCGGTGGACCAAGGTGCTGTTAGCACCTTGGTCCATGCCGGTAAAATACCGGCACCGCCTAAGTGGAAAGGGGAATTACTGCCCTATTCCAAGGTTGGTGGGGCGGTAATTCCCCCTTCCCCCATTGCCCTTCCCCATTCCCATTTTTGCCCCATAGGGCATAATGGGAATGTGGAAGGTGCTAATTACGGCACCGCAAATTGCGGTACCGTAATTAGCTCCCTGGTCCCTTTGCGGGTTGGTTTTTAACGCCTGCAAAAAGCAGATGTTAAATTCTCCAACCCGCGAAGGGACCTCGTAGTAAGGCGGTAATGTTTTACCGGTACCGGTAAAATACCGGTACCGGTAAACCCTTACCGCCGTCCATGTAATGGGCCCCTAGACATAAACCTACAATCAGTAGTGCAAACTGATACTTTATGAGCAGCAGCAAGGCCTATGTGAGAGGCCTTGTGACAGCCGAAGCAGCATTGCGCAAGAAGGGTTTGACCTCAGAACAACACCAACTAGGATTAGATTGTTGCTTGAATTATGTATTTCCTTGCTTGAGTGTATCTTTGTAAAGTGTACGTATTGGGGATCTGTTTGTATGTTGTGTGTGGTCATAATAATGTTGGCTGCATATTGTTGCTGGAATGATGTATTTCCTTGCTTGAGTGTATGCTTGTAATGTGTATTGCAAGGAACTCATGGTGGCAAGAGTAAAGATAGACACTAGTGATCACAGTTCAAGGGTGTTTATTAAACTATAAATACAGGCTGGAAAAACACCTAACCTTAATCGAAATCTAAGATGGGAGCAAGCTTCGACCAACAGAAGAAAAATAAGGCAGTCCTTGTGGCGTCTTGTCAAAGTAAAATAGCCTATACTAAAAAAAGAAAAATATTGCCAAATCCTTACAACTAATTACAGAAAGAGTGCAGGATAGGGTTTTCAATAAAGAAAGAAGTGTTCACAACTAATAAGTCAGGATGTGATTGCCAGGGGTCTCCCTTCCCCATGTTTTGTGCACAGGACAAGGTGGATCTCCTGGCACAGCACACACTCTAGCTTTCCCAGCACAAGCTGAAATTTCTGTTAGAGCTATCAGGTTCTTCAATGCTTAAGTGTCTTTTCAATAAAAAGTCTCTTGCCTTTGAGGGCCTGATGTATTCAACAAAACAAACAAATAGATATTTTCCAAATAGACTTTGGGTGATGAATTTTCAGCTCTGGATCTCCCTTAGTCTGGCTCGGACCCCTATGCTTCCCTCGCTTGGGCTCAGGTCTTTCTTTCCGGATCTCCCTCGGTCAGGCTCAGATCCTAATGGCAAAGGGGACAATCCACTTCCGCTAGTCTTTCAATACTTCTCACATTCACAAATATTAATGTATTTTCAAACAATTCACTGTGGATATCCCTCAGTCAGGTTCACTCCTGTCAACGCACTGTTCATAGGATTTCAGGCTTCGCCCCTTCTTGTTAGCTTCCCTCTGCCGGGTTTACTCTTGCCAACCTTTGCAACATACTGGGCCTCATTACGACCCTGGCGGAAATCGAAAAACGATGGCGGAAATGCAATACCACCATCGAATAGCGCTCGGTGCGATCATGACCCGTCACCGCAAAGTACGATGCCATTAGCGACACCGTAGTGAACGCCAACGCTAACTGCACCAAGTACACGCGCGCGCGCCATGCCAAACCGTAATTACCACCATGGCGCAACGGTACGCGAATTCTGACCCTAGCGGACATGCACCTAACGCCATCAAGCACGGCGGAAAGTACCATTCCGCCATGGTGAGAAGTACGGCATCGCGAACCAACCGTAAACGGCCCTACTGAGTGCCTGTACACCGCTCCCTGGCCACATTGTACAACTCCCCGTAGGTGCAATGAAGTCACACAATGCAACCAGTGAAATGTACTAGTCATCCATGCCTGCCAACGAACAAATGAATCTCAAGAGGGGCCAATGGGAGCTGCAGGGCACAGATGGCACGAATACAGAAGCTATACAAATGGACATGACCTCAGTCTCCCACCAAGAAACGCACGCAAACACAGGCACCTGTGACCAGCCATATTCCGATAATCACATCATTCCACCAATCCAACTGGCTGACCGGCATCTGTTACACAAAAGCTAATCCCCCGCCCCTGAGCATGACATCATCAAAACAGTCATATTGGCAGCCCTTATCCCTGACCTCACTGGGCTTCGTAGGCAAACGCGCCCAGCACAGTACCACGCAACTATACTCCGAAGCTGGAACCCAATGCAGATCTCCTCACAATACATCGCTCCCCAAATAGGAATATGCCACATCACTTGCAAAGAAGAACGCTACACGGTTCATATCAGAATAGAAATTTAATGCACAACAAATTCACCAAGCCCATACAGCCATTAGGCCATGAACTCCAAAACACATTTCACCATTGTGGGCTGCATCCGCAATAAATGACCAGCTACTTCTTGTGTGACGCCCTGTTCCTTCATGGTACACAGGGGCTACATTCTCGTACGAAAAGGCAACATGGAAGCGCCTATAACCGCAGGGCCGTCCCAATAGGGAGGCACTAGTCCAGCTGAAAGGCCGAAATGTTGCTCCTAGCCACTAGTACTGCGTAAGGGCATGTGGCCCATTGGCGATCGTCCCATAAGATCGTAATGCTGCTCCACTGATTAACACGAAGCAGCAGGTGTCGGGAGTAAAATCCATCTGCAGGAGTGGCATACAGATGGCAGTGGCAAAAGGGGAGGAGATACCTGTCACCCAAATGAAATGAAAAAGAATAGTATGGCCATCAGAACTACATTTGAATTACTCACTTCAATGATCACACCAAATCCACAGCCATATGCATGCTAGCCCACTCCAAAGGATCATCACCACCCAAAAACCACTTGCGAATCATAACTATCTATATCGAGGTGAAAACACTATCACAAACGAGTGTACCTGTGCATGCGTCTGTTAAAACAGAATCCATCAGATGGGATTGGTAACGTGCATAGACACAAGTGTCTGAAGGTGCGTCGAGACAGGGAGGGCTCAACAAGGCCAGATAGACGATGGTCCCACTATGGCAGCCCTGCATCACATAGCGCAGGGGAGGCGGATAGATTCCAAGAAGCCCTGTACATGGCAAACTCTGTATCAAATCATCTGTCCATGCATCCATACATCATTCCCTCATCCCGTAATGAAAACGCCTGTTTCCATACTCACATAACATGTGAAATTTCCATTGAGTCTGTGCATTATGCAGCCTGCAAAATCCACTGTGCCCCAGCCCGTAATTCCAGTGTTGTGAAGTAACATGTATTTGGGAACGTCCGGCCTTATCGCCCACTTCGCTATTGCGCATCCCAAACTATTCATATCAATCATTGCATCCTCGCCATGGCCCCTGTCCCAAGGACATTGAACAATAGAACGTTATATTTGCAGTCAGACCTGTGGGCATCTCCTCGCCGCTAGCTGAAAACCGAAAGCGCCGCCCTTCGAATTCCTCATTTGCAACATCACGTCGAAAAGGCATCTGTGGCCGCTTGAAATCACAAATTAATCCATCTAGTGCGGCTGTGTGTGAAAATGGCAACTGCCTTCACTCACAAATGGGACGCCCCGCCCGTCGGTGAACCTCGGTACAGTGTTGCATGAGGGTCCACCGTTACTCGAGTACTACGTTCCACTGACCCTTCACAAGTCTGTTCGCGACTGCAAAGATAGTATGTGAAACAATGGGACCATAGCCGAATGAACATATCAACCAATGTTACACTGGCCATCGGGTACAAATACATGATTGTAATAGCAAGATGCCATTCGTCGAATTGCAGCGTTGTGTGCGGGACGTGCTCGCCCAAAGGGGAGAGCAGCTTGCACAGGTGGAATGAATCACCACAGGTGGAGGCCATACAGCCTGAAAACACATAAATTGCACACCCAGTCTCCTCCCACAACCACACCCACTCCGAAATGCTACCGGCAGGACTAGCTATGTTGGCCCTGGGGGACCTGATAGCACTGCAAGTACTCCAACTTCAAGAAGAAGACGAACACCAACTACAACCGGCCGCACGGAGGAGACGCAGGAGGAGGAGGAGGGCAAGGCAGGGCCAGCAAGGGCCGCCAGCACAGCCACTACCACCACGCAGGCAGCCCGCAATCCCACGCCTCCGAGCACATCCGTTCAACCTCACTGATGAGCAGATCCACACCCTCTACCATTTGGACCGGGACACCATAACCGCCATTGTGGACATGACACAGGCTGACCTTGTCAGCATGATAGATAGCCCAACCGCCATCCCACCCCTACTGAAGGTGGTGTCTGTACTCCACTTCCTGGCCACAGGCACCTACCAGCACACAGTCGGACAGTTGCATGGCATATCACAGCCACTGTTCTCACGGACACTATTGCAAGTGCTCGATGCCCTCCTGCAGCGCGCAGACGACTACATCTCTCTACCACGCTCGGAGCAGGAAATTACCAACACAAAAGTGGGATTCCATGCACTTGCCGGCATACCGGGTTGCATTGGTGCCATCGACTGCACCCATGTGGAATTGGTCGTCCCACATGCCATGGAGGCCCAGTACCGCAACCGAAAACAATTTCATTCTCTGAATGTACAAATGGTGTGTGACTCCAACAGGATCATTACACATTGTTGTGCCCGATTCCCTATATCAACCCATGATTCTATGGTCTTGAGGAACTCTACAATACCACGCTACATGGAGCGACACGCAGGGAACAGATCCTGGCTACTCGGTGAGTCTCATTTCATGCATGATGATGTGGGGTATGTGATGCGGCAATGACCTGGCAGGAAGGGGGGGGGGGTGCGTACGTAGCAATGGCATTCCTCAAAATTCCTTTATTGTCCAGGTGATGCCGGGTATCCACTGAAGAGATGGCTCCTCACACCAGTCCGGAACCCACGGGACCAGCATGAGGAGGACTACAACCATGCCCACTCACGTACCTGTGTAGTCATAGAACAGGCATTCGGCCTACTGAAGACTCGTTTCCGCTGCCTCAGCAGGTCTGGCGGGGCACTCCTGTACCGCCATGTGAAGGTTGCAAAGATGGTCATGGCATGTGTCATGCTCCACAACATGTGCGTACGTAGAAATGTGCCCATGCCCCCTGACGCAGAACTGCAAGCACCTGAAGATGGTCATGATGAGGGTGGGGATGTGGCAGCACCTCAAGGAGTCTGCGAGGCACAGGAGGGCCGTGACATTTGTCAGCATCTCATAGATGCATGCTTCTAGCACTCACGCCTGGTGGCTGATACATGGACACGGGACTCGTGGCACTGTGTGTGTCTGGAACATGCACAATATGGACTGTACGCCTATAATGGCCTCGTACACAAAGATCAATGTCCACACATCTCATTGGATGATCGTGCATTGTTTATGGCATATGTGATATCATGTTAAACACCCTATCGACCCGCCACCCAAGTGAGCCCAACACACCCCCTCCACCCTCCTACCTCCCCCCCGAACACCAGTGTCCAAAGATGCTCATTGTCAGTGGGCAGTCGCTATTGCAAGCCCCCTCTCCGGGTATCAGGGGCACCCCTGCCTGTGGAGCGCAGGTTCCTCCCAGATCTACGTTGGGGGCTGCCCTGGACGGAACTTGCAACGGATGATGTCTCTGCCTGCTCACGTCCATGCATGTCCCTAAGGGTTTGTGAGAGCTCAGTGAGCACACGGCGCACTGCGGCAAGTTCGGCACATACGTCTTTGGACGTCGCATGCAGTTCCCCCCTCAGGCTCTCGGTGCTTCTCTCCATTTGTACTCTCAGGCTCTCGGTGCTACTCTCCATTTGTGCCCTTAGTGTCTCTGTACTTCTCTACATTTCTGCCCTAAGTGTCTCAGTTGATGTTTCTATGTCTGCCTTAGTGCCCCCACATTCATCGGCATGGTCCTTGAGGAGCGTGGCCAGTTGCTGCTGTTGCACGATTACCTGGTCGAGGGACTGTTGCCTCTGCTGGGCCATGGCCATTTGCGGTGGTGTCACAGAGTGGCTGATCACCTCATGTTGCCTTGCCACAGGGCTTGTGGGGGATGGCCAGTCGTCGTCTTGTGGGTGCCCCTGCGTGGTATCCTCATGGTGTACGGGATGGAACAGACAGGGGGATTGAGACAGGTCATGGATGGATCTAACTTCGACATCCCCGTTTTCTGTGTCGGAGCATGCTGCCATTAATGCAGTGTCACCTATGGTGCTGCTGCCACCAGAAGCAGTGCCTACTGTGGCATCCATTGGGGGGACCTGTGGTGGTGCTGTTGTGGGCATGCTGGCTGCTGGGGTGCCTGTTGGAGTTCCCTCCTCTGTGCTGCCACTTGATTTGTGCTGCTTCCGTGTCTTGATGCGTGCAGCTGAGGTGGAGGGCCTTTGGCCGTTGGTCTTGGCCCTCTTTGCAGGTGTGCTGGTAGGGGTGTCCTGGAGCTCGTCGTTTGGATCGGACCCTGTGGTGGAGTAATGGAGGGCGAGCGTTATTAATGGGTCTGTGGGAATTGGAATGGCAATGTATCACATGCATTGGGGTGGTACCTGAGGGTGATTTGGGTCGGGGCCTTGGAGGTGGTTTCATTTGTGTGTGGAGTGAGGGTGCAGTTGTTTTGCAGCCTGCAGTTAGGGTGTGCCTGCTGCACGTGTAGAGGGTGTTTTTAGGATTTTTAATTATTTATGTATTTGATGTGAGTTTTAAAGTGTGCTATCAGGCCTATGTATGTGGACGTTCTCCTGGACATGTGTTACTGTTGCACTATGTGGACACGTGGTACTTCACATGATTGGACATTGTGGTTTTGGCATTGTTTTATTTGGGACACCTACCTGATTCTTCGGATGTCTGCACTCCTTTCTCCATCCCTCCGACTCCCTCTATGCTCTCCATTCCAATGGTGGAGGCACAGATTTCTTCCCAGGGGGTCAACTTGATGGGTGATTCCGATCCTCCCCCGGTAGCTGTGGCAATGTTGCGGTTGGCAGAAAGTATGCTACGGACGCGTATCCGCAGGTCGTCCCATCGCTTTCTGCATTGCTGTGGGTTGCGGGGTGCGGTCCCCACCGCACTTACCCGCTGTGCCACCAGGGCCCATATGGCCTTCTTGTTCGCAAGTGCCGTCCTGGTCATTTGCGTGGAGAAGACGGCGGCAGCATTCTCCTGGAGGGTCTCTGTGAGCACGGTGAGTTCCTCACGGGAGAAGTGGACCTGCCGCTTGCGGTCGCACGCTTTCTTCGCTACTTTTCCCATTTTTCTTGGTTTCACTAGGGTGGATGACGGGTTGGGATGTGTCTCAGGGTAGTATTTTTAATGGTTGTGTGGAATTTGTGGTTTTATAGGTGTACGGCGTGATGTTTCCCGTTCCGGGACCATGCTTTTACTTCCGTTTCCGTATATTTCCGGTCACCGTACTTTCCGGTTGGCGCTCACTGCGGTGTCCGCTAAGATGGGTGGCGGTATTGCACCTAGGGCGCCGTACGGCGGCGGTGTGGGCCGTTTTGGGGTCATTTCCGCCATCGCAGACTTTGCACTTCCACCATGGCGTGGTTCTCGTGCCCGATGGGTCGGAATGAGCCGCACTTTGCTCCGTCGTGCAATGGCGGAAGTGCTATTTACGCTATGGCGGTCCGGTTGGTTGATTTCCGCCAGGGTCGTAATGAGGGCCACTGTTCATCTGTCGGCCAAAGACTTTCAGCGTTACAGAATATTTTACAAGACCCCTGCATGACCACTTTAAGCTCTTTTAGCCTTTTCCCAAGGCTTCTGGTTATGGTTGTTTTTACCATCAGGTAATTGCCCAGAGTTTTTCTGCATGAGCACCAACGTGGTGCCGGACTCCTCTGTTGCTGGTTTTCCCCCTTTTTCATGAATAGCTCATTAAGCCTTTCACAGTTCAAATGATCAGTTTGCTATTCTTCATTCAACAAAGTTCGGTTTTTTATCGACCCCCCCACCCTCGACTCGCTTTGCCTTTGTAGTCAAGGTTGGTACCACAGAGACAAGCATCTCTCCCCGGCTTGGTAATCAGCAGAGGAGGGTCTTGGGTACCGTTGACATCTGCTTTAACACACGCTGGCTATTGCTCACGATCTTACGATTCTCTCTGAGGAGGTTTCACAGGCCTTTGTCGGAAAGGGCAAGGTCTTTCTCCTCCTCTTGAACTGCTGTGATGAGTTAGCTCTCACATTGTGCGGTCTGCCTTGCTCAACCTGTGTTCTCTTGCTACACCTTTTATCCCTGTGGGGAAGGGAAAGGGCAGTCAGGTGTGTTTGTGATTCCGGTCAAATGCCTGACTTTGGCTGACCCTTGTATTGGGACATGTCAGGTAAACGGCTCTGGTCTAAGTCTGTTTTCTTTCGTGTTGTGCGGAAGTGTTTGTGTCAGAAGTGTTTTGGAATATCCTACGTGGTAGGATGGGCAAAAGGTGTTGAAAGAAGGGGGATACCGCGTCTCACCCGTTGGTGTCCCATTCCCACTCCTCAAGTACCCCCTATCCAGGTGATCCTCCTTCACTGGTTCACCCAGAGAAACTGGATCCAATAGGGGTGGCAGACACCTTCAGGTTTCTCACAGTATGCATTGGGTGTGTGTGCATATATTGCAAAAAACTGACAAAGGAATACATTGTGTAGCCCACGGAGACTCTCTTAAATAAATGTGTCAATGCTAAATATAACCTTAATGAGCTATTTGCCAAGAACGCAAAAAGTTAACTATTCTTGGAGACACTGGGAGCCATCCTAGCCACACACAACATCCACGTTCACCAATACTCTGACGACACACAGCTATTCCTCAAAATCGACTCCATCAAGGACATCCACAGGCTCAAAGCCTGCCTCACGCTGATCCAGTCTTGGATGTCTAGTGCATACTTAAAGCTCAACCACTCCATGTCTGAATTCCTACTCCTCACCAACAACACTGAACACCCAGACATACAGACCTGGCTATCAAAAATGAACCCTGAGGGCTTCACACCCAAAATCACCTCCTGTGCCAAGTCACTTGGCTTCCACATTGACAAACAACTCTTCTTTGAGACACACATAACTAGGAAAACTTAGACAGTTTGGTATCAGCTCTCTCTCCTGCAGAATGTCAAGCCTTCCTCTCTCGGACAGCTCTAGATCCGCTGTTCAAGCACTGATCTTATCCCACTGAGATGGAGGCAAGCCGTGCTTGAAGGCCTGCTGTGGCCCTCCCGTGTGCCCCTGAGAAGTGTCCTGTACGCAGTGGCATGCCTCAACAAGGGTCTAAGCAGATACACATCACCCCAGCCCTCATCGACTTTCACTGGCTCCCACTGCACACACAAATCTCCTTCAAGTCTTGCTGCCTCATCTATAAGGCAGCCACACTCAAGTCACCCAGCTACCTTGTGGAGAGTGCACCACCAGAAGGCAGGACATGTGCAGACATGAAATTCACTGCTTCAAAAAGGAAAGCACCAAAATAAAAGCCTTCTCTGCCTATGCCACAAGATTATGGAACATCCTCCCCATCAGTATCAGACTCGCCCCCATGCTCCTACAATTCTGAAACGAAATCAAGACCCACCTCTGCAAGGATTCTCTCATCCTCAATACCTAGGCCATCACATTGCCCTGTGCTCCACCTGACTCGTTAGACACCACTAGCCCCTCTCCTCTCCACTACCAACTGTACCCCTCCTCTGTGCCCAGCTGCATCCTACTCCCACTGTATATCTATTCTGTTTTTACTTCTGAAAAGCACTCTGTTATGCATCTGTACTGTTATATACCTCTGTAAACTGCTCTGTTGTGTACCTGTATCGTTGTGTGCTCTGCTCCGGTCATTAACTTATGGAGGGGGCGGCAGAAATGCATGCCCTGAGAAATTCCAATTAAACCAATCATCATTAGAACATCACATTTGCAGCATTGCGGATCCAAGCACGTGGGCATTGATGCCATACAGCTACCACAGCAATAGGGATAAGCGTACTTATTAACGCTGGGCCGAAACATAACGTCGACACATGTAAAATAGGCATTATTTGTTTGATATCTACCTGTTTGCTATACTTTGTGGAATTCAGTATCCCAGAAGGGGGAAGGTCGGCTCAGCACTAGTGATTTAAAAGTGCTGCCACCTATATAAGTACAGACTGACCATAGGCAGTGATCTTTGATGTGTTTCATTGTTGACCACGCAAAATAGAACAACATCTATTTTTGATGCATCTATAACAATTGAGTACCTAGTGTATTATCCCTACATATCAACAGTGATATATTTGTATTTTGCACTTTTATGCACTTGCACTTTCTTCTGTTTCACGTATTAGTTATTTCACTTTATTGTATTTTTCCACGTGGTATTAATTGTTTGATATGCACTGTGGAAGACATGAAATGAATAGATTTGTATGCAATTTCTTAGTAAACTATTATTTTTTTTAATTAACTTGTCAGTTATTAGTAGATGTGTGCAATGAAATGAAAACATTCTTTGAAAGGAACAGATGGTCGATACATTGCTTTTTGAGTTTGAAGAAATGAATTAACTTTGGTGTTGACTAGTATAATGGGAGGGCAGGACAACCTACTCTTTGTGCTTGTATTGTATTTACTGTTTTCCCTGTCATCAGAGTAGTTGTCCTTTCTTTGTATAAAGTTTCAGGGATGACCCATTTATAGATTATATGAAGTTGTAGTAAGACACACCACCGGCCCCTTCAGAGGCATCCGCCTCGACTACATGATCTATCAGGTTGGCATAGCACTGGGGCTTGAGTAAATAAATCTTTTAGTTTGCAAAATGCCTGTTCTGTTGCTGATGTCCAAAAGAGTTTGACATCTTCACGTAACAAGTGAGTTAAAGGCTGGACGAGCTGAGAAAATGTGGGTATACATTTTCTATAGAAGACCGCTAGTCCCAGAAATTGCTGAATTTGTTCGACAGAAGAAAAGGTTGGTCACTATAGTATGGCTTCTACCTTGCAGGGATCCATACCAATACCCTCTGCGTATATAATGTACCTCAAATATGCAACTTACTGGCCTTAAAGGTGCACTTCTCAAGTGTAGCCTTCTAATGGTTAACACACACGCGATGAAGCACTTGCACCTGGTTGGAAAGTTCCACGGCATGTTTGGAAAACACTAGGATATCATCACGATAGATTATCACAACACAAAAAAGAAGGTCTACAAAGGCCCTATCCAGAAAGTGTTGAAATACTTGAGGGGGTATTAACCAAACCAAAGGGCATCATCTGATATTCGTACAGCCTAAATGGAGTTCAAAAGGCAGTTTTCCATTCATCGCCTGCTCTTATTCTGATGAGATGGTAGGCCCCTCTTAGGCTCAATTTGGTGTAGATCGTAGTTGCATGAATAGCTTTAATTGTGTCAGAAATGAGGGGTAGAGGAAATGTATCCTTAATAGAGATCATATTTAATCCCATATAATCAAAGCAAGGCCGTAATTGTGATGTTTCTTTTTACACACAAAAAATAATGATTCACCCTAGGGAGCCTTTGATGTTGTGATAAGACCTTTCTGCGTGTTCTTATCTAAATAGGACCTTAAAGCCTTATTTGATTCAAAGTTGGACAATTTATACATCCTTCTGAATGGAACCAGGAACAACATCAATGGAACAGTCCTCATGTCTATAAGGAAGAAATTCTGCTTCCAAAGATTCCAAAGAAAATCAGTGAGAGAGATGGTAGTTGAACCAGGGCATTGGCTGCACAACTCCTGAAAAGGGCTAAGGCACTTCGGTGCAGAATAATAAGTGCTCAAATATAGGGTTTCTGCCTTCCAGTTTCTCAAGGGAATTTCTTGAGCCAAGTCATTTCCAATATTACTCAGTAGTGAACAACCTCTATTATATCAAATCCCAGGAGCTTGGTGTGTTGTCTGATCCACATTGTCAAGGTTATGGTTTCTTCATTATGTAAGGAAGGCATGGTATCAAGCCGTAGACACAAACACAATGGATGCAAGTTTCAAAAACCTTTATTTAGTATTTTGGTTGTGTTGGTAGAATTCCTAACTGGACAAAATATGTAGTTGAGTGGGCACCGCTTCATTTTTGGGTTGGGGTGCAAACCTATTCAAAAAGATGCCACTGCACGGGGCATCACAATTATAGTAACAATGTGGACCAAGGCAGGAAGGTTTACAGTGCGCATTGCACACCTGTCGTCTAGCTCAACGGCTCGAAAAACATTACATTGTGATGTTCTGACTTAATCTTTTAATGATTTCTTGTGTATAACATCACTGATACTCTTGACTCATGAAAAAACAAGTTGTATTGATGTTGGAAAATGACCCCAATCAGTAGCTGATGCCAAAATGCCAAAATGCAAAAAATGCCAATGCATTTTGGACTACATGTCCATCATCACGGCCAATACCTTCCCTTAAGCGCACTCAGTGTTCTTAAGGAGGAGGCAACTCAGTTACCTTCACATCTCCCCTGAAATCCAGATCAATAACTCCTGCGAGCATATCTAGTTCAAATTTCCAGGATAAACCAGATTTGGGGGTTAGTCTGATGTAGCATCCAGGGGGAGGTATTAGAACTAAGTCAGTGGGAATCATACTCCTTTTTACCTGGAGGGATGGATGCTTCCCTACTACTGCAGATGTCAAATCCAATAGAACCATTTGTAGCTACAGTGGGGTTCGAGGCTCACTTCGTTTCTGAAATGTTAGGGTTGCCCAATATGTTTCACTGTTACGCTCACCTGGTCTCTGCGGGGGCGTTGGGGCACGGAAGGAACCCTCACTGGACTGGACTCTTCACGTTCAAGCTCTTCCCTCCACTGCGATAGTGTAGACTGCTCGAGTTGCTGGTTATACCGCTGGGAGAAGGTAAGAGGCAATGAGCATGCTGCCGTGGAAGTGCGATCCCCCTCGGACCCTTGGTGCCAGAATGATATGAGCATGCGTTTTCCCATATGACCTCACCTGTTGTTTTGTAATGATGAGCTCTCTGTCCTGCTTTCTCTCAGTAGGGGCCCGTGGACAGACTAAGTTGCGTCACTGGTCCTTATGTGTGCTGGCCCAGACCGACTGTGTCCAATCCCGCCTTGGAGGTACATTTTTGTAACAATGATTATTGTCCGTAACCTTTGTGTTGATTTTTCCCCAATGATTATTTTCCATAACGTTGTAATGTCCTTTCTTTCCCCTTAGGTATGAAGATGGCCCGCTGAGTCACAGTGATGGAAGAGGGTTCTAAACGATGCCAAAGAGGATCCAGAAGAGCCCACTAGTAGGTAAGTTGGGTTTCCGGGTGAAGCTCAAGTTTGTGAGTTGCGCGGCCAAGGAGTTAAAAGTTTATGCAGTTGCTAACCTTATGCTTTCTGCTTCCTTGCAGGTTCAACCAGACGGTGCTTGATGGCGAGCGGTGTTCCGAACACCTGTCGGCTGCCAGATCGAAGATCCGCGAGGATGTTGAGCCGGAAGATTACTCCCGTGTTGTTGAGCGTTCGGAACAGGTAAGGATGCAAGGAGCTGCAAGAGTTGGATCAGTGGAGACAGGTAAGATGCGCGCGGTAACTGCAGAGTTGGAATCGGGTAGCAGTGTTTTGAGCGATGGCGTAGCTGGTCCCAGGTAAGATGCACGCGGTAGCTGCAGAGTTGGATCGGGTAGCGGTGCTTTGAGCGATGGCGTGGCTGGGCTCAGGTAAGATGTGCGCGGTAACTGCAGATTTGGATCGGGTAGCAGTGCTTTGAGTGATGGCGCGGCTGGTCTCAGGTAAGATGCGCGCAGTAGCTGTAGGATGGAGTTCCGTAGACTGAAGATAAACGTGATGAACTGGAAACAGGTAAGGAACTGTAGACAGCGGTAAGTGTTACGCTGCTCCAGCAGACTAACAAGAAGCGCCAGCATGCGGGTGGGGCAGGCTTATATAGCCTGGCTCCAGCCACTCCCTTTGAGCCCCGCATTGTGGCCCCACCTTACCACTCCCTCTGACTTCTGCACGTGTCTCCAATGTCTTTGGAGGGACGCGCCCGGCCTGGATGCACGTGCCTTAGGCACACTGTGTGCAGAGCACACTTTTAAATGAGCTTGGCACCAAAGGTGCCAGGACTGGGTCCATTGGGACCCTGCAGGGCATGAAGATAATGGCCTTTGACCAGTGGCCATGACATTCACTTGAGGTACATCCCACCCTGACACCATATGTAAGGAAGGCATGGTATCGAGCAGTAGACACAGACACAATGGATACAAGTGTTGAAAACCTTTATTTACTATTTTGGTTGGGTTGGCAGAATTCCTAACTGGCCCTAACTCTAGAATGGAAGTAATCTCGACCATTAAACAAATAGCAAACAAGTCCAAGTCAGTCAAGTCAAAATAAAAAGGCCTATACTAAGAAAACCTAAACTTGCCCTCCTTCTGAAAATGACAAATGTGTTAAGGGAATACCAAAGGAAAATAGTGTCTCAAAAGAAATGTCGGCATGGCTGAAGTAACATTTCCCTTCCCATGTTCAGCCCCACGGGGTCTGGAGAGTTTCTTAAAAAGGATAGGTGGATGGCACAGTTCAATCGGTCTTGCACACTTTGGCTTACTGGCCCAAGTCAACAGTTCAGTCTTGGACTTCTGGTAATTCAATCACTTCCTAAGGCTTCGTTCGCCTTGTCATCAGTACTCTGTTCACATTCACTTTCTCAATTTCTCACAGTTTTGCACAAGCTTCCCTCAGCCGGGTTCAAGCCTGTCTTCTTTGTGGGGTTTCCCTTCCCCATGTTTTATCTTTTCACTATCAAAGACATGGATTTTACAAAGACCGCTGCAATGGTGACTTTGACCTCTCCTTCAACACTTCTGCAATTCGCAATCTTCCTCATCTTGTAACACCAGTGCCTCTTGGAACTTGTAGGTCTTATTCTCCTTAGTTTTCCCTCTTAGCCTTTTTCAAAATTCATATTCTTTGCCCTTTTGGCATATTCAAAGTTCACATACTTTGCTTTCCTTTTATTCAACTTTCTTTCCTTATCACAGTTACTTTCTTTCCTTTTGTACCTACTGCAATATCTTTCAGCTTTTATAGCATTTCACAGAGACTTTGAATGTGTGAATCCGCTACACAGGAGCAGCCTGTTACATTGTATCCTTTCCTTTTACAATTCTGAAATTGTCCTTTCCATTCGCATTTCATCAGCACAAGCACAACCTTAAACTTTCAAAATACAGTTACTTTTGCTTTTAACACAAACCAGACTTGTGTTGCCTTTGATAACTCACCTGTCGTGTTAATTGGTTTTCTTTCATCTCATTAATGCAGCAGTCAAGGCTGTTACCCACGCCTCCTCTGCTCCTCCCCAACTCTGCCGTTCACCCGGGAAGGACATGGGCTGTTTTCATGCAACTTGAAGGTTTCTTTCCTCCTTACACTAGGCCTCTGTCTTGGAACGGTTACAGCTTCCCGAAAGTGTGGATTTCTTGCCTGGCTCTCTCTCGATCCATGCAACTGCTGATCAGCCCGTTGGCCTTCAAACTTCCACAGCCTGATTCGCATCAGCCCCAATAGAGCTGTTCCTTCTCGTGCCCAGCCTCGTTCAGAGTGTGCCTTTGCACGCCACTTTTTATTCTCACAGGGTGTGTATCATTAAGACTATGTGTCCGACCTTGCCTGGCCTTATTACAGAGGCAGAGCCAGTGCAAGTCAATGGAGGTAAATCATTCCTCATCTTCCTCGGCTCAGTACTGTTGTCAATGTAAAGTGGGGAGGAAGTAGGTGAGCTGCAGTTTCCCATACAATAAGGTGGGATAGGGGTTAGATGGGTTGTGGAAAAAGGAGGATACCATGTCTCACCATTGAGTGCATCTCCCCCACTCCCCAAGGACCCACTACCCAGGTGATCCTCCCTCACTTTTCCACCCCCAGGGTCAGGATCCAAAAGCTGGACATTGTTTTCTTTCATCACCAGACAAAGGACCACGACAAGTGCATGAACTTGGGTGGGGGTTCACTTCCCAACAAAAAAAACAGTTGAGAGACAATAAAAGCTGGTTTGATGGGTCGATTCTTTTTCCTTTCCATCTTTCCTTCTTGAAGTCTGTAATCGAATTGAAGAACTAGAGTGATAATTTCAGCGAAAGTAGATTGCATAGTCATAAAGTCCAATTCATCCTTGCGTTCTTCAGCAAGGCCTCTGAGGGAGAGGGTGAATCTGGTCTCTTCAGGCCGAACTGTCTCATCAGGTAATTGTTTGAACTTGGTTACGTTACATTGAGTATTTATGGCCACCTTGACAAAATCCAATAGATTTTCATGAGCCAAGAAGGCAGTTTCAGGACATTCAAACATTCCCTTTGAAGACACATCAAAGGGAGCATAATTGTCCATAACTGGGTTGTTTGCTGTTACCATCGGTGTTACCCTGCCATTGCATTACCCACCATGTTCTTTACCATGGAATTTACAAAGGTTCTATCCATCAGGAACTGGTGGGGATGGAATGTGAACTGAATGAAACAATGATCCAAGACTTCCTTGAGTTTTCTAGGGGAACCATCAAACTTATGTCCAGTTGTTTATGTCCACAGGAAGGCCTTCCCTGATAGCCAAAGCGTGCCTTAAAGTAAGAATTTTCCAGATGCAAATCTTGTACTTCCGAAAACAGCTTCTGGACCGCCTCTAGAAAGACTTGCATCTTCTCCATGTCAGGCGGGGGAGTCAATATGATTTGGCATTGCAAACTGTTGTGACTAACCCTGGACCCACTGGATTTCTCTTGATGGCCCTGAGCATCAACTTGAAGACTTGCACTTGTCTTGGGGCTGCTTCGAGATGAGAAGAGATAGGGTATATCTCTGCAGAGGGCTAGCCTACCACCTGGGTTATAACATGTAGCTAAAAGGCTCCCCACAGATGGTGCCCCAATGGGGCAAACCACCTGGGGTAGAAAACCCCCACAGAAGTGAAGAATGGCAGAGGGCCCAAGGAAACACCTAATAGGCCAGAGAACAGGAGAGTGAATCTGGGCTGAGGTACTGAGGAGGACTGGAATGCAGGAACAAGGTGCCGAGAAGAGGAGGAGCGATTTGGAGTCAAGAAGAGGGAATTCAAGGAGAACAAGAAATTCAGGAAAAGAAGTAACAAAGGAGACTTACTTTGGAGCAGTGTCCTGCAACAATAATAATTGTTGTGACGCTCAGAGTTCTAACCGTTCGGGTCTTTTAGGCATCTGTGATACCATCACATATGTGGTGGCGGCCATCTTACAAAAGACTAGACCATAAGCTGAGCCCTGTATGAAGGTGTAGTGGGACACACACGTCCCATTATATCGAGGGATCATGACACATCGGCCTTATCGCTAAATGCTGAAAAGGCGTTCAATAGAATTGAATGCCCGTACATATTCAACATACTGGAAAGATTCGGCCTGGGTGAAAAATTAATCTCCAAAGTACAGATCCTTTACAAAAGCCCAGCAAGCACAGTAACTAGTGGAGGGTTTATATCATCTCCCTTCAACATTACATCCACTTCCCCTTTGCTATTCTTCCCTCTGGCACTAGAAGCACTTACCACAGTGATAAGACAAGATCAACAGATCCAGGGCATAAAGACATGTGCCAGAGAAATCAAAATAATGCTTTAGGTGGATGACATTTTGCTAATGCTGAGGAACCCAGAAACTGCTAGTACTCATTTAATCAACATACTCTCAGAATTTTTAAAATTCTCAGGTTACAAAATCAACTGGGACAAACGTGAATTCATGGGACTAAATTCTAAACCTTATAAATCCTACGTGGCGGAGTTCAAATTCAAATGGATAGAAAAAAACTGAAATACCTAGGAATTAAGATAAACAAAGTTCTCACTAATATAGTAGAGGACAATCTCAACACAACCTGGAATGAAGCAGCATTATCCATGCAGAAAAGGGCATCTTTAAAGCTCTCACTAAGGAGCAGAATCCAATACGTAAAACTGACCATAATCCACAAACTAAACTACATATTTGTCATGCTTCCTATAACTCCTACGAGGCAATACTGTAGGAATCCTCAAATAGATCTAGACTGGTTCCTATGGGATGAAAAAAGGCAGAGAATCGGAAGGGTGGTAGAAATCTACCAAATCCTGAACTTGACTTCCTAACAACCCCTTTTGGATTAGCATAGAGATAGAGCTGATCCACCAGCTATGTGGCAGCAGCGGCATATGCCTTCCTGCATCAAGCAAAATTCAGAACCCAATCATTAAGACCAATGCTTGTGTATAGGAAAGATCGCACAAACTCTTAGGCATACACCCATACCTCCACAAGGAAGCACCCTTATGGAGCAACAAGGCATTCAAAATCGAAGTCAGATCTTTGCACTGGAATCTATGGAGCGACAAAATATCGGACATAGTGGAAGCCTCAGACCATATACTTACTCTGGAAGAACTAAATGTTTGCTTCCTATTACCATGTCCTGAATGTCTAAAATAATATCAAATCCAAAGCCGCATACTAACAGGGCTGTGAAAAACAAGACACAACAGACTAATGTAATCTCCAGTAGCAGCACAATTCGCAAGACGTTTGCAGGAGCAAACGTTGTTCATATTAAAGATATAATCCCTATTGACATCAGAGATCTGCTCAAAGCCACCAACATAGACACCTGAAACCCAAGTGGGAATGAAATCTACACAAGCAATTTATGGATGCATATTGGATAGACACTAGGCACAAGCAATTCACATGCATGAGAAGCCAGATAGATGCTTGTCCAAGTAAAAATTCACCCTGAATGACACTGGACCCCGGTAAAATGAGGCACACAAGTGGAGAACACAATTTGGGCACTGCAATCAAGATGTAGCGTGTAGTGTCCACATACTTTGCACTTGCCCACATGTTCATCCATACTCAACCATATGGCGCTCACTCACTGCCCAAACAGCATAACAACCACCCTTTACAACCCAAACAGCATGGCTACATGACTTCTCGAAAATAGAACCAACCTCCAAACTTACACTCATATGGATCATCGCAGTACTTCTGGTAGCCACGATAGGTATCGTCAGAATATGGAGGTGGAGAGACTCACCAAAATATGGAACTTGGCTAACAGACAAGGAAATAATAAATTGCTATGAGAACATAATAAACAGGTTACAAGACTAATCACAAATATATATAGAAATCTGGAGACCGTCCCTCACCTCACTAGAAGGAGAGAGACGAGAAATCAGGTGTCTAAATTAATGAATAAACATACCTACATACCAGCCATTAAGCAGCCAAAAGTTGAACAAATATGAGTAGGAAGTCATATACAAGACTGATGAACCACAGACAACCACAAACGACTATAGTGACCTGAGCCTAGCAGTTAATCCACAAAGTCACATCATGCATGATCTCAGACAATGGACGAAAAGATGCATTTATGCCAAATCCCCATTCTTTTTTCTGGCTCAACATTGCACAATTTAGACTTTATTCCCTTTAATGTCAGTTTACTTTTTTTTATTTTAGTTTATGTTCGTTTATTTTACGGTTTAAGGTTTACTCTTTAAAGTTTGTTAACAAGTTCAGTTAACTTATCTCGAGGTCAGCAAATTGGTGAAATGCAACATATATTTTAGGACATCACTAAGGCATGCAGAAACCCCCTTAACAAGATTTATCTTCTGTTATACACTGAATTATGATTGGCAGGTTTGGATTAAGCATGCTTCTATATATAATTAATTAACTTTTCAATGATTCTCTGTGTGCATGTAATGTATCACATGGTTTAATTAATGTAATACAAATATACTTACAAAAAAAACAGAGACACCAAAAGAATATGCAAATGTTTAATGGGCTATCCAAGTTGTATGGGAGTGTCAAAAGGAATTGGAAGAGGTAAGAGTCGAACCAAGCAGTGGTGAATGTTCTCCCTGCTTCAAAACCAAAGACATAAATATGCAGCCTGAAGAAGCATAAGTGAGCACCAAAGCATACACACAGGTCACAATAACTCAGCCACAAAGTGAAAATCAAATAGCGCCATACTACAATACACAAGCCCATTTCTGCTCTGCGCATGTCTGTTTCTGTTTCCATTTATGATGATACAAAGCAACAAAAAATTGGTCACAAAGCAGAGGTTAATTGCTGATAAAAATCTGTATCCTTATCAACAGTCAATTTCTTATTTTCTCTTAAAGGTTTTTTTTCAGGATGTAGTATTTACTTTATTAAGTAACCTGTAATCTGCTTGTGCAAGCCAGTGTTGCACAAGCCAATTCTGCAGTTTATTCTCAACACTTCACACACCTGGTTAATCTGTTTATTACCCAGATAGCTGTTCCTTTAGGATAAAACGCTACCATCATTATGCCCTTGATCAAAAAGTCTTGTATTGACACTACAGAATTGGGAATTACCAACCTATATCTAGCTGTCCCTCGACGTTCCAGGTTGAAATGCACCTAATAGAGTTTTTGGAACGTAATTCAATACTGGATCAATTCAAGTCAAGATTCCGTTCTAAACATGAGACCACATTGGTCTCTTTATGGGACAACCACCTAGATCATTTCAATCAGGATTATTTGTCTTTGTTAGTCATGCAGAATCTGTCTACCGTATTTGATACAGTGGACCATTCTATTCTCTTGTCGTGGTTTTAAAGGTTCTCTTTTGGTGAACTCATATGGTGATGACCGGACAATTCCTTTCAACCGCCTCTTTGGTTACTTGCAGTACCCCTCCAGTATCCACCTTGTTGCCTCTTCTTTTTAGCATTTATATTCATTCTCTGATGTCTCTTATTCAGAGCTTCAATTCATGCGTTAATGATACCCAACTGTTCATAAAGGTATTTGGCTCTAATCAGACCTTTGACTAACTTCACATTTGCCTGACTGATGTTAAACTCGGATTCACTAATATTCATTTGTAACTTCTCCCTGCAGAATCTGAGCTTACTCTTGTGGGACCTAAACATCTATTTAATGATCTTTCACGCCATCCTTTGCCTCCTTTGCTGTTTGGCCTCCTGACTAACTTTGCTAAGAAGGTTAAAAATCTCAGAACCTCTGGGAGCCTGAATTGAGATTGATAATACAAATTAGCAACAATGTGAAATCAGTTTCCTTTTCATCTACAACACACTCTTCCCTTTCTTCCACGGTCATCCCATGCTATTTTGGTCAGGGCATTGATGAAATTCTTGCCTTAATTATGCAAATGCACTGTACTAATTACACACATGCACTTCTTTGAAATTTCTCAAAATTCAGTTGTTTGTCTCATTTTTCATCTCCTTAAGTTTTCCTCTATACTGGTGTTCAGAGAATCCTGGCACTGGCTACCTGTTTGCCACCGCATTACCTTTAAAATAGTCTGTCTAGTTTTTAAATACATTTAGTTATCCTGAAAAAGTCCAACTTAATAAAACTTCAAAGTCCCTTCAATCTGCACAGCTGCATCTTCTTATAATTGCTCCTTTTGCTGCATTGCCAGAGGAGACCGGCACTTCTCTGTGATAGGACTTCCCTTCTGGAACAATTTTCTGATCCACCTTTGTTCTCTGACTTTACTGCTAGTCTTTACGATAAATCGAAAAACTTTCTTTTTCTGCAACGTTCCTGTTGCAATCTGAACTACTTCTTCTATCCTCCTGTTCAAGCTTTTGAAACTATTGTGTCATCTGCACCGATATGCACTTAATTCTGCTCAGTAGTCATGACCTAGGTTTTGTGCCATATAAATCTAAACTAGAAATACAAATACAGCGATAGACCTCAATGATGTCTTTGTGCTGACAGAGGTTAAATATGGTAATCGGTAAGCATAACTAATTGGACAAGTCACAGGGCCTCATTATGAGTTTATAAGGGCATGGCTGCCTCCAAACTCGGGTCTGGGTGCGTGGTCCCTGAATGGGGAAATACCGGGCCATTCTGACTTTGGAAGGCCCGGTATTTCCCCATTCAGGGAACCTGGACCCGGACCATCCTGATTCCCATTGAGCCCCAATAGGGCTCGTTGTAGGGCTCGAGAAGTCTTGTTCTCGTTATTGGAATATCATCATCTTTTAGCACTCATGATTATTCATCTATGTTGTTTAGATGTATTCTTCTATTGGCTGGGTAGCCTGGATAAGGTATGCCATCGTTTTCAACATGTAAACATTATTCAAGTGGCTGGTTAGCCTGAAATCAGTCTAGTGTCTTTTTTCAAAACAAGTATTGTTCCATGTGCTTTCTTATTTTTATGCGACTAGAAATACAAATAGTTTCATACTGGAGCTGTTTGTGCATCATATGTTGGCTGATATTTGAACTATTAATGGCAAGTATAGTATACAAACAAAAGTACCTGTAACCTGGAATAATGACAGCACCTTTTTTTTCCATTGCTCATTATTATAGTACGCCTCCTAGGTCACCCATACCAGCAACACATTTAGCACAGTTATTGTACATTATTACAGTATTACATTATTTTCCATCAGAGGAGGAAGGAGGAGAAGCCTCGAGCTGGCACCAGCTCCCTGGTGTACCATGAGCAGCTGGAGTAGCGGTTTGCTGCATTTTATTTAAGGTAGGCCTTTGGGGACTAGTTGCTGGCTGGGGGGGTGCAAAAAAGAAAAACAACATTCTTTTATTTACCGGCGAGCGTGCATCACGTTCAGAAATGCATCAGAAGTTGCACAATTGTCAAAAAACATAGTGCCAGCATTGTGTGGCATTTAATGAAGGGCTGATCCCTTCCTTTGTGGGAATCTGCAAGCCACCACCTTATTCTTCGAGATCCTCAAGACACTTCTAAGATGGCCACCTCCACACTTGGGCTCTGAGCCTGTGTCTGCCTGTTTGCTTCCCCCGCTGTGATTGGTTGCCTTTCTCCCTACAACACCAAATGAGAGGCGCCAGAGAGGAAAGACGGTCCCACCAGCAAAGGACCAAAGCTAAGGCCCTGTCTGTGCATGTCAGGTCCTAGGAGGGCCGCTAGGGCCCCCACGCATTTACCCCACATCTAACTATGCTGCAGTCTGCTAGGTACATTGTGCTCTTCGATGAACTCGGTCCTCAGCACCCCTATGAACAATTAAGCCTTCAGTGAGTGATAGTCGAACTATGCTTTGGCCTTCTCCACTAGCAGCCTGATCTCTATCTCTGCATATCTCACTTTCCTTATCCTTATCACCTACTCTACTCTCTCTGGTGTGTCCTCTACACAAAACCTAATTTAGCTGTGTGTATTTAGATCCTACACCCTAATTTCACTGCATTTGTGGTCTTTTCTCTGAAAAGCAAATTTAGCTGTCTGTATTTAGATCCTGCACCGTAATTTCACTGCAATTGTGGCCTTTTCTTTGAAAAACGAATTTAGCTGTGTGTATTTACATCCTGCACCCTAAATTCACTGCGTTTGTGTCCTTTTCTTTGAAAACTGAATTTAGCTGCGTGTATTTAGATCATGCACCCTCATTTCATTGCATTTGTGTCCTTTTCTTTGAAAATTGAATCCAGCTGCATGTATTTACATACCACACCCTAATTTCACTGCATGTGTGGCCTTTTCTTTGAAAAGCGAATTTAGCTGTTTGTATTTACATCCTGTGCCCACATTTCACTGCATTTGTGGTCTTCTCTTCAAAAACCGAATTTAGCTGCGTGTATTTACATCCTACACCCACATTTCACTGCATTTGTGGTCTTATTTTCAAAAACCGAATTTAGTTGTGTGTGTTTAGATCCTGCACCCTAATTTCACTGCATTGTGCCTCTTCCATCAAGTGCTCAAATTTGCATTGCATTTTGTTCTCCCTTTGTTACTACTAGGCAATCTGTGAGATTAGGCCAGAACTGTGCAGTGCAGTCACCCCTCTCCTTTCAACTTCCCCACAACACCCTAATGGCACTCAACATCTCTCCTATCTTCTGTAATTGCTACTCTATCTCCTATTCCCCCTCTCTCTCTCTATGTCTGGAATGAAAAAGCACAAAAAAGACATCTTGCATGCAAACCCTGACCTACCCATCGCAGACACCTACGTCAGTGCAACATCCAGAGAGGTCTTCATGGATATCCTTTTCTCTGTCCCCTTTCCAGATCTTTGGACTCCTCATCTAATCTCTACTCTCTCCCCTTTCACTTCTTCTCCCATTAACGGTGGGACCATGTGGGAAGTCCTCTTGGCTGGCTTCTCATCCTCACGCTGCGTCGTTAATGTCTACCACACTGGCACTATTCTGGTTCAGGGTCCTCAACCCAACCTCCTTCTCTTTGACTGGATCCTGCCTTCCCTCGTAACTTCCTTCCTTCTGCTTCCTCTCACCTCACCACTCTCACTGTCCTCCTCTCCTGACCGGAATACCACGCCCCTATACTCCTCCTCAGAAAACCTTCAAACGCAGAAAACTCCTCCACCTGGTGAATTGTAATGCACGCTCTGCCAACAAACACTCTGCTGACATCTGCCTCCTTCTTGAATACACTGACCTCGACTTTCTTGCTCTCACTGAGACTTGGTTCAATGTCAGCTCAGTCACTGCTTTTGGCTCCCTCCTCCCTGATGGCTTCAACATCATTTCAAAGCCTCAACCTCAGCGTGCTGGCGGTGGGGTTGCCTTAATCTATCCTGAGCAGGTTCTTTCTTCTTTCGTACCCACCCAACTCTTCGAGAGCCTGGTATACAAGTTGGCCATCTGTCCCTCCTCCACTCTGACCATTGTTACATTGTGGGGTACATTTAGGCCCTTGCAGAAATCCCCTTCAAACAAAAACCGTAGGGAAATAATGCAGAAAAACAGCTGCGCTCTTCCTTCGATGGCGCATATGTGTGGCCAGCACTAAGCACAAGAATGCCACCAAAAGAACTGCTCTGCATTGTTATACCTCCATTTCAAATGATCTGAAAATGTCCTGCATGCAGAACGGCACCACATTTTCTGTTCTGTTTTCTGAATACTTTAGCTGCACACATGACCTCCAAGACAGCTTAGCAATTTGCTCTTGATTTCAATTTAAAACACCACAAAGTTGTGCTCTTCTTGAAAACCCACCCTGGCATTATTTACTTCTGCTGAGTACTAAGTATTGAGGGAAAACATTCCCAGGACAGCTGATGTACTGGGAAATTACTTGAAAGGCAAAGAATTTGGGTTTCCACTTAAAGGAGTAGTGTGCTTAAAAATATTAATGTCCCGAGCGTTCGGGCATGTGCTTTTAAGCATACGTTGATCGATTGTAAAAACATTTCCGTACCTTAGTTTTCCTCATATTGACACATGCGAAATCAGGCAGCTGAGCGTGGCCATCTTGTGCTAATCTTATCCATTAAAACACAGAAATACACTTGCACACCACTTTATAAAGTATAGTTCCATGAGGGGTAAATGATATTCTGTAGACTGTTTTATCAAAATTTAAGGTGCAGGGGAGAAAGACTCAGCCTTGTTATCTAGGCGGGAATATAATAGAGAACAAAAAAATCATAATTATGGAAAGCTACGTCCCCTGCACACTTTACATAGGGCAATAAGTCTAAGGGATATGAGCCAGAGTATTCCGAGGTGGAATTAATCGAAAGAGAAAGATGCGGGAACGATGGGGCTTCAGGCGACAGTTGGACACCAGAGGACTCACTAGACCTACCAGGTTTCCCATGGGGTTTACCCTTATGTTGTTTGGGGGCCTCTTCTGGTGGGTTGGAATTAGATGTATCTTTATTCTATTTTTGGTGCTGCTTCCCCTCATCATTTTTTGTGAGTTGCCCCAGAATCCTAATGAGTGGCCCTGTTGGCTACCCATGAGTCAGCTGCTCTAGCTAACTTTTTGGGATCAATCTCATTTGAGTCAGCCAAGTGCTGCCTCAGCTCAGGAGAGCAGGCATCAAAAATAGTTTCCAATAAAAACAGATTCCTCATTCCTTCAAAAGTGTTAACTCTGTAACCGTTTACCCAACCATCTAAGTTCTTCAAGCATTCACACACCCAGGTAGCCCAAGTGGTACCATCAGTCTTTTCGAGGGTTCTAAACCTCTTAAGATACTGGGAAGGGGTCTTCCCAAACCTAGCTATTAAAGCTAGTTTCACACTCCCATGCTCTATTTCCCCCAACTCCATTACCACATCAGTTGCAATAGGGGGAAGCCTAGAAAAAAGCCAAGGCATCAGCTGATTCCCTGTAATGTCTTGAATCCCATGGTTATATTCAAAAGCAGCCAACCAATCCAAAATATGTAGGTTAACGTCATACATACTTACTGCATCTTTGGGCATGAAATGCCTCTTAGGACTGGAAGACCTAGAAGACTCTGGGAGAGAACCAGTTTCAAGAGACAACTTTTTCATTTCAAGGGCATGATTCAACTCCATTTCCCTGAGCTTAAGTTCTTGATGTTTGCTTTCAGTTTGGGCTTGGATTCTTTTAAACTCCAATTCTAGTCTCATTCTTTCCAGAGAGACAAATTCAGGACTTAGTGTTGGACCTGGCGGGGTCCCTGTGGTCAAAAGCTTAGGCCTATAACCAGGTAGAGGTAAAATAGGGCCTACATTTTGAGACTCTTCTAC
Source organism: Ambystoma mexicanum (assembly GCF_040938575.1). Taxonomy (NCBI): domain Eukaryota; kingdom Metazoa; phylum Chordata; class Amphibia; order Caudata; family Ambystomatidae; genus Ambystoma; species Ambystoma mexicanum. The sequence continues at coordinate 842,871,395 of NC_090938.1, forward strand.
CTCATCTAACTCATCACTAACATTTGCGTTACCATCTGAAACATTATCATTATTATCAACATGTTCCACATTTGCTGCAGGAGTAGGTATATCAGACCCACTTCTCAGACTTTGGTATTCCAACAACGTTTCTATCAATTCAACCTTTTTGCCTTTTACAGTGAGATTCCTATCTTTACACATTTCTCTCGATTGATCAACTGTTAAAGTGACTAGGTCTCCTGTCTGTAGCTTCCATATCAGACATGATAAAACAATTGCTTCTCTGGTGGTGTTTAGCTTGTGAGGGTTATTTGAATAAAGTTAAGAGCAGCACTCTCTATGTAACAACTATACTTGTATCCTCACCACTGTAGACCAGTGTTAGGCAGAATCATATGCAGTAACCTTTGGGAACACTACACACAATTAAGACTACAAGTGTCAGTACAATTTCACCTTTGGTACAAACCTGTACTACACAGTGTTGTGGTAGCAGTGGCTGAGCAACCAGACTTATCTCAAGAGTTGAGTAAGCAGTACAAGAGGTTACACAAAAGACTAGCAATCACAGTGATTCAAACAAACACTTACTCAAGGTTTCTTGGTAAAATAATATACATTTATTTCCACAGTCCGTTGGAAATCATTCCACTAGTAAGAGCAGCTCAATATCAAACTCTAATACACTACAATACACAACAAATACGTTTGTAAACAAGTCCAGCTCCCCTGAAGTGGGAGCAAAATGGCACTGCAGTTACTTTTAAAGGGGTGAAAAGACAAGGTTATAAGAATCAATAGCAAAAATACTTTCATAGGCAGGGCAAAGGGTTTCAATTCACTACAACCAGCAATTCAATTCAATAGGCCTGGGTCAAAGTCAATGGTTCAGAGTCTTGTATAGAATAGCACAGTTCTGGTAGTAAACGGTTAAGTCTTTGCAACGGATCTTAGAAGAATCTGGTTAGACGAAAAATTAGATGTTGGTTTAGGGAAGGACAAGCCTCCAAAGTGGGAAAGTTTGGCAAACTTTTACCGCGGCCGAAGAGAGTTCTGAACCGCACTTGCACAGTACCTTATAAGTGAAGAAAAGCTGTAGGTGAGGCAGTTGTTCCTTGCAGTTCCTGCAGATCTCGCTGTTGCTGAACTTCAGTCGTGGGGACAAGATGGAGGACGTCGGGAGGTTCCTGCACTGCCCAGGGAAGAGGCCAAAAGCTTGGCAAAACGTTGGTTTAAGTTGTGAGTGCCTTAAAGTCCACAAACTGGTTTCCTTCCCACTGGCTTTCCGGTTTTCAAGAGCACTCAGAAGAAAATTCGACCAGAGCAGGGACGATGTCCAGGTGGCTTGCGAGTTGGTTGTTCCCACCAAACTCAAGGGAAGACGTTAACCTTGAAGGGCTTCTCTGTCGATGGAGTTTCAGGCAATTCAGACCTGCAGCAGGACTTCACCGGTGGACCAGGAGTTGCAGCAGTCATCTTCCTTCAGCTCATCTTTGGTTCTTTCGTTCCAGTGGTCGACTCTGCTTTCCAAGTCCCAGAGACTTGCTTTTAAGCAGATTTCCCCCATTCATTCGAGCCTGGCTTTTACTCAAACCGCAGGGTGGCTGTCCTTGCCAGACAGCCAGCCAGCCAATCACGCCAGAGTGCATTTGGGTCTCCTAGGAGACTAAGCACAGGGCGTTTCGGGCCCCTCCCTCACATCCTGTCCACCCCAGACACTCAGGTGCCAGAGGAGGGCTTCAGCAGTGAAGCCCACCAAAGGCCAACGAACAAAGGGACAAAACCTGGTTTGGCGCGCAGAGACAAACGCAAGAAGGACCTTTCCTAAAAGAAATGGCGAAAAAAGATGACCGGAGTCTGTTTTTACAGATAGGTCTTGGGCGCCATATTGAAAAACATGGCTGACCCATTTTTTAGCTACCGTTGTTCTCGATCGGAAAAAATCATGGTAGTTTGATCTAAACCACTGCCACCAGCTATTTTTAGTAGGAAAGGGTAACATTCGACCGTTGCATGAATGTTTTGACACAGTGGATGCTCAGCAACCTCTCCATCACTCTATAGGAAGATAGTGTGTGCTGGGTCTGTAAATTTAAAAGGACTATTAAAGTCAATTTAACTTTACATACTCTTGGAGACAGTAGTCAGTCACAGAGAAGGTATTTAAACCTTGCAGAGTCTGAAAGACACCCCTGTGCCACTGCACTAAAGGTGCTGTGTGACACACAAGAAATAGATGATGCCTCTGGAGGTTGTTTAAAACTCCATAACCAAAGAACACAAAAGTAAAACACATTGAAAATGAAAAGTTCAAAGTCCCAAAATATAGCTAAAGAGCTAGAGGGCTCTAAGGTAGAGGGCATTTAGCACCTGGATGAGAATTCCCCCTAATTCTTCTAAACACCATATACACTTCAAAGGTATTTTACGAGCAGGGGCTATTGCACACATGGCCTCCCAAGACTCTGTGTCTCCAGGCATGCTCCCCTGAAGCAGACCGTGCCCCTGCAATCCACATAAGTGTGTCTCCATTCAGCAGTTTCTGGCCCTTTTCTGCATGCCTCATTCCCATCCATCCCCTCTCCACTATCAATGGCAGTTCGCACCTATGGCCGTGCCCTCCCAAGGGGGCTGGCAGGATGGGAACGGCAAAGGTGCCAAACACCATGTACACTTCAAAGGTATCTTACATTTTGGGGCCATTGTACACATGGCCTCCTAAGACCCTGTGTCTCCTGGCATGCTCCCATGAAGCAGACCAGGCCTCTGCAATCCACATAAGTGTTTCTCCATTCAGCAGTGTTCCAGCCCTTTTCTGCATTCCTCATGCCCATCCATCCCCCTCCACTATCAATGGCAGTTTGCACCTGTGGCTGTGCCCTCCCGAGGGGGCTGGCAAGATGGGAACGGCCAAGGTGCCAAACACCATGTACAATTCAAAGGTATCTTACGCACATGGCCTCCCCAGACCCTGTGTCTCCTGGCATGCACCCCTGAAGCAGGCCGCGCCCCTGGAATCCGCATAAGACAACACCATAAATACATCAGTCATTCACATACACACACACTTTTCAAACTCTTTATAAACCCCTTTATATTTATCCTGATAAACTCTGTGAGCACTGCAAGTCACCTCATGATCGTGCTACCTGTGAACATCTGTAAGCACCAGAGGTCATCTCGTGATTGTGCTACCTCAGAACATCTGTGAGCACTGGAAGTCCACTCTTGATCACGCTACCTGTTCTCCTGCTACTAACTACCCTGCTAGCTGAATCTAATGTTTTCTTAGTCAAGCTAAGGGTAGGTCACCTAATGATCTCTTTTTGATTACTAATCTTCTATCTATTTCGAACTAATATACCCAGAAGTGTAATGTTCATTCATCTCATTGCTATTACCATTGTCTTCTGTTCAATTTGTTGTGTTCTCGATATATAGCAAATGTCATCAGTGTCAATTGGGATGGAAGTGCATCCTTCGTGAACCATGTCTATTAAGCATGTTTCTTTTTGATGCATGAAAGTAAATTCAACGGACGAGTAGCATGTTATGATTTGCGTCACATCAATCAATTCTGTATGAAAGTTATCCTAGTGTATATTCGACTACGCAACAGTTTTTGCTTCTGTGACCAAAACAAACGTAGCATAGAAAAAACGCTCATATAATTCCATCTTTCTCACGCATTTATGTAAAACATTTTTGCAACTATGTTTACTTTTATTTACATATTTTTCAAAAATGCCTGCTTGTATGGTTTATGGTTGCCATTCTATGACCCACGACAAACCTAAGTGCACAATAATGCATACATTCCCGAGGACTATAGATCTAATAAGAGAATGGGTGAGATATTCTGGGTTTCATGTGGACGAGCTTGAAAGTAGAGCCCAGGATGTGTTTGGAGACCTGAGGGCCAATCGATTCCGCATTTGCAGCCTGCATTTTACCCTGGATATGTATGACCAATTGCAGTACACAAAAAAGCATTGACTCAGAACATCTCGTAAATTGCTTCCAAATGCAATTCCCACTCTATTCATGCACACGCTGGACCATGTGAGTCCCGGATGATGAATTACCTGTAGGCCTTGGGGTACTGAACAAGTAACCACATGAACGGATCGGTGCTTTCGGTGTAGATGTTTCTTACTAAACTTTGCATATTTATCAGATTGTATTACTTTATAACTATACCACATTTTGCTAGACATCTGTCCCTGGTTTTAGGAAATTCATAGAAAGTAATTATGACCATAGAAAACTATGCCATAGTGCCCTTTGAAATAAGCCTTATCTTTTCGTAATTGGTTGCTTCACATGTCAATTGTTTTAGGAGAGCATACTGATGGAAGCATAGACCCTCGCTAATGACAACATCACCGACATGTCCAGTATACCAATGGTGAGCCATACAGACTTGCAGAAGTTCATATTATTGAGAGTTGGATCTTCCCACATATCTAATGCAAAACTAAGTTTCCTTTTTACCACTTTGTGACAATGCAGTGAAAATGAAGGAGCAAGATTCTGCATCCATTTCTTTTCCGGAGTCAACAACAACTTTGAGCGCCTATCAGGTAGTTTTATTTTGCTTTTGTATTACGCTAATGTATTATGCATGGAATTTTATATGAGGTGAAATAGTTTACGTATCCTGTCGTTTGTTTACATGATGTTTCATTTATGGGTTTCTATTTATATGTAGCATTGTCTGTATCCCATTGTGTCTGTTCAATTTCACTGTTTTCATCCATATTAAAAGAAGTATTTTTTTACAGGGGGATGCTGGTACTTCGACTACAATTACATCACCCTTTAGAGCTGGTCCAGAGTATGAGGTATCCATACTGACATTTCCTTTGAATGAAAGGAAGTGAATCCTACATCGGATACTATTAGACAGTGACTTTCATATAAACATGCAGTGTTTCAAACTCCTTTCATTTCAGTTCTAACGTTACAATTTCTACCCTAATGCAGAATACAATGTAAAATGCTTGAGTGTAACATTACAATGAGTAGGTTTTGCACAGTGATCTCTGATCAAGTAGACTTGCGTTCAATCAGGTGAAATTTGAAATGTCTATTTTGACAAAATGATGTACACTGTTTACGAGGGTATATATGTAAGCGATGTGTACGATGAAAAACTTTCAGTTCAAATATGAATTACTTTTGTTTTTAAATGAACATTCTATTCAAGGAATGTATACAAGGTCAGGAATTAGAAGAGGAGGCACATGGATCAGAGGTGGTGGACCAGCTTGCTGGTGCGGTCGTTATAGTGAAGAACACGTTTTCACAGAAAATCAAGAAAACAAGGGTAACTTACAAATTGTTTTGGCCTGGTATTGTCTTCATAGCATGTTTTTTTTAATCTAAAGTGCTATATACTGTATGTTGGATTTACATTGAACATGTTTTCAAAACCCATCTCCTAGAGGCCCAGAAGTAAAAGAAGTATAAAAACACTGACAACAAATGAAACCAAAGATGCTGCTTGCCAAACAGATTTCACCATGGAGCAACTATTATTTGAGGCCCACTGTGGTCTAGTCTATAAGCAGACTAGAGATGCTTATGCCCATTGGCCAGAAAATAAATTGAATGTGATTGGTGTAGCAAGCAAAGTGTTCTTGGACTTTTGCTACAATGTGAGAACTCGACAAGATGAAGATGAAACTGAATATAAGGAAGATGAATTACTCACTGACCACTTCACACAATCTACACCCGCAAAAAAAGGCCACCCAATAAACAATCGACATTAATGGTTTCTCCAGTTTGTATGCAAATAACGCAAGCAGAACTAAGAGAGACTGAAGCTTCTAAGCAATTGACAGAGGAACTCGCCAAAGATTTCGACTTCAGTGGGTCCGGTTTGGCCGAATTGTCCACATCAGTTGATTCACAAACCACATTCATGCAGGACGATAGTCTAATAAAGGAGCGCAAATACATTGTATTCGACAGCTGCCAGGTAGAGTTTATACTGATGCTGAAATGTTTCCATCCGGTGAGGTGGAAAATATGCGGGGAGCCATTGGTGAATATGACTCATGTATTACAAGGCACTAACCTGAAACTCCAAGCCACCTCTGCCCAGCTCCATGATACATTTTCATGGTCCGCTCAACCGATGCTGGGTAGTGCCAGCTGGAAATCTACTGTGTGCAGCAGCTTTACTTTTCAGTGGCTCTACTTTTAGTAAATTGTCCCGTTTCTGTCAATTTTTTGGACTTCAGTTCCTTTCTAAAAGGCAGTACTACAAATATCAAAGAGAATTTTTATTCCCTGCTATTATTCAAGCCTGGAAAATTGAACAAATGTCTATTGAAAGGACATTCTCTGGCAAACGGTAAAGGGTAGCTGGCAATGGACAGTGTGACATCCCCAGATTTTCAGTAAAGGACTGAACATACCACTTTCAGGACATGGAAACTAAAAAAATGGTGAGTTCTGTGGTCGTGCAGGTGTTCCAATGTAAATCCTCAGTGGCCATGGAGAACCATAGTTTTATACAATTCCTGGAAGATCTCCAATCGAAGGGAATGCAAATAGACCTCATAGCCACAGACAGACATGTCTCAATAGCCAAGGCCATACGAGAGCAGTTTAGAAACATTCACCATCAATATGATGTATGGCACTTTGCCAAATCAATCAATAAAAAAATCACTGCTGATGGTAAAAAAAAGGATTCTGAAAATATTTTACAGTTGTCCCAGTCTTTCAGCAACCATCTTTGGTGGAGCTCCAAAACTTGTGATGGGTCTGTGGAAACTTTACTCGTTGGTGCACCACTGTTCCAACGTTCCAACGTTGACTCATGGACAGAAAACCTACATTTTCACCGATGTGCACACCGACATTTATCGGAGGAACAGGAACACAAGAAGAAGTGGTTGGTTCCATCTTCACCTCCACACAAAGCTCTTGAGAAGATCGTGTTTGATAAAATACTTCCAAGAGACCTGAAGGGACTCAGATAATTCTGTCACACCAGAGATTTGTAGGTGTTCCACAATATGTGCCTAAAGTACAGGCCCAAGAGATTGCATTTCGGCATAGACGGGATGCAATATCGAACATTACTAGCGTTATTAGCGCACAACGAGAACATAGGGAGACAACAATCGAGAACTGCGGGAAACTTTGGTATGCTTCGTTACACAATGGCCTTTGCAAAAAGAAGCAAAAAATGGGTGGTCAAGCCAATATACCAGGAAATGTAATTCGATTTTGTGAAAGATCTCACTTTTACTGTGTTGGACATGCAAACTCATGAAATCGCTCATGATTTCGTTCCTAGGACACATACATTGCCACAAAACATTGCAAACGTGCCTTGTCCATCGAAAGCAGACCTCGTGCAACAGTTCACTTCCCGGTTCAAATGATTAGCAGCTATTTCAATGTTTCACAATGTTTATACATTGTACATGACCAATGGAAATCTATTTAACTTGAATTTCAAAGCCATTAAAAGTACAAATTGTTCAAATAAAGCATCCAAATTGTATTTTCAAATGTATCCTCTTTTTTTTTAAAGAAGTGTATGTTAGAGGATGCCATACAGTGTATTTCTGTGCTTTCACACTTCCCGCATTCTGCGAGCTCTTGTGGGTCCTTCACTGATCGGGGGAGGGTCAGATGAATATCAGCATGAAAGCAAAGGTGGGGTCTGCAGTTGCCTTAGCAAGCTGGTGTCCAAATAGCTGAATAAATATATGCCCCACTAAGGAATTAGACCCAGGATAGATAACAAACTTGGCATGCAAGAACTACTGACAGTAAGCAAAACAATGCATGAAAGGGGGCTGTTGGTGTGAAATAGGTGCATTCTGACCTATATTTTATGGGGGCATGTGTTAGGGGTCGTTGCTATCAGATGCCTCATCAGAAGGGCTGATCTTTGATTTGCGGCCTTTGGAGTCTTACAATTTCAAACACAGTGGGGATAGGTGTTAGTTTTACCAAAATATATTACCACTCCTGATTAGGTATATGGGAGGTGAATTTGAGGTAGTGCAGGGTAGAGTCTGCATGGCAGGAGGGGGTTGGAGATGGCATGAGTCAGACAGCAGAGACGGATTGTGCACTAAGGTTGGAGCAGGGCTTGGTCTGACATTCTCGTATGAGCACATTTTTCAGGGCCTGAGGCTTGCTACTTGCAAAAGTGAATAGCTGCATTGCAATGAGAACAGGAGACAGGCTGAGCTGACAGGTGGTTTGGGCTGGCTGTGTGCGGTGATGGGGGAGTGAGCAGGTCGTCAGAGGGGCAAATAAGTAAATCACTATAAATTTTGCGCAGCATTGGTGGATGCCAGCAAACAATTTGTTTGCTTTTAGAAAATATTTCAAATGCCACGTTAGTATGCAGGGCTAATCACTTGCATGGGAGTGAAGGTCATCGCGTTTGATTTTTGCTTGTGAGCTGTGCACACCCACTCATCCTAAACAGTATGTTTTTGATTTGTGGCTTTCCTTCACCAAAAGCAAACTTAGCATAGGCACTTCTAAGAAGGTTCGATTGTTTGTTGTCCTTGGAAGAGAGGGAGGATTCAGAATGGAATGAATGAAGGGAGGTGTGGAATACCGTCAAATATGATAAGGTTCACCATTCCAAAACTGGACAAAGGAACATGTAATTTAATTTCATGAAAATTAATTCATCTAAACGGACACTCTGCGTTACGCCGAGAGAATGGAACTGCTGAATATGATGTACGTTTTACTGTAGATGTATTTTTAGATGATCGAGTCAAGGTTTCATTTTTATGACCGGTATTGCTGGCTAACATTTTAATGGGTTGTTGTATGGGCATTTTGCAACAACACGCAAAAACAACCTGTGTGTACTTGTCTTTGTCCCAGGGACATGAGCAGTCCAGCATCGAAATGCATGTAGTCTACGTCTGGGTTCCACCAATGCCAAATTCTACGCTAATATTCCATTAAAATGCCGTCTATGTGTTCTTCGAATTAATCCGTCAGCTTCCGCATCCGCATCCCATAGCGAGCTAAACATACTCCATAGCACTAACCTCTCAAGCACATCGTAGACTCCAACTTTCCACAATGTTTTCTCTGTGTTTCCATTGTTTCATGTTTGTGTTCATCATTAGTTTTCACATGGTGCAGAATTAATGGGTGAATTGATGAATTAGAATAAAGAATGGCTACTGAGACTCATTTCTGTTATGTTTTCTACACAGTAACATCCTGCCATTCTGCGATTGTCATAGTTTCCAGATACCAATTGATGGCTTCTTCAGCCGGCAGTTGCAGATACACCTAAATGGCTGGATTTTGATCACGCTGTTGTGGGATGATCGGCCTGTGCCGATATGCCCTTTCATGGTACCAGCAACAAGGAGCAACCTGGCATCGTTTACGGTGGTCTAGCAACAAGCTGATGCCAAAGCCTTGCGATTCACAGAGCATCGAATGCGCTTCTTATACACAAAGAAACACTGTGTAACTCACGATAAAGATTTGTGGATAGAAACAAAGAAAGACATTTCAAATTTGGTTGAATATGGAGCTCACTGGATGTTCTCAGAGTGTTTATTGTGATATAAAAGCACATAATAAATTGCTGAGTATTGCGGTTTCCTTTAAAAAAACTGTTTTGTATTCAGAATTGGGATGCGTTCTCCTGTGAGAGGATGTGTGTTGATATTCCGGGTTCTGCATCAATTGACGTCAAGACGTAGGTGATGATTGGACGCGTTAGGCTACGCTGCACAGTAACGTCATGGAGATAGGCAGAGAATATCGCTAGGAATGGTGATGTTAGGGGCGGGGGATATGATTTAGTGCCGCATGGGCACTTGAACTTAGAGCAATGGATAAACGGATAAGATTAGCGCAAGATGGCCACGCCCAGCTGCCTGATTTTGCATGTGTAAAAGTGAGGAAAACTAAGGTATGGTGCATAGGAAATGTTTTTACAATTGATCAATGTATGCTTAAAACCACATGCACGAATCCTCGGCACAATAATATTTTTTAGTGCACTATTCCTTCAAACACAGCAGTGTTGTCTTTTTCTATAAACCATTGCGCACTAACTGCAGTAAATAAAAGAAATAACGCAGTATTTCTTTTTCTCATGTCAATTTCAAAGAAATGCTTGGAAGTATATCTCTTTGTGTCCAGAAAGGCACCATATCTGTAAAAGTACTCAAGAAAGTTAAGGAACAAGAAACTGTGTGCTGCAGAAACTGCATTGAAAATATCAAAATGAACTGAAATAAACACATGTGTGAATTTTCTCTTCTGAAAATCAGGAAAAATGTAATTTAAAGATAAATGTCAAATACTTCACTGTTGCATGCACAAGAAATATTATTCGTCTTAGGGGTGGGGGAGGATGCAAAGCTATGTGCATTATGCTTGCCCCCCGCCACAAAAACTTTAAGCTGCCTGGCTGAGGCCGAGGAATTGCAGTCAAACCAGTTTGGCAGAAAAGCTTGCCTCCCACCGTTTCCAACCTATCAGTGAACTGATGCTGCCAGGACATGTGATCTGTTCTTAGTGGGCTGAGGGTGTGATAATTACTGGCTTTACCAGACTGGCAGGCAGGACTGCTCCAAAGAACAAAGGAAGGGGGAAGCCCTGTGCGTTTGACAAAAAGTTGCAATTTCCTTCAAGCGCTCTCTCCCAGGAGGTCTTTGGTCAAGCCAAGCCTTGCAGAAACATTTGGCTGTGGGGGCTTGGAGGACCGCCCAAATTTGTGACAAATCCAGCCCATTGACTTTAAGGAACTTTTTTATATTATGACATTTATTTCAGCACCCTAAATAAGCAGCAGTTCAATAGTATGCCAGTATTTTATGTGATTTTTAAACAAGCAAAATGAGTCCCAAGGCATGGTTGCTTGCATCTGGTGAACTGGAATGGCAGGGAAATGCATGCAACATTGTACAGAATTGGCATTCAGACTGGCAAATTCCTTGTGAAATATGGAATCTGCACGTCTGCTTTGTATGATGTGACTAGTGTAAATATGAAGTTTTGTTCCATAACTCATGTTTGTAAAAGATAAAATGAGGGCACTTCCCCTGAACCAATCAGCCCAGAGGGATGTGGGAGGGCCGATAGGCTGGACTATCCTAGGATAGGACTAATTCCTGGGTACTTCCACCAGATTGTAAAATTCTATGATGTCACTCTGGCTATTTAAGGGGGAGACAGGGAGACACAAGGGACATTCAATATGCAACATTCAACATTCCAAGACTCCAAAAGCAGATCCAGAGGCAGCTGAGTCCATCCAGGCAGGGCCATCTAATCCAGGGAGAAAAGAGGAGAGGCCGCTGATCCCCTTTAGGAGAATTCAGTGACCAGACCCTTTGCCCAGCTGACCCATCCCGCTGTCCACAGTGATCAGACCTTGCCCAGCTGTTCCCACCCAGGAGAGCCCAGTGGTCCCACTGAACAGATCTCTTGGTCCCACTGCCTAGTTACCAGATCATTGGCCCCACTGTCCACAGACCCTGCTGGCTGTCCAAATTACCAAACTCAAGCTTACCTTGTAAGTATCCTATCACCCAGTACCCAAAACTGCATATCCTGCTCTTTTACCTTTGGATCCTATTCAAATCCGACAACCATCCCATTAAACTCATATCCCAAAGTGCCAGTATCCTCTATTCACCCTTTCCCTAGAAGAATCTGTGTTAGTCCATATCTGTCAGTGTATTCCTTTTATAATTATTTCAGTTATCTGTGTAAGTCCTTAGTACCATTTTGAGATAAATTAATGAATTCCCCTATAAGGAGGTAAGCTGGTTGAAATTCGAAATTAACCCCCTTGCGCACAGTGGGCCTCATTACGACCGTGGCGGTCCGGAAATAACGGTGGCGGTAAACCCGCCGCCACCGTTGTTTCCGGACCGCCTGATCCCGACCCCTGCAGGCGGGAGGTGATGTTCCCGCCAGGTCTGACCTGGCGGGTTTAACACCGCCCGCCTGCAGGCGGACGAGGAAACACCGGCAGCATTACAAGATGCTGCCGGTGTTTCCATGATCCCGATTCCCATTGAGTCCCATAGGACTCAATGGGAATGGGGATTTACACCATTCCGCCTCCGTGATTCCCGGAAAACCGGGGTTGTGATGCCCCTGTAATTCCGGGAATCACGGAGGCGGAATGGTAATACGAATCCGGCGTTAACCAGGCGGTTTTACCGCCTCGGTTAACGCCGGACTCGTAATGAGGCCCAGTGTCTTTCCTTAAGAATATAGTCATTAAAATATAGCATCAGTAGAATTATTCATTGGGCAACCAAAACCGAATTTGCCCGTGTATTTTGCTTTTCTTTAAAAATGCGATTTGAATTTCCTATAGAAAAACCCATGCCCTCATCCTATAAAGAGTCATCCCTTCCCCTTAGTATCCTATCTGTTTTGTGCCTTTGTTCCTCATCCCAAAAACCGATTTCCGATTTTGACTGCTAAGTCCATTTTCTTACCTGTTTGTCATTTTAAAGCCTGTGTAAAATAAGTGCCCTGCTCAGTAGCCTGTAGGCTTCTGTGTCTTTTTACTGCAGCCACACGAATTTCTGTCTATAAGTAAACAGTAAAACTTGAGTATGCCATTTTGCTCATTTTGGGGGTTTTCATTTCGTTTTTGGTCTCCCATTCTGAGGTGGTGGGTTGAATTGTTCCCTCTTATTTCTGACTCCTTGCCACTGCTTTCCATCCACACAGAATTTAGTCAGCAGGTTTTTGGGGGAAGTGTTGCAGGGAGAGTGCTTAACCTATGTGCCATTTGTGATTGTGAAGAAAAGTGATTTTGTTTTCATTAAAGGTGTAGGTATCGCATGTTAAACATTTACATTTGTATTGCCACACCGTGGTAGCTGCTGCCATACATTTTGTTTTGCTTTGATTTTTCGATTTCAATTCTTAAATAAATAAATATTTCATTGTTATACACTGGTCTGGTTCATGGTCCATTGCGACACGGGGTATTTGTTATGGTGGGTGTGAGACGGGTTGTGTGCCTTCTCAAAAAAGAACCCAGGGTTCAAATAAAAATTTAAAAGGCGTTTTTTATTGTGCCCCACCTTCATTGTCAGTGGAAGAAGTCCTTGGCTGGAGTGTGCCGTGTCCTAAAATCTGTTACAACATTTACCAGCCTTCAGGCACTACCACGCTGTTCCTCTTTGAATGGGCTGATTTCTGCTCCTCCTTACTTTCATGCACCTCGAACCTCCTCCTCTTGGGTGACTTCAACATCCAATTGGATGCCCATGCCTCAGCATCCACTCTTTTCATTGACCTCTGCACCCCTCTCTCCCTCTCCATTCTCCCTTCCGGTCCAACCCATTCAGCTGGACACACCCTGGACGACATCATCCACGAATAACACCTGATATGACTCTGAACTTGCAGCCCTGAAACGAAAGTGCAGAGCAGCATAACGGAAGTGGAAAACCCCAGGTTCACCCTCTGACAAACTGGCATGTCGCCTGTGTTAGGGAGAATTCTCTGTTTAGGCTGAATTTCCTAACCTAGTGAGTCCCCCAGCAGCTTTGCTGGATTTTTGGGGTTTATTTTTTTTCTCCTGCCAAGAGTGAGACTCTTTTACCCTCACTCTTGGGCATGACTTGAGAGTATTTTTGTGACTTGCTATGTGCTTATGGGCTATGGGGTATTTTTTCCCCATAGGCTATCATTGGTTTTTGAATGTGTGTTACACAGCACCCTCAGTGCAGTAACACAGGGGTGTCATAGAGACCCCCAAACATAGACTCCACACCCTGGGACTGACTACTGTCTCCCTGGGTCTGTAAAGTCACCATTGACTTTACTAGTCTTAACTTAGGAACTTAACCAGTACAAACCATCATACTGTGGAAGTACTGGTAGGGGCAATTAGATTGCCCCTGGGTCTGTTGTCGAGGGGGTACTGTCCCGTCCCCCCTCGCCGAGTTTCTGGCTGGTGGCAGTGGATACCACGGAAATATTCCACCGGAATATTTCCCAATGGGATTTCCCATTGATTTTAATGCACCACTTTTTGGTGCAACGTTAAAGATACCGCCGGTTTATTTATTTAAAATAAATTCACCGGTTGGGATTTTTTGCCGGAACTCGCCGCCAAAATGGCGTCTAGGTTCACTTCAGTAACTCTGAACCCGAGTCGAGCCTTTGTTCCACTTTGGGCGGGCTTCTGCACAGAAGCCCTCCAAAGTGGTGCCATTCTGTCTGGGTACCACAGGGGGTGTGGGAGGGGGTTTAGGCACCCTGGACTGAGTTGCCTTGCCAACTCATGTCGCACTCTAGTGTGATTGGCCCAAGTGGTGACCCGCCCCGCTCACCACTTAGCATGTTTGAGTGACAGCTAGGCTGTATGAATGGGGGTTTGCTGCATAAAAGCAGGGTTTTTGGGACTGGTTCTTCAGAAGTCGCCACAGGACCTAAGAAGCCGAAGAGGGAGAAGCCGAGCCGACCTGCCAAGACGACACCACCGGTGGAGCCCTGCGGAACCGTCTCACCACTTTTCCCAACGACAGAGGAGATCTCCCGCCTGGAGAGTCTCCTTCCCTTGACTGGTGGGGACAACCAGTTTCTGCCTTCTTTTCACCACCCTGAAGCATCTCGTGGCCGCCTTGCCTGTGCCAAGCACCCCGGCAACCGGGATACCACTTTTTACCTCAACCGTGAAAGTGGGGTAACATCCTTTTAACTGGAAAACTCCACGGCTGGTTTCTTCCCTGGTAGTGCAACGACCTTCAGCTTTCCTCCACGTCGAGATCTTCTCGCCGCGACTTGCACCCACTACCAGGAACAACTGCCACCACTGGAGGATCCTTTCCATTTTAAAGGTACCGTGTTCCGCCCGGCTTCCCTTGCCACCGATTGTACGGGGTAGATTTAGCCCTCGGCTCTCGAACCTGGGTAAGCCTGGGACACCCTAACTAAACTTTTCTAAACTTAGTAAAACCTTTTCTACTCACCTGTAAAGACTTGTGACATTGTGTGATCTTGGGCATTTTTTCGCCTGGCTTGCCCTAGAGTGGGCCTGGCAACCGAACTTCCTTGCTCCTCAATAGACTGCCTTTCTAAACTCACTGTGAATCTCTGAAAAGTGTTTTGCCTTGCTATTTTCATTACTTTTGCCTTTTCCCTCCCTTTTTAACTAACTTGTTGGAGTGCCATCTAATGTTAAGCGCTCACCTCTGTTTGGAAATAAGTGGTGTTAACTTAGACTTGTCCAACAAATAACTAGGGATGTACATATAAGGAATAGTGATTGTGTTTTGACTTACTTACCTTTTCTGTGCTAGTGTAATTTATGAGTGTGTCTTTTAAATAAATAATTATATACTTTTACACCTAGCTCTGGTCAGTGTTTGCTTGTACTACAGTGCCTCTGTACCTATTATGTATGCTCTATATACTGCCTAACTCTTCTTGAGGGAAGTCTGACTGCTCAGCCGCAGCTACCAGGTAAATCTGTGTGGTACAGACTGCTACCAAGTGGGTTTACTGCCAAACACCTGTAGTCTTAAATCTTTTGCAGTGGTCCCAGAGGGAACTGCACAGGTTTCTGCCTAACACTGGTGTACAGCGGTGGGATTTGTATTGAGTATACACTTTAGTGTACTTTTGAGATACCTTACTGCAACTAACCACAAAGCTTAAGCACAAAAAGAAAAAAGTCATTTTCTAACAGGTCTGCTATGGAAAGTTATAGTCAAGAGTCCCTTGCTACAAAAACTGCTGATTGTTTAAGAGTTCTCTGTAAGCATAAGAATCTCATGACTAAAGGAAAGAAAAGAAAATGGAGCTAATAGAAAGGTTGTTAGAAAACCAAAGTCTGGATGATGGTTCAGAGGAACCTACCACTCCAGCAAATGTAGAGAACAGCAATGATATTGATATTGAACAAAGTATTGATGATCTTGGGTCAGAACCAGAAGAGGAAGATGAAACTATTGTAGATGTTCCCTCTAGGCCTCTGTCTGCTCTACCAGCTGTACCTACTGGGCCTTTGCCAGGTCCCACATTTGGTCCTCAGTACTACGAACTGGAGAAAATGACACTTGAATTAGAGTACAAGAAACTTAATGCTCAAACTGACAAAGAACTAAGGCTAAGAGAAATGGAGGTCAAGTATGAGCTAGAAATGAAAAAATTGTCTATTGAGAATGCTTCTCTCTCTGGCTCCTCTAGAAGTTCCAGTCCTAAAAGACCCCGGATACCTAAAAAACTGATTGGTATGTATGAGCCTAGGTTGGATGTGTTGGATTGGTTGTCTATGTTTGAGTATAATCATGGGCTCCAGAACATCACAGGTAATGAGTTACTCATGTGGTTGTTCTCTAGGCTCCCCCCTGTTGCGACTGATGCAGTAATGGAGTTGGGGGAGGAGGATAGGAAAGAGTATGAATGTGTGAAACTAGCTTTGATAGCTAGGTTTGGGAAGACCCCTTCCCAGTATCTTAGGAGGTTTAGAAGCCTCAAAAAGCATGATGGTACCCCTTGGGCTACCTGGGTGTGTGAAGGGTTGAAAAACTTAGAGGGATGGATTAAGGGTTACAAAGTGAACACTTATGAAGGAATGAGAAATCTTGTAATGATGGAGTCAATTTATGATGCCTGCTCTCCTGAGCTCAGACAGCACTTGGCTGATTCACGGGAATTAGACCCTAGGAAGCTAGCTAAGGCTGCTGACTTGTGGGTTGCCAACAGGGCTACTCACAAGGATTCTGGGGTAACTCAGAAGAAGGATGAGGGGAGACAGCCTAAGAAAGACTCCAAAGAGAATTCTAATAATTCCAATTCCAAAGAGGGCCCCAAACCACACCATAAGGGTAAGCCACCTGGGAAAACACAGCAGAGTAGTATACCTTCTGGTGCCAAACCAGAAGGAGGTCAGAACAAGCCTCCATTCCAAAGGACCTTTGGATCCTGTTATGTTTGTAAGGCTACTGACCATGTGAAAGGAGATCCCAGATGTAAGGGTAAACCTTCAGGGATCCAGCATGTCTCCTTAGCCTTCGCTCCAGAGGAGGAAGTCCCTATGGCAAGTGGAAACTTTCTACTACTGCCTGATGAACCCACTGGAGTCTCAGCCAGTGTTTCTTTAGTCTCTCTGGGGTTGTGGGAACAACAGAATTTAGATGTCTATAATTCTATCCCAGATAATACTAAAGAGTATTATAAGGACAGTGTCCACGTGAATGGTCAGGAGACTCCTGCCATCAGGGACACTGGGGCCAGCATAACTGTGGTGGATGAATCATTTTTCAAGGCAGAGGATGTTGCTAAGGCACCCAAATGCCTCACCAAGTTAGCTGGAGGGCCTGTGCAGATGTGTCCCCAGTTACCAGTTCTCATCCAGTGTAATGATATGGCTGTGAAGATACCTGTCAGTATACAATGTGAAGTCTCAGGAAGGGTTCTGTTGGGTAATGACCTGAAAGCTCTTGGAGTTGTGTCACATACCTCCAGACCTCCTAGTAAAAGGTTACAGGAGCTCACCAAACCTGCAAGAGAGAAAACCCTGCAAGGTTTATCTCAGGAGATGATGACAGAAATCACTCCTCTTCCACTGGAGCAACTTACTGCAGTAACTACCAGATCAGGAGCAAAGGGGCAACCCAAGACTCCTAGGAAAAAACCTACAGCAAGCACTCCAGTGCTTCCAACAAGGACTTCCCCGAGGTTGTCCAAAGTTACACCTGTAACTCCACCTCCAGCTGAGGCTGAGAGGAAGGTACAACCCTGTCTGGTTGAACTAGACTCTGAAGAAGAGCTAGTAGGAGGCCCAGAACTTATTGGAGACCTGGACCCGGCTGACCATCCTGAGCTGCAGTCTTTACTGGCAGAAGGTGGACCCAGCAGGTCAGCTTTTTGTAAGGGACAAAAAGAATGTCCAACTCTGGAGGGCCTTTGCCAACAGGCAGCTTCTCAGGCTGATGGGCAAGAGCCTGGGAAGTATAGGTTACACTGGGAAGATGGCCTCTTCTACAGTGAACAAACTGGATCTGAACCTGGAGCCTACCAACGCCTGGTAGTGCCCCAAGAGAACAGGCAACAGTTCTTGCAACTAGCCCACGAGATTCCTTTGGCTGGTCACTTGAGCTTCAAGAAGACCAAGGAAAGGCTCTCTCTCTACTTTTATTGGCCAAAGATGGGGGCTGAAGTAGATAGATATTGCAGGAGCTGCCATACCTGCCAGACTTCTGGTAAGGTTGGTTCCAAGAATGTGGCACCTTTAGTGCCTCTCCCAGTTGTGGGAGTCCCATTTGAAAGGGTAGGGATTGACATTGTTGGTCCCCTTGATCCCCCAACCTCCTCAGGCAACAGGTTTATCCTTGTTGTAGTAGACCATGCTACTAGGTACCCTGAGGCAATTCCTATGAGGACTGTTACAGCTCCGGCTGTAGCTAAGGCCCTCCTTGGTATTTTTACCAGGGTTGGGTTTCCTAAGGAGGTGATCTCTGACAGGGGGTCAAATTTTATGTCCCACTACATGAAAGCCATGTGGAAAACCTGCGGAGTTACCTACAAGTTCTCAACCGCATACCACCCTCAGACAAACGGGTTGTAGAAAGGTTTAACAGAACCATGAAGAGCATGATAGGTGCTTTAGAAGAACCCCTTAAAAAGAAGTGGGACCTTCTACTGCCATGCCTTCTCTTTGCTTATAGAGAAGTCCCTCAGGAGGGAGTAGGTTACTCTCCCTTTGAACTTCTCTATGGCCATCCAGTCATAGGCCCCTTGGCCCTGATTAAGGAGGGGTTGGAGAGTGCTCCTTCCCCCAAGCCAGTCAGAGTGACTGACTATGTGATAGGTCTCCGAATGAGAATGTCACACATGATGGCAGAAGCAAGTGACAACTTGAAAGCTGGACAAGCTCTGATCAAACATTGGCATGATCAGAAGGCTAACATGGTTGAGTTTACTCAAGACCAGCTAGTTCTAGTTATGCTTCCAACAAGGCAGAGGGCCTTGCAAGACAAATGGATGGGACCCTTCAAGGTTGTGGGAAAACTTGGAGAGGTCAACTATCTGGTGGATCTGGGCAAACCCAGGGAAGCTCCCAGAGTCTTCCACACCAACCGCCTCAAAGCCTATGTCTCTAGACCAGAAGTAGGAGCCTTGCTTCTAGCTTCATCAGAAGAGGAGGAGGAGAGTGAAGCTCTGCCTGACCTCCTGAGGGGCTTACCTTTGGACGAAAAGGTTGAAGGAGTCAATCTCTCCTCAGATCTGAACCCTGAGCAACAGGAGGAGTGCAAAGCTATGTTAAATCAGTTTGCCCCCCTGTTCTCACTTTCACCAGGCTTGACCCCTTGGGGACAGCATGATATACTCACTGGTGACTGTCTGCCAGTCAAAAGCAGAGGATACAGAATGTCAGAACATGTCAGAACCCACATCAAAGGTGAGGTCAAGAAGATGCTTGATCTTGGGGTAATAGAGCCCTCTACTAGTCCATGGTCTAGACCAGTGGTGTTAGTACCAAAGGCAGGATCCAAAGAGTTGAGATTCTGTGTGGACTATAGAGCTCTTAATGCAGTCACCAAGACTGATGCCCACCCTTTGCCGAGGACAGATGAGTTGGTGGATAAACTTGGTGCAGCCAAGTACCTCATCACACTAGACCTTACGTCAGGCTATGGGCAAATAGCCCTGACAGACCATGCCAAGGAGAAAACTGCATTTTCTACCCCAGTTGGCCTATACCAATTCAAGGTTATGCCTTTTGGACTAAAAAATACACCTGCAACATTCCAAAGGATGGTGAACCAAGTTCTAGCTGGGATGGAGGACTTCTGCCTGGCATACTTGGATGACATTGCAATCTTCAGCCACTCCTGGGAGGACCATGTGAACCACTTAGGACATGTTTTGCAGGCTCTTGAGCAGGCCAATCTGACCATAAAGGCAAGCAAATGCCAAATTGGACAGAGTAAAGTGGTCTACCTTGGACATGAGGTAGGAGGTGGAGAGATAAGGCCTTTGCTCAGCAAGATTGAAGCTGTGCAAAATTGGACAACACCTACTACTCAGACCCAGGTGAGAGCCTTCTTAGGCCTCACTGGGTATTACAGGAATTCCATTGAGAACTATGGGACCATAGCTTCTCCTCTGAATGTGATATCCTCTCCAAAATTCCCTAAGAAGGTCAAATGGAATGAGGAATGCAATCAGGCCTTTGAAAACCTGAAGAAAGCTCTTTGCCAAGCTCCAGTATTCCGAGCTCCTGACTACCACCAAACTTTCATTGTACAAACTGATGCTTCCAATGTAGGTATAGGTGCAGTTCTTAGCCAACTGGATGAGAAGGGTAGGGAACACCCCATTTGCTTCATCAGTAGAAAACTGAAGGATCCTGAAACAAGGTGGGCAACAATAGAAAGAGAATGCTTTGCTATTGTGTGGGCACTGAAGAGGTTTAGGCCATACTTGTATGGTTCTACTTTTGTCATTCAGACTGACCACCAACCCTTGAGATGGTTAATGCAAATGAAAGGGGAAAATCCAAAACTATTGAGATGGTCAATCTGCCTCCAGGGTTTTGATTTCACCATTGAGCACAGGTCAGGTTGTCACCATCAAAATGCTGATGGACTCTCTAGGATGTATGTCATCGACTAGAGGTATGAGGTTCATCCAGGAGTGGATTAAATCCTCCTGTCCCTTAGTCTGGGGGGGGGGCGAGTGTTAGGGAGAATTCTCTGTTTAGGCTGAATTTCCTAACTGAGTGAGTCCCCCAGCAGCTTTGCTGGATTTTTGGGGTTTATTTTTTTTCTCCTGCCAAGAGTGAGACTCTTTTACCCTCACTCTTGGGCATGACTTGAGAGTATTTTTGTGACTTGCTATGTGCTTATGGGCTATGAGGTATTTTTTCCCCATAGGCTATCATTGGTTTTTGTATGTGTGTTACACAGCACCCTCAGTGCAGTAACACGGGGGTGTCATAGAGACCCCCAAACATAGACTCCACACCCTGGGACTGACTACTGTCTCCCTGGGCCTGTAAAGTCACCATTGACTTTACTAGTCTTAACTTAGGAACTTAACCAGTACAAACGATCATACTGTGGAAGTACTGGTAGGGGCAATTAGATTGCCCCTGGGTCTGTTGTCGAGGGGGTACTGTCCCGTCCCCCCTCGCCGAGTTTCTGGCTGGTGGCAGTGGATACCACGGAAATATTCCACCGGAATATTTCCCAATGGGATTTCCCAATGATTTTAATGCACCACTTTTTGGTGCAATGTTAAAGATACCGCCGGTTTATTTATTTAATATAAATTCACCGGTTGGGATTTTTTGCCGGAACTCGCCGCCAAAATGGCGTCTAGGTTCACTTCAGTAACCCTGAGCCTTTGTTCCACTTTTGGCGGGCTTCTGCACAGAAGCCCTCCAAAGTGGTGCCATTCTGTCTGGGTACCACAGGGGATGTGGGAGGGGGTTTAGGCACCCTGGACTGAGTTGCCTTGCCAACTCATGTCGCACTCTAGTGTGATTGGCCCAAGTGGTGAGCCGCCCCGCTCACCACTTAGCATGTTTGAGTGACAGCTAGGCTGTATGAATGCGGGTTTGCTGCATAAAAGCAGGGTTTTTGGGACTGGTTCTTCAGAAGTCACCACAGGACCTAAGAAGCCAAAGAGGGAGAAGCTGAGCCGACCTGCCAAGACGACACCACCGGTGGAGCCCTGCGGAACCGTCTCACCACTTTTCCCAATGACAGAGGAGATCTCCCACCTGGAGAGTCTCCTTCCCTTGACTGGTGGGGACAACCAGTTTCTGCCTTCTTTTCGCCGCCCTGAAGCATCTCGTGGCCGCCTTGCCTGTGCCAAGCACCCCGGCAACCGGGATACCACTTTTTACCTCAACCGCGAAAGAGGGGTAACATCCTTTTAACCGGAAAACTCCACAGCTGGTTTCTTCCCTGGTAGTGCAACGACCTTCAGCTTTCCTCCACGTCGAGATATTCTCTTCCTCTGGACGACGCCACAACTTGCACCCACTACCAGGAACAACTGCCACCGCTGGAGGATCCTTTCCATTTTAAAGGTACCGTGTTCCGCCCGGCTTCCCTTGCCACCGATTGTACGGGGTAGATTTAGCCCTCGGCTCTCGAACCTGGGTAAGCCTGGGACACCTTAACTAAACTTTTCTAAACTTAGTAAAACCTTTTCTACTCACCTGTAAAGACTTGTGACATTGTGTGATCTTGGGCATCTTTTCGCCTGGCTTGCCCTAGACTGGGCCTGGCAACTGAACTTCCTTGCTCCTCAATAGACTGCCTTTCTAAACTCACTGTGAATCTCTGAAAAGTGTTTTGCCTTGCTATTTTCATTACTTTTGCCTTTTCCCTCCCTTTTTAACTAACTTGTTGGAGTGCCATCTAACATTAAGCGCTCACCTTTGTTTGGAAATAAGTGGTGTTAACTTAGACTTGTCCAACAAATAACTAGGGATGTACATATAAGTAATAGTGACTGTGTTTTGACTTACCTTTTCTGTGCTAGTGTAATTTATGAGTGTGTCTTTTAAATAAATAATTATATACTTTTACACCTAGCTCTGGTCAGTGTTTGCTTGTACTACTGTGCCTCTGTACCTATTATGTATGCTCTATATACTGCCTAACTTTTCTTGAGGGAAGTCTGACTGCTCAGCCACAGCTACCAGGTAAATCTGGGTGGTACAGACTGCTATCAAGTGGGTTTACTGCCAAACACCTGTAGTCTTAAATCTTTTGCAGTGGTCCCAGAGGGAACTGCACAGTTTTCTGCCTAACAGCCTGTACCAAAGGTAAAACAGACTAGCCATCCATGCCAAGAAAAAGGCCCACATTTAAGCATTGGTATCGGGTGCTTACAATAACACGGCTGAACTTTTCAAAATCTGCGGGGAGCTAGCCAACTCTTCCGCAATCTCCTCCTCCCCTATTCCTTCCCAGCTCCTCTGCAATGCACTCGTCACACACTTTTCCACCAAAACTCAGGACACCCAGAACTCCCTTGTTACTCACCTGCCAAACCCATCCCACACCTCCTTTCTTCCCTGGGCCACTCACCTTCCTCCTTCGGCCTTCTCCTCCTTCACCCCGTTCACACATGAGGAAGTTACCAGAGTTGTCCGCTCTATGGCGGCTTCTTCCAAATAGGTACCCCCTTCCTTGTCCAGAACCTTCAATGACAACACTGGCTTTCTTACCGCCGCACTCTCTGATTTCTACAACCACTCTTTCGCCACTGGCTCTTTCCCCTTCTCCCTCAAGCACTGCCTTGTTCGCCCACTATTGAAAAAGCCTTCAGCAGACCCTACCTGTCCATCCACCTAACACCCTATTTCAATCACCCCCTTCCTGGGGAAACTACTGGAGAAGCTGGCCTTGCCCCGGCTCAAATCACACACTGAACTTGTCGGTGGTCACCACTATCATCAATCTGGATTCCGAGCATCCAGAGGCACTGGAACTGTCCTTCTGAACACTTGTGAAGAACTGCTCGTATCCCTGGACTCCAACTCCCCAGATGTCCCCCTTCTACTTGCTCTCCCTTCTTCCTTTGACACTGTCAACCATTCCATCCTCATACAAAGGCTCCATGATACCCTTGGTATCTTGGAACGGGCACTGGAATGGCTGACCTCATTCCTAACTGACCGCTCTTCCCATCTCATCTTGGGCACCTTCTCCTCTCCTACTTCCTTTTCCACCTGTGGTGTCCCCCAAGGATCTATTATTTCCCTCTGCCTCTTCAACATCTACCTTGCTCATCTGGCACTCCTCATCTCCACCTTCTCCACCAACTTCCAGTGTTGTGCAGATGGCACGCATCCCTTTTTCAGACTTCCTGATGACTCACTTGCACCTTCTTTCATCCATGACTTCCAGGCTTGGTGCACTTCCAATGATCTCTGTCTAAATGCCAAAAAAAAGAGATTTCTTAGATTGGGACCCCTGCTCCGTCCTTCTTCCCTTCTCTCTGGCCTTCCACCTTGGGCTCTCCCCCTGCTCCCTCTTCTGAAGCCAGAAACATTGGTGTCATCTTTGACTCCTCTCAATCCTTCCTCCTCACACGCTGGACATTGCCAAGAAGTGACACTTCCAATTCCCCCATTTCTCACTTTCCCCTAGAAGCTCAATGTTTCCCAAGCCCTGGTTCTCTTTGGGCTTGACAATTGCATCAGTCTCCTCCTCAACCTACCTTCTTCCACTCTACGACCCCTTCAGTTAATCCAGAAAAGAGCATCAAGACTTATCATTGGCCTTAAGCCCAGAGACCACATCTCTCCTGCCCTAAAAACCCTCCACTGGCTCTCGGTTGCTGCACAGATCAAATACAAATCCCTCTAGATCATCCACAAGGCTGTCCGGATCCATGGATCACATTAACTGCAACTCTCTCTTACCAAATACTCTCGTCCTAGCCCTTTACGCTTCTCTGGAACCAACTCTCTGTGTGTAAAGCATTTAGCTAAACACAGAGCAGGAGGCCGCTCGCTTTCGTCAGTTGGATCCCTCCTTTGTAACATCCTCTCCCTCCCTCTGTGTCTTGAGCAGGACCTTCTTAAGTTCCGAAAGTACTTCAAGACTCTCCTCTTTTCCTCATCCTTCCCTTCTTCCCTCCTCTGCCAATCTCACAGTTGCTGTGATTGGTGTCTTGGACCCTTATGCATCCTTGGGGACACTGACCATTCACACCCAATCTCCCCAGCTTCTATCTAACTTCAGCACTTGCCTCAGCATACCCTCTGCACTGAAGAGTTGCACTTATCAAACAGTGCGGTTCCTTTGCTGTTTAGCACTTACCATACCTTGCACTTAATCTGCGGCTCTCCCTAGATCACGGACACCCCAGCACCTACCGCACTGCCCTCTTCCTTGCTGCACTTGTACGTTCTGAATACTCACAAGTCATAGTAGATTCGGCCATCCCTTCCATCACTATATTTTTTGTATTTAATTGTACTGCTATCCCATGCTCACTCCCTGCCTTTGGGCGCTTTGAAACAGAATTTATTTCCTGCATAAGCGCCTAACAAGCAAACAATAAATAAATAAATAAATAAATGCATACATGTGTAATTTCTGCAAGGCTGGTAAGGTGGCACACCATTTTTCTCTAGTCTCTTGTTATCCTGCCACCCGTACCCACACGTACCACACCCTTGAATCCTCTCACTTCTCTGCCTCTTACAGCAAAGTGGTGCATTCAAACAACTTTGATGCACCCATTTAATAAATGTCCTATTAGCAGGCCCTTAAGTAGTAGATGATTGTGGGGCAAGCACTATAGGTTTTGCCTCTCATCTCTGGCAATGGTTGCTACCAAACCAGCACCTTCACTTTGGTGTCCCATGCAAGTGAACCTAAAGATATTGCATTTGCCACAGTTGCCTATGCTTGTCAATGGTTTTCTGTCATCTTCTGAATTGTACATTTTGCAACTCCTATAAGTCAACATCTACAATCACAGACCATGAAGGGTTACAGTTGAGGTTGGAGGTGGACGAAGCAATAGGTAGCTTCAACCAGGAAAACAATGAGTAGGCATGGTTTATCAACTATAGAAGACAACAATGTTTTGGAGAAGTGAATACTATGATGTGTGCAAGGAGGGTTCATCCAAGGGGGACTAATTAGAAGGGTTCCTCCTGTATGTTGAACATTACATGTGCATCCCAGAGCCAAGGGTATTTATAGAATGGTCAATTCTCAAGAGGGGGGACAGCTTATCCTCCAGCATATAGCTCACAAGCTCGGGAAGGGTGCGCTCAAGATCAGACAGTGTATCAGACACATATGCCGCAAATGCAACAGGCACAGCAGCCACACCAATTACAGCAAGCACTA
This sequence comes from Ambystoma mexicanum, assembly GCF_040938575.1. Taxonomy (NCBI): domain Eukaryota; kingdom Metazoa; phylum Chordata; class Amphibia; order Caudata; family Ambystomatidae; genus Ambystoma; species Ambystoma mexicanum. The sequence goes on from NC_090938.1 coordinate 842,897,227, forward strand.
ATGAAACCACCATAAGGGCAGTCGCATCATGCCCCTATGCAGATAAAGCAGAATGCAAACACGGGACAATTCTTGAGACCTATAATAGGGCGTGTCACTTTGGTGGGAGTGAATCCTTTACAGGTACAGGGATATGCATGTTTCCACAATAGGATAGCTCACAGGGTGACTTGATGTGTTCAGTACTATCGGTGACACCAGACCCCCCCAAGAGGAACCAAGGGTCGATGTGACTATAGGAGGCAAATCTTTTCATTTTTAGTAGGCACTGGGGCTACTCGTTCATGTATACGAGAGTGAAAATATCCAATGTCGGAAAATGCATGAATGCTCAAGGGTTCTCTGGAGCTACAAGTCGAGTTACTTTTACTGATGAATTACCAGTCTCTAAAGGAGAGTGTGACATGTCTGTTCCATTGTTGTATTCACGACAGACAGAGATTTGATGACAAAACTCAACATAACAATTTCTTTTATTGACGAAGGAATAGTGTGTTCCACTCCTGAATACACTACATGATGTAGGCAAATTTATATTGCCATTTACAGGGCAATTGGCTCTGCAAGGCGTTTCAATAGAGCCAGAGGTTTTTCTTTATGGGGTGAGCATTCTGTTAAGATGGCTACCTGTTTTAGTGGGGAAGACTATGAGAATACCTGACTAATTCTTGTTCTGACCACAGTTACCCATGGATGAAGAGGCGGGCAGACCATCCCAATAGAATTAGATGCAGCCATTGTATGAGGGGAAATGGTGATGCTCGAAGGAATGGAGGACAGTGATAGCTATTGAGGAAGGGTGTAGGTTGACTGACGTCACTGATGATGATATGTTTAGAGACGACCCAACAGATGATGAAGTAGTGTTTTTTATGAACATTATATATTCGATTAGAATAAAGAAAAGGGAGATCCCACAGTGCATGGCAATAATGCGGCAACGCCCAGCATTCTTTTACAAAAACTTGGAGAAAGTGCCAATCGCCTTATTGTGAAAGCAAAAAGAAGATATCGAGGCTGAGTACCCCAAAAGGAAATACACCAAACGCGGGTTCAAAAGATACACAGATCTTTATTCTACAAATGAACAGTTTCAAAGGACAAAGCAACAGATAGCTATCAGGCCCTCAGTACAACACAGCAAATACCAGCCCTGTTCGGTGGTGCAGTGAGTGGGACTGTACATCAGAATAGTCGCACCTTTTATACAATCCAAAACATGATGTCCAACCCACTTGTAAGTTAATGAATCTCAGATCTAGGGTCCCTGCCGAGTTCACTTCTAATTTATGCATCTATACATTTACGGATTATCCTTAATACATTCTCCAACAAGCTACAATAGCAACAGTGTGTTTTTGGATTTCATATTGAGCCTTCATACACGTTTATACAATATAGTTAAAAAAGTGTTCACATTAGATGCCCGAACAGTATTGTGCACAATCTATATGTTCATGGATTAGTATCGTTGGCACAGGTAATCCTCTATACACAGGTCAACGAAGGACAAGGTCTCAGTACATGACCCTAACATTTGGCCTGCGGGCAGTTTACACATTAACTTGTACACAGAGGTCAAGACAGCCATGTTACATTCAAAACGACACTGTCCACCATCTTAGAACACAGGGTGACTTTAGAGTGAGAATCTAAAATGCCTGATGAACCTAAAATGGCGGCTAACACAGATTTAAGGTCAGGACCTTGCAACGCGGATTTCCTCGCAGAGTGACTTGGCCTAGGCCAATGTATATACATACGATCTAGAGGATATCATATGATTTCCCATTCGACAAATCCTCCTTTTGGCCTCTGCCAAGTGCTAAACTACTTCTAATCATTTTATGAATAACTCCACGTCTCAACGTCCATACACCCTGAATCACCATCGGAAATATCAATTGCCATTAGATCGGTCACTAGAATTTCTTTCAACACATATTCATTGGAGTTCTTGTCTGGGGCGTATACCTTGCGTCCTAATGTACCCATCGCCTGTGCGCAACATCCTCCTAACATCGAACATATACCAGGATGGCATTGTATACAACAAAAAAGGAACAACAGAATTCCCAAAATGATCAGCAAGACCGAAAGTACCTTCCAACCCCAAGATCGCAAGAAGTCCCAGAACCAAGCGCTAAAATCCCAGTTTCCCTCGGGAACATGCACTTCTGAAGTTAGGACATGCAGATTCTGTATTGCCTTGAAGATAGTTGGGGAGGAATCTGGCACGAAAATACAGCAAGCGGACCCCACTAATTTACATACCCCTCCACTTTCAGCCAGGATGACATCTAATGCCATCCGGTTCTGAAGTGCTACTAACCTTATTGCTTTCTGTTCTAGAGTCATATTATAGAGTATGTCAGTGGTCCCGTTGAAGGTTCGCTCCAGCACTCTCGCTGGTCTCCTGATATCTTCAGAGTTCATTATTTGTACCCAAAATGGCACAAAGGACTTACCTACAATGCCCAGAATTTGTGCTGAAGTGTCACCATCCTCGTCCCGCCATGGACGAGCTTTTAAAACCTCTACAGTACTGGCTATGAATACCATGGAAATGTTACATTACCGCAAACAAAGTAGACACACTCGCCTACATACAAAGGTCTGTCTTCGCCAGTCAAATTCGCAACGTTGGCGCAACCTTTAAAATCACCCATTGACTGAGTACCATTCCTCTGTATGCAGAAAGAAACTGAATCGGGGCTATGGTTAATAGTGTACGAAGGAGGCGTGGCATCCTTATTGCCCATGGGAGCCATTTTAAAAGAAATCAAAGATTGAAATTGACGAGACAGTCTGTCGGAAGGCCTAATAGAAGCAACATTGGGCTTACTCCTATTTGCAAAGAGCGAGCACCCCAAGGGAGTCAGAACACGTTTTTCAAACTGATTCAAATTAGTCCCATCAAAATTCCCTGAGATGCTGTCATTCCAGCGACCAAAGAATAGTGCTCTAAGAGAAGCATAGCATGCAGTTGTTAAAGGTAAAGGATGAATATACCAACCTAGCCCCTTATCCCCATGTTGCGGAAAATGTGAGCAGACCCAACAGTTGGACTTATAAAAAATGGCATGTGTAGCATTCATGATAAGTAATAATGTGTTCTTATGATATCTCTGTCTATGCTAAGAATCCCTAGGAGATAGAGTGTGCAGATGCACGAAAGGAGTAGAAACAGTAGGTACATTTTCAGTCGGCAACAAATTCTCAAGCGCATGTACTTCTTCTAGGTACCAGAAGCCTAAAACAATGACTATTATAAAACCAATCAACATTATCACAAAGCAGCAATACGTTTTCGGGGCCAACATAGTTAAATGTTCCTTCCCGTAGCTGCTCACACAGTCTTTTCCCTTTTCCATATGAGCAGAAGCGGTTGCAGGCATTGTAGTCTTCAAACGAAAACCACCAATGTTTTTAGCTGGCGACCTCCAGGCCGAACATCTTCTAAGTCCTTCCACAAACCCTAGCCAAGAGAATTACTTTTTTTTCAAACAATTAATCGGGCCAAAAAGCAAGCCCTTGATGACTTTCCTCTTTTCCAAGTGCACAGCCGAATCGTGCCGTAACTCTATTTCCTTGGACGCAGATCGTACCTCGCGATCCCTGGTACTGATTGATCCGTGAACAACGTGTCGTCACTTCCCACTGGAAGCGGCTAATGAACGGAAGTAAGGTTAGAGGCACAGTTGGGTATCACCTCTGGAAGCAAAATGGTTGGAGAGTGTGGGGGTGTAATGGCTGTTTCCCCAGACCTCACAGGATCCTGGAGAAACCGCTGACACACTTTTGATGCTAGTTACTGCTTCGGGGTCATTGGTTGCAGTGCTGATGAGGGGTTCTTCTTCTTCTGTATAGTATGGCACTGGGTGTGGAATTTTCTTGGTGTGCGTTGCATGGATCCAATTTTTCCGGCCTGACACCCGCACCGCCGTCTGTGTGACCAGTAGGACCTGGAAGGGGCCCCACCAACGAGGTACAAGGCAAGACGATCATTCGAAGTACTTTACGAGGACCCACTCCCCAGGTCGTATGCTGTGACCGGGGCCCTCGTATCATACAGGTAAAGCCTCTCGCACCTGGTGATAAATCAAATACAAGTTTTTAGTCAACTGGCTACAGTAATCTGAAAGAAGTACATTTTCAACATTTCGCAAAGAACAATATTTCGGAATGTTCCAGATATTAGCAGGCCTCCCCATAACCACCTCAAAGGGAGAGAGTCCGGTCTTAGTTTGAGGGGTTGTATGCATCGATAACAACATGATCGGTAAGGCGTCCGGCCATTTTAGTTTGGTGCCGGCACACATCTTAGCGAGCTTGTTCTTGATAATGCCGTTGTGTCTTTCCACTAGTCCCGCACTCTGAGCGTGTCTGGCCAATGGAACCGTTTATTGATATGTATTCACGCGCATATCTGCAGAAGTACAGCAGCGATAAAATGTGGACCATTGTCCGACCAGATGACTCAAGGTAGCCCGAACCTTGGGAAGTACTCTTTTAACATAGTCTTTGCAGTAGTCATGGCTGTAGCGTCTTTAACAGGAAAAGCCTCAACCCATTTGCTAAAAGCACAAATGACAACTAGCACATATTTCAGATTATTACACAGTGCCATCTCAATAAAATCAAAGTGTATAACCTCGAAGGGGACAGAAGGTGGACCAAAACTTCCTCTAGGAGTTGACGTTCCCTTTCCCACATTATGCTGTAAACAGATCATGCAGTTTAGAACAAAGCCTTCAGCTACCTTAGAGAGTTTGTCGTTTACCCATGCTTTTTCCAACATTTTTGTGATTTTACAGGCACACATATGTGTGGGACCATGAGCCATAAAAACCATCATCATAATGTACGCATCGGGAAGTAGCCATTTCCCTTCAACTCTGTCCACCCAACACCCATCGTCATTGAGTTTCCCCAAGCCCTCAGCCCATTTCTTGGACTCTTCTAATGGGGCATCGGCTTGGATATCCCTTACGGAATCAATACCCTCATCCATTGTACAGGCATTTGTGGCTTCCCTCGAAGTATACATGTCTGAAGAGAGATCAGCGCCAGTCTGTTTAGCTATCTGATCAGCAAAAGCGTTCCCTTTTCCTACATCATCTACACTCTTTAGATGCGCTGGGCATTTTACGATAGCCAGCTGAGTAGGGAGTGCAAGCGCTGCGAGTAGCCGTACTATCAGGGAGCCATGCTGGATCTTTGTACCATGTGAAGTTAAGAACCCTCTTTCCGACCAAAGTCTCCCAAAGTTGTGAACCACCCCAAAGGCATACTGACTGTCAGTGTATATATTCACGGTAAGCCCTTCGGAAAGTTTGCAAGCTCGGGTCAATGCTACAATCTCTGCGGCCTGCGCAGAGTTATGCGTGATTCTCTTGGTTTCCACGACTGTGCTCAATGTAGTGATTGCATAAGCAGCTGTGGATGTACCATCCAGAAGTTTGAAGCAGGAGCCATCGCAAAACAGCTCCCGTTGTGGACTATTCAAAGGAGTATCATTTAGATCAATTCTACCCTTTGTCTCTTGTTCGGTAGTGTAAAGACAGTCATGTGACTCTTCGTCACTGCAAGCAGTACCTTGCGGGAAAGGTAAGAGTTCAGCCGGATTGATAACACAACACCTCTTAATTTGAATGTGTGGTGCAAACAAGATCAATTCGTATCTCGTCAACCGTGCAGAAGTGAAGTGTTGCATTTGAGTTCTGTTCAGTAGAACATCTACAGAGTGAGGTACCATCAGGGTTAAAGCATGGCCTAGGACCATTCCCTCACTCTGTTTTACAGACGCAGCAGCAGCGACAGCTCGCAAACATCTTGGCAAAGCGCATGCTACAGGATCAAGGATTGAAGAAAAGTAACCGCATGACCTATTCTTCCCTCCATGTTCCTGCGTTAATACAGCCAAAGCACATCCATCACATTCATGCACAAACAACACAAAGGCCTTTTCATAATTCGGTGTGCCCAAAACCGGTGCAGAGCACAATGCAGTCTTGAGCAAATGAAATGCACGCTGGTGCTCCATGTTCCACGGCAATGGTGAAGAAATGCCCTTCTTCATCAGAGCCAACATCGGCTTAATCGTTAACGAAAAGTTGGGGATCCACTGCCTACAGTACGAAGCCATTCCTATCAAGGCTCTAACTTCTTTCTGTGTATTTGGGACAGACATGCCAGAAATTAGTTTTATCCGTTCAGGCGTCAATCTTCTTCCCTCCTTTGACAGGAGATAGCCTAAATAGGCGACCTCCTGGCAACAATATTGAAATTTGTTAAGCAAAGCTTTATGTCCATGTTTAGCCAGGTGAATAAGTAACATCACAGTGCCCTCCTTACAAGCGCTTTCTGAATCAGCAGCTAAAAGCAGGTCATCAACATATTGAAGCAGTGTACAAGTAGAGGGCAACTAAAGGGTATCGACTTGTTCTTTCAAAGCCCTACTGTAAATGCTAGGACTTTCCGTGTAACCTTGTGGTGCACTGGTAAATGTGAAGGAGCGTCCGCCTTAGGTGAACGCGAACAAGTATCTACTGTCCTTGTGTATAGGAATACTAAAGAAAGCACTCTTTAGATCTACAACACTAAAGTGAGTAGCTGAACCTGGGATCATAGTTAATATCATCGTCACATCAGGCACAATTGGAAATTGTGGAGCAATGATCTTATTGATGGCACGCAAATCAATTATGAAACGAAAAGGAATTGCGTTATCACCTTTTTGGTACAAGGGCAAAATCGGACTATTGCACAAACTACCTGCAATTTCCTCAATCACCCCTTGATGCACAAAATCAGAGACGATGCATTTCAAAGCTTGCTTACCATCGATCGAGATCTTATACTGTGGAGTACGTGGCAGCTTTACTCCATGTTTCAAAACGATTCTAACAGGCTCAATTTGCAAAACACCGACATCATTGTCGTCAATTACCCACAAACACCCCAGAACATCACTAAATTCCGGCAGCAAAGGTCTGGTCAAGAATTGAGAGACAGAAAGTTGCTGTGGTGAAATCGTCAAATGCACTCCATCAGGAGAACAATTAATTACAGCATTTAATTCCTTCAACAGATTCAACCCCAGCAAATTCTCTCCACAATTCAAAGTCAAAAGGAATGGACAGTGGTCCATAAAGGGACCCAAAGAAATATGTACCGGCACAGAAACCGGGCAGACAACTGGTGTGCCAGAAAATCCTACAGAAACATTAGTTTGCCCTGACAGTGGAATGTTTGGAACCCGAGAATGATCAATGGAACATTCTGTGCCCCTGTATCTATCAAGAATAGATGTTTCCTATTTCCCATTATCATTTCAACATGGGGACCTTTCTGATTAACGGGAATAGGCATTGGTTCCCAACCCTGCTTCGGGCAATCCTAACGAAACAGTATGTCGTCAAAAGGAAGTTCTTCAGAGAGGTAAGCGGCAGAAGGATGGTCAAAAATGTTTCTAGTATCCACACTTGGTGCCTGATTATCCTGTGAAAAAGGCTGCTGTGAATCTTGAGCAAACTGACCTATACCAGGGCACCCTACTCCCGGACGACCTCTGGATCGTCTACCCATATTCCCAAATGTGCTATTTAACCTCTGTCAGAGGATCGGGCATTGTGCACGCCAATGACCCTCGTGCCTACAATAGGCACACTGGTTAATGTTTACCGGACCCAAGGGCACATTTCCTTGTGGAACATACTGACCTAATTTGTGAATTACCCCCTCTAGGGCCTCTAACAATTTTCTGTAACAATACTTTTGTCTTCAAATCACCTTTTCTCTTTTCAACTCTTTCCTTTTCATTATTGACATGATTCTCATAGTACTGAGCCATGTGCGGTACTTCTGATTGAGACTTCGCTTGCCAAGCGCTTTCGGAAGACATGATTTGCGACTGGATGTCAGGGAGCAATCCACGCACAAATTTGTCTACAAATAATCTTTTCCCAGACTCTGTGCCCAAATCGTGTCCACTGAAATCCGAGAATACCTGTTCGAATTGATTAAAGAACTCGGTAGCACCCTCAGACTTCCCTTGGACACAGGCAGTAAGCTTGTCCCAAATAATTCTCTTTTCGGGAATTATAGTTTTCAATTTCGCAACTATTCTGTCAGGCAAAGTTAGTATCACCTGAGGCGGTCTTTCACCAGATGGCCTTTCTTCATCGAGTCTAATTATGTTAGCCAATGTATCTCCTAACCCTGCTACATCGTCTATAGTTCTAACCTGTTTCCACAAATCTACGGGCAGGAGTACAGGAAATAACAGATCAATATCACTTAAAGTGAATACTGAGGATTGCAAACCAGACTCTATTTCTTTATAGAACCCTGTCGGATTTTTCCTAATGTCGGGAATAGATTGTCTAATGGTGTTCACTTCCTGTCTTGAGAACAAACTGTGACACATAATGTGCAGGGATATCCTGAGCTGGCGTGCCTGCTTCAACGTTAACAGGGATCTCTACTTTTGGGACAAATGTCGGAGGAACCTCTCTCATAGGCAACTGAGAAATAGGCAACTCCGAACGCTTACTAAGCCACAGAGCTAAATCGAGCGCTAAAGCAGCCAAATAAGTGTCAAATGAAAAAGCTCTCTTGTAAATACTCAATAACTCTGCGAGACAACAAATCTTTCTTTTTACACACTCATCCTGTAGGTATTCTGCCATTACCTGTATCACTTTCCTCTGAATTTCTGGCGTATACTGACTATGTGTGTCATATACTTCAACAGGAGTTATTGATGTGTCTGAGATCCATCTAATCGCATCTTTCATGCAAATTCGCATTTCCGCAGATATCAATTTTCGACAAGGAAGGAACCGTTTCTGCACATAGATAATGTCCAAACTATGTCCATCATCATCCTCATTTTGTAACCTTTCCAAATCCTTTCTATATTCAAAATACCTCTCAACAAGCTCTTGTACTTTCTTCGCAGTGTCTCCAGAGAACGCTAAGGTGTTCAGATCTCTCAACCCTTCTGGGAGATCTGTATCGTTTAACCTGTCCCACATTACACACAATTGGATCCCTAATCCCTCAATCAAAACATTTTTCTCAGGAAAATTGTCCATATTAAAAAGTGTGGCAAAAATATTAGCTTGATCACCGTTCTCCATACAATGCTTAGCTCACGCAATCAACTCACGTTTCTTCTCTGGAGGTACAGTATTACGAGTGACAACCCTTGATCCCACTCACTGATATACTACAAGCGGTATAGGACCACTTGGAAGAGGGAGAGTAGGCATGTTCAACGAAGGTGCTATCACTGGGACAACAGGCAAAAGTGGAGGAGCAGGTGGAGGAGCAGCGACAAAAGGAGGACCAACAACTGGAGGAGGAGGAACAGTAGGAGGTGCAACAGGAGCAGGAGGAGGGAAAGCAGAAGGAAGAGGGACATATGGAGGTGGCGCGGTGGCACCAGGCCTTCGTTCATTTAACAATTTATCGATAAGCTCATCGGAAACATGAAAGTCTTTAGAAGGATAGATTTTCTGGATACCAAGTGAGAAAGCCCTATCCATATTCCTAGCTGATTCAGACTGTTTATCTTGGTCATATAACAACGCTTTTTGGCGTTCGTCTTATGACGGCATACATGTTTTTCTCTACTCTTAAGCTGCTGTAAAGCTTCTTTCTTCCAATTATGTAATACGTCAAATGCTGCAGGTCTAGTCTTTTTCTTTAATAAAATTGATTCTAAGTATTCAATACGAGGAATTTCAAAACTACCATTGATTGGCCACTGAAGTTGGAAGCATGTCTAGTTTGTCTGTGCCAAATATCATTAAACACTATACTACCAATGCCATGCTTACAGTACATAGTACAAGCCGGCGACCCCTCCTGTGGCGCCGGACGGCTAAATTCCGAAGATTGTCTGTCACTGCGGAATAACGCCCTGAAGAAGGCAGACAATTTCCCAGGCATATCAGAATACTGGTGTTACCTGGTCAATAGTTGTACTTGCAAGCACAATGCCCCAAAACAGATTATCAGGATACTTAAGAATCGGGTCACGACTCACCTGATCAAGCCTAAGGAGGTCCGATCGGATTTCGAAGGTTTCTAACAAATTTTACCTCGTGTTTGGTGATTTTGGCAAATCTGCCCGCCTCGATAAGTGGACCCTCGTCAAGATGCCGACTCGGACCACATGCTCACCGTCCAGGGATCGGGCCGTGCAGCGCTGGTGAGGTGTCGCTTCTCATTCAGGAAAGGCGCCCCTTTTACACCGTGCGATCCCGGTCCGATAGCCGCGTCAACCTTCAACGAGCTGGCATCAATCTTGAGGGTCCCTATTTGGGCGCCATCTGTGAAAGCAAAAAGAAGATATCGAGGCTGAGTACCCCAAAAGGAAATACACCAAACGCGGGTTCAAAAGATACACAGAACTTTAATCTACAACTGAACAGTTTCAAAGGACAAAACAAAAGACAGCTATCAGGCCCTCAGTACAACACAGCGAATACCAGCCCTGTTCGGTGGTGCAGTGAGTGGGTCTGTACATCAGAATAGTCGCACCTTTTATACAATCCAAAACATGATGTCCAACCCACTTGTAAGTTAATGAATCTCAGATCTATGGTTTGTGCCGAGTTGACTTCTAATTTATTCATCTATACATTTACGGATTATCCTTAATACATTCTCCAACAAGCTACAATAGCAACAGTGTGTTTTTGGATTTCATATTGAGCCTTCGTACATATTTATACAATATAGTTAAACAAGTGTTCACATTAGATGCTCGAACAGTATTGTGCACAATATATATGTTCATGGATTAGTATTGTTGGCACAGGTAATCCTCTATACACAGGTCCACGAAGGACAAGGTCTCAGTACATGACCCTAAAATTTGGCCTGCGGGCAGTTTACACATTAACTTGTACACAGAGGTCAAGACAGCCATGTTACATTCAAAACGACACTGTCCACCATCTTAGAACACAGGGTGAGTTTACAGTAAGAATCTAAAATGGCGGATGAACCTAAAATGGCGGCTAACACAGATCTAAGGTCAGGACCTTGCAACGCGGATTTCCTCGCAGAGCGACTTGGCCTAGGTCAATATATATACATACGATCTAGAGGGTATAATATGATTTCCCGTTCACTTTATGGACTACAGGCCCTTATGACGTAGGGCTATTGAAGGGGATAAGAGGGGTTAAAGTAAAGCTGAAACCAGGAGCAATTTTACCTCGAGCAAAACAGTACCCCATGTCTCGAGAGGCAGATGAGGGTATTTTGAAGACTATCTCAGGACAAGGTATCCTGGTAACGTCAGAATCATTGTGCAACACCACAGTGTACCCTGTGAACAAATCAAAGGAAGGGTCATGGAAGTTTATACAAGACATGAGACCGATAAACCAGATTGTAGATGCAGAGTTTCCTTTAGTTCCTAACCCGGCAACAATACTATGCAGTATCCCAGTAAAAGCTTGATATTTCACAGAAATCGATTTGAAAAATGAGTTTTTCTCAATCTCGTTGCAAAAAGACTCACAGGACTTGACTTCATTAACATTCTGCCAGACTCGTCTGAAACACACTAGGCTGCCCCAAGGGTACTCTGAGTTTTCATCGATATTTAACAGGGTCCTGCAGATGGACCTAGGCAATATTGATTAGTAGAGTGCTACAGAACATAGATGACATTTTAATTTGTAGCACCACAGAGGATGAGTGCAGGCAGGACTCAATTCAGTTGATGCCTATCTTAGCAGACAAGGGATACAAGGTAGACAAAGAGAAGCTACCATATTTTCAAAAAGTGGTGTTATACATAGGCCAGTTAATTTCACATGAGGGAAAGAGAGTGACACCTGAAAGAGCTGAGGCGATTATGAAGACTGCAAATGCGCACACAGGGAAGCAGATGCAGCAGTTTTTGGGGTTATGTAATTATGTAAGAGCCTGCGTGTTTGACTACAGTTCATACACAAGACCCCTATTGCAGGCTTTAAAGAAAGCACAGGCAACCAAGGAGAAGATAGAATGAACTGAGGAAATGGAGGGAAGCTTTGAAGAGTTGAAGAAAGCAATTTGTACAGCTCCTGTTTTAGGAATTCCCATTATGCTGAGGAATGTTTCTAATTTTCGCACACAAATGGGGCAGTCATGACTCCAGTGCTTACACAAAGGACCATATTGGATATAAACCTGTAGCGTATTACAGTGGGATTCTAGACCCAGTTATGAAGGGACACTTTCCTTGTGAAAAGTCATAGGCCGCCGCCGCTTTTGCAATTGAGAAATTGACAAGCATTGTAATGGGCTGCTGTACGACGCTTTTTGTAGAACATGCTTTGTTTGCCATATTAGAGAAAAATCCAAAGGTACATTGACATCCAAGAGAGCGTCTGCTTATGAAGTGATAATCTCACACCCAGTGATTAAAATTGTCAGATGTAAAATAGTGAATCCTACCACCTTTGTAGCTGAGATGGTGGCAGAGGGCGAGAATGTGCATGACTGTGTAAATTATATAGAATTTTATAATGATATACCGCGTGTAAAGGAAAATGCGTTGTCAAGAGGGTAAATTCTTTTTATTGATGGTTTTTCAAAAATGTATCAAATGAGTGGAGAAAGACATTCTGGCACAGCTGTAGCGAGGCACAAAGCAAATGGCAAGTTTGAAGTTGTAGATATTGCAAGACTATTGTCTCAGTTTTCAGCATAAATTGGTAGCGCTTATTGTCATACTCGAAAATCATGCAGGGCAGGAAGTGATGGTGACTCTGCCTATGCGACATCAACCGTACTCGCAGGGCTAGCACGTTGGAAAAGATGGGGCTACCTCTGAACAGACAGCACTCCAGTGCTGCATGCATCTTTATAGGACAGGCTTATTAAGGCACTACAGCTCCCACTAGCCATAGCGATAGTTAAATGTGCAGCCCATACTAATCAAACTGACTTTATTTCTTGTGGGAATGAAGCCGCAGACACAGAAGCCAAAAGGGTTGCATATTCACCAGATATTTTAAGTTTTGATACTCCAGATGTTAAGGGAAAAGTAGTCATGATTATGGTAGTGAAAAAATGATTTAATCATTTACTGAGAATGCAATTAATGGAGATTCAAGGAAGTGCACCACAGGAATTGTGGAAGCAAAAGGGGTGTTCTTTATCCCCCACTGAGGCATTATGGTGACAGGACAGCACTGGAAAGCCGGTGATGCCAGTAGCCCTGTTAAGGATAGAGCTTGAACAGCTGTACATATAAGTACAGACAGGGCCTCATTACACGGATGGCGGAGAACCATGGCGCTATTAGCGCCATGGTTCATGCCGGTAAAATACCGGCACCGCCTTGGCGGAAAGGGGAATTACTGCCCCATTCCAAGGTTGGCGGGGCGGTAATGCCCCCTTCCACCATTGCCCTTCCCCATTCCCATTTTTGCCCCATAGGGCATAATGGGAATGGGGAAGGCGCTAATTACGGTACCGCAAATTGCGGTACCATAATTAGCTCCCTGGGTCCCTTTGCGGGTTGGTTTTTAACGCCTGCAAAAATCAGGCGTTAAATCCCCCAACCCGCAAAGGGACCTCGTAGTAAGGCGGTAAGTAACATAGAAAGGTACATGCACATTACTTAAGCAGGTACATGAGTAACATAGAAAGGTACATACACATTACTTAAGCAGGTACATGAGTAACATAGAAAGGTACATACACATTACTTAAGCAGGTACATGAGTAACATAGAAAGGTACATACACATTACTTAAGCAGGTACATGAGTAACATAGAAAGGTACATACACATTGCTTGAGCAGGTACATGAGTAACATAGAAAGGTACATGCACATTACTTAAGCAGGTACATGAGTAACATAGAAAGGTACATGCACATTACTTAAGCAGGTACATGAGTAACATAGAAAGGTACATGCACATTACTTAAGCAGGTACATGAGTAACATAGAAAGGTACATGCACATTACTTAAGCAGGTACATGAGTAACATAGAAAGGTACATGCACATTACTTAAGCAGGTACATGAGTAACATAGAAAGGTACATGCACATTGCTTGAGCAGGTACATGAGTAACATAGAAAGGTACATGCACATTGCTTGAGCAGGTACATGAGTAACATAGAAAGGTACATACACATTACTTAAGCAGGTACATGAGTAACATAGAAAGGTACATGCACATTACTTAAGCAGGTACATGAGTAACATAGAAAGGTACATACACATTGCTTGAGCAGGTACATGAGTAACATAGAAAGGTACATACACATTACTTAAGCAGGTACATGAGTAACATAGAAAGGTACATGCACATTACTTAAGCAGGTACATGAGTAACATAGAAAGGTACATGCACATTGCTTGAGCAGGTACATGAGTAACATAGAAAGGTACATACACATTACTTAAGCAGGTACATGAGTAACATAGAAAGGTACATGCACATTGCTTGAGCAGGTACATGAGTAACATAGAAAGGTACATACACATTACTTAAGCAGGTACATGAGTAACATAGAAAGGTACATGCACATTACTTAAGCAGGTACATGAGTAACATAGAAAGGTACATACACATTACTTAAGCAGGTACATGAGTAACATAGAAAGGTACATGCACATTACTTAAGCAGGTACATGAGTAACATAGAAAGGTACATGCACATTGCTTGAGCAGGTACATGAGTAACATAGAAAGGTACATGCACATTACTTAAGCAGGTACATGAGTAACATAGAAAGGTACATGCACATTGCTTGAGCAGGTACATGAGTAACATAGAAAGGTACATGCACATTACTTAAGCAGGTACATGAGTAACATAGAAAGGTACATGCACATTGCTTGAGCAGGTACATGAGTAACATAGAAAGGTACATGCACATTGCTTGAGCAGGTACATGAGTAACATAGAAAGGTACATGCACATTGCTTGAGCAGGTACATGAGTAACATAGAAAGGTACATGCACATTGCTTGAGCAGGTACATGAGTAACATAGAAAGGTACATGCACATTACTTAAGCAGGTACATGAGTAACATAGAAAGGTACATACACATTGCTTGAGCAGGTACATGAGTAACATAGAAAGGTACATACACATTACTTAAGAAGGTACATGAGTAACATAGAAAGGTACATGCACATTGCTTGAGCAGGTACATGAGTAACATAGAAAGGTACATGCACATTACTTAAGCAGGTACATGAGTAACATAGAAAGGTACATGCACATTGCTTGAGCAGGTACATGAGTAACATAGAAAGGTACATGCACATTGCTTGAGCAGGTACATGAGTAACATAGAAAGGTACATGCACATTACTTAAGCAGGTACATGAGTAACATAGAAAGGTACATGCACATTGCTTGAGCAGGTACATGAGTAACATAGAAAGGTACATGCACATTACTTAAGCAGGTACATGAGTAACATAGAAAGGTACATGCACATTGCTTGAGCAGGTACATGAGTAACATAGAAAGGTACATGCACATTGCTTGAGCAGGTACATGAGTAACATAGAAAGGTACATGCACATTGCTTGAGCAGGTACATGAGTAACATAGAAAGGTACATACACATTACTTAAGCAGGTACATGAGTAACATAGAAAGGTACATGCACATTGCTTGAGCAGGTACATGAGTAACATAGAAAGGTACATGCACATTACTTAAGCAGGTACATGAGTAACATAGAAAGGTACATACACATTGCTTGAGCAGGTACATGAGTAACATAGAAAGGTACATACACATTACTTAAGAAGGTACATGAGTAACATAGAAAGGTACATGCACATTGCTTGAGCAGGTACATGAGTAACATAGAAAGGTACATGCACATTGCTTGAGCAGGTACATGAGTAACATAGAAAGGTACATGCACATTGCTTGAGCAGGTACATGAGTAACATAGAAAGGTACATGCACATTGCTTGAGCAGGTACATGAGTAACATAGAAAGGTACATGCACATTGCTTGAGCAGGTACATGAGTAACATAGAAAGGTACATGCACATTGCTTGAGCAGGTACATGAGTAACATAGAAAGGTACATGCACATTGCTTGAGCAGGTACATGAGTAACATAGAAAGGTACATGCACATTACTTAAGCAGGTACATGAGTAACATAGAAAGGTACATGCACATTACTTAAGCAGGTACATGAGTAACATAGAAAGGTACATACACATTACTTAAGCAGGTACATGAGTAACATAGAAAGGTACATGCACATTACTTAAGCAGGTGCATGAGTAACATAGAAAGGTACATGCACATTACTTAAGCAGGTACATGAGTAACATAGAAAGGTACATGCACATTACTTAAGCAGGTACATGAGTAACATAGAAAGGTACATGCACATTGCTTGAGCAGGTACATGAGTAACATAGAAAGGTACATGCACATTGCTTGAGCAGGTACATGAGTAACATAGAAAGGTACATGCACATTACTTAAGCAGGTACATGAGTAACATAGAAAGGTACATACACATTGCTTGAGCAGGTACATGAGTAACATAGAAAGGTACATACACATTACTTAAGCAGGTACATGAGTAACATAGAAAGGTACATGCACATTGCTTGAGCAGGTACATGAGTAACATAGAAAGGTACATGCACATTACTTAAGCAGGTACATGAGTAACATAGAAAGGTACATGCACATTACTTAAGCAGGTACATGAGTAACATAGAAAGGTACATGCACATTGCTTGAGCAGGTACATGAGTAACATAGAAAGGTACATGCACATTGCTTGAGCAGGTACATGAGTAACATAGAAAGGTACATGCACATTGCTTGAGCAGGTACATGAGTAACATAGAAAGGTACATGCACATTGCTTGAGCAGGTACATGAGTAACATAGAAAGGTACATACACATTGCTTGAGCAGGTACATGAGTAACATAGAAAGGTACATGCACATTGCTTGAGCAGGTACATGAGTAACATAGAAAGGTACATGCACATTACTTAAGCAGGTACATGAGTAACATAGAAAGGTACATGCACATTGCTTGAGCAGGTACATGAGTAACATAGAAAGGTACATACACATTACTTAAGCAGGTACATGAGTAACATAGAAAGGTACATGCACATTGCTTGAGCAGGTACATGAGTAACATAGAAAGGTACATGCACATTGCTTGAGCAGGTACATGAGTAACATAGAAAGGTACATACACATTACTTAAGCAGGTACATGAGTAACATAGAAAGGTACATGCACATTGCTTGAGCAGGTACATGAGTAACATAGAAAGGTACATACGTTACTTAAGCAGGTACATGAGTAACATAGAAAGGTACATACACATTACTTAAGCAGGTACATGAGTAACATAGAAAGGTACATGCACATTGCTTGAGCAGGTACATGAGTAACATAGAAAGGTACATGCACATTGCTTGAGCAGGTACATGAGTAACATAGAAAGGTACATACACATTACTTAAGCAGGTACATGAGTAACATAGAAAGGTACATGCACATTGCTTGAGCAGGTACATGAGTAACATAGAAAGGTACATGCACATTACTTAAGCAGGTACATGAGTAACATAGAAAGGTACATGCACATTACTTAAGCAGGTACATGAGTAACATAGAAAGGTACATGCACATTGCTTGAGCAGGTACATGAGTAACATAGAAAGGTACATGCACATTGCTTGAGCAGGTACATGAGTAACATAGAAAGGTACATACACATTACTTAAGCAGGTACATGAGTAACATAGAAAGGTACATGCACATTGCTTGAGCAGGTACATGAGTAACATAGAAAGGTACATGCACATTGCTTGAGCAGGTACATGAGTAACATAGAAAGGTACATACACATTACTTAAGCAGGTACATGAGTAACATAGAAAGGTACATGCACATTGCTTGAGCAGGTACATGAGTAACATAGAAAGGTACATACACATTACTTAAGCAGGTACATGAGTAACATAGAAAGGTACATGCACATTGCTTAAGCAGGTACATGAGTAACATAGAAAGGTACATGCACATTGCTTGAGCAGGTACATGAGTAACATAGAAAGGTACATACACATTACTTAAGCAGGTACATGAGTAACATAGAAAGGTACATGCACATTGCTTGAGCAGGTACATGAGTAACATAGAAAGGTACATGCACATTACTTAAGCAGGTACATGAGTAACATAGAAAGGTACATGCACATTGCTTGAGCAGGTACATGAGTAACATAGAAAGGTACATGCACATTACTTAAGCAGGTACATGAGTAACATAGAAAGGTACATACACATTACTTAAGCAGGTACATGAGTAACATAGAAAGGTACATGCACATTGCTTGAGCAGGTACATGAGTAACATAGAAAGGTACATGCACATTACTTAAGCAGGTACATGAGTAACATAGAAAGGTACATACACATTACTTAAGCAGGTACATGAGTAACATAGAAAGGTACATGCACATTGCTTGAGCAGGTACATGAGTAACATAGAAAGGTACATGCACATTGCTTGAGCAGGTACATGAGTAACATAGAAAGGTACATGCACATTACTTAAGCAGGTACATGAGTAACATAGAAAGGTACATGCACATTGCTTAAGCAGGTACATGAGTTACAAAGAAAGGTACATACGTTACTTAAGCAGGTACATGAGTAACATAGAAAGGTACATACACATTGCTTGAGCAGGTACATGAGTAACATAGAAAGGTACATACGTTACTTAAGCAGGTACATGAGTAACATAGAAAGGTACATACACATTACTTAAGCAGGTACATGAGTAACATAGAAAGGTACATACGTTACTTAAGCAGGTACATGAGTAACATAGAAAGGTACATGCACATTACTTAAGCAGGTACATGAGTAACATAGAAAGGTACATGTACATTACTTAAGCAGGTACATGAGTAACATAGAAAGGTACATGCACATTGCTTGAGCAGGTACATGAGTAACATAGAAAGGTACATGCACATTACTTAAGCAGGTACATGAGTAACATAGAAAGGTACATACGTTACTTAAGCAGGTACATGAGTAACATAGAAAGGTACATACACATTGCTTGAGCAGGTACATGAGTAACATAGAAAGGTACATACGTTACTTAAGCAGGTACATGAGTAACATAGAAAGGTACATACACATTACTTAAGCAGGTACATGAGTAACATAGAAAGGTACATACGTTACTTAAGCAGGTACATGAGTAACATAGAAAGGTACATGCACATTACTTAAGCAGGTACATGAGTAACATAGAAAGGTACATGTACATTACTTAAGCAGGTACATGAGTAACATAGAAAGGTACATGCACATTGCTTGAGCAGGTACATGAGTAACATAGAAAGGTACATGCACATTGCTTGAGCAGGTACATGAGTAACATAGAAAGGTACATGCACATTACTTAAGCAGGTACATGAGTAACATAGAAAGGTACATGCACATTACTTAAGCAGGTACATGAGTAACATAGAAAGGTACATGCACATTACTTAAGCAGGTACATGAGTAACATAGAAAGGTACATACACATTACTTAAGCAGGTACATGAGTAACATAGAAAGGTACATGCACATTACTTAAGCAGGTACATGAGTAACATAGAAAGGTACATGCACATTACTTAAGCAGGTACATGAGTAACATAGAAAGGTACATGCACATTGCTTGAGCAGGTACATGAGTAACATAGAAAGGTACATGCACATTACTTAAGCAGGTACATGAGTAACATAGAAAGGTACATGCACATTACTTAAGCAGGTACATGAGTAACATAGAAAGGTACATACGTTACTTAAGCAGGTACATGAGTAACATAGAAAGGTACATGCACATTACTTAAGCAGGTACATGAGTAACATAGAAAGGTACATGCACATTACTTAAGCAGGTACATGAGTAACATAGAAAGGTACATACGTTACTTAAGCAGGTACATGAGTAACATAGAAAGGTACATGCACATTACTTAAGCAGGTACATGAGTAACATAGAAAGGTACATGCACATTGCTTGAGCAGGTACATGAGTAACATAGAAAGGTACATGCACATTACTTAAGCAGGTACATGAGTAACATAGAAAGGTACATACACATTGCTTGAGCAGGTACATGAGTAACATAGAAAGGTACATACACATTGCTTGAGCAGGTACATGAGTAACATAGAAAGGTACATGCACATTACTTAAGCAGGTACATGAGTAACATAGAAAGGTACATACACATTACTTAAGCAGGTACATGAGTAACATAGAAAGGTACATGCACATTACTTGAGCAGGTACATGAGTAACATAGAAAGGTACATGCACATTGCTTGAGCAGGTACATGAGTAACATAGAAAGGTACATACACATTACTTAAGCAGGTACATGAGTAACATAGAAAGGTACATGCACATTGCTTGAGCAGGTACATGAGTAACATAGAAAGGTACATGCACATTGCTTGAGCAGGTACATGAGTAACATAGAAAGGTACATACACATTACTTAAGCAGGTACATGAGTAACATAGAAAGGTACATGCACATTGCTTGAGCAGGTACATGAGTAACATAGAAAGGTACATGCACATTACTTAAGCAGGTACATGAGTAACATAGAAAGGTACATGCACATTACTTAAGCAGGTACATGAGTAACATAGAAAGGTACATGCACATTACTTAAGCAGGTACATGAGTAACATAGAAAGGTACATGCACATTGCTTGAGCAGGTACATGAGTAACATAGAAAGGTACATGCACATTACTTAAGCAGGTACATGAGTAACATAGAAAGGTACATGCACATTGCTTGAGCAGGTACATGAGTAACATAGAAAGGTACATACACATTACTTAAGCAGGTACATGAGTAACATAGAAAGGTACATGCACATTGCTTGAGCAGGTACATGAGTAACATAGAAAGGTACATGCACATTACTTAAGCAGGTACATGAGTAACATAGAAAGGTACATACACATTACTTAAGCAGGTACATGAGTAACATAGAAAGGTACATGCACATTGCTTGAGCAGGTACATGAGTAACATAGAAAGGTACATGCACATTGCTTGAGCAGGTACATGAGTAACATAGAAAGGTACATGCACATTACTTAAGCAGGTACATGAGTAACATAGAAAGGTACATGCACATTGCTTAAGCAGGTACATGAGTTACAAAGAAAGGTACATACGTTACTTAAGCAGGTACATGAGTAACATAGAAAGGTACATACACATTGCTTGAGCAGGTACATGAGTAACATAGAAAGGTACATACGTTACTTAAGCAGGTACATGAGTAACATAGAAAGGTACATACACATTACTTAAGCAGGTACATGAGTAACATAGAAAGGTACATACGTTACTTAAGCAGGTACATGAGTAACATAGAAAGGTACATGCACATTACTTAAGCAGGTACATGAGTAACATAGAAAGGTACATGTACATTACTTAAGCAGGTACATGAGTAACATAGAAAGGTACATGCACATTGCTTGAGCAGGTACATGAGTAACATAGAAAGGTACATGCACATTACTTAAGCAGGTACATGAGTAACATAGAAAGGTACATACGTTACTTAAGCAGGTACATGAGTAACATAGAAAGGTACATACACATTACTTAAGCAGGTACATGAGTAACATAGAAAGGTACATGCACATTGCTTGAGCAGGTACATGAGTAACATAGAAAGGTACATGCACATTGCTTGAGCAGGTACATGAGTAACATAGAAAGGTACATGCACATTACTTAAGCAGGTACATGAGTAACATAGAAAGGTACATGTACATTACTTAAGCAGGTACATGAGTAACATAGAAAGGTACATGCACATTGCTTGAGCAGGTACATGAGTAACATAGAAAGGTACATACACATTACTTAAGCAGGTACATGAGTAACATAGAAAGGTACATGCACATTGCTTAAGCAGGTACATGAGTAACATAGAAAGGTACATGCACATTGCTTGAGCAGGTACATGAGTAACATAGAAAGGTACATGCACATTACTTAAGCAGGTACATGAGTAACATAGAAAGGTACATGTACATTACTTAAGCAGGTACATGAGTAACATAGAAAGGTACATGCACATTGCTTGAGCAGGTACATGAGTAACATAGAAAGGTACATGCACATTACTTAAGCAGGTACATGAGTAACATAGAAAGGTACATGCACATTACTTAAGCAGGTACATGAGTAACATAGAAAGGTACATGCACATTACTTAAGCAGGTACATGAGTAACATAGAAAGGTACATACACATTACTTAAGCAGGTACATGAGTAACATAGAAAGGTACATGCACATTACTTAAGCAGGTACATGAGTAACATAGAAAGGTACATGCACATTACTTAAGCAGGTACATGAGTAACATAGAAAGGTACATGCACATTGCTTGAGCAGGTACATGAGTAACATAGAAAGGTACATGCACATTACTTAAGCAGGTACATGAGTAACATAGAAAGGTACATGCACATTACTTAAGCAGGTACATGAGTAACATAGAAAGGTACATACGTTACTTAAGCAGGTACATGAGTAACATAGAAAGGTACATGCACATTACTTAAGCAGGTACATGAGTAACATAGAAAGGTACATGCACATTACTTAAGCAGGTACATGAGTAACATAGAAAGGTACATGCACATTACTTAAGCAGGTACATGAGTAACATAGAAAGGTACATACGTTACTTAAGCAGGTACATGAGTAACATAGAAAGGTACATGCACATTACTTAAGCAGGTACATGAGTAACATAGAAAGGTACATGCACATTGCTTGAGCAGGTACATGAGTAACATAGAAAGGTACATGCACATTACTTAAGCAGGTACATGAGTAACATAGAAAGGTACATACACATTGCTTGAGCAGGTACATGAGTAACATAGAAAGGTACATGCACATTACTTAAGCAGGTACATGAGTAACATAGAAAGGTACATGCACATTACTTAAGCAGGTACATGAGTAACATAGAAAGGTACATACACATTACTTAAGCAGGTACATGAGTAACATAGAAAGGTACATGCACATTGCTTGAGCAGGTACATGAGTAACATAGAAAGGTACATGCACATTGCTTGAGCAGGTACATGAGTAACATAGAAAGGTACATGCACATTGCTTAAGCAGGTACATGAGTAACATAGAAAGGTACATGCACATTGCTTGAGCAGGTACATGAGTAACATAGAAAGGTACATGCACATTACTTAAGCAGGTACATGAGTAACATAGAAAGGTACATGTACATTACTTAAGCAGGTACATGAGTAACATAGAAAGGTACATGCACATTGCTTGAGCAGGTACATGAGTAACATAGAAAGGTACATGCACATTACTTAAGCAGGTACATGAGTAACATAGAAAGGTACATGCACATTACTTAAGCAGGTACATGAGTAACATAGAAAGGTACATGCACATTACTTAAGCAGGTACATGAGTAACATAGAAAGGTACATACACATTACTTAAGCAGGTACATGAGTAACATAGAAAGGTACATGCACATTACTTAAGCAGGTACATGAGTAACATAGAAAGGTACATGCACATTACTTAAGCAGGTACATGAGTAACATAGAAAGGTACATGCACATTGCTTGAGCAGGTACATGAGTAACATAGAAAGGTACATGCACATTACTTAAGCAGGTACATGAGTAACATAGAAAGGTACATGCACATTGCTTGAGCAGGTACATGAGTAACATAGAAAGGTACATGCACATTGCTTGAGCAGGTACATGAGTAACATAGAAAGGTACATGCACATTACTTAAGCAGGTACATGAGTAACATAGAAAGGTACATGCACATTGCTTAAGCAGGTACATGAGTTACAAAGAAAGGTACATACGTTACTTAAGCAGGTACATGAGTAACATAGAAAGGTACATGCACATTGCTTGAGCAGGTACATGAGTAACATAGAAAGGTACATGCACATTGCTTGAGCAGGTACATGAGTAACATAGAAAGGTACATGCACATTACTTAAGCAGGTACATGAGTAACATAGAAAGGTACATACGTTACTTAAGCAGGTACATGAGTAACATAGAAAGGTACATACACATTACTTAAGCAGGTACATGAGTAACATAGAAAGGTACATGCACATTGCTTGAGCAGGTACATGAGTAACATAGAAAGGTACATGCACATTGCTTGAGCAGGTACATGAGTAACATAGAAAGGTACATGCACATTACTTAAGCAGGTACATGAGTAACATAGAAAGGTACATGTACATTACTTAAGCAGGTACATGAGTAACATAGAAAGGTACATGCACATTGCTTGAGCAGGTACATGAGTAACATAGAAAGGTACATACACATTACTTAAGCAGGTACATGAGTAACATAGAAAGGTACATGCACATTGCTTAAGCAGGTACATGAGTAACATAGAAAGGTACATGCACATTGCTTGAGCAGGTACATGAGTAACATAGAAAGGTACATGCACATTACTTAAGCAGGTACATGAGTAACATAGAAAGGTACATGTACATTACTTAAGCAGGTACATGAGTAACATAGAAAGGTACATGCACATTGCTTGAGCAGGTACATGAGTAACATAGAAAGGTACATGCACATTACTTAAGCAGGTACATGAGTAACATAGAAAGGTACATGCACATTACTTAAGCAGGTACATGAGTAACATAGAAAGGTACATGCACATTACTTAAGCAGGTACATGAGTAACATAGAAAGGTACATACACATTACTTAAGCAGGTACATGAGTAACATAGAAAGGTACATGCACATTACTTAAGCAGGTACATGAGTAACATAGAAAGGTACATGCACATTACTTAAGCAGGTACATGAGTAACATAGAAAGGTACATGCACATTGCTTGAGCAGGTACATGAGTAACATAGAAAGGTACATGCACATTACTTAAGCAGGTACATGAGTAACATAGAAAGGTACATGCACATTACTTAAGCAGGTACATGAGTAACATAGAAAGGTACATACGTTACTTAAGCAGGTACATGAGTAACATAGAAAGGTACATGCACATTACTTAAGCAGGTACATGAGTAACATAGAAAGGTACATGCACATTACTTAAGCAGGTACATGAGTAACATAGAAAGGTACATGCACATTACTTAAGCAGGTACATGAGTAACATAGAAAGGTACATACGTTACTTAAGCAGGTACATGAGTAACATAGAAAGGTACATGCACATTACTTAAGCAGGTACATGAGTAACATAGAAAGGTACATGCACATTGCTTGAGCAGGTACATGAGTAACATAGAAAGGTACATGCACATTACTTAAGCAGGTACATGAGTAACATAGAAAGGTACATACACATTGCTTGAGCAGGTACATGAGTAACATAGAAAGGTACATGCACATTACTTAAGCAGGTACATGAGTAACATAGAAAGGTACATGCACATTACTTAAGCAGGTACATGAGTAACATAGAAAGGTACATACACATTACTTAAGCAGGTACATGAGTAACATAGAAAGGTACATGCACATTGCTTGAGCAGGTACATGAGTAACATAGAAAGGTACATGCACATTGCTTGAGCAGGTACATGAGTAACATAGAAAGGTACATGCACATTGCTTAAGCAGGTACATGAGTAACATAGAAAGGTACATGCACATTGCTTGAGCAGGTACATGAGTAACATAGAAAGGTACATGCACATTACTTAAGCAGGTACATGAGTAACATAGAAAGGTACATGTACATTACTTAAGCAGGTACATGAGTAACATAGAAAGGTACATGCACATTGCTTGAGCAGGTACATGAGTAACATAGAAAGGTACATGCACATTACTTAAGCAGGTACATGAGTAACATAGAAAGGTACATGCACATTACTTAAGCAGGTACATGAGTAACATAGAAAGGTACATGCACATTACTTAAGCAGGTACATGAGTAACATAGAAAGGTACATACACATTACTTAAGCAGGTACATGAGTAACATAGAAAGGTACATGCACATTACTTAAGCAGGTACATGAGTAACATAGAAAGGTACATGCACATTACTTAAGCAGGTACATGAGTAACATAGAAAGGTACATGCACATTGCTTGAGCAGGTACATGAGTAACATAGAAAGGTACATGCACATTACTTAAGCAGGTACATGAGTAACATAGAAAGGTACATGCACATTGCTTGAGCAGGTACATGAGTAACATAGAAAGGTACATGCACATTGCTTGAGCAGGTACATGAGTAACATAGAAAGGTACATGCACATTACTTAAGCAGGTACATGAGTAACATAGAAAGGTACATGCACATTGCTTAAGCAGGTACATGAGTTACAAAGAAAGGTACATACGTTACTTAAGCAGGTACATGAGTAACATAGAAAGGTACATGCACATTGCTTGAGCAGGTACATGAGTAACATAGAAAGGTACATGCACATTGCTTGAGCAGGTACATGAGTAACATAGAAAGGTACATGCACATTGCTTGAGCAGGTACATGAGTAACATAGAAAGGTACATGCACATTGCTTAAGCAGGTACATGAGTTACAAAGAAAGGTACATACGTTACTTAAGCAGGTACATGAGTAACATAGAAAGGTACATACACATTACTTAAGCAGGTACATGAGTAACATAGAAAGGTACATGCACATTGCTTGAGCAGGTACATGAGTAACATAGAAAGGTACATGCACATTGCTTGAGCAGGTACATGAGTAACATAGAAAGGTACATGCACATTACTTAAGCAGGTACATGAGTAACATAGAAAGGTACATGCACATTGCTTAAGCAGGTACATGAGTTACAAAGAAAGGTACATACGTTACTTAAGCAGGTACATGAGTAACATAGAAAGGTACATACACATTGCTTGAGCAGGTACATGAGTAACATAGAAAGGTACATACGTTACTTAAGCAGGTACATGAGTAACATAGAAAGGTACATACACATTACTTAAGCAGGTACATGAGTAACATAGAAAGGTACATACGTTACTTAAGCAGGTACATGAGTAACATAGAAAGGTACATGCACATTACTTAAGCAGGTACATGAGTAACATAGAAAGGTACATGTACATTACTTAAGCAGGTACATGAGTAACATAGAAAGGTACATGCACATTGCTTGAGCAGGTACATGAGTAACATAGAAAGGTACATGCACATTACTTAAGCAGGTACATGAGTAACATAGAAAGGTACATACGTTACTTAAGCAGGTACATGAGTAACATAGAAAGGTACATACACATTACTTAAGCAGGTACATGAGTAACATAGAAAGGTACATACACATTACTTAAGCAGGTACATGAGTAACATAGAAAGGTACATGCACATTGCTTGAGCAGGTACATGAGTAACATAGAAAGGTACATGCACATTGCTTGAGCAGGTACATGAGTAACATAGAAAGGTACATGCACATTACTTAAGCAGGTACATGAGTAACATAGAAAGGTACATGCACATTGCTTGAGCAGGTACATGAGTAACATAGAAAGGTACATGCACATTACTTAAGCAGGTACATGAGTAACATAGAAAGGTACATACACATTACTTAAGCAGGTACATGAGTAACATAGAAAGGTACATGCACATTACTTGAGCAGGTACATGAGTAACATAGAAAGGTACATGCACATTGCTTAAGCAGGTACATGAGTAACATAGAAAGGTACATGCACATTGCTTGAGCAGGTACATGAGTAACATAGAAAGGTACATACACATTACTTAAGCAGGTACATGAGTAACATAGAAAGGTACATGCACATTGCTTAAGCAGGTACATGAGTAACATAGAAAGGTACATGCACATTGCTTGAGCAGGTACATGAGTAACATAGAAAGGTACATGCACATTACTTAAGCAGGTACATGAGTAACATAGAAAGGTACATGTACATTACTTAAGCAGGTACATGAGTAACATAGAAAGGTACATGCACATTGCTTGAGCAGGTACATGAGTAACATAGAAAGGTACATGCACATTACTTAAGCAGGTACATGAGTAACATAGAAAGGTACATGCACATTACTTAAGCAGGTACATGAGTAACATAGAAAGGTACATGCACATTACTTAAGCAGGTACATGAGTAACATAGAAAGGTACATACACATTACTTAAGCAGGTACATGAGTAACATAGAAAGGTACATGCACATTACTTAAGCAGGTACATGAGTAACATAGAAAGGTACATGCACATTACTTAAGCAGGTACATGAGTAACATAGAAAGGTACATGCACATTGCTTGAGCAGGTACATGAGTAACATAGAAAGGTACATGCACATTACTTAAGCAGGTACATGAGTAACATAGAAAGGTACATGCACATTACTTAAGCAGGTACATGAGTAACATAGAAAGGTACATACGTTACTTAAGCAGGTACATGAGTAACATAGAAAGGTACATGCACATTACTTAAGCAGGTACATGAGTAACATAGAAAGGTACATGCACATTACTTAAGCAGGTACATGAGTAACATAGAAAGGTACATACGTTACTTAAGCAGGTACATGAGTAACATAGAAAGGTACATGCACATTACTTAAGCAGGTACATGAGTAACATAGAAAGGTACATGCACATTGCTTGAGCAGGTACATGAGTAACATAGAAAGGTACATGCACATTACTTAAGCAGGTACATGAGTAACATAGAAAGGTACATACACATTGCTTGAGCAGGTACATGAGTAACATAGAAAGGTACATGCACATTACTTAAGCAGGTACATGAGTAACATAGAAAGGTACATGCACATTACTTAAGCAGGTACATGAGTAACATAGAAAGGTACATACACATTACTTAAGCAGGTACATGAGTAACATAGAAAGGTACATGCACATTGCTTGAGCAGGTACATGAGTAACATAGAAAGGTACATGCACATTGCTTGAGCAGGTACATGAGTAACATAGAAAGGTACATGCACATTGCTTAAGCAGGTACATGAGTAACATAGAAAGGTACATGCACATTGCTTGAGCAGGTACATGAGTAACATAGAAAGGTACATGCACATTACTTAAGCAGGTACATGAGTAACATAGAAAGGTACATGTACATTACTTAAGCAGGTACATGAGTAACATAGAAAGGTACATGCACATTGCTTGAGCAGGTACATGAGTAACATAGAAAGGTACATGCACATTACTTAAGCAGGTACATGAGTAACATAGAAAGGTACATGCACATTACTTAAGCAGGTACATGAGTAACATAGAAAGGTACATGCACATTACTTAAGCAGGTACATGAGTAACATAGAAAGGTACATACACATTACTTAAGCAGGTACATGAGTAACATAGAAAGGTACATGCACATTACTTAAGCAGGTACATGAGTAACATAGAAAGGTACATGCACATTACTTAAGCAGGTACATGAGTAACATAGAAAGGTACATGCACATTGCTTGAGCAGGTACATGAGTAACATAGAAAGGTACATGCACATTACTTAAGCAGGTACATGAGTAACATAGAAAGGTACATACGTTACTTAAGCAGGTACATGAGTAACATAGAAAGGTACATGCACATTACTTAAGCAGGTACATGAGTAACATAGAAAGGTACATGTACATTACTTAAGCAGGTACATGAGTAACATAGAAAGGTACATGCACATTGCTTGAGCAGGTACATGAGTAACATAGAAAGGTACATGCACATTACTTAAGCAGGTACATGAGTAACATAGAAAGGTACATACGTTACTTAAGCAGGTACATGAGTAACATAGAAAGGTACATACACATTACTTAAGCAGGTACATGAGTAACATAGAAAGGTACATACACATTACTTAAGCAGGTACATGAGTAACATAGAAAGGTACATGCACATTGCTTGAGCAGGTACATGAGTAACATAGAAAGGTACATGCACATTGCTTGAGCAGGTACATGAGTAACATAGAAAGGTACATGCACATTACTTAAGCAGGTACATGAGTAACATAGAAAGGTACATGCACATTGCTTGAGCAGGTACATGAGTAACATAGAAAGGTACATGCACATTACTTAAGCAGGTACATGAGTAACATAGAAAGGTACATACACATTACTTAAGCAGGTACATGAGTAACATAGAAAGGTACATGCACATTACTTGAGCAGGTACATGAGTAACATAGAAAGGTACATGCACATTGCTTAAGCAGGTACATGAGTAACATAGAAAGGTACATGCACATTGCTTGAGCAGGTACATGAGTAACATAGAAAGGTACATACACATTACTTAAGCAGGTACATGAGTAACATAGAAAGGTACATGCACATTGCTTAAGCAGGTACATGAGTAACATAGAAAGGTACATGCACATTGCTTGAGCAGGTACATGAGTAACATAGAAAGGTACATGCACATTACTTAAGCAGGTACATGAGTAACATAGAAAGGTACATGTACATTACTTAAGCAGGTACATGAGTAACATAGAAAGGTACATGCACATTGCTTGAGCAGGTACATGAGTAACATAGAAAGGTACATGCACATTACTTAAGCAGGTACATGAGTAACATAGAAAGGTACATGCACATTACTTAAGCAGGTACATGAGTAACATAGAAAGGTACATGCACATTACTTAAGCAGGTACATGAGTAACATAGAAAGGTACATACACATTACTTAAGCAGGTACATGAGTAACATAGAAAGGTACATGCACATTACTTAAGCAGGTACATGAGTAACATAGAAAGGTACATGCACATTACTTAAGCAGGTACATGAGTAACATAGAAAGGTACATGCACATTGCTTGAGCAGGTACATGAGTAACATAGAAAGGTACATGCACATTACTTAAGCAGGTACATGAGTAACATAGAAAGGTACATGCACATTACTTAAGCAGGTACATGAGTAACATAGAAAGGTACATACGTTACTTAAGCAGGTACATGAGTAACATAGAAAGGTACATGCACATTACTTAAGCAGGTACATGAGTAACATAGAAAGGTACATGCACATTACTTAAGCAGGTACATGAGTAACATAGAAAGGTACATACGTTACTTAAGCAGGTACATGAGTAACATAGAAAGGTACATGCACATTACTTAAGCAGGTACATGAGTAACATAGAAAGGTACATGCACATTGCTTGAGCAGGTACATGAGTAACATAGAAAGGTACATGCACATTACTTAAGCAGGTACATGAGTAACATAGAAAGGTACATACACATTGCTTGAGCAGGTACATGAGTAACATAGAAAGGTACATGCACATTACTTAAGCAGGTACATGAGTAACATAGAAAGGTACATGCACATTACTTAAGCAGGTACATGAGTAACATAGAAAGGTACATACACATTACTTAAGCAGGTACATGAGTAACATAGAAAGGTACATGCACATTGCTTGAGCAGGTACATGAGTAACATAGAAAGGTACATGCACATTGCTTGAGCAGGTACATGAGTAACATAGAAAGGTAC
The DNA here is from genome assembly GCF_040938575.1 of Ambystoma mexicanum. Taxonomy (NCBI): domain Eukaryota; kingdom Metazoa; phylum Chordata; class Amphibia; order Caudata; family Ambystomatidae; genus Ambystoma; species Ambystoma mexicanum. The sequence continues at coordinate 842,928,877 of NC_090938.1, forward strand.
ATGCACATTGCTTAAGCAGGTACATGAGTAACATAGAAAGGTACATGCACATTGCTTGAGCAGGTACATGAGTAACATAGAAAGGTACATGCACATTACTTAAGCAGGTACATGAGTAACATAGAAAGGTACATGTACATTACTTAAGCAGGTACATGAGTAACATAGAAAGGTACATGCACATTGCTTGAGCAGGTACATGAGTAACATAGAAAGGTACATGCACATTACTTAAGCAGGTACATGAGTAACATAGAAAGGTACATGCACATTACTTAAGCAGGTACATGAGTAACATAGAAAGGTACATGCACATTACTTAAGCAGGTACATGAGTAACATAGAAAGGTACATACACATTACTTAAGCAGGTACATGAGTAACATAGAAAGGTACATGCACATTACTTAAGCAGGTACATGAGTAACATAGAAAGGTACATGCACATTACTTAAGCAGGTACATGAGTAACATAGAAAGGTACATGCACATTGCTTGAGCAGGTACATGAGTAACATAGAAAGGTACATGCACATTACTTAAGCAGGTACATGAGTAACATAGAAAGGTACATGCACATTACTTAAGCAGGTACATGAGTAACATAGAAAGGTACATACGTTACTTAAGCAGGTACATGAGTAACATAGAAAGGTACATGCACATTACTTAAGCAGGTACATGAGTAACATAGAAAGGTACATGCACATTACTTAAGCAGGTACATGAGTAACATAGAAAGGTACATACGTTACTTAAGCAGGTACATGAGTAACATAGAAAGGTACATGCACATTACTTAAGCAGGTACATGAGTAACATAGAAAGGTACATGCACATTGCTTGAGCAGGTACATGAGTAACATAGAAAGGTACATGCACATTACTTAAGCAGGTACATGAGTAACATAGAAAGGTACATACACATTGCTTGAGCAGGTACATGAGTAACATAGAAAGGTACATGCACATTACTTAAGCAGGTACATGAGTAACATAGAAAGGTACATACACATTACTTAAGCAGGTACATGAGTAACATAGAAAGGTACATGCACATTACTTAAGCAGGTACATGAGTAACATAGAAAGGTACATACGTTACTTAAGCAGGTACATGAGTAACATAGAAAGGTACATACACATTGCTTGAGCAGGTACATGAGTAACATAGAAAGGTACATACACATTGCTTGAGCAGGTACATGAGTAACATAGAAAGGTACATGCACATTACTTAAGCAGGTACATGAGTAACATAGAAAGGTACATACACATTACTTAAGCAGGTACATGAGTAACATAGAAAGGTACATGCACATTACTTGAGCAGGTACATGAGTAACATAGAAAGGTACATGCACATTGCTTAAGCAGGTACATGAGTAACATAGAAAGGTACATGCACATTACTTAAGCAGGTACATGAGTAACATAGAAAGGTACATGCACATTGCTTGAGCAGGTACATGAGTAACATAGAAAGGTACATACACATTACTTAAGCAGGTACATGAGTAACATAGAAAGGTACATGCACATTGCTTGAGCAGGTACATGAGTAACATAGAAAGGTACATACACATTACTTAAGCAGGTACATGAGTAACATAGAAAGGTACATGCACATTGCTTGAGCAGGTACATGAGTAACATAGAAAGGTACATGCACATTACTTAAGCAGGTACATGAGTAACATAGAAAGGTACATGCACATTGCTTGAGCAGGTACATGAGTAACATAGAAAGGTACATACACATTACTTAAGCAGGTACATGAGTAACATAGAAAGGTACATGCACATTGCTTGAGCAGGTACATGAGTAACATAGAAAGGTACATGCACATTGCTTGAGCAGGTACATGAGTAACATAGAAAGGTACATACACATTACTTAAGCAGGTACATGAGTTATAAAGAAAGGTACATGCACATTACTTAAGCAGGTACATGAGTAACATAGAAAGGTACATGCACATTGCTTGAGCAGGTACATGAGTAACATAGAAAGGTACATGCACATTGCTTGAGCAGGTACATGAGTAACATAGAAAGGTACATGCACATTGCTTGAGCAGGTACATGAGTAACATAGAAAGGTACATGCACATTACTTAAGCAGGTACATGAGTAACATAGAAAGGTACATACACATTGCTTGAGCAGGTACATGAGTAACATAGAAAGGTACATGCACATTGCTTGAGCAGGTACATGAGTAACATAGAAAGGTACATGCACATTGCTTGAGCAGGTACATGAGTAACATAGAAAGGTACATGCACATTGCTTGAGCAGGTACATGAGTAACATAGAAAGGTACATGCACATTGCTTGAGCAGGTACATGAGTAACATAGAAAGGTACATGCACATTGCTTGAGCAGGTACATGAGTAACATAGAAAGGTACATGCACATTGCTTGAGCAGGTACATGAGTAACATAGAAAGGTACATACACATTGCTTGAGCAGGTACATGAGTAACATAGAAAGGTACATACACATTGCTTGAGCAGGTACATGAGTAACATAGAAAGGTACATGCACATTACTTAAGCAGGTACATGAGTAACATAGAAAGGTACATACACATTACTTAAGCAGGTACATGAGTAACATAGAAAGGTACATGCACATTACTTGAGCAGGTACATGAGTAACATAGAAAGGTACATGCACATTGCTTAAGCAGGTACATGAGTAACATAGAAAGGTACATGCACATTGCTTGAGCAGGTACATGAGTAACATAGAAAGGTACATACACATTACTTAAGCAGGTACATGAGTAACATAGAAAGGTACATGCACATTACTTGAGCAGGTACATGAGTAACATAGAAAGGTACATGCACATTACTTAAGCAGGTACATGAGTAACATAGAAAGGTACATGCACATTGCTTGAGCAGGTACATGAGTAACATAGAAAGGTACATGCACATTGCTTGAGCAGGTACATGAGTAACATAGAAAGGTACATACACATTACTTAAGCAGGTACATGAGTAACATAGAAAGGTACATGCACATTGCTTGAGCAGGTACATGAGTAACATAGAAAGGTACATGCACATTGCTTGAGCAGGTACATGAGTAACATAGAAAGGTACATACACATTACTTAAGCAGGTACATGAGTAACATAGAAAGGTACATGCACATTGCTTGAGCAGGTACATGAGTAACATAGAAAGGTACATACACATTACTTAAGCAGGTACATGAGTAACATAGAAAGGTACATACACATTACTTAAGCAGGTACATGAGTAACATAGAAAGGTACATACACATTACTTAAGCAGGTACATGAGTAACATAGAAAGGTACATGCACATTACTTAAGCAGGTACATGAGTAACATAGAAAGGTACATGCACATTGCTTGAGCAGGTACATGAGTAACATAGAAAGGTACATGCACATTACTTAAGCAGGTACATGAGTAACATAGAAAGGTACATGCACATTGCTTGAGCAGGTACATGAGTAACATAGAAAGGTACATACACATTACTTAAGCAGGTACATGAGTAACATAGAAAGGTACATGCACATTGCTTGAGCAGGTACATGAGTAACATAGAAAGGTACATACACATTACTTAAGCAGGTACATGAGTAACATAGAAAGGTACATGCACATTACTTAAGCAGGTACATGAGTAACATAGAAAGGTACATACACATTACTTAAGCAGGTACATGAGTAACATAGAAAGGTACATGCACATTGCTTGAGCAGGTACATGAGTAACATAGAAAGGTACATGCACATTGCTTGAGCAGGTACATGAGTAACATAGAAAGGTACATACACATTACTTAAGCAGGTACATGAGTAACATAGAAAGGTACATGCACATTGCTTGAGCAGGTACATGAGTAACATAGAAAGGTACATACGTTACTTAAGCAGGTACATGAGTAACATAGAAAGGTACATGCACATTGCTTGAGCAGGTACATGAGTAACATAGAAAGGTACATACACATTACTTAAGCAGGTACATGAGTAACATAGAAAGGTACATGCACATTGCTTGAGCAGGTACATGAGTAACATAGAAAGGTACATGCACATTGCTTGAGCAGGTACATGAGTAACATAGAAAGGTACATGCACATTGCTTGAGCAGGTACATGAGTAACATAGAAAGGTACATGCACATTGCTTGAGCAGGTACATGAGTAACATAGAAAGGTACATACGTTACTTAAGCAGGTACATGAGTAACATAGAAAGGTACATGCACATTACTTAAGCAGGTACATGAGTAACATAGAAAGGTACATGTACATTACTTAAGCAGGTACATGAGTAACATAGAAAGGTACATGCACATTGCTTGAGCAGGTACATGAGTAACATAGAAAGGTACATGCACATTACTTAAGCAGGTACATGAGTAACATAGAAAGGTACATGCACATTGCTTGAGCAGGTACATGAGTAACATAGAAAGGTACATACACATTACTTAAGCAGGTACATGAGTAACATAGAAAGGTACATGCACATTGCTTGAGCAGGTACATGAGTAACATAGAAAGGTACATGCACATTGCTTGAGCAGGTACATGAGTAACATAGAAAGGTACATGCACATTACTTAAGCAGGTACATGAGTAACATAGAAAGGTACATGCACATTGCTTGAGCAGGTACATGAGTAACATAGAAAGGTACATGCACATTACTTAAGCAGGTACATGAGTAACATAGAAAGGTACATACACATTACTTAAGCAGGTACATGAGTAACATAGAAAGGTACATACACATTACTTAAGCAGGTACATGAGTAACATAGAAAGGTACATGCACATTACTTAAGCAGGTACATGAGTAACATAGAAAGGTACATACACATTACTTAAGCAGGTACATGAGTAACATAGAAAGGTACATGCACATTACTTAAGCAGGTACATGAGTAACATAGAAAGGTACATGCACATTGCTTGAGCAGGTACATGAGTAACATAGAAAGGTACATGCACATTGCTTGAGCAGGTACATGAGTAACATAGAAAGGTACATGCACATTACTTAAGCAGGTACATGAGTAACATAGAAAGGTACATGCACATTACTTAAGCAGGTACATGAGTAACATAGAAAGGTACATGCACATTACTTAAGCAGGTACATGAGTAACATAGAAAGGTACATGCACATTGCTTGAGCAGGTACATGAGTAACATAGAAAGGTACATGCACATTGCTTGAGCAGGTACATGAGTAACATAGAAAGGTACATGCACATTGCTTGAGCAGGTACATGAGTAACATAGAAAGGTACATGCACATTGCTTGAGCAGGTACATGAGTAACATAGAAAGGTACATGCACATTACTTAAGCAGGTACATGAGTAACATAGAAAGGTACATGCACATTGCTTGAGCAGGTACATGAGTAACATAGAAAGGTACATGCACATTGCTTGAGCAGGTACATGAGTAACATAGAAAGGTACATGCACATTACTTAAGCAGGTACATGAGTAACATAGAAAGGTACATGCACATTGCTTGAGCAGGTACATGAGTAACATAGAAAGGTACATGCACATTACTTAAGCAGGTACATGAGTAACATAGAAAGGTACATGCACATTGCTTGAGCAGGTACATGAGTAACATAGAAAGGTACATACACATTACTTAAGCAGGTACATGAGTAACATAGAAAGGTACATGCACATTGCTTGAGCAGGTACATGAGTAACATAGAAAGGTACATGCACATTACTTAAGCAGGTACATGAGTAACATAGAAAGGTACATGCACATTGCTTGAGCAGGTACATGAGTAACATAGAAAGGTACATGCACATTGCTTGAGCAGGTACATGAGTAACATAGAAAGGTACATGCACATTGCTTGAGCAGGTACATGAGTAACATAGAAAGGTACATACACATTACTTAAGCAGGTACATGAGTAACATAGAAAGGTACATACGTTACTTAAGCAGGTACATGAGTAACATAGAAAGGTACATGCACATTACTTAAGCAGGTACATGAGTAACATAGAAAGGTACATGCACATTGCTTGAGCAGGTACATGAGTAACATAGAAAGGTACATGCACATTACTTAAGCAGGTACATGAGTTATAAAGAAAGGTACATACACATTACTTAAGCAGGTACATGAGTAACATAGAAAGGTACATACACATTACTTAAGCAGGTACATGAGTAACATAGAAAGGTACATGCACATTACTTAAGCAGGTACATGAGTAACATAGAAAGGTACATGCACATTACTTAAGCAGGTACATGAGTAACATAGAAAGGTACATGCACATTACTTAAGCAGGTACATGAGTAACATAGAAAGGTACATGCACATTGCTTGAGCAGGTACATGAGTAACATAGAAAGGTACATGCACATTACTTAAGCAGGTACATGAGTAACATAGAAAGGTACATGCACATTACTTAAGCAGGTACATGAGTTATAAAGAAAGGTACATACGTTACAGTTGCAGTCAATATAGTTGCAGTAAGGTGAAAGAAGTGAAGTAGCGAGACCATTCAGTCGCAATTGCAGAGTAGAGTATACAGTATGTGCATGAAGCAGCCAAGTCCTGCTCGTGTAGCCAGAGTTTGGTTTTGCTCTTGAATGAATGATAAGATGGTTCAGATCTGAGCGTAATGGGTAGTGTGTTCCAGAGTTTAGCAGAAAGGACTGGGAAGCAAGATCCCCCAGCTTATTCTGGGTATAGATAGTGAGTGGGCTTGTGCAGATCTCAGAGGTCGGGTGAAGGTGTGGGCAGTGAACCGGTTGGCAAGGTGTACCTGGGCGAAGTTAGCCTGGGACTTGTGAGTCAGTGCAAGGGTTTTAAGGGATATTCTGTGCACAACAGGTAACCAATGTAAGTTATGTCGAATGTCCGATATGTGGAGTTTCCTCAGAATGTTAAGAGCAGCCCTAATGGCATTGTTCTGGGTTACTTGTAGCTTGCTGATGTTTCTTTGGCTAGTCCCTAGGTAGAGGGCATTGCAGTAGTCACGTTTGGCCATAACGATGGTTCTAGCAAGGATGATGCAGTTAGAGGCAGTGAGGAAAGCTCTACAAGCAGTAATAAGTTTGCAAGTATAGGCTGAAGCTGATACCACAGCATTGGTTTGTCTCGCGAGCAACAATGTGGAATCAGGGGCGATGCCCGGCGTTTTTGTATCATTTTTGACCTTGATGGTGTTCTCATCAATAATGAAGGAATTGAAGGCAGGGTCCAGTTTATTAAGTCTGGGGTGTGAGCCTAGGATAAATAACTCCGTTTTTCCATCATTTAAGCAGAGCCCATGATGCGCCATCCAAGTCTGGATGACTGTGTAAACTTCGTTAAGTGCTTTTGAGTCGGTTGCGTAGTCACCAGTGATAGGGATGAGTATCTGGGTGTCGTCTAAGTAGTTCGTGTAGGTGACACCCAGATAGTCAAGGATATCAAAGAGTGGCTTCGTGAACACATTATACAAAGTGGGGGAACACACAAGACCCTTGCGGCGCCCCACAAGGGACAGGTGATGGTTCAGCAGAAGTGGAAGGTGAGAAGACCCTCATAGTTCTATTTGCCAAGAAGGATCTGATCCAAGAGTTGGCTTCATCTGAAAGGTGTGCAGCGGTTTTAAGGTGATGGCAGAGAATTCAGTGGTTGACCTAATCAAAAGCTGCCGATAGGTCAAGCCAAAGTATGAAGGCCAGCGTGCCCTTATCTTTTAGGCCCTCAATATGCGTTTTTAGGTCAATAAGGGCAGTTTCTGTACCGTGTCTGGGACAGAAGCCCGATTGTCGAAGGCCAAGGAGTTTGTTGGATTCTAAATAATCCTGGATTTGTAAATAAGCTGCACGGTCCAACATTTTTAATAGACAGGGCACCGTAGTTATAGGTCCATAGTTAGAAGGGTTACTAGGATCGAGGGTAGGTTTTTTGATTAAGGGGATGACCCACGCATCCTTGAGGTTTTCCCTGATTTAAAGGAAGCATTTATAAAGGTGGTAATGAAAGGAGAAAGGTCATGGGCGGCGTCCTTGATGACAGGTGCAGGGCAGGAGTCACCTTGGCAATTGGAAGGTTTGATCTTCTTGATAATATGTTCAACTTCCCGTGTAGACAGGGGTGCTCCGGAGTGGGGATGTTGTGAGCGGCGGAGTTAGATACTGGATCTGAGAGTAGGTTACATTTTTTAGTATTCATTTTGGTTTGCAGATGGGGTGTTTGTTAAGGTGGGTGTGAGATGGGTTGGGGGCCTTCTCAAAGAAGAACCCAAGATAGATTGAAGATAAAAAGCATTTTTATTGTGTGCCACATTCATCGTCAGTGGAGAGAGTCCCTGGCTGGAGTGTGCCGTGTCATAAAATCTGAGACAATTCCCACATATAATACTTAATACTCCCCTGTTCCTTTGGGAACGCGGTCACCTTTACATACAGTTGCATGTCATTTACGTTGTTCTCTTTACATTCCAGGTGGCTAAAAGAGAAATCATTGCATCGCACCTCTGGAAACACAACTGTACGGGAGCTACCATCTTAGTGACGTCCTTCTTCAGGGACCTTACCAGGTCATCTAAGATTGATAGTGTGTTAAAATTCATCAAGTAGTCCAACACCGGCTTTACTTACTTCCAACATCATGGCGTCTGTCCAGATTAGGGTTTGTAGGAGCAGGTTTAGAAAGCCGCGGGGCGCCCCAGTTGCCGAAAACCTGGTGTTCACAAACAGCACTCCGCTTGGGATTGTTTGCCAGAGGTGTGGTGATTACTTCCCCTAGGGGCCGAATAGGCCCAGGACTTGAGGGGCCAAGGCCGGTGGGAATGGCAGGGCACTACAATGCTTGCGGAGCCCCGACACATAGTGCTGAGACCTCCTCTACATCAGGGAGGATAGCTCAGGGGCAACGTGCTTGCCTTGGAAGCAAGACGTCACGGAGCAACACAGGTTCGATCCGCGCCTAGAAACCTCTGGGGATTAAGCATGTTATAAATAACCTATCATATATCCAGAGGCACCATGGCCACAACGCTTGCTGTAGAGGTGATCTGGCTCACAATGGTTTGCAGGCATTGACCAGTACCCGGGTGGACACAACCCCAACCCCCCCCCCGAGCGTCGTAGTTGCAGATATGTCCCCCCCTCCCCCAGCTGCCCTGACCTGCTTGTCCAACTGTCCCACAACTTTTTCCAGATAGGAATCCAAAGTGGTGGGGGGGGGTCTTAGCCCCCTTTTTTCCTTCTGGTGATGCTTTTTGGGGATATTGCCGGGCTTGGCCCCATGAGTCACCAAGGGGCTGGTTGTAGCTTTTCTTTTGATCATAATCCAACCTCGAAACTGCAATTAAAAATGTATATATTGTGGCTTATGGCTGTCACTTGGATTCCTTGGGGGATAAGTAGATTCAAGTGTCCCCCCTGCCCAGCGACCTTGCCAGCAGTTACTGCAGCCTCCAGACCTTCCACCTTCCAGAGGTGCCGTAAAGCGCCCCTCCCAAGGGATCCAATCGTGTGCCCACGTGGATGAGACACCTTAAAGAAGAATTAAGGAAAACCTGGAAAAGTCCTGCACAGCCTACAGAGCCACACCACTGCCGCAGCTTCCAACCACAGCCCCCATAAGAACAGCAGCATGTGGGGGGCAGCCCCCTCCTTGTTGTAAAGCCTTATTCTAGACCTTCAGGATGCCTCACTGAATCACAGACCAGCTGTAGTCTAGATTAGTTTCCAGGTAGGCTTTATTTCACACATATGTACAACCTGTACATTTATCCTGTTACTCTTGTAGGTATTTACAGCAACATGTAGACACCGACAGGAACATGGATAGGTGTAGACATTACTGACAAAGGAGTAGACCCACCGGCCATCCAGCCATCCTCAGCTCCGGCCCCAACTGACACTCACAGAATATTCACACACAGATCCACCCAACATTCTCCTGAGCTGCATTCCTGCACCAACATTCTTACAGCAAGCAGCCAGGCCAGTGGCAAGACAAGACTACACCACAACATCTACCTTTCATACCAGACTCCCCACAGACTCAGCACAACATCTCACCATCACCGAAACCATGTGACCATAACAAACAGCTTCCATCTGGACCTGCCACATCCAGACACACAGCCTGCCACACTCTGGCCCACACCATACACAGCCAAGGGAAATCAATAATACATCCCGGTGGGGAACAAACAGGGGGGACCACGCATTTGCCCCACTACGGACCCGGTATCACCACAACCGTGACACCAAAGTGAACTATAGTCCATACAAGTCTAACCTTCTCACAAACAAAAAGAGGTGTTGCCAACCCAAAACAACATTTGCAGAACGCGCCTGAAACACCTGTGTATAGGCGCGTTACAAATACCATATCATATATCACATATAAGGGGTAACTTTGACCGCACTTCTTCCTCTTTACACCCACGCGTCACATCCAAACACATATCGCTCCCACTTGACTCCCTACAGACATCCCACAGATTCAAACCGACATATTTAAGCTACCACCCAACTTGAAGCAAACTGCAACCAGCCTACAGTGAACACACACACACCTCACTCAGCTCACGCATCATCCATTCCAAACACCAGAGCCATGCCAAGACACCATATAACAAATGAAATGCTCCTGCGACCATCAATTTAATTTTGAAAAACATAACTATCATAACTATAACCTATGACAACTCAAAAACAATGGGTGGCCTATCAGCCTATACAATATATAAACACTCAGAATAGTCTTTACATTTGCATTCATCAAAACCAAGCTAAATGGCTTAAAATCCTCACACCTTACATTTCCACTATCTTAGTGCGCAACTCGTGCCGCGCCACCCAACCTAAAAATGTTGGCTGTCCCCATTTAACTTATATGTGCGCAACTCGTAACGATTGCTGCACCATCCAACCCCAAAATATCGGTGGATGTCCCCTCTAAACAGGATACCAACCACACTCGCAAAAACATGCAGTGTGGCCCCCAAAACAAAAAAGCAAAAGAATGAAAACAGCGTCATGCATTACATATATATGAATTCCACTTAACCTTTTCTGTATTCCTACATTTCACTATCACCTTTCCAGTAGTCACTATGCTGACAAACATTATATTGTAACTATAACCCATTAATAGACTGCACTACTATAAACCATTTGGGCCACACCATATACACATGCACAAGACAACGGCCCATACACACCTTAGGGTAGTACCAACATTACTAGTTTCACATTATGAATTAAATGCACATTGAACATTCATTCCACCAATGATTGTACTATACTGCACATTATCCTCACATATTGAATTCTAAAACTTGAATCACCATATATGAAACCTATTGCCTTTAATGTTACATAACTACGCAATAGTTCAGTGCATCTCACCATAGCATTTTCATTTGCGTGTGTGACCTAAGTACCTAGAAATTCCATGACTACAATTGAAAATGTCCACCTAAATAAAAAACCATTAGCAACATTTCTTAAATGATCTTCTACTTCAAGACATTTCAGCGCTGAACACCATTGGGCAACTCCACTGCCGGGATGGCAGCAAAGCGCCCCTAATGTGCTTGCACTGAAAGTGCAGAGGCCTTCCCCAGTGCAATATAGGGTCCCCATCAGCATGGCGTCCATGATGCACCTTACCCACTTGCTGCCAGGACGTCTTGCCATGAACATCTTACCAACGTTCAGTGCTCCACCACTCCATACCAGCTGCCAAGCCCGGATGCAGGTGGGCCTCCTCACGCGGCAACTTCCAGGCCCTGCAGCAGTCCATTTAATCCAATTCTGGCAACATATATGCTCCAACTAACGTGCATAGACGCCCACACGGCTCACATTCCATACACATTGGCAATCCTCACCACAAAGTCACATCTATGTTGTCACTGCACTTATTATCTCAAACCGCACCGGGCATTCATGCCGGCCTATTCATTTTTTTTATATGACCAATACAATTCTGCTTTTACTTGATAGCGAACATGGGGCGTTGGCGCCATCTCGTGGATTTCTGCTCTGCAGGCAGTGCCCATTTAAACCTAAAAGTCTTATTAAAATTAAAAATGTGCGCATCAATGCGATGACGTTGCAAAAGGGAACACCCCTCAAATTCACTCATTTCCATCGTTCTACACGTTTTTTTTGTTGTTGACAGATTCCAATGTAAAACTTATTCTCACGTTATGCTGGGCAGGATGGTTATGTTCAAGGCTTTGGGGAAACATCCCCATGACATTTCATTTGTAGCAGTTCCATAACTCATTGTATATGTCCATCTTCCTCTGTAGCGGCTTCTTTAATGGCACACGCTTTGCCATAGAGATCTCTGGGGCATATTTCCTTACTGGGGATCTCACTCCCAGAGTCCAGTGTCATTATTTCTTATTCTCACGTTATGCTGGGCAGGATGGTTATGTTCAAGGCTTTGGGGAAACATCCCCATGACATTTCATTTGTAGCAGTTCCATAACTCATTGTATATGTTCATCTTCCTCTGTAGCGCCTTCTTTAATGGCACACGCTTTGCCATAGAGATCTCTGGGGCATATTTCCTTACTGGGGATCTCACTCCCAGAGTCCAGTGTCATTATTTCTTATTCTCACGTTATGCTGGGCAGGATGGTTACATTCAAGGCTTTGGGGAAACAGTGGGTCACTTTACATTTCATTTGTAGCAGTTCCATAACTCATTGTATCTGTTCATCTTCCTCTGTAGCGCCTTGTTTAATGGCACACGCTTTGCCATAGAGATCTCTGGGGCATATTTCCTTACTGGGGATCTCACTCCCAGAGTCCAGTGTCATTATTTCTTATTCTCACGTTATGCTGGGCAGGATGGTTATGTTCAAGGCTTTGGGGAAACATCCCCATGACATTTCATTTGTAGCAGTTCCATAACTCATTGTATATGTTCATCTTCCTCTGTAGCGGCTTCTTTAATGGCACACGCTTTGCCATAGAGATCTCTGGGGCATATTTCCTTACTGGGGATCTCACTCCCAGAGTCCAGTGTCATTATTTCTTATTCTCACGTTATGCTGGGCAGGATGGTTATGTTCAAGGCTTTGGGGAAACATCCCCATGACATTTCATTTGTAGCAGTTCCATAACTCATTGTATATGTTCATCTTCCTCTGTAGCGGCTTCTTTAATGGCACACGCTTTGCCATAGAGATCTCTGGGGCATATTTCCTTACTGGGGATCTCACTCCCAGAGTCCAGTGTCATTATTTCTTATTCTCACGTTATGCTGGGCAGGATGGTTATGTTCAAGGCTTTGGGGAAACATCCCCATGACATTTCATTTGTAGCAGTTCCATAACTCATTGTATATGTTCATCTTCCTCTGTAGCGGCTTCTTTAATGGCACACGCTTTGCCATAGAGATCTCTGGGGCATATTTCCTTACTGGGGATCTCACTCCCAGAGTCCAGTGTCATTATTTCTTATTCTCACGTTATGCTGGGCAGGATGGTTATGTTCAAGGCTTTGGGGAAACATCCCCATGACATTTCATTTGTAGCAGTTCCATAACTCATTGTATATGTTCATCTTCCTCTGTAGCGCCTTCTTTAATGGCACACGCTTTGCCATAGAGATCTCTGGGGCATATTTCCTTACTGGGGATCTCACTCCCAGAGTCCAGTGTCATTATTTCTTATTCTCACGTTATGCTGGGCAGGATGGTTATGTTCAAGGCTTTGGGGAAACATCCCCATGACATTTCATTTGTAGCAGTTCCATAACTCATTGTATATGTTCATCTTCCTCTGTAGCGGCTTCTTTAATGGCACACGCTTTGCCATAGAGATCTCTGGGGCATATTTCCTTACTGGGGATCTCACTCCCAGAGTCCAGTGTCATTATTTCTTATTCTCACGTTCTGCTGGGCAGGATGGTTATGTTCAAGGCTTTGGGGAAACATCCCCATGACATTTCATTTGTAGCAGTTCCATAACTCATTGTATCTGTTCATCTTCCTCTGTAGCGGCTTCTTTAATGGCACACGCTTTGCCATAGAGATCTCTGGGGCATATTTCCTTACTGGGGATCTCACTCCCAGAGTCCAGTGTCATTATTTCTTATTCTCACGTTATGCTGGGCAGGATGGTTATGTTCAAGGCTTTGGGGAAACATCCCCATGACATTTCATTTGTAGCAGTTCCATAACTCATTGTATCTGTTCATCTTCCTCTGTAGCGGCTTCTTTAATGCCACACGCTTTGCCATAGAGATCTCTGGGGCATATTTCCTTACTGGGGATCTCACTCCCAGAGTCCAGTGTCATTATTTCTTATTCTCACGTTATGCTGGGCAGGATGGTTATGTTCAAGGCTTTGGGGAAACATCCCCATGACATTTCATTTGTAGCAGTTCCATAACTCATTGTATATGTTCATCTTCCTCTGTAGCGGCTTCTTTAATGGCACACGCTTTGCCATAGAGATCTCTGGGGCATATTTCCTTACTGGGGATCTCACTCCCAGAGTCCAGTGTCATTATTTCTTATTCTCACGTTATGCTGGGCAGGATGGTTCTGTTCAAGGCTTTGGGGAAACAGTGGGTCACTTTACATTTCATTTGTAGCAGTTCCATAACTCATTGTATCTGTTCATCTTCCTCTGTAGCGCCTTGTTTAATGGCACACGCTTTGCCATAGAGATCTCTGGGGCATATTTCCTTTCTGGGGATCTCACTCCCAGAGTCCAGTGTCATTATTTCTTATTCTCACGTTATGCTGGGCAGGATGGTTATGTTCAAGGCTTTGGGGAAACATCCCCATGACATTTCATTTGTAGCAGTTCCATAACTCATTGTATATGTTCATCTTCCTCTGTAGCGGCTTCTTTAATGGCACACGCTTTGCCATAGAGATCTCTGGGGCATATTTCCTTACTGGGGATCTCACTCCCAGAGTCCAGTGTCATTATTTCTTATTCTCACGTTATGCTGGGCAGGATGGTTATGTTCAAGGCTTTGGGGAAACATCCCCATGACATTTCATTTGTAGCAGTTCCATAACTCATTGTATCTGTTCATCTTCCTCTGTAGCGGCTTCTTTAATGGCACACGCTTTGCCATAGAGATCTCTGGGGCATATTTCCTTACTGGGGATCTCACTCCCAGAGTCCAGTGTCATTATTTCTTATTCTCACGTTATGCTGGGCAGGATGGTTATGTTCAAGGCTTTGGGGAAACATCCCCATGACATTTCATTTGTAGCAGTTCCATAACTCATTGTATCTGTTCATCTTCCTCTGTAGCGGCTTCTTTAATGGCACACGCTTTGCCATAGAGATCTCTGGGGCATATTTCCTTACTGGGGATCTCACTCCCAGAGTCCAGTGTCATTATTTCTTATTCTCACGTTATGCTGGGCAGGATGGTTATGTTCAAGGCTTTGGGGAAACATCCCCATGACATTTCATTTGTAGCAGTTCCATAACTCATTGTATATGTTCATCTTCCTCTGTAGCGGCTTCTTTAATGGCACACGCTTTGCCATAGAGATCTCTGGGGCATATTTCCTTACTGGGGATCTCACTCCCAGAGTCCAGTGTCATTATTTCTTATTCTCACGTTATGCTGGGCAGGATGGTTCTGTTCAAGGCTTTGGGGAAACAGTGGGTCACTTTACATTTCATTTGTAGCAGTTCCATAACTCATTGTATCTGTTCATCTTCCTCTGTAGCGCCTTGTTTAATGGCACACGCTTTGCCATAGAGATCTCTGGGGCATATTTCCTTTCTGGGGATCTCACTCCCAGAGTCCAGTGTCATTATTTCTTATTCTCACGTTATGCTGGGCAGGATGGTTATGTTCAAGGCTTTGGGGAAACATCCCCATGACATTTCATTTGTAGCAGTTCCATAACTCATTGTATATGTTCATCTTCCTCTGTAGCGGCTTCTTTAATGGCACACGCTTTGCCATAGAGATCTCTGGGGCATATTTCCTTACTGGGGATCTCACTCCCAGAGTCCAGTGTCATTATTTCTTATTCTCACGTTATGCTGGGCAGGATGGTTATGTTCAAGGCTTTGGGGAAACATCCCCATGACATTTCATTTGTAGCAGTTCCATAACTCATTGTATCTGTTCATCTTCCTCTGTAGCGGCTTCTTTAATGGCACACGCTTTGCCATAGAGATCTCTGGGGCATATTTCCTTACTGGGGATCTCACTCCCAGAGTCCAGTGTCATTATTTCTTATTCTCACGTTCTGCTGGGCAGGATGGTTATGTTCAAGGCTTTGGGGAAACATCCCCATGACATTTCATTTGTAGCAGTTCCATAACTCATTGTATCTGTTCATCTTCCTCTGTAGCGGCTTCTTTAATGGCACACGCTTTGCCATAGAGATCTCTGGGGCATATTTCCTTACTGGGGATCTCACTCCCAGAGTCCAGTGTCATTATTTCTTATTCTCACGTTATGCTGGGCAGGATGGTTATGTTCAAGGCTTTGGGGAAACATCCCCATGACATTTCATTTGTAGCAGTTCCATAACTCATTGTATATGTTCATCTTCCTCTGTAGCGGCTTCTTTAATGGCACACGCTTTGCCATAGAGATCTCTGGGGCATATTTCCTTACTGGGGATCTCACTCCCAGAGTCCAGTGTCATTATTTCTTATTCTCACGTTATGCTGGGCAGGATGGTTATGTTCAAGGCTTTGGGGAAACATCCCCATGACATTTCATTTGTAGCAGTTCCATAACTCATTGTATCTGTTCATCTTCCTCTGTAGCGGCTTCTTTAATGGCACACGCTTTGCCATAGAGATCTCTGGGGCATATTTCCTTACTGGGGATCTCACTCCCAGAGTCCAGTGTCATTATTTCTTATTCTCACGTTATGCTGGGCAGGATGGTTACATTCAAGGCTTTGGGGAAACATCCCCATGACATTTCATTTGTAGCAGTTCCATAACTCATTGTATATGTTCATCTTCCTCTGTAGCGGCTTCTTTAATGGCACACGCTTTGCCATAGAGATCTCTGGGGCATATTTCCTTACTGGGGATCTCACTCCCAGAGTCCAGTGTCATTATTTCTTATTCTCACGTTATGCTGGGCAGGATGGTTATGTTCAAGGCTTTGGGGAAACATCCCCATGACATTTCATTTGTAGCAGTTCCATAACTCATTGTATCTGTTCATCTTCCTCTGTAGCGGCTTCTTTAATGGCACACGCTTTGCCATAGAGATCTCTGGGGCATATTTCCTTACTGGGGATCTCACTCCCAGAGTCCAGTGTCATTATTTCTTATTCTCACGTTATGCTGGGCAGGATGGTTATGTTCAAGGCTTTGGGGAAACATCCCCATGACATTTCATTTGTAGCAGTTCCATAACTCATTGTATATGTTCATCTTCCTCTGTAGCGGCTTCTTTAATGGCACACGCTTTGCCATAGAGATCTCTGGGGCATATTTCCTTACTGGGGATCTCACTCCCAGAGTCCAGTGTCATTATTTCTTATTCTCACGTTATGCTGGGCAGGATGGTTATGTTCAAGGCTTTGGGGAAACATCCCCATGACATTTCATTTGTAGCAGTTCCATAACTCATTGTATCTGTTCATCTTCGTCTGTAGCGGCTTCTTTAATGGCACACGCTTTGCCATAGAGATCTCTGGGGCATATTTCCTTACTGGGGATCTCACTCCCAGAGTCCAGTGTCATTATTTCTTATTCTCACGTTATGCTGGACAGGATGGTTACATTCAAGGCTTTGGGGAAACAGTGGGTCACTTTACATTTCATTTGTAGCAGTTCCATAACTCATTGTATCTGTTCATCTTCCTCTGTAGCGGCTTCTTTAATGGCACACGCTTTGCCATAGAGATCTCTGGGGCATATTTCCTTACTGGGGATCTCACTCCCAGAGTCCAGTGTCATTATTTCTTATTCTCACGTTATGCTGGGCAGGATGGTTATGTTCAAGGCTTTGGGGAAACATCCCCATGACATTTCATTTGTAGCAGTTCCATAACTCATTGTATATGTTCATCTTCCTCTGTAGCGGCTTCTTTAATGGCACACGCTTTGCCATAGAGATCTCTGGGGCATATTTCCTTTCTGGGGATCTCACTCCCAGAGTCCAGTGTCATTATTTCTTATTCTCACGTTATGCTGGGCAGGATGGTTACATTCAAGGCTTTGGGGAAACATCCCCATGACATTTCATTTGTAGCAGTTCCATAACTCATTGTATCTGTTCATCTTCCTCTGTAGCGGCTTCTTTAATGGCACACGCTTTGCCATAGAGATCTCTGGGGCATATTTCCTTTCTGGGGATCTCACTCCCAGAGTCCAGTGTCATTATTTCTTATTCTCACGTTATGCTGGGCAGGATGGTTACATTCAAGACTTTGGGGAAACATCCCCATGACATTTCATTTGTAGCAGTTCCATAACTCATTGTATATGTTCATCTTCCTCTGTAGCGGCTTCTTTAATGGCACACGCTTTGCCATAGAGATCTCTGGGGCATATTTCCTTACTGGGGATCTCACTCCCAGAGTCCAGTGTCATTATTTCTTATTCTCACGTTATGCTGGGCAGGATGGTTATGTTCAAGGCTTTGGGGAAACATCCCCATGACATTTCATTTGTAGCAGTTCCATAACTCATTGTATCTGTTCATCTTCCTCTGTAGCGGCTTCTTTAATGGCACACGCTTTGCCATAGAGATCTCTGGGGCATATTTCCTTACTGGGGATCTCACTCCCAGAGTCCAGTGTCATTATTTCTTATTCTCACGTTATGCTGGGCAGGATGGTTATGTTCAAGGCTTTGGGGAAACATCCCCATGACATTTCATTTGTAGCAGTTCCATAACTCATTGTATATGTTCATCTTCCTCTGTAGCGCCTTGTTTAATGGCACACGCTTTGCCATAGAGATCTCTGGGGCATATTTCCTTACTGGGGATCTCACTCCCAGAGTCCAGTGTCATTATTTCTTATTCTCACGTTATGCTGGGCAGGATGGTTACATTCAAGGCTTTGGGGAAACATCCCCATGACATTTCATTTGTAGCAGTTCCATAACTCATTGTATCTGTTCATCTTCCTCTGTAGCGCCTTGTTTAATGGCACACGCTTTGCCATAGAGATCTCTGGGGCATATTTCCTTACTGGGGATCTCACTCCCAGAGTCCAGTGTCATTATTTCTTATTCTCACGTTATGCTGGGCAGGATGGTTATGTTCAAGGCTTTGGGGAAACATCCCCATGACATTTCATTTGTAGCAGTTCCATAACTCATTGTATATGTTCATCTTCCTCTGTAGCGCCTTGTTTAATGGCACACGCTTTGCCATAGAGATCTCTGGGGCATATTTCCTTACTGGGGATCTCACTCCCAGAGTCCAGTGTCATTATTTCTTATTCTCACGTTATGCTGGGCAGGATGGTTATGTTCAAGGCTTTGGGGAAACATCCCCATGACATTTCATTTGTAGCAGTTCCATAACTCATTGTATCTGTTCATCTTCCTCTGTAGCGGCTTCTTTAATGGCACACGCTTTGCCATAGAGATCTCTGGGGCATATTTCCTTACTGGGGATCTCACTCCCAGAGTCCAGTGTCATTATTTCTTATTCTCACGTTATGCTGGGCAGGATGGTTATGTTCAAGGCTTTGGGGAAACATCCCCATGACATTTCATTTGTAGCAGTTCCATAACTCATTGTATCTGTTCATCTTCCTCTGTAGCGGCTTCTTTAATGGCACACGCTTTGCCATAGAGATCTCTGGGGCATATTTCCTTACTGGGGATCTCACTCCCAGAGTCCAGTGTCATTATTTCTTATTCTCACGTTATGCTGGGCAGGATGGTTATGTTCAAGGCTTTGGGGAAACATCCCCATGACATTTCATTTGTAGCAGTTCCATAACTCATTGTATCTGTTCATCTTCCTCTGTAGCGGCTTCTTTAATGGCACACGCTTTGCCATAGAGATCTCTGGGGCATATTTCCTTACTGGGGATCTCACTCCCAGAGTCCAGTGTCATTATTTCTTATTCTCACGTTATGCTGGGCAGGATGGTTACATTCAAGGCTTTGGGGAAACAGTGGGTCACTTTACATTTCATTTGTAGCAGTTCCATAACTCATTGTATCTGTTCATCTTCCTCTGTAGCGGCTTCTTTAATGGCACACGCTTTGCCATAGAGATCTCTGGGGCATATTTCCTTACTGGGGATCTCACTCCCAGAGTCCAGTGTCATTATTTCTTATTCTCACGTTATGCTGGGCAGGATGGTTATGTTCAAGACTTTGGGGAAACATCCCCATGACATTTCATTTGTAGCAGTTCCATAACTCATTGTATCTGTTCATCTTCCTCTGTAGCGGCTTCTTTAATGGCACACGCTTTGCCATAGAGATCTCTGGGGCATATTTCCTTACTGGGGATCTCACTCCCAGAGTCCAGTGTCATTATTTCTTATTCTCACGTTATGCTGGGCAGGATGGTTATGTTCAAGGCTTTGGGGAAACATCCCCATGACATTTCATTTGTAGCAGTTCCATAACTCATTGTATCTGTTCATCTTCCTCTGTAGCGGCTTCTTTAATGGCACACGCTTTGCCATAGAGATCTCTGGGGCATATTTCCTTACTGGGGATCTCACTCCCAGAGTCCAGTGTCATTATTTCTTATTCTCACGTTATGCTGGGCAGGATGGTTATGTTCAAGGCTTTGGGGAAACATCCCCATGACATTTCATTTGTAGCAGTTCCATAACTCATTGTATCTGTTCATCTTCCTCTGTAGCGCCTTGTTTAATGGCACACGCTTTGCCATAGAGATCTCTGGGGCATATTTCCTTACTGGGGATCTCACTCCCAGAGTCCAGTGTCATTATTTCTTATTCTCACGTTATGCTGGGCAGGATGGTTATGTTCAAGGCTTTGGGGAAACATCCCCATGACATTTCATTTGTAGCAGTTCCATAACTCATTGTATCTGTTCATCTTCCTCTGTAGCGGCTTCTTTAATGGCACACGCTTTGCCATAGAGATCTCTGGGGCATATTTCCTTACTGGGGATCTCACTCCCAGAGTCCAGTGTCATTATTTCTTATTCTCACGTTATGCTGGGCAGGATGGTTATGTTCAAGGCTTTGGGGAAACATCCCCATGACATTTCATTTGTAGCAGTTCCATAACTCATTGTATATGTTCATCTTCCTCTGTAGCGGCTTCTTTAATGGCACACGCTTTGCCATGGAGATCTCTGGGGCATATTTCCTTACTGGGGATCTCACTCCCAGAGTCCAGTGTCATTATTTCTTATTCTCACGTTATGCTGGGCAGGATGGTTATGTTCAAGGCTTTGGGGAAACATCCCCATGACATTTCATTTGTAGCAGTTCCATAACTCATTGTATATGTTCATCTTCCTCTGTAGCGGCTTCTTTAATGGCACACGCTTTGCCATGGAGATCTCTGGGGCATATTTCCTTACTGGGGATCTCACTCCCAGAGTCCAGTGTCATTATTTCTTATTCTCACGTTCTGCTGGGCAGGATGGTTCTGTTCAAGGCTTTGGGGAAACATCCCCATGACATTTCATTTGTAGCAGTTCCATAACTCATTGTATCTGTTCATCTTCCTCTGTAGCGGCTTCTTTAATGGCACACGCTTTGCCATAGAGATCTCTGGGGCATATTTCCTTACTGGGGATCTCACTCCCAGAGTCCAGTGTCATTATTTCTTATTCTCACGTTCTGCTGGGCAGGATGGTTATGTTCAAGGCTTTGGGGAAACATCCCCATGACATTTCATTTGTAGCAGTTCCATAACTCATTGTATCTGTTCATCTTCCTCTGTAGCGGCTTCTTTAATGGCACACGCTTTGCCATAGAGATCTCTGGGGCATATTTCCTTACTGGGGATCTCACTCCCAGAGTCCAGTGTCATTATTTCTTATTCTCACGTTATGCTGGGCAGGATGGTTATGTTCAAGGCTTTGGGGAAACATCCCCATGACATTTCATTTGTAGCAGTTCCATAACTCATTGTATCTGTTCATCTTCCTCTGTAGCGCCTTGTTTAATGGCACACGCTTTGCCATAGAGATCTCTGGGGCATATTTCCTTACTGGGGATCTCACTCCCAGAGTCCAGTGTCATTATTTCTTATTCTCACGTTATGCTGGGCAGGATGGTTATGTTCAAGGCTTTGGGGAAACATCCCCATGACATTTCATTTGTAGCAGTTCCATAACTCATTGTATCTGTTCATCTTCCTCTGTAGCGGCTTCTTTAATGGCACACGCTTTGCCATAGAGATCTCTGGGGCATATTTCCTTACTGGGGATCTCACTCCCAGAGTCCAGTGTCATTATTTCTTATTCTCACGTTATGCTGGGCAGGATGGTTATGTTCAAGGCTTTGGGGAAACATCCCCATGACATTTCATTTGTAGCAGTTCCATAACTCATTGTATCTGTTCATCTTCCTCTGTAGCGGCTTCTTTAATGGCACACGCTTTGCCATAGAGATCTCTGGGGCATATTTCCTTACTGGGGATCTCACTCCCAGAGTCCAGTGTCATTATTTCTTATTCTCACGTTATGCTGGGCAGGATGGTTATGTTCAAGGCTTTGGGGAAACATCCCCATGACATTTCATTTGTAGCAGTTCCATAACTCATTGTATATGTTCATCTTCCTCTGTAGCGGCTTCTTTAATGGCACACGCTTTGCCATAGAGATCTCTGGGGCATATTTCCTTACTGGGGATCTCACTCCCAGAGTCCAGTGTCATTATTTCTTATTCTCACGTTATGCTGGGCAGGATGGTTATGTTCAAGGCTTTGGGGAAACATCCCCATGACATTTCATTTGTAGCAGTTCCATAACTCATTGTATCTGTTCATCTTCCTCTGTAGCGGCTTCTTTAATGGCACACGCTTTGCCATAGAGATCTCTGGGGCATATTTCCTTACTGGGGATCTCACTCCCAGAGTCCAGTGTCATTATTTCTTATTCTCACGTTATGCTGGGCAGGATGGTTATGTTCAAGGCTTTGGGGAAACATCCCCATGACATTTCATTTGTAGCAGTTCCATAACTCATTGTATATGTCCATCTTCCTCTGTAGCGGCTTCTTTAATGGCACACGCTTTGCCATAGAGATCTCTGGGGCATATTTCCTTACTGGGGATCTCACTCCCAGAGTCCAGTGTCATTATTTCTTATTCTCACGTTATGCTGGGCAGGATGGTTACATTCAAGGCTTTGGGGAAACATCCCCATGACATTTCATTTGTAGCAGTTCCATAACTCATTGTATCTGTTCATCTTCCTCTGTAGCGGCTTCTTTAATGGCACACGCTTTGCCATAGAGATCTCTGGGGCATATTTCCTTACTGGGGATCTCACTCCCAGAGTCCAGTGTCATTATTTCTTATTCTCACGTTATGCTGGGCAGGATGGTTACATTCAAGGCTTTGGGGAAACATCCCCATGACATTTCATTTGTAGCAGTTCCATAACTCATTGTATATGTTCATCTTCCTCTGTAGCGGCTTCTTTAATGGCACACGCTTTGCCATAGAGATCTCTGGGGCATATTTCCTTACTGGGGATCTCACTCCCAGAGTCCAGTGTCATTATTTCTTATTCTCACGTTCTGCTGGGCAGGATGGTTATGTTCAAGGCTTTGGGGAAACATCCCCATGACATTTCATTTGTAGCAGTTCCATAACTCATTGTATATGTTCATCTTCCTCTGTAGCAGCTTCTTTAATGGCACACGCTTTGCCATAGAGATCTCTGGGGCATATTTCCTTACTGGGGATCTCACTCCCAGAGTCCAGTGTCATTATTTCTTATTCTCACGTTATGCTGGACAGGATGGTTATGTTCAAGGCTTTGGGGAAACATCCCCATGACATTTCATTTGTAGCAGTTCCATAACTCATTGTATATGTTCATCTTCCTCTGTAGCGGCTTCTTTAATGGCACACGCTTTGCCATAGAGATCTCTGGGGCATATTTCCTTACTGGGGATCTCACTCCCAGAGTCCAGTGTCATTATTTCTTATTCATACGTTATGCTGGGCAGGATGGTTACATTCAAGGCTTTGGGGAAACATCCCCATGACATTTCATTTGTAGCAGTTCCATAACTCATTGTATATGTTCATCTTCCTCTGTAGCGGCTTCTTTAATGGCACACGCTTTGCCATAGAGATCTCTGGGGCATATTTCCTTACTGGGGATCTCACTCCCAGAGTCCAGTGTCATTATTTCTTATTCTCACGTTATGCTGGGCAGGATGGTTATGTTCAAGGCTTTGGGGAAACATCCCCATGACATTTCATTTGTAGCAGTTCCATAACTCATTGTATATGTTCATCTTCCTCTGTAGCGGCTTCTTTAATGGCACACGCTTTGCCATAGAGATCTCTGGGGCATATTTCCTTACTGGGGATCTCACTCCCAGAGTCCAGTGTCATTATTTCTTATTCTCACGTTCTGCTGGGCAGGATGGTTATGTTCAAGGCTTTGGGGAAACATCCCCATGACATTTCATTTGTAGCAGTTCCATAACTCATTGTATATGTTCATCTTCCTCTGTAGCGGCTTCTTTAATGGCACACGCTTTGCCATAGAGATCTCTGGGGCATCTTTCCTTACTGGGGATCTCACTCCCAGAGTCCAGTGTCATTATTTCTTATTCTCACGTTCTGCTGGGCAGGATGGTTATGTTCAAGGCTTTGGGGAAACATCCCCATGACATTTCATTTGTAGCAGTTCCATAACTCATTGTATATGTTCATCTTCCTCTGTAGCGGCTTCTTTAATGGCACACGCTTTGCCATGGAGATCTCTGGGGCATATTTCCTTACTGGGGATCTCACTCCCAGAGTCCAGTGTCATTATTTCTTATTCTCACGTTATGCTGGGCAGGATGGTTATGTTCAAGGCTTTGGGGAAACATCCCCATGACATTTCATTTGTAGCAGTTCCATAACTCATTGTATATGTTCATCTTCCTCTGTAGCGGCTTCTTTAATGGCACACGCTTTGCCATAGAGATCTCTGGGGCATATTTCCTTACTGGGGATCTCACTCCCAGAGTCCAGTGTCATTATTTCTTATTCTCACGTTATGCTGGGCAGGATGGTTATGTTCAAGGCTTTGGGGAAACATCCCCATGACATTTCATTTGTAGCAGTTCCATAACTCATTGTATCTGTTCATCTTCCTCTGTAGCGCCTTGTTTAATGGCACACGCTTTGCCATAGAGATCTCTGGGGCATATTTCCTTACTGGGGATCTCACTCCCAGAGTCCAGTGTCATTATTTCTTATTCTCACGTTATGCTGGGCAGGATGGTTACATTCAAGGCTTTGGGGAAACATCCCCATGACATTTCATTTGTAGCAGTTCCATAACTCATTGTATATGTTCATCTTCCTCTGTAGCGGCTTCTTTAATGGCACACGCTTTGCCATAGAGATCTCTGGGGCATATTTCCTTACTGGGGATCTCACTCCCAGAGTCCAGTGTCATTATTTCTTATTCTCACGTTATGCTGGGCAGGATGGTTATGTTCAAGGCTTTGGGGAAACATCCCCATGACATTTCATTTGTAGCAGTTCCATAACTCATTGTATCTGTTCATCTTCCTCTGTAGCGGCTTCTTTAATGGCACACGCTTTGCCATAGAGATCTCTGGGGCATATTTCCTTACTGGGGATCTCACTCCCAGAGTCCAGTGTCATTATTTCTTATTCTCACGTTATGCTGGGCAGGATGGTTATGTTCAAGGCTTTGGGGAAACATCCCCATGACATTTCATTTGTAGCAGTTCCATAACTCATTGTATCTGTTCATCTTCCTCTGTAGCGGCTTCTTTAATGGCACACGCTTTGCCATAGAGATCTCTGGGGCATATTTCCTTACTGGGGATCTCACTCCCAGAGTCCAGTGTCATTATTTCTTATTCTCACGTTATGCTGGACAGGATGGTTCTGTTCAAGGCTTTGGGGAAACATCCCCATGACATTTCATTTGTAGCAGTTCCATAACTCATTGTATCTGTTCATCTTCCTCTGTAGCGGCTTCTTTAATGGCACACGCTTTGCCATAGAGATCTCTGGGGCATATTTCCTTACTGGGGATCTCACTCCCAGAGTCCAGTGTCATTATTTCTTATTCTCACGTTATGCTGGGCAGGATGGTTACATTCAAGGCTTTGGGGAAACAGTGGGTCACTTTACATTTCATTTGTAGCAGTTCCATAACTCATTGTATCTGTTCATCTTCCTCTGTAGCGGCTTCTTTAATGGCACACGCTTTGCCATAGAGATCTCTGGGGCATATTTCCTTACTGGGGATCTCACTCCCAGAGTCCAGTGTCATTATTTCTTATTCTCACGTTATGCTGGGCAGGATGGTTATGTTCAAGGCTTTGGGGAAACATCCCCATGACATTTCATTTGTAGCAGTTCCATAACTCATTGTATCTGTTCATCTTCCTCTGTAGCGGCTTCTTTAATGGCACACGCTTTGCCATAGAGATCTCTGGGGCATATTTCCTTACTGGGGATCTCACTCCCAGAGTCCAGTGTCATTATTTCTTATTCTCACGTTATGCTGGGCAGGATGGTTACATTCAAGGCTTTGGGGAAACATCCCCATGACATTTCATTTGTAGCAGTTCCATAACTCATTGTATCTGTTCATCTTCCTCTGTAGCGCCTTGTTTAATGGCACACGCTTTGCCATAGAGATCTCTGGGGCATATTTCCTTACTGGGGATCTCACTCCCAGAGTCCAGTGTCATTATTTCTTATTCTCACGTTATGCTGGGCAGGATGGTTATGTTCAAGGCTTTGGGGAAACATCCCCATGACATTTCATTTGTAGCAGTTCCATAACTCATTGTATATGTTCATCTTCCTCTGTAGCGGCTTCTTTAATGGCACACGCTTTGCCATAGAGATCTCTGGGGCATATTTCCTTACTGGGGATCTCACTCCCAGAGTCCAGTGTCATTATTTCTTATTCTCACGTTATGCTGGACAGGATGGTTACATTCAAGGCTTTGGGGAAACAGTGGGTCACTTTACATTTCATTTGTAGCAGTTCCATAACTCATTGTATCTGTTCATCTTCCTCTGTAGCGGCTTCTTTAATGGCACACGCTTTGCCATAGAGATCTCTGGGGCATATTTCCTTACTGGGGATCTCACTCCCAGAGTCCAGTGTCATTATTTCTTATTCTCACGTTATGCTGGGCAGGATGGTTATGTTCAAGGCTTTGGGGAAACATCCCCATGACATTTCATTTGTAGCAGTTCCATAACTCATTGTATATGTTCATCTTCCTCTGTAGCGGCTTCTTTAATGGCACACGCTTTGCCATAGAGATCTCTGGGGCATATTTCCTTACTGGGGATCTCACTCCCAGAGTCCAGTGTCATTATTTCTTATTCTCACGTTATGCTGGGCAGGATGGTTATGTTCAAGGCTTTGGGGAAACATCCCCATGACATTTCATTTGTAGCAGTTCCATAACTCATTGTATCTGTTCATCTTCCTCTGTAGCGGCTTCTTTAATGGCACACGCTTTGCCATAGAGATCTCTGGGGCATATTTCCTTACTGGGGATCTCACTCCCAGAGTCCAGTGTCATTATTTCTTATTCTCACGTTATGCTGGGCAGGATGGTTACATTCAAGGCTTTGGGGAAACATCCCCATGACATTTCATTTGTAGCAGTTCCATAACTCATTGTATATGTTCATCTTCCTCTGTAGCGGCTTCTTTAATGGCACACGCTTTGCCATAGAGATCTCTGGGGCATATTTCCTTACTGGGGATCTCACTCCCAGAGTCCAGTGTCATTATTTCTTATTCTCACGTTATGCTGGGCAGGATGGTTATGTTCAAGGCTTTGGGGAAACATCCCCATGACATTTCATTTGTAGCAGTTCCATAACTCATTGTATCTGTTCATCTTCCTCTGTAGCGGCTTCTTTAATGGCACACGCTTTGCCATAGAGATCTCTGGGGCATATTTCCTTACTGGGGATCTCACTCCCAGAGTCCAGTGTCATTATTTCTTATTCTCACGTTATGCTGGGCAGGATGGTTATGTTCAAGGCTTTGGGGAAACATCCCCATGACATTTCATTTGTAGCAGTTCCATAACTCATTGTATATGTTCATCTTCCTCTGTAGCGGCTTCTTTAATGGCACACGCTTTGCCATAGAGATCTCTGGGGCATATTTCCTTACTGGGGATCTCACTCCCAGAGTCCAGTGTCATTATTTCTTATTCTCACGTTATGCTGGGCAGGATGGTTATGTTCAAGGCTTTGGGGAAACATCCCCATGACATTTCATTTGTAGCAGTTCCATAACTCATTGTATCTGTTCATCTTCCTCTGTAGCGGCTTCTTTAATGGCACACGCTTTGCCATAGAGATCTCTGGGGCATATTTCCTTACTGGGGATCTCACTCCCAGAGTCCAGTGTCATTATTTCTTATTCTCACGTTATGCTGGACAGGATGGTTACATTCAAGGCTTTGGGGAAACAGTGGGTCACTTTACATTTCATTTGTAGCAGTTCCATAACTCATTGTATCTGTTCATCTTCCTCTGTAGCGGCTTCTTTAATGGCACACGCTTTGCCATAGAGATCTCTGGGGCATATTTCCTTACTGGGGATCTCACTCCCAGAGTCCAGTGTCATTATTTCTTATTCTCACGTTATGCTGGGCAGGATGGTTATGTTCAAGGCTTTGGGGAAACATCCCCATGACATTTCATTTGTAGCAGTTCCATAACTCATTGTATATGTTCATCTTCCTCTGTAGCGGCTTCTTTAATGGCACACGCTTTGCCATAGAGATCTCTGGGGCATATTTCCTTTCTGGGGATCTCACTCCCAGAGTCCAGTGTCATTATTTCTTATTCTCACGTTATGCTGGGCAGGATGGTTACATTCAAGGCTTTGGGGAAACATCCCCATGACATTTCATTTGTAGCAGTTCCATAACTCATTGTATCTGTTCATCTTCCTCTGTAGCGGCTTCTTTAATGGCACACGCTTTGCCATAGAGATCTCTGGGGCATATTTCCTTTCTGGGGATCTCACTCCCAGAGTCCAGTGTCATTATTTCTTATTCTCACGTTATGCTGGGCAGGATGGTTACATTCAAGACTTTGGGGAAACATCCCCATGACATTTCATTTGTAGCAGTTCCATAACTCATTGTATATGTTCATCTTCCTCTGTAGCGGCTTCTTTAATGGCACACGCTTTGCCATAGAGATCTCTGGGGCATATTTCCTTACTGGGGATCTCACTCCCAGAGTCCAGTGTCATTATTTCTTATTCTCACGTTATGCTGGGCAGGATGGTTATGTTCAAGGCTTTGGGGAAACATCCCCATGACATTTCATTTGTAGCAGTTCCATAACTCATTGTATCTGTTCATCTTCCTCTGTAGCGGCTTCTTTAATGGCACACGCTTTGCCATAGAGATCTCTGGGGCATATTTCCTTACTGGGGATCTCACTCCCAGAGTCCAGTGTCATTATTTCTTATTCTCACGTTATGCTGGGCAGGATGGTTATGTTCAAGGCTTTGGGGAAACATCCCCATGACATTTCATTTGTAGCAGTTCCATAACTCATTGTATATGTTCATCTTCCTCTGTAGCGCCTTGTTTAATGGCACACGCTTTGCCATAGAGATCTCTGGGGCATATTTCCTTACTGGGGATCTCACTCCCAGAGTCCAGTGTCATTATTTCTTATTCTCACGTTATGCTGGGCAGGATGGTTACATTCAAGGCTTTGGGGAAACATCCCCATGACATTTCATTTGTAGCAGTTCCATAACTCATTGTATCTGTTCATCTTCCTCTGTAGCGCCTTGTTTAATGGCACACGCTTTGCCATAGAGATCTCTGGGGCATATTTCCTTACTGGGGATCTCACTCCCAGAGTCCAGTGTCATTATTTCTTATTCTCACGTTATGCTGGGCAGGATGGTTATGTTCAAGGCTTTGGGGAAACATCCCCATGACATTTCATTTGTAGCAGTTCCATAACTCATTGTATATGTTCATCTTCCTCTGTAGCGCCTTGTTTAATGGCACACGCTTTGCCATAGGGATCTCTGGGGCATATTTCCTTACTGGGGATCTCACTCCCAGAGTCCAGTGTCATTATTTCTTATTCTCACGTTATGCTGGGCAGGATGGTTATGTTCAAGGCTTTGGGGAAACATCCCCATGACATTTCATTTGTAGCAGTTCCATAACTCATTGTATCTGTTCATCTTCCTCTGTAGCGGCTTCTTTAATGGCACACGCTTTGCCATAGAGATCTCTGGGGCATATTTCCTTACTGGGGATCTCACTCCCAGAGTCCAGTGTCATTATTTCTTATTCTCACGTTATGCTGGGCAGGATGGTTATGTTCAAGGCTTTGGGGAAACATCCCCATGACATTTCATTTGTAGCAGTTCCATAACTCATTGTATCTGTTCATCTTCCTCTGTAGCGGCTTCTTTAATGGCACACGCTTTGCCATAGAGATCTCTGGGGCATATTTCCTTACTGGGGATCTCACTCCCAGAGTCCAGTGTCATTATTTCTTATTCTCACGTTATGCTGGGCAGGATGGTTATGTTCAAGGCTTTGGGGAAACATCCCCATGACATTTCATTTGTAGCAGTTCCATAACTCATTGTATCTGTTCATCTTCCTCTGTAGCGGCTTCTTTAATGGCACACGCTTTGCCATAGAGATCTCTGGGGCATATTTCCTTACTGGGGATCTCACTCCCAGAGTCCAGTGTCATTATTTCTTATTCTCACGTTATGCTGGGCAGGATGGTTACATTCAAGGCTTTGGGGAAACAGTGGGTCACTTTACATTTCATTTGTAGCAGTTCCATAACTCATTGTATCTGTTCATCTTCCTCTGTAGCGGCTTCTTTAATGGCACACGCTTTGCCATAGAGATCTCTGGGGCATATTTCCTTACTGGGGATCTCACTCCCAGAGTCCAGTGTCATTATTTCTTATTCTCACGTTATGCTGGGCAGGATGGTTATGTTCAAGACTTTGGGGAAACATCCCCATGACATTTCATTTGTAGCAGTTCCATAACTCATTGTATCTGTTCATCTTCCTCTGTAGCGGCTTCTTTAATGGCACACGCTTTGCCATAGAGATCTCTGGGGCATATTTCCTTACTGGGGATCTCACTCCCAGAGTCCAGTGTCATTATTTCTTATTCTCACGTTATGCTGGGCAGGATGGTTATGTTCAAGGCTTTGGGGAAACATCCCCATGACATTTCATTTGTAGCAGTTCCATAACTCATTGTATCTGTTCATCTTCCTCTGTAGCGGCTTCTTTAATGGCACACGCTTTGCCATAGAGATCTCTGGGGCATATTTCCTTACTGGGGATCTCACTCCCAGAGTCCAGTGTCATTATTTCTTATTCTCACGTTATGCTGGGCAGGATGGTTATGTTCAAGGCTTTGGGGAAACATCCCCATGACATTTCATTTGTAGCAGTTCCATAACTCATTGTATCTGTTCATCTTCCTCTGTAGCGCCTTGTTTAATGGCACACGCTTTGCCATAGAGATCTCTGGGGCATATTTCCTTACTGGGGATCTCACTCCCAGAGTCCAGTGTCATTATTTCTTATTCTCACGTTATGCTGGGCAGGATGGTTATGTTCAAGGCTTTGGGGAAACATCCCCATGACATTTCATTTGTAGCAGTTCCATAACTCATTGTATCTGTTCATCTTCCTCTGTAGCGGCTTCTTTAATGGCACACGCTTTGCCATAGAGATCTCTGGGGCATATTTCCTTACTGGGGATCTCACTCCCAGAGTCCAGTGTCATTATTTCTTATTCTCACGTTATGCTGGGCAGGATGGTTATGTTCAAGGCTTTGGGGAAACATCCCCATGACATTTCATTTGTAGCAGTTCCATAACTCATTGTATATGTTCATCTTCCTCTGTAGCGGCTTCTTTAATGGCACACGCTTTGCCATGGAGATCTCTGGGGCATATTTCCTTACTGGGGATCTCACTCCCAGAGTCCAGTGTCATTATTTCTTATTCTCACGTTATGCTGGGCAGGATGGTTATGTTCAAGGCTTTGGGGAAACATCCCCATGACATTTCATTTGTAGCAGTTCCATAACTCATTGTATATGTTCATCTTCCTCTGTAGCGGCTTCTTTAATGGCACACGCTTTGCCATGGAGATCTCTGGGGCATATTTCCTTACTGGGGATCTCACTCCCAGAGTCCAGTGTCATTATTTCTTATTCTCACGTTCTGCTGGGCAGGATGGTTCTGTTCAAGGCTTTGGGGAAACATCCCCATGACATTTCATTTGTAGCAGTTCCATAACTCATTGTATCTGTTCATCTTCCTCTGTAGCGGCTTCTTTAATGGCACACGCTTTGCCATAGAGATCTCTGGGGCATATTTCCTTACTGGGGATCTCACTCCCAGAGTCCAGTGTCATTATTTCTTATTCTCACGTTCTGCTGGGCAGGATGGTTATGTTCAAGGCTTTGGGGAAACATCCCCATGACATTTCATTTGTAGCAGTTCCATAACTCATTGTATCTGTTCATCTTCCTCTGTAGCGGCTTCTTTAATGGCACACGCTTTGCCATAGAGATCTCTGGGGCATATTTCCTTACTGGGGATCTCACTCCCAGAGTCCAGTGTCATTATTTCTTATTCTCACGTTATGCTGGGCAGGATGGTTATGTTCAAGGCTTTGGGGAAACATCCCCATGACATTTCATTTGTAGCAGTTCCATAACTCATTGTATCTGTTCATCTTCCTCTGTAGCGCCTTGTTTAATGGCACACGCTTTGCCATAGAGATCTCTGGGGCATATTTCCTTACTGGGGATCTCACTCCCAGAGTCCAGTGTCATTATTTCTTATTCTCACGTTATGCTGGGCAGGATGGTTATGTTCAAGGCTTTGGGGAAACATCCCCATGACATTTCATTTGTAGCAGTTCCATAACTCATTGTATCTGTTCATCTTCCTCTGTAGCGGCTTCTTTAATGGCACACGCTTTGCCATAGAGATCTCTGGGGCATATTTCCTTACTGGGGATCTCACTCCCAGAGTCCAGTGTCATTATTTCTTATTCTCACGTTATGCTGGGCAGGATGGTTATGTTCAAGGCTTTGGGGAAACATCCCCATGACATTTCATTTGTAGCAGTTCCATAACTCATTGTATATGTTCATCTTCCTCTGTAGCGGCTTCTTTAATGGCACACGCTTTGCCATAGAGATCTCTGGGGCATATTTCCTTACTGGGGATCTCACTCCCAGAGTCCAGTGTCATTATTTCTTATTCTCACGTTCTGCTGGACAGGATGGTTCTGTTCAAGGCTTTGGGGAAACATCCCCATGACATTTCATTTGTAGCAGTTCCATAACTCATTGTATCTGTTCATCTTCCTCTGTAGCGGCTTCTTTAATGGCACACGCTTTGCCATAGAGATCTCTGGGGCATATTTCCTTACTGGGGATCTCACTCCCAGAGTCCAGTGTCATTATTTCTTATTCTCACGTTATGCTGGGCAGGATGGTTATGTTCAAGGCTTTGGGGAAACATCCCCATGACATTTCATTTGTAGCAGTTCCATAACTCATTGTATATGTTCATCTTCCTCTGTAGCGGCTTCTTTAATGGCACACGCTTTGCCATAGAGATCTCTGGGGCATATTTCCTTACTGGGGATCTCACTCCCAGAGTCCAGTGTCATTATTTCTTATTCTCACGTTATGCTGGGCAGGATGGTTATGTTCAAGGCTTTGGGGAAACATCCCCATGACATTTCATTTGTAGCAGTTCCATAACTCATTGTATCTGTTCATCTTCCTCTGTAGCGGCTTCTTTAATGGCACACGCTTTGCCATAGAGATCTCTGGGGCATATTTCCTTACTGGGGATCTCACTCCCAGAGTCCAGTGTCATTATTTCTTATTCTCACGTTATGCTGGGCAGGATGGTTATGTTCAAGGCTTTGGGGAAACATCCCCATGACATTTCATTTGTAGCAGTTCCATAACTCATTGTATATGTCCATCTTCCTCTGTAGCGGCTTCTTTAATGGCACACGCTTTGCCATAGAGATCTCTGGGGCATATTTCCTTACTGGGGATCTCACTCCCAGAGTCCAGTGTCATTATTTCTTATTCTCACGTTATGCTGGGCAGGATGGTTACATTCAAGGCTTTGGGGAAACATCCCCATGACATTTCATTTGTAGCAGTTCCATAACTCATTGTATCTGTTCATCTTCCTCTGTAGCGGCTTCTTTAATGGCACACGCTTTGCCATAGAGATCTCTGGGGCATATTTCCTTACTGGGGATCTCACTCCCAGAGTCCAGTGTCATTATTTCTTATTCTCACGTTATGCTGGGCAGGATGGTTACATTCAAGGCTTTGGGGAAACATCCCCATGACATTTCATTTGTAGCAGTTCCATAACTCATTGTATATGTTCATCTTCCTCTGTAGCGGCTTCTTTAATGGCACACGCTTTGCCATAGAGATCTCTGGGGCATATTTCCTTACTGGGGATCTCACTCCCAGAGTCCAGTGTCATTATTTCTTATTCTCACGTTCTGCTGGGCAGGATGGTTATGTTCAAGGCTTTGGGGAAACATCCCCATGACATTTCATTTGTAGCAGTTCCATAACTCATTGTATATGTTCATCTTCCTCTGTAGCGGCTTCTTTAATGGCACACGCTTTGCCATAGAGATCTCTGGGGCATATTTCCTTACTGGGGATCTCACTCCCAGAGTCCAGTGTCATTATTTCTTATTCTCACGTTATGCTGGACAGGATGGTTATGTTCAAGGCTTTGGGGAAACATCCCCATGACATTTCATTTGTAGCAGTTCCATAACTCATTGTATATGTTCATCTTCCTCTGTAGCGGCTTCTTTAATGGCACACGCTTTGCCATAGAGATCTCTGGGGCATATTTCCTTACTGGGGATCTCACTCCCAGAGTCCAGTGTCATTATTTCTTATTCATACGTTATGCTGGGCAGGATGGTTACATTCAAGGCTTTGGGGAAACATCCCCATGACATTTCATTTGTAGCAGTTCCATAACTCATTGTATATGTTCATCTTCCTCTGTAGCGGCTTCTTTAATGGCACACGCTTTGCCATAGAGATCTCTGGGGCATATTTCCTTACTGGGGATCTCACTCCCAGAGTCCAGTGTCATTATTTCTTATTCTCACGTTATGCTGGGCAGGATGGTTATGTTCAAGGCTTTGGGGAAACATCCCCATGACATTTCATTTGTAGCAGTTCCATAACTCATTGTATATGTTCATCTTCCTCTGTAGCGGCTTCTTTAATGGCACACGCTTTGCCATAGAGATCTCTGGGGCATATTTCCTTACTGGGGATCTCACTCCCAGAGTCCAGTGTCATTATTTCTTATTCTCACGTTCTGCTGGGCAGGATGGTTATGTTCAAGGCTTTGGGGAAACATCCCCATGACATTTCATTTGTAGCAGTTCCATAACTCATTGTATATGTTCATCTTCCTCTGTAGCGGCTTCTTTAATGGCACACGCTTTGCCATAGAGATCTCTGGGGCATCTTTCCTTACTGGGGATCTCACTCCCAGAGTCCAGTGTCATTATTTCTTATTCTCACGTTCTGCTGGGCAGGATGGTTATGTTCAAGGCTTTGGGGAAACATCCCCATGACATTTCATTTGTAGCAGTTCCATAACTCATTGTATATGTTCATCTTCCTCTGTAGCGGCTTCTTTAATGGCACACGCTTTGCCATGGAGATCTCTGGAGCATATTTCCTTACTGGGGATCTCACTCCCAGAGTCCAGTGTCATTATTTCTTATTCTCACGTTATGCTGGGCAGGATGGTTATGTTCAAGGCTTTGGGGAAACATCCCCATGACATTTCATTTGTAGCAGTTCCATAACTCATTGTATATGTTCATCTTCCTCTGTAGCGGCTTCTTTAATGGCACACGCTTTGCCATAGAGATCTCTGGGGCATATTTCCTTACTGGGGATGTCACTCCCAGAGTCCAGTGTCATTATTTCTTATTCTCACGTTATGCTGGGCAGGATGGTTATGTTCAAGGCTTTGGGGAAACATCCCCATGACATTTCATTTGTAGCAGTTCCATAACTCATTGTATCTGTTCATCTTCCTCTGTAGCGCCTTGTTTAATGGCACACGCTTTGCCATAGAGATCTCTGGGGCATATTTCCTTACTGGGGATCTCACTCCCAGAGTCCAGTGTCATTATTTCTTATTCTCACGTTATGCTGGGCAGGATGGTTACATTCAAGGCTTTGGGGAAACATCCCCATGACATTTCATTTGTAGCAGTTCCATAACTCATTGTATATGTTCATCTTCCTCTGTAGCGGCTTCTTTAATGGCACACGCTTTGCCATAGAGATCTCTGGGGCATATTTCCTTACTGGGGATCTCACTCCCAGAGTCCAGTGTCATTATTTCTTATTCTCACGTTATGCTGGGCAGGATGGTTATGTTCAAGGCTTTGGGGAAACATCCCCATGACATTTCATTTGTAGCAGTTCCATAACTCATTGTATCTGTTCATCTTCCTCTGTAGCGGCTTCTTTAATGGCACACGCTTTGCCATAGAGATCTCTGGGGCATATTTCCTTACTGGGGATCTCACTCCCAGAGTCCAGTGTCATTATTTCTTATTCTCACGTTATGCTGGGCAGGATGGTTATGTTCAAGGCTTTGGGGAAACATCCCCATGACATTTCATTTGTAGCAGTTCCATAACTCATTGTATCTGTTCATCTTCCTCTGTAGCGGCTTCTTTAATGGCACACGCTTTGCCATAGAGATCTCTGGGGCATATTTCCTTACTGGGGATCTCACTCCCAGAGTCCAGTGTCATTATTTCTTATTCTCACGTTATGCTGGACAGGATGGTTCTGTTCAAGGCTTTGGGGAAACATCCCCATGACATTTCATTTGTAGCAGTTCCATAACTCATTGTATCTGTTCATCTTCCTCTGTAGCGGCTTCTTTAATGGCACACGCTTTGCCATAGAGATCTCTGGGGCATATTTCCTTACTGGGGATCTCACTCCCAGAGTCCAGTGTCATTATTTCTTATTCTCACGTTATGCTGGGCAGGATGGTTACATTCAAGGCTTTGGGGAAACAGTGGGTCACTTTACATTTCATTTGTAGCAGTTCCATAACTCATTGTATCTGTTCATCTTCCTCTGTAGCGGCTTCTTTAATGGCACACGCTTTGCCATAGAGATCTCTGGGGCATATTTCCTTACTGGGGATCTCACTCCCAGAGTCCAGTGTCATTATTTCTTATTCTCACGTTATGCTGGGCAGGATGGTTATGTTCAAGGCTTTGGGGAAACATCCCCATGACATTTCATTTGTAGCAGTTCCATAACTCATTGTATCTGTTCATCTTCCTCTGTAGCGGCTTCTTTAATGGCACACGCTTTGCCATAGAGATCTCTGGGGCATATTTCCTTACTGGGGATCTCACTCCCAGAGTCCAGTGTCATTATTTCTTATTCTCACGTTATGCTGGGCAGGATGGTTACATTCAAGGCTTTGGGGAAACATCCCCATGACATTTCATTTGTAGCAGTTCCATAACTCATTGTATCTGTTCATCTTCCTCTGTAGCGCCTTGTTTAATGGCACACGCTTTGCCATAGAGATCTGTGGGGCATATTTCCTTACTGGGGATCTCACTCCCAGAGTCCAGTGTCATTATTTCTTATTCTCACGTTATGCTGGGCAGGATGGTTATGTTCAAGGCTTTGGGGAAACATCCCCATGACATTTCATTTGTAGCAGTTCCATAACTCATTGTATATGTTCATCTTCCTCTGTAGCGGCTTCTTTAATGGCACACGCTTTGCCATAGAGATCTCTGGGGCATATTTCCTTACTGGGGATCTCACTCCCAGAGTCCAGTGTCATTATTTCTTATTCTCACGTTATGCTGGACAGGATGGTTACATTCAAGGCTTTGGGGAAACAGTGGGTCACTTTACATTTCATTTGTAGCAGTTCCATAACTCATTGTATCTGTTCATCTTCCTCTGTAGCGGCTTCTTTAATGGCACACGCTTTGCCATAGAGATCTCTGGGGCATATTTCCTTACTGGGGATCTCACTCCCAGAGTCCAGTGTCATTATTTCTTATTCTCACGTTATGCTGGGCAGGATGGTTCTGTTCAAGGCTTTGGGGAAACATCCCCATGACATTTCATTTGTAGCAGTTCCATAACTCATTGTATCTGTTCATCTTCCTCTGTAGCGGCTTCTTTAATGGCACACGCTTTGCCATAGAGATCTCTGGGGCATATTTCCTTACTGGGGATCTCACTCCCAGAGTCCAGTGTCATTATTTCTTATTCTCACGTTATGCTGGGCAGGATGGTTATGTTCAAGGCTTTGGGGAAACATCCCCATGACATTTCATTTGTAGCAGTTCCATAACTCATTGTATCTGTTCATCTTCCTCTGTAGCGGCTTCTTTAATGGCACACGCTTTGCCATAGAGATCTCTGGGGCATATTTCCTTACTGGGGATCTCACTCCCAGAGTCCAGTGTCATTATTTCTTATTCTCACGTTATGCTGGGCAGGATGGTTATGTTCAAGGCTTTGGGGAAACATCCCCATGACATTTCATTTGTAGCAGTTCCATAACTCATTGTATCTGTTCATCTTCCTCTGTAGCGGCTTCTTTAATGGCACACGCTTTGCCATGGAGATCTCTGGGGCATATTTCCTTACTGGGGATCTCACTCCCAGAGTCCAGTGTCATTATTTCTTATTCTCACGTTCTGCTGGGCAGGATGGTTACGTTCAAGGCTTTGGGGAAACATCCCCATGACATTTCATTTGTAGCAGTTCCATAACTCATTGTATCTGTTCATCTTCCTCTGTAGCGGCTTCTTTAATGGCACACGCTTTGCCATAGAGATCTCTGGGGCATATTTCCTTACTGGGGATCTCACTCCCAGAGTCCAGTGTCATTATTTCTTATTCTCATGTTATGCTGGGCAGGATGGTTATGTTCAAGGCTTTGGGGAAACATCCCCATGACATTTCATTTGTAGCAGTTCCATAACTCATTGTATATGTTCATCTTCCTCTGTAGCGCCTTGTTTAATGGCACACGCTTTGCCATAGAGATCTCTGGGGCATATTTCCTTACTGGGGATCTCACTCCCAGAGTCCAGTGTCATTATTTCTTATTCTCACGTTATGCTGGGCAGGATGGTTATGTTCAAGGCTTTGGGGAAACATCCCCATGACATTTCATTTGTAGCAGTTCCATAACTCATTGTATCTGTTCATCTTCCTCTGTAGCGGCTTCTTTAATGGCACACGCTTTGCCATAGAGATCTCTGGGGCATATTTCCTTACTGGGGATCTCACTCCCAGAGTCCAGTGTCATTATTTCTTATTCTCACGTTATGCTGGACAGGATGGTTACATTCAAGGCTTTGGGGAAACAGTGGGTCACTTTACATTTCATTTGTAGCAGTTCCATAACTCATTGTATCTGTTCATCTTCCTCTGTAGCGGCTTCTTTAATGGCACACGCTTTGCCATAGAGATCTCTGGGGCATATTTCCTTACTGGGGATCTCACTCCCAGAGTCCAGTGTCATTATTTCTTATTCTCAAGTTCTGCTGGACAGGATGGTTACATTCAAGGCTTTGGGGAAACAGTGGGTCACTTTACATTTCATTTGTAGCAGTTCCATAACTCATTGTATATGTTCATCTTCCTCTGTAGCGGCTTCTTTAATGGCACACGCTTTGCCATAGAGATCTCTGGGGCATATTTCCTTACTGGGGATCTCACTCCCAGAGTCCAGTGTCATTATTTCTTATTCTCACGTTATGCTGGACAGGATGGTTACATTCAAGGCTTTGGGGAAACAGTGGGTCACTTTACATTTCATTTGTAGCAGTTCCATAACTCATTGTATATGTTCATCTTCCTCTGTAGCGGCTTCTTTAATGGCACACGCTTTGCCATAGAGATCTCTGGGGCATATTTCCTTACTGGGGATCTCACTCCCAGAGTCCAGTGTCATTATTTCTTATTCTCACGTTATGCTGGGCAGGATGGTTACATTCAAGACTTTGGGGAAACATCCCCATGACATTTCATTTGTAGCAGTTCCATAACTCATTGTATATGTTCATCTTCCTCTGTAGCGGCTTCTTTAATGGCACACGCTTTGCCATAGAGATCTCTGGGGCATATTTCCTTACTGGGGATCTCACTCCCAGAGTCCAGTGTCATTATTTCTTATTCTCACGTTCTGCTGGGCAGGATGGTTATGTTCAAGGCTTTGGGGAAACATCCCCATGACATTTCATTTGTAGCAGTTCCATAACTCATTGTATATGTTCATCTTCCTCTGTAGCGGCTTCTTTAATGGCACACGCTTTGCCATAGAGATCTCTGGGGCATATTTCCTTACTGGGGATCTCACTCCCAGAGTCCAGTGTCCTTATTTCTTATTCTCACGTTATGCTGGGCAGGATGGTTATGTTCAAGGCTTTGGGGAAACATCCCCATGACATTTCATTTGTAGCAGTTCCATAACTCATTGTATATGTTCATCTTCCTCTGTAGCGGCTTCTTTAATGGCACACGCTTTGCCATAGAGATCTCTGGGGCATATTTCCTTACTGGGGATCTCACTCCCAGAGTCCAGTGTCATTATTTCTTATTCTGACGTTATGCTGGGCAGGATGGTTATGTTCAAGGCTTTGGGGAAACAGTGGGTCACTTTACATTTCATTTGTAGCAGTTCCATAACTCATTGTATCTGTTCATCTTCCTCTGTAGCGGCTTCTTTAATGGCACACGCTTTGCCATGGAGATCTCTGGGGCATATTTCCTTACTGGGGATCTCACTCCCAGAGTCCAGTGTCATTATTTCTTATTCTCACGTTATGCTGGGCAGGATGGTTACATTCAAGACTTTGGGGAAACATCCCCATGACATTTCATTTGTAGCAGTTCCATAACTCATTGTATATGTTCATCTTCCTCTGTAGCGGCTTCTTTAATGGCACACGCTTTGCCATAGAGATCTCTGGGGCATATTTCCTTACTGGGGATCTCACTCCCAGAGTCCAGTGTCATTATTTCTTATTCTCACGTTATGCTGGGCAGGATGGTTACATTCAAGGCTTTGGGGAAACATCCCCATGACATTTCATTTGTAGCAGTTCCATAACTCATTGTATCTGTTCATCTTCCTCTGTAGCGGCTTCTTTAATGGCACACGCTTTGCCATAGAGATCTCTGGGGCATATTTCCTTTCTGGGGATCTCACTCCCAGAGTCCAGTGTCATTATTTCTTATTCTCACGTTATGCTGGGCAGGATGGTTACATTCAAGACTTTGGGGAAACATCCCCATGACATTTCATTTGTAGCAGTTCCATAACTCATTGTATATGTTCATCTTCCTCTGTAGCGGCTTCTTTAATGGCACACGCTTTGCCATAGAGATCTCTGGGGCATATTTCCTTACTGGGGATCTCACTCCCAGAGTCCAGTGTCATTATTTCTTATTCTCACGTTATGCTGGGCAGGATGGTTATGTTCAAGGCTTTGGGGAAACATCCCCATGACATTTCATTTGTAGCAGTTCCATAACTCATTGTATCTGTTCATCTTCCTCTGTAGCGGCTTCTTTAATGGCACACGCTTTGCCATAGAGATCTCTGGGGCATATTTCCTTACTGGGGATCTCACTCCCAGAGTCCAGTGTCCTTATTTCTTATTCTCACGTTATGCTGGGCAGGATGGTTATGTTCAAGGCTTTGGGGAAACATCCCCATGACATTTCATTTGTAGCAGTTCCATAACTCATTGTATCTGTTCATCTTCCTCTGTAGCGGCTTCTTTAATGGCACACGCTTTGCCATAGAGATCTCTGGGGCATATTTCCTTACTGGGGATCTCACTCCCAGAGTCCAGTGTCATTATTTCTTATTCTCACGTTATGCTGGGCAGGATGGTTATGTTCAAGGCTTTGGGGAAACATCCCCATGACATTTCATTTGTAGCAGTTCCATAACTCATTGTATCTGTTCATCTTCCTCTGTAGCGGCTTCTTTAATGGCACACGCTTTGCCATAGAGATCTCTGGGGCATATTTCCTTACTGGGGATCTCACTCCCAGAGTCCAGTGTCATTATTTCTTATTCTCACGTTATGCTGGGCAGTATGGTTCTGTTCAAGGCTTTGGGGAAACATCCCCATGACATTTCATTTGTAGCAGTTCCATAACTCATTGTATATGTTCATCTTCCTCTGTAGCGGCTTCTTTAATGGCACACGCTTTGCCATAGAGATCTCTGGGGCATATTTCCTTACTGGGGATCTCACTCCCAGAGTCCAGTGTCATTATTTCTTATTCTCACGTTATGCTGGGCAGGATGGTTATGTTCAAGGCTTTGGGGAAACATCCCCATGACATTTCATTTGTAGCAGTTCCATAACTCATTGTATCTGTTCATCTTCCTCTGAAGCGGCTTCTTTATTGGCACACGCTTTGCCATAGAGATCTCTGGGGCATCTTTCCTTACTGGGGATCTCACTCCCAGAGTCCAGTGTCATTATTTCTTATTCTCACGTTCTGCTGGGCAGGATGGTTATGTTCAAGGCTTTGGGGAAACATCCCCATGACATTTCATTTGTAGCAGTTCCATAACTCATTGTATATGTTCATCTTCCTCTGTAGCGGCTTCTTTAATGGCACACGCTTTGCCATGGAGATCTCTGGGGCATATTTCCTTACTGGGGATCTCACTCC
The DNA here is from genome assembly GCF_040938575.1 of Ambystoma mexicanum. Lineage (NCBI taxonomy): Eukaryota > Metazoa > Chordata > Amphibia > Caudata > Ambystomatidae > Ambystoma > Ambystoma mexicanum. The sequence continues at coordinate 842,971,872 of NC_090938.1, forward strand.
CAGAGTCCAGTGTCATTATTTCTTATTCTCACGTTATGCTGGGCAGGATGGTTATGTTCAAGGCTTTGGGGAAACATCCCCATGACATTTCATTTGTAGCAGTTCCATAACTCATTGTATATGTTCATCTTCCTCTGTAGCGGCTTCTTTAATGGCACACGCTTTGCCATAGAGATCTCTGGGGCATATTTCCTTACTGGGGATCTCACTCCCAGAGTCCAGTGTCATTATTTCTTATTCTCACGTTATGCTGGGCAGGATGGTTATGTTCAAGGCTTTGGGGAAACATCCCCATGACATTTCATTTGTAGCAGTTCCATAACTCATTGTATCTGTTCATCTTCCTCTGTAGCGCCTTGTTTAATGGCACACGCTTTGCCATAGAGATCTCTGGGGCATATTTCCTTACTGGGGATCTCACTCCCAGAGTCCAGTGTCATTATTTCTTATTCTCACGTTATGCTGGGCAGGATGGTTACATTCAAGGCTTTGGGGAAACATCCCCATGACATTTCATTTGTAGCAGTTCCATAACTCATTGTATATGTTCATCTTCCTCTGTAGCGGCTTCTTTAATGGCACACGCTTTGCCATAGAGATCTCTGGGGCATATTTCCTTACTGGGGATCTCACTCCCAGAGTCCAGTGTCATTATTTCTTATTCTCACGTTATGCTGGGCAGGATGGTTATGTTCAAGGCTTTGGGGAAACATCCCCATGACATTTCATTTGTAGCAGTTCCATAACTCATTGTATCTGTTCATCTTCCTCTGTAGCGGCTTCTTTAATGGCACACGCTTTGCCATAGAGATCTCTGGGGCATATTTCCTTACTGGGGATCTCACTCCCAGAGTCCAGTGTCATTATTTCTTATTCTCACGTTATGCTGGGCAGGATGGTTATGTTCAAGGCTTTGGGGAAACATCCCCATGACATTTCATTTGTAGCAGTTCCATAACTCATTGTATCTGTTCATCTTCCTCTGTAGCGGCTTCTTTAATGGCACACGCTTTGCCATAGAGATCTCTGGGGCATATTTCCTTACTGGGGATCTCACTCCCAGAGTCCAGTGTCATTATTTCTTATTCTCACGTTATGCTGGACAGGATGGTTCTGTTCAAGGCTTTGGGGAAACATCCCCATGACATTTCATTTGTAGCAGTTCCATAACTCATTGTATCTGTTCATCTTCCTCTGTAGCGGCTTCTTTAATGGCACACGCTTTGCCATAGAGATCTCTGGGGCATATTTCCTTACTGGGGATCTCACTCCCAGAGTCCAGTGTCATTATTTCTTATTCTCACGTTATGCTGGGCAGGATGGTTACATTCAAGGCTTTGGGGAAACAGTGGGTCACTTTACATTTCATTTGTAGCAGTTCCATAACTCATTGTATCTGTTCATCTTCCTCTGTAGCGGCTTCTTTAATGGCACACGCTTTGCCATAGAGATCTCTGGGGCATATTTCCTTACTGGGGATCTCACTCCCAGAGTCCAGTGTCATTATTTCTTATTCTCACGTTATGCTGGGCAGGATGGTTATGTTCAAGGCTTTGGGGAAACATCCCCATGACATTTCATTTGTAGCAGTTCCATAACTCATTGTATCTGTTCATCTTCCTCTGTAGCGGCTTCTTTAATGGCACACGCTTTGCCATAGAGATCTCTGGGGCATATTTCCTTACTGGGGATCTCACTCCCAGAGTCCAGTGTCATTATTTCTTATTCTCACGTTATGCTGGACAGGATGGTTACATTCAAGGCTTTGGGGAAACAGTGGGTCACTTTACATTTCATTTGTAGCAGTTCCATAACTCATTGTATCTGTTCATCTTCCTCTGTAGCGGCTTCTTTAATGGCACACGCTTTGCCATAGAGATCTCTGGGGCATATTTCCTTACTGGGGATCTCACTCCCAGAGTCCAGTGTCATTATTTCTTATTCTCACGATATGCTGGGCAGGATGGTTATGTTCAAGGCTTTGGGGAAACATCCCCATGACATTTCATTTGTAGCAGTTCCATAACTCATTGTATCTGTTCATCTTCCTCTGTAGCGGCTTCTTTAATGGCACACGCTTTGCCATGGAGATCTCTGGGGCATATTTCCTTACTGGGGATCTCACTCCCAGAGTCCAGTGTCATTATTTCTTATTCTCACGTTCTGCTGGGCAGGATGGTTACGTTCAAGGCTTTGGGGAAACATCCCCATGACATTTCATTTGTAGCAGTTCCATAACTCATTGTATCTGTTCATCTTCCTCTGTAGCGCCTTGTTTAATGGCACACGCTTTGCCATAGAGATCTCTGGGGCATATTTCCTTACTGGGGATCTCACTCCCAGAGTCCAGTGTCATTATTTCTTATTCTCACGTTATGCTGGGCAGGATGGTTATGTTCAAGGCTTTGGGGAAACATCCCCATGACATTTCATTTGTAGCAGTTCCATAACTCATTGTATCTGTTCATCTTCCTCTGTAGCGGCTTCTTTAATGGCACACGCTTTGCCATAGAGATCTCTGGGGCATATTTCCTTACTGGGGATCTCACTCCCAGAGTCCAGTGTCATTATTTCTTATTCTCACGTTATGCTGGACAGGATGGTTACATTCAAGGCTTTGGGGAAACAGTGGGTCACTTTACATTTCATTTGTAGCAGTTCCATAACTCATTGTATCTGTTCATCTTCCTCTGTAGCGGCTTCTTTAATGGCACACGCTTTGCCATAGAGATCTCTGGGGCATATTTCCTTACTGGGGATCTCACTCCCAGAGTCCAGTGTCATTATTTCTTATTCTCACGTTCTGCTGGACAGGATGGTTACATTCAAGGCTTTGGGGAAACAGTGGGTCACTTTACATTTCATTTGTAGCAGTTCCATAACTCATTGTATATGTTCATCTTCCTCTGTAGCGGCTTCTTTAATGGCACACGCTTTGCCATAGAGATCTCTGGGGCATATTTCCTTACTGGGGATCTCACTCCCAGAGTCCAGTGTCATTATTTCTTATTCTCACGTTATGCTGGACAGGATGGTTACATTCAAGGCTTTGGGGAAACAGTGGGTCACTTTACATTTCATTTGTAGCAGTTCCATAACTCATTGTATATGTTCATCTTCCTCTGTAGCGGCTTCTTTAATGGCACACGCTTTGCCATAGAGATCTCTGGGGCATATTTCCTTACTGGGGATCTCACTCCCAGAGTCCAGTGTCATTATTTCTTATTCTCACGTTATGCTGGGCAGGATGGTTACATTCAAGACTTTGGGGAAACATCCCCATGACATTTCATTTGTAGCAGTTCCATAACTCATTGTATATGTTCATCTTCCTCTGTAGCGGCTTCTTTAATGGCACACGCTTTGCCATAGAGATCTCTGGGGCATATTTCCTTACTGGGGATCTCACTCCCAGAGTCCAGTGTCATTATTTCTTATTCTCACGTTCTGCTGGGCAGGATGGTTATGTTCAAGGCTTTGGGGAAACATCCCCATGACATTTCATTTGTAGCAGTTCCATAACTCATTGTATATGTTCATCTTCCTCTGTAGCGGCTTCTTTAATGGCACACGCTTTGCCATAGAGATCTCTGGGGCATATTTCCTTACTGGGGATCTCACTCCCAGAGTCCAGTGTCATTATTTCTTATTCTCACGTTCTGCTGGGCAGGATGGTTATGTTCAAGGCTTTGGGGAAACATCCCCATGACATTTCATTTGTAGCAGTTCCATAACTCATTGTATCTGTTCATCTTCCTCTGTAGCGGCTTCTTTAATGGCACACGCTTTGCCATAGAGATCTCTGGGGCATATTTCCTTACTGGGGATCTCACTCCCAGAGTCCAGTGTCCTTATTTCTTATTCTCACGTTATGCTGGGCAGGATGGTTATGTTCAAGGCTTTGGGGAAACATCCCCATGACATTTCATTTGTAGCAGTTCCATAACTCATTGTATATGTTCATCTTCCTCTGTAGCGGCTTCTTTAATGGCACACGCTTTGCCATAGAGATCTCTGGGGCATATTTCCTTACTGGGGATCTCACTCCCAGAGTCCAGTGTCATTATTTCTTATTCTGACGTTATGCTGGGCAGGATGGTTATGTTCAAGGCTTTGGGGAAACAGTGGGTCACTTTACATTTCATTTGTAGCAGTTCCATAACTCATTGTATCTGTTCATCTTCCTCTGTAGCGCCTTGTTTAATGGCACACGCTTTGCCATAGAGATCTCTGGGGCATATTTCCTTACTGGGGATCTCACTCCCAGAGTCCAGTGTCATTATTTCTTATTCTCACGTTATGCTGGGCAGGATGGTTACATTCAAGACTTTGGGGAAACATCCCCATGACATTTCATTTGTAGCAGTTCCATAACTCATTGTATATGTTCATCTTCCTCTGTAGCGGCTTCTTTAATGGCACACGCTTTGCCATAGAGATCTCTGGGGCATATTTCCTTACTGGGGATCTCACTCCCAGAGTCCAGTGTCATTATTTCTTATTCTCACGTTATGCTGGGCAGGATGGTTACATTCAAGGCTTTGGGGAAACATCCCCATGACATTTCATTTGTAGCAGTTCCATAACTCATTGTATCTGTTCATCTTCCTCTGTAGCGCCTTGTTTAATGGCACACGCTTTGCCATAGAGATCTCTGGGGCATATTTCCTTACTGGGGATCTCACTCCCAGAGTCCAGTGTCATTATTTCTTATTCTCACGTTATGCTGGACAGGATGGTTACATTCAAGGCTTTGGGGAAACAGTGGGTCACTTTACATTTCATTTGTAGCAGTTCCATAACTCATTGTATATGTTCATCTTCCTCTGTAGCGGCTTCTTTAATGGCACACGCTTTGCCATAGAGATCTCTGGGGCATATTTCCTTACTGGGGATCTCACTCCCAGAGTCCAGTGTCATTATTTCTTATTCTCACGTTCTGCTGGACAGGATGGTTACATTCAAGGCTTTGGGGAAACAGTGGGTCACTTTACATTTCATTTGTAGCAGTTCCATAACTCATTGTATATGTTCATCTTCCTCTGTAGCGGCTTCTTTAATGGCACACGCTTTGCCATAGAGATCTCTGGGGCATATTTCCTTACTGGGGATCTCACTCCCAGAGTCCAGTGTCATTATTTCTTATTCTCACGTTATGCTGGACAGGATGGTTACATTCAAGGCTTTGGGGAAACAGTGGGTCACTTTACATTTCATTTGTAGCAGTTCCATAACTCATTGTATCTGTTCATCTTCCTCTGTAGCGGCTTCTTTAATGGCACACGCTTTGCCATAGAGATCTCTGGGGCATATTTCCTTACTGGGGATCTCACTCCCAGAGTCCAGTGTCATTATTTCTTATTCTCACGTTCTGCTGGACAGGATGGTTACATTCAAGGCTTTGGGGAAACAGTGGGTCACTTTACATTTCATTTGTAGCAGTTCCATAACTCATTGTATATGTTCATCTTCCTCTGTAGCGGCTTCTTTAATGGCACACGCTTTGCCATAGAGATCTCTGGGGCATATTTCCTTACTGGGGATCTCACTCCCAGAGTCCAGTGTCATTATTTCTTATTCTCACGTTATGCTGGACAGGATGGTTACATTCAAGGCTTTGGGGAAACAGTGGGTCACTTTACATTTCATTTGTAGCAGTTCCATAACTCATTGTATATGTTCATCTTCCTCTGTAGCGGCTTCTTTAATGGCACACGCTTTGCCATAGAGATCTCTGGGGCATATTTCCTTACTGGGGATCTCACTCCCAGAGTCCAGTGTCATTATTTCTTATTCTCACGTTATGCTGGGCAGGATGGTTACATTCAAGACTTTGGGGAAACATCCCCATGACATTTCATTTGTAGCAGTTCCATAACTCATTGTATATGTTCATCTTCCTCTGTAGCGGCTTCTTTAATGGCACACGCTTTGCCATAGAGATCTCTGGGGCATATTTCCTTACTGGGGATCTCACTCCCAGAGTCCAGTGTCATTATTTCTTATTCTCACGTTCTGCTGGGCAGGATGGTTATGTTCAAGGCTTTGGGGAAACATCCCCATGACATTTCATTTGTAGCAGTTCCATAACTCATTGTATATGTTCATCTTCCTCTGTAGCGGCTTCTTTAATGGCACACGCTTTGCCATAGAGATCTCTGGGGCATATTTCCTTACTGGGGATCTCACTCCCAGAGTCCAGTGTCATTATTTCTTATTCTCACGTTCTGCTGGGCAGGATGGTTATGTTCAAGGCTTTGGGGAAACATCCCCATGACATTTCATTTGTAGCAGTTCCATAACTCATTGTATCTGTTCATCTTCCTCTGTAGCGGCTTCTTTAATGGCACACGCTTTGCCATAGAGATCTCTGGGGCATATTTCCTTACTGGGGATCTCACTCCCAGAGTCCAGTGTCCTTATTTCTTATTCTCACGTTATGCTGGGCAGGATGGTTATGTTCAAGGCTTTGGGGAAACATCCCCATGACATTTCATTTGTAGCAGTTCCATAACTCATTGTATATGTTCATCTTCCTCTGTAGCGGCTTCTTTATTGGCACACGCTTTGCCATAGAGATCTCTGGGGCATATTTCCTTACTGGGGATCTCACTCCCAGAGTCCAGTGTCATTATTTCTTATTCTGACGTTATGCTGGGCAGGATGGTTATGTTCAAGGCTTTGGGGAAACAGTGGGTCACTTTACATTTCATTTGTAGCAGTTCCATAACTCATTGTATATGTTCATCTTCCTCTGTAGCGGCTTCTTTAATGGCACACGCTTTGCCATAGAGATCTCTGGGGCATATTTCCTTTCTGGGGATCTCACTCCCAGAGTCCAGTGTCATTATTTCTTATTCTCACGTTATGCTGGGCAGGATGGTTACATTCAAGACTTTGGGGAAACATCCCCATGACATTTCATTTGTAGCAGTTCCATAACTCATTGTATATGTTCATCTTCCTCTGTAGCGGCTTCTTTAATGGCACACGCTTTGCCATAGAGATCTCTGGGGCATATTTCCTTACTGGGGATCTCACTCCCAGAGTCCAGTGTCATTATTTCTTATTCTCACGTTATGCTGGGCAGGATGGTTATGTTCAAGGCTTTGGGGAAACATCCCCATGACATTTCATTTGTAGCAGTTCCATAACTCATTGTATCTGTTCATCTTCCTCTGTAGCGGCTTCTTTAATGGCACACGCTTTGCCATAGAGATCTCTGGGGCATATTTCCTTACTGGGGATCTCACTCCCAGAGTCCAGTGTCATTATTTCTTATTCTCACGTTATGCTGGGCAGGATGGTTATGTTCAAGGCTTTGGGGAAACATCCCCATGACATTTCATTTGTAGCAGTTCCATAACTCATTGTATCTGTTCATCTTCCTCTGTAGCGGCTTCTTTAATGGCACACGCTTTGCCATAGAGATCTCTGGGGCATATTTCCTTACTGGGGATCTCACTCCCAGAGTCCAGTGTCATTATTTCTTATTCTCACGTTATGCTGGGCAGTATGGTTCTGTTCAAGGCTTTGGGGAAACATCCCCATGACATTTCATTTGTAGCAGTTCCATAACTCATTGTATATGTTCATCTTCCTCTGTAGCGGCTTCTTTAATGGCACACGCTTTGCCATAGAGATCTCTGGGGCATATTTCCTTACTGGGGATCTCACTCCCAGAGTCCAGTGTCATTATTTCTTATTCTCACGTTATGCTGGACAGGATGGTTACATTCAAGGCTTTGGGGAAACAGTGGGTCACTTTACATTTCATTTGTAGCAGTTCCATAACTCATTGTATATGTTCATCTTCCTCTGTAGCGGCTTCTTTAATGGCACACGCTTTGCCATAGAGATCTCTGGGGCATATTTCCTTACTGGGGATCTCACTCCCAGAGTCCAGTGTCATTATTTCTTATTCTCACGTTATGCTGGGCAGGATGGTTACATTCAAGACTTTGGGGAAACATCCCCATGACATTTCATTTGTAGCAGTTCCATAACTCATTGTATATGTTCATCTTCCTCTGTAGCGGCTTCTTTAATGGCACACGCTTTGCCATAGAGATCTCTGGGGCATATTTCCTTACTGGGGATCTCACTCCCAGAGTCCAGTGTCATTATTTCTTATTCTCACGTTCTGCTGGGCAGGATGGTTATGTTCAAGGCTTTGGGGAAACATCCCCATGACATTTCATTTGTAGCAGTTCCATAACTCATTGTATATGTTCATCTTCCTCTGTAGCGGCTTCTTTAATGGCACACGCTTTGCCATAGAGATCTCTGGGGCATATTTCCTTACTGGGGATCTCACTCCCAGAGTCCAGTGTCATTATTTCTTATTCTCACGTTATGCTGGGCAGGATGGTTACATTCAAGACTTTGGGGAAACATCCCCATGACATTTCATTTGTAGCAGTTCCATAACTCATTGTATATGTTCATCTTCCTCTGTAGCGGCTTCTTTAATGGCACACGCTTTGCCATAGAGATCTCTGGGGCATATTTCCTTACTGGGGATCTCACTCCCAGAGTCCAGTGTCATTATTTCTTATTCTCACGTTATGCTGGGCAGGATGGTTACATTCAAGACTTTGGGGAAACATCCCCATGACATTTCATTTGTAGCAGTTCCATAACTCATTGTATATGTTCATCTTCCTCTGTAGCGGCTTCTTTAATGGCACACGCTTTGCCATAGAGATCTCTGGGGCATATTTCCTTACTGGGGATCTCACTCCCAGAGTCCAGTGTCATTATTTCTTATTCTCACGTTCTGCTGGGCAGGATGGTTATGTTCAAGGCTTTGGGGAAACATCCCCATGACATTTCATTTGTAGCAGTTCCATAACTCATTGTATATGTTCATCTTCCTCTGTAGCGGCTTCTTTAATGGCACACGCTTTGCCATAGAGATCTCTGGGGCATATTTCCTTACTGGGGATCTCACTCCCAGAGTCCAGTGTCATTATTTCTTATTCTCACGTTATGCTGGGCAGGATGGTTACATTCAAGACTTTGGGGAAACATCCCCATGACATTTCATTTGTAGCAGTTCCATAACTCATTGTATATGTTCATCTTCCTCTGTAGCGGCTTCTTTAATGGCACACGCTTTGCCATAGAGATCTCTGGGGCATATTTCCTTACTGGGGATCTCACTCCCAGAGTCCAGTGTCATTATTTCTTATTCTCACGTTATGCTGGGCAGGATGGTTACATTCAAGACTTTGGGGAAACATCCCCATGACATTTCATTTGTAGCAGTTCCATAACTCATTGTATATGTTCATCTTCCTCTGTAGCGGCTTCTTTAATGGCACACGCTTTGCCATAGAGATCTCTGGGGCATATTTCCTTACTGGGGATCTCACTCCCAGAGTCCAGTGTCATTATTTCTTATTCTCACGTTATGCTGGGCAGGATGGTTACATTCAAGACTTTGGGGAAACATCCCCATGACATTTCATTTGTAGCAGTTCCATAACTCATTGTATATGTTCATCTTCCTCTGTAGCGGCTTCTTTAATGGCACACGCTTTGCCATAGAGATCTCTGGGGCATATTTCCTTACTGGGGATCTCACTCCCAGAGTCCAGTGTCATTATTTCTTATTCTCACGTTCTGCTGGGCAGGATGGTTATGTTCAAGGCTTTGGGGAAACAGTGGGTCACTTTACATTTCATTTGTAGCAGTTCCATAACTCATTGTATATGTTCATCTTCCTCTGTAGCGGCTTCTTTAATGGCACACGCTTTGCCATAGAGATCTCTGGGGCATATTTCCTTACTGGGGATCTCACTCCCAGAGTCCAGTGTCATTATTTCTTATTCTCACGTTATGCTGGGCAGGATGGTTACATTCAAGACTTTGGGGAAACATCCCCATGACATTTCATTTGTAGCAGTTCCATAACTCATTGTATATGTTCATCTTCCTCTGTAGCGGCTTCTTTAATGGCACACGCTTTGCCATAGAGATCTCTGGGGCATATTTCCTTACTGGGGATCTCACTCCCAGAGTCCAGTGTCATTATTTCTTATTCTCACGTTCTGCTGGGCAGGATGGTTATGTTCAAGGCTTTGGGGAAACATCCCCATGACATTTCATTTGTAGCAGTTCCATAACTCATTGTATATGTTCATCTTCCTCTGTAGCGGCTTCTTTAATGGCACACGCTTTGCCATAGAGATCTCTGGGGCATATTTCCTTACTGGGGATCTCACTCCCAGAGTCCAGTGTCCTTATTTCTTATTCTCACGTTATGCTGGGCAGGATGGTTATGTTCAAGGCTTTGGGGAAACATCCCCATGACATTTCATTTGTAGCAGTTCCATAACTCATTGTATATGTTCATCTTCCTCTGTAGCGGCTTCTTTAATGGCACACGCTTTGCCATAGAGATCTCTGGGGCATATTTCCTTACTGGGGATCTCACTCCCAGAGTCCAGTGTCATTATTTCTTATTCTGACGTTATGCTGGGCAGGATGGTTATGTTCAAGGCTTTGGGGAAACAGTGGGTCACTTTACATTTCATTTGTAGCAGTTCCATAACTCATTGTATCTGTTCATCTTCCTCTGTAGCGGCTTCTTTAATGGCACACGCTTTGCCATGGAGATCTCTGGGGCATATTTCCTTACTGGGGATCTCACTCCCAGAGTCCAGTGTCATTATTTCTTATTCTCACGTTATGCTGGGCAGGATGGTTACATTCAAGACTTTGGGGAAACATCCCCATGACATTTCATTTGTAGCAGTTCCATAACTCATTGTATATGTTCATCTTCCTCTGTAGCGGCTTCTTTAATGGCACACGCTTTGCCATAGAGATCTCTGGGGCATATTTCCTTACTGGGGATCTCACTCCCAGAGTCCAGTGTCATTATTTCTTATTCTCACGTTATGCTGGGCAGGATGGTTACATTCAAGACTTTGGGGAAACATCCCCATGACATTTCATTTGTAGCAGTTCCATAACTCATTGTATATGTTCATCTTCCTCTGTAGCGGCTTCTTTAATGGCACACGCTTTGCCATAGAGATCTCTGGGGCATATTTCCTTACTGGGGATCTCACTCCCAGAGTCCAGTGTCATTATTTCTTATTCTCACGTTATGCTGGGCAGGATGGTTACATTCAAGACTTTGGGGAAACATCCCCATGACATTTCATTTGTAGCAGTTCCATAACTCATTGTATATGTTCATCTTCCTCTGTAGCGGCTTCTTTAATGGCACACGCTTTGCCATAGAGATCTCTGGGGCATATTTCCTTACTGGGGATCTCACTCCCAGAGTCCAGTGTCATTATTTCTTATTCTCACGTTCTGCTGGGCAGGATGGTTATGTTCAAGGCTTTGGGGAAACAGTGGGTCACTTTACATTTCATTTGTAGCAGTTCCATAACTCATTGTATATGTTCATCTTCCTCTGTAGCGGCTTCTTTAATGGCACACGCTTTGCCATAGAGATCTCTGGGGCATATTTCCTTACTGGGGATCTCACTCCCAGAGTCCAGTGTCATTATTTCTTATTCTCACGTTATGCTGGGCAGGATGGTTACATTCAAGACTTTGGGGAAACATCCCCATGACATTTCATTTGTAGCAGTTCCATAACTCATTGTATATGTTCATCTTCCTCTGTAGCGGCTTCTTTAATGGCACACGCTTTGCCATAGAGATCTCTGGGGCATATTTCCTTACTGGGGATCTCACTCCCAGAGTCCAGTGTCATTATTTCTTATTCTCACGTTCTGCTGGGCAGGATGGTTATGTTCAAGGCTTTGGGGAAACATCCCCATGACATTTCATTTGTAGCAGTTCCATAACTCATTGTATATGTTCATCTTCCTCTGTAGCGGCTTCTTTAATGGCACACGCTTTGCCATAGAGATCTCTGGGGCATATTTCCTTACTGGGGATCTCACTCCCAGAGTCCAGTGTCCTTATTTCTTATTCTCACGTTATGCTGGGCAGGATGGTTATGTTCAAGGCTTTGGGGAAACATCCCCATGACATTTCATTTGTAGCAGTTCCATAACTCATTGTATATGTTCATCTTCCTCTGTAGCGGCTTCTTTAATGGCACACGCTTTGCCATAGAGATCTCTGGGGCATATTTCCTTACTGGGGATCTCACTCCCAGAGTCCAGTGTCATTATTTCTTATTCTGACGTTATGCTGGGCAGGATGGTTATGTTCAAGGCTTTGGGGAAACAGTGGGTCACTTTACATTTCATTTGTAGCAGTTCCATAACTCATTGTATCTGTTCATCTTCCTCTGTAGCGGCTTCTTTAATGGCACACGCTTTGCCATGGAGATCTCTGGGGCATATTTCCTTACTGGGGATCTCACTCCCAGAGTCCAGTGTCATTATTTCTTATTCTCACGTTATGCTGGGCAGGATGGTTACATTCAAGACTTTGGGGAAACATCCCCATGACATTTCATTTGTAGCAGTTCCATAACTCATTGTATATGTTCATCTTCCTCTGTAGCGGCTTCTTTAATGGCACACGCTTTGCCATAGAGATCTCTGGGGCATATTTCCTTACTGGGGATCTCACTCCCAGAGTCCAGTGTCATTATTTCTTATTCTCACGTTATGCTGGGCAGGATGGTTACATTCAAGGCTTTGGGGAAACATCCCCATGACATTTCATTTGTAGCAGTTCCATAACTCATTGTATCTGTTCATCTTCCTCTGTAGCGGCTTCTTTAATGGCACACGCTTTGCCATAGAGATCTCTGGGGCATATTTCCTTTCTGGGGATCTCACTCCCAGAGTCCAGTGTCATTATTTCTTATTCTCACGTTATGCTGGGCAGGATGGTTACATTCAAGACTTTGGGGAAACATCCCCATGACATTTCATTTGTAGCAGTTCCATAACTCATTGTATATGTTCATCTTCCTCTGTAGCGGCTTCTTTAATGGCACACGCTTTGCCATAGAGATCTCTGGGGCATATTTCCTTACTGGGGATCTCACTCCCAGAGTCCAGTGTCATTATTTCTTATTCTCACGTTATGCTGGGCAGGATGGTTATGTTCAAGGCTTTGGGGAAACATCCCCATGACATTTCATTTGTAGCAGTTCCATAACTCATTGTATCTGTTCATCTTCCTCTGTAGCGGCTTCTTTAATGGCACACGCTTTGCCATAGAGATCTCTGGGGCATATTTCCTTACTGGGGATCTCACTCCCAGAGTCCAGTGTCCTTATTTCTTATTCTCACGTTATGCTGGGCAGGATGGTTATGTTCAAGGCTTTGGGGAAACATCCCCATGACATTTCATTTGTAGCAGTTCCATAACTCATTGTATCTGTTCATCTTCCTCTGTAGCGGCTTCTTTAATGGCACACGCTTTGCCATAGAGATCTCTGGGGCATATTTCCTTACTGGGGATCTCACTCCCAGAGTCCAGTGTCATTATTTCTTATTCTCACGTTATGCTGGGCAGGATGGTTATGTTCAAGGCTTTGGGGAAACATCCCCATGACATTTCATTTGTAGCAGTTCCATAACTCATTGTATCTGTTCATCTTCCTCTGTAGCGGCTTCTTTAATGGCACACGCTTTGCCATAGAGATCTCTGGGGCATATTTCCTTACTGGGGATCTCACTCCCAGAGTCCAGTGTCATTATTTCTTATTCTCACGTTATGCTGGGCAGTATGGTTCTGTTCAAGGCTTTGGGGAAACATCCCCATGACATTTCATTTGTAGCAGTTCCATAACTCATTGTATATGTTCATCTTCCTCTGTAGCGGCTTCTTTAATGGCACACGCTTTGCCATAGAGATCTCTGGGGCATATTTCCTTACTGGGGATCTCACTCCCAGAGTCCAGTGTCATTATTTCTTATTCTCACGTTATGCTGGGCAGGATGGTTACATTCAAGGCTTTGGGGAAACATCCCCATGACATTTCATTTGTAGCAGTTCCATAACTCATTGTATATGTTCATCTTCCTCTGTAGCGGCTTCTTTAATGGCACACGCTTTGCCATAGAGATCTCTGGGGCATATTTCCTTACTGGGGATCTCACTCCCAGAGTCCAGTGTCATTATTTCTTATTCTCACGTTATGCTGGGCAGGATGGTTATGTTCAAGGCTTTGGGGAAACATCCCCATGACATTTCATTTGTAGCAGTTCCATAACTCATTGTATCTGTTCATCTTCCTCTGTAGCGGCTTCTTTATTGGCACACGCTTTGCCATAGAGATCTCTGGGGCATCTTTCCTTACTGGGGATCTCACTCCCAGAGTCCAGTGTCATTATTTCTTATTCTCACGTTCTGCTGGGCAGGATGGTTATGTTCAAGGCTTTGGGGAAACATCCCCATGACATTTCATTTGTAGCAGTTCCATAACTCATTGTATATGTTCATCTTCCTCTGTAGCGGCTTCTTTAATGGCACACGCTTTGCCATGGAGATCTCTGGGGCATATTTCCTTACTGGGGATCTCACTCCCAGAGTCCAGTGTCATTATTTCTTATTCTCACGTTATGCTGGGCAGGATGGTTATGTTCAAGGCTTTGGGGAAACATCCCCATGACATTTCATTTGTAGCAGTTCCATAACTCATTGTATATGTTCATCTTCCTCTGTAGCGGCTTCTTTAATGGCACACGCTTTGCCATAGAGATCTCTGGGGCATATTTCCTTACTGGGGATCTCACTCCCAGAGTCCAGTGTCATTATTTCTTATTCTCACGTTATGCTGGGCAGGATGGTTATGTTCAAGGCTTTGGGGAAACATCCCCATGACATTTCATTTGTAGCAGTTCCATAACTCATTGTATCTGTTCATCTTCCTCTGTAGCGCCTTGTTTAATGGCACACGCTTTGCCATAGAGATCTCTGGGGCATATTTCCTTACTGGGGATCTCACTCCCAGAGTCCAGTGTCATTATTTCTTATTCTCACGTTATGCTGGGCAGGATGGTTACATTCAAGGCTTTGGGGAAACATCCCCATGACATTTCATTTGTAGCAGTTCCATAACTCATTGTATATGTTCATCTTCCTCTGTAGCGGCTTCTTTAATGGCACACGCTTTGCCATAGAGATCTCTGGGGCATATTTCCTTACTGGGGATCTCACTCCCAGAGTCCAGTGTCATTATTTCTTATTCTCACGTTATGCTGGGCAGGATGGTTATGTTCAAGGCTTTGGGGAAACATCCCCATGACATTTCATTTGTAGCAGTTCCATAACTCATTGTATCTGTTCATCTTCCTCTGTAGCGGCTTCTTTAATGGCACACGCTTTGCCATAGAGATCTCTGGGGCATATTTCCTTACTGGGGATCTCACTCCCAGAGTCCAGTGTCATTATTTCTTATTCTCACGTTATGCTGGGCAGGATGGTTATGTTCAAGGCTTTGGGGAAACATCCCCATGACATTTCATTTGTAGCAGTTCCATAACTCATTGTATCTGTTCATCTTCCTCTGTAGCGGCTTCTTTAATGGCACACGCTTTGCCATAGAGATCTCTGGGGCATATTTCCTTACTGGGGATCTCACTCCCAGAGTCCAGTGTCATTATTTCTTATTCTCACGTTATGCTGGACAGGATGGTTCTGTTCAAGGCTTTGGGGAAACATCCCCATGACATTTCATTTGTAGCAGTTCCATAACTCATTGTATCTGTTCATCTTCCTCTGTAGCGGCTTCTTTAATGGCACACGCTTTGCCATAGAGATCTCTGGGGCATATTTCCTTACTGGGGATCTCACTCCCAGAGTCCAGTGTCATTATTTCTTATTCTCACGTTATGCTGGGCAGGATGGTTACATTCAAGGCTTTGGGGAAACAGTGGGTCACTTTACATTTCATTTGTAGCAGTTCCATAACTCATTGTATCTGTTCATCTTCCTCTGTAGCGGCTTCTTTAATGGCACACGCTTTGCCATAGAGATCTCTGGGGCATATTTCCTTACTGGGGATCTCACTCCCAGAGTCCAGTGTCATTATTTCTTATTCTCACGTTATGCTGGTCAGGATGGTTATGTTCAAGGCTTTGGGGAAACATCCCCATGACATTTCATTTGTAGCAGTTCCATAACTCATTGTATCTGTTCATCTTCCTCTGTAGCGGCTTCTTTAATGGCACACGCTTTGCCATAGAGATCTCTGGGGCATATTTCCTTACTGGGGATCTCACTCCCAGAGTCCAGTGTCATTATTTCTTATTCTCACGTTATGCTGGACAGGATGGTTACATTCAAGGCTTTGGGGAAACAGTGGGTCACTTTACATTTCATTTGTAGCAGTTCCATAACTCATTGTATCTGTTCATCTTCCTCTGTAGCGGCTTCTTTAATGGCACACGCTGTGCCATAGAGATCTCTGGGGCATATTTCCTTACTGGGGATCTCACTCCCAGAGTCCAGTGTCATTATTTCTTATTCTCACGTTATGCTGGGCAGGATGGTTATGTTCAAGGCTTTGGGGAAACATCCCCATGACATTTCATTTGTAGCAGTTCCATAACTCATTGTATCTGTTCATCTTCCTCTGTAGCGGCTTCTTTAATGGCACACGCTTTGCCATGGAGATCTCTGGGGCATATTTCCTTACTGGGGATCTCACTCCCAGAGTCCAGTGTCATTATTTCTTATTCTCACGTTCTGCTGGGCAGGATGGTTACGTTCAAGGCTTTGGGGAAACATCCCCATGACATTTCATTTGTAGCAGTTCCATAACTCATTGTATCTGTTCATCTTCCTCTGTAGCGCCTTGTTTAATGGCACACGCTTTGCCATAGAGATCTCTGGGGCATATTTCCTTACTGGGGATCTCACTCCCAGAGTCCAGTGTCATTATTTCTTATTCTCACGTTATGCTGGGCAGGATGGTTATGTTCAAGGCTTTGGGGAAACATCCCCATGACATTTCATTTGTAGCAGTTCCATAACTCATTGTATCTGTTCATCTTCCTCTGTAGCGGCTTCTTTAATGGCACACGCTTTGCCATAGAGATCTCTGGGGCATATTTCCTTACTGGGGATCTCACTCCCAGAGTCCAGTGTCATTATTTCTTATTCTCACGTTATGCTGGACAGGATGGTTACATTCAAGGCTTTGGGGAAACAGTGGGTCACTTTACATTTCATTTGTAGCAGTTCCATAACTCATTGTATCTGTTCATCTTCCTCTGTAGCGGCTTCTTTAATGGCACACGCTTTGCCATAGAGATCTCTGGGGCATATTTCCTTACTGGGGATCTCACTCCCAGAGTCCAGTGTCATTATTTCTTATTCTCACGTTCTGCTGGACAGGATGGTTACATTCAAGGCTTTGGGGAAACAGTGGGTCACTTTACATTTCATTTGTAGCAGTTCCATAACTCATTGTATATGTTCATCTTCCTCTGTAGCGGCTTCTTTAATGGCACACGCTTTGCCATAGAGATCTCTGGGGCATATTTCCTTACTGGGGATCTCACTCCCAGAGTCCAGTGTCATTATTTCTTATTCTCACGTTATGCTGGACAGGATGGTTACATTCAAGGCTTTGGGGAAACAGTGGGTCACTTTACATTTCATTTGTAGCAGTTCCATAACTCATTGTATATGTTCATCTTCCTCTGTAGCGGCTTCTTTAATGGCACACGCTTTGCCATAGAGATCTCTGGGGCATATTTCCTTACTGGGGATCTCACTCCCAGAGTCCAGTGTCATTATTTCTTATTCTCACGTTATGCTGGGCAGGATGGTTACATTCAAGACTTTGGGGAAACATCCCCATGACATTTCATTTGTAGCAGTTCCATAACTCATTGTATATGTTCATCTTCCTCTGTAGCGGCTTCTTTAATGGCACACGCTTTGCCATAGAGATCTCTGGGGCATATTTCCTTACTGGGGATCTCACTCCCAGAGTCCAGTGTCATTATTTCTTATTCTCACGTTATGCTGGGCAGGATGGTTATGTTCAAGGCTTTGGGGAAACATCCCCATGACATTTCATTTGTAGCAGTTCCATAACTCATTGTATCTGTTCATCTTCCTCTGTAGCGGCTTCTTTAATGGCACACGCTTTGCCATAGAGATCTCTGGGGCATATTTCCTTACTGGGGATCTCACTCCCAGAGTCCAGTGTCATTATTTCTTATTCTCACGTTATGCTGGGCAGTATGGTTCTGTTCAAGGCTTTGGGGAAACATCCCCATGACATTTCATTTGTAGCAGTTCCATAACTCATTGTATATGTTCATCTTCCTCTGTAGCGGCTTCTTTAATGGCACACGCTTTGCCATAGAGATCTCTGGGGCATATTTCCTTACTGGGGATCTCACTCCCAGAGTCCAGTGTCATTATTTCTTATTCTCACGTTATGCTGGGCAGGATGGTTATGTTCAAGGCTTTGGGGAAACATCCCCATGACATTTCATTTGTAGCAGTTCCATAACTCATTGTATCTGTTCATCTTCCTCTGTAGCGGCTTCTTTATTGGCACACGCTTTGCCATAGAGATCTCTGGGGCATCTTTCCTTACTGGGGATCTCACTCCCAGAGTCCAGTGTCATTATTTCTTATTCTCACGTTCTGCTGGGCAGGATGGTTATGTTCAAGGCTTTGGGGAAACATCCCCATGACATTTCATTTGTAGCAGTTCCATAACTCATTGTATATGTTCATCTTCCTCTGTAGCGGCTTCTTTAATGGCACACGCTTTGCCATGGAGATCTCTGGGGCATATTTCCTTACTGGGGATCTCACTCCCAGAGTCCAGTGTCATTATTTCTTATTCTCACGTTATGCTGGGCAGGATGGTTATGTTCAAGGCTTTGGGGAAACATCCCCATGACATTTCATTTGTAGCAGTTCCATAACTCATTGTATATGTTCATCTTCCTCTGTAGCGGCTTCTTTAATGGCACACGCTTTGCCATAGAGATCTCTGGGGCATATTTCCTTACTGGGGATCTCACTCCCAGAGTCCAGTGTCATTATTTCTTATTCTCACGTTATGCTGGGCAGGATGGTTATGTTCAAGGCTTTGGGGAAACATCCCCATGACATTTCATTTGTAGCAGTTCCATAACTCATTGTATCTGTTCATCTTCCTCTGTAGCGCCTTGTTTAATGGCACACGCTTTGCCATAGAGATCTCTGGGGCATATTTCCTTACTGGGGATCTCACTCCCAGAGTCCAGTGTCATTATTTCTTATTCTCACGTTATGCTGGGCAGGATGGTTACATTCAAGGCTTTGGGGAAACATCCCCATGACATTTCATTTGTAGCAGTTCCATAACTCATTGTATATGTTCATCTTCCTCTGTAGCGGCTTCTTTAATGGCACACGCTTTGCCATAGAGATCTCTGGGGCATATTTCCTTACTGGGGATCTCACTCCCAGAGTCCAGTGTCATTATTTCTTATTCTCACGTTATGCTGGGCAGGATGGTTATGTTCAAGGCTTTGGGGAAACATCCCCATGACATTTCATTTGTAGCAGTTCCATAACTCATTGTATCTGTTCATCTTCCTCTGTAGCGGCTTCTTTAATGGCACACGCTTTGCCATAGAGATCTCTGGGGCATATTTCCTTACTGGGGATCTCACTCCCAGAGTCCAGTGTCATTATTTCTTATTCTCACGTTATGCTGGGCAGGATGGTTATGTTCAAGGCTTTGGGGAAACATCCCCATGACATTTCATTTGTAGCAGTTCCATAACTCATTGTATCTGTTCATCTTCCTCTGTAGCGGCTTCTTTAATGGCACACGCTTTGCCATAGAGATCTCTGGGGCATATTTCCTTACTGGGGATCTCACTCCCAGAGTCCAGTGTCATTATTTCTTATTCTCACGTTATGCTGGACAGGATGGTTCTGTTCAAGGCTTTGGGGAAACATCCCCATGACATTTCATTTGTAGCAGTTCCATAACTCATTGTATCTGTTCATCTTCCTCTGTAGCGGCTTCTTTAATGGCACACGCTTTGCCATAGAGATCTCTGGGGCATATTTCCTTACTGGGGATCTCACTCCCAGAGTCCAGTGTCATTATTTCTTATTCTCACGTTATGCTGGGCAGGATGGTTACATTCAAGGCTTTGGGGAAACAGTGGGTCACTTTACATTTCATTTGTAGCAGTTCCATAACTCATTGTATCTGTTCATCTTCCTCTGTAGCGGCTTCTTTAATGGCACACGCTTTGCCATAGAGATCTCTGGGGCATATTTCCTTACTGGGGATCTCACTCCCAGAGTCCAGTGTCATTATTTCTTATTCTCACGTTATGCTGGGCAGGATGGTTATGTTCAAGGCTTTGGGGAAACATCCCCATGACATTTCATTTGTAGCAGTTCCATAACTCATTGTATCTGTTCATCTTCCTCTGTAGCGGCTTCTTTAATGGCACACGCTTTGCCATAGAGATCTCTGGGGCATATTTCCTTACTGGGGATCTCACTCCCAGAGTCCAGTGTCATTATTTCTTATTCTCACGTTATGCTGGACAGGATGGTTACATTCAAGGCTTTGGGGAAACAGTGGGTCACTTTACATTTCATTTGTAGCAGTTCCATAACTCATTGTATCTGTTCATCTTCCTCTGTAGCGGCTTCTTTAATGGCACACGCTTTGCCATAGAGATCTCTGGGGCATATTTCCTTACTGGGGATCTCACTCCCAGAGTCCAGTGTCATTATTTCTTATTCTCACGTTATGCTGGGCAGGATGGTTATGTTCAAGGCTTTGGGGAAACATCCCCATGACATTTCATTTGTAGCAGTTCCATAACTCATTGTATCTGTTCATCTTCCTCTGTAGCGGCTTCTTTAATGGCACACGCTTTGCCATGGAGATCTCTGGGGCATATTTCCTTACTGGGGATCTCACTCCCAGAGTCCAGTGTCATTATTTCTTATTCTCACGTTCTGCTGGGCAGGATGGTTACGTTCAAGGCTTTGGGGAAACATCCCCATGACATTTCATTTGTAGCAGTTCCATAACTCATTGTATCTGTTCATCTTCCTCTGTAGCGCCTTGTTTAATGGCACACGCTTTGCCATAGAGATCTCTGGGGCATATTTCCTTACTGGGGATCTCACTCCCAGAGTCCAGTGTCATTATTTCTTATTCTCACGTTATGCTGGGCAGGATGGTTATGTTCAAGGCTTTGGGGAAACATCCCCATGACATTTCATTTGTAGCAGTTCCATAACTCATTGTATCTGTTCATCTTCCTCTGTAGCGGCTTCTTTAATGGCACACGCTTTGCCATAGAGATCTCTGGGGCATATTTCCTTACTGGGGATCTCACTCCCAGAGTCCAGTGTCATTATTTCTTATTCTCACGTTATGCTGGACAGGATGGTTACATTCAAGGCTTTGGGGAAACAGTGGGTCACTTTACATTTCATTTGTAGCAGTTCCATAACTCATTGTATCTGTTCATCTTCCTCTGTAGCGGCTTCTTTAATGGCACACGCTTTGCCATAGAGATCTCTGGGGCATATTTCCTTACTGGGGATCTCACTCCCAGAGTCCAGTGTCATTATTTCTTATTCTCACGTTCTGCTGGACAGGATGGTTACATTCAAGGCTTTGGGGAAACAGTGGGTCACTTTACATTTCATTTGTAGCAGTTCCATAACTCATTGTATATGTTCATCTTCCTCTGTAGCGGCTTCTTTAATGGCACACGCTTTGCCATAGAGATCTCTGGGGCATATTTCCTTACTGGGGATCTCACTCCCAGAGTCCAGTGTCATTATTTCTTATTCTCACGTTATGCTGGACAGGATGGTTACATTCAAGGCTTTGGGGAAACAGTGGGTCACTTTACATTTCATTTGTAGCAGTTCCATAACTCATTGTATATGTTCATCTTCCTCTGTAGCGGCTTCTTTAATGGCACACGCTTTGCCATAGAGATCTCTGGGGCATATTTCCTTACTGGGGATCTCACTCCCAGAGTCCAGTGTCATTATTTCTTATTCTCACGTTATGCTGGGCAGGATGGTTACATTCAAGACTTTGGGGAAACATCCCCATGACATTTCATTTGTAGCAGTTCCATAACTCATTGTATATGTTCATCTTCCTCTGTAGCGGCTTCTTTAATGGCACACGCTTTGCCATAGAGATCTCTGGGGCATATTTCCTTACTGGGGATCTCACTCCCAGAGTCCAGTGTCATTATTTCTTATTCTCACGTTCTGCTGGGCAGGATGGTTATGTTCAAGGCTTTGGGGAAACATCCCCATGACATTTCATTTGTAGCAGTTCCATAACTCATTGTATATGTTCATCTTCCTCTGTAGCGGCTTCTTTAATGGCACACGCTTTGCCATAGAGATCTCTGGGGCATATTTCCTTACTGGGGATCTCACTCCCAGAGTCCAGTGTCATTATTTCTTATTCTCACGTTCTGCTGGGCAGGATGGTTATGTTCAAGGCTTTGGGGAAACATCCCCATGACATTTCATTTGTAGCAGTTCCATAACTCATTGTATCTGTTCATCTTCCTCTGTAGCGGCTTCTTTAATGGCACACGCTTTGCCATAGAGATCTCTGGGGCATATTTCCTTACTGGGGATCTCACTCCCAGAGTCCAGTGTCCTTATTTCTTATTCTCACGTTATGCTGGGCAGGATGGTTATGTTCAAGGCTTTGGGGAAACATCCCCATGACATTTCATTTGTAGCAGTTCCATAACTCATTGTATATGTTCATCTTCCTCTGTAGCGGCTTCTTTAATGGCACACGCTTTGCCATAGAGATCTCTGGGGCATATTTCCTTACTGGGGATCTCACTCCCAGAGTCCAGTGTCATTATTTCTTATTCTGACGTTATGCTGGGCAGGATGGTTATGTTCAAGGCTTTGGGGAAACAGTGGGTCACTTTACATTTCATTTGTAGCAGTTCCATAACTCATTGTATCTGTTCATCTTCCTCTGTAGCGGCTTCTTTAATGGCACACGCTTTGCCATGGAGATCTCTGGGGCATATTTCCTTACTGGGGATCTCACTCCCAGAGTCCAGTGTCATTATTTCTTATTCTCACGTTATGCTGGGCAGGATGGTTACATTCAAGACTTTGGGGAAACATCCCCATGACATTTCATTTGTAGCAGTTCCATAACTCATTGTATATGTTCATCTTCCTCTGTAGCGGCTTTTTTAATGGCACACGCTTTGCCATAGAGATCTCTGGGGCATATTTCCTTACTGGGGATCTCACTCCCAGAGTCCAGTGTCATTATTTCTTATTCTCACGTTATGCTGGGCAGGATGGTTACATTCAAGGCTTTGGGGAAACATCCCCATGACATTTCATTTGTAGCAGTTCCATAACTCATTGTATCTGTTCATCTTCCTCTGTAGCGGCTTCTTTAATGGCACACGCTTTGCCATAGAGATCTCTGGGGCATATTTCCTTTCTGGGGATCTCACTCCCAGAGTCCAGTGTCATTATTTCTTATTCTCACGTTATGCTGGGCAGGATGGTTACATTCAAGACTTTGGGGAAACATCCCCATGACATTTCATTTGTAGCAGTTCCATAACTCATTGTATATGTTCATCTTCCTCTGTAGCGGCTTCTTTAATGGCACACGCTTTGCCATAGAGATCTCTGGGGCATATTTCCTTACTGGGGATCTCACTCCCAGAGTCCAGTGTCATTATTTCTTATTCTCACGTTATGCTGGGCAGGATGGTTATGTTCAAGGCTTTGGGGAAACATCCCCATGACATTTCATTTGTAGCAGTTCCATAACTCATTGTATCTGTTCATCTTCCTCTGTAGCGGCTTCTTTAATGGCACACGCTTTGCCATAGAGATCTCTGGGGCATATTTCCTTACTGGGGATCTCACTCCCAGAGTCCAGTGTCCTTATTTCTTATTCTCACGTTATGCTGGGCAGGATGGTTATGTTCAAGGCTTTGGGGAAACATCCCCATGACATTTCATTTGTAGCAGTTCCATAACTCATTGTATCTGTTCATCTTCCTCTGTAGCGGCTTCTTTAATGGCACACGCTTTGCCATAGAGATCTCTGGGGCATATTTCCTTACTGGGGATCTCACTCCCAGAGTCCAGTGTCATTATTTCTTATTCTCACGTTATGCTGGGCAGGATGGTTATGTTCAAGGCTTTGGGGAAACATCCCCATGACATTTCATTTGTAGCAGTTCCATAACTCATTGTATCTGTTCATCTTCCTCTGTAGCGGCTTCTTTAATGGCACACGCTTTGCCATAGAGATCTCTGGGGCATATTTCCTTACTGGGGATCTCACTCCCAGAGTCCAGTGTCATTATTTCTTATTCTCACGTTATGCTGGGCAGTATGGTTCTGTTCAAGGCTTTGGGGAAACATCCCCATGACATTTCATTTGTAGCAGTTCCATAACTCATTGTATATGTTCATCTTCCTCTGTAGCGGCTTCTTTAATGGCACACGCTTTGCCATAGAGATCTCTGGGGCATATTTCCTTACTGGGGATCTCACTCCCAGAGTCCAGTGTCATTATTTCTTATTCTCACGTTATGCTGGGCAGGATGGTTACATTCAAGGCTTTGGGGAAACATCCCCATGACATTTCATTTGTAGCAGTTCCATAACTCATTGTATATGTTCATCTTCCTCTGTAGCGGCTTCTTTAATGGCACACGCTTTGCCATAGAGATCTCTGGGGCATATTTCCTTACTGGGGATCTCACTCCCAGAGTCCAGTGTCATTATTTCTTATTCTCACGTTATGCTGGGCAGGATGGTTATGTTCAAGGCTTTGGGGAAACATCCCCATGACATTTCATTTGTAGCAGTTCCATAACTCATTGTATCTGTTCATCTTCCTCTGTAGCGGCTTCTTTAATGGCACACGCTTTGCCATAGAGATCTCTGGGGCATATTTCCTTACTGGGGATCTCACTCCCAGAG
Source organism: Ambystoma mexicanum (assembly GCF_040938575.1). NCBI lineage: Eukaryota > Metazoa > Chordata > Amphibia > Caudata > Ambystomatidae > Ambystoma > Ambystoma mexicanum. The sequence continues at coordinate 842,996,793 of NC_090938.1, forward strand.
TCCAGTGTCATTATTTCTTATTCTCACGTTATGCTGGGCAGGATGGTTACATTCAAGGCTTTGGGGAAACATCCCCATGACATTTCATTTGTAGCAGTTCCATAACTCATTGTATCTGTTCATCTTCCTCTGTAGCGGCTTCTTTAATGGCACACGCTTTGCCATAGAGATCTCTGGGGCATATTTCCTTACTGGGGATCTCACTCCCAGAGTCCAGTGTCATTATTTCTTATTCTCACGTTCTGCTGGACAGGATGGTTACATTCAAGGCTTTGGGGAAACATCCCCATGACATTTCATTTGTAGCAGTTCCATAACTCATTGTATCTGTTCATCTTCCTCTGTAGCGGCTTCTTTAATGGCACACGCTTTGCCATAGAGATCTCTGGGGCATATTTCCTTACTGGGGATCTCACTCCCAGAGTCCAGTGTCATTATTTCTTATTCTCACGTTATGCTGGGCAGGATGGTTATGTTCAAGGCTTTGGGGAAACATCCCCATGACATTTCATTTGTAGCAGTTCCATAACTCATTGTATCTGTTCATCTTCCTCTGTAGCGGCTTCTTTAATGGCACACGCTTTGCCATAGAGATCTCTGGGGCATATTTCCTTACTGGGGATCTCACTCCCAGAGTCCAGTGTCATTATTTCTTATTCTCACGTTATGCTGGGCAGGATGGTTATGTTCAAGGCTTTGGGGAAACATCCCCATGACATTTCATTTGTAGCAGTTCCATAACTCATTGTATATGTTCATCTTCCTCTGTAGCGGCTTCTTTAATGGCACACGCTTTGCCATAGAGATCTCTGGGGCATATTTCCTTACTGGGGATCTCACTCCCAGAGTCCAGTGTCATTATTTCTTATTCTCACGTTATGCTGGGCAGGATGGTTACATTCAAGGCTTTGGGGAAACATCCCCATGACATTTCATTTGTAGCAGTTCCATAACTCATTGTATATGTTCATCTTCCTCTGTAGCGGCTTCTTTAATGGCACACGCTTTGCCATAGAGATCTCTGGGGCATATTTCCTTACTGGGGATCTCACTCCCAGAGTCCAGTGTCATTATTTCTTATTCTCACGTTATGCTGGGCAGGATGGTTATGTTCAAGGCTTTGGGGAAACATCCCCATGACATTTCATTTGTAGCAGTTCCATAACTCATTGTATCTGTTCATCTTCCTCTGTAGCGGCTTCTTTAATGGCACACGCTTTGCCATAGAGATCTCTGGGGCATATTTCCTTACTGGGGATCTCACTCCCAGAGTCCAGTGTCATTATTTCTTATTCTCACGTTATGCTGGGCAGGATGGTTATGTTCAAGGCTTTGGGGAAACATCCCCATGACATTTCATTTGTAGCAGTTCCATAACTCATTGTATCTGTTCATCTTCCTCTGTAGCGGCTTCTTTAATGGCACACGCTTTGCCATAGAGATCTCTGGGGCATATTTCCTTACTGGGGATCTCACTCCCAGAGTCCAGTGTCATTATTTCTTATTCTCACGTTATGCTGGGCAGGATGGTTATGTTCAAGGCTTTGGGGAAACATCCCCATGACATTTCATTTGTAGCAGTTCCATAACTCATTGTATATGTTCATCTTCCTCTGTAGCGGCTTCTTTAATGGCACACGCTTTGCCATAGAGATCTTTGGGGCATATTTCCTTACTGGGGATCTCACTCCCAGAGTCCAGTGTCATTATTTCTTATTCTCACGTTATGCTGGGCAGGATGGTTATGTTCAAGGCTTTGGGGAAACATCCCCATGACATTTCATTTGTAGCAGTTCCATAACTCATTGTATATGTTCATCTTCCTCTGTAGCGGCTTCTTTAATGGCACACGCTTTGCCATAGAGATCTCTGGGGCATATTTCCTTACTGGGGATCTCACTCCCAGAGTCCAGTGTCATTATTTCTTATTCTCACGTTATGCTGGGCAGGATGGTTATGTTCAAGGCTTTGGGGAAACATCCCCATGACATTTCATTTGTAGCAGTTCCATAACTCATTGTATCTGTTCATCTTCCTCTGTAGCGGCTTCTTTAATGGCACACGCTTTGCCATAGAGATCTCTGGGGCATATTTCCTTACTGGGGATCTCACTCCCAGAGTCCAGTGTCATTATTTCTTATTCTCACGTTATGCTGGGCAGGATGGTTATGTTCAAGGCTTTGGGGAAACATCCCCATGACATTTCATTTGTAGCAGTTCCATAACTCATTGTATCTGTTCATCTTCCTCTGTAGCGGCTTCTTTAATGGCACACGCTTTGCCATAGAGATCTCTGGGGCATATTTCCTTACTGGGGATCTCACTCCCAGAGTCCAGTGTCATTATTTCTTATTCTCACGTTATGCTGGGCAGGATGGTTATGTTCAAGGCTTTGGGGAAACATCCCCATGACATTTCATTTGTAGCAGTTCCATAACTCATTGTATATGTTCATCTTCCTCTGTAGCGGCTTCTTTAATGGCACACGCTTTGCCATAGAGATCTCTGGGGCATATTTCCTTACTGGGGATCTCACTCCCAGAGTCCAGTGTCATTATTTCTTATTCTCACGTTATGCTGGGCAGGATGGTTATGTTCAAGGCTTTGGGGAAACATCCCCATGACATTTCATTTGTAGCAGTTCCATAACTCATTGTATCTGTTCATCTTCCTCTGTAGCGCCTTGTTTAATGGCACACGCTTTGCCATAGAGATCTCTGGGGCATATTTCCTTACTGGGGATCTCACTCCCAGAGTCCAGTGTCATTATTTCTTATTCTCACGTTATGCTGGGCAGGATGGTTATGTTCAAGGCTTTGGGGAAACATCCCCATGACATTTCATTTGTAGCAGTTCCATAACTCATTGTATATGTTCATCTTCCTCTGTAGCGGCTTCTTTAATGGCACACGCTTTGCCATAGAGATCTCTGGGGCATATTTCCTTACTGGGGATCTCACTCCCAGAGTCCAGTGTCATTATTTCTTATTCTCACGTTATGCTGGGCAGGATGGTTATGTTCAAGGCTTTGGGGAAACATCCCCATGACATTTCATTTGTAGCAGTTCCATAACTCATTGTATCTGTTCATCTTCCTCTGTAGCGGCTTCTTTAATGGCACACGCTTTGCCATAGAGATCTCTGGGGCATATTTCCTTACTGGGGATCTCACTCCCAGAGTCCAGTGTCATTATTTCTTATTCTCACGTTCTGCTGGACAGGATGGTTATGTTCAAGGCTTTGGGGAAACATCCCCATGACATTTCATTTGTAGCAGTTCCATAACTCATTGTATCTGTTCATCTTCCTCTGTAGCGGCTTCTTTAATGGCACACGCTTTGCCATAGAGATCTCTGGGGCATATTTCCTTACTGGGGATCTCACTCCCAGAGTCCAGTGTCATTATTTCTTATTCTCACGTTATGCTGGGCAGGATGGTTATGTTCAAGGCTTTGGGGAAACATCCCCATGACATTTCATTTGTAGCAGTTCCATAACTCATTGTATATGTTCATCTTCCTCTGTAGCGGCTTCTTTAATGGCACAGGCTTTGCCATAGAGATCTCTGGGGCATATTTCCTTACTGGGGATCTCACTCCCAGAGTCCAGTGTCATTATTTCTTATTCTCACGTTATGCTGGGCAGGATGGTTATGTTCAAGGCTTTGGGGAAACATCCCCATGACATTTCATTTGTAGCAGTTCCATAACTCATTGTATCTGTTCATCTTCCTCTGTAGCGGCTTCTTTAATGGCACACGCTTTGCCATAGAGATCTCTGGGGCATATTTCCTTACTGGGGATCTCACTCCCAGAGTCCAGTGTCATTATTTCTTATTCTCACGTTATGCTGGGCAGGATGGTTATGTTCAAGGCTTTGGGGAAACATCCCCATGACATTTCATTTGTAGCAGTTCCATAACTCATTGTATCTGTTCATCTTCCTCTGTAGCGGCTTCTTTAATGGCACACGCTTTGCCATAGAGATCTCTGGGGCATATTTCCTTACTGGGGATCTCACTCCCAGAGTCCAGTGTCATTATTTCTTATTCTCACGTTATGCTGGGCAGGATGGTTATGTTCAAGGCTTTGGGGAAACATCCCCATGACATTTCATTTGTAGCAGTTCCATAACTCATTGTATCTGTTCATCTTCCTCTGTAGCGGCTTCTTTAATGGCACACGCTTTGCCATAGAGATCTCTGGGGCATATTTCCTTACTGGGGATCTCACTCCCAGAGTCCAGTGTCATTATTTCTTATTCTCACGTTATGCTGGGCAGGATGGTTCTGTTCAAGGCTTTGGGGAAACATCCCCATGACATTTCATTTGTAGCAGTTCCATAACTCATTGTATCTGTTCATCTTCCTCTGTAGCGGCTTCTTTAATGGCACACGCTTTGCCTTAGAGATCTCTGGGGCATATTTCCTTACTGGGGATCTCACTCCCAGAGTCCAGTGTCATTATTTCTTATTCTCACGTTATGCTGGGCAGTATGGTTCTGTTCAAGGCTTTGGGGAAACATCCCCATGACATTTCATTTGTAGCAGTTCCATAACTCATTGTATATGTTCATCTTCCTCTGTAGCGCCTTGTTTAATGGCACACGCTTTGCCATAGAGATCTCTGGGGCATATTTCCTTACTGGGGATCTCACTCCCAGAGTCCAGTGTCATTATTTCTTATTCTCACGTTATGCTGGGCAGGATGGTTATGTTCAAGGCTTTGGGGAAACATCCCCATGACATTTCATTTGTAGCAGTTCCATAACTCATTGTATATGTTCATCTTCCTCTGTAGCGGCTTCTTTAATGGCACACGCTTTGCCATAGAGATCTCTGGGGCATATTTCCTTACTGGGGATCTCACTCCCAGAGTCCAGTGTCATTATTTCTTATTCTCACGTTATGCTGGGCAGGATGGTTATGTTCAAGGCTTTGGGGAAACATCCCCATGACATTTCATTTGTAGCAGTTCCATAACTCATTGTATCTGTTCATCTTCCTCTGTAGCGGCTTCTTTAATGGCACACGCTTTGCCATAGAGATCTCTGGGGCATATTTCCTTACTGGGGATCTCACTCCCAGAGTCCAGTGTCATTATTTCTTATTCTCACGTTATGCTGGGCAGGATGGTTATGTTCAAGGCTTTGGGGAAACATCCCCATGACATTTCATTTGTAGCAGTTCCATAACTCATTGTATCTGTTCATCTTCCTCTGTAGCGCCTTGTTTAATGGCACACGCTTTGCCATAGAGATCTCTGGGGCATATTTCCTTACTGGGGATCTCACTCCCAGAGTCCAGTGTCATTATTTCTTATTCTCACGTTATGCTGGGCAGGATGGTTATGTTCAAGGCTTTGGGGAAACATCCCCATGACATTTCATTTGTAGCAGTTCCATAACTCATTGTATCTGTTCATCTTCCTCTGTAGCGGCTTCTTTAATGGCACACGCTTTGCCATAGAGATCTCTGGGGCATATTTCCTTACTGGGGATCTCACTCCCAGAGTCCAGTGTCATTATTTCTTATTCTCACGTTCTGCTGGACAGGATGGTTCTGTTCAAGGCTTTGGGGAAACAGTGGGTCACTTTACATTTCATTTGTAGCAGTTCCATAACTCATTGTATCTGTTCATCTTCCTCTGTAGCGGCTTCTTTAATGGCACACGCTTTGCCATAGAGATCTCTGGGGCATATTTCCTTACTGGGGATCTCACTCCCAGAGTCCAGTGTCATTATTTCTTATTCTCACGTTATGCTGGGCAGGATGGTTATGTTCAAGGCTTTGGGGAAACATCCCCATGACATTTCATTTGTAGCAGTTCCATAACTCATTGTATCTGTTCATCTTCCTCTGTAGCGGCTTCTTTAATGGCACACGCTTTGCCATAGAGATCTCTGGGGCATATTTCCTTACTGGGGATCTCACTCCCAGAGTCCAGTGTCATTATTTCTTATTCTCACGTTCTGCTGGGCAGGATGGTTATGTTCAAGGCTTTGGGGAAACATCCCCATGACATTTCATTTGTAGCAGTTCCATAACTCATTGTATCTGTTCATCTTCCTCTGTAGCGGCTTCTTTAATGGCACACGCTTTGCCATAGAGATCTCTGGGGCATATTTCCTTACTGGGGATCTCACTCCCAGAGTCCAGTGTCATTATTTCTTATTCTCACGTTATGCTGGACAGGATGGTTATGTTCAAGGCTTTGGGGAAACATCCCCATGACATTTCATTTGTAGCAGTTCCATAACTCATTGTATCTGTTCATCTTCCTCTGTAGCGGCTTCTTTAATGGCACACGCTTTGCCATAGAGATCTCTGGGGCATATTTCCTTACTGGGGATCTCACTCCCAGAGTCCAGTGTCATTATTTCTTATTCTCACGTTATGCTGGGCAGGATGGTTATGTTCAAGGCTTTGGGGAAACATCCCCATGACATTTCATTTGTAGCAGTTCCATAACTCATTGTATCTGTTCATCTTCCTCTGTAGCGGCTTCTTTAATGGCACACGCTTTGCCATAGAGATCTCTGGGGCATATTTCCTTACTGGGGATCTCACTCCCAGAGTCCAGTGTCATTATTTCTTATTCTCACGTTATGCTGGACAGGATGGTTATGTTCAAGGCTTTGGGGAAACATCCCCATGACATTTCATTTGTAGCAGTTCCATAACTCATTGTATCTGTTCATCTTCCTCTGTAGCGGCTTCTTTAATGGCACACGCTTTGCCATAGAGATCTCTGGGGCATATTTCCTTACTGGGGATCTCACTCCCAGAGTCCAGTGTCATTATTTCTTATTCTCACGTTATGCTGGGCAGGATGGTTATGTTCAAGGCTTTGGGGAAACATCCCCATGACATTTCATTTGTAGCAGTTCCATAACTCATTGTATCTGTTCATCTTCCTCTGTAGCGCCTTCTTTAATGGCACACGCTTTGCCATAGAGATCTCTGGGGCATATTTCCTTACTGGGGATCTCACTCCCAGAGTCCAGTGTCATTATTTCTTATTCTCACGTTATGCTGGGCAGGATGGTTATGTTCAAGGCTTTGGGGAAACATCCCCATGACATTTCATTTGTAGCAGTTCCATAACTCATTGTATATGTTCATCTTCCTCTGTAGCGGCTTCTTTAATGGCACACGCTTTGCCATAGAGATCTCTGGGGCATATTTCCTTACTGGGGATCTCACTCCCAGAGTCCAGTGTCATTATTTCTTATTCTCACGTTATGCTGGGCAGGATGGTTATGTTCAAGGCTTTGGGGAAACAGTGGGTCACTTTACATTTCATTTGTAGCAGTTCCATAACTCATTGTATCTGTTCATCTTCCTCTGTAGCGGCTTCTTTAATGGCACACGCTTTGCCATAGAGATCTCTGGGGCATATTTCCTTACTGGGGATCTCACTCCCAGAGTCCAGTGTCATTATTTCTTATTCTCACGTTATGCTGGGCAGGATGGTTACATTCAAGGCTTTGGGGAAACATCCCCATGACATTTCATTTGTAGCAGTTCCATAACTCATTGTATCTGTTCATCTTCCTCTGTAGCGGCTTCTTTAATGGCACACGCTTTGCCATGGAGATCTCTGGGGCATATTTCCTTACTGGGGATCTCACTCCCAGAGTCCAGTGTCATTATTTCTTATTCTCACGTTATGCTGGGCAGGATGGTTCTGTTCAAGGCTTTGGGGAAACAGTGGGTCACTTTACATTTCATTTGTAGCAGTTCCATAACTCATTGTATATGTTCATCTTCCTCTGTAGCGGCTTCTTTAATGGCACACGCTTTGCCATAGAGATCTCTGGGGCATATTTCCTTACTGGGGATCTCACTCCCAGAGTCCAGTGTCATTATTTCTTATTCTCACGTTATGCTGGGCAGGATGGTTATGTTCAAGGCTTTGGGGAAACATCCCCATGACATTTCATTTGTAGCAGTTCCATAACTCATTGTATCTGTTCATCTTCCTCTGTAGTGGCTTCTTTAATGGCACACGCTTTGCCATAGAGATCTCTGGGGCATATTTCCTTACTGGGGATCTCACTCCCAGAGTCCAGTGTCATTATTTCTTATTCTCACGTTCTGCTGGGCAGGATGGTTATGTTCAAGGCTTTGGGGAAACATCCCCATGACATTTCATTTGTAGCAGTTCCATAACTCATTGTATCTGTTCATCTTCCTCTGTAGCGGCTTCTTTAATGGCACACGCTTTGCCATAGAGATCTCTGGGGCATATTTCCTTACTGGGGATCTCACTCCCAGAGTCCAGTGTCATTATTTCTTATTCTCACGTTATGCTGGGCAGGATGGTTATGTTCAAGGCTTTGGGGAAACATCCCCATGACATTTCATTTGTAGCAGTTCCATAACTCATTGTATCTGTTCATCTTCCTCTGTAGCGGCTTCTTTAATGGCACACGCTTTGCCATAGAGATCTCTGGGGCATATTTCCTTTCTGGGGATCTCACTCCCAGAGTCCAGTGTCATTATTTCTTATTCTCACGTTATGCTGGGCAGGATGGTTATGTTCAAGGCTTTGGGGAAACATCCCCATGACATTTCATTTGTAGCAGTTCCATAACTCATTGTATCTGTTCATCTTCCTCTGTAGCGGCTTCTTTAATGGCACACGCTTTGCCATAGAGATCTCTGGGGCATATTTCCTTTCTGGGGATCTCACTCCCAGAGTCCAGTGTCATTATTTCTTATTCTCACGTTATGCTGGGCAGGATGGTTACATTCAAGGCTTTGGGGAAACATCCCCATGACATTTCATTTGTAGCAGTTCCATAACTCATTGTATCTGTTCATCTTCCTCTGTAGCGGCTTCTTTAATGGCACACGCTTTGCCATAGAGATCTCTGGGGCATATTTCCTTACTGGGGATCTCACTCCCAGAGTCCAGTGTCATTATTTCTTATTCTCACGTTCTGCTGGGCAGGATGGTTATGTTCAAGGCTTTGGGGAAACATCCCCATGACATTTCATTTGTAGCAGTTCCATAACTCATTGTATATGTTCATCTTCCTCTGTAGCGGCTTCTTTAATGGCACACGCTTTGCCATAGAGATCTCTGGGGCATATTTCCTTACTGGGGATCTCACTCCCAGAGTCCAGTGTCATTATTTCTTATTCTCACGTTATGCTGGGCAGGATGGTTATGTTCAAGGCTTTGGGGAAACATCCCCATGACATTTCATTTGTAGCAGTTCCATAACTCATTGTATCTGTTCATCTTCCTCTGTAGCGGCTTCTTTAATGGCACACGCTTTGCCATAGAGATCTCTGGGGCATATTTCCTTACTGGGGATCTCACTCCCAGAGTCCAGTGTCATTATTTCTTATTCTCACGTTCTGCTGGGCAGGATGGTTCTGTTCAAGGCTTTGGGGAAACATCCCCATGACATTTCATTTGTAGCAGTTCCATAACTCATTGTATCTGTTCATCTTCCTCTGTAGCGGCTTCTTTAATGGCACACGCTTTGCCATAGAGATCTCTGGGGCATATTTCCTTACTGGGGATCTCACTCCCAGAGTCCAGTGTCATTATTTCTTATTCTCACGTTATGCTGGGCAGGATGGTTACGTTCAAGGCTTTGGGGAAACATCCCCATGACATTTCATTAGTAGCAGTTCCATAACTCATTGTATCTGTTCATCTTCCTCTGTAGCGGCTTCTTTAATGGCACACGCTTTGCCATAGAGATCTCTGGGGCATATTTCCTTACTGGGGATCTCACTCCCAGAGTCCAGTGTCATTATTTCTTATTCTCACGTTATGCTGGGCAGGATGGTTACATTCAAGGCTTTGGGGAAACATCCCCATGACATTTCATTTGTAGCAGTTCCATAACTCATTGTATCTGTTCATCTTCCTCTGTAGCGGCTTCTTTAATGGCACACGCTTTGCCATAGAGATCTCTGGGGCATATTTCCTTACTGGGGATCTCACTCCCAGAGTCCAGTGTCATTATTTCTTATTCTCACGTTATGCTGGGCAGGATGGTTATGTTCAAGGCTTTGGGGAAACATCCCCATGACATTTCATTTGTAGCAGTTCCATAACTCATTGTATCTGTTCATCTTCCTCTGTAGCGGCTTCTTTAATGGCACACGCTTTGCCATAGAGATCTCTGGGGCATATTTCCTTACTGGGGATCTCACTCCCAGAGTCCAGTGTCATTATTTCTTATTCTCACGTTATGCTGGGCAGGATGGTTATGTTCAAGGCTTTGGGGAAACATCCCCATGACATTTCATTTGTAGCAGTTCCATAACTCATTGTATCGGTTCATCTTCCTCTGTAGCGGCTTCTTTAATGGCACACGCTTTGCCATAGAGATCTCTGGGGCATATTTCCTTACTGGGGATCTCACTCCCAGAGTCCAGTGTCATTATTTCTTATTCTCACGTTCTGCTGGACAGGATGGTTACATTCAAGGCTTTGGGGAAACATCCCCATGACATTTCATTTGTAGCAGTTCCATAACTCATTGTATCTGTTCATCTTCCTCTGTAGCGGCTTCTTTAATGGCACACGCTTTGCCATAGAGATCTCTGGGGCATATTTCCTTTCTGGGGATCTCACTCCCAGAGTCCAGTGTCATTATTTCTTATTCTCACGTTATGCTGGGCAGGATGGTTACATTCAAGGCTTTGGGGAAACATCCCCATGACATTTCATTTGTAGCAGTTCCATAACTCATTGTATCTGTTCATCTTCCTCTGTAGCGGCTTCTTTAATGGCACACGCTTTGCCATAGAGATCTCTGGGGCATATTTCCTTACTGGGGATCTCACTCCCAGAGTCCAGTGTCATTATTTCTTATTCTCACGTTATGCTGGGCAGGATGGTTATGTTCAAGGCTTTGGGGAAACATCCCCATGACATTTCATTTGTAGCAGTTCCATAACTCATTGTATCTGTTCATCTTCCTCTGTAGCGGCTTCTTTAATGGCACACCCTTTGCCATAGAGATCTCTGGGGCATATTTCCTTACTGGGGATCTCACTCCCAGAGTCCAGTGTCATTATTTCTTATTCTCACGTTATGCTGGGCAGGATGGTTATGTTCAAGGCTTTGGGGAAACATCCCCATGACATTGCATTTGTAGCAGTTCCATAACTCATTGTATCTGTTCATCTTCCTCTGTAGCGGCTTCTTTAATGGCACACGCTTTGCCATAGAGATCTCTGGGGCATATTTCCTTACTGGGGATCTCACTCCCAGAGTCCAGTGTCATTATTTCTTATTCTCACGTTATGCTGGGCAGGATGGTTATGTTCAAGGCTTTGGGGAAACATCCCCATGACATTTCATTTGTAGCAGTTCCATAACTCATTGTATCTGTTCATCTTCCTCTGTAGCGGCTTCTTTAATGGCACACGCTTTGCCATAGAGATCTCTGGGGCATATTTCCTTACTGGGGATCTCACTCCCAGAGTCCAGTGTCATTATTTCTTATTCTCACGTTATGCTGGGCAGGATGGTTATGTTCAAGGCTTTGGGGAAACATCCCCATGACATTTCATTTGTAGCAGTTCCATAACTCATTGTATCTGTTCATCTTCCTCTGTAGCGGCTTCTTTAATGGCACACGCTTTGCCATAGAGATCTCTGGGGCATATTTCCTTACTGGGGATCTCACTCCCAGAGTCCAGTGTCATTATTTCTTATTCTCACGTTATGCTGGGCAGGATGGTTATGTTCAAGGCTTTGGGGAAACATCCCCATGACATTTCATTTGTAGCAGTTCCATAACTCATTGTATATGTTCATCTTCCTCTGTAGCGGCTTCTTTAATGGCACACGCTTTGCCATAGAGATCTCTGGGGCATATTTCCTTACTGGGGATCTCACTCCCAGAGTCCAGTGTCATTATTTCTTATTCTCACGTTATGCTGGGCAGGATGGTTATGTTCAAGGCTTTGGGGAAACATCCCCATGACATTTCATTTGTAGCAGTTCCATAACTCATTGTATCTGTTCATCTTCCTCTGTAGCGGCTTCTTTAATGGCACACGCTTTGCCATAGAGATCTCTGGGCATATTTCCTTACTGGGGATCTCACTCCCAGAGTCCAGTGTCATTATTTCTTATTCTCACGTTATGCTGGGCAGGATGGTTATGTTCAAGGCTTTGGGGAAACATCCCCATGACATTTCATTTGTAGCAGTTCCATAACTCATTGTATCTGTTCATCTTCCTCTGTAGCGGCTTCTTTAATGGCACACGCTTTGCCATAGAGATCTCTGGGGCATATTTCCTTACTGGGGATCTCACTCCCAGAGTCCAGTGTCATTATTTCTTATTCTCACGTTCTGCTGGACAGGATGGTTACATTCAAGGCTTTGGGGAAACATCCCCATGACATTTCATTTGTAGCAGTTCCATAACTCATTGTATCTGTTCATCTTCCTCTGTAGCGGCTTCTTTAATGGCACACGCTTTGCCATAGAGATCTCTGGGGCATATTTCCTTACTGGGGATCTCACTCCCAGAGTCCAGTGTCATTATTTCTTATTCTCACGTTATGCTGGGCAGGATGGTTATGTTCAAGGCTTTGGGGAAACATCCCCATGACATTTCATTTGTAGCAGTTCCATAACTCATTGTATCTGTTCATCTTCCTCTGTAGCGGCTTCTTTAATGGCACACGCTTTGCCATAGAGATCTCTGGGGCATATTTCCTTACTGGAGATCTCACTCCCAGAGTCCAGTGTCATTATTTCTTATTCTCACGTTATGCTGGGCAGGATGGTTATGTTCAAGGCTTTGGGGAAACATCCCCATGACATTTCATTTGTAGCAGTTCCATAACTCATTGTATCTGTTCATCTTCCTCTGTAGCGGCTTCTTTAATGGCACACGCTTTGCCATAGAGATTTCTGGGGCATATTTCCTTACTGGGGATCTCACTCCCAGAGTCCAGTGTCATTATTTCTTATTCTCACATTATGCTGGGCAGGATGGTTATGTTCAAGGCTTTGGGGAAACATCCCCATGACATTTCATTTGTAGCAGTTCCATAACTCATTGTATCTGTTCATCTTCCTCTGTAGCGGCTTCTTTAATGGCACACGCTTTGCCATAGAGATCTCTGGGGCATATTTCCTTACTGGGGATCTCACTCCCAGAGTCCAGTGTCATTATTTCTTATTCTCACGTTATGCTGGGCAGGATGGTTACGTTCAAGGCTTTGGGGAAACATCCCCATGACATTTCATTTGTAGCAGTTCCATAACTCATTGTATCTGTTCATCTTCCTCTGTAGCGGCTTCTTTAATGGCACACGCTTTGCCATAGAGATCTCTGGGGCATATTTCCTTACTGGGGATCTCACTCCCAGAGTCCAGTGTCATTATTTCTTATTCTCACGTTCTGCTGGACAGGATGGTTACATTCAAGGCTTTGGGGAAACATCCCCATGACATTTCATTTGTAGCAGTTCCATAACTCATTGTATCTGTTCATCTTCCTCTGTAGCGGCTTCTTTAATGGCACACGCTTTGCCATAGAGATCTCTGGGGCATATTTCCTTACTGGGGATCTCACTCCCAGAGTCCAGTGTCATTATTTCTTATTCTCACGTTATGCTGGGCAGGATGGTTATGTTCAAGGCTTTGGGGAAACATCCCCATGACATTTCATTTGTAGCAGTTCCATAACTCATTGTATCTGTTCATCTTCCTCTGTAGCGGCTTCTTTAATGGCACACGCTTTGCCATGGAGATCTCTGGGGCATATTTCCTTACTGGGGATCTCACTCCCAGAGTCCAGTGTCATTATTTCTTATTCTCACGTTATGCTGGGCAGGATGGTTATGTTCAAGGCTTTGGGGAAACATCCCCATGACATTTCATTTGTAGCAGTTCCATAACTCATTGTATCTGTTCATCTTCCTCTGTAGCGGCTTCTTTAATGGCACACGCTTTGCCATAGAGATCTCTGGGGCATATTTCCTTACTGGGGATCTCACTCCCAGAGTCCAGTGTCATTATTTCTTATTCTCACGTTATGCTGGGCAGGATGGTTATGTTCAAGGCTTTGGGGAAACATCCCCATGACATTTCATTTGTAGCAGTTCCATAACTCATTGTATCTGTTCATCTTCCTCTGTAGCGGCTTCTTTAATGGCACACGCTTTGCCATAGAGATCTCTGGGGCATATTTCCTTACTGGGGATCTCACTCCCAGAGTCCAGTGTCATTATTTCTTATTCTCACGTTATGCTGGGCAGGATGGTTATGTTCAAGGCTTTGGGGAAACAGTGGGTCACTTTACATTTCATTTGTAGCAGTTCCATAACTCATTGTATCTGTTCATCTTCCTCTGTAGCGGCTTCTTTAATGGCACACGCTTTGCCATAGAGATCTCTGGGGCATATTTCCTTACTGGGGATCTCACTCCCAGAGTCCAGTGTCATTATTTCTTATTCTCACGTTATGCTGGGCAGGATGGTTATGTTCAAGGCTTTGGGGAAACATCCCCATGACATTTCATTTGTAGCAGTTCCATAACTCATTGTATCTGTTCATCTTCCTCTGTAGCGGCTTCTTTAATGGCACACGCTTTGCCATAGAGATCTCTGGGGCATATTTCCTTACTGGGGATCTCACTCCCAGAGTCCAGTGTCATTATTTCTTATTCTCACGTTATGCTGGGCAGGATGGTTATGTTCAAGGCTTTGGGGAAACATCCCCATGACATTTCATTTGTAGCAGTTCCATAACTCATTGTATCTGTTCATCTTCCTCTGTAGCGGCTTCTTTAATGGCACACGCTTTGCCATAGAGATCTCTGGGGCATATTTCCTTTCTGGGGATCTCACTCCCAGAGTCCAGTGTCATTATTTCTTATTCTCACGTTCTGCTGGACAGGATGGTTACATTCAAGGCTTTGGGGAAACATCCCCATGACATTTCATTTGTAGCAGTTCCATAACTCATTGTATCTGTTCATCTTCCTCTGTAGCGGCTTCTTTAATGGCACACGCTTTGCCATAGAGATCTCTGGGGCATATTTCCTTACTGGGGATCTCACTCCCAGAGTCCAGTGTCATTATTTCTTATTCTCACGTTCTGCTGGACAGGATGGTTACATTCAAGGCTTTGGGGAAACAGTGGGTCACTTTACATTTCATTTGTAGCAGTTCCATAACTCATTGTATCTGTTCATCTTCCTCTGTAGCGGCTTCTTTAATGGCACACGCTTTGCCATAGAGATCTCTGGGGCATATTTCCTTACTGGGGATCTCACTCCCAGAGTCCAGTGTCATTATTTCTTATTCTCACGTTATGCTGGGCAGGATGGTTATGTTCAAGGCTTTGGGGAAACATCCCCATGACATTTCATTTGTAGCAGTTCCATAACTCATTGTATCTGTTCATCTTCCTCTGTAGCGGCTTCTTTAATGGCACACGCTTTGCCATAGAGATCTCTGGGGCATATTTCCTTACTGGGGATCTCACTCCCAGAGTCCAGTGTCATTATTTCTTATTCTCACGTTATGCTGGGCAGGATGGTTATGTTCAAGGCTTTGGGGAAACATCCCCATGACATTTCATTTGTAGCAGTTCCATAACTCATTGTATCTGTTCATCTTCCTCTGTAGCGGCTTCTTTAATGGCACACGCTTTGCCATAGAGATCTCTGGGGCATATTTCCTTACTGGGGATCTCACTCCCAGAGTCCAGTGTCATTATTTCTTATTCTCACGTTATGCTGGGCAGGATGGTTATGTTCAAGGCTTTGGGGAAACATCCCCATGACATTTCATTTGTAGCAGTTCCATAACTCATTGTATCTGTTCATCTTCCTCTGTAGCGGCTTCTTTAATGGCACACGCTTTGCCATAGAGATCTCTGGGGCATATTTCCTTACTGGGGATCTCACTCCCAGAGTCCAGTGTCATTATTTCTTATTCTCACGTTATGCTGGGCAGGATGGTTATGTTCAAGGCTTTGGGGAAACATCCCCATGACATTTCATTTGTAGCAGTTCCATAACTCATTGTATCTGTTCATCTTCCTCTGTAGCGGCTTCTTTAATGGCACACGCTTTGCCATAGAGATCTCTGGGGCATATTTCCTTACTGGGGATCTCACTCCCAGAGTCCAGTGTCATTATTTCTTATTCTCACGTTATGCTGGGCAGGATGGTTATGTTCAAGGCTTTGGGGAAACATCCCCATGACATTTCATTTGTAGCAGTTCCATAACTCATTGTATCTGTTCATCTTCCTCTGTAGCGGCTTCTTTAATGGCACACGCTTTGCCATAGAGATCTCTGGGGCATATTTCCTTACTGGGGATCTCACTCCCAGAGTCCAGTGTCATTATTTCTTATTCTCACGTTATGCTGGACAGGATGGTTATGTTCAAGGCTTTGGGGAAACATCCCCATGACATTTCATTTGTAGCAGTTCCATAACTCATTGTATCTGTTCATCTTCCTCTGTAGCGGCTTCTTTAATGGCACACGCTTTGCCATAGAGATCTCTGGGGCATATTTCCTTACTGGGGATCTCACTCCCAGAGTCCAGTGTCATTATTTCTTATTCTCACGTTATGCTGGGCAGGATGGTTATGTTCAAGGCTTTGGGGAAACATCCCCATGACATTTCATTTGTAGCAGTTCCATAACTCAATGTATCTGTTCATCTTCCTCTGTAGCGGCTTCTTTAATGGCACACGCTTTGCCATAGAGATCTCTGGGGCATATTTCCTTACTGGGGATCTCACTCCCAGAGTCCAGTGTCATTATTTCTTATTCTCACGTTATGCTGGGCAGGATGGTTATGTTCAAGGCTTTGGGGAAACATCCCCATGACATTTCATTTGTAGCAGTTCCATAACTCATTGTATCTGTTCATCTTCCTCTGTAGCGGCTTCTTTAATGGCACACGCTTTGCCATAGAGATCTCTGGGGCATATTTCCTTACTGGGGATCTCACTCCCAGAGTCCAGTGTCATTATTTCTTATTCTCACGTTATGCTGGGCAGGATGGTTATGTTCAAGGCTTTGGGGAAACATCCCCATGACATTTCATTTGTAGCAGTTCCATAACTCATTGTATCTGTTCATCTTCCTCTGTAGCGGCTTCTTTAATGGCACACGCTTTGCCATAGAGATCTCTGGGGCATATTTCCTTACTGGGGATCTCACTCCCAGAGTCCAGTGTCATTATTTCTTATTCTCACGTTATGCTGGGCAGGATGGTTATGTTCAAGGCTTTGGGGAAACATCCCCATGACATTTCATTTGTAGCAGTTCCATAACTCATTGTATCTGTTCATCTTCCTCTGTAGCGGCTTCTTTAATGGCACACGCTTTGCCATAGAGATCTCTGGGGCATATTTCCTTACTGGGGATCTCACTCCCAGAGTCCAGTGTCATTATTTCTTATTCTCACGTTCTGCTGGGCAGGATGGTTACATTCAAGGCTTTGGGGAAACATCCCCATGACATTTCATTTGTAGCAGTTCCATAACTCATTGTATCTGTTCATCTTCCTCTGTAGCGGCTTCTTTAATGGCACACGCTTTGCCATAGAGATCTCTGGGGCATATTTCCTTACTGGGGATCTCACTCCCAGAGTCCAGTGTCATTATTTCTTATTCTCACGTTATGCTGGGCAGGATGGTTATGTTCAAGGCTTTGGGGAAACATCCCCATGACATTTCATTTGTAGCAGTTCCATAACTCATTGTATATGTTCATCTTCCTCTGTAGCGCCTTGTTTAATGGCACACGCTTTGCCATAGAGATCTCTGGGGCATATTTCCTTACTGGGGATCTCACTCCCAGAGTCCAGTGTCATTATTTCTTATTCTCACGTTATGCTGGACAGGATGGTTCTGTTCAAGGCTTTGGGGAAACATCCCCATGACATTTCATTTGTAGCAGTTCCATAACTCATTGTATCTGTTCATCTTCCTCTGTAGCGGCTTCTTTAATGGCACACGCTTTGCCATAGAGATCTCTGGGGCATATTTCCTTACTGGGGATCTCACTCCCAGAGTCCAGTGTCATTATTTCTTATTCTCACGTTATGCTGGGCAGGATGGTTATGTTCAAGGCTTTGGGGAAACATCCCCATGACATTTCATTTGTAGCAGTTCCATAACTCATTGTATCTGTTCATCTTCCTCTGTAGCGGCTTCTTTAATGGCACACGCTTTGCCATAGAGATCTCTGGGGCATATTTCCTTACTGGGGATCTCACTCCCAGAGTCCAGTGTCATTATTTCTTATTCTGACGTTATGCTGGGCAGGATGGTTATGTTCAAGGCTTTGGGGAAACAGTGGGTCACTTTACATTTCATTTGTAGCAGTTCCATAACTCATTGTATATGTTCATCTTCCTCTGTAGCGGCTTCTTTAATGGCACACGCTTTGCCATAGAGATCTCTGGGGCATATTTCCTTACTGGGGATCTCACTCCCAGAGTCCAGTGTCATTATTTCTTATTCTCACGTTATGCTGGGCAGGATGGTTATGTTCAAGGCTTTGGGGAAACATCCCCATGACATTTCATTTGTAGCAGTTCCATAACTCATTGTATATGTTCATCTTCCTCTGTAGCGGCTTCTTTAATGGCACACGCTTTGCCATAGAGATCTCTGGGGCATATTTCCTTACTGGGGATCTCACTCCCAGAGTCCAGTGTCATTATTTCTTATTCTCACGTTATGCTGGGCAGGATGGTTACATTCAAGGCTTTGGGGAAACATCCCCATGACATTTCATTTGTAGCAGTTCCATAACTCATTGTATCTGTTCATCTTCCTCTGTAGCGGCTTCTTTAATGGCACACGCTTTGCCATAGAGATCTCTGGGGCATATTTCCTTACTGGGGATCTCACTCCCAGAGTCCAGTGTCCTTATTTCTTATTCTCACGTTATGCTGGGCAGGATGGTTATGTTCAAGGCTTTGGGGAAACATCCCCATGACATTTCATTTGTAGCAGTTCCATAACTCATTGTATCTGTTCATCTTCCTCTGTAGCGGCTTCTTTAATGGCACACGCTTTGCCATAGAGATCTCTGGGGCATATTTCCTTACTGGGGATCTCACTCCCAGAGTCCAGTGTCATTATTTCTTATTCTCACGTTATGCTGGGCAGGATGGTTATGTTCAAGGCTTTGGGGAAACATCCCCATGACATTTCATTTGTAGCAGTTCCATAACTCATTGTATCTGTTCATCTTCCTCTGTAGCGGCTTCTTTAATGGCACACGCTTTGCCATGGAGATCTCTGGGGCATATTTCCTTACTGGGGATCTCACTCCCAGAGTCCAGTGTCATTATTTCTTATTCTCACGTTATGCTGGGCAGGATGGTTATGTTCAAGGCTTTGGGGAAACATCCCCATGACATTTCATTTGTAGCAGTTCCATAACTCATTGTATCTGTTCATCTTCCTCTGTAGCGCCTTGTTTAATGGCACACGCTTTGCCATAGAGATCTCTGGGGCATATTTCCTTACTGGGGATCTCACTCCCAGAGTCCAGTGTCCTTATTTCTTATTCTCACGTTATGCTGGGCAGGATGGTTATGTTCAAGGCTTTGGGGAAACATCCCCATGACATTTCATTTGTAGCAGTTCCATAACTCATTGTATATGTTCATCTTCCTCTGTAGCGGCTTCTTTAATGGCACACGCTTTGCCATAGAGATCTCTGGGGCATATTTCCTTTCTGGGGATCTCACTCCCAGAGTCCAGTGTCATTATTTCTTATTCTCACGTTATGCTGGGCAGGATGGTTACATTCAAGGCTTTGGGGAAACATCCCCATGACATTTCATTTGTAGCAGTTCCATAACTCATTGTATATGTTCATCTTCCTCTGTAGCGGCTTCTTTAATGGCACACGCTTTGCCATAGAGATCTCTGGGGCATATTTCCTTACTGGGGATCTCACTCCCAGAGTCCAGTGTCATTATTTCTTATTCTCACGTTATGCTGGGCAGGATGGTTATGTTCAAGGCTTTGGGGAAACATCCCCATGACATTTCATTTGTAGCAGTTCCATAACTCATTGTATATGTTCATCTTCCTCTGTAGCGGCTTCTTTAATGGCACACGCTTTGCCATAGAGATCTCTGGGGCATATTTCCTTACTGGGGATCTCACTCCCAGAGTCCAGTGTCATTATTTCTTATTCTCACGTTATGCTGGGCAGGATGGTTATGTTCAAGGCTTTGGGGAAACATCCCCATGACATTTCATTTGTAGCAGTTCCATAACTCATTGTATATGTTCATCTTCCTCTGTAGCGGCTTCTTTAATGGCACACGCTTTGCCATAGAGATCTCTGGGGCATATTTCCTTACTGGGGATCTCACTCCCAGAGTCCAGTGTCATTATTTCTTATTCTCACGTTATGCTGGGCAGGATGGTTACATTCAAGGCTTTGGGGAAACATCCCCATGACATTTCATTTGTAGCAGTTCCATAACTCATTGTATCTGTTCATCTTCCTCTGTAGCGGCTTCTTTAATGGCACACGCTTTGCCATAGAGATCTCTGGGGCATATTTCCTTACTGGGGATCTCACTCCCAGAGTCCAGTGTCATTATTTCTTATTCTCACGTTATGCTGGGCAGGATGGTTATGTTCAAGGCTTTGGGGAAACATCCCCATGACATTTCATTTGTAGCAGTTCCATAACTCATTGTATCTGTTCATCTTCCTCTGTAGCGGCTTCTTTAATGGCACACGCTTTGCCATAGAGATCTCTGGGGCATATTTCCTTACTGGGGATCTCACTCCCAGAGTCCAGTGTCATTATTTCTTATTCTCACGTTATGCTGGGCAGGATGGTTATGTTCAAGGCTTTGGGGAAACATCCCCATGACATTTCATTTGTAGCAGTTCCATAACTCATTGTATATGTTCATCTTCCTCTGTAGCGGCTTCTTTAATGGCACACGCTTTGCCATAGAGATCTCTGGGGCATATTTCCTTACTGGGGATCTCACTCCCAGAGTCCAGTGTCATTATTTCTTATTCTCACGTTATGCTGGGCAGGATGGTTATGTTCAAGGCTTTGGGGAAACATCCCCATGACATTTCATTTGTAGCAGTTCCATAACTCATTGTATATGTTCATCTTCCTCTGTAGCGGCTTCTTTAATGGCACACGCTTTGCCATAGAGATCTCTGGGGCATATTTCCTTACTGGGGATCTCACTCCCAGAGTCCAGTGTCATTATTTCTTATTCTCACGTTATGCTGGACAGGATGGTTACATTCAAGGCTTTGGGGAAACAGTGGGTCACTTTACATTTCATTTGTAGCAGTTCCATAACTCATTGTATATGTTCATCTTCCTCTGTAGCGGCTTCTTTAATGGCACACGCTTTGCCATAGAGATCTCTGGGGCATATTTCCTTACTGGGGATCTCACTCCCAGAGTCCAGTGTCATTATTTCTTATTCTCACGTTATGCTGGGCAGGATGGTTATGTTCAAGGCTTTGGGGAAACATCCCCATGACATTTCATTTGTAGCAGTTCCATAACTCATTGTATCTGTTCATCTTCCTCTGTAGCGGCGTCTTTAATGGCACACGCTTTGCCATAGAGATCTCTGGGGCATATTTCCTTACTGGGGATCTCACTCCCAGAGTCCAGTGTCATTATTTCTTATTCTCACGTTATGCTGGGCAGGATGGTTATGTTCAAGGCTTTGGGGAAACATCCCCATGACATTTCATTTGTAGCAGTTCCATAACTCATTGTATATGTTCATCTTCCTCTGTAGCGGCTTCTTTAATGGCACACGCTTTGCCATAGAGATCTCTGGGGCATATTTCCTTACTGGGGATCTCACTCCCAGAGTCCAGTGTCATTATTTCTTATTCTCACGTTATGCTGGGCAGGATGGTTATGTTCAAGGCTTTGGGGAAACATCCCCATGACATTTCATTTGTAGCAGTTCCATAACTCATTGTATATGTTCATCTTCCTCTGTAGCGGCTTCTTTAATGGCACACGCTTTGCCATAGAGATCTCTGGGGCATATTTCCTTACTGGGGATCTCACTCCCAGAGTCCAGTGTCATTATTTCTTATTCTCACGTTATGCTGGACAGGATGGTTACATTCAAGGCTTTGGGGAAACAGTGGGTCACTTTACATTTCATTTGTAGCAGTTCCATAACTCATTGTATATGTTCATCTTCCTCTGTAGCGGCTTCTTTAATGGCACACGCTTTGCCATAGAGATCTCTGGGGCATATTTCCTTACTGGGGATCTCACTCCCAGAGTCCAGTGTCATTATTTCTTATTCTCACGTTATGCTGGGCAGGATGGTTATGTTCAAGGCTTTGGGGAAACATCCCCATGACATTTCATTTGTAGCAGTTCCATAACTCATTGTATATGTTCATCTTCCTCTGTAGCGGCTTCTTTAATGGCACACGCTTTGCCATAGAGATCTCTGGGGCATATTTCCTTACTGGGGATCTCACTCCCAGAGTCCAGTGTCATTATTTCTTATTCTCACGTTATGCTGGACAGGATGGTTACATTCAAGGCTTTGGGGAAACGGTGGGTCACTTTACATTTCATTTGTAGCAGTTCCATAACTCATTGTATATGTTCATCTTCCTCTGTAGCGGCTTCTTTAATGGCACACGCTTTGCCATAGAGATCTCTGGGGCATATTTCCTTACTGGGGATCTCACTCCCAGAGTCCAGTGTCATTATTTCTTATTCTCACGTTATGCTGGGCAGGATGGTTATGTTCAAGGCTTTGGGGAAACATCCCCATGACATTTCATTTGTAGCAGTTCCATAACTCATTGTATCTGTTCATCTTCCTCTGTAGCGGCGTCTTTAATGGCACACGCTTTGCCATAGAGATCTCTGGGGCATATTTCCTTACTGGGGATCTCACTCCCAGAGTCCAGTGTCATTATTTCTTATTCTCACGTTATGCTGGGCAGGATGGTTATGTTCAAGGCTTTGGGGAAACATCCCCATGACATTTCATTTGTAGCAGTTCCATAACTCATTGTATATGTTCATCTTCCTCTGTAGCGGCTTCTTTAATGGCACACGCTTTGCCATAGAGATCTCTGGGGCATATTTCCTTACTGGGGATCTCACTCCCAGAGTCCAGTGTCATTATTTCTTATTCTCACGTTATGCTGGACAGGATGGTTATGTTCAAGGCTTTGGGGAAACATCCCCATGACATTTCATTTGTAGCAGTTCCATAACTCATTGTATCTGTTCATCTTCCTCTGTAGCGGCTTCTTTAATGGCACACGCTTTGCCATAGAGATCTCTGGGGCATATTTCCTTACTGGGGATCTCACTCCCAGAGTCCAGTGTCCTTATTTCTTATTCTCACGTTATGCTGGGCAGGATGGTTACATTCAAGACTTTGGGGAAACATCCCCATGACATTTCATTTGTAGCAGTTCCATAACTCATTGTATATGTTCATCTTCCTCTGTAGCGGCTTCTTTAATGGCACACGCTTTGCCATAGAGATCTCTGGGGCATATTTCCTTACTGGGGATCTCACTCCCAGAGTCCAGTGTCATTATTTCTTATTCTCACGTTATGCTGGGCAGGATGGTTATGTTCAAGGCTTTGGGGAAACATCCCCATGACATTTCATTTGTAGCAGTTCCATAACTCATTGTATCTGTTCATCTTCCTCTGTAGCGCCTTGTTTAATGGCACACGCTTTGCCATAGAGATCTCTGGGGCATATTTCCTTACTGGGGATCTCACTCCCAGAGTCCAGTGTCATTATTTCTTATTCTCACGTTATGCTGGGCAGGATGGTTATGTTCAAGGCTTTGGGGAAACATCCCCATGACATTTCATTTGTAGCAGTTCCATAACTCATTGTATATGTTCATCTTCCTCTGTAGCGGCTTCTTTAATGGCACACGCTTTGCCATAGAGATCTCTGGGGCATATTTCCTTACTGGGGATCTCACTCCCAGAGTCCAGTGTCATTATTTCTTATTCTCACGTTATGCTGGGCAGGATGGTTATGTTCAAGGCTTTGGGGAAACATCCCCATGACATTTCATTTGTAGCAGTTCCATAACTCATTGTATCTGTTCATCTTCCTCTGTAGCGGCTTCTTTAATGGCACACGCTTTGCCATAGAGATCTCTGGGGCATATTTCCTTACTGGGGATCTCACTCCCAGAGTCCAGTGTCATTATTTCTTATTCTCACGTTATGCTGGGCAGGATGGTTATGTTCAAGGCTTTGGGGAAACATCCCCATGACATTTCATTTGTAGCAGTTCCATAACTCATTGTATATGTCCATCTTCCTCTGTAGCGGCTTCTTTAATGGCACACGCTTTGCCATAGAGATCTCTGGGGCATATTTCCTTACTGGGGATCTCACTCCCAGAGTCCAGTGTCATTATTTCTTATTCTCACGTTATGCTGGGCAGGATGGTTATGTTCAAGGCTTTGGGGAAACATCCCCATGACATTTCATTTGTAGCAGTTCCATAACTCATTGTATCTGTTCATCTTCCTCTGTAGCGGCTTCTTTAATGGCACACGCTTTGCCATAGAGATCTCTGGGGCATATTTCCTTACTGGGGATCTCACTCCCAGAGTCCAGTGTCATTATTTCTTATTCTCACGTTATGCTGGGCAGGATGGTTATGTTCAAGGCTTTGGGGAAACATCCCCATGACATTTCATTTGTAGCAGTTCCATAACTCATTGTATCTGTTCATCTTCCTCTGTAGCGGCTTCTTTAATGGCACACGCTTTGCCATAGAGATCTCTGGGGCATATTTCCTTACTGGGGATCTCACTCCCAGAGTCCAGTGTCATTATTTCTTATTCTCACGTTATGCTGGGCAGGATGGTTACATTCAAGGCTTTGGGGAAACAGTGGGTCACTTTACATTTCATTTGTAGCAGTTCCATAACTCATTGTATCTGTTCATCTTCCTCTGTAGCGGCTTCTTTAATGGCACACGCTTTGCCATAGAGATCTCTGGGGCATATTTCCTTACTGGGGATCTCACTCCCAGAGTCCAGTGTCATTATTTCTTATTCTCACGTTATGCTGGGCAGGATGGTTATGTTCAAGGCTTTGGGGAAACATCCCCATGACATTTCATTTGTAGCAGTTCCATAACTCATTGTATCTGTTCATCTTCCTCTGTAGCGGCTTCTTTAATGGCACACGCTTTGCCATAGAGATCTCTGGGGCATATTTCCTTACTGGGGATCTCACTCCCAGAGTCCAGTGTCATTATTTCTTATTCTCACGTTCTGCTGGGCAGTATGGTTCTGTTCAAGGCTTTGGGGAAACAGTGGGTCACTTTACATTTCATTTGTAGCAGTTCCATAACTCATTGTATCTGTTCATCTTCCTCTGTAGCGCCTTGTTTAATGGCACACGCTTTGCCATAGAGATCTCTGGGGCATATTTCCTTACTGGGGATCTCACTCCCAGAGTCCAGTGTCATTATTTCTTATTCTCACGTTATGCTGGGCAGGATGGTTATGTTCAAGGCTTTGGGGAAACATCCCCATGACATTTCATTTGTAGCAGTTCCATAACTCATTGTATCTGTTCATCTTCCTCTGTAGCGGCTTCTTTAATGGCACACGCTTTGCCATAGAGATCTCTGGGGCATATTTCCTTTCTGGGGATCTCACTCCCAGAGTCCAGTGTCATTATTTCTTATTCTCACGTTATGCTGGGCAGGATGGTTATGTTCAAGGCTTTGGGGAAACATCCCCATGACATTTCATTTGTAGCAGTTCCATAACTCATTGTATATGTTCATCTTCCTCTGTAGCGGCTTCTTTAATGGCACACGCTTTGCCATAGAGATCTCTGGGGCATATTTCCTTACTGGGGATCTCACTCCCAGAGTCCAGTGTCATTATTTCTTATTCTCACGTTCTGCTGGACAGGATGGTTACATTCAAGGCTTTGGGGAAACATCCCCATGACATTTCATTTGTAGCAGTTCCATAACTCATTGTATCTGTTCATCTTCCTCTGTAGCGGCTTCTTTAATGGCACACGCTTTGCCATAGAGATCTCTGGGGCATATTTCCTTACTGGGGATCTCACTCCCAGAGTCCAGTGTCATTATTTCTTATTCTCACGTTATGCTGGGCAGGATGGTTATGTTCAAGGCTTTGGGGAAACATCCCCATGACATTTCATTTGTAGCAGTTCCATAACTCATTGTATCTGTTCATCTTCCTCTGTAGCGGCTTCTTTAATGGCACACGCTTTGCCATAGAGATCTCTGGGGCATATTTCCTTACTGGAGATCTCACTCCCAGAGTCCAGTGTCATTATTTCTTATTCTCACGTTATGCTGGGCAGGATGGTTATGTTCAAGGCTTTGGGGAAACATCCCCATGACATTTCATTTGTAGCAGTTCCATAACTCATTGTATCTGTTCATCTTCCTCTGTAGCGGCTTCTTTAATGGCACACGCTTTGCCATAGAGATTTCTGGGGCATATTTCCTTACTGGGGATCTCACTCCCAGAGTCCAGTGTCATTATTTCTTATTCTCACATTATGCTGGGCAGGATGGTTATGTTCAAGGCTTTGGGGAAACATCCCCATGACATTTCATTTGTAGCAGTTCCATAACTCATTGTATCTGTTCATCTTCCTCTGTAGCGGCTTCTTTAATGGCACACGCTTTGCCATAGAGATCTCTGGGGCATATTTCCTTACTGGGGATCTCACTCCCAGAGTCCAGTGTCATTATTTCTTATTCTCACGTTATGCTGGGCAGGATGGTTACGTTCAAGGCTTTGGGGAAACATCCCCATGACATTTCATTTGTAGCAGTTCCATAACTCATTGTATCTGTTCATCTTCCTCTGTAGCGGCTTCTTTAATGGCACACGCTTTGCCATAGAGATCTCTGGGGCATATTTCCTTACTGGGGATCTCACTCCCAGAGTCCAGTGTCATTATTTCTTATTCTCACGTTCTGCTGGACAGGATGGTTACATTCAAGGCTTTGGGGAAACATCCCCATGACATTTCATTTGTAGCAGTTCCATAACTCATTGTATCTGTTCATCTTCCTCTGTAGCGGCTTCTTTAATGGCACACGCTTTGCCATAGAGATCTCTGGGGCATATTTCCTTACTGGGGATCTCACTCCCAGAGTCCAGTGTCATTATTTCTTATTCTCACGTTATGCTGGGCAGGATGGTTATGTTCAAGGCTTTGGGGAAACATCCCCATGACATTTCATTTGTAGCAGTTCCATAACTCATTGTATCTGTTCATCTTCCTCTGTAGCGGCTTCTTTAATGGCACACGCTTTGCCATGGAGATCTCTGGGGCATATTTCCTTACTGGGGATCTCACTCCCAGAGTCCAGTGTCATTATTTCTTATTCTCACGTTATGCTGGGCAGGATGGTTATGTTCAAGGCTTTGGGGAAACATCCCCATGACATTTCATTTGTAGCAGTTCCATAACTCATTGTATCTGTTCATCTTCCTCTGTAGCGGCTTCTTTAATGGCACACGCTTTGCCATAGAGATCTCTGGGGCATATTTCCTTACTGGGGATCTCACTCCCAGAGTCCAGTGTCATTATTTCTTATTCTCACGTTATGCTGGGCAGGATGGTTATGTTCAAGGCTTTGGGGAAACATCCCCATGACATTTCATTTGTAGCAGTTCCATAACTCATTGTATCTGTTCATCTTCCTCTGTAGCGGCTTCTTTAATGGCACACGCTTTGCCATAGAAATCTCTGGGGCATATTTCCTTACTGGGGATCTCACTCCCAGAGTCCAGTGTCATTATTTCTTATTCTCACGTTATGCTGGGCAGGATGGTTATGTTCAAGGCTTTGGGGAAACAGTGGGTCACTTTACATTTCATTTGTAGCAGTTCCATAACTCATTGTATCTGTTCATCTTCCTCTGTAGCGGCTTCTTTAATGGCACACGCTTTGCCATAGAGATCTCTGGGGCATATTTCCTTACTGGGGATCTCACTCCCAGAGTCCAGTGTCATTATTTCTTATTCTCACGTTATGCTGGGCAGGATGGTTATGTTCAAGGCTTTGGGGAAACATCCCCATGACATTTCATTTGTAGCAGTTCCATAACTCATTGTATCTGTTCATCTTCCTCTGTAGCGGCTTCTTTAATGGCACACGCTTTGCCATAGAGATCTCTGGGGCATATTTCCTTACTGGGGATCTCACTCCCAGAGTCCAGTGTCATTATTTCTTATTCTCACGTTATGCTGGGCAGGATGGTTATGTTCAAGGCTTTGGGGAAACATCCCCATGACATTTCATTTGTAGCAGTTCCATAACTCATTGTATCTGTTCATCTTCCTCTGTAGCGGCTTCTTTAATGGCACACGCTTTGCCATAGAGATCTCTGGGGCATATTTCCTTTCTGGGGATCTCACTCCCAGAGTCCAGTGTCATTATTTCTTATTCTCACGTTCTGCTGGACAGGATGGTTACATTCAAGGCTTTGGGGAAACATCCCCATGACATTTCATTTGTAGCAGTTCCATAACTCATTGTATCTGTTCATCTTCCTCTGTAGCGGCTTCTTTAATGGCACACGCTTTGCCATAGAGATCTCTGGGGCATATTTCCTTACTGGGGATCTCACTCCCAGAGTCCAGTGTCATTATTTCTTATTCTCACGTTCTGCTGGACAGGATGGTTACATTCAAGGCTTTGGGGAAACAGTGGGTCACTTTACATTTCATTTGTAGCAGTTCCATAACTCATTGTATCTGTTCATCTTCCTCTGTAGCGGCTTCTTTAATGGCACACGCTTTGCCATAGAGATCTCTGGGGCATATTTCCTTACTGGGGATCTCACTCCCAGAGTCCAGTGTCATTATTTCTTATTCTCACGTTATGCTGGGCAGGATGGTTATGTTCAAGGCTTTGGGGAAACATCCCCATGACATTTCATTTGTAGCAGTTCCATAACTCATTGTATCTGTTCATCTTCCTCTGTAGCGGCTTCTTTAATGGCACACGCTTTGCCATAGAGATCTCTGGGGCATATTTCCTTACTGGGGATCTCACTCCCAGAGTCCAGTGTCATTATTTCTTATTCTCACGTTATGCTGGGCAGGATGGTTATGTTCAAGGCTTTGGGGAAACATCCCCATGACATTTCATTTGTAGCAGTTCCATAACTCATTGTATCTGTTCATCTTCCTCTGTAGCGGCTTCTTTAATGGCACACGCTTTGCCATAGAGATCTCTGGGGCATATTTCCTTACTGGGGATCTCACTCCCAGAGTCCAGTGTCATTATTTCTTATTCTCACGTTATGCTGGGCAGGATGGTTATGTTCAAGGCTTTGGGGAAACATCCCCATGACATTTCATTTGTAGCAGTTCCATAACTCATTGTATCTGTTCATCTTCCTCTGTAGCGGCTTCTTTAATGGCACACGCTTTGCCATAGAGATCTCTGGGGCATATTTCCTTACTGGGGATCTCACTCCCAGAGTCCAGTGTCATTATTTCTTATTCTCACGTTATGCTGGGCAGGATGGTTATGTTCAAGGCTTTGGGGAAACATCCCCATGACATTTCATTTGTAGCAGTTCCATAACTCATTGTATCTGTTCATCTTCCTCTGTAGCGGCTTCTTTAATGGCACACGCTTTGCCATAGAGATCTCTGGGGCATATTTCCTTACTGGGGATCTCACTCCCAGAGTCCAGTGTCATTATTTCTTATTCTCACGTTATGCTGGACAGGATGGTTATGTTCAAGGCTTTGGGGAAACATCCCCATGACATTTCATTTGTAGCAGTTCCATAACTCATTGTATCTGTTCATCTTCCTCTGTAGCGGCTTCTTTAATGGCACACGCTTTGCCATAGAGATCTCTGGGGCATATTTCCTTACTGGGGATCTCACTCCCAGAGTCCAGTGTCATTATTTCTTATTCTCACGTTATGCTGGGCAGGATGGTTATGTTCAAGGCTTTGGGGAAACATCCCCATGACATTTCATTTGTAGCAGTTCCATAACTCAATGTATCTGTTCATCTTCCTCTGTAGCGGCTTCTTTAATGGCACACGCTTTGCCATAGAGATCTCTGGGGCATATTTCCTTACTGGGGATCTCACTCCCAGAGTCCAGTGTCATTATTTCTTATTCTCACGTTATGCTGGGCAGGATGGTTATGTTCAAGGCTTTGGGGAAACATCCCCATGACATTTCATTTGTAGCAGTTCCATAACTCATTGTATCTGTTCATCTTCCTCTGTAGCGGCTTCTTTAATGGCACACGCTTTGCCATAGAGATCTCTGGGGCATATTTCCTTACTGGGGATCTCACTCCCAGAGTCCAGTGTCATTATTTCTTATTCTCACGTTATGCTGGGCAGGATGGTTATGTTCAAGGCTTTGGGGAAACATCCCCATGACATTTCATTTGTAGCAGTTCCATAACTCATTGTATCTGTTCATCTTCCTCTGTAGCGGCTTCTTTAATGGCACACGCTTTGCCATAGAGATCTCTGGGGCATATTTCCTTACTGGGGATCTCACTCCCAGAGTCCAGTGTCATTATTTCTTATTCTCACGTTATGCTGGGCAGGATGGTTATGTTCAAGGCTTTGGGGAAACATCCCCATGACATTTCATTTGTAGCAGTTCCATAACTCATTGTATCTGTTCATCTTCCTCTGTAGCGGCTTCTTTAATGGCACACGCTTTGCCATAGAGATCTCTGGGGCATATTTCCTTACTGGGGATCTCACTCCCAGAGTCCAGTGTCATTATTTCTTATTCTCACGTTCTGCTGGGCAGGATGGTTACATTCAAGGCTTTGGGGAAACATCCCCATGACATTTCATTTGTAGCAGTTCCATAACTCATTGTATCTGTTCATCTTCCTCTGTAGCGGCTTCTTTAATGGCACACGCTTTGCCATAGAGATCTCTGGGGCATATTTCCTTACTGGGGATCTCACTCCCAGAGTCCAGTGTCATTATTTCTTATTCTCACGTTATGCTGGGCAGGATGGTTATGTTCAAGGCTTTGGGGAAACATCCCCATGACATTTCATTTGTAGCAGTTCCATAACTCATTGTATATGTTCATCTTCCTCTGTAGCGCCTTGTTTAATGGCACACGCTTTGCCATAGAGATCTCTGGGGCATATTTCCTTACTGGGGATCTCACTCCCAGAGTCCAGTGTCATTATTTCTTATTCTCACGTTATGCTGGACAGGATGGTTCTGTTCAAGGCTTTGGGGAAACATCCCCATGACATTTCATTTGTAGCAGTTCCATAACTCATTGTATCTGTTCATCTTCCTCTGTAGCGGCTTCTTTAATGGCACACGCTTTGCCATAGAGATCTCTGGGGCATATTTCCTTACTGGGGATCTCACTCCCAGAGTCCAGTGTCATTATTTCTTATTCTCACGTTATGCTGGGCAGGATGGTTATGTTCAAGGCTTTGGGGAAACATCCCCATGACATTTCATTTGTAGCAGTTCCATAACTCATTGTATCTGTTCATCTTCCTCTGTAGCGGCTTCTTTAATGGCACACGCTTTGCCATAGAGATCTCTGGGGCATATTTCCTTACTGGGGATCTCACTCCCAGAGTCCAGTGTCATTATTTCTTATTCTGACGTTATGCTGGGCAGGATGGTTATGTTCAAGGCTTTGGGGAAACAGTGGGTCACTTTACATTTCATTTGTAGCAGTTCCATAACTCATTGTATATGTTCATCTTCCTCTGTAGCGGCTTCTTTAATGGCACACGCTTTGCCATAGAGATCTCTGGGGCATATTTCCTTACTGGGGATCTCACTCCCAGAGTCCAGTGTCATTATTTCTTATTCTCACGTTATGCTGGGCAGGATGGTTATGTTCAAGGCTTTGGGGAAACATCCCCATGACATTTCATTTGTAGCAGTTCCATAACTCATTGTATATGTTCATCTTCCTCTGTAGCGGCTTCTTTAATGGCACACGCTTTGCCATAGAGATCTCTGGGGCATATTTCCTTACTGGGGATCTCACTCCCAGAGTCCAGTGTCATTATTTCTTATTCTCACGTTATGCTGGGCAGGATGGTTACATTCAAGGCTTTGGGGAAACATCCCCATGACATTTCATTTGTAGCAGTTCCATAACTCATTGTATCTGTTCATCTTCCTCTGTAGCGGCTTCTTTAATGGCACACGCTTTGCCATAGAGATCTCTGGGGCATATTTCCTTACTGGGGATCTCACTCCCAGAGTCCAGTGTCCTTATTTCTTATTCTCACGTTATGCTGGGCAGGATGGTTATGTTCAAGGCTTTGGGGAAACATCCTAATGACATTTCATTTGTAGCAGTTCCATAACTCATTGTATCTGTTCATCTTCCTCTGTAGCGGCTTCTTTAATGGCACACGCTTTGCCATAGAGATCTCTGGGGCATATTTCCTTACTGGGGATCTCACTCCCAGAGTCCAGTGTCATTATTTCTTATTCTCACGTTATGCTGGGCAGGATGGTTATGTTCAAGGCTTTGGGGAAACATCCCCATGACATTTCATTTGTAGCAGTTCCATAACTCATTGTATCTGTTCATCTTCCTCTGTAGCGGCTTCTTTAATGGCACACGCTTTGCCATGGAGATCTCTGGGGCATATTTCCTTACTGGGGATCTCACTCCCAGAGTCCAGTGTCATTATTTCTTATTCTCACGTTATGCTGGGCAGGATGGTTATGTTCAAGGCTTTGGGGAAACATCCCCATGACATTTCATTTGTAGCAGTTCCATAACTCATTGTATCTGTTCATCTTCCTCTGTAGCGCCTTGTTTAATGGCACACGCTTTGCCATAGAGATCTCTGGGGCATATTTCCTTACTGGGGATCTCACTCCCAGAGTCCAGTGTCCTTATTTCTTATTCTCACGTTATGCTGGGCAGGATGGTTATGTTCAAGGCTTTGGGGAAACATCCCCATGACATTTCATTTGTAGCAGTTCCATAACTCATTGTATATGTTCATCTTCCTCTGTAGCGGCTTCTTTAATGGCACACGCTTTGCCATAGAGATCTCTGGGGCATATTTCCTTTCTGGGGATCTCACTCCCAGAGTCCAGTGTCATTATTTCTTATTCTCACGTTATGCTGGGCAGGATGGTTACATTCAAGGCTTTGGGGAAACATCCCCATGACATTTCATTTGTAGCAGTTCCATAACTCATTGTATATGTTCATCTTCCTCTGTAGCGGCTTCTTTAATGGCACACGCTTTGCCATAGAGATCTCTGGGGCATATTTCCTTACTGGGGATCTCACTCCCAGAGTCCAGTGTCATTATTTCTTATTCTCACGTTATGCTGGGCAGGATGGTTATGTTCAAGGCTATGGGGAAACATCCCCATGACATTTCATTTGTAGCAGTTCCATAACTCATTGTATATGTTCATCTTCCTCTGTAGCGGCTTCTTTAATGGCACACGCTTTGCCATAGAGATCTCTGGGGCATATTTCCTTACTGGGGATCTCACTCCCAGAGTCCAGTGTCATTATTTCTTATTCTCACGTTATGCTGGGCAGGATGGTTATGTTCAAGGCTTTGGGGAAACATCCCCATGACATTTCATTTGTAGCAGTTCCATAACTCATTGTATATGTTCATCTTCCTCTGTAGCGGCTTCTTTAATGGCACACGCTTTGCCATAGAGATCTCTGGGGCATATTTCCTTACTGGGGATCTCACTCCCAGAGTCCAGTGTCATTATTTCTTATTCTCACGTTATGCTGGGCAGGATGGTTACATTCAAGGCTTTGGGGAAACATCCCCATGACATTTCATTTGTAGCAGTTCCATAACTCATTGTATCTGTTCATCTTCCTCTGTAGCGGCTTCTTTAATGGCACACGCTTTGCCATAGAGATCTCTGGGGCATATTTCCTTACTGGGGATCTCACTCCCAGAGTCCAGTGTCATTATTTCTTATTCTCACGTTATGCTGGGCAGGATGGTTATGTTCAAGGCTTTGGGGAAACATCCCCATGACATTTCATTTGTAGCAGTTCCATAACTCATTGTATCTGTTCATCTTCCTCTGTAGCGGCTTCTTTAATGGCACACGCTTTGCCATAGAGATCTCTGGGGCATATTTCCTTACTGGGGATCTCACTCCCAGAGTCCAGTGTCATTATTTCTTATTCTCACGTTATGCTGGGCAGGATGGTTATGTTCAAGGCTTTGGGGAAACATCCCCATGACATTTCATTTGTAGCAGTTCCATAACTCATTGTATATGTTCATCTTCCTCTGTAGCGGCTTCTTTAATGGCACACGCTTTGCCATAGAGATCTCTGGGGCATATTTCCTTACTGGGGATCTCACTCCCAGAGTCCAGTGTCATTATTTCTTATTCTCACGTTATGCTGGGCAGGATGGTTATGTTCAAGGCTTTGGGGAAACATCCCCATGACATTTCATTTGTAGCAGTTCCATAACTCATTGTATATGTTCATCTTCCTCTGTAGCGGCTTCTTTAATGGCACACGCTTTGCCATAGAGATCTCTGGGGCATATTTCCTTACTGGGGATCTCACTCCCAGAGTCCAGTGTCATTATTTCTTATTCTCACGTTATGCTGGACAGGATGGTTACATTCAAGGCTTTGGGGAAACAGTGGGTCACTTTACATTTCATTTGTAGCAGTTCCATAACTCATTGTATATGTTCATCTTCCTCTGTAGCGGCTTCTTTAATGGCACACGCTTTGCCATAGAGATCTCTGGGGCATATTTCCTTACTGGGGATCTCACTCCCAGAGTCCAGTGTCATTATTTCTTATTCTCACGTTATGCTGGGCAGGATGGTTATGTTCAAGGCTTTGGGGAAACATCCCCATGACATTTCATTTGTAGCAGTTCCATAACTCATTGTATCTGTTCATCTTCCTCTGTAGCGGCGTCTTTAATGGCACACGCTTTGCCATAGAGATCTCTGGGGCATATTTCCTTACTGGGGATCTCACTCCCAGAGTCCAGTGTCATTATTTCTTATTCTCACGTTATGCTGGGCAGGATGGTTATGTTCAAGGCTTTGGGGAAACATCCCCATGACATTTCATTTGTAGCAGTTCCATAACTCATTGTATATGTTCATCTTCCTCTGTAGCGGCTTCTTTAATGGCACACGCTTTGCCATAGAGATCTCTGGGGCATATTTCCTTACTGGGGATCTCACTCCCAGAGTCCAGTGTCATTATTTCTTATTCTCACGTTATGCTGGGCAGGATGGTTATGTTCAAGGCTTTGGGGAAACATCCCCATGACATTTCATTTGTAGCAGTTCCATAACTCATTGTATATGTTCATCTTCCTCTGTAGCGGCTTCTTTAATGGCACACGCTTTGCCATAGAGATCTCTGGGGCATATTTCCTTACTGGGGATCTCACTCCCAGAGTCCAGTGTCATTATTTCTTATTCTCACGTTATGCTGGACAGGATGGTTACATTCAAGGCTTTGGGGAAACAGTGGGTCACTTTACATTTCATTTGTAGCAGTTCCATAACTCATTGTATATGTTCATCTTCCTCTGTAGCGGCTTCTTTAATGGCACACGCTTTGCCATAGAGATCTCTGGGGCATATTTCCTTACTGGGGATCTCACTCCCAGAGTCCAGTGTCATTATTTCTTATTCTCACGTTATGCTGGGCAGGATGGTTATGTTCAAGGCTTTGGGGAAACATCCCCATGACATTTCATTTGTAGCAGTTCCATAACTCATTGTATATGTTCATCTTCCTCTGTAGCGGCTTCTTTAATGGCACACGCTTTGCCATAGAGATCTCTGGGGCATATTTCCTTACTGGGGATCTCACTCCCAGAGTCCAGTGTCATTATTTCTTATTCTCACGTTATGCTGGACAGGATGGTTACATTCAAGGCTTTGGGGAAACGGTGGGTCACTTTACATTTCATTTGTAGCAGTTCCATAACTCATTGTATATGTTCATCTTCCTCTGTAGCGGCTTCTTTAATGGCACACGCTTTGCCATAGAGATCTCTGGGGCATATTTCCTTACTGGGGATCTCACTCCCAGAGTCCAGTGTCATTATTTCTTATTCTCACGTTATGCTGGGCAGGATGGTTATGTTCAAGGCTTTGGGGAAACATCCCCATGACATTTCATTTGTAGCAGTTCCATAACTCATTGTATCTGTTCATCTTCCTCTGTAGCGGCGTCTTTAATGGCACACGCTTTGCCATAGAGATCTCTGGGGCATATTTCCTTACTGGGGATCTCACTCCCAGAGTCCAGTGTCATTATTTCTTATTCTCACGTTATGCTGGGCAGGATGGTTATGTTCAAGGCTTTGGGGAAACATCCCCATGACATTTCATTTGTAGCAGTTCCATAACTCATTGTATATGTTCATCTTCCTCTGTAGCGGCTTCTTTAATGGCACACGCTTTGCCATAGAGATCTCTGGGGCATATTTCCTTACTGGGGATCTCACTCCCAGAGTCCAGTGTCATTATTTCTTATTCTCACGTTATGCTGGACAGGATGGTTATGTTCAAGGCTTTGGGGAAACATCCCCATGACATTTCATTTGTAGCAGTTCCATAACTCATTGTATCTGTTCATCTTCCTCTGTAGCGGCTTCTTTAATGGCACATGCTTTGCCATAGAGATCTCTGGGGCATATTTCCTTACTGGGGATCTCACTCCCAGAGTCCAGTGTCCTTATTTCTTATTCTCACGTTATGCTGGGCAGGATGGTTACATTCAAGACTTTGGGGAAACATCCCCATGACATTTCATTTGTAGCAGTTCCATAACTCATTGTATATGTTCATCTTCCTCTGTAGCGGCTTCTTTAATGGCACACGCTTTGCCATAGAGATCTCTGGGGTATATTTCCTTACTGGGGATCTCACTCCCAGAGTCCAGTGTCATTATTTCTTATTCTCACGTTATGCTGGGCAGGATGGTTATGTTCAAGGCTTTGGGGAAACATCCCCATGACATTTCATTTGTAGCAGTTCCATAACTCATTGTATCTGTTCATCTTCCTCTGTAGCGCCTTGTTTAATGGCACACGCTTTGCCATAGAGATCTCTGGGGCATATTTCCTTACTGGGGATCTCACTCCCAGAGTCCAGTGTCATTATTTCTTATTCTCACGTTATGCTGGGCAGGATGGTTACATTCAAGGCTTTGGGGAAACATCCCCATGACATTTCATTTGTAGCAGTTCCATAACTCATTGTATATGTTCATCTTCCTCTGTAGCGGCTTCTTTAATGGCACACGCTTTGCCATAGAGATCTCTGGGGCATATTTCCTTACTGGGGATCTCACTCCCAGAGTCCAGTGTCATTATTTCTTATTCTCACGTTATGCTGGGCAGGATGGTTATGTTCAAGGCTTTGGGGAAACATCCCCATGACATTTCATTTGTAGCAGTTCCATAACTCATTGTATCTGTTCATCTTCCTCTGTAGCGGCTTCTTTAATGGCACACGCTTTGCCATAGAGATCTCTGGGGCATATTTCCTTACTGGGGATCTCACTCCCAGAGTCCAGTGTCATTATTTCTTATTCTCACGTTATGCTGGGCAGGATGGTTATGTTCAAGGCTTTGGGGAAACATCCCCATGACATTTCATTTGTAGCAGTTCCATAACTCATTGTATATGTCCATCTTCCTCTGTAGCGGCTTCTTTAATGGCACACGCTTTGCCATAGAGATCTCTGGGGCATATTTCCTTACTGGGGATCTCACTCCCAGAGTCCAGTGTCATTATTTCTTATTCTCACGTTATGCTGGGCAGGATGGTTATGTTCAAGGCTTTGGGGAAACATCCCCATGACATTTCATTTGTAGCAGTTCCATAACTCATTGTATCTGTTCATCTTCCTCTGTAGCGGCTTCTTTAATGGCACACGCTTTGCCATAGAGATCTCTGGGGCATATTTCCTTACTGGGGATCTCACTCCCAGAGTCCAGTGTCATTATTTCTTATTCTCACGTTATGCTGGGCAGGATGGTTATGTTCAAGGCTTTGGGGAAACATCCCCATGACATTTCATTTGTAGCAGTTCCATAACTCATTGTATCTGTTCATCTTCCTCTGTAGCGGCTTCTTTAATGGCACACGCTTTGCCATAGAGATCTCTGGGGCATATTTCCTTACTGGGGATCTCACTCCCAGAGTCCAGTGTCATTATTTCTTATTCTCACGTTATGCTGGGCAGGATGGTTACATTCAAGGCTTTGGGGAAACAGTGGGTCACTTTACATTTCATTTGTAGCAGTTCCATAACTCATTGTATCTGTTCATCTTCCTCTGTAGCGGCTTCTTTAATGGCACACGCTTTGCCATAGAGATCTCTGGGGCATATTTCCTTACTGGGGATCTCACTCCCAGAGTCCAGTGTCATTATTTCTTATTCTCACGTTATGCTGGGCAGGATGGTTATGTTCAAGGCTTTGGGGAAACATCCCCATGACATTTCATTTGTAGCAGTTCCATAACTCATTGTATCTGTTCATCTTCCTCTGTAGCGGCTTCTTTAATGGCACACGCTTTGCCATAGAGATCTCTGGGGCATATTTCCTTACTGGGGATCTCACTCCCAGAGTCCAGTGTCATTATTTCTTATTCTCACGTTCTGCTGGGCAGTATGGTTCTGTTCAAGGCTTTGGGGAAACAGTGGGTCACTTTACATTTCATTTGTAGCAGTTCCATAACTCATTGTATCTGTTCATCTTCCTCTGTAGCGCCTTGTTTAATGGCACACGCTTTGCCATAGAGATCTCTGGGGCATATTTCCTTACTGGGGATCTCACTCCCAGAGTCCAGTGTCATTATTTCTTATTCTCACGTTATGCTGGGCAGGATGGTTATGTTCAAGGCTTTGGGGAAACATCCCCATGACATTTCATTTGTAGCAGTTCCATAACTCATTGTATCTGTTCATCTTCCTCTGTAGCGGCTTCTTTAATGGCACACGCTTTGCCATAGAGATCTCTGGGGCATATTTCCTTTCTGGGGATCTCACTCCCAGAGTCCAGTGTCATTATTTCTTATTCTCACGTTCTGCTGGGCAGGATGGTTATGTTCAAGGCTTTGGGGAAACATCCCCATGACATTTCATTTGTAGCAGTTCCATAACTCATTGTATCTGTTCATCTTCCTCTGTAGCGGCTTCTTTAATGGCACACGCTTTGCCATAGAGATCTCTGGGGCATATTTCCTTACTGGGGATCTCACTCCCAGAGTCCAGTGTCATTATTTCTTATTCTCACGTTATGCTGGACAGGATGGTTACATTCAAGGCTTTGGGGAAACAGTGGGTCACTTTACATTTCATTTGTAGCAGTTCCAAAGCTCATTGTATCTGTTCATCTTCCTCTGTAGCGGCTTCTTTAATGGCACACGCTTTGCCATAGAGATCTCTGGGGCATATTTCCTTACTGGGGATCTCACTCCCAGAGTCCAGTGTCATTATTTCTTATTCTCACGTTATGCTGGACAGGATGGTTACATTCAAGGCTTTGGGGAAACAGTGGGTCACTTTACATTTCATTTGTAGCAGTTCCATAACTCATTGTATCTGTTCATCTTCCTCTGTAGCGCCTTGTTTAATGGCACACGCTT
Organism: Ambystoma mexicanum; assembly: GCF_040938575.1. Lineage (NCBI taxonomy): Eukaryota > Metazoa > Chordata > Amphibia > Caudata > Ambystomatidae > Ambystoma > Ambystoma mexicanum. Next base: position 843,036,467 of record NC_090938.1, read on the forward strand.
TGCCATAGAGATCTCTGGGGCATATTTCCTTACTGGGGATCTCACTCCCAGAGTCCAGTGTCATTATTTCTTATTCTCACGTTATGCTGGACAGGATGGTTACATTCAAGGCTTTGGGGAAACAGTGGGTCACTTTACATTTCATTTGTAGCAGTTCCATAACTCATTGTATCTGTTCATCTTCCTCTGTAGCGCCTTGTTTAATGGCACACGCTTTGCCATAGAGATCTCTGGGGCATATTTCCTTACTGGGGATCTCACTCCCAGAGTCCAGTGTCATTATTTCTTATTCTCACGTTATGCTGGGCAGGATGGTTACATTCAAGGCTTTGGGGAAACATCCCCATGACATTTCATTTGTAGCAGTTCCATAACTCATTGTATCTGTTCATCTTCCTCTGTAGCGGCTTCTTTAATGGCACACGCTTTGCCATAGAGATCTCTGGGGCATATTTCCTTACTGGGGATCTCACTCCCAGAGTCCAGTGTCATTATTTCTTATTCTCACGTTATGCTGGACAGGATGGTTATGTTCAAGGCTTTGGGGAAACATCCCCATGACATTTCATTTGTAGCAGTTCCATAACTCATTGTATCTGTTCATCTTCCTCTGTAGCGGCTTCTTTAATGGCACACGCTTTGCCATAGAGATCTCTGGGGCATATTTCCTTACTGGGGATCTCACTCCCAGAGTCCAGTGTCATTATTTCTTATTCTCACGTTATGCTGGGCAGGATGGTTATGTTCAAGGCTTTGGGGAAACATCCCCATGACATTTCATTTGTAGCAGTTCCATAACTCATTGTATCTGTTCATCTTCCTCTGTAGCGGCTTCTTTAATGGCACACGCTTTGCCATAGAGATCTCTGGGGCATATTTCCTTACTGGGGATCTCACTCCCAGAGTCCAGTGTCATTATTTCTTATTCTCACGTTCTGCTGGACAGGATGGTTACATTCAAGGCTTTGGGGAAACAGTGGGTCACTTTACATTTCATTTGTAGCAGTTCCATAACTCATTGTATCTGTTCATCTTCCTCTGTAGCGGCTTCTTTAATGGCACACGCTTTGCCATAGAGATCTCTGGGGCATATTTCCTTACTGGGGATCTCACTCCCAGAGTCCAGTGTCATTATTTCTTATTCTCACGTTATGCTGGGCAGGATGGTTATGTTCAAGGCTTTGGGGAAACATCCCCATGACATTTCATTTGTAGCAGTTCCATAACTCATTGTATCTGTTCATCTTCCTCTGTAGCGGCTTCTTTAATGGCACACGCTTTGCCATAGAGATCTCTGGGGCATATTTCCTTTCTGGGGATCTCACTCCCAGAGTCCAGTGTCATTATTTCTTATTCTCACGTTATGCTGGGCAGGATGGTTATGTTCAAGGCTTTGGGGAAACATCCCCATGACATTTCATTTGTAGCAGTTCCATAACTCATTGTATCTGTTCATCTTCCTCTGTAGCGGCTTCTTTAATGGCACACGCTTTGCCATAGAGATCTCTGGGGCATATTTCCTTACTGGGGATCTCACTCCCAGAGTCCAGTGTCATTATTTCTTATTCTCACGTTATGCTGGGCAGGATGGTTATGTTCAAGGCTTTGGGGAAACATCCCCATGACATTTCATTTGTAGCAGTTCCATAACTCATTGTATCTGTTCATCTTCCTCTGTAGCGGCTTCTTTAATGGCACACGCTTTGCCATAGAGATCTCTGGGGCATATTTCCTTACTGGGGATCTCACTCCCAGAGTCCAGTGTCATTATTTCTTATTCTCACGTTCTGCTGGACAGGATGGTTACATTCAAGGCTTTGGGGAAACAGTGGGTCACTTTACATTTCATTTGTAGCAGTTCCATAACTCATTGTATCTGTTCATCTTCCTCTGTAGCGCCTTGTTTAATGGCACACGCTTTGCCATAGAGATCTCTGGGGCATATTTCCTTACTGGGGATCTCACTCCCAGAGTCCAGTGTCATTATTTCTTATTCTCACGTTATGCTGGGCAGGATGGTTATGTTCAAGGCTTTGGGGAAACATCCCCATGACATTTCATTTGTAGCAGTTCCATAACTCATTGTATCTGTTCATCTTCCTCTGTAGCGGCTTCTTTAATGGCACACGCTTTGCCATAGAGATCTCTGGGGCATATTTCCTTTCTGGGGATCTCACTCCCAGAGTCCAGTGTCATTATTTCTTATTCTCACGTTATGCTGGGCAGGATGGTTATGTTCAAGGCTTTGGGGAAACATCCCCATGACATTTCATTTGTAGCAGTTCCATAACTCATTGTATCTGTTCATCTTCCTCTGTAGCGGCTTCTTTAATGGCACACGCTTTGCCATAGAGATCTCTGGGGCATATTTCCTTACTGGGGATCTCACTCCCAGAGTCCAGTGTCATTATTTCTTATTCTCACGTTCTGCTGGGCAGGATGGTTATGTTCAAGGCTTTGGGGAAACATCCCCATGACATTTCATTTGTAGCAGTTCCATAACTCATTGTATCTGTTGATCTTCCTCTGTAGCGGCTTCTTTAATGGCACACGCTTTGCCATAGAGATCTCTGGGGCATATTTCCTTACTGGGGATCTCACTCCCAGAGTCCAGTGTCATTATTTCTTATTCTCACGTTCTGCTGGACAGGATGGTTACATTCAAGGCTTTGGGGAAACAGTGGGTCACTTTACATTTCATTTGTAGCAGTTCCATAACTCATTGTATCTGTTCATCTTCCTCTGTAGCGGCTTCTTTAATGGCACACGCTTTGCCATAGAGATCTCTGGGGCATATTTCCTTACTGGGGATCTCACTCCCAGAGTCCAGTGTCATTATTTCTTATTCTCACGTTATGCTGGGCAGGATGGTTATGTTCAAGGCTTTGGGGAAACATCCCCATGACATTTCATTTGTAGCAGTTCCATAACTCATTGTATATGTTCATCTTCCTCTGTAGCGGCTTCTTTAATGGCACACGCTTTGCCATAGAGATCTCTGGGGCATATTTCCTTACTGGGGATCTCACTCCCAGAGTCCAGTGTCATTATTTCTTATTCTCACGTTATGCTGGGCAGGATGGTTATGTTCAAGGCTTTGGGGAAACATCCCCATGACATTTCATTTGTAGCAGTTCCATAACTCATTGTATCTGTTCATCTTCCTCTGTAGCGCCTTGTTTAACGGCACACGCTTTGCCATAGAGATCTCTGGGGCATATTTCCTTACTGGGGATCTCACTCCCAGAGTCCAGTGTCATTATTTCTTATTCTCACGTTATGCTGGGCAGGATGGTTCTGTTCAAGGCTTTGGGGAAACATCCCCATGACATTTCATTTGTAGCAGTTCCATAACTCATTGTATCTGTTCATCTTCCTCTGTAGCGCCTTGTTTAACGGCACACGCTTTGCCATAGAGATCTCTGGGGCATATTTCCTTACTGGGGATCTCACTCCCAGAGTCCAGTGTCATTATTTCTTATTCTCACGTTATGCTGGGCAGGATGGTTATGTTCAAGGCTTTGGGGAAACATCCCCATGACATTTCATTTGTAGCAGTTCCATAACTCATTGTATATGTTCATCTTCCTCTGTAGCGCCTTGTTTAATGGCACACGCTTTGCCATAGAGATCTCTGGGGCATATTTCCTTACTGGGGATCTCACTCCCAGAGTCCAGTGTCATTATTTCTTATTCTCACGTTATGCTGGGCAGGATGGTTCTGTTCAAGGCTTTGGGGAAACATCCCCATGACATTTCATTTGTAGCTGTTCCATAACTCATTGTATATGTTCATCTTCCTCTGTAGCGGCTTCTTTAATGGCACACGCTTTGCCATAGAGATCTCTGGGGCATATTTCCTTACTGGGGATCTCACTCCCAGAGTCCAGTGTCATTATTTCTTATTCTCACGTTATGCTGGACAGGATGGTTACATTCAAGGCTTTGGGGAAACAGTGGGTCACTTTACATTTCATTTGTAGCAGTTCCATAACTCATTGTATCTGTTCATCTTCCTCTGTAGCGGCTTCTTTAATGGCACACGCTTTGCCATAGAGATCTCTGGGGCATATTTCCTTACTGGGGATCTCACTCCCAGAGTCCAGTGTCATTATTTCTTATTCTCACGTTATGCTGGGCAGGATGGTTATGTTCAAGGCTTTGGGGAAACATCCCCATGACATTTCATTTGTAGCAGTTCCATAACTCATTGTATCTGTTCATCTTCCTCTGTAGCGGCTTCTTTAATGGCACACGCTTTGCCATAGAGATCTCTGGGGCATATTTCCTTACTGGGGATCTCACTCCCAGAGTCCAGTGTCATTATTTCTTATTCTCACGTTATGCTGGGCAGGATGGTTATGTTCAAGGCTTTGGGGAAACATCCCCATGACATTTCATTTGTAGCAGTTCCATAACTCATTGTATCTGTTCATCTTCCTCTGTAGCGCCTTGTTTAATGGCACACGCTTTGCCATAGAGATCTCTGGGGCATATTTCCTTACTGGGGATCTCACTCCCAGAGTCCAGTGTCATTATTTCTTATTCTCACGTTATGCTGGGCAGGATGGTTATGTTCAAGGCTTTGGGGAAACATCCCCATGACATTTCATTTGTAGCAGTTCCATAACTCATTGTATCTGTTCATCTTCCTCTGTAGCGCCTTGTTTAATGGCACACGCTTTGCCATAGAGATCTCTGGGGCATATTTCCTTACTGGGGATCTCACTCCCAGAGTCCAGTGTCATTATTTCTTATTCTCACGTTATGCTGGACAGGATGGTTACATTCAAGGCTTTGGGGAAACAGTGGGTCACTTTACATTTCATTTGTAGCAGTTCCATAACTCATTGTATCTGTTCATCTTCCTCTGTAGCGGCTTCTTTAATGGCACACGCTTTGCCATAGAGATCTCTGGGGCATATTTCCTTACTGGGGATCTCACTCCCAGAGTCCAGTGTCATTATTTCTTATTCTCACGTTCTGCTGGGCAGGATGGTTATGTTCAAGGCTTTGGGGAAACATCCCCATGACATTTCATTTGTAGCAGTTCCATAACTCATTGTATCTGTTCATCTTCCTCTGTAGCGGCTTCTTTAATGGCACACGCTTTGCCATAGAGATCTCTGGGGCATATTTCCTTACTGGGGATCTCACTCCCAGAGTCCAGTGTCATTATTTCTTATTCTCACGTTCTGCTGGGCAGGATGGTTATGTTCAAGGCTTTGGGGAAACATCCCCATGACATTTCATTTGTAGCAGTTCCATAACTCATTGTATCTGTTCATCTTCCTCTGTAGCGGCTTCTTTAATGGCACACGCTTTGCCATAGAGATCTCTGGGGCATATTTCCTTACTGGGGATCTCACTCCCAGAGTCCAGTGTCATTATTTCTTATTCTCACGTTATGCTGGACAGGATGGTTACATTCAAGGCTTTGGGGAAACAGTGGGTCACTTTACATTTCATTTGTAGCAGTTCCATAACTCATTGTATATGTTCATCTTCCTCTGTAGCGGCTTCTTTAATGGCACACGCTTTGCCATAGAGATCTCTGGGGCATATTTCCTTACTGGGGATCTCACTCCCAGAGTCCAGTGTCATTATTTCTTATTCTCACGTTATGCTGGGCAGGATGGTTCTGTTCAAGGCTTTGGGGAAACAGTGGGTCACTTTACATTTCATTTGTAGCAGTTCCATAACTCATTGTATCTGTTCATCTTCCTCTGTAGCGGCTTCTTTAATGGCACACGCTTTGCCATAGAGATCTCTGGGGCATATTTCCTTACTGGGGATCTCACTCCCAGAGTCCAGTGTCATTATTTCTTATTCTCACGTTATGCTGGGCAGGATGGTTATGTTCAAGGCTTTGGGGAAACATCCCCATGACATTTCATTTGTAGCAGTTCCATAACTCATTGTATCTGTTCATCTTCCTCTGTAGCGGCTTCTTTAATGGCACACGCTTTGCCATAGAGATCTCTGGGGCATATTTCCTTACTGGGGATCTCACTCCCAGAGTCCAGTGTCATTATTTCTTATTCTCACGTTATGCTGGGCAGGATGGTTATGTTCAAGGCTTTGGGGAAACATCCCCATGACATTTCATTTGTAGCAGTTCCATAACTCATTGTATCTGTTCATCTTCCTCTGTAGCGGCTTCTTTAATGGCACACGCTTTGCCATAGAGATCTCTGGGGCATATTTCCTTACTGGGGATCTCACTCCCAGAGTCCAGTGTCATTATTTCTTATTCTCACGTTATGCTGGGCAGGATGGTTATGTTCAAGGCTTTGGGGAAACAGTGGGTCACTTTACATTTCATTTGTAGCAGTTCCATAACTCATTGTATCTGTTCATCTTCCTCTGTAGCGGCTTCTTTAATGGCACACGCTTTGCCATAGAGATCTCTGGGGCATATTTCCTTACTGGGGATCTCACTCCCAGAGTCCAGTGTCATTATTTCTTATTCTCACGTTATGCTGGACAGGATGGTTACATTCAAGGCTTTGGGGAAACAGTGGGTCACTTTACATTTCATTTGTAGCAGTTCCATAACTCATTGTATCTGTTCATCTTCCTCTGTAGCGGCTTCTTTAATGGCACACGCTTTGCCATAGAGATCTCTGGGGCATATTTCCTTACTGGGGATCTCACTCCCAGAGTCCAGTGTCATTATTTCTTATTCTCACGTTATGCTGGGCAGGATGGTTACGTTCAAGGCTTTGGGGAAACATCCCCATGACATTTCATTTGTAGCAGTTCCATAACTCATTGTATCTGTTCATCTTCCTCTGTAGCGGCTTCTTTAATGGCACACGCTTTGCCATAGAGATCTCTGGGGCATATTTCCTTACTGGGGATCTCACTCCCAGAGTCCAGTGTCATTATTTCTTATTCTCACGTTATGCTGGGCAGGATGGTTATGTTCAAGGCTTTGGGGAAACATCCCCATGACATTTCATTTGTAGCAGTTCCATAACTCATTGTATCTGTTCATCTTCCTCTGTAGCGGCTTCTTTAATGGCACACGCTTTGCCATAGAGATCTCTGGGGCATATTTCCTTACTGGGGATCTCACTCCCAGAGTCCAGTGTCATTATTTCTTATTCTCACGTTATGCTGGGCAGGATGGTTACATTCAAGGCTTTGGGGAAACATCCCCATGACATTTCATTTGTAGCAGTTCCATAACTCATTGTATCTGTTCATCTTCCTCTGTAGCGGCTTCTTTAATGGCACACGCTTTGCCATAGAGATCTCTGGGGCATATTTCCTTACTGGGGATCTCACTCCCAGAGTCCAGTGTCATTATTTCTTATTCTCACGTTATGCTGGGCAGGATGGTTATGTTCAAGGCTTTGGGGAAACATCCCCATGACATTTCATTTGTAGCAGTTCCATAACTCATTGTATCTGTTCATCTTCCTCTGTAGCGGCTTCTTTAATGGCACACGCTTTGCCATAGAGATCTCTGGGGCATATTTCCTTACTGGGGATCTCACTCCCAGAGTCCAGTGTCATTATTTCTTATTCTCACGTTATGCTGGGCAGGATGGTTATGTTCAAGGCTTTGGGGAAACATCCCCATGATATTTCATTTGTAGCAGTTCCATAACACATTGTATCTGTTCATCTTCCTCTGTAGCGGCTTCTTTAATGGCACACGCTTTGCCATAGAGATCTCTGGGGCATATTTCCTTACTGGGGATCTCACTCCCAGAGTCCAGTGTCATTATTTCTTATTCTCACGTTATGCTGGGCAGGATGGTTATGTTCAAGGCTTTGGGGAAACAGTGGGTCACTTTACATTTCATTTGTAGCAGTTCCATAACTCATTGTATCTGTTCATCTTCCTCTGTAGCGGCTTCTTTAATGGCACACGCTTTGCCATAGAGATCTCTGGGGCATATTTCCTTACTGGGGATCTCACTCCCAGAGTCCAGTGTCATTATTTCTTATTCTCACGTTCTGCTGGACAGGATGGTTATGTTCAAGGCTTTGGGGAAACATCCCCATGACATTTCATTTGTAGCAGTTCCATAACTCATTGTATCTGTTCATCTTCCTCTGTAGCGGCTTCTTTAATGGCACACGCTTTGCCATGGAGATCTCTGGGGCATATTTCCTTACTGGGGATCTCACTCCCAGAGTCCAGTGTCATTATTTCTTATTCTCACGTTATGCTGGGCAGGATGGTTATGTTCAAGGCTTTGGGGAAACATCCCCATGACATTTCATTTGTAGCAGTTCCATAACTCATTGTATCTGTTCATCTTCCTCTGTAGCGGCTTCTTTAATGGCACACGCTTTGCCATAGAGATCTCTGGGGCATATTTCCTTACTGGGGATCTCACTCCCAGAGTCCAGTGTCATTATTTCTTATTCTCACGTTATGCTGGGCAGGATGGTTATGTTCAAGGCTTTGGGGAAACATCCCCATGACATTTCATTTGTAGCAGTTCCATAACTCATTGTATATGTTCATCTTCCTCTGTAGCGGCTTCTTTAATGGCACACGCTTTGCCATAGAGATCTCTGGGGCATATTTCCTTACTGGGGATCTCACTCCCAGAGTCCAGTGTCATTATTTCTTATTCTCACGTTATGCTGGGCAGGATGGTTATGTTCAAGGCTTTGGGGAAACATCCCCATGACATTTCATTTGTAGCAGTTCCATAACTCATTGTATATGTTCATCTTCCTCTGAAGCGGCTTCTTTAATGGCACACGCTTTGCCATAGAGATCTCTGGGGCATATTTCCTTACTGGGGATCTCACTCCCAGAGTCCAGTGTCATTATTTCTTATTCTCACGTTATGCTGGGCAGGATGGTTATGTTCAAGGCTTTGGGGAAACATCCCCATGACATTTCATTTGTAGCAGTTCCATAACTCATTGTATCTGTTCATCTTCCTCTGTAGCGGCTTCTTTAATGGCACACGCTTTGCCATAGAGATCTCTGGGGCATATTTCCTTACTGGGGATCTCACTCCCAGAGTCCAGTGTCATTATTTCTTATTCTCACGTTATGCTGGGCAGGATGGTTATGTTCAAGGCTTTGGGGAAACATCCCCATGACATTTCATTTGTAGCAGTTCCATAACTCATTGTATCTGTTCATCTTCCTCTGTAGCGGCTTCTTTAATGGCACACGCTTTGCCATAGAGATCTCTGGGGCATATTTCCTTACTGGGGATCTCACTCCCAGAGTCCAGTGTCATTATTTCTTATTCTCACGTTATGCTGGGCAGGATGGTTATGTTCAAGGCTTTGGGGAAACATCCCCATGACATTTCATTTGTAGCAGTTCCATAACTCATTGTATCTGTTCATCTTCCTCTGTAGCGGCTTCTTTAATGGCACACGCTTTGCCATAGAGATCTCTGGGGCATATTTCCTTACTGGGGATCTCACTCCCAGAGTCCAGTGTCATTATTTCTTATTCTCACGTTATGCTGGGCAGGATGGTTATGTTCAAGGCTTTGGGGAAACATCCCCATGACATTTCATTTGTAGCAGTTCCATAACTCATTGTATCTGTTCATCTTCCTCTGTAGCGGCTTCTTTAATGGCACACACTTTGCCATAGAGATCTCTGGGGCATATTTCCTTACTGGGGATCTCACTCCCAGAGTCCAGTGTCATTATTTCTTATTCTCACGTTATGCTGGGCAGGATGGTTATGTTCAAGGCTTTGGGGAAACATCCCCATGACATTTCATTTGTAGCAGTTCCATAACTCATTGTATCTGTTCATCTTCCTCTGTAGCGGCTTCTTTAATGGCACACGCTTTGCCATAGAGATCTCTGGGGCATATTTCCTTACTGGGGATCTCACTCCCAGAGTCCAGTGTCATTATTTCTTATTCTCACGTTCTGCTGGACAGGATGGTTACATTCAAGGCTTTGGGGAAACATCCCCATGACATTTCATTTGTAGCAGTTCCATAACTCATTGTATCTGTTCATCTTCCTCTGTAGCGGCTTCTTTAATGGCACACGCTTTGCCATAGAGATCTCTGGGGCATATTTCCTTACTGGGGATCTCACTCCCAGAGTCCAGTGTCATTATTTCTTATTCTCACGTTATGCTGGGCAGGATGGTTATGTTCAAGGCTTTGGGGAAACATCCCCATGACATTTCATTTGTAGCAGTTCCATAACTCATTGTATCTGTTCATCTTCCTCTGTAGCGGCTTCTTTAATGGCACACGCTTTGCCATAGAGATCTCTGGGGCATATTTCCTTACTGGGGATCTCACTCCCAGAGTCCAGTGTCATTATTTCTTATTCTCACGTTATGCTGGACAGGATGGTTATGTTCAAGGCTTTGGGGAAACATCCCCATGACATTTCATTTGTAGCAGTTCCATAACTCATTGTATCTGTTCATCTTCCTCTGTAGCGGCTTCTTTAATGGCACACGCTTTGCCATAGAGATCTCTGGGGCATATTTCCTTACTGGGGATCTCACTCCCAGAGTCCAGTGTCATTATTTCTTATTCTCACGTTATGCTGGGCAGGATGGTTATGTTCAAGGCTTTGGGGAAACATCCCCATGACATTTCATTTGTAGCAGTTCCATAACTCATTGTATCTGTTCATCTTCCTCTGTAGCGGCTTCTTTAATGGCACACGCTTTGCCATAGAGATCTCTGGGGCATATTTCCTTACTGGGGATCTCACTCCCAGAGTCCAGTGTCATTATTTCTTATTCTCACGTTATGCTGGGCAGGATGGTTATGTTCAAGGCTTTGGGGAAACATCCCCATGACATTTCATTTGTAGCAGTTCCATAACTCATTGTATCTGTTCATCTTCCTCTGTAGCGCCTTGTTTAATGGCACACGCTTTGCCATGGAGATCTCTGGGGCATATTTCCTTACTGGGGATCTCACTCCCAGAGTCCAGTGTCATTATTTCTTATTCTCACGTTATGCTGGGCAGGATGGTTATGTTCAAGGCTTTGGGGAAACATCCCCATGACATTTCATTTGTAGCAGTTCCATAACTCATTGTATCTGTTCATCTTCCTCTGTAGCGGCTTCTTTAATGGCACACGCTTTGCCATAGAGATCTCTGGGGCATATTTCCTTACTGGGGATCTCACTCCCAGAGTCCAGTGTCATTATTTCTTATTCTCACGTTATGCTGGGCAGGATGGTTACATTCAAGGCTTTGGGGAAACATCCCCATGACATTTCATTTGTAGCAGTTCCATAACTCATTGTATATGTTCATCTTCCTCTGTAGCGGCTTCTTTAATGGCACACGCTTTGCCATAGAGATCTCTGGGGCATATTTCCTTACTGGGGATCTCACTCCCAGAGTCCAGTGTCATTATTTCTTATTCTCACGTTATGCTGGGCAGGATGGTTATGTTCAAGGCTTTGGGGAAACATCCCCATGACATTTCATTTGTAGCAGTTCCATAACTCATTGTATATGTTCATCTTCCTCTGTAGCTGCTTCTTTAATGGCACACGCTTTGCCATAGAGATCTCTGGGGCATATTTCCTTACTGGGGATCTCACTCCCAGAGTCCAGTGTCATTATTTCTTATTCTCACGTTATGCTGGGCAGGATGGTTATGTTCAAGGCTTTGGGGAAACATCCCCATGACATTTCATTTGTAGCAGTTCCATAACTCATTGTATCTGTTCATCTTCCTCTGTAGCGCCTTGTTTAATGGCACACGCTTTGCCATAGAGATCTCTGGGGCATATTTCCTTACTGGGGATCTCACTCCCAGAGTCCAGTGTCATTATTTCTTATTCTCACGTTCTGCTGGGCAGGATGGTTATGTTCAAGGCTTTGGGGAAACATCCCCATGACATTTCATTTGTAGCAGTTCCATAACTCATTGTATCTGTTGATCTTCCTCTGTAGCGGCTTCTTTAATGGCACACGCTTTGCCATAGAGATCTCTGGGGCATATTTCCTTACTGGGGATCTCACTCCCAGAGTCCAGTGTCATTATTTCTTATTCTCACGTTCTGCTGGACAGGATGGTTACATTCAAGGCTTTGGGGAAACAGTGGGTCACTTTACATTTCATTTGTAGCAGTTCCATAACTCATTGTATCTGTTCATCTTCCTCTGTAGCGGCTTCTTTAATGGCACACGCTTTGCCATAGAGATCTCTGGGGCATATTTCCTTACTGGGGATCTCACTCCCAGAGTCCAGTGTCATTATTTCTTATTCTCACGTTATGCTGGGCAGGATGGTTATGTTCAAGGCTTTGGGGAAACATCCCCATGACATTTCATTTGTAGCAGTTCCATAACTCATTGTATATGTTCATCTTCCTCTGTAGCGGCTTCTTTAATGGCACACGCTTTGCCATAGAGATCTCTGGGGCATATTTCCTTACTGGGGATCTCACTCCCAGAGTCCAGTGTCATTATTTCTTATTCTCACGTTATGCTGGGCAGGATGGTTATGTTCAAGGCTTTGGGGAAACATCCCCATGACATTTCATTTGTAGCAGTTCCATAACTCATTGTATCTGTTCATCTTCCTCTGTAGCGCCTTGTTTAACGGCACACGCTTTGCCATAGAGATCTCTGGGGCATATTTCCTTACTGGGGATCTCACTCCCAGAGTCCAGTGTCATTATTTCTTATTCTCACGTTATGCTGGGCAGGATGGTTCTGTTCAAGGCTTTGGGGAAACATCCCCATGACATTTCATTTGTAGCAGTTCCATAACTCATTGTATCTGTTCATCTTCCTCTGTAGCGCCTTGTTTAACGGCACACGCTTTGCCATAGAGATCTCTGGGGCATATTTCCTTACTGGGGATCTCACTCCCAGAGTCCAGTGTCATTATTTCTTATTCTCACGTTATGCTGGGCAGGATGGTTATGTTCAAGGCTTTGGGGAAACATCCCCATGACATTTCATTTGTAGCAGTTCCATAACTCATTGTATATGTTCATCTTCCTCTGTAGCGCCTTGTTTAATGGCACACGCTTTGCCATAGAGATCTCTGGGGCATATTTCCTTACTGGGGATCTCACTCCCAGAGTCCAGTGTCATTATTTCTTATTCTCACGTTATGCTGGGCAGGATGGTTCTGTTCAAGGCTTTGGGGAAACATCCCCATGACATTTCATTTGTAGCTGTTCCATAACTCATTGTATATGTTCATCTTCCTCTGTAGCGGCTTCTTTAATGGCACACGCTTTGCCATAGAGATCTCTGGGGCATATTTCCTTACTGGGGATCTCACTCCCAGAGTCCAGTGTCATTATTTCTTATTCTCACGTTATGCTGGACAGGATGGTTACATTCAAGGCTTTGGGGAAACAGTGGGTCACTTTACATTTCATTTGTAGCAGTTCCATAACTCATTGTATCTGTTCATCTTCCTCTGTAGCGGCTTCTTTAATGGCACACGCTTTGCCATAGAGATCTCTGGGGCATATTTCCTTACTGGGGATCTCACTCCCAGAGTCCAGTGTCATTATTTCTTATTCTCACGTTATGCTGGGCAGGATGGTTATGTTCAAGGCTTTGGGGAAACATCCCCATGACATTTCATTTGTAGCAGTTCCATAACTCATTGTATCTGTTCATCTTCCTCTGTAGCGGCTTCTTTAATGGCACACGCTTTGCCATAGAGATCTCTGGGGCATATTTCCTTACTGGGGATCTCACTCCCAGAGTCCAGTGTCATTATTTCTTATTCTCACGTTATGCTGGGCAGGATGGTTATGTTCAAGGCTTTGGGGAAACATCCCCATGACATTTCATTTGTAGCAGTTCCATAACTCATTGTATCTGTTCATCTTCCTCTGTAGCGCCTTGTTTAATGGCACACGCTTTGCCATAGAGATCTCTGGGGCATATTTCCTTACTGGGGATCTCACTCCCAGAGTCCAGTGTCATTATTTCTTATTCTCACGTTATGCTGGGCAGGATGGTTATGTTCAAGGCTTTGGGGAAACATCCCCATGACATTTCATTTGTAGCAGTTCCATAACTCATTGTATCTGTTCATCTTCCTCTGTAGCGCCTTGTTTAATGGCACACGCTTTGCCATAGAGATCTCTGGGGCATATTTCCTTACTGGGGATCTCACTCCCAGAGTCCAGTGTCATTATTTCTTATTCTCACGTTATGCTGGACAGGATGGTTACATTCAAGGCTTTGGGGAAACAGTGGGTCACTTTACATTTCATTTGTAGCAGTTCCATAACTCATTGTATCTGTTCATCTTCCTCTGTAGCGGCTTCTTTAATGGCACACGCTTTGCCATAGAGATCTCTGGGGCATATTTCCTTACTGGGGATCTCACTCCCAGAGTCCAGTGTCATTATTTCTTATTCTCACGTTCTGCTGGGCAGGATGGTTATGTTCAAGGCTTTGGGGAAACATCCCCATGACATTTCATTTGTAGCAGTTCCATAACTCATTGTATCTGTTCATCTTCCTCTGTAGCGGCTTCTTTAATGGCACACGCTTTGCCATAGAGATCTCTGGGGCATATTTCCTTACTGGGGATCTCACTCCCAGAGTCCAGTGTCATTATTTCTTATTCTCACGTTCTGCTGGGCAGGATGGTTATGTTCAAGGCTTTGGGGAAACATCCCCATGACATTTCATTTGTAGCAGTTCCATAACTCATTGTATCTGTTCATCTTCCTCTGTAGCGGCTTCTTTAATGGCACACGCTTTGCCATAGAGATCTCTGGGGCATATTTCCTTACTGGGGATCTCACTCCCAGAGTCCAGTGTCATTATTTCTTATTCTCACGTTATGCTGGACAGGATGGTTACATTCAAGGCTTTGGGGAAACAGTGGGTCACTTTACATTTCATTTGTAGCAGTTCCATAACTCATTGTATATGTTCATCTTCCTCTGTAGCGGCTTCTTTAATGGCACACGCTTTGCCATAGAGATCTCTGGGGCATATTTCCTTACTGGGGATCTCACTCCCAGAGTCCAGTGTCATTATTTCTTATTCTCACGTTATGCTGGGCAGGATGGTTCTGTTCAAGGCTTTGGGGAAACAGTGGGTCACTTTACATTTCATTTGTAGCAGTTCCATAACTCATTGTATCTGTTCATCTTCCTCTGTAGCGGCTTCTTTAATGGCACACGCTTTGCCATAGAGATCTCTGGGGCATATTTCCTTACTGGGGATCTCACTCCCAGAGTCCAGTGTCATTATTTCTTATTCTCACGTTATGCTGGGCAGGATGGTTATGTTCAAGGCTTTGGGGAAACATCCCCATGACATTTCATTTGTAGCAGTTCCATAACTCATTGTATCTGTTCATCTTCCTCTGTAGCGGCTTCTTTAATGGCACACGCTTTGCCATAGAGATCTCTGGGGCATATTTCCTTACTGGGGATCTCACTCCCAGAGTCCAGTGTCATTATTTCTTATTCTCACGTTATGCTGGGCAGGATGGTTATGTTCAAGGCTTTGGGGAAACATCCCCATGACATTTCATTTGTAGCAGTTCCATAACTCATTGTATCTGTTCATCTTCCTCTGTAGCGGCTTCTTTAATGGCACACGCTTTGCCATAGAGATCTCTGGGGCATATTTCCTTACTGGGGATCTCACTCCCAGAGTCCAGTGTCATTATTTCTTATTCTCACGTTATGCTGGGCAGGATGGTTATGTTCAAGGCTTTGGGGAAACAGTGGGTCACTTTACATTTCATTTGTAGCAGTTCCATAACTCATTGTATCTGTTCATCTTCCTCTGTAGCGGCTTCTTTAATGGCACACGCTTTGCCATAGAGATCTCTGGGGCATATTTCCTTACTGGGGATCTCACTCCCAGAGTCCAGTGTCATTATTTCTTATTCTCACGTTATGCTGGACAGGATGGTTACATTCAAGGCTTTGGGGAAACAGTGGGTCACTTTACATTTCATTTGTAGCAGTTCCATAACTCATTGTATCTGTTCATCTTCCTCTGTAGCGGCTTCTTTAATGGCACACGCTTTGCCATAGAGATCTCTGGGGCATATTTCCTTACTGGGGATCTCACTCCCAGAGTCCAGTGTCATTATTTCTTATTCTCACGTTATGCTGGGCAGGATGGTTACGTTCAAGGCTTTGGGGAAACATCCCCATGACATTTCATTTGTAGCAGTTCCATAACTCATTGTATCTGTTCATCTTCCTCTGTAGCGGCTTCTTTAATGGCACACGCTTTGCCATAGAGATCTCTGGGGCATATTTCCTTACTGGGGATCTCACTCCCAGAGTCCAGTGTCATTATTTCTTATTCTCACGTTATGCTGGGCAGGATGGTTATGTTCAAGGCTTTGGGGAAACATCCCCATGACATTTCATTTGTAGCAGTTCCATAACTCATTGTATCTGTTCATCTTCCTCTGTAGCGGCTTCTTTAATGGCACACGCTTTGCCATAGAGATCTCTGGGGCATATTTCCTTACTGGGGATCTCACTCCCAGAGTCCAGTGTCATTATTTCTTATTCTCACGTTATGCTGGGCAGGATGGTTACATTCAAGGCTTTGGGGAAACATCCCCATGACATTTCATTTGTAGCAGTTCCATAACTCATTGTATCTGTTCATCTTCCTCTGTAGCGGCTTCTTTAATGGCACACGCTTTGCCATAGAGATCTCTGGGGCATATTTCCTTACTGGGGATCTCACTCCCAGAGTCCAGTGTCATTATTTCTTATTCTCACGTTATGCTGGGCAGGATGGTTATGTTCAAGGCTTTGGGGAAACATCCCCATGACATTTCATTTGTAGCAGTTCCATAACTCATTGTATCTGTTCATCTTCCTCTGTAGCGGCTTCTTTAATGGCACACGCTTTGCCATAGAGATCTCTGGGGCATATTTCCTTACTGGGGATCTCACTCCCAGAGTCCAGTGTCATTATTTCTTATTCTCACGTTATGCTGGGCAGGATGGTTATGTTCAAGGCTTTGGGGAAACATCCCCATGATATTTCATTTGTAGCAGTTCCATAACACATTGTATCTGTTCATCTTCCTCTGTAGCGGCTTCTTTAATGGCACACGCTTTGCCATAGAGATCTCTGGGGCATATTTCCTTACTGGGGATCTCACTCCCAGAGTCCAGTGTCATTATTTCTTATTCTCACGTTATGCTGGGCAGGATGGTTATGTTCAAGGCTTTGGGGAAACAGTGGGTCACTTTACATTTCATTTGTAGCAGTTCCATAACTCATTGTATCTGTTCATCTTCCTCTGTAGCGGCTTCTTTAATGGCACACGCTTTGCCATAGAGATCTCTGGGGCATATTTCCTTACTGGGGATCTCACTCCCAGAGTCCAGTGTCATTATTTCTTATTCTCACGTTCTGCTGGACAGGATGGTTATGTTCAAGGCTTTGGGGAAACATCCCCATGACATTTCATTTGTAGCAGTTCCATAACTCATTGTATCTGTTCATCTTCCTCTGTAGCGGCTTCTTTAATGGCACACGCTTTGCCATGGAGATCTCTGGGGCATATTTCCTTACTGGGGATCTCACTCCCAGAGTCCAGTGTCATTATTTCTTATTCTCACGTTATGCTGGGCAGGATGGTTATGTTCAAGGCTTTGGGGAAACATCCCCATGACATTTCATTTGTAGCAGTTCCATAACTCATTGTATCTGTTCATCTTCCTCTGTAGCGGCTTCTTTAATGGCACACGCTTTGCCATAGAGATCTCTGGGGCATATTTCCTTACTGGGGATCTCACTCCCAGAGTCCAGTGTCATTATTTCTTATTCTCACGTTATGCTGGGCAGGATGGTTATGTTCAAGGCTTTGGGGAAACATCCCCATGACATTTCATTTGTAGCAGTTCCATAACTCATTGTATATGTTCATCTTCCTCTGTAGCGGCTTCTTTAATGGCACACGCTTTGCCATAGAGATCTCTGGGGCATATTTCCTTACTGGGGATCTCACTCCCAGAGTCCAGTGTCATTATTTCTTATTCTCACGTTATGCTGGGCAGGATGGTTATGTTCAAGGCTTTGGGGAAACATCCCCATGACATTTCATTTGTAGCAGTTCCATAACTCATTGTATATGTTCATCTTCCTCTGAAGCGGCTTCTTTAATGGCACACGCTTTGCCATAGAGATCTCTGGGGCATATTTCCTTACTGGGGATCTCACTCCCAGAGTCCAGTGTCATTATTTCTTATTCTCACGTTATGCTGGGCAGGATGGTTATGTTCAAGGCTTTGGGGAAACATCCCCATGACATTTCATTTGTAGCAGTTCCATAACTCATTGTATCTGTTCATCTTCCTCTGTAGCGGCTTCTTTAATGGCACACGCTTTGCCATAGAGATCTCTGGGGCATATTTCCTTACTGGGGATCTCACTCCCAGAGTCCAGTGTCATTATTTCTTATTCTCACGTTATGCTGGGCAGGATGGTTATGTTCAAGGCTTTGGGGAAACATCCCCATGACATTTCATTTGTAGCAGTTCCATAACTCATTGTATCTGTTCATCTTCCTCTGTAGCGGCTTCTTTAATGGCACACGCTTTGCCATAGAGATCTCTGGGGCATATTTCCTTACTGGGGATCTCACTCCCAGAGTCCAGTGTCATTATTTCTTATTCTCACGTTATGCTGGGCAGGATGGTTATGTTCAAGGCTTTGGGGAAACATCCCCATGACATTTCATTTGTAGCAGTTCCATAACTCATTGTATCTGTTCATCTTCCTCTGTAGCGGCTTCTTTAATGGCACACGCTTTGCCATAGAGATCTCTGGGGCATATTTCCTTACTGGGGATCTCACTCCCAGAGTCCAGTGTCATTATTTCTTATTCTCACGTTATGCTGGGCAGGATGGTTATGTTCAAGGCTTTGGGGAAACATCCCCATGACATTTCATTTGTAGCAGTTCCATAACTCATTGTATCTGTTCATCTTCCTCTGTAGCGGCTTCTTTAATGGCACACACTTTGCCATAGAGATCTCTGGGGCATATTTCCTTACTGGGGATCTCACTCCCAGAGTCCAGTGTCATTATTTCTTATTCTCACGTTATGCTGGGCAGGATGGTTATGTTCAAGGCTTTGGGGAAACATCCCCATGACATTTCATTTGTAGCAGTTCCATAACTCATTGTATCTGTTCATCTTCCTCTGTAGCGGCTTCTTTAATGGCACACGCTTTGCCATAGAGATCTCTGGGGCATATTTCCTTACTGGGGATCTCACTCCCAGAGTCCAGTGTCATTATTTCTTATTCTCACGTTCTGCTGGACAGGATGGTTACATTCAAGGCTTTGGGGAAACATCCCCATGACATTTCATTTGTAGCAGTTCCATAACTCATTGTATCTGTTCATCTTCCTCTGTAGCGGCTTCTTTAATGGCACACGCTTTGCCATAGAGATCTCTGGGGCATATTTCCTTACTGGGGATCTCACTCCCAGAGTCCAGTGTCATTATTTCTTATTCTCACGTTATGCTGGGCAGGATGGTTATGTTCAAGGCTTTGGGGAAACATCCCCATGACATTTCATTTGTAGCAGTTCCATAACTCATTGTATCTGTTCATCTTCCTCTGTAGCGGCTTCTTTAATGGCACACGCTTTGCCATAGAGATCTCTGGGGCATATTTCCTTACTGGGGATCTCACTCCCAGAGTCCAGTGTCATTATTTCTTATTCTCACGTTATGCTGGACAGGATGGTTATGTTCAAGGCTTTGGGGAAACATCCCCATGACATTTCATTTGTAGCAGTTCCATAACTCATTGTATCTGTTCATCTTCCTCTGTAGCGGCTTCTTTAATGGCACACGCTTTGCCATAGAGATCTCTGGGGCATATTTCCTTACTGGGGATCTCACTCCCAGAGTCCAGTGTCATTATTTCTTATTCTCACGTTATGCTGGGCAGGATGGTTATGTTCAAGGCTTTGGGGAAACATCCCCATGACATTTCATTTGTAGCAGTTCCATAACTCATTGTATCTGTTCATCTTCCTCTGTAGCGGCTTCTTTAATGGCACACGCTTTGCCATAGAGATCTCTGGGGCATATTTCCTTACTGGGGATCTCACTCCCAGAGTCCAGTGTCATTATTTCTTATTCTCACGTTATGCTGGGCAGGATGGTTATGTTCAAGGCTTTGGGGAAACATCCCCATGACATTTCATTTGTAGCAGTTCCATAACTCATTGTATCTGTTCATCTTCCTCTGTAGCGCCTTGTTTAATGGCACACGCTTTGCCATGGAGATCTCTGGGGCATATTTCCTTACTGGGGATCTCACTCCCAGAGTCCAGTGTCATTATTTCTTATTCTCACGTTATGCTGGGCAGGATGGTTATGTTCAAGGCTTTGGGGAAACATCCCCATGACATTTCATTTGTAGCAGTTCCATAACTCATTGTATCTGTTCATCTTCCTCTGTAGCGGCTTCTTTAATGGCACACGCTTTGCCATAGAGATCTCTGGGGCATATTTCCTTACTGGGGATCTCACTCCCAGAGTCCAGTGTCATTATTTCTTATTCTCACGTTATGCTGGGCAGGATGGTTACATTCAAGGCTTTGGGGAAACATCCCCATGACATTTCATTTGTAGCAGTTCCATAACTCATTGTATATGTTCATCTTCCTCTGTAGCGGCTTCTTTAATGGCACACGCTTTGCCATAGAGATCTCTGGGGCATATTTCCTTACTGGGGATCTCACTCCCAGAGTCCAGTGTCATTATTTCTTATTCTCACGTTATGCTGGGCAGGATGGTTATGTTCAAGGCTTTGGGGAAACATCCCCATGACATTTCATTTGTAGCAGTTCCATAACTCATTGTATATGTTCATCTTCCTCTGTAGCTGCTTCTTTAATGGCACACGCTTTGCCATAGAGATCTCTGGGGCATATTTCCTTACTGGGGATCTCACTCCCAGAGTCCAGTGTCATTATTTCTTATTCTCACGTTATGCTGGGCAGGATGGTTATGTTCAAGGCTTTGGGGAAACATCCCCATGACATTTCATTTGTAGCAGTTCCATAACTCATTGTATCTGTTCATCTTCCTCTGTAGCGCCTTGTTTAATGGCACACGCTTTGCCATAGAGATCTCTGGGGCATATTTCCTTACTGGGGATCTCACTCCCAGAGTCCAGTGTCATTATTTCTTATTCTCACGTTCTGCTGGGCAGGATGGTTATGTTCAAGGCTTTGGGGAAACATCCCCATGACATTTCATTTGTAGCAGTTCCATAACTCATTGTATATGTTCATCTTCCTCTGTAGCGGCTTCTTTAATGGCACACGCTTTGCCATAGAGATCTCTGGGGCATATTTCCTTACTGGGGATCTCACTCCCAGAGTCCAGTGTCATTATTTCTTATTCTCACGTTATGCTGGGCAGGATGGTTATGTTCTAGGCTTTGGGGAAACATCCCCATGACATTTCATTTGTAGCAGTTCCATAACTCATTGTATATGTTCATCTTCCTCTGTAGCGGCTTCTTTAATGGCACACGCTTTGCCATAGAGATCTCTGGGGCATATTTCCTTACTGGGGATCTCACTCCCAGAGTCCAGTGTCATTATTTCTTATTCTCACGTTATGCTGGGCAGGATGGTTATGTTCAAGGCTTTGGGGAAACATCCCCATGACATTTCATTTGTAGCAGTTCCATAACTCATTGTATCTGTTCATCTTCCTCTGTAGCGCCTTGTTTAATGGCACACGCTTTGCCATAGAGATCTCTGGGGCATATTTCCTTACTGGGGATCTCACTCCCAGAGTCCAGTGTCATTATTTCTTATTCTCACGTTATGCTGGGCAGGATGGTTATGTTCAAGGCTTTGGGGAAACATCCCCATGACATTTCATTTGTAGCAGTTCCATAACTCATTGTATCTGTTCATCTTCCTCTGTAGCGGCTTCTTTAATGGCACACGCTTTGCCATAGAGATCTCTGGGGCATATTTCCTTTCTGGGGATCTCACTCCCAGAGTCCAGTGTCATTATTTCTTATTCTCACGTTCTGCTGGACAGGATGGTTACATTCAAGACTTTGGGGAAACATCCCCATGACATTTCATTTGTAGCAGTTCCATAACTCATTGTATCTGTTCATCTTCCTCTGTAGCGCCTTGTTTAATGGCACACGCTTTGCCATAGAGATCTCTGGGGCATATTTCCTTACTGGGGATCTCACTCCCAGAGTCCAGTGTCATTATTTCTTATTCTCACGTTATGCTGGGCAGGATGGTTATGTTCAAGGCTTTGGGGAAACATCCCCATGACATTTCATTTGTAGCAGTTCCATAACTCATTGTATCTGTTCATCTTCCTCTGTAGCGCCTTCTTTAATGGCACACGCTTTGCCATAGAGATCTCTGGGGCATATTTCCTTTCTGGGGATCTCACTCCCAGAGTCCAGTGTCATTATTTCTTATTCTCACGTTCTGCTGGACAGGATGGTTACATTCAAGGCTTTGGGGAAACATCCCCATGACATTTCATTTGTAGCAGTTCCATAACTCATTGTATCTGTTCATCTTCCTCTGTAGCGCCTTGTTTAATGGCACACGCTTTGCCATAGAGATCTCTGGGGCATATTTCCTTACTGGGGATCTCACTCCCAGAGTCCAGTGTCATTATTTCTTATTCTCACGTTATGCTGGGCAGGATGGTTATGTTCAAGGCTTTGGGGAAACATCCCCATGACATTTCATTTGTAGCAGTTCCATAACTCATTGTATCTGTTCATCTTCCTCTGTAGCGCCTTGTTTAATGGCACACGCTTTGCCATAGAGATCTCTGGGGCATATTTCCTTACTGGGGATCTCACTCCCAGAGTCCAGTGTCATTATTTCTTATTCTCACGTTATGCTGGGCAGGATGGTTATGTTCAAGGCTTTGGGGAAACATCCCCATGACATTTCATTTGTAGCAGTTCCATAACTCATTGTATATGTCCATCTTCCTCTGTAGCGCCTTGTTTAATGGCACACGCTTTGCCATAGAGATCTCTGGGGCATATTTCCTTACTGGGGATCTCACTCCCAGAGTCCAGTGTCATTATTTCTTATTCTCACGTTATGCTGGGCAGGATGGTTATGTTCAAGGCTTTGGGGAAACATCCCCATGACATTTCATTTGTAGCAGTTCCATAACTCATTGTATCTGTTCATCTTCCTCTGTAGCGGCTTCTTTAATGGCACACGCTTTGCCATAGAGATCTCTGGGGCATATTTCCTTACTGGGGATCTCACTCCCAGAGTCCAGTGTCATTATTTCTTATTCTCACGTTATGCTGGGCAGGATGGTTATGTTCAAGGCTTTGGGGAAACATCCCCATGACATTTCATTTGTAGCAGTTCCATAACTCATTGTATCTGTTCATCTTCCTCTGTAGCGGCTTCTTTAATGGCACACGCTTTGCCATAGAGATCTCTGGGGCATATTTCCTTACTGGGGATCTCACTCCCAGAGTCCAGTGTCATTATTTCTTATTCTCACGTTATGCTGGGCAGGATGGTTATGTTCAAGGCTTTGGGGAAACATCCCCATGACATTTCATTTGTAGCAGTTCCATAACTCATTGTATCTGTTCATCTTCCTCTGTAGCGGCTTCTTTAATGGCACACGCTTTGCCATAGAGATCTCTGGGGCATATTTCCTTACTGGGGATCTCACTCCCAGAGTCCAGTGTCATTATTTCTTATTCTCACGTTATGCTGGGCAGGATGGTTATGTTCAAGGCTTTGGGGAAACATCCCCATGACATTTCATTTGTAGCAGTTCCATAACTCATTGTATCTGTTCATCTTCCTCTGTAGCGGCTTCTTTAATGGCACACGCTTTGCCATAGAGATCTCTGGGGCATATTTCCTTACTGGGGATCTCACTCCCAGAGTCCAGTGTCATTATTTCTTATTCTCACGTTATGCTGGGCAGGATGGTTACATTCAAGGCTTTGGGGAAACAGTGGGTCACTTTACATTTCATTTGTAGCAGTTCCATAACTCATTGTATCTGTTCATCTTCCTCTGTAGCGGCTTCTTTAATGGCACACGCTTTGCCATAGAGATCTCTGGGGCATATTTCCTTACTGGGGATCTCACTCCCAGAGTCCAGTGTCATTATTTCTTATTCTCACGTTCTGCTGGACAGGATGGTTACATTCAAGGCTTTGGGGAAACAGTGGGTCACTTTACATTTCATTTGTAGCAGTTCCATAACTCATTGTATCTGTTCATCTTCCTCTGTAGCGGCTTCTTTAATGGCACACGCTTTGCCATAGAGATCTCTGGGGCATATTTCCTTACTGGGGATCTCACTCCCAGAGTCCAGTGTCATTATTTCTTATTCTCACGTTATGCTGGACAGGATGGTTATGTTCAAGGCTTTGGGGAAACATCCCCATGACATTTCATTTGTAGCAGTTCCATAACTCATTGTATCTGTTCATCTTCCTCTGTAGCGGCTTCTTTAATGGCACACGCTTTGCCATAGAGATCTCTGGGGCATATTTCCTTTCTGGGGATCTCACTCCCAGAGTCCAGTGTCATTATTTCTTATTCTCACGTTCTGCTGGGCAGGATGGTTACATTCAAGGCTTTGGGGAAACATCCCCATGACATTTCATTTGTAGCAGTTCCATAACTCATTGTATCTGTTCATCTTCCTCTGTAGCGGCTTCTTTAATGGCACACGCTTTGCCATAGAGATCTCTGGGGCATATTTCCTTACTGGGGATCTCACTCCCAGAGTCCAGTGTCATTATTTCTTATTCTCACGTTATGCTGGGCAGGATGGTTATGTTCAAGGCTTTGGGGAAACATCCCCATGACATTTCATTTGTAGCAGTTCCATAACTCATTGTATCTGTTCATCTTCCTCTGTAGCGGCTTCTTTAATGGCACACGCTTTGCCATAGAGATCTCTGGGGCATATTTCCTTACTGGGGATCTCACTCCCAGAGTCCAGTGTCATTATTTCTTATTCTCACGTTATGCTGGGCAGGATGGTTACATTCAAGGCTTTGGGGAAACAGTGGGTCACTTTACATTTCATTTGTAGCAGTTCCATAACTCATTGTATCTGTTCATCTTCCTCTGTAGCGGCTTCTTTAATGGCACACGCTTTGCCATAGAGATCTCTGGGGCATATTTCCTTACTGGGGATCTCACTCCCAGAGTCCAGTGTCATTATTTCTTATTCTCACGTTATGCTGGGCAGGATGGTTACGTTCAAGGCTTTGGGGAAACATCCCCATGACATTTCATTTGTAGCAGTTCCATAACTCATTGTATCTGTTCATCTTCCTCTGTAGCGGCTTCTTTAATGGCACACGCTTTGCCATAGAGATCTCTGGGGCATATTTCCTTACTGGGGATCTCACTCCCAGAGTCCAGTGTCATTATTTCTTATTCTCACGTTATGCTGGGCAGGATGGTTATGTTCAAGGCTTTGGGGAAACATCCCCATGACATTTCATTTGTAGCAGTTCCATAACTCATTGTATCTGTTCATCTTCCTCTGTAGCGGCTTCTTTAATGGCACACGCTTTGCCATAGAGATCTCTGGGGCATATTTCCTTACTGGGGATCTCACTCCCAGAGTCCAGTGTCATTATTTCTTATTCTCACGTTATGCTGGGCAGGATGGTTACATTCAAGGCTTTGGGGAAACATCCCCATGACATTTCATTTGTAGCAGTTCCATAACTCATTGTATCTGTTCATCTTCCTCTGTAGCGGCTTCTTTAATGGCACACGCTTTGCCATGGAGATCTCTGGGGCATATTTCCTTACTGGGGATCTCACTCCCAGAGTCCAGTGTCATTATTTCTTATTCTCACGTTATGCTGGGCAGGATGGTTATGTTCAAGGCTTTGGGGAAACATCCCCATGACATTTCATTTGTAGCAGTTCCATAACTCATTGTATCTGTTCATCTTCCTCTGTAGCGGCTTCTTTAATGGCACACGCTTTGCCATAGAGATCTCTGGGGCATATTTCCTTACTGGGGATCTCACTCCCAGAGTCCAGTGTCATTATTTCTTATTCTCACGTTATGCTGGGCAGGATGGTTACATTCAAGGCTTTGGGGAAACATCCCCATGACATTTCATTTGTAGCAGTTCCATAACTCATTGTATATGTTCATCTTCCTCTGTAGCGGCTTCTTTAATGGCACACGCTTTGCCATAGAGATCTCTGGGGCATATTTCCTTACTGGGGATCTCACTCCCAGAGTCCAGTGTCATTATTTCTTATTCTCACGTTATGCTGGGCAGGATGGTTATGTTCAAGGCTTTGGGGAAACATCCCCATGACATTTCATTTGTAGCAGTTCCATAACTCATTGTATCTGTTCATCTTCCTCTGTAGCGGCTTCTTTAATGGCACACGCTTTGCCATAGAGATCTCTGGGGCATATTTCCTTACTGGGGATCTCACTTCCAGAGTCCAGTGTCATTATTTCTTATTCTCACGTTATGCTGGACAGGATGGTTCTGTTCAAGGCTTTGGGGAAACATCCCCATGACATTTCATTTGTAGCAGTTCCATAACTCATTGTATCTGTTCATCTTCCTCTGTAGCGGCTTCTTTAATGGCACACGCTTTGCCATAGAGATCTCTGGGGCATATTTCCTTACTGGGGATCTCACTCCCAGAGTCCAGTGTCATTATTTCTTATTCTCACGTTATGCTGGGCAGGATGGTTATGTTCAAGGCTTTGGGGAAACATCCCCATGACATTTCATTTGTAGCAGTTCCATAACTCATTGTATCTGTTCATCTTCCTCTGTAGCGGCTTCTTTAATGGCACACGCTTTGCCATAGAGATCTCTGGGGCATATTTCCTTACTGGGGATCTCACTCCCAGAGTCCAGTGTCATTATTTCTTATTCTCACGTTATGCTGGGCAGGATGGTTATGTTCAAGGCTTTGGGGAAACATCCCCATGACATTTCATTTGTAGCAGTTCCATAACTCATTGTATCTGTTCATCTTCCTCTGTAGCGGCTTCTTTAATGGCACACGCTTTGCCATGGAGATCTCTGGGGCATATTTCCTTACTGGGGATCTCACTCCCAGAGTCCAGTGTCATTATTTCTTATTCTCACGTTATGCTGGGCAGGATGGTTATGTTCAAGGCTTTGGGGAAACATCCCCATGACATTTCATTTGTAGCAGTTCCATAACTCATTGTATCTGTTCATCTTCCTCTGTAGCGGCTTCTTTAATGGCACACGCTTTGCCATAGAGATCTCTGGGGCATATTTCCTTACTGGGGATCTCACTCCCAGAGTCCAGTGTCATTATTTCTTATTCTCACGTTATGCTGGGCAGGATGGTTATGTTCAAGGCTTTGGGGAAACATCCCCATGACATTTCATTTGTAGCAGTTCCATAACTCATTGTATCTGTTCATCTTCCTCTGTAGCGGCTTCTTTAATGGCACACGCTTTGCCATAGAGATCTCTGGGGCATATTTCCTTACTGGGGATCTCACTCCCAGAGTCCAGTGTCATTATTTCTTATTCTCACGTTCTGCTGGACAGGATGGTTACATTCAAGGCTTTGGGGAAACAGTGGGTCACTTTACATTTCATTTGTAGCAGTTCCATAACTCATTGTATCTGTTCATCTTCCTCTGTAGCGGCTTCTTTAATGGCACACGCTTTGCCATAGAGATCTCTGGGGCATATTTCCTTACTGGGGATCTCACTCCCAGAGTCCAGTGTCATTATTTCTTATTCTCACGTTATGCTGGACAGGATGGTTACATTCAAGGCTTTGGGGAAACAGTGGGTCACTTTACATTTCATTTGTAGCAGTTCCATAACTCATTGTATCTGTTCATCTTCCTCTGTAGCGGCTTCTTTAATGGCACACGCTTTGCCATAGAGATCTCTGGGGCATATTTCCTTACTGGGGATCTCACTCCCAGAGTCCAGTGTCATTATTTCTTATTCTCACGTTATGCTGGGCAGGATGGTTATGTTCAAGGCTTTGGGGAAACATCCCCATGACATTTCATTTGTAGCAGTTCCATAACTCATTGTATCTGTTCATCTTCCTCTGTAGCGGCTTCTTTAATGGCACACGCTTTGCCATAGAGATCTCTGGGGCATATTTCCTTACTGGGGATCTCACTCCCAGAGTCCAGTGTCATTATTTCTTATTCTCACGTTATGCTGGGCAGGATGGTTATGTTCAAGGCTTTGGGGAAACATCCCCATGACATTTCATTTGTAGCAGTTCCATAACTCATTGTATCTGTTCATCTTCCTCTGTAGCGGCTTCTTTAATGGCACACGCTTTGCCATAGAGATCTCTGGGGCATATTTCCTTACTGGGGATCTCACTCCCAGAGTCCAGTGTCATTATTTCTTATTCTCACGTTATGCTGGACAGGATGGTTATGTTCAAGGCTTTGGGGAAACATCCCCATGACATTTCATTTGTAGCAGTTCCATAACTCATTGTATCTGTTCATCTTCCTCTGTAGCGGCTTCTTTAATGGCACACGCTTTGCCATAGAGATCTCTGGGGCATATTTCCTTACTGGGGATCTCACTCCCAGAGTCCAGTGTCATTATTTCTTATTCTCACGTTATGCTGGGCAGGATGGTTATGTTCAAGGCTTTGGGGAAACATCCCCATGACATTTCATTTGTAGCAGTTCCATAACTCATTGTATCTGTTCATCTTCCTCTGTAGCGGCTTCTTTAATGCCACACGCTTTGCCATAGAGATCTCTGGGGCATATTTCCTTACTGGGGATCTCACTCCCAGAGTCCAGTGTCATTATTTCTTATTCTCACGTTATGCTGGGCAGGATGGTTATGTTCAAGGCTTTGGGGAAACATCCCCATGACATTTCATTTGTAGCAGTTCCATAACTCATTGTATCTGTTCATCTTCCTCTGTAGCGCCTTGTTTAATGGCACACGCTTTGCCATAGAGATCTCTGGGGCATATTTCCTTACTGGGGATCTCACTCCCAGAGTCCAGTGTCATTATTTCTTATTCTCACGTTATGCTGGGCAGGATGGTTATGTTCAAGGCTTTGGGGAAACAGTGGGTCACTTTACATTTCATTTGTAGCAGTTCCATAACTCATTGTATCTGTTCATCTTCCTCTGTAGCGCCTTGTTTAATGGCACACGCTTTGCCATAGAGATCTCTGGGGCATATTTCCTTACTGGGGATCTCACTCCCAGAGTCCAGTGTCATTATTTCTTATTCTCACCTTATGCTGGGCAGGATGGTTATGTTCAAGGCTTTGGGGAAACATCCCCATGACATTTCATTTGTAGCAGTTCCATAACTCATTGTATCTGTTCATCTTCCTCTGTAGCGGCTTCTTTAATGGCACACGCTTTGCCATGGAGATCTCTGGGGCATATTTCCTTACTGGGGATC
Organism: Ambystoma mexicanum; assembly: GCF_040938575.1. Classification (NCBI taxonomy): domain Eukaryota; kingdom Metazoa; phylum Chordata; class Amphibia; order Caudata; family Ambystomatidae; genus Ambystoma; species Ambystoma mexicanum. The sequence continues at coordinate 843,065,864 of NC_090938.1, forward strand.
TCACTCCCAGAGTCCAGTGTCATTATTTCTTATTCTCACGTTATGCTGGGCAGGATGGTTATGTTCAAGGCTTTGGGGAAACAGTGGGTCACTTTACATTTCATTTGTAGCAGTTCCATAACTCATTGTATCTGTTCATCTTCCTCTGTAGCGCCTTGTTTAATGGCACACGCTTTGCCATAGAGATCTCTGGGGCATATTTCCTTACTGGGGATCTCACTCCCAGAGTCCAGTGTCATTATTTCTTATTCTCACGTTATGCTGGGCAGGATGGTTATGTTCAAGGCTTTGGGGAAACATCCCCATGACATTTCATTTGTAGCAGTTCCATAACTCATTGTATCTGTTCATCTTCCTCTGTAGCGGCTTCTTTAATGGCACACGCTTTGCCATAGAGATCTCTGGGGCATATTTCCTTACTGGGGATCTCACTCCCAGAGTCCAGTGTCATTATTTCTTATTCTCACGTTCTGCTGGGCAGGATGGTTACATTCAAGGCTTTGGGGAAACAGTGGGTCACTTTACATTTCATTTGTAGCAGTTCCATAACTCATTGTATCTGTTCATCTTCCTCTGTAGCGGCTTCTTTAATGGCACACGCTTTGCCATAGAGATCTCTGGGGCATATTTCCTTACTGGGGATCTCACTCCCAGAGTCCAGTGTCATTATTTCTTATTCTCACGTTATGCTGGACAGGATGGTTCTGTTCAAGGCTTTGGGGAAACATCCCCATGACATTTCATTTGTAGCAGTTCCATAACTCATTGTATCTGTTCATCTTCCTCTGTAGCGGCTTCTTTAATGGCACACGCTTTGCCATGGAGATCTCTGGGGCATATTTCCTTACTGGGGATCTCACTCCCAGAGTCCAGTGTCATTATTTCTTATTCTCACGTTATGCTGGGCAGGATGGTTATGTTCAAGGCTTTGGGGAAACATCCCCATGACATTTCATTTGTAGCAGTTCCATAACTCATTGTATATGTTCATCTTCCTCTGTAGCGGCTTCTTTAATGGCACACGCTTTGCCATAGAGCTCTCTGGGGCATATTTCCTTACTGGGGATCTCACTCCCAGAGTCCAGTGTCATTATTTCTTATTCTCACGTTCTGCTGGGCAGGATGGTTATGTTCAAGGCTTTGGGGAAACATCCCCATGACATTTCATTTGTAGCAGTTCCATAACTCATTGTATCTGTTCATCTTCCTCTGTAGCGGCTTCTTTAATGGCACACGCTTTGCCATAGAGATCTCTGGGGCATATTTCCTTACTGGGGATCTCACTCCCAGAGTCCAGTGTCATTATTTCTTATTCTCACGTTCTGCTGGGCATGATGGTTATGTTCAAGGCTTTGGGGAAACATCCCCATGACATTTCATTTGTAGCAGTTCCATAACTCATTGTATCTGTTCATCTTCCTCTGTAGCGGCTTCTTTAATGGCACACGCTTTGCCATAGAGATCTCTGGGGCATATTTCCTTACTGGGGATCTCACTCCCAGAGTCCAGTGTCATTATTTCTTATTCTCACGTTATGCTGGGCAGGATGGTTACGTTCAAGGCTTTGGGGAAACATCCCCATGACATTTCATTTGTAGCAGTTCCATAACTCATTGTATATGTTCATCTTCCTCTGTAGCGGCTTCTTTAATGGCACACGCTTTGCCATAGAGATCTCTGGGGCATATTTCCTTACTGGGGATCTCACTCCCAGAGTCCAGTGTCATTATTTCTTATTCTCACGTTATGCTGGGCAGGATGGTTATGTTCAAGGCTTTGGGGAAACATCCCCATGACATTTCATTTGTAGCAGTTCCATAACTCATTGTATATGTTCATCTTCCTCTGTAGCGGCTTCTTTAATGGCACACGCTTTGCCATAGAGATCTCTGGGGCATATTTCCTTACTGGGGATCTCACTCCCAGAGTCCAGTGTCATTATTTCTTATTCTCACGTTATGCTGGACAGGATGGTTACATTCAAGGCTTTGGGGAAACAGTGGGTCACTTTACATTTCATTTGTAGCAGTTCCATAACTCATTGTATATGTTCATCTTCCTCTGTAGCGGCTTCTTTAATGGCACACGCTTTGCCATAGAGATCTCTGGGGCATATTTCCTTACTGGGGATCTCACTCCCAGAGTCCAGTGTCATTATTTCTTATTCTCACGTTATGCTGGGCAGGATGGTTATGTTCAAGGCTTTGGGGAAACATCCCCATGACATTTCATTTGTAGCAGTTCCATAACTCATTGTATCTGTTCATCTTCCTCTGTAGCGGCGTCTTTAATGGCACACGCTTTGCCATAGAGATCTCTGGGGCATATTTCCTTACTGGGGATCTCACTCCCAGAGTCCAGTGTCATTATTTCTTATTCTCACGTTATGCTGGGCAGGATGGTTATGTTCAAGGCTTTGGGGAAACATCCCCATGACATTTCATTTGTAGCAGTTCCATAACTCATTGTATATGTTCATCTTCCTCTGTAGCGGCTTCTTTAATGGCACACGCTTTGCCATAGAGATCTCTGGGGCATATTTCCTTACTGGGGATCTCACTCCCAGAGTCCAGTGTCATTATTTCTTATTCTCACGTTATGCTGGGCAGGATGGTTATGTTCAAGGCTTTGGGGAAACATCCCCATGACATTTCATTTGTAGCAGTTCCATAACTCATTGTATATGTTCATCTTCCTCTGTAGCGGCTTCTTTAATGGCACACGCTTTGCCATAGAGATCTCTGGGGCATATTTCCTTACTGGGGATCTCACTCCCAGAGTCCAGTGTCATTATTTCTTATTCTCACGTTATGCTGGACAGGATGGTTACATTCAAGGCTTTGGGGAAACAGTGGGTCACTTTACATTTCATTTGTAGCAGTTCCATAACTCATTGTATATGTTCATCTTCCTCTGTAGCGGCTTCTTTAATGGCACACGCTTTGCCATAGAGATCTCTGGGGCATATTTCCTTACTGGGGATCTCACTCCCAGAGTCCAGTGTCATTATTTCTTATTCTCACGTTATGCTGGGCAGGATGGTTATGTTCAAGGCTTTGGGGAAACATCCCCATGACATTTCATTTGTAGCAGTTCCATAACTCATTGTATATGTTCATCTTCCTCTGTAGCGGCTTCTTTAATGGCACACGCTTTGCCATAGAGATCTCTGGGGCATATTTCCTTACTGGGGATCTCACTCCCAGAGTCCAGTGTCATTATTTCTTATTCTCACGTTATGCTGGACAGGATGGTTACATTCAAGGCTTTGGGGAAACGGTGGGTCACTTTACATTTCATTTGTAGCAGTTCCATAACTCATTGTATATGTTCATCTTCCTCTGTAGCGGCTTCTTTAATGGCACACGCTTTGCCATAGAGATCTCTGGGGCATATTTCCTTACTGGGGATCTCACTCCCAGAGTCCAGTGTCATTATTTCTTATTCTCACGTTATGCTGGGCAGGATGGTTATGTTCAAGGCTTTGGGGAAACATCCCCATGACATTTCATTTGTAGCAGTTCCATAACTCATTGTATCTGTTCATCTTCCTCTGTAGCGGCGTCTTTAATGGCACACGCTTTGCCATAGAGATCTCTGGGGCATATTTCCTTACTGGGGATCTCACTCCCAGAGTCCAGTGTCATTATTTCTTATTCTCACGTTATGCTGGGCAGGATGGTTATGTTCAAGGCTTTGGGGAAACATCCCCATGACATTTCATTTGTAGCAGTTCCATAACTCATTGTATATGTTCATCTTCCTCTGTAGCGGCTTCTTTAATGGCACACGCTTTGCCATAGAGATCTCTGGGGCATATTTCCTTACTGGGGATCTCACTCCCAGAGTCCAGTGTCATTATTTCTTATTCTCACGTTATGCTGGACAGGATGGTTATGTTCAAGGCTTTGGGGAAACATCCCCATGACATTTCATTTGTAGCAGTTCCATAACTCATTGTATCTGTTCATCTTCCTCTGTAGCGGCTTCTTTAATGGCACACGCTTTGCCATAGAGATCTCTGGGGCATATTTCCTTACTGGGGATCTCACTCCCAGAGTCCAGTGTCCTTATTTCTTATTCTCACGTTATGCTGGGCAGGATGGTTACATTCAAGACTTTGGGGAAACATCCCCATGACATTTCATTTGTAGCAGTTCCATAACTCATTGTATATGTTCATCTTCCTCTGTAGCGGCTTCTTTAATGGCACACGCTTTGCCATAGAGATCTCTGGGGCATATTTCCTTACTGGGGATCTCACTCCCAGAGTCCAGTGTCATTATTTCTTATTCTCACGTTATGCTGGGCAGGATGGTTATGTTCAAGGCTTTGGGGAAACATCCCCATGACATTTCATTTGTAGCAGTTCCATAACTCATTGTATCTGTTCATCTTCCTCTGTAGCGCCTTGTTTAATGGCACACGCTTTGCCATAGAGATCTCTGGGGCATATTTCCTTACTGGGGATCTCACTCCCAGAGTCCAGTGTCATTATTTCTTATTCTCACGTTATGCTGGGCAGGATGGTTACATTCAAGGCTTTGGGGAAACATCCCCATGACATTTCATTTGTAGCAGTTCCATAACTCATTGTATATGTTCATCTTCCTCTGTAGCGGCTTCTTTAATGGCACACGCTTTGCCATAGAGATCTCTGGGGCATATTTCCTTACTGGGGATCTCACTCCCAGAGTCCAGTGTCATTATTTCTTATTCTCACGTTATGCTGGGCAGGATGGTTATGTTCAAGGCTTTGGGGAAACATCCCCATGACATTTCATTTGTAGCAGTTCCATAACTCATTGTATATGTCCATCTTCCTCTGTAGCGGCTTCTTTAATGGCACACGCTTTGCCATAGAGATCTCTGGGGCATATTTCCTTACTGGGGATCTCACTCCCAGAGTCCAGTGTCATTATTTCTTATTCTCACGTTATGCTGGGCAGGATGGTTATGTTCAAGGCTTTGGGGAAACATCCCCATGACATTTCATTTGTAGCAGTTCCATAACTCATTGTATCTGTTCATCTTCCTCTGTAGCGGCTTCTTTAATGGCACACGCTTTGCCATAGAGATCTCTGGGGCATATTTCCTTACTGGGGATCTCACTCCCAGAGTCCAGTGTCATTATTTCTTATTCTCACGTTATGCTGGGCAGGATGGTTATGTTCAAGGCTTTGGGGAAACATCCCCATGACATTTCATTTGTAGCAGTTCCATAACTCATTGTATCTGTTCATCTTCCTCTGTAGCGGCTTCTTTAATGGCACACGCTTTGCCATAGAGATCTCTGGGGCATATTTCCTTACTGGGGATCTCACTCCCAGAGTCCAGTGTCATTATTTCTTATTCTCACGTTATGCTGGGCAGGATGGTTATGTTCAAGGCTTTGGGGAAACATCCCCATGACATTTCATTTGTAGCAGTTCCATAACTCATTGTATCTGTTCATCTTCCTCTGTAGCGGCTTCTTTAATGGCACACGCTTTGCCATAGAGATCTCTGGGGCATATTTCCTTACTGGGGATCTCACTCCCAGAGTCCAGTGTCATTATTTCTTATTCTCACGTTATGCTGGGCAGGATGGTTATGTTCAAGGCTTTGGGGAAACATCCCCATGACATTTCATTTGTAGCAGTTCCATAACTCATTGTATCTGTTCATCTTCCTCTGTAGCGGCTTCTTTAATGGCACACGCTTTGCCATAGAGATCTCTGGGGCATATTTCCTTACTGGGGATCTCACTCCCAGAGTCCAGTGTCATTATTTCTTATTCTCACGTTATGCTGGGCAGGATGGTTATGTTCAAGGCTTTGGGGAAACATCCCCATGACATTTCATTTGTAGCAGTTCCATAACTCATTGTATCTGTTCATCTTCCTCTGTAGCGGCTTCTTTAATGGCACACGCTTTGCCATAGAGATCTCTGGGGCATATTTCCTTTCTGGGGATCTCACTCCCAGAGTCCAGTGTCATTATTTCTTATTCTCACGTTCTGCTGGGCAGGATGGTTATGTTCAAGGCTTTGGGGAAACAGTGGGTCACTTTACATTTCATTTGTAGCAGTTCCATAACTCATTGTATCTGTTCATCTTCCTCTGTAGCGGCTTCTTTAATGGCACACGCTTTGCCATAGAGATCTCTGGGGCATATTTCCTTACTGGGGATCTCACTCCCAGAGTCCAGTGTCATTATTTCTTATTCTCACGTTATGCTGGACAGGATGGTTACATTCAAGGCTTTGGGGAAACAGTGGGTCACTTTACATTTCATTTGTAGCAGTTCCATAACTCATTGTATCTGTTCATCTTCCTCTGTAGCGCCTTGTTTAATGGCACACGCTTTGCCATAGAGATCTCTGGGGCATATTTCCTTACTGGGGATCTCACTCCCAGAGTCCAGTGTCATTATTTCTTATTCTCACGTTATGCTGGACAGGATGGTTACATTCAAGGCTTTGGGGAAACAGTGGGTCACTTTACATTTCATTTGTAGCAGTTCCATAACTCATTGTATCTGTTCATCTTCCTCTGTAGCGCCTTGTTTAATGGCACACGCTTTGCCATAGAGATCTCTGGGGCATATTTCCTTACTGGGGATCTCACTCCCAGAGTCCAGTGTCATTATTTCTTATTCTCACGTTATGCTGGGCAGGATGGTTACATTCAAGGCTTTGGGGAAACATCCCCATGACATTTCATTTGTAGCAGTTCCATAACTCATTGTATCTGTTCATCTTCCTCTGTAGCGGCTTCTTTAATGGCACACGCTTTGCCATAGAGATCTCTGGGGCATATTTCCTTACTGGGGATCTCACTCCTAGAGTCCAGTGTCATTATTTCTTATTCTCACGTTATGCTGGGCAGGATGGTTACATTCAAGGCTTTGGGGAAACATCCCCATGACATTTCATTTGTAGCAGTTCCATAACTCATTGTATATGTTCATCTTCCTCTGTAGCGGCTTCTTTAATGGCACACGCTTTGCCATAGAGATCTCTGGGGCATATTTCCTTACTGGGGATCTCACTCCCAGAGTCCAGTGTCATTATTTCTTATTCTCACGTTATGCTGGGCAGGATGGTTATGTTCAAGGCTTTGGGGAAACATCCCCATGACATTTCATTTGTAGCAGTTCCATAACTCATTGTATATGTTCATCTTCCTCTGTAGCGGCTTCTTTAATGGCACACGCTTTGCCATAGAGATCTCTGGGGCATATTTCCTTACTGGGGATCTCACTCCCAGAGTCCAGTGTCATTATTTCTTATTCTCACGTTATGCTGGACAGGATGGTTATGTTCAAGGCTTTGGGGAAACATCCCCATGACATTTCATTTGTAGCAGTTCCATAACTCATTGTATCTGTTCATCTTCCTCTGTAGCGGCTTCTTTAATGGCACACGCTTTGCCATAGAGATCTCTGGGGCATATTTCCTTACTGGGGATCTCACTCCCAGAGTCCAGTGTCATTATTTCTTATTCTCACGTTATGCTGGGCAGGATGGTTATGTTCAAGGCTTTGGGGAAACATCCCCATGACATTTCATTTGTAGCAGTTCCATAACTCATTGTATCTGTTCATCTTCCTCTGTAGCGGCTTCTTTAATGGCACACGCTTTGCCATAGAGATCTCTGGGGCATATTTCCTTACTGGGGATCTCACTCCCAGAGTCCAGTGTCATTATTTCTTATTCTCACGTTCTGCTGGACAGGATGGTTACATTCAAGGCTTTGGGGAAACAGTGGGTCACTTTACATTTCATTTGTAGCAGTTCCATAACTCATTGTATCTGTTCATCTTCCTCTGTAGCGGCTTCTTTAATGGCACACGCTTTGCCATAGAGATCTCTGGGGCATATTTCCTTACTGGGGATCTCACTCCCAGAGTCCAGTGTCATTATTTCTTATTCTCACGTTCTGCTGGGCAGGATGGTTATGTTCAAGGCTTTGGGGAAACATCCCCATGACATTTCATTTGTAGCAGTTCCATAACTCATTGTATCTGTTCATCTTCCTCTGTAGCGGCTTCTTTAATGGCACACGCTTTGCCATAGAGATCTCTGGGGCATATTTCCTTACTGGGGATCTCACTCCCAGAGTCCAGTGTCATTATTTCTTATTCTCACGTTATGCTGGGCAGGATGGTTATGTTCAAGGCTTTGGGGAAACATCCCCATGACATTTCATTTGTAGCAGTTCCATAACTCATTGTATCTGTTCATCTTCCTCTGTAGCGGCTTCTTTAATGGCACACGCTTTGCCATAGAGATCTCTGGGGCATATTTCCTTACTGGGGATCTCACTCCCAGAGTCCAGTGTCATTATTTCTTATTCTCACGTTATGCTGGGCAGGATGGTTATGTTCAAGGCTTTGGGGAAACATCCCCATGACATTTCATTTGTAGCAGTTCCATAACTCATTGTATCTGTTCATCTTCCTCTGTAGCGGCTTCTTTAATGGCACACGCTTTGCCATAGAGATCTCTGGGGCATATTTCCTTACTGGGGATCTCACTCCCAGAGTCCAGTGTCATTATTTCTTATTCTCACGTTATGCTGGGCAGGATGGTTACATTCAAGGGTTTGGGGAAACATCCCCATGACATTTCATTTGTAGCAGTTCCATAACTCATTGTATCTGTTCATCTTCCTCTGTAGCGGCTTCTTTAATGGCACACGCTTTGCCATAGAGATCTCTGGGGCATATTTCCTTACTGGGGATCTCACTCCCAGAGTCCAGTGTCATTATTTCTTATTCTCACGTTATGCTGGGCAGGATGGTTATGTTCAAGGCTTTGGGGAAACATCCCCATGACATTTCATTTGTAGCAGTTCCATAACTCATTGTATATGTTCATCTTCCTCTGTAGCGGCTTCTTTAATGGCACACGCTTTGCCATAGAGATCTCTGGGGCATATTTCCTTACTGGGGATCTCACTCCCAGAGTCCAGTGTCATTATTTCTTATTCTCACGTTATGCTGGGCAGGATGGTTATGTTCAAGGCTTTGGGGAAACATCCCCATGACATTTCATTTGTAGCAGTTCCATAACTCATTGTATATGTTCATCTTCCTCTGTAGCGGCTTCTTTAATGGCACACGCTTTGCCATAGAGATCTCTGGGGCATATTTCCTTACTGGGGATCTCACTCCCAGAGTCCAGTGTCATTATTTCTTATTCTCACGTTATGCTGGGCAGGATGGTTATGTTCAAGGCTTTGGGGAAACATCCCCATGACATTTCATTTGTAGCAGTTCCATAACTCATTGTATCTGTTCATCTTCCTCTGTAGCGGCTTCTTTAATGGCACACGCTTTGCCATAGAGATCTCTGGGGCATATTTCCTTACTGGGGATCTCACTCCCAGAGTCCAGTGTCATTATTTCTTATTCTCACGTTATGCTGGGCAGGATGGTTATGTTCAAGGCTTTGGGGAAACATCCCCATGACATTTCATTTGTAGCAGTTCCATAACTCATTGTATCTGTTCATCTTCCTCTGTAGCGGCTTCTTTAATGGCACACGCTTTGCCATAGAGATCTCTGGGGCATCTTTCCTTACTGGGGATCTCACTCCCAGAGTCCAGTGTCATTATTTCTTATTCTCACATTCTGCTGGGCAGGATGGTTATGTTCAAGGCTTTGGGGAAACATCCCCATGACATTTCATTTGTAGCAGTTCCATAACTCATTGTATATGTTCATCTTCCTCTGTAGCGCCTTGTTTAATGGCACACGCTTTGCCATAGAGATCTCTGGGGCATATTTCCTTACTGGGGATCTCACTCCCAGAGTCCAGTGTCATTATTTCTTATTCTCACGTTCTGCTGGGCAGGATGGTTATGTTCAAGGCTTTGGGGAAACATCCCCATGACATTTCATTTGTAGCAGTTCCATAACTCATTGTATCTGTTCATCTTCCTCTGTAGCGGCTTCTTTAATGGCACACGCTTTGCCATAGAGATCTCTGGGGCATATTTCCTTACTGGGGATCTCACTCCCAGAGTCCAGTGTCATTATTTCTTATTCTCACGTTATGCTGGGCAGGATGGTTATGTTCAAGGCTTTGGGGAAACATCCCCATGACATTTCATTTGTAGCAGTTCCATAACTCATTGTATATGTTCATCTTCCTCTGTAGCGGCTTCTTTAATGGCACACGCTTTGCCATAGAGATCTCTGGGGCATATTTCCTTACTGGGGATCTCACTCCCAGAGTCCAGTGTCATTATTTCTTATTCTCACGTTATGCTGGACAGGATGGTTACATTCAAGGCTTTGGGGAAACAGTGGGTCACTTTACATTTCATTTGTAGCAGTTCCATAACTCATTGTATATGTTCATCTTCCTCTGTAGCGGCTTCTTTAATGGCACACGCTTTGCCATGGAGATCTCTGGGGCATATTTCCTTACTGGGGATCTCACTCCCAGAGTCCAGTGTCATTATTTCTTATTCTCACGTTATGCTGGGCAGGATGGTTATGTTCAAGGCTTTGGGGAAACATCCCCATGACATTTCATTTGTAGCAGTTCCATAACTCATTGTATCTGTTCATCTTCCTCTGTAGCGGCTTCTTTAATGGCACACGCTTTGCCATAGAGATCTCTGGGGCATATTTCCTTACTGGGGATCTCACTCCCAGAGTCCAGTGTCATTATTTCTTATTCTCACGTTATGCTGGACAGGATGGTTACATTCAAGGCTTTGGGGAAACAGTGGGTCACTTTACATTTCATTTGTAGCAGTTCCATAACTCATTGTATCTGTTCATCTTCCTCTGTAGCGCCTTCTTTAATGGCACACGCTTTGCCATAGAGATCTCTGGGGCATATTTCCTTACTGAGGATCTCACTCCCAGAGTCCAGTGTCATTATTTCTTATTCTCACGTTATGCTGGGCAGGATGGTTATGTTCAAGGCTTTGGGGAAACATCCCCATGACATTTCATTTGTAGCAGTTCCATAACTCATTGTATATGTTCATCTTCCTCTGTAGCGGCTTCTTTAATGGCACACGCTTTGCCATAGAGATCTCTGGGGCATATTTCCTTACTGGGGATCTCACTCCCAGAGTCCAGTGTCATTATTTCTTATTCTCACGTTATGCTGGGCAGGATGGTTACATTCAAGGCTTTGGGGAAACATCCCCATGACATTTCATTTGTAGCAGTTCCATAACTCATTGTATCTGTTCATCTTCCTCTGTAGCGGCTTCTTTAATGGCACACGCTTTGCCATAGAGATCTCTGGGGCATATTTCCTTACTGGGGATCTCACTCCCAGAGTCCAGTGTCATTATTTCTTATTCTCACGTTATGCTGGGCAGGATGGTTACATTCAAGGCTTTGGGGAAACATCCCCATGACATTTCATTTGTAGCAGTTCCATAACTCATTGTATATGTTCATCTTCCTCTGTAGCGGCTTCTTTAATGGCACACGCTTTGCCATAGAGATCTCTGGGGCATATTTCCTTACTGGGGATCTCACTCCCAGAGTCCAGTGTCATTATTTCTTATTCTCACGTTATGCTGGGCAGGATGGTTATGTTCAAGGCTTTGGGGAAACATCCCCATGACATTTCATTTGTAGCAGTTCCATAACTCATTGTATATGTTCATCTTCCTCTGTAGCGGCTTCTTTAATGGCACACGCTTTGCCATAGAGATCTCTGGGGCATATTTCCTTACTGGGGATCTCACTCCCAGAGTCCAGTGTCATTATTTCTTATTCTCACGTTATGCTGGGCAGGATGGTTATGTTCAAGGCTTTGGGGAAACATCCCCATGACATTTCATTTGTAGCAGTTCCATAACTCATTGTATATGTTCATCTTCCTCTGTAGCGGCTTCTTTAATGGCACACGCTTTGCCATAGAGATCTCTGGGGCATATTTCCTTACTGGGGATCTCACTCCCAGAGTCCAGTGTCATTATTTCTTATTCTCACGTTCTGCTGGACAGGATGGTTATGTTCAAGGCTTTGGGGAAACATCCCCATGACATTTCATTTGTAGCAGTTCCATAACTCATTGTATATGTTCATCTTCCTCTGTAGCGGCTTCTTTAATGGCACACGCTTTGCCATAGAGATCTCTGGGGCATATTTCCTTACTGGGGATCTCACTCCCAGAGTCCAGTGTCATTATTTCTTATTCTCACGTTATGCTGGGCAGGATGGTTACATTCAAGGCTTTGGGGAAACATCCCCATGACATTTCATTTGTAGCAGTTCCATAACTCATTGTATATGTTCATCTTCCTCTGTAGCGGCTTCTTTAATGGCACACGCTTTGCCATAGAGATCTCTGGGGCATATTTCCTTACTGGGGATCTCACTCCCAGAGTCCAGTGTCATTATTTCTTATTCTCACGTTCTGCTGGACAGGATGGTTATGTTCAAGGCTTTGGGGAAACATCCCCATGACATTTCATTTGTAGCAGTTCCATAACTCATTGTATATGTTCATCTTCCTCTGTAGCGGCTTCTTTAATGGCACACGCTTTGCCATAGAGATCTCTGGGGCATATTTCCTTACTGGGGATCTCACTCCCAGAGTCCAGTGTCATTATTTCTTATTCTCACGTTATGCTGGGCAGGATGGTTACATTCAAGGCTTTGGGGAAACATCCCCATGACATTTCATTTGTAGCAGTTCCATAACTCATTGTATCTGTTCATCTTCCTCTGTAGCGGCTTCTTTAATGGCACACGCTTTGCCATAGAGATCTCTGGGGCATATTTCCTTACTGGGGATCTCACTCCCAGAGTCCAGTGTCATTATTTCTTATTCTCACGTTATGCTGGGCAGGATGGTTACATTCAAGGCTTTGGGGAAACATCCCCATGACATTTCATTTGTAGCAGTTCCATAACTCATTGTATATGTTCATCTTCCTCTGTAGCGGCTTCTTTAATGGCACACGCTTTGCCATAGAGATCTCTGGGGCATATTTCCTTACTGGGGATCTCACTCCCAGAGTCCAGTGTCATTATTTCTTATTCTCACGTTATGCTGGGCAGGATGGTTATGTTCAAGGCTTTGGGGAAACATCCCCATGACATTTCATTTGTAGCAGTTCCATAACTCATTGTATATGTTCATCTTCCTCTGTAGCGGCTTCTTTAATGGCACACGCTTTGCCATAGAGATCTCTGGGGCATATTTCCTTACTGGGGATCTCACTCCCAGAGTCCAGTGTCATTATTTCTTATTCTCACGTTATGCTGGGCAGGATGGTTATGTTCAAGGCTTTGGGGAAACATCCCCATGACATTTCATTTGTAGCAGTTCCATAACTCATTGTATATGTTCATCTTCCTCTGTAGCGGCTTCTTTAATGGCACACGCTTTGCCATAGAGATCTCTGGGGCATATTTCCTTACTGGGGATCTCACTCCCAGAGTCCAGTGTCATTATTTCTTATTCTCACGTTCTGCTGGACAGGATGGTTATGTTCAAGGCTTTGGGGAAACATCCCCATGACATTTCATTTGTAGCAGTTCCATAACTCATTGTATATGTTCATCTTCCTCTGTAGCGGCTTCTTTAATGGCACACGCTTTGCCATAGAGATCTCTGGGGCATATTTCCTTACTGGGGATCTCACTCCCAGAGTCCAGTGTCATTATTTCTTATTCTCACGTTATGCTGGGCAGGATGGTTACATTCAAGGCTTTGGGGAAACATCCCCATGACATTTCATTTGTAGCAGTTCCATAACTCATTGTATATGTTCATCTTCCTCTGTAGCGGCTTCTTTAATGGCACACGCTTTGCCATAGAGATCTCTGGGGCATATTTCCTTACTGGGGATCTCACTCCCAGAGTCCAGTGTCATTATTTCTTATTCTCACGTTATGCTGGGCAGGATGGTTATGTTCAAGGCTTTGGGGAAACATCCCCATGACATTTCATTTGTAGCAGTTCCATAACTCATTGTATATGTTCATCTTCCTCTGTAGCGGCTTCTTTAATGGCACACGCTTTGCCATAGAGATCTCTGGGGCATATTTCCTTACTGGGGATCTCACTCCCAGAGTCCAGTGTCATTATTTCTTATTCTCACGTTATGCTGGGCAGGATGGTTACATTCAAGGCTTTGGGGAAACATCCCCATGACATTTCATTTGTAGCAGTTCCATAACTCATTGTATCTGTTCATCTTCCTCTGTAGCGGCTTCTTTAATGGCACACGCTTTGCCATAGAGATCTCTGGGGCATATTTCCTTACTGGGGATCTCACTCCCAGAGTCCAGTGTCATTATTTCTTATTCTCACGTTATGCTGGGCAGGATGGTTATGTTCAAGGCTTTGGGGAAACATCCCCATGACATTTCATTTGTAGCAGTTCCATAACTCATTGTATATGTTCATCTTCCTCTGTAGCGGCTTCTTTAATGGCACACGCTTTGCCATAGAGATCTCTGGGGCATATTTCCTTACTGGGGATCTCACTCCCAGAGTCCAGTGTCATTATTTCTTATTCTCACGTTATGCTGGGCAGGATGGTTCTGTTCAAGGCTTTGGGGAAACATCCCCATGACATTTCATTTGTAGCAGTTCCATAACTCATTGTATATGTTCATCTTCCTCTGTAGCGGCTTCTTTAATGGCACACGCTTTGCCATAGAGATCTCTGGGGCATATTTCCTTACTGGGGATCTCACTCCCAGAGTCCAGTGTCATTATTTCTTATTCTCACGTTCTGCTGGGCAGGATGGTTCTGTTCAAGGCTTTGGGGAAACATCCCCATGACATTTCATTTGTAGCAGTTCCATAACTCATTGTATATGTTCATCTTCCTCTGTAGCGCCTTGTTTAATGGCACACGCTTTGCCATAGAGATCTCTGGGGCATATTTCCTTACTGGGGATCTCACTCCCAGAGTCCAGTGTCATTATTTCTTATTCTCACGTTCTGCTGGACAGGATGGTTATGTTCAAGGCTTTGGGGAAACATCCCCATGACATTTCATTTGTAGCAGTTCCATAACTCATTGTATCTGTTCATCTTCCTCTGTAGCGGCTTCTTTAATGGCACACGCTTTGCCATAGAGATCTCTGGGGCATATTTCCTTACTGGGGATCTCACTCCCAGAGTCCAGTGTCATTATTTCTTATTCTCACGTTCTGCTGGGCAGGATGGTTATGTTCAAGGCTTTGGGGAAACATCCCCATGACATTTCATTTGTAGCAGTTCCATAACTCATTGTATATGTTCATCTTCCTCTGTAGCGGCTTCTTTAATGGCACACGCTTTGCCATAGAGATCTCTGGGGCATATTTCCTTACTGGGGATCTCACTCCCAGAGTCCAGTGTCATTATTTCTTATTCTCACGTTATGCTGGGCAGGATGGTTACATTCAAGGCTTTGGGGGAACGGTGGGTCACTTTACATTTCATTTGTAGCAGTTCCATAACTCATTGTATCTGTTCATCTTCCTCTGTAGCGGCTTCTTTAATGGCACACGCTTTGCCATAGAGATCTCTGGGGCATATTTCCTTACTGGGGATCTCACTCCCAGAGTCCAGTGTCATTATTTCTTATTCTCACGTTATGCTGGGCAGGATGGTTATGTTCAAGGCTTTGGGGAAACATCCCCATGACATTTCATTTGTAGCAGTTCCATAACTCATTGTATATGTTCATCTTCCTCTGTAGCGGCTTCTTTAATGGCACACGCTTTGCCATAGAGATCTCTGGGGCATATTTCCTTACTGGGGATCTCACTCCCAGAGTCCAGTGTCATTATTTCTTATTCTCACGTTATGCTGGGCAGGATGGTTATGTTCAAGGCTTTGGGGAAACATCCCCATGACATTTCATTTGTAGCAGTTCCATAACTCATTGTATATGTTCATCTTCCTCTGTAGCGGCTTCTTTAATGGCACACGCTTTGCCATAGAGATCTCTGGGGCATATTTCCTTACTGGGGATCTCACTCCCAGAGTCCAGTGTCATTATTTCTTATTCTCACGTTATGCTGGGCAGGATGGTTATGTTCAAGGCTTTGGGGAAACATCCCCATGACATTTCATTTGTAGCAGTTCCATAACTCATTGTATATGTTCATCTTCCTCTGTAGCGGCTTCTTTAATGGCACACGCTTTGCCATGGAGATCTCTGGGGCATATTTCCTTACTGGGGATCTCACTCCCAGAGTCCAGTGTCATTATTTCTTATTCTCACGTTATGCTGGGCAGGATGGTTATGTTCAAGGCTTTGGGGAAACATCCCCATGACATTTCATTTGTAGCAGTTCCATAACTCATTGTATCTGTTCATCTTCCTCTGTAGCAGCTTCTTTAATGGCACACGCTTTGCCATAGAGATCTCTGGGGCATATTTCCTTACTGGGGATCTCACTCCCAGAGTCCAGTGTCATTATTTCTTATTCTCACGTTATGCTGGGCAGGATGGTTATGTTCAAGGCTTTGGGGAAACATCCCCATGACATTTCATTTGTAGCAGTTCCATAACTCATTGTATATGTTCATCTTCCTCTGTAGCGGCTTCTTTAATGGCACACGCTTTGCCATAGAGATCTCTGGGGCATATTTCCTTACTGGGGATCTCACTCCCAGAGTCCAGTGTCATTATTTCTTATTCTCACGTTATGCTGGACAGGATGGTTACATTCAAGGCTTTGGGGAAACAGTGGGTCACTTTACATTTCATTTGTAGCAGTTCCATAACTCATTGTATATGTTCATCTTCCTCTGTAGCGGCTTCTTTAATGGCACACGCTTTGCCATAGAGATCTCTGGGGCATATTTCCTTACTGGGGATCTCACTCCCAGAGTCCAGTGTCATTATTTCTTATTCTCACGTTATGCTGGGCAGGATGGTTATGTTCAAGGCTTTGGGGAAACATCCCCATGACATTTCATTTGTAGCAGTTCCATAACTCATTGTATATGTTCATCTTCCTCTGTAGCGGCTTCTTTAATGGCACACGCTTTGCCATAGAGATCTCTGGGGCATATTTCCTTACTGGGGATCTCACTCCCAGAGTCCAGTGTCATTATTTCTTATTCTCACGTTATGCTGGGCAGGATGGTTATGTTCAAGGCTTTGGGGAAACATCCCCATGACATTTCATTTGTAGCAGTTCCATAACTCATTGTATATGTTCATCTTCCTCTGTAGCGGCTTCTTTAATGGCACACGCTTTGCCATAGAGATCTCTGGGGCATATTTCCTTACTGGGGATCTCACTCCCAGAGTCCAGTGTCATTATTTCTTATTCTCACGTTATGCTGGGCAGGATGGTTATGTTCAAGGCTTTGGGGAAACATCCCCATGACATTTCATTTGTAGCAGTTCCATAACTCATTGTATCTGTTCATCTTCCTCTGTAGCGGCTTCTTTAATGGCACACGCTTTGCCATAGAGATCTCTGGGGCATATTTCCTTACTGGGGATCTCACTCCCAGAGTCCAGTGTCATTATTTCTTATTCTCACGTTATGCTGGGCAGGATGGTTATGTTCAAGGCTTTGGGGAAACATCCCCATGACATTTCATTTGTAGCAGTTCCATAACTCATTGTATATGTTCATCTTCCTCTGTAGCGGCTTCTTTAATGGCACACGCTTTGCCATAGAGATCTCTGGGGCATATTTCCTTACTGGGGATCTCACTCCCAGAGTCCAGTGTCATTATTTCTTATTCTCACGTTATGCTGGGCAGGATGGTTACATTCAAGGCTTTGGGGAAACATCCCCATGACATTTCATTTGTAGCAGTTCCATAACTCATTGTATCTGTTCATCTTCCTCTGTAGCGGCTTCTTTAATGGCACACGCTTTGCCATAGAGATCTCTGGGGCATATTTCCTTACTGGGGATCTCACTCCCAGAGTCCAGTGTCATTATTTCTTATTCTCACGTTATGCTGGGCAGGATGGTTATGTTCAAGGCTTTGGGGAAACATCCCCATGACATTTCATTTGTAGCAGTTCCATAACTCATTGTATATGTTCATCTTCCTCTGTAGCGGCTTCTTTAATGGCACACGCTTTGCCATAGAGATCTCTGGGGCATATTTCCTTACTGGGGATCTCACTCCCAGAGTCCAGTGTCATTATTTCTTATTCTCACGTTATGCTGGGCAGGATGGTTATGTTCAAGGCTTTGGGGAAACATCCCCATGACATTTCATTTGTAGCAGTTCCATAACTCATTGTATCTGTTCATCTTCCTCTGTAGCGGCTTCTTTAATGGCACACGCTTTGCCATAGAGATCTCTGGGGCATATTTCCTTACTGGGGATCTCACTCCCAGAGTCCAGTGTCATTATTTCTTATTCTCACGTTCTGCTGGGCAGGATGGTTACATTCAAGGCTTTGGGGAAACAGTGGGTCACTTTACATTTCATTTGTAGCAGTTCCATAACTCATTGTATCTGTTCATCTTCCTCTGTAGCGGCTTCTTTAATGGCACACGCTTTGCCATAGAGATCTCTGGGGCATATTTCCTTACTGGGGATCTCACTCCCAGAGTCCAGTGTCATTATTTCTTATTCTCACGTTATGCTGGACAGGATGGTTCTGTTCAAGGCTTTGGGGAAACATCCCCATGACATTTCATTTGTAGCAGTTCCATAACTCATTGTATCTGTTCATCTTCCTCTGTAGCGGCTTCTTTAATGGCACACGCTTTGCCATAGAGATCTCTGGGGCATATTTCCTTACTGGGGATCTCACTCCCAGAGTCCAGTGTCATTATTTCTTATTCTCACGTTATGCTGGACAGGATGGTTATGTTCAAGGCTTTGGGGAAACATCCCCATGACATTTCATTTGTAGCAGTTCCATAACTCATTGTATATGTTCATCTTCCTCTGTAGCGGCTTCTTTAATGGCACACGCTTTGCCATAGAGATCTCTGGGGCATATTGCCTTACTGGGGATCTCACTCCCAGAGTCCAGTGTCATTATTTCTTATTCTCACGTTATGCTGGGCAGGATGGTTATGTTCAAGGCTTTGGGGAAACATCCCCATGACATTTCATTTGTAGCAGTTCCATAACTCATTGTATCTGTTCATCTTCCTCTGTAGCGCCTTGTTTAATGGCACATGCTTTGCCATAGAGATCTCTGGGGCATATTTCCTTACTGGGGATCTCACTCCCAGAGTCCAGTGTCATTATTTCTTATTCTCACGTTCTGCTGGACAGGATGGTTATGTTCAAGGCTTTGGGGAAACATCCCCATGACATTTCATTTGTAGCAGTTCCATAACTCATTGTATCTGTTCATCTTCCTCTGTAGCGGCTTCTTTAATGGCACACGCTTTGCCATAGAGATCTCTGGGGCATATTTCCTTACTGGGGATCTCACTCCCAGAGTCCAGTGTCATTATTTCTTATTCTCACGTTATGCTGGGCAGGATGGTTATGTTCAAGGCTTTGGGGAAACATCCCCATGACATTTCATTTGTAGCAGTTCCATAACTCATTGTATATGTTCATCTTCCTCTGTAGCGCCTTGTTTAATGGCACACGCTTTGCCATAGAGATCTCTGGGGCATATTTCCTTACTGGGGATCTCACTCCCAGAGTCCAGTGTCATTATTTCTTATTCTCACGTTATGCTGGGCAGGATGGTTATGTTCAAGGCTTTGGGGAAACATCCCCATGACATTTCATTTGTAGCAGTTCCATAACTCATTGTATATGTTCATCTTCCTCTGTAGCGGCTTCTTTAATGGCACACGCTTTGCCATGGAGATCTCTGGGGCATATTTCCTTACTGGGGATCTCACTCCCAGAGTCCAGTGTCATTATTTCTTATTCTCACGTTATGCTGGGCAGGATGGTTATGTTCAAGGCTTTGGGGAAACATCCCCATGACATTTCATTTGTAGCAGTTCCATAACTCATTGTATATGTTCATCTTCCTCTGTAGCGGCTTCTTTAATGGCACACGCTTTGCCATGGAGATCTCTGGGGCATATTTCCTTACTGGGGATCTCACTCCCAGAGTCCAGTGTCATTATTTCTTATTCTCACGTTATGCTGGACAGGATGGTTATGTTCAAGGCTTTGGGGAAACATCCCCATTACATTTCATTTGTAGCAGTTCCATAACTCATTGTATCTGTTCATCTTCCTCTGTAGCGGCTTCTTTAATGGCACACGCTTTGCCATAGAGATCTCTGGGGCATATTTCCTTACTGGGGATCTCACTCCCAGAGTCCAGTGTCATTATTTCTTATTCTCACGTTATGCTGGGCAGGATGGTTACATTCAAGGCTTTGGGGAAACATCCCCATGACATTTCATTTGTAGCAGTTCCATAACTCATTGTATCTGTTCATCTTCCTCTGTAGCGGCTTCTTTAATGGCACACGCTTTGCCATAGAGATCTCTGGGGCATATTTCCTTACTGGGGATCTCACTCCCAGAGTCCAGTGTCATTATTTCTTATTCTCACGTTATGCTGGGCAGGATGGTTATGTTCAAGGCTTTGGGGAAACATCCCCATGACATTTCATTTGTAGCAGTTCCATAACTCATTGTATATGTTCATCTTCCTCTGTAGCGGCTTCTTTAATGGCACACGCTTTGCCATAGAGATCTCTGGGGCATATTTCCTTACTGGGGATCTCACTCCCAGAGTCCAGTGTCATTATTTCTTATTCTCACGTTATGCTGGGCAGGATGGTTATGTTCAAGGCTTTGGGGAAACATCCCCATGACATTTCATTTGTAGCAGTTCCATAACTCATTGTATATGTTCATCTTCCTCTGTAGCGGCTTCTTTAATGGCACACGCTTTGCCATAGAGATCTCTGGGGCATATTTCCTTACTGGGGATCTCACTCCCAGAGTCCAGTGTCATTATTTCTTATTCTCACGTTCTGCTGGACAGGATGGTTATGTTCAAGGCTTTGGGGAAACATCCCCATGACATTTCATTTGTAGCAGTTCCATAACTCATTGTATATGTTCATCTTCCTCTGTAGCGGCTTCTTTAATGGCACACGCTTTGCCATAGAGATCTCTGGGGCATATTTCCTTACTGGGGATCTCACTCCCAGAGTCCAGTGTCATTATTTCTTATTCTCACGTTATGCTGGACAGGATGGTTATGTTCAAGGCTTTGGGGAAACATCCCCATGACATTTCATTTGTAGCAGTTCCATAACTCATTGTATCTGTTCATCTTCCTCTGTAGCGGCTTCTTTAATGGCACACGCTTTGCCATAGAGATCTCTGGGGCATATTTCCTTACTGGGGATCTCACTCCCAGAGTCCAGTGTCATTATTTCTTATTCTCACGTTATGCTGGGCAGGATGGTTATGTTCAAGGCTTTGGGGAAACATCCCCATGACATTTCATTTGTAGCAGTTCCATAACTCATTGTATCTGTTCATCTTCCTCTGTAGCGGCTTCTTTAATGGCACACGCTTTGCCATGGAGATCTCTGGGGCATATTTCCTTACTGGGGATCTCACTCCCAGAGTCCAGTGTCATTATTTCTTATTCTCACGTTATGCTGGGCAGGATGGTTATGTTCAAGGCTTTGGGGAAACATCCCCATGACATTTCATTTGTAGCAGTTCCATAACTCATTGTATATGTTCATCTTCCTCTGTAGCGGCTTCTTTAATGGCACACGCTTTGCCATAGAGATCTCTGGGGCATATTTCCTTACTGGGGATCTCACTCCCAGAGTCCAGTGTCATTATTTCTTATTCTCACGTTCTGCTGGACAGGATGGTTATGTTCAAGGCTTTGGGGAAACATCCCCATGACATTTCATTTGTAGCAGTTCCATAACTCATTGTATATGTTCATCTTCCTCTGTAGCGGCTTCTTTAATGGCACACGCTTTGCCATAGAGATCTCTGGGGCATATTTCCTTACTGGGGATCTCACTCCCAGAGTCCAGTGTCATTATTTCTTATTCTCACGTTATGCTGGGCAGGATGGTTATGTTCAAGGCTTTGGGGAAACATCCCCATGACATTTCATTTGTAGCAGTTCCATAACTCATTGTATATGTTCATCTTCCTCTGTAGCGGCTTCTTTAATGGCACACGCTTTGCCATAGAGATCTCTGGGGCATATTTCCTTACTGGGGATCTCACTCCCAGAGTCCAGTGTCATTATTTCTTATTCTCACGTTATGCTGGGCAGGATGGTTATGTTCAAGGCTTTGGGGAAACATCCCCATGACATTTCATTTGTAGCAGTTCCATAACTCATTGTATCTGTTCATCTTCCTCTGTAGCGCCTTGTTTAATGGCACACGCTTTGCCATAGAGATCTCTGGGGCATATTTCCTTACTGGGGATCTCACTCCCAGAGTCCAGTGTCATTATTTCTTATTCTCACGTTATGCTGGGCAGGATGGTTACATTCAAGGCTTTGGGGAAACATCCCCATGACATTTCATTTGTAGCAGTTCCATAACTCATTGTATATGTTCATCTTCCTCTGTAGCGGCTTCTTTAATGGCACACGCTTTGCCATAGAGATCTCTGGGGCATATTTCCTTACTGGGGATCTCACTCCCAGAGTCCAGTGTCATTATTTCTTATTCTCACGTTATGCTGGGCAGGATGGTTATGTTCAAGGCTTTGGGGAAACATCCCCATGACATTTCATTTGTAGCAGTTCCATAACTCATTGTATATGTTCATCTTCCTCTGTAGCGGCTTCTTTAATGGCACACGCTTTGCCATAGAGATCTCTGGGGCATATTTCCTTACTGGGGATCTCACTCCCAGAGTCCAGTGTCATTATTTCTTATTCTCACGTTCTGCTGGGCAGGATGGTTCTGTTCAAGGCTTTGGGGAAACAGTGGGTCACTTTACATTTCATTTGTAGCAGTTCCATAACTCATTGTATCTGTCCATCTTCCTCTGTAGCGGCTTCTTTAATGGCACACGCTTTGCCATAGAGATCTCTGGGGCATATTTCCTTACTGGGGATCTCACTCCCAGAGTCCAGTGTCATTATTTCTTATTCTCACGTTATGCTGGGCAGGATGGTTATGTTCAAGGCTTTGGGGAAACATCCCCATGACATTTCATTTGTAGCAGTTCCATAACTCATTGTATATGTTCATCTTCCTCTGTAGCGGCTTCTTTAATGGCACACGCTTTGCCATAGAGATCTCTGGGGCATATTTCCTTACTGGGGATCTCACTCCCAGAGTCCAGTGTCATTATTTCTTATTCTCACGTTATGCTGGGCAGGATGGTTACATTCAAGGCTTTGGGGAAACATCCCCATGACATTTCATTTGTAGCAGTTCCATAACTCATTGTATATGTTCATCTTCCTCTGTAGCGGCTTCTTCAATGGCACACGCTTTGCCATAGAGATCTCTGGGGCATATTTCCTTACTGGGGATCTCACTCCCAGAGTCCAGTGTCATTATTTCTTATTCTCACGTTATGCTGGGCAGGATGGTTATGTTCAAGGCTTTGGGGAAACATCCCCATGACATTTCATTTGTAGCAGTTCCATAACTCATTGTATCTGTTCATCTTCCTCTGTAGCGGCTTCTTTAATGGCACACGCTTTGCCATAGAGATCTCTGGGGCATATTTCCTTACTGGGGATCTCACTCCCAGAGTCCAGTGTCATTATTTCTTATTCTCACGTTATGCTGGGCAGGATGGTTATGTTCAAGGCTTTGGGGAAACATCCCCATGACATTTCATTTGTAGCAGTTCCATAACTCATTGTATATGTTCATCTTCCTCTGTAGCGGCTTCTTTAATGGCACACGCTTTGCCATAGAGATCTCTGGGGCATATTTCCTTACTGGGGATCTCACTCCCAGAGTCCAGTGTCATTATTTCTTATTCTCACGTTATGCTGGGCAGGATGGTTATGTTCAAGGCTTTGGGGAAACATCCCCATGACATTTCATTTGTAGCAGTTCCATAACTCATTGTATCTGTTCATCTTCCTCTGTAGCGGCTTCTTTAATGGCACACGCTTTGCCATGGAGATCTCTGGGGCATATTTCCTTACTGGGGATCTCACTCCCAGAGTCCAGTGTCATTATTTCTTATTCTCACGTTATGCTGGGCAGGATGGTTACATTCAAGGCTTTGGGGGAACGGTGGCGTCACTCAAACGCTGCTCCCCCCCACCCCACAGCACTCCTTACTGTACTTTTTGTTGCTGTAACTGCTTTATATGCACGCCGTACAGTCCTTTTCTCCATGTCCTTTATTATTTCAAGTTTATCTCGTCGCCAATGTTGTAAAGCCTTATACTAGACATTAAGGATGCACCATTGAAGCACAGACCAGCTGTAGTCTAGATTAGTTTCCAGGTAGGCTTTATTTCACACATATGTACAACCTGTACATTTATCCTGTTACTCTTGTAGGTATTTACAGCAACATGTAGACACTGACAGGAACATGGATAGGTGTAGACATTACTGACAAAGGAGTAGACCCACCGGCCATCCAGCCATCTCCAGCTCAGGCCCCAACTGACATTCACAGAACATTTGCACACAGATCCACCCAACATTCTCCTGAGCTGCATTCATGCACCAACATTCTTACAGCAAACACTCAGGCCAGTGGCAAGACAAGACTACACTACAACATCTACCTTTCATACCAGACTCAACACACACAACACTCTTCCTCCTCCTCCTCCAGACACACACAGCAGGCGAACAGGTGAGGGCAGCCCCTCTTCCTCCTGATCACAGCACCCGCAGCAGTGCGCAGAGGGGGGGCAGCCCCCCTCTTCCCGATCACGGCACACACAGCAGCGCACACAGGTGGGGGCAGCCCCCTCCTCCCGATCACAGCACACACACCAGCGCACCCAGGTGGGGGCAGCCCCCCTCCTCCCGATCACAGCACACACAGCAGCGCACACATGTAGGGGCAGCCCCCCTTCTCCCGATCATGGCACACATACAGCATTCTGCAGGTGGCGGAGCAGCCCCCCTCTGATCACAGCACACAGCAGCGCGCACTGGTCGAGGCAGCCCCCTCCTCCTCCCTTCCACAGCACACACAGCAGCGCACAGGGGGCTGGCAGCCTCCTCCCGACCCCTGCACACACACAGCAGTGCGCACAGATGGGGGCAGCCCCTCCCGATCACGGCAGACAAAGCAGTGTGCACAGTGTTATGTCCGTATTACAGGTGTGCATGCGCTAGCCTCGTTCTGGTGGCGCATGCGGGTAAGAAATAAAGACGGCCCGCGAGGCAGTTGCCGCCGGGACCTTGGAACGATCAGATGTGCGTGTCCGAGTCTTATTGCATGCGCATGCTTTGGTTCTAGTACATGGCGGCCCGAGGCACGGGAAGCCCCATCACACACAGGTGGGGGTTGCCCCTCCCGATCACGGCAGACACAGCAACGCGCACAGGTGGCGGCAGCCACTCCCGAGCACTGCACACACAGCAGCACGCACAGGTTGGGGCAGCCACTCCCGATCACGGCACACACAGCAGCACGCACAGGTTGGGGCAGCCACTCCCGATCACGGCACACACAGCAGCGCGCACAGGTGGGGGCAGCCCCCTCCTCCGGATCACTGCACACACAGCAGCGCACACATGTGGGGGCAGCCCCCCTCCTCCCAATCACAGCACACACAGCAGCACGCACGGGGGAGCAGAGACCACGGCACACACATCAGTGCGCACGGGGGGCAGCCCCCTCCCCCTGATCACAGCACACACAGCAGCCCGCACAGGTGGTTTTTTCTAGTGCAGCATTTGTTTGGACCTGAAACTTGCCCCCAGTGGCTACATACACATAAGTGAACCATAGTCGTGGGTAAGGTGTCCCTTCCTGTCTATAGTTTTCTCATTACCAAAGTCATAGTCCTCTGACTTAGTATCTAACTCTTTGGGGTGCAGAGAGGTGTGGGTGAGCAGGGGGGGGGCTCTGCAGCTCCCTCCTGAACCATCTTCATGTTGCTCATGGCTAGGGTGAAATTGCCTCATAGGGCAGCTTTCCTGGGCTGCCGAGTCCCCCTCTTCCTTCCCCCATGCCCTGTAAGGGAGCTAGGGGTCAGACTTATTCACACACAGAGCCTCCCTGAAGGGGGGCACAGTGAGGGTCTTTTCCCCACCATCCTTGAAGCACCCCAAGGATTCCTATCACAAAGAGTTTCTAAGCCAGAATTGAAAAACTCCCCAGGACTGAGCAGGTCTTTGGGAGTGTAGTCAGTGCCCAGTAAATGGTCATTTGCTTCTTTTAATGCCCAATGCCAAACTCCTTAAGCCTCTCTTTGCAGTTGTGGAGACCAAATTCCCCTGCGTGCAGTGGGAGATTCAGTGCTTCACCAGGGCCCAGAGCATGGAGACCCTGGGGAGACCAAGTTCCCCTGCGTGCAGTGAGAGAATCAGTGCATCACCGGGGCCCAGAGCATGGAGACCCTGGGGAGACCAAGTTCCCCTGCGTGCAGTGGGAGAATCAGTGCATCACCGGGGCCCAGAGCATGGAGACCCTGGGGATACCAAGTTCCCCTGCGTGCAGTGGGAGAATCAGTGCATCACTGGGGCCCAGAGCATGGAGACCCTGGGGAGACCAAGTTCCCCTGCGTGCAGTGGGAGATATAGTGCATCACCGGGACCCAGAGCATGGAGACCCTGGGAAGACCACGTTCCCCTGCGTGCAGTGGGAGATATAGTGCATCATCGGGGCCCAGAGCATGGAGACCCTGGGAAGACCAAGTTCCCCTGCGTGCAGTGGGAGATATAGTGCATCACCGGGGCCCAGAGCATGGAGACCCTGTGGAGACCAAGTTCCCCTGCGTGTCAAGAAGTTCCCCCCTTCTCACCTGGGTCCGGAGTTTGCCGGTGTCTTTGATCGCTGCCTTCTTGCGAACGCTCCTAGTCTTGAACAGGGCTCCTCGAGTCTCGTCTGGTTCCAGGTTGCGTTTAGTTTCGGGAGCGCGGAGTCCAGGAATCCGGGAGTCTGGGAAAGGCTAGAAATGCTCAGAACCAGGAAGGGGGAAAGGGTCAGGAGCGGGTAATAGCACTGGGACAATGGAAACAATACCGCGAGCTACGAACACACGTCTGGGGCTACTCTGCAATAGCATTGAGACGCACGGAGCTGCGGAAGGCGTGGTCTATAAATAGATCACGCAGCGTTCAGCGCATGGAGCGAGCAAGGGCTTCAGCTCCGGACGGCCATGTTGGAAGTAGTACGGAATGTAAGCCCCATTGAGACAAGGACCAGGAGGTCCAAAAGGGGCGTGATCTGAAGTTCATGACACTGCGTGCAGTGGGAGATTCAGTGCATCACAGGGGCCCAGAGCATGGAGACCCTGTGGAGACCAAGTTCCCCTGCGTGCAGTGGGAGATCCAGTGCATTGCAGGGGCCCAGAGCATGGAGACCCTGTGGTGAGAGATGTGTTTGCTGATGCGGTCTGCAGAACATCGACAACCCACACTTGTGTACATCTGCTCCCAATAATCCACACCAATCAAATAAGGGAGTAAACCAAGGTGCACGAAGAAACCAGCTTTATTAACAAATTCGGCCGGGAGAGGGTCCATGGACACTCGGTCTCCTGTCAGCTCAAGGGTTATAAACCAAACAAATCCACATCGTCATAATCATAAAAAACGAAATTCACAAGCTACCATTATTGCTACTCTTAATCGGATGGTCCGTATCTTCAACCATGCCCGGGGTCCGTCCATTATGCAAGACGTCATATACCTGGCATCATCGGACCGCATTCTAATTGGTTGGCACCGCCGCCTGCTGACACCACTACAACACTGGTGGCTGTTACTGCTGTTTGTTATAAAAGTGTTTGGCCCTGAAGATGGATTTGCATCTGAACTGCATTGGCTAGTAGACACTGGGCCTGGTTTTGTACTGCCTTTTATAGAAAGAAAAAAAGACTGAGTCAAGTACATTGTAATTGTAATATTTGTGTGAAACACTTTGGAATGCACAAAGCTTTTTTAAATATATGGTTTGACTTAAAACCTGTTGTCAGGTGATCCAGCGCAATCATTCTGGTAGGCTTAGAGGTAACTGCACCTTTTCTGGTGTGGGGTGCAGTACATATATTTATTTGTATTGTTTAAAGTGCGGACCTCCCTCGAGAGCAGCAGAGCACTGTACAGGGTGTGGGAGCAAGTGTTTGGGCTGGCATCTTTTAACATTCAAGCAATGCTGTGATTTGCGGTCTGAACGTCCATTGTGATTGGTTCTTGGTCAGGTGATGTTGAAAAAAACATTTTGAGAGATTTGAGAAATCAGAGAATTGTGGGGGCCCTTCAGAGCGAATACTGGTATTGGGTTCCAGAGGGTGGGTGCGTGACAAGAGAAGGAAAGAGACTAGACAATATTTATATACAAGAGGGAGAATGCCCTTTTGATCACAAAGGAACCTATAATAGATCAGAAATCTAATTTGACGGGAAGCAGTGAGCCTCTTACAATCGGGTGAGTTTGAATGACACTCTGACCATGATGTGGAGGGGAGTAAAACCAGAGAGACAGTTGGACATTTTTATAGAGAGAGATCAGAGTCGAGTTCAGGAAAAGAGAAGAAGACTTGGGTGTCGACCGCAAAGAGTTGGTACGAGAACCCAAAGGAGGAGATTAGTGCCCCAACAGCAGAGGTGTAAAGAGGAAGACAGAGCCTAGAGCCACACCAACAGTTAGAGGAGTGAGTCGAGAGATGTAGTTGCTCCAGGAGACAGAGAATTGGCGATGTGCCAGATAGCATTCAATCCCGGCAAGGGCTCGATCGCGAATCCCAAGAAAAGAGCGAGTCTTAAGGAGAGCAGAGTGAGGGACGGTGTCAAAGGCAGCAGACCGCTCCAGGAGAATTAGGATAGAGGACGGGTTGGAGTGCTTAGAGGCAAGGAAGGTGGAGTCACTCCTGAGCAGTGGTGCAAGTGGAAAAAAGGAACTAGTGGTAGTCTGGCTGCAGTGGGAAGGAGAGTAGGATGGGGGGGGGGAGTGGGGCCTGTTGGAGCTTGACATTTGGTGTCCAATAATGGCACTAGATTCATCCCTGACAGAAGGTGCTTTAGAAATAAATAAAAACATGTTCATGAATAGAAATCTTTGATACAACTGTGCATGCAAATTAAATAAGATACTATTTGACCGACATCTCTTTGGAACTGGTTTATTTGGGTTATCCATGAATCATCATTTACACTAAAAGGCACAAGTGAAACATAATTTCAATACTTTGAGCAGTCCCTAAACTCAATACACTTTGTAGCTGCCACTAATCACCTGGCTACAGCCATTTTAATTGCATCCAAGCATTGGCAAAGACAACAGGTTTGGCTTTTGTGTAGGGATGGGATAGGCATTTGCCAGGAACTGCCATAATGGCACTACCTGGCCATAACATGCGAGAGCTGGAATATGGTAGGATTATCTCAGCATACGAGTGTCTGGAATATGCCTATCGCACACCTATACACAGGCCAACACTGTTGACATTGCCAATGTTTGTTTAGAAAGGACCTCAGTGCAAGGAACAGATATGAATCAAGTAGTTGAAGGCACACTTGTTTAAGACATTTATATTACACTTGGGGCACATTTGCAGCTGCTATTAAGCCGATCAATATCAACAGACAACTTCAGAATAACACTGTATGGTCAAGGTTTGATGCCAATGCTTGAAAGAGCGAGCAACACATCTCAGGACAATGCGTTTGGGCCAGGGAGGAGCAGGTCATGGTTGGGAATGGCCATAATGATTAGCATTGCCAGGGGCAGTCAATGGGTTGGTAAATAACTAAACACCTCCCCACAAGCTGTGCATCCCTCCTCACAGGTCATTGCCCTCCTAGCGTTCCTCCAATGCAATGCTCTCGCATTGCAAGAACCACCTTGTGGCCGAACCTAACATGGACTGGAGTAAACTTACGGTAAAATCAAAGCTCTGTAGTCAGTTGCCCCTCTGGTTAATGCCCTCCCCCCGTTTCTTGGCTGAGGAGTTACTCTCATCTGGTCCTTGGCTCCCTGGTGAGTCACTGGAAAAAACGAACAGAAGCCGAAGCAAAACGCTTCCATTTTCTGTATGTTGCTGCTCTTTAAAGTGCACTTTGAAAGCTTCAAATTCCCACTCTTGCATGGTGTGTCCATGCAATCAGGTTTGGCATTGATGAGAAATATATGGTAACAACAGGCACTTCAAGATCACCCTACCCCCACCTAACTGTCAATACACCCCAGCATACAACCTAACAAAACAGGACATACATCTGCACGCACACACATGCACTATAAAAGATGCAATAACAGAAGAACAGGACATAGCAAAGAGTGTCACTCATTCTCCTGTGGGAGTGGCGTAGCATAACAAGACATAGCAAAGAGTGTCACTCATTCTCCTGTGGGGAGTAACGTAGCATAACAGGACATAGCAGAGAGTGTCACTCATTCTCCTGTGGGGAGTAACGTAGCATAACAGGACATAGCAGAGAGTGTCACTCATTCTCCTGTGGGGAGTAACGTAGCATAACAGGACATAGCAGAGAGTGTCACTCATTCTCCTGTGGGGAATAACGTAGCATAACAGGACATAGCAAAGAGTGTGACTCATTCTACTGTGGGGAGTAATGTAGCATAACAGGACATAGCAGAGAGTGTCACTCATTCTCCTGTGGGGAGTAACGTAGCATAACAGGACATAGCAAAGTGTGTGACTCATTCTACTATGGGGAGTAACGTAGCATAACAGGACATAGCAGAGTGTCACTCATTCTCCCGTGGGGAGTAACGTAGCATAACAGGGCATAGCAGAGAGTGTCACTCATTCTCCTGTGGGGAGTAACATAGCATAACAGGACATAGCAAAGAGTGTCACTCGTTCTCCTGTGGGGCGTATTGAAGCATGACAGGACATAGCAAAGCGTTTCACTAATTCTCCTGCGGGGAGTAACGTAGCATAACATGACATAGCAGAGAGTGTCACTCATTCTCCTGTGGGGAGTAACGTAGCATAACAGGACATAGCAAAGAGTGTGACTCATTCTACTGTGGGGAGTAACATAGCATAACAGGACATAGCAGAGTGTCACTCATTCTCCTGTGGGGAGTAACGTAGCATAACAGGGCATAGCAGAGAGTGTCACTCATTCTCCTGTGGGGAGTAACGTAGTATAACAGGACGTAGCAAAGAGTGTCACTCATTCTCCTGTGGGGAGTATTGAAGCATAACAGGACATAGCAAAGCGTTTCACTAATTCTCCTGCGGGGAGTAACGTATCATAACAGGACATAGCAGAGAGTGTCACTCATTCTCCTATGGGGAGTAATGTAGCATAACAGGACATAGCAAAGAGTGTGACTCATTCTACTGTGGGGAGTAACGTAGCATAACAGGACATAGCAGCGTGTCACTCATTCTCCTGTGGGGAGTAACGTAGCATAACAGGGCATAGCAGAGAGTGTCACTCATTCTCCAGTGGGGAGTAACGTAGCATAACATGACATAGCAATGAGTGTCACTCATTCTCCTGTGGGGAGTATTGAAGCATAACAGGACATAGCAAAGCGTTTCACTAATTCTCCTGCGGGGAGTAACGTAGCATAACAGGACATAGCGGAGAATGTCACTCATTCTCCTGTGGGGAGTAACATAGCATACCAGGACATAGCAAAGAGTGTGATTCATTCTACTGTGGGGAGTAACGTAGCATAACAGGACATAGCAGAGTGTCACTCATTCTCCTGTGGGGAGTAACGTAGCATAACAGGGCATAGCAGAGAGTGTCACTCATTCTCCTGTGGGGAGTAACATAGCATACCAGGACATAGCAAAGAGTGTGATTCATTCTACTGTGGGGAGTAACGTAGCATAACAGGACATAGCAGAGTGTCACTCATTCTCCTGTGGGGAGTAACGTAGCATAACAGGACATAGCAAAGGGTGTCACTCGTTCTCCTGTGGGGCGTATTGAAGCATGACAGGACATAGCAAAGAGTGTCACTCGTTCTCCTGTGGGGCGTGTTGAAGCATGACAGGACATAGCAAAGCGTTTCACTAATTCTCCTGCGGGGAGTAACGTAGCATAACAGGACATAGCAGAGTGTCACTCATTCTCCTGTGGGGAGTAACGTAGCATAACAGGACATAGCAGTGTCACTCATTCTCCTATGGGGAGTAACGTAGCATAACAGGACATAGCAGAGTGTCACTCATTCTCCTGTGGGGAGTAACGTAGCATAACAGGGCATAGCAGAGAGTGTCACTCATTCTCCTGTGGGGAGTAACGTAGCATAACAGGACATAGCAAAGAGTGTCACTCGTTCTCCTGTGGGGAGTATTGTAGCATAACAGGACATAGCAAAGAGTTTCACTAATTCTCCTGCGGGGAGTAACGTAGCATAACAGGACATAGCAAAGAGTGTCACTCGTTCTCCTGTGGGGCGTGTTGAAGCATGACAGGACATAGCAAAGCGTTTCACTAATTCTCCTGCGGGGAGTAACGTAGCATAACAGGACATAGCAGAGAGTGTCACTCATTCTCCTGTGGGGAGTAACGTAGCGTAACAGGACATAGCAAAGAGTGTGACTCATTCTACTGTGGGGAGTAACGTAGCATAACAGGACATAGCAGAGTGTCACTCATTCTCCTGTGGGGAGTAACGTAGCATGACAGGACATAGCAGTGTCACTCATTCTCCTGTGGGGAGTAACGTAGCATAACAGGACATAGCAAAGAGTGTGACTCATTCTACTGTGGGGAGTAACGTAGCATAACAGGACATAGCAGAGTGTCACTCATTCTCCTGTGGGGAGTAACGTAGCATAACAGGGCATAGCAGAGAGTGTCACTCATTCTCCTGTGGGGAGTAACGTAGCATAACAGGACATAGCAAAGAGTGTCACTCATTCTCCTGTGGGGAGTAACGTAGCATAACAGGACATAGCAGAGAGTGTCACTCATTCTCCTGTGGGGAGTAACGTAGCATAACAGGACAGAGCAAAGAGTTTCACTAATTCTCCTGCGGGGAGTAACGTAGCATAACAGGACATAGCAGAGTGTCACTCATTCTCCTGTGGGGAGTAACGTAGCATAAGCAGACAGTGTCACTCATTCTCCTGTGGGGAGTATTGTGCATGGCCGAAGCAACTCGTGTGGCGGGCAGCAACTGGGGAGAAAATGAACGTTCTTAGTGTAGCAAACATTCTAGTATAGCGACTGACTGGCTGATGAGATGTGCCTGTCAAACCAAGGGAGGGCCAGTGCACCAATAATGGCATTCTAGGGGGACAGCTTTGGGGAGCACTCAGAGGAGCACGACTGGACACCATGTTTGTCCTACTCATTAAATCTGTTCCATTGCAAGGGTGTCTTTGTGTAAGTAGTGTGACGAATCACATATAAAGACACTTCTTTTTTGCAGTTAAGTCAGAGTGAGATTGCATTATTTGGCCGGTGTAAAGACGGGTGGGGGTGGTATCTGTACTTCTGCCCTCTATATGGTTGGGGTAGGAGACTAGAGCACCCCACCCAAGTTTCTCTATAGGGTGCTTTGGACGAGCCACCAAGGCTTAAGCTCTCAGGAGGTGATGTGGACTGCTTAAGTACAGCGATTCCCCAAGCCCCCACAAAGAAATGTCCACACACTATGTTAGGTGATAACACACCTTATTTATATAAAACAAGGCTCAGATAAATACATACACATAAATAGCACACTTTGTTCTCAGGCAACACTATTCTAATAATGGCAACAATCTATACTCTATGTGGCACCACAATAGACTTAGATTCATTAAAAATGCACCAACTGCTGGCAGTTTTTAATGAGCATTGCAAAGCAAGGTGTTTTGTTTATTAATTTGGCTGATTGCAATCAACCTTTCAATGTATAGGTACATACGATAAAACATTAAAAAAACAAAGAAAAAAATAAAACACTCAAAAAACACGGCAACACATCAGAACTTTCCAATGAACTTGAAACTAGATGAGCAGACAATGGGCGATTCTATAATGTAGCTCAATATTCAGAATCTAAGTTAGGCCGCAAAATCAGCTGGGTTCAATTTGCATCCGTTTAATTGCAAGGCTTCAAGGAAGTGAACAGCAGCAATTCTAACCGAGGTATGATAGATTCAGTGAGCAAGTGTTGCAAAGGCCAGAATCGGCATACATGTTCATGACTGCTAATGACTCTCCGTCACAGGTAGGCCACAGATTGAATCTTAGACGCATGAAAGCAGTTCTGTGCAGAGGCGATGGACATTTCGCCAAGTAAGGTTCCAGTGTGCGATATGTTTTATTGTTAAAGGGATTGTTCCTGAAATCACTGTTAGACTGGCCTACTTCTCGTGTTTTAATCCAGTCAAATTGGAATTATTTCTGCTTTGTGCGTGTTGGATTGCCCAACAAAAGATCCAATTATATGTCAGCTGCCGCCGGTATGTTTACAATGGTTGTTTTCCACGTGGATACAAACCTGTGGCTCGATGAACGTAGCTAATATGCTTAATAGCATGTCTGACGTCAGAGCTAAAAGGCATTTTCTGCCATAGTGCCATAGAGAGAGATCAGTCTCAATGCAAATGTGATCATAGCCACTGGTAAACATCGAGGGAGATTCAAGACACGCCTCCAGAACGTCCCTTCGATTTTCTGCCAGATGTTTTCACGGAAAACACTTTTGGTTTCTACAGCATATAACAAGATTGGTACAGCCTATTGGTTAAAGTAGGTTTAGACTGGCACACAAGAGAATTTGCCATATTTGGCGAGTAGAACTCTAGTTTGGGTTGCTCTCCACATCGGCTGGGTATGGAATGTCATGATCTCGAGCATTGATATGTATACCTACATATGAGTAATAGTGAAGCAGTTCAAGCTTCGTGTCACGTAAGGTCCAGCGGAGAGATTTACTTGCCCCCCCCCGCCCCCGTGTTCTGCCACAGTGCATAACCCTGGTTTTATCCAGGTTGATTAATAACTGATTTTGCTCTGCATAGGAGGCAAGCGCATCTAGTGATCTCTGTAAACCCCTTAGGGGTTTTGATAATAGTCGAGCGTAAAGCAGCTACAGTATAGATTGTGTTCCTATCTTTGGTGCATCTGTCATGATGTTTAAGAATGTCTCCTTCAGGTCTGATATAAAGGAATTAAAGAGCGCTGAGGCAGGAATATAGCCCTGCTTCAGACCTCTGTATATAGCACTGGGTGCAGGTAGAACTCCCTCCAATGTCAATCGTATCTGTATGGAGGTATCAGTGTGTAATGATTCAATAAGTGAACCGATGGACAAAGGGCATACGGCTTTGCATAATTTGGCCATCTACAGTTCTCTGGAGACGGAATCAAACGCAGAACGAAAATACACAAAAGCCAGATACAGCGGTAGTTTTTGGGCAAAGGCATGTGTTTTTATGGCAGTAATGGTCATAAGGTTGATCGCTGTGCCCAACTCGGCCACAAAACCTGTCTGGAAAGGGTCACGACTCTGGGATCTTATTGTCCAGTCATTAAAGTCCCTCAAGATGAAGCGGGCAAATATTTTGCCAGGCGCATCGAGTAGGGCAGTAGGTCTGTAGTTGGTTGGAGAGTTGCGGTCCCCTTTCTTAAAAAGAGGTACAATTATGGATTTTAGCCATGATTTTGGAAGAGAATTCGTCTCCAGAACATAAGCAAAAATGCTGTCGAGAATAGTAGCCGGGCTTTTGGATGCTCCTTGAACATGGCATTGTTTAAGACATCAGGGCCCGGGGCTCTCGACCCACTTGATCTTTGAATATAGTACAGAGTGTCTTCCTCAGACACTTGAAGATGTGAATTATTGGACGTTATTTTAGTGGGTCCAGTAGAGGAAGGACTAGGGAGAGCATATAGGGTAGCAAAGCGATTCACCCATTGTTGTTCCGAGACACCATTGATCTCAATGGG
Source organism: Ambystoma mexicanum (assembly GCF_040938575.1). Classification (NCBI taxonomy): domain Eukaryota; kingdom Metazoa; phylum Chordata; class Amphibia; order Caudata; family Ambystomatidae; genus Ambystoma; species Ambystoma mexicanum. The sequence continues at coordinate 843,101,744 of NC_090938.1, forward strand.
AGTCTGCATCACATGATTGGCTCGATTAAGTAAGGACCATGTTTGAGCAAAGTTCTTGGAAGTGATTGCCTCCAGCATGGCCTCACCATCTCTTTGAAATAACAGGGCTCTCCGGGACCCACCATCTCTTTGAAATAAGAAGGCTCTCCAGGCCTCACCATCACTTTGAAATAACGGGGCTCTACGGGCCTCACCATCTCTTTGAAATAACAGGGCTCTACGGGCCTCACCATCTCTTTGAAATAACAGGGCTCTACGGGCCTCACCATCTCTTTGAAATAACAGGGCTCTACGGGCCTCACCATCTCTTTGAAATAACAGGGCTCTCTGAGCCTCACCATCTCTTTGAAATAACAGGGCTCTACGGGCCTCAACATCTCTTTGAAATAACAGGGCTCTACGGGCCTCACCATCTCTTTGAAAAAACAGGGCTCTACGGCCTCACCATCTCTTTGAAATAACAGGGCTCTCTGAGCCTCACCATCTCTTTGAAATAACAGGGCTCTCCGAGCCCTTATCCAATTTTTGTATTTGGATTTTAACATCCTCAGTGCCACCGATCTTTTACACACAGAGAGAAGAGAAGCAAGTCTCTTGTCTCCGCAAAACGCAGTTTTTTAAATCCTTAAATTCTGCATCAAAGAGATGTTTGTTTTTGTAAGTTGCTCTGGTTATTGTAGAGGAATGAAGTCTAAAGACATGTAGAGCAACTGTGCAGTGCTCACCCATGTAATTAGTGTTTTCGTCAGAAAAAGATTGGCCTTGGATGATGTGCTCATTTACCTGTTGCAAAGTTGAGTCAGACCCTCGGAAACGGTTTCTTCCACCATTGAGAGTGGCTTGTCCCTTGTTTCTGGTCATGGGAGAGTGAGGCGGCGTGGACAGCCAGGACCAACTTAAGGTTAACATTTCATGGTCGCCGTGGGTTTGCTTCACAACTTCAAATTTGGTCGCATTGGCAAATAGATCTCCATCTATATAGATGTAATCAATAATACCCTCCTGGGTACCCCTGGGCCAGGTGCTCTGCGGAGTTAAATCGCCAGGGAGCGCTCCATCACTCATTATCAGTTGTCTCTCCCTCATGAGGGTCATCCATTACCGACGCGCTAAGTTTTCAATTGAGGCGTGTTCTGACCAACAGTGAAGATTCCGATCCCCCCCCTAGGATGGTATGGGTAATAGAAGGAGTTTGGATGACAAGATCTAAAATCATTTCGAGATCGGCAAAGAATTTGTTATTGGTAATTCCAGTAGGGTTCCTATAAACGTTGGTACGTGCTATCACTCTGCCTGCCAATTCTATTTGAACTAATTGGGTAAATTGACTTGGAGCAGCCCAAGGTTGAATGGTCAAACCCGAGCTGCAACCGGGAGACCTGAGGTCAGCCTTCCTTAGCAGGGTGCAAGATCACCTGATGATCTTCCCGTAATGGAGTTTCCAAGAGCCATGTTTCTTGTAAGGCTATAATATCAAAGGTGTTAAGGAGGTTATTAGAACCATTCATCAGGTGAACAAAACCACAGGTGTTCCAGCTTGCCAAGCAAACACAACATGTGCATCTTTGCGTGAGTTGTTATGCTTGCATGTTACATCAATTGCGGGATGGATGTGAGTTCTCAGGTTTAGTACTTGTATATTGCGTTATATGTCGTCGCGTGTCCGAACATGTGATTTTAAAGGGCAACGTCATTGCCGGAATTCAAGGGTGTGGGATCTTGAGCAATTACAAATCCCAAGGAAAAAGATACATCTTTGCTTTCCCGATAGCAATCGACTGTCTCATCTACAAATTTAACTTGATGGAGATCTGAGGATGTTAAGTCCACAAGACTTGGAATATCTCTGAATATACTAAGAACACTAGTTGTGTTGAGATCATAAGTTGTATAGGGAGAAGGACGACATTACAGTATGAAATGATGGTAATGTTGTTGCACGCTTTGGTATAGCTGTGAGATTCTGTCCGGCTCTTGGTTTTAATGTATGATCGGGATGGAACAGTTGATAGATTTCTCTCTGCATGTTGAGAGACATTCATACTAGGCAGCCATTGGTTGGGTTCTGCATCCAAAATGTCATCATTCACGTGTATTTGCTTGTGTGTATTTAGATCTTTAGATACAGAGGAGGTAAGTTTATATTGAGAGGCCAAATAGAGATCTATTGATTTTTGAATCTCCATTCGTCTCTGGTCAAGAGTCGAGCAATCTTGACTTGGTGGCAGAGACCTGAATGAGCATCACAGAATGTGAGTTGACTTCAGACTCCACTCATACAGGTCCCACCCCAAGGGTGTACCTACAACACACAGTTCCTGGGAAGGCTCCAGTCAGACTGACAGGAGGCAGCCCCAGAGCCATACATGGCATTTCCACCCCACAGCCAGTCAGGGAGAAAGGGACAGAGTCAGCGCCCCCAGGACTTTGGGAAACAAGGGGTAAAGGCAATAGAAAGCAAGAGGCCACAGGGGCCATCTTGCCTTCCTTCAGCAATCCACTGATTCTTATGGCAGGGCCTGGGTGTCCCAAAAAGGGAGGACACTCAGAGCCGCTGTCAAGTCAGCTTGTAACTGCCACCATCCCATGCGCTGCTCCGTGGGCAACACAGATGCCCAAAAACACACACAAGTGGTACAAGGGTGCACCCCCACCGAGAGGTGCCATAAGGGTAGCCCATGGGTGGTGTTCACCAAAAGGTCAAATGAAGAGCTGCACTGTCGGGGGTCCGGGCGGGCCCACAGTGGCATAAAACAAAGAACACACAGAAGTGGTAGGCAAAGGACTAGGAGACCCTGACCCTCCATAAGGCATTTCCAGCCTGACGACCAGGCTCACACACTGTGGCTTAACAGTGAAGCAGGGATTTTAACCCACTCTACAAATGTTACCAAATACATTCCAAGCTTTACTTGCTACAGATGTTTAAGTTTTGGATTTCAAAGCAAACAATAATAATGTTTATTTAGAAAGTACACAAATTGCATAGTAGAGTCACAGGACGGCATGCAAATTCCCGTAGCAACACGTTAAGCCACAGGAATATCATTGTAGTTTTATTTTCCACATCCTGAATTGTAAACTACAAGTCCCAGAAGGCAAGATAATTAAAGCTATTTAACCCCACTGTGCTTTTAGGGTTTTAAGATACAGAATACAATGTTGTGCCATAACTTTAGCTATGGACAAACCCCCAGCTCGTTTTTATGCAGGATGTTGAGAGCATTGGACCATCTACTTAATTATTTGCATGACAGGCTAGTAGTCATCACGGTTAAAGTGCGCTTTGTGTTGCTCACTTTAACCATCAAGTGCAAGTACAAGCGCATTGAGGCCACACAAGTGGGGAAAGAGCGCTATATAAATAACCAAAGACAATCCAATACAATCACAGATGTGCAAGGTAAGCAGTGCTTTGCGAGGTCTTTTAGTTGGAAATGTTCCATCAGGCATATGAAAGGCTCTGCTGCTGACGGAATAAATGTGTTTGCAGGATCATCTGCAGAACGCCGCAGAGTGAGTGTGAGTGAGTGAGTGAGTGAGTCTGTGGTGGGCAGCGCCTGATCATCTGAGCCGAGCCGACTAGATTCTATCTTTGGCTTGTGAAAAAGAAAAAGCGTCCAGGGCGTGTTTCGTGAGCCTTTGAACTAAAAAGGTAAGCTCTTTCAAAAGCAAATGAACTAGTGGACCAATAGTTTATCCGACACCTCCACCTCTGTTCTTGAGAGCAGTTTGCGTGAAGTGACAGGAGCAGAAGAACAATTGGTATGAATGTGAGGAGAGATTTTTGCGGAAGTAGGGACGCGTGTTTCTCAATGTGGCAAGTTATTGGAAAGCTTGAATGTAGGGCTCAGGAGAGTACAGCTCGGATTACAGCAGAGTTTAGACCTAGAACCGAAGGAGTGTAGGGCTCAGGAGAGTACAGCTCGGATTACAGCAGAGTTTAGACCTAGAACCGAAGCTTGGCACTAGATGCAGTTAGATGGAGTGTGGGGCTCAGGAGAGTACAGCTCGGATTACAGCAGAGTTTAGACCTAGAACCGAAGCTTGGCACTAGATGCAGTTAGATGGAGTGTAGGGCTCAGGAGAGTACAGCTCGGATTACAGCAGAGTTTAGACCTAGAACCGAAGCTTGGCACTAGATGCAGTTAGATGGATTGTAGGGCTCAGGAGAGTACAGCTCGGATTAGAGCAGAGTTTAGACCTAGAACCGAAGCTTGGCACTAGATGCAGTTAGATGGATTGTAGGGCTCAGGAGAGTACAGCTCGGATTAGAGCAGAGTTTAGACCTAGGACCGAAGCTTGGCACTAGATGCAGTTAGATGGATTGTAGGGCTCAGGAGAGTACAGCTCGGATTAGAGCAGAGTTTAGACCTAGGACCGAAGCTTGGCACTAGATGCAGTCATATGGAGAGCAGTTGTGTGATGACTTCAGGAGGTGCTCAAGCGGGCCCTAAATACATACAAAATCTGTCATTAAAGCAAAGGTTGCGACCCTCCTGCTCTAGATTGGCATCGATTGGAATGGAGGGGACACCTTTTCACTTAAAATCTTACATCCATTTTTCTGCATCTCTGCCTTTTAGCGCGTGGTCTAGGCACTGCCCAGGCAGGGCTTAGATCCCTTGTCTGTAGTATTTGGTGATGGGTGGGTGGAGCGAGCTGCAGGAGCAGTAAAGTGCAAGACGGGCCTCACACAGGACGGGGCCTCACACAGGACGGGGCTAGTTTAGACCAGCTCATGGACTAGGGATGCGGGAAGAGGGCAGGGAACATCCAGGAGAGGGCCTTCCTTGACAGAGCATCCTACAACTGGAGGCACTTGAACTGGGAAGACAGAGGACCATTGCACAGTTCTGGGGGTGCAAAGGCCACGATTAGATTCCCGGGCTCTGTATTTTTTAGCAACCTGACCACGTGGCAGTCTTGCGCCCTAAAGCAGGCAGCGTTAACAGGGTCCCGGGTACACCAATCTTGTGCTGTGCTGCCCACTGGACTGCCATCTCCACTTGAGCCTGTCCTCTTCCTGAAGCTCCTTTGCAGACGAGCTGTTTCACCAGGGCACGTTTCCAGACTAGGATTGCCATGGCTATGCCAGCAGCAGCAGCAGCAGCAGCAGCAATGGACACCGGAGCAAGGACCCACCAGTGCGTTCGACCACCACCTGGAACGACAAAGATTATCAATGGCCTGCACGTGGCACAGCGCCAAACTGAACAATGACAACAGCGATTATTGTAGATAATAACAGGCGCTATTAATAGCAAGCGCTATAGAAAAGCAGGTTACTCCAGCACGGATGAGGATTGTATAGGGCATTACAAGGGGATAATCAACCGCAGACCAACTTACAAGTTGGAGTCAAAAATCAATTATCTTATGATAGTGCCCCGTAGAATGCCCATTAATGCTATTCACAGACCCTCTGGAAGCAGCAAACATGCAGGGCGGCCTGCAGTCTGAAATAATAACAAATACACGGCTATATGATATGATGTGGCATTTATAACGCGCCTATACACAAGTGTTTCAAAGCGCGACGAGGCGGGGGGGGGGGTGGGTGGGAGACAAGGGGACAACAGACAACGATCCTACTAGGCCAAGTGTCATTCAGATCGCGCAGGTCCATATGTACTGGCTAGTGGAATGCGTGTTCACATGTGGTGACCTCTGGCTTCAAAATCAGTATGCTGAAATGGCCAATCAGCATATGACATAGCAGTCCGGGGACAGCAGGCCTCTATCGCCAGTTACAGCCATCATTCTAAGCATTTTCATTGGTCAGTGGAGTGCAGCTCTAACGATGTTAAGCTTTGCTCTTCTGCCACCGAGTGGAAACAGGGTACATAATGAAGCGCGTTTCTGACAGAAAAAGACCTCTGCTTGACAGCGGGGCCGGTTACAATTGCCCCCCAGCACCGGGGCATTCCCCCAGCGACAAGCTGACAGCTTCAGTGTGAAACCAAAAAGGCTAACGTCCCTCTCTCCATCCTAGAATTCTTCTCACTCAGAAAGACGAGCTGTCACAATCAAACCCGCAGCCATGGGGGGTTGAGAGGTGGCCGGGTGGGGCGGGGGTGGGCACTCAGGCCAGGGCTGCAGCGTCAGCTAGCCAATAATGGCTGAAGACCCAGGAGGGGCTGTTCAAGTGTGCTGTGTGCAGCCACATCCCTTGACAATCCCACATGGGAAGTGTCAGGGAAAGAAGACCCAGTGAAGCGCTGGGGCCCCAGAGTCCACAAACGTGGAGGGCCACAAGCTATGTTGTAGGCACCTCTAACACCAGTGGGAACCAGGTTTCCAAACGTAAAAATATGTGCCGTCAGACTAAAAAAAAAGCTCTTCAGAACGAGTTGGCAGCAGGCCAGGTTGGGCAGCCCCCTTAAAAACGCACTGCCACTCATACAGAGAGAGAACGATGTACACAGAATTACACTGAGTTAACAGCTGTGAGAAACCTGAGGGTATTCTTACTCCTATTCCCCATGGCTCCTCTGCACAGGTGGCCAGGGAAAGGCCATCGCTCTTGGATCCTGACCCTGAGGGTGGACAAGTGAGGGAGCATCACCTGGGTGGAGGTTCCTTGGTGACTGGGGGGCCCTTGGGCGAGACATGGTACCCCCTGTTTCCTAATGACAACCCACTCAATCCTTAGAAACCTTTATGGGTTATTGTAAACCAGCTCCCCTTATTTGGTCTCAGTCAAGCCACTCTAGTACTAGGACGAGGAAGAGCAGACTAGGAGTTATACACACCATCATGCAACAACACCACTTTGGTACAGAGACAAGGAAGAGAGCCTCAGAGGAATACCACTACAAAGACCAGGCATGGCTCACTAATAAGCCTAACTACCGTCAGGCCATAGAAAGACAGGACTCGCACCTGCGGCTCATTAACAAACCACATGTGCATAAAAGGTGAGAAGCCAAAAGAGTAAGGGAGAAGGAAAGAAAGGCGAGACACTGCTGGGAGCCGTTTTATGCAGAGCTGGCGTGTGACACGGGTCGGAATACCAGGGACTGTAGAAGTTGGCAGTCCCAACTGGGATGGCATGACAACACCAGTTCTCTGGCACAACTGCAAGGCAAGAGAAGACGGCATACTGAAGGACTGGCCTTCTATCGAGAGGCAGAGTGCTCGTTCTCCCATGGCGCTGCGAGAGCGCAGGAGTGTCCCAGGGACAGAGGAGGTTATCCTGGAGGCAATGAAGTTGAAGAGAGTCCAGCGCGATATGCGGGGAGTCCGCAGAGGAAGCCGGTGAGTTTCAGAGACCAGGAAACCCAGTGTGAAACTGACCACGAGCGCTGTGAAGGAACCATTGATTGTGAAAGCATACATTGTAGCGGAGTGGTCGCGTGGGTCTGAAAGGAGTGGAACACGTTTTCGTAAGTCTCTGTTTGAACTGTTCATTGAATTAACAATCACGTAAAGTATTAAAGTGATTATGCACCTTAAGAAAGGAGAAGGAACGGTTCTGAAATGTTCCAATCTGGGAAAGAGGCATTTCAATGGTGTCAAGAAGACAAAATGTTAATCGCTCAACTTTTGAAATTGTAATTGTTTATTTATAGAGCGCTTATACACAGGTGAACTGCTTCAAAGCGCTTCAAGGCGGGACAGGAACAGGGGAATACAGAGTCATTATTAGGCCTTGACATTTCCGAATGATCTTGCAACAATGACTAGCAAACTTGGCCTGAGAGCCTTACTACAAGTGCAGGTGTAAGACAAAAAGTAAGGAGTGAAGGGGGATGAGGGGGAGGAGAGGGAGACAAACATACAGTCCTTAAGCTACTGTACCCGGCCAATGACGTTCCAAATAGTGCAAGTGCGTGACAGATGGTAAGTTCAATGCCCTGGGTTAAGTGCCGAGAGGTTACCATTCTCGAGGAATGAGTAAAGAAGTGCAGAAATGGTGGGTGGAGTGCAGAGACCTGGGGGCAAGTGCAAGGACTGGCGGGGGAGCCTGAGACCTGTGTGGCTCTGGAGGGGCAGCAGGCGACCAGTCAGAACGGAGCCAAGTTAGGGAGAGAGGGAGGAGGACAGTAGGCAAGAATAGAGAGGGGGTTAACAAGGGAGAGGGAGAGAGGAGGAAGAGAAGAGGAAGGTCTTGAGGAGTTTCTGGAACTCTAGGTGATCAGGCCCTAGACAGAGAGAGGCAGGGAGGCTGTTCCAGAGCACATGTTGAGGGAAGAGCTCAACCCCCAAATTTGAAAATCAGCTCACCCGTGAGAGTTGGAGGATGATGAGCAGAGGGCTCTAGAAGGAGAGTATTTAGGGTGGGAGAGTTGTAGATAGTGCAGGCCCGGCCCCAGAAAGCCTAGTGGACTATGCAGAGGGTCCTGAACTTGATCCGTGCAGTCACGGGGCACCAGTGGAGGGATTTCAGTGCTGGATAGATGCGGTCCCTGGGCTTGAGGCCAAGGATGTCTTGCGGTTCTGTTCTGGAGTTGAAGAGGTCGGAGAGTGGAAGTAGGAAGATTGACAAAGAGACTGTTGCAATAGTCCAGTCTGGAAAGAACCAGGGCTCTGGAGATGGTAAGCCTCTGGGGGAAGGTGACAAAAGGTCCAAAACCTCTGAGGAGGTGCAGCTGGTAGTGGGATTTTTTGGAGATGTCCGAGATGTGAGAGGAGAAGGAGAGAGTAGAATCGAAGATGACCCTTAGATATTTTGCCTCACTAGTGGGTGAGGGTGCAGGGTCAAGGGAGGCAGGCCATAGTGAGAGTGGGAAGGCGGGAGCAGGGTTCCCAATGAGGACAATCTCTGTCTTGCTGGCATTGAGGCAGAGATTGATTGCAGCACACCAGGACTGAATTGCTGTCAGTCGGGGATGAGCGAGGAGGAGGAGGCCGAGGGTTTCCTGAAAGAGAGCTGTGTCATCCGCATAACACAAAGTTGGAGGTGAAGGCAGAGATCATGCGGGCCAGAGGGCCCATGTAGACATTGAGGAACCAGGGGGATAGGTTAGATCCCTGGGGGACACCACAAGTAGAGAGTGTGATAGCGGAGAGAAAATACCCCAGTTCCACCTGGGAAGGATGGTCAGAGAGAAAGGAGGCACGCCATGCCAGGGTCTGATCTGTGATCCCCAGGGTGTCACGGAGATGAGAATCAGGATATTGTGGTTTACTGTGTCAAAAGTAGAGGAACGGTCGAGAAGAATGAGGACAGAGGGAGAGTTAAGAGTCAAGATTTGAGAGCAGTTTTTCACGGGTGTTCAGCAGAGCAGTTTCCGTGCTTCCAGAGGGGGAGGGGAGAGGGCGGCCAACAGGAGCCCAAGAGATGTTGTTGCAAGAATGGGTGCAGAGGTGAGAGTGGTCAGAATGTCCTGTGTTTTGGCGGTGAAGTGAGCAGCCAGGGCCGAGCAAAAGGCTATTTAAAAATCAAACTGAATCAAAACAAAGCAGATGGTTTTTTCGAAATACCAGAGTGAATGTAAATCAGCCAAATGTAAAACCAGAACTTTTGAATCTTTGAACCTAAAACTAAACAAGAATGGAAAAGAAATCAACTCAATATTGAATGGGATAAAACCAAGTCAGAGTATAATTGAATCACTAAAGAAAAGAAGTACTTCCATTGTGAACTATTTTTGAACTTGGGGAAGGGAACCCCCAGTACTTCCATTGTGAACTATTTAGAATTTGGTGAAGGGAGCACCAGTGCTTCTGTTGTGAACTGCCTTAAACTTGGGGAAGAGAACCCCGGGTCCCGATTCAGACTAATTTCCTTTTATTTTACGGAGGATGATTTTGAGACTTTGTTATGGAACTATTTCACATTTGGGGAAGGGGGCTGAGAAGAAGCTGCGAGCTGGAAGAAGCTCAGAACTTTGGGTTTGAACACTTTTCTTTTGGTTGCTGACATCCATGCACATTGTGTAGATTAGTCGTGAGGGCAAGTATAGGTTTTGGAAACCGATTCTGCAGTGGAACTCTTTGACTCAGACTTTCCTTGGCTTTCTTTAGGCAGGGACATCCCACCTTAGCATAGGGCAAGGTAGGCCTTTGTCCATCCTGACATTTGTGTTTGTTTTGACATTTGAATCTGTCGTCTGTGTCCTTCTTCATGATTCCTTCACACAGCCTACAAGTGACAGAGCTGTATATGGCCTGTGCACTGCAACCGCACAACAAAATGAAAATGCAAGAAGTTGAACAAGTCTATTCCATCCTTAAAAGTATTTTTCTTCCTCCGATATTGACTTAGTGAGCTTCCCTCACAAAGCCAACACAGATATTGTCGAGTTGGTTCTAAAATCAAGACTGGGCCAAGAGACAATCTTGGGGGCTACAGAAGCGTGGGATCTGAGGGGCTTGTTGGTCTCCAAGATATGCCCTGGGTCCGAAGAAAAACAATCAATGAAAATCCCAAGCAAAATGAGTGCTGCGCCTACTGCTACGAATATGTGGGACATGGCTCCGGATATTATCTCCCAAGTCCTCCTTAAGATGGTCCTCCCCCAAAAGAGGCTCTAGTAAGCTCACAGCTGAGCTTTCTTTCTTGGAATACCAGGGGATACTCTTCTATCTTACATGACCCTAAAAAAGCTTGATTGTACAGAACTGTGGTCTGATCTTATTCCAGGAAACCTGGTTGACCTCTATACTAGGAATCAATGGGTCCAGCAATGAGTCTTACTTCTTTTATTTCCACTTCTTTCACACATGGATTTAAGGTTTCTGCACCTCAGTAACGCACATTGATTGGTTCTCCATGTCTTCTTGTGATAGACGTGGTTGCAGGAGGACTGTGGGTGAGTAACTTAGGGAGTTCCTCTTCGGAACAGGAGTCCTAGTCCCCAAGGGGTTAGTGTCTCCCAGTGAGGTCCTGCTTGCTTCGACCCCTAGGAAGCGTATCCCCCTAGCGGGCTCACCTCCCTAGCCTCGCAGGGAAAGCCCCTCAGCATGGGGAGAAGTGTCTGAATCCCGCGATTCGTCACAATAGATAAAAGCATGTTTAATAGTAAGTGTTATGAAAATAGTCAATGTTCACATTTAAATTTACAATTCTCACTGCAACAACAATACATGGACACATTATTTTCTAAATGACAAGTTTTATAAAAAATAAAAAAAATCACATACAAAAGAAAGTAAGTGCCAGTGTGCATTGCGATAGTATCAAATCTAAGAATTCAAAGTCTGTTAATATACAACAAAAACTCAGTTACTTATGCTACATAGCCGGCTAACCCTCTGCAACTGGAGAGGACACACATGGTAGTGCAGACACTCGTTAAGACGCCGGGTGGACAGTTGCGCAAAGAGTCGCCTTTGTGGGCCCCTTTGCCAGCCTTGTTGTTTGCACTTCTGTGTTGGTCTATCGCTTGGCTTAGCTCATGCTTGCCCTCTCTAGACTCTTAGCGATTGCGTGGGTGGGATAATACTTTGCCTCCGTGTCATTAATAGAATTATGACACTCCTATAGTTAGTATGGAAAATCAGAATTTTATGTCAAGACTCTGAGACTCGTATTTATGCTCGTTTAAAGCTTACTTGCCACCAACGAGGATACCCAATCGATAGGTTTAAAATAAAATGTCTTCAACGTGGATTAATTCGACCAATCCGTGGCTTTCATGATGTCTTGTAGCCTGGCACCGCTAGAAAATGCTTTGGAGGTCATGGCGCCCCACGCCAAGTGTGCCCCAAAATGCTCTACATCTATGCCGGCTTGGAGCATGACCCACTAATGGGGCAGGGTGTCCACTGACACCGCCTTGAAAGGCTTGCAGAGTGCGATAAACAGTCTGCTCTTCCCTGCGGGCCTAAGGGGTGCAGTCCTTGCTTCATACTCCTTAAGGCATCTGACCGGACACAGCCTTGGTTGCTCCGTAAAGGAGGGAAAGGATACCGAGCCGATAGATGTCTTGGTCCTTCTCCTCACATGAAAGGTGACCCCTTCTGGCAAAAAGGACTTAATGTCCATCTCCAGCGTTCCTATGTTGGACACTCACCACTAGGTAAAATAGCATTGCTAGCTTAGCCAAGAGCTCCTTCCTGGATAGATCTGCACTGTCCGGTCATCTTTTAATAAAACTGAGGACCACGTTCACGTCCCACAGACGTGAGTTTTTCGGGTTGGGCAGCTGAATGGCTTTCACTCCTCTGAGCAGCCTAGATATCGGAGCGTGTTCACTTATAGGAGCTCCCAGGACCTGCTTGTGCCTGTCGAGATAGCCAACCTGTAGGTGCTCACTGTTCTATATGCTTTACCTTGGGCTGCCAGGGCTGCTAGAAAATTGACGATATGGATGACATCTGCAGAAGCGGGGTATATGCTCCTCTCCAGACACCAACTGCACCACTTGGTCCAAGCTGCCCTGTAAAATCTAGCCATCTTTGGCGCCCAGGATTCTCTGATAAGCTGGTCAGCATCTCCTGAAAGGTCTGGCTTTCTCCAAGTACTCCTGAAATCACCCAAGCTATCAGTCTGAGAGTTCCCAGAAGGACTAACGGGTGTGAGAGCCCTGTAAGATCCAGTAGTATCTCTGACCAGTTGGACAGCAGAACCGGACTGTCGCAGGAGAGGTCCAGAAGATCGGGGAACCAGACCTGACTCTTTCAAGCTGGCATTACCAGGACCAGCCTCACTCTTACGCCTTGCGTACGCCAAAGTCTTGGCAATCATCACACAGGGCCGGAAGGCATACTTCTTGCCAGTCCCCACTGCTGCAGGAAGGCGTCCGTGGCGGCAGCTTCCGGGTCCGGCCTCCAGCGGAAAAAACGCAGTAGTTGTCAGTTCAGCCTGAAGGCGAGAAGATCTGTTATGAATGGCCCTTTCAGTTTAAGACGAGAAAAATTATCCTGTCCAGCCGCTGGAATCTCTGAGATAGCGGGAGTTCCAATCCACCACTTGGTTGGCTAACCCGGGCAGGTACTCTGCCGTGACGGTGAGTCAGTTGCTCAAACACAGGTGCCAGAACTCCTTGGCCAACTCCGCTAGCAATCTGGATTTAGTTCTGCCTAGCCGATTGATATAATGTACGGCTGAGGCATTGACCATCTTTAGCAGAATGCAGCACTGCACTCTGTCCTGAGTCAGACTCTTGATCGCAAAAGAGCCCGTTAACAACTCCAGACAGTTGATGTGCTGACGGCTCTCCTCGGTCGAGATCTCCCCGCAGCGTGCTCCCCAGCCCCTGCAGCTGGCGTCTGACTCTATGACTAGAACCGTGCGAGAGAAAAATATGACCTTCTCGTTCCAGGCCTGCATGTGCTGGACCCACCAGTGCAGCTCTATCTTCGTGTCTTGAGACAGCAGAACTTCCTGCTCGTAAGCCAGCCCCTCACTGAGCTGTTGAACCTTCAACCGCTGCAGAGTTCTATAATGGAGGGGCGCTAGGAAGGTCGCCTGAATGGAAGAGGCGAGCCTCCCCACTATCCTCGCTAGCTCTCAGAGAAACCTGGTCCCTGGCCAGGACTGACCTGATCTCTTTTTTGATGTCGACTTTTTGCAACGGCAGACTCAGAACTCCTTGTACCGAGTCTATAATGAAGTCCAGGAACTCCATCTTCTGGTTAGGACTGATCCCCAATTTTTCCAATAGTCCTGTTGGTTCCGCTATATGCTCTCGAAGGAGCTGGGCGTTCTGCGCCATGAGACATATATCGTCCAGGTATATGATAACAATCATGCCCCAGTGGCATAACTCTGCCACTACTGGCTTTAGCACCTTGGTGAAACACCAAGGAGCTGAGGACAGCCCAAACGGAAGGCAGGTGAACTGCCACTTCCACCTTCCCAAAGGAACTGAAGGAAACGTTGGTGAGACTCGTGAAGGTGTGTATGAGATCTATGCGCGCTAGCCAGTCTCCCTCTTGCAGGATATCCCGCAAAAGGTGGATGCCCTCCATCTTGAAATGCCAGTAAATGAGGAACGCATTGAGGGCTCTGAGGTTTATGACTGGTCTGACTTTTTCCTTCCTCTTCACTAGGAAAAGGTTGCTCACGAAACCGCCTGGTCCATCACCAACCTGAATGGTCTCCCTCCCCACCCCCCATCCCCCTTTTTTTTTTTTAAAATAAGCTTTGCAACCTCTTCTCCCCTAAGAATCTGGGCCTGTTCCGAGAGGACCAGCAGCCTGGGCAGCTCTGCCTGACTGGGTTCCTTGAAGAACTCTAGCTGGAAACCCCCGGCCCGCCTCCAAGACCCAGGTATCCCCAGTGATCTCTTGCCACCTGTCTAAGCGTGTGGCTAATCTGCCACCTATCGCAGGTATTGCAGCGCATGCGTTTGTAGCGGGAGCTCGCGCTCTCACCTGGGGTGGGGGTTGGAGTTCCACCAGTGCTTTTCCAGCCTCGCCCTCTACCCCTGCCTCACATGGGGAAGGTGGTGTTGGTTTTCCTGGTATCTTGAGTGCGCCATGAGTCTCTGTAGAAAGGGCGTGGACGGCCTGCACGGCCGGCAGAGCGGCTTTGTTCTCTGCCGGGTTCCCCAAAAACTCTGGGGGCAAAGAGTTTCGTGAGGTATGCCTGTGCCTTGTCCAGGGTAGCGAACGTGTGCACAAACTTGGATATGTCCTTGACAAAAGCATCCCCGAAGAAGCAACCCTTCGGAGGGACAGCGGTCTCCGAAGATGCCAACTCTTTCAACTTCGGATTGCTTTTTTACAAGAATCGACCTCTGCTGTTTTACGGCGATAGCACAGTTAGCGTTCCCTATGAGGCAAGCCGCCCGTTGACTTGCCCAACAACTCCATGACTCAACCCCTGGTCGACAGTCTGGAGGCATTCAACCTTACCCGGCATACCACAGGACCCACCCACACTGCAGGCCACACACTTGAAGCGATTTTCAGCTCCTCCAACTGCGTTTTGGCAACCACCCCTAAACCCCTCGTCTGGGCAGACCGCTCAGCCATATTTTCCACTCTCCGCTAAACATACGCTTCTAGCCAATACATCCAGAAAAATGTGTTATAGAATGAGCCTTTGGACATTGTTCCTTGGTGGTAGACGCTTTCCGGCCCCGCTTAAGGGGGTTACGTCAGCCCATATATTATCATATGGCACTAGAGACCGATATTTTACTGCAGTCCTCCTGCTTCCACCGCATCCTGAGGGAGGCATTTTCCCACATCACACCACGTTATCAATATTCATCGGGCTCCATCCCAACCCCCTCAAGTCACCACGCACTCCCGATCTGTCGAGTGACACCCCAACTACCTAAGGTCACCCTGCACCCCCGATCTATATAGTGACATGTACAACCCTCCCAGGCTGCCACGCACCCCTGCATCTGTATCGGGACATGTACAACTCCCCCCCCCAACGTCACCATGCACCCAGTGGCATGCACAGCCCCCCGCAACCCCTCTAGTCACACTGCACCCCGATCTGTACAGTGACATATACAACCCCCCCCCCCAGGTCAGGTACTTACCGCACACCACTGTCACAATCTCAGGCAGGCTGCTGTGCTCCACCTGACAGCTGTACATGTTCTCTTCATCTCCCTCCTGAACTTCCACCGTCGCCTTGATCTGATAGGTTCCGTCAGGATTGGGAAGGAGCTGACTCCACTCCAAGGGCATCTCCACGCCACTCCTGATCCATTTCACCTCGATTTCTCGGGGGTAGAATCCATACGCGTAGCAGGTCAGGAGGGTGCGGTCGCCAGACTTCCTTCCAGAAATCTTTGTTGCAGGGGGGACTGGAAGAAAAAAATAGAACATCCACAGTTACACACCATCTGTACCCAACATTTCGGTCTCTGTGCAAGCCCCGCAATCTCCCTAAACTCCCAACACTGACTGCTCATGTCCTGCCTGTTCCTTTCCTGAAAATCCCAAATATATGTCTAGAAAAACTTGGGAGAACCCTGCATGTAGCAGCCCCCCCCCACGCTGCACGTCCTTGGGCCGCATGCAGGGGTCCAAGCGGGAGCAGCCCGTTGCAAGGGTGGGCCTGCCCGGGAGAGCAAGGGGGGCGCAGTTATCACTGTAGGATGGACCCAGTGATGCAGGCGGGGGGACAAATCACATGTTGGGTTATTAACCTTTGCAATACCAATTCTCTTTCAATTCTAGCTCGGGAGGATAGCTCAGGGGCAACGTGCTCGCCTTGGAAGCAAGACTACACGGAGCAATACAGGTTCGATCCCCGGGTCCACACTTGGAAACCTCTGGGGATTAAGTGCATTATAAATAACCTATCATATCAGGAAACTTCCCAAATCCCTGACCCCAGTTAAACTTCATGGACTCATCACTGCCACATTGACATCACTACTATAAACTGAAGCACTTTACTATAAATTGTAAAATACTTCCAGAGGCACCTAGACCCTAGACCCAGAGATGGGAACGCAATCAATATTAGTATCATGGGACAGCTTCTGAGCATGCGCATTGGCAAAAGAGCCATCACACCCCCCCTCGAGGCCCGGACCAAGTGGGAGAAAGATGCCCCAGATTGCACATGCGTCTTTATCTATATAGCACTGCCAAGTCTGACAAGAAGTGGCACAAGTGCCGCACTGTTAACTCCCCTAAAAGCCCCTTCATAGTGGAAGTGTGAGGCTAAAAGGAAAAGGACTAACCCCGCCCAGAAGAATGCCAGATGTAGAAAAGCACTAACCCTGCCCAGAGGAATGCGGGATGTAGAAAAGCACTAACCCTGCCCAGAGGAATGCCGGATGTAGAAAAGCACTAACCCTGCCCAGAGGAATGCGGGATGTAGAAATTCGCTAACCCTGCCCAGAGGAATGCGGGATGTAGAAAAGCACTAACCCTGCCCAGAGGAATGCGGGATGTAGAAAAGCACTAACCCTGCCCAGAGGAATGCGGGATGTAGAAAAGCACTAACCCTGCCCAGAGGAATGCTGGATGTAGAAAAGCACTAACCCTGCCCAGAGGAATGCCGGATGTAGAAAAGCACTAACCCTGCCCAGAGGAATGCGGGATGTAGAAAAGCACTAACCCTGCCCAGAGGAATGCCGGATGTAGAAAAGCACTAACCCTGCCCAGAGGAATGCCGGATGTAGAAAAGCACTAACCCTGCCCAGAGGAATGCGGGATGTAGAAAAGCACTAACCCTGCCCAGAGGAATGCGGGATGTAGAAAAGCACTAACCCTGCCCAGAGGAATGCGGGATGTAGAAAAGCACTAACCCTGCCCAGAGGAATGCCGGATGTAGAAAAGCACTAACCCTGCCCAGAGGAATGCCGGATGTAGAAAAGCAATAACCCTGCCCAGAGGAATGCCGGATGTAGAAAAGCACTAACCCTGCCCAGAGGAATGCCGGATGTAGAAAAGCGCTAACCCTGCCCAGAGGAATGCCGGATGTAGAAAAGCACTAACCCTGCCCAGAGGAATGCCGGATGTAGAAAAGCGCTAACCCTGCCCAGAGGAATGCCGGATGTAGAAAAGCACTAACCCTGCCCAGAGGAATGCCAGATGTAGAAAAGCGCTAACCTGGCCAGAGGAATGCCGGATGTAGAAAAGCACTAACCCTGCCCAGAGGAATGCCGGATGTAGAAAAGCAATAACCCTGCCCAGAGGAATGCCGGATGTAGAAAAGCACTAACCCTGCCCAGAGGAATGCCGGATGTAGAAAAGCGCTAACCTGGCCAGAGGAATGCCGGATGTAGAAAAGCACTAACCCTGCCCAGAGGAATGCCGGATGTAGAAAAGCACTAACCCTGCCCAGAGGAATGCCGGATGTAGAAAAGCACTAACCCTGCCCAGAGGAATGCCGGATGTAGAAAAGCACTAACCCTGCCCAGAGGAATGCTGGATGTAGAAAAGCCCTAACCCTGCCCAGAGGAATGCCGGATGTAGAAAAGCACTAACCCTGCCCAGAGGAATGCCAGATGTAGAAAAGCGCTAACCTGGCCAGAGGAATGCCGGATGTAGAAAAGCACTAACCCTGCCCAGAGGAATGCCGGATGTAGAAAAGCAATAACCCTGCCCAGAGGAATGCCGGATGTAGAAAAGCACTAACCCTGCCCAGAGGAATGCCGGATGTAGAAAAGCGCTAACCTGGCCAGAGGAATGCCGGATGTAGAAAAGCACTAACCCTGCCCAGAGGAATGCCGGATGTAGAAAAGCACTAACCCTGCCCAGAGGAATGCCGGATGTAGAAAAGCACTAACCCTGCCCAGAGGAATGCCGGATGTAGAAAAGCACTAACCCTGCCCAGAGGAATGCTGGATGTAGAAAAGCGCTAACCCTGCCCAGAGGAATGCCGGATGTAGAAAAGCACTAACCCTGCCCAGAGGAATGCCAGATGTAGAAAAGCGCTAACCTGGCCAGAGGAATGCCGGATGTAGAAAAGCACTAACCCTGCCCAGAGGAATGCCGGATGTAGAAAAGCAACAATCCTGAGTAACTGTAACTGACTGGAAACAAACATTAAGAAACAGGAAAAACAGCGTTAATATGAAGTGAACACCTTTGGCTACAAGACCAAAAGCCCTGGTGAATCCTAGTGCTGATGCCGAGGACATCACAGAAGTCACATGGAGAGAGACCCTCAAACACTTTCAAAAGTGCTCATAATATATTGTATTTGTTGGTAGCGCCCAGACCCAGAGGTATCACGGCGCTAAGAGAACAGTACATAATGGGTTACACATGATGGCTGGAACAGTATGGTCATTACATTCTTTCATAAAGATGAATAGTCAGGTTCATCTTGGAAAGACAGGCAGTAAAGGTTACACATTTGTTGAACAGGGTTGCTTTTACTTTCTTTCAGAATAGCGGGTAAGCAGGTTCATCTTGGATATGCTGGGGGAGGGCGTTCCAGAGGGAGCGATGGTAGTAAAACAGGATCCCTCAGCTTTCTTTCTGGCGAACCTCTGCGAATCTTGACGGAGGCCTTTGAGGGACATCGACCAGACGCCGTCGACGCAGGAGGCCCTCTTTCCGAACTACACCGCCGTGGACATTACATGTCAAAGATGAGGAATAGGTTGGAGGACACAATCCATTCATACGGATCACGCACCACTTGCGCAGGAATGCAGATTTTCTCTGTATAAAGAAAACCGGTCTTATTTTGGCTGAGGTTATGCTATACTCCAGACCTGTGTGGTTATCGTGATTCGCTGGTTAACCTGTTGAGCCTGGAAGGAGGCAGGAGCCTGCCCTGCATTGTTTATGTAAAGAACTTGTTGGTAGAAGTGGGTGAAATAATTAAGCTCTGGGAAGACATCACCAAGGCTACTTCATACCGAGTTAAGAGGCTGTTCTTGGCAAGACCAGGAAGAATATGGAGGACGCCTGCTTGAGGCTAAAGACAGGTCTACCTCACTGATGAGGCCCAACAAGGCTGAAACACGTGTCTGGGGTTTCTGTTGGTACTCTTGCAAGAATGGAATTGCCATAGCATTTCGGTGCTGGACTGCCCATGTGGACGGGACAAAGACTGATATGCAAATGGATATTTCCCATCTGTGAAAGGTACCGTGAGCTAAAGTGTGGCTGCGGACTCTCGAGTGGGTACCGTCAACAGGTCATTTTGCCATGTTCGTTCTCGCAGAGGGGCGCCTCAGACTATTTTTTAATTCCTTTTAGACAGGTTAGGGGGGCCAAGTGCAATACTCCTTAGCTGAAAATGTGCAACACACTGACAGTATAAATATCAGACACAATAACTAAAAAAGCAAAGTGTGATCCAGAAGGTGCACAGGAGAGATAATACAATGTCAGCCCTTCTCACAGAACTGTGCCACCCTTGACCAATGCTAGAGCGCTGTTAAAGGAACGCCAGACTGCCTTAGTCCGTCTCTCTCCCCCTTTGACCAGCTCCAAATAAAAAACAGACCAGAATGACCCCAGCAAACAGTAGCCCAAAATAAAGACCCCTTGTTAATGGTGGTCGATTCTTCATTGCTGTCCCACCCTAGCAGTGTTAGAGCCCTGTGAGAGAATCACACAGGGACAGTTGACAAATCACCTGGCCACATCCAGTTACTGGCCATAAGAGGCATTTAGGCAGAATAAGCCAGGTGGTTATCAGTTGATGGATTTCCTAAGGGTGGCGGAAATACACAAAAAAAAAAGTCACTAAAAGGGTACGAGTATACAATACCTTTTTTTACTGATTGTAGGTCTGAACCGTTTGGGCTAAGAGCACAGCCAAGGAGTCCCCGCCCCTTCACCCTTAAGAGCGGCGCCCTTGGAGTGGCGGGCTTCGCCGCTAGGGTCTCCGGACCGAGCTTGTGTGCAGGCTCCGGCGCACAGTGGACAGCTTCCTGGCGGAATTGGGGAGGATTAATAGGAGGCGACCAGGAATGCAACGGGGAGCCTCAACAGCCGAGTCCTATATCTGCTGGTGCCAAATAGCATAGAGAAGACGATTCCGAGCAGGGGCACAACAAAACCTATATTTTGGGGAGGCTAGCTGGTGATGGGAGGGGCCACCGTCTAAACTGGTCATGGCAAGCGTGGAGGCTCCGCCCCCTCTGTTTAACCCCAAGGGTTGTCTGGCATGGGGCGCAATAATCAAATGGTGGAAGTCCAGCATTACACATAGGTACACACGCTATTACACATTCATTCACTTAAACATCCCATTCACCATACACTCACTCATTTACATGCGCACCCAGCCCCCTATACATCATACACTCATTCACACACTTACTCATTCACACATACATTACATACACACTCCTTGCACACATCCAAAGAGCAAAAAACGCTGCAGCCAAACTGCTACTTGCGCTCGGCCCGAGAGACCACATCTCCCCAGCCCTTAAAACTCTACACTGGCTTCCGGTGGCCCGAAGGGTGACTTTCAAAACCTTATGCATCTCTCATCGAGCATTTCATAAAACTGGACCTCAATATCTTCAAGACAAACTAAAACCCTATCACCCTTCACAAACTCTAAGATCAAGCTCAGCCGGCCTCCTAGTCATACCTAAAACAAACGCAGTCAGTTTAGGTGGATCATCATTCTCAGCCTTGGCCCCCACGCTGTGGAACGCACTCCCACCCCACATCCGCCTAACTGAAGATCTAATGTCTTTCCGCAAACTACTGAAAACTTGGCTCTTCCCCTAAAACCAACCCGTACGCAAACTAACCCAAACTGATTTACTGCATCTCAATGACACCAACCCAACAAACTACTAGATCTTGAATAACAATAAGACAAATAACAATACAACATCAATATCCATGCGAGACAACTAATAGCCGCTAATGTAAACTAAAAGGACAAACAGAATAGAACGGGTAAGGTAGATCAAAGCAGTGAAGCAGATAAAAAGAAGAAATGGTACGAAAACAGTAATGAGGTTTAAATTAATGAAGTGAATGTAAGGAGTGCAATGGACAAAATGGGCAAAAAGAATAAAGAAAGGATGGAGAGATGAATACAAGAGACTAAGTGAATACACAGACAGTTGACACTGACGCTGTGAGTGCATGGCATAAATAGAAAGCACAGAATAGACGATTCAAGTACATGAGACGAGTGTAGTGCATGAAACAGATAGAGAACGGTTGACAAGTGAAATGGCCTGAAATCGATAATGCATGACGAAGGAACGAAGTGAATGGAGCGGTTGAAATCGTTAGAATGGATGAAGCGCGTAGAACGGATGAATGCGCGGAGTGGATGAATGAGTTGACCAGATGAGTATTGAGCGGATGGGGTGTAGAGCGGATGAGCGTGTTGAGCGGATGGAGTGTAGAGCAGATGAGCCTGTAGAGCGGACGAGTATGTAGAGTGGATGATTGCATAAGCGTGGAGAAGTATGTAGAACGCAGGAGAGCAGATGACTGAGCAGAGGGGATGAGTAGAGCAGATGAGTGTGTAGAACAGACGAGCGTGTAGAACAGACGAGCGTGTAGAACAGATGAGTGTGTAGAGCGGATGAATGCATAAGTACGGAGGGATGTGTAGAACACAAGTGCATAGAACAGATGAATGTGCAGAGCAGACGAGTGCCTAGAGCGGACGAGTGCCTAGAGCGGACGAGTACGTAGAGGGGACGAGTACGTAGACCCATTGGATCGGAGTGCGTGGAACGGATTGGAGTACGTAGAACAGATTGGAGTGCATGGCATGGACTGGAGTACATAGAGCTGAATGGAATGCATGGAGTGGTCTGTGAGTGTATGGAGCGGACGGGAGTGCATGGAGCAGACTGAAGTACACAGAGCGGACCGGAGTGAATAGAATTGCGCGACTTACATGGAATGGTTTGGAGTGCATAGAACGTTTGAAAGACCATGTAACCCATCATATCACATCACCACGCTTACTCTCTTCTTTACACCACCACTCAACTAGAACACAGAGATACTATGACACCATTCGGTATAACTGTTCTCATACCAACATCTGCCTCATACTCCCCATCACTCTAACTAAACACAGCTGGTTACACACCCCCCAGCCAGGCGTTCTCCTCAGGCCTAACGCAGCCACAGTCGGTCTGGATAAATCCTGCCAGAACGAACACATACTCTTGATCTCTCAACCACCACACCTACCGTTAAGAAGCAGCTTTTACACAAATGCCACACCAGCTGCACACATATCCGGTGCTCACACGCAGCTTTTTGACTCCCTCTACTCTCTCTACTGTCTTTAACTTTGGTTCCCAAGGGTGTTCAACCTACCAGTGCCTTCAGACCATACCAATGGTACATAAGGCGCTATATAAATGCAAAGTAACATAACATAACATAATGAGATAAAACATAACACTTTTTAACACTGCTACTTTCCAAAAAGGCTTTCCTCACATCTCTGCCTAACAAAAAGCAAGTGTGACATCAGCCCCTTCCCCTGAGATGTCAAAGGACATATCCTCAATGGCGTTGCGCGCCTGATTCCAAGAGTACATATGAATTTTGCTTTGAGTGTTTAAGTTATCTTCTAACACAAGTAATGTATCGACAACAAAAAAGATGCTTGTGTATTGGTTCATTATTCTATGCCATTGTAAGTCATTTAATATGTTCAATCAGTACACGGGGAGGGGTGGGGGGATTCGTCCTCCCTGCAAATCAGGAAGCTCAGAACGGGGGCTTTACCGCATGGTAAAACCCCTGCTCTGAATCTCCTCAGAAGCGGGGGGCTGCCATCTTCCCCACTGGTACGGAGGTAAGTGGGACCCCGTTTCCGCCATTCCCCCACCACAAGACCAGAATTTCCGCATCTCCCACCGACCCCTTCCCACTTACCTTCCGCTCTTTTGCACCTCGCCGGTGCCGGGAACACCCTGTTCCCAGCGCAGCGCTGGTGCGACAATGGCCACCATGGAAAGGGAAAAGGGACTATGTGCCGTTCCCTTCTCCATGATCCAATGCAGCCATCTCGCTTTGTATTGTTCAGAAACTGCAAACATGCAGGTTCTTAACTTGAGAAAACAAATATCAGTCTCCCAGTGCAACGTGCCGGGATACTAATGGCAATAACACCTGCAGTCTGGGGCATTACCGAGGATTGCTAACTACTCCTTACTGTACTGAAAAGCCTTCTTAAACAGACCACGGCATGTTAACTGCATGGCTCCTGGCGTCTGTTAACACACAGGCACCATTTTAGATTCAATTTTATAGGTGAACGCGAAAGACAGCAACAACAGACTTTCCAATTTCATTCTCAACTAAAGACCTTTAGCTCATGCCAATTTCAATGTAATTCTGTGGCCTTATTGGAATATATGTAGTGCCTTTAGTGTTTGTGTACATAGTAACTAACTTCCATATTAGCAATCCATTCATTGATCATTCTCAAACATAGGAAAGATTGATTAAAAAATCACCCCATCACCTTCTAAACTTGTATAGGGTCGTGAAATCCTTCACTTTTTTCCGATTGGATTGGGGAACATAATAAAACAATCATTCTTACTATGAAGCAAACCACACAGCCTGATAATGTAAGATCTATTATCCTCACACGTGTGCACATCATTTATAAGACCCCTACACTTCTGTGAGACAAACTCCATTGCATAAGCAATTCACTTCTATAATTCCACAAACAACATCTCATATGAAAATCATTCACACCTTTTTCATTTATATACTGTTTTATGAAACACCTTTAGGATTGTTGTCCACAATAATTTGTACCTGTAATATTTTGTAAAGAATGATCGTAAAATGATTTTAGTTCATGATCTTTATAAAGTCCACTGATGGTTGAGTCGAGGTGAAAGATTCTCCAGGTTCTAATGGATGAGGTTTTATCAATTACACAAATTTAAGATCCTCCACTTTTCCATTTCCACGTTCCATCACCCTGCGTTAGTCTTCCATCTCGAATTTACATGCTTGTAATTGTAATCGTCATTTGTATAGCGCCCTTTCCCCATTTGTAGGGCCTCGATGCGCTTTGTAGTTGGAACGTCCTTGGGACCGAAGGGCACGTATGGGACATTCTAAGAGTTAAGTTTAAGATGCTTGTGTGCATTCTGCCAGGTTAGGATTTAGGAGGGTTGGCTGGGCCCCGGTAAGCAGCCCAGAGGTCAGGCACGTGGGGTGTGCTGTTGCTGGATTAGGACAGAGTGCTAATACAGGAGATTCGATGTGTGCCCAGCAAGACACATGTTTCTTTCCATGGGTTGTCACTACATTCTAATGGCAGACAGAGTGCAATAGGAAATACATTAAATGAAATAAATCTTGTGACCTATGGCCAAGACCAGTATGGATCCCTTCCCAGATAAGTGCTTCTTAGTGTGCCTCTCTTCCTACCCCCACAGCTATTAAAGAGTGTTCCGTGCCCAACAGCCCCAGTTGAACTGGCGCATTTCCTCATTAGCCCCAGTGCGGAATATGGGTTAGCATTGTGTGTGCTTGTGCAAGTCCCTTGATAATTAGCGAGTGCGCGAATCATAGCTGTCCCCCTGTTCAAACTGATCCTGCTACCGTTGCTATCTCTAGAGGTCCGTCTTAAAGATGCAGGGACAGCAGGCTTGTTAAGTTGCAGCATCCCAGTTACATCAGATTTATCGGTGCAGTTTAGGGACCAAATTGCACCGGTTATGCTGGTTCGGGACACTGCGAACGCTGCCGGCAATTTGCGATGGTATGGAAGTGTAGGTGTTTAGTTGGGTCTGGGCAAGTACTTGTGTGCGTGGGGCAGGAAGACAGTGCAAGCTTCTCATGGTGTGCCGCTGCGAACACTGGAGGCATCTGCAGTGGTTTGGAAGTAGGTTTTTAGCTTTGTCTTGGCCTGTACTTGTGTTCTCGGGCAATCACAGTATAGAGTGGGCAAGTTTGAAGAGGAGGAAGGGAAAAGCCAGGTTTTGAGGGCATTTCTGAATGTGAGGCGATTGTCAATGCTGCAGATGTGGAGGGACATAGAGTTCCAGATGGTGGGCACTTGGACGGAGGAGGAGGAGGATTCCGCCAGCCTGGTGTAGTTATATTGGGGATAACTAGGAGAAAGGCTGCGCCAGATCCAAGTGTCCTTAAGGGGCAGTAGAGTGTTTGTTTGTCCCAGAGGAAATCCAGGCCTGAGTTGTGGATGGCACGGTGAGTAATGCACATGGCTTTAAAGGTAGTTTGTCGTCCAATAGAAAGACATTGGTGGACTCTCAGTCTGGGGCTGAAGTGTTCTCTGGGAGGGAGGCCGATGAGCAGGCGGGACGCAGCATTTTGAACTCTTTGTAGTTTCTTTAGTAGAACACTGGTGCGCCTAGATAAAGGCAGTTTGCGTAATCTAGGCAAGAGAGGATGATGATGGGGATGGGCAGAGATTCAGTGAGGATAGGTGAGGTATGGAAGATACATCTGAGGATGCGTAGATGGAAGAAACAGGTTCTGAGTATGGAGTTGATGTGTTGGGAGAAGGTGTCAAGATCGCGTCTTACCTTAGAGCTTTGCAATGCCACCTGGTGACGTGAGCGACTTCCTGTCCCCTGGCCAGCCACCATGACCCTGGACCAGGAACAGGAGTTCAGGCTCTGTCCAGGGGATGTGGAGTCAAGCAAATGCAGGAAAAACCCTCACCGGGAAAAACCTCCAGGTAATGGAGTGGAAGGTCCAGACTGGATCCACCTAGTAGACAGCTGACTGGATCCACTTATGGGAAAAGTGTTTTTCTGCAGATATGGCTCAGAATGATAGAATTTCCAGGAAGGCAGAATGGCAGAAACGAGTAGGCTAGAGATGGTAGACAAGGAGGTGGGTAAGAAAGGCTCCAGGTGGTAATGATTCAAGTTGTCAGGAAGGCAGAGGCTGGCAGGCAAAGGAACAGGAGCGATGCAAGGAGGAGGGCCAGTGAAGGCGGAACAGGGATTTAGCGGCAAGGGAGGCAGATTGTTAGAAGGCAGCAACAGGGGAACAAGGAAGCAAGGAGAGAAGAAAACAAAAGCATCCACGGAACGGGAAAAACAATATTGCAATGCAAGGCTTACCTCACGTTAGAGACTGAAAAAGGCACTCAACGCCTTCCGGGATGCAAGACGTGTGACGTCACTGTGTTATGCAACATGCCTATGCAACGTGGCCCTCCATGACGGGAGGGGAAGCGTCACCAACACTGCCATAGTGACCATGACGCAAGCCTGGGGCTGCAGCAGTGAATCATAACAGAGGGATAGATCTGTATCCAGCGTGCATCCAAGGTTTTTCCCTTTCGTGGAGTTTCCAGACGACTGGGGGGGCCTAGAGAGTGAGGCCAGGAGATAGGTTGGGTGAGGAGCACGGTTTTTCCACAGACCAGGATTTCCCAGGATTGAGGATGAGGTGGTTGGTCGTCATCCAGTGGTCAATATCCGAGAGGCATGACGACAGATCTGCAGGGGTGGAGCCTGGTGATTTGGGGATTTTAAGGATGATCTGGGTATCGTCTGCCTAGTTGTAGCAGGTGAGATTGTGGGAGTGGATGAGTGTGGGAAGTGGGCTCAGATTTGATTCCTAAAGGGTGTAGCTTTTCTAGGAGAATTGTGTGGTCAATGGTATCAATGGTGGCAGAGGTCAAGGAGAATGAGTACAGCGCATACTGGGAGGACTCAGTTCCTCTGAGGGGTCTGAAGCCAGATTGTGCCCGGTCAAGGAGGTTTTTAGCTTCAGTGAAATGACCTAGTTGCTTGTTCGCTGTGCGGTCCACGAGTTTGGCCATTAAGCGGGTGTTGGAAATGGGCCAGTAGTTCTGGTGGGTCGAGCGTAGGTTTGAGGAAGGGTTTGAGGTGGGAGATTTTTAAGGCTTCCGGGAAAATTACAGATGTAAGGGATTGGTTAAGGATTGCGCGTGCAATACTGCATACACAGGTTGAGATTAGGATGTTTTTGAGGAGGGTGGGTGGGCAAGGGTCCTCAGGTGATTCTGATGGGTGGCTTTGTGCTAGGAGTGAGAGGAACTCCTGGTGTGAGATCGAGGGATTGGGGTTGGAAGCCAGCGGCTGAAATGTTTGAGGGAGAAAACAACTTTCGGTCTTCTCTCCCCTGAACATTTCAGCCTATGCCCTTGCCCCCACCGCCACCCCCTACTTACCTTGGGGCGGCGACGCGCTGTGTCCCTGCAACGCCTGTTCCCTTTCACTTCCATGATCGGGATCCAGTGCCGCAGGGTCCTTTCCTTTCTTAACCTTTTTTAAAATTCTTTTTTTTTACAGGACCGGCAGCGGGGGGGACATCCCTGCAACCCCCACTCACAATATAGTGAACAAGGGGGCGGGGGAACCCCTGCAGCCCCTGCCA
The DNA here is from genome assembly GCF_040938575.1 of Ambystoma mexicanum. Taxonomy (NCBI): domain Eukaryota; kingdom Metazoa; phylum Chordata; class Amphibia; order Caudata; family Ambystomatidae; genus Ambystoma; species Ambystoma mexicanum. The sequence continues at coordinate 843,129,380 of NC_090938.1, forward strand.
CCGAATGGGGGATTTGGTAAAAACTTTCGTCCATTTGGAATTTTCGAACGGCCGAAATCCGGCTAAATCTCACAGTCAGTCTTTTTTTCTGGACTTTTTGGACATTTATAGATCGAGGAGAAACAGGGGAAGGTTTGCATTGGGAGGGAGTTGGGACAGGGGACGGGAGGTGGGCGGGCAACAGACAGGGGCCTTATTTGTATTTTAGAGATGATGGCAGAATGTCTGTTGATAGCGATGTAATGGAAGTTCTGATAAGGCATCGCATAGGGATTGGGAGTTAGGTGGAGGAGGGGTTGAGCAACCTGGCGATTTGAATTCAGAGATGATTCTATGCAGTTCCTTCAATATTCTGTTCACACAGAATGCTTTTGTGTTTTTTTTTATGATTTCCGATCTGTAGGCCCTTGTTAGTCTTACCAGGGGGGGTTTGTTTTGAAGGTTGGGTTGGATTTCCAGGACCGCCCCAGATGGTGCTTGATGGTTTTCAGCGATTTGAGGTGGGTGGTGTGCCACCTGGGTGTGGGGCCTGATCTCAGAGTTGTCCGTTTTGTTGGGGTGAGAGGTGTGAAGGCATCGGAGAGCCAGTAGCCAAAGAGTTTGATGGGGGAGCCTTCCTGGAGTGAGAATGCTTGGGAGTGGGTTGAGGGAGTTGGCTAGACCAGGGGTGATGACTTTGTTGCAGAGTGGAGTGAGAGGTGCAGAGGTTGGTGGTGGCCGGGTGCTTCGGCTCCTAGTGATGCTTCCATCATTATACCAAGCGTTTTAACTTTAACAAGGACCTTGATCGGTGTGTTGTCAATCTGAAAAGAATTATATTCTGGGGAAAGAGTTTGACCTGCTGGGAGCCAAAGACCATCAACTCAGTTTTCTTTCCGTTTAAACACATCCAATTCAGATCCATACACTGCCCAATGCTGGAGTAGATGTCGAGTAGCTTTTCATTATCCTTCTTATGATCTCCACAAAGTTCCATCACTAACGGCGTATCCTCTGCGCAGTTCGTAAAAAAGTAGACTTTTAGCTGCTCTAATACAAGGCAGAGAAATCTGAGATGCAAGTTGTAGAGGAGGTCCCAAATATGGCCTGCACTCCAGCCACCCATGTCGAGGTGCCAGAAGCATACTCGCCAAGATATGTGACGTATAAGGAGCAAATGAACCAACACAGAGCCATGGTGGGGCTCTGACCAGTACCCATCAGAAGGACATGTATACCTATTGAAGCGCCTATAACCAGACAACCGTGGGCAGCAAGGTACCCACTGAGACAACCATACCAACAGCTGATACGAAATGAAGATTACTTACAAACGGTCACTGAAGAGACCCAGAGAGCCTTAATGGAGGGCAAATGGTGCCAACAAATGACACACAAGGACAAAAAATAAAGAATAACAATGTAATGGACATATAAGAAGAAACAATGTTAGCGAACAGAAACTTAACCATGAAGTAAGATGAAAATATGCGACTAACTGAATGCATGTAAATAGGCTTGGAACGCAAGAAGCTAATAAAACGGTACTGCTTGCAATGCTTAGTAGAAGAATAAGGCGACATGCGCCAAGTATATATCTACCTTAATGAAGCACGCTATACAAGTGCAACTCTATTCTGTAAAAGCAGAATTGAGCCCAGGCTGCAAGGGACTAACAAGGCCAAGATTCATATTCCAGCCAAAGCCAAAGGAACGAGCGGAATCGATACTCAGTAAGAAGCAGCTCAATGCCTGGGAATTCAAGGTCAACTCCAGGAAGGGAGGAGAGAGGCAACTCTGAAGAATCAAAACTTCAGAGCATAGCAGCCAGCCAGTGAAGGTCGAGATAAGGAGGCCCCATGAAGGTGGCAAGGCTATGGAATAATCAAACACACGAATAAGAGGGAAAATGAAGCAGATTCACGGTGAACAGACACGTGACCAGCCAAGGGCAAAGAGGTACCAACGTCTGATGTCACCCAGAACCCGAGGATGCCATAACTTTTCCTGATAAGAACTACAGTTTCGAGGCCATCCTCAGCCAACTAATTGACACATAGCCCTAAAGCTACTGAGTGATGGAAGGGAGGCAGGGTGAATCTTGGGGCACTCCGCATCTGGGTGTCTATTCTGCATGCTGCAAATTAAAGTGGAGATTTATGCCTAGGGGTGTAACCCACCCAATCACAATGGACCAAATAATCTAGGGTCTTATAGCTTGTAGAACCAATAAGACGTCATAGTTGTAGTGACGTCTATCACAAGTGTTGTAGTGGGATGGGTGTAGACGCCCACCCGATAAGAGCTATCCAATCTGAATGCTCTGTTACCATATACAGATATAGAACCTATACTTAAGTTACTTTTCCGACCAACAGAATTGCATGACAACTTATGAGTTTTGCACGTCACATGATGACGAATTTTGCCCATAAAAGTTGCTGTCTAAATGAAGAATTTGGGAGTTGAAGCGAGACAGGTGATCGCATCATTGATGATTAACATTTGTTTCCCTGTTTTTGTACTCGTCATTAAACAGACTTCCCTTTGCCAAACTATTGAGTTATCCTTATTGAAGTGTGTCTGAGTAAGTGAATCCTGCACCCTAACCTCCTCAAGGTGCAGCTATCTTGTTTTACAGGTACTAGAGGGTGAGCTCTGACCTATGGGCCCATCAGAGGATGCTCCGCCCACCTGTACACTTGGTAGCAGAGGATGGTTCGCCATCAACTATTGATGAATTAATACTAAGACACCCATAGACCGACGGCACGAAGTAACTGTAGGCCTTCGGCAATATCACGAGTCCTTCGCCATTCGGCTGAGTAGACTGAGAAGCTTCCCGTGGACAATGATAGAAGTAAGTTCATCAAATCTGCGGTAGGTCTGAAGGAACCTGCCTTTCCAAGCATAACCCTTCTTCCCAGAGGCAGCGGATCGGAAGAAAAGACCGCAAGAGGCGGGAAAAGGAGGGGCGGTGATCCCGAAATTCCAGAGAGAAAAAGATGCGAGTGGTGAGTGAAACAATAAACTCATTACTTTGACAAATGTCTTGTAGGCTTTAGAACAAGTAAGGGAAAGGTAACGGAGGGTGACGGAGAAAAATAAAAATAGTCAGAAGTAGAGAAGACTCTAACGCTTTAATACAGTGGTCAGAAGAAACGTGAACTCAGAGCCCACATAATAGGGGATGATTAGGCTATGGTGACGATTAAAGACGGCACTAATGGGGTTCGTTTAAACCCCATGTCGGGGTATTGATTAGAAGGCAGGTACATGTGTATCCAGCTGGTGTCTGTCTAGTATGTCAAATGTCTGTCATACGTGTCCTGTTATATGTCAAACGTAAAGAACTGTATCATTGATTGAAATTAAGTTTGGGCTTTACGTGATTCCGTATGCAAGAGGGAATCGCCAATGAATTGATGTTCTTGAGTAAAGTGATGATGTACAGTTCTGGCGGGAAAGACTGGATTGGAGCTTGCGTATTTGGTGCTCGCTCATACTGTTGGATGTGTGAAAATTGCATAAAATAGTGTTGGTAACGAAAGTTGAGAATGGAGGAGGTTACCCTACTTGCCCATTTGTGCAAGCAATTACCCAAACACGCACCCAAGCTTAAGAAGTATAGTGCGAAGTGGGTTAAGGGTACCGCCTACAAAATGTTTATGCAGTGGCCACAGAACGGGTCTTTATCTAAAGCCGTTTTACAGCATATGACGACTTATCTGCATGCCACATACACAGGCAAGAAACTAGAGAAACGTCTTGCTGTTCTAGAACTGTGGAAAATGTTTGAATAGCCAAAGGAGGAAGAGCCTCCTGCAGACTGGATACTATACGTATGCACGGAGGGGGTGAGACGCCTACCGCGCCACAAGCCCCGCCTGAGCCAGAGATCGAGGGGAGTAAGTCAGAGGGACTCTACCCGTTAAGAGAGCTTAAGGCAGCTACGGGTACAGTAACCAGGCGTATGAGTCACCTACGTACAGTAGTGACAAAATCGAGAAGGAGCAGGAAATTAATCTTACCTCTGCAGTCCCGAGGGACAAGGAGAGACGCGATGAGCAAAGGAAAGATGAGGCACAGATCAGTGCACCTCTCGTTAAGGAAAGAGAGAGAAAGAAATGGAAGGGAAGGGAAGCGAAGGCAGAACTGATGCGATAGCATGTGCAAAAGACGAATGGATGGGAGGACAGATATTGCTGAAACTTGATGGTAAAGGAAGTGATGATATAAGGCAGAGAGAGAAGTATGATGAGGCACAGAGAAGGGAAAAGGAGACGGAAAAGGAAATGAGGGACGAGAGAATAAAAAAGAAAGATAATCGCGAGGAGCAAGGAAAACCGCTCAGTCACAAACAATGTGTGGCCTATGCACAGTGCAGACAGAACATGCAAAGGTTGGAAGAAGAGCAAAGAGTATGTGAAAAAAGAATAAGGAGACGGGAAGATGAGGACATTAGAAGGGCAAATGAACGTAGAAATGAGAGAAGAAGAGAAGATAAGACTAGAGAAGAAGCGAGGAAGCGCAAGGAAGTCGATGAGGATATAGAATGCAAATATTCAAGATCCCGTAGACAGAGGGCACGGGATCTTGAATATTTGGAGCGGAAAGTTAAAAAACCCAATCCTGTTGTAGAATGGGAAGACATCGAAGAATTCTTCCCTGCAAATGAGTCAGTATCAGGCACGAATGGGGCAAACATTGAAGATGACTTCGACACCAGATGCATCGGGGGAAACGATTGATAAAATATACGATGAAATGGGGCTGGAACAAATTTCCCAAGGGGGAAGGGAGGACGAGCGCTTGGAAAGCACTCATCTGGAGGACACTGAGGATGTCACCCGAAGTAGTGGGAGCAGGGGGACTGTCCCTGGACAGGCTAGAAATGAGTAAGAATGAAGAAGATGCAAGGAGTTGCGTGAACTGGGAACAATTAGCAGCCAACTCCAGTGGGGAGACGGAGGACGAGACACACGAAGAAGGGAGACGGTGCGAGAAGCGGCTCCCAAGGGACCAAGGGGTACAATGGTCAGATGCTAGCGAGTCCCCATCTAGGGCATCAGAGTCTGCCGCGCAGCCTGGCCGACATGAGGGAATACCCCGAAGTCAGAGGGGGGAGCCAGCACCTGCCTATGTAGACAGATTGAGGACATTGCCAGGTAGACAGCGATGCGGGAATGGGACCCCAGCGATAGAAAGGAGAGCTATGGGGAAAGAGAAGGAAGACTGCGCATTTCAGTTCCTGCTGCTAGAAAAGGGGGGCGCAAGACCACAATATATTCCATGGCCACACATGGATCGAGAGAACCTGAAAAACAAGCTTCCAATGCTGACATCGGGAGCGGGGAAATGGATACACGAGTTAGAAAAAATGACAGGGGGCGTCACGTTGGCTATAGGGGACATTAAAGGTCTCCTGATCGCCATACTGTGTGAGCGAGCAGACGATGTGTGGAAGCGGGCTGGGTACCCTGGGGTAACCATAATTAACACCACCCATGACAGAGCACCATTCAATAATTGTAGAGCAGCAGTGTGGAAAGCGCTACGAGTGCTGTACCCAGACACTTCTGATATGGGAGCTATAATGACTCAAAAAATGAAAGTCAGTGGATCCATTGATTTATATCCAGAATTTTCAAGACGCGTGGGTGCTTGAAACTCATGAATCTTGGTCAAAATGTATCCCCGTATTCTACCATATATTGTGCTAAGGGTTGCCTGAACCAGTGCAGAAACAGCTCAAGAAATTGGTAGGAGTAGAAGCTAAACCATGGGCCGAAATACAGTTGACAATTGCATACTATTGTAGATTGTTGCAAGAAAAGAATCAAAAAAAGGAGGCAACTCGTAAAGGTGAGGAAGTGAAGTTGGTGCAAAAGAAACTCTCAAAGTATGCTCTCGAAGGAGCTATGCTGACCAGCCCAGCTGAATCAAGCGTACAACAGGTAACTAACCTGCCGCAGAAAAACCAGGGTAACACAGGATTTTACCCAAGGGGAAGAGGATTCAGTGGAAGAGGATGGCAGAATAATCAGGGAGGGTTTCAAAGTAATCCGGGAGGTTTCCAGAATAATCTAGGGGTTTTTCAAAACATGCAGATGGGCAGTCCAGATATGCAAAATGGACAGGTGGCCCGACCACCGCCAGTGTGTTGGCTGTGTGGAATGACAGGGCATGTGGCACGCGCATGCAGAAGCCAAGGCGTGTGGCAAAACGGACAAGGAATGGGAACAGGCATGGTGAACCAGCCTGCTTTCCCGCAACAGGCCGGTGCACAGAATCCCACAGTGCAGCGGCAAGTACCGGGCATGCAGCAAGGTGCGCAGCAGGGGTTCAACCTTCGAACATGGGGAACTTGCCACAGGGGCAATCCCAACAGGCACTGCCGCAAATATCACAGGGAACAAACTCCGGAGGGGGAAGTCAACCCTGGAAATGGAGGAGATCCCCAAGTATACAGTGGTCCTTACTTATACATGAAATAGGACAGCTCGCTGGGAACCCTGATGTGTTCTATCCTATCAGTGACACCAGACCCTAACAGGGAACATAGGGTAAATGTCGTGATAAGGGGGAAAGAATATTCCTTCTTAGTTGACACGGGTGCAATACGCTCGTGCATACGAGAAGGCAAGTTTTCCTTGTCTGGCCAGGCCATAGATACTCCCGAGTTTTACAGGAGCTCACAGCAGAGATCCCTTTACGGACAATCTCCCAGTCTCTGTGGGGGATTGTGAGATGAATGTACCTTTGTTATATTCACGCCAGACCCCAGTAAACATTTTGGGTCGAGATCTAATGACAAAGTTTAATATCACTATATCATTCACAGAGGAGGGTATAGTATGCTCCACTCCAGGAATGCATTATTCTAACGTGTGCAAAATGATCAGAGTGTACTCCAGACGCATAGCCACGAGCGCTATACCATTAGAACCGGAAGTCTTCGTATATGGTGTGCGTGTGCTTATGGCAGGATTGCCAGGCCTCGCAGATAGAGCTATGAGAACCCCTGATCAGTTTCTATTCAGACCAAGAATACCTATGCATGAAGAAGAGGGACAAGTATTTCCCTTATCGATACATATTGCAGCAGTACGAGGGAAGGTAGTAAGGGTCGAAGGGTACGATGATGAAGGCAGACAATGGTGTGCAATTATTGCCATTGAAGAAGGGTACAGAGTAACTGACGTCACAGATGATGATCTGTTCGAAGAACACGCTGACTTAGAAGAGACTAGGGTGGAGGTGAGCCTCATATTTTGGGTCAAAATGATCAAACGAGAAGTGCCACAGAGAATGATGTTGACACTGATCCGCCCCACATACTTTGATGACGATATGGCCCAGGTGCCTGTCTCAATATGGACTACAGGACCCTATGACGTAGGCCTCCTAAAAGGGGCAGGAGAAGTGAAAATTAAATTGAAACCAGGAGCAATTTTATCAAGGGCACGACAATATCCCATGTCCAGAGAAGCGATCGCAAAGACAATTTCCACCATGCTGGAGCAGGGCATCCTTGTGACGTCAGAATCACCCTGCAATACGGTGATTTACCCCGTCAAGAAATAAAAGAGAGGGTTGTGGCATTTAATCCAAGATTTAAGAGCATTAAACAATATTGTTGAAGTCGAGTTCCCTATAGTGCCTAATTAATCTACGATCTTGTGTAACATACCGATCGAGGCAAAATACTTCACGGTGATTGATTTGAAAAATACTTTCTTCTCAATCCCGCTGCACGGTGACCCACAAGATCCGACGTCCTTCACGTTCAGACAAATGCGCCTAAAAACTACGAGGTTGCCGGAGGGGAACTGTGAGTCCCCATCCATTTTCAACAGAGTCTTGGAAATGGACCTAGGCAACATTACAGTAGACAGTGTTGTTTTGCAGTATGTGGATGACATTCTGATCTGCAGCACCACTGAAGAACAATGCAGGCGCGATTCTATCCAGCTACTGACTATATTGGCTGAGAAAGGATACAAGGTTGACAAAGAAAAGTTACAATATTGTCAACAAGAGGTGCTGTACATAGGCCAGTGTCAAAGTCTTATACAAACTAATGGGGTTGAGTAGTGTCGACACTCTCCCCCATACCACAGAAGCCGACCCTCCGCCCGTGGTTGGCACAGGTACCTGATATATACCAACAGGATACTATGTGGCAGCCAATGGGGGGGGGGAAGAGGGTTAGGGAGAGGTTGTGGACGGGAAGGGGGTAATAGGAATACCAGATAGAGGGTTAGGGAAATACCTAATGTGGATAGGATCAGGGAAGTAACAGGAAAAAAACCCTACACTGTCTAAAATCTTGACACAGTAACATATATCATAATCCTACTTACAGCACAACCAGAATCCACTTAGAATAATTCCAGTGCTTCCATGTCTGTACTAGTACCCCTTGATACAGGCACTCATGAACAAACAATGGACTGAACTACATAGAAGCAAGCGAGATGAAACACACATAAGGGATATGCTCCCTAACATGATAAAACATTAAACATGGCCCAATGGGCAAGCGTTTGCACACATGTCACAGAAACAGGTTTAAAGTCATAGCACACATGTAACATGAACTAAGTTCACCCCTAGCCTCTTTGGACTGTCCTTAATTGCCTCACTCTGCCATCCACAGTTACTTCACTATGTTTTGCGTAGGACAATGCGCCCCACCAGAGCGCCTCATGCAGATGCCCCTACCCTCCAGGTGTTTTGTTCGTAACAGTACTTTTGTGCTAACTAAGCAAGATGCGCCTCATGAAATACAGCGTGCACCAGAACTGCCATATCCTCTGGTGACATCAGCGTAACAAAAACAATAGCACTAGCATTGCAGTCGAGGAGTTCAAATAGCATAGAAGGAAAAACACTTAACTTGCGTCCAGGAAGCTCACAAGCCTTCCCGGACGTAATCTTTCATCGCACGTAGCTGCAGCTCGTGTTTTCCCTTGTCAGCTGCACCAAGACTCATACAGGACCCAGCCCCGACCTCCATATGTTTTGTCCGTCGCAGCAGTCCTCCAAGTCGACGTTCTCCTAACGCTCCAGCATGGCTACGCCCCGTAAACAAAATAAGCCACACCTGCCGTGCGCCGTTGGCCCCTGATAAGCTGTCCTAATTACTAACAGCTGGCCACACGCACGCACGGCCAGAACTACAAAAAGTTCCCAGGGCTGCTGGGTAATGTAGTTTTATTGTCTCATAGGCCGTTTCCTGAGCCCTTGCACCTTCTTCCACCTCCTCCAACCCTGATTCCCAACAGCCAGCTAATCTCGCATGAGGGGAAAAAGGTCACCCCAGAAAGGGCTGAAGCTATCATGAACACGACTAAGCCGCTGACGATAAAACAAATGCAGAGCTTCCTAGGCCTGTGCAAATATGTTAGGGCATGGGTCTTCGATTACAGCTCATATACCAAGCCCTTGGTCCAGGCCCTGAAGAAGGCCCGAGCGACAAAAGAAAAAAATGGAATGGACTGAAGCGATGGAAGAGGGGTTCACAGAACTAAAGAGAGGAATTTGTGTGGCTCCAGTTTTCGGGATTCCTAATTATGCAGAGGAATTCTACCTGTTCTCGCACACGAATGGCAATGTTATGACGGCAGTACTCGCTCAAAAAAACCTTGTTGGGATACAAGCCCCTGGCGTGTTACAGTGGGAATCTGGGCCCAGTAATGAGAGTCCAGTTCCCATGCGAACAAAGCTTAGCTGCCGCGGCATTCGCCATAGAGAAGGCAACTACCATATAATGGGATGCTCCATGACGTTATATGTTCAACACTCATTATTCGCCATATTAGAGAAACCAAAAGGTACATTAACATCTCAAAGGGCCTATACCTATGAGGTGATCATATCAAATCCATCGATCAAAATAGTTCGATGAACAACAGTGAATCCAGCCACGTTTATAGCTGAACCAGTCACTGAAGGTGAGCCGATACATGACTGCGCAAACTATGAAGAATTCTATGATGAAATCCCCAGGGTAAAAGAAAATGCCCTGGCGGGAGGGGAGATCGTTTTCATTGATGGTTCTTCGAGAATCGACCAAGAAGACAGACAAAGATATACAGGCATTGCCGTAATAAACACATAGCAAATGGAGAATTTCAAGTACTCGTTAGTGCACTAATACCATCTCATTATTCAGCACAGGCTGCAGAATTATTGGCGTGGATACTCGCCATTGAGAATCATGCAGACACGGAAGTAACGGTGTACAGTGACTCCGCCTATGTGACGTCCACAGTGCACGCAGGACTAGTGCGTTGGAAGAGGTGCTACCTCCGAGCAGACGGCACACCAGTGCAACACGCAGCCTTATTGGACAGGCTGATCAAGGCACTACAGCTCCCAGTGGGCATAGCAGTTGTGAAATGCGCCGCCCATACTCACGGGACAGATTTCATGTCACTTGGAAATCACGCAGCAGACACGGAAGCCAAGCATATGGCATCCAAAAATGAGACAATCATGGAAGTAGAAGTGGCACGCACCCATGAGCTTATGATGATAGCTCGAGCCACACCAGAGGCCTATAGTAATATGGGGCAAACTCAATTGATGGAGCTACAAGGGGAGGCACCACAGGACGAAAAGGACCTGTGGAAGCGTCAAGGGTGTTCTTTAAACTCCTCGGATGGATTGTGGAGGCAAGACAGCACTGGTAAACCAGTAATGCCTGTAGCCCTACTAAAGATATCACTAGAGCAATTACACTACCCCTTCCATATGACAAAAGAAAATCTAGCCGCAACACTCGCAGAAGACTGGTTCATACCGAATTTAGCTGAGCAGGTTGCATTCTTTATAGTGAACTGCATAATTTGCCAGCAGTTCACAGCTAGGCACACATTAAAAGTAGTGAGAGGAGTCATGCCCCGGCCAAATGGGCCATTTCAGCACTTGCACGTCGATTATGTCGACATGATCCAAGTATGTAACGGGTACAGGTACTTAATTGTAGTGGTGTGTCCATTCTCTAGATGGATAGAAGCAGGTCCCTGTACACACCCAGACTCAACATGTGCTGCCAAATTCCTGGCGAGGGAAGTATTCCCTAGATGGGGGGTGTGTGAGGTGATGAGATCAGATAATGGGGCTCATTTTGTAAATGCAGTTTTTGAACAGATTAGCTTGTTGCTTGGTATAAAGCACAACTTCTCGTCGGCGTATCATCCAGAAGGAAATGGTATTTGCGAGAGGCTCAACGGCTTGTTAAAGGAAAGGATAGCCAAGTTGAAGCTTACTCTAAAGAAGGGATGGCTGCACTGTCTACCACTGGCATTGTATGCACTTCGGAACCAACCAGGCTCCGATCATCTCGCGCTGCACGAGATAGTCACGGGAAGGAGAATGAGGACCCCCCTTATCCCTCGAGATAGAGCTAGATGTGATGCCTTGTCTACCCGAGAGGTCCTGGGAACCGAGTTGTAGGAATATCTGAACTGCATGACATCAAGCCTCGCTGTCATTTCAGACCAACTGCAGCAATGATGAAAAGGGTGCAGCACAACACCAGACCTAGAGTGAGATGCTAAAACAGACACAGCTCAAGGTCTACGTGCGCCAATCATCTTCCCTGGTGACACAGTACTGGTGAGAAATAACACAAAGAAAAGGTGGGACGAGCCAAGATTCAACGGCCCGTTCATCACAGAGGACTGCACTCCCTCAGCTGTGAAAATGCAAGGCAGGAGAGCTTGGATCTTCCTAAATGACATTAAATCTTATATCGGTGGGATCCCTTTAGCTGCGCCCCAACCCGAAGAACCTACAGACAACGGGGAAGAACCTCAGCATGTGCAGACAAGAGCTATGACAAGGAAGAAGGACGCATGAGCAGGAAAAACCAAGACAAAGAACACAGATGCAAGTTGTGGCTTAAAACTGGACAGTCCCTCCAAGAAAAGGGGGATAAGGACATAAAGAACAGTCTGTGCATTCTAATTGCAGGGTGAAGAAGAGAATCGTGCATCTAAGCCACAACACTGATAATACAAATTTTTAATCAGGCCATATCCAAGCATTTTTGACAAACAAGACTTTGGTAGACTAAGAACAAAGGTTAAGAGCATCACACAGTCACCTGAATCAACCAACACCCAGACTTTGTTTTGCAGAACGTATGACATCCCCCAACAGGAATATCACAAGAGATGTGCTGTCCCGTTTTCAGTTGGTACTAGAGACATATCCATCGCTTGTAGGGAGAGTTACCAGCATTACAGACTTTGTCCAAAATCCTGCCAACAAGAAGGTGATCTGGCAACTACTGACTGTCATCACGGAAGCCTTCATTGTACTGCCTGAGTACGGTAATATAGACACAGATGCTTCCTCCACAGGTGATAATAGATGAACTCACTTATACGCTTTTCTTTCGCATCATAGAGGAGCGCCCAGGACTCATCGGGGGAATTACGGATACTCTAAAATACATCAGAGATCCAAGAAACAATGAGTATCTGAACCAACTGTGGATCAAGCTAAATTACGTGGTCGCAATCCACGCAGCAGGAAAGTGCAGAGACTGTCCACGTCAAAAGAAAGGCCTGTGATCCAGAACCCAGCAAAGCAGGACAAATGTCCCTGTCACCCGAGGCCTGGTGCATAATGTCCTGTTTCGTCTAGTCACTGACTATCCAGAAATGGTGTGAAGGCCTGCAGATGTTGAAGTCATCACCTTCCTCAGAGACCCACCTAATGTTATGTTATGTTATTTTGCACTTATATTGCGCCTTATATACCATTGGTATGGTCTGAAGGCACTGGTAGGTTGAACGCCCTTGGGAACCGAAGTTCAGATCAGTAGAGAGACTAGAGAGAGTCAAAGGTGCATGTGAGCACCCGGTATGTGTGCAGCTCATGCAGTATTCGTGTAATAGCTGCTTCTTAGTGGTAGGTGCAGTGGTTGATAGATCAGGAGAATGTGTTTGTTCTGACAGGTTTTATCCAGAACGGCTGCGGCTGCGTTAGGCCGGAGAACGCCTGGCTGGGGGGGGTGAAACCAGCAGTGTTTACTTAGAATGATGTGGAGTAAGCGGCAGATGTTGGTATGAGAACGGTTATACCGAATGGAGTCATAGTATCTCTGTTTTCTAGTTGAGTGGTGATGTAAAGGAGAGAGTAAGCGTGGTGGTGTGATAGGATGGGTTATATGCTCTTTCAACGTTCTCTGCATTCCAAACCATACTATATATGTCATGCAATTCTATGCGTTCCAGTCCGTAGCGTGCACTCCAATCCATTCAATGCACCCCAGTCTGGTCTAATACACTCCGGTCCAGCCCGCGTGCTCTAGTCCGCCCCACGCATGCCCTCCTGTCCGCCCCACGCTCTACGGATTCAGTAGCTTTATGTATTCATCCATTCTTTGCACTCATCAGTACTGGATGCATCTCTGCTCGTTCGTTCTACGTATTTGTCTGCTCTACGCAACACGTCAGTTCACTCAGGCCATTCGATCGCTCCAGGCACTCGTGTGCTCCAGGCACTCATTCGCTTTGCTATGCATTCACCTGTTTTACACGATCGTCCCCTCTACGCACTCACCCCCTCTACGCACTCACCCCCTCTCGCGCTCACCATCTCTATGCATTCCTCCCCTCTGCGCATTAATCTGCTCTACGCACTCATCGGTTCCACGCACTCATCCCCACTCCGCACTCATCAGTTTTAGGCACTTGTGTTTTTCACGCGTCCAACAGTAATATTCTGTTCTATATATTCATTTCTACACTCGTCTGTTTTAGACCTTCATCTGCATATTCATCCGCTCTGGGCACCCATCCGCGCCATACACCCATCCGCGCCATACACCCATCCGCGCCATACACTCATCTGTTCTATACAGATTCGCCAGGTCTGTGTATTCATCTGCTCCGACGATCTACACACTCTCCGCACTTCCGTGTTCATCCTCTATCCATAGTCATGGGCTCCACGCACTCATCCGCTCCACGCACTCATCTGCTCTCCGCACTCATCTGCTTTTCACGCATCCAACTGGAATAGCTTGTTCTATAAATTCATCTCATACACTCATCTGTTCTATACCTTCATCTGCTCTGCTCACTCATCCTCTTCATGTATTCATGTACTCATCCGCTCCATACCCCCATCCGCTTCATACCCCCATCCGCTCCATACCCCCATCCGCTCCATACCCCCATCCGCTCTCTATGCTCATTGACTGCAAACACTCACACACTCCAAACACTCATCCGCTCCACACACACCTCCGCTCCACACACACCTCCATCTCATACACTCATTCGCTCTATATACACATCTGTCCTATACACTTGTCTGCCCTATACACTCATGTGCTCTATACACTCATCCGTTTTATACACACATCCGTTCTATACATTCGCCAGGTCTGTACATTCATCTGCTCCGGCAATCTACACACTCTCCGCACTTGCGTATTCATCTGTTATCCACACTCGCGTACTCTACATACTCATCCGCTCCACATACTCATCTGTTCTACACACTGGATTACGCACATCCGTTCTGCACATTCATCAGGTTTACGCATTCCTGCGTTCTATTCGCTTCTCTGTATTTACGCAATCATCTGCGCTACACGTTCGTCCGCTCTACATACGCATCCGTTAAACATGATTATCGGTTCTATACACTCATCCGATCTACATATTTATTCGATTTCCACATTCATTCGAGCTATATAGTTATCTGTTCTTCCATTCATGCAATCTTTCTGCTTCATCCATTCTAACTAGTTCGTCCACGCCATTCGCTTCTTTCACTCCACATGCATTCTGTCTATTTTTGGAGTTTAATTCTCGTTACTGATTCCGTATGATTTACTCTTATTAACTGTTTCACTGGTTTGATCTACTTTATTCGTTTAATTCTGATTGTCCTTCTAGTTTATATTAGGGGTTATTAGCTGTTAATTTCTTGCATCAGGTAGTTTGTTGGATTGGTGTCATTGAGATGCTGGGAGTCTGTTTGGGTTAGTTTGGTCCCCGTAGCTTTTAGGGGAAGAGCCAGGTTTTCAGCAGTTTGTGGAAAGACGCTAAATCCTCAGTTAGGCAGATGTGGGGTGGGAGTGAGTTCCACAGCGTGGGGGCCAAGGTTGAGAATGATGACCCTCCTAACAGGAGTTTGTCTTAGGTATGACTAGGAGGCCGGCTAAGCTTGATCTTAGGGTGCGAGGGGGGTGGTAGGGTTTTAGCTTGTCTTGAAGATATTGGGGTCCGGTTTTATGCAGTGCTCGATGGGACATGCATAAGGTTTTGAAGGTCACCCTTCGGGCTACTGGCAGCCAGTGCAGCATCTTAAGGGCTGGGGAGATGTGGTCTCTCGGGCCGAGTGCAAGTAGCAATTTGGCTGCCACATTTTGTGCCCTTTGGAGTTTATTCAGTTGGTACGCGGGGACTCCGAGGAGGTATAGGGGGTTTGCGTAGTCCTGTCTTGATATAACTATTGATTGGACTGCGGAGAGTCTGTTGGGAAAGGAGAGATATGGAAAGATGCGCCTGAGGGTTTTAAGGTTGTAGGGGCAGGACTTTGAGACGCTGTTGACTTGGCGCGAGAGTGTTAGATCAGAGTCAAGGGTGCATCCAAGTTTTTCACTGAGTTGGAGGGGGTCGGTGAGTTGCCCATGGCGGGTGGCCAGGGTAGCGGGTGCGGAAGAAGTTCTGAGTTGCCACATACCATGATTTCCGTTTTGGAGGGGTTTAACAGGGGGTGGCTTTGGGACATCCAGAGTTCTATGTCAAGGAGGCAGGTCAGGTTGGGAGTTGGGTTTTGAGTTCAGGAGTTTTAGAATTAGTTGAGCGTCATCGGAGTAGTTTAGTACAGGATGTTGTGTGAACGAATTATCGGTGGGAGGGTGATCAAGTAGAGATTGAATAGGAGGGCGGATAGGCATGCTCCTTGTGGGACTCCTGTGTCGACTGGTCTGGCTTGGGAGGCATAGGTGGAGAGTGTCGTTATTTGGTACCTATCTTTGACAAATGAAGCTATCTATTTAAGAGCAGTTCCAAGGATACCTAGGGAGTGGAGGCGGTCTAGGAGGATTGAGTGATTGATTGTGTCAAAGGCGGCGGATAGGTCAAGGATTAGTGCGGCGCATCCCGCAGAGTCTGCTGTCATTTTAAGGTCATCCCAGATTGAGGTTAGGGTGGTTTCAGTTCCGTGACGGGCTCAGAAACCTGATTGTGCGGGATCAAGGAGGTTGTTGGCTTCGACAAAGGCATTTAGTTGGGAGTAGGCGGTTCGGTCAATGAGTTTGGCAAGGAACCTGGTGTTTGAGATGGGGCGGTAGTTTTTGGGCTGGAGAGGGTCGAGCAAAGGTTTTTAAATTAGAGGTTTGACATGAACCGTTTTGAATGCGTCGGGAAAGATACCAGAGGATAAGGAGGCATTTATGATGGATCTTGCGTGTTCTCCTGCGTAGGTGGAAGCGAAAATTTCTTTGAGGGTTGTGGCTGGGCAAGGGTCCAGCAGAGAGCCAGATCGTTTACGGGCAGATAGAAGTTTTAGAAATTGCTCTGGGGATATTGGACTAAAGGATTTGAACATTGGTTGTGGAGTGGTTGCAGCCGATGGACTGGGTGGTATGGGGGGAGTATTGTCTGGTGGATGTAGGAGAGCTAGTTTGGTGGCTAGAGTATTTGTTCTTTCGAGAGCTGTGGTGTAAAAGTGGAGGGAGAGTGAGTCGCACAGTGATTGGGAGGGGGTCGGGATGGTCGTGGTGCAAGCGGGTTTTGGCGAATTCAGAGATGATTTTGTGGAGTTCTTTACTTGGATTTTTGCAGTTTAGGATTCGGGAGTTGTAGTGGGCTTTTTTTTGCTTTCCGGATTTCGGCCTTGTACGGATAGAGGTGTCGGGCCAAGTTGGCATTGCTCTCCTGGGTTTTGTTATTCTGCCATTTGCATTCTAGGTATTTGTATAGTTTAGAGGTCTTCAACTCCAGAGTGAACCATCTGGGGAAAAGGCCAAGGCGAGTTGATGGTTTGCAAGAGGGTGTGAGCTGCATCAGAGACGCGTTGAACTACGAGTTGAAAGCATCAAGGGTTAGTTGGTTATTTAGTTGGCAGGTAGGTGGTGGAGACTGGAGGAGGGCATCGGCTAGGTCCGGCACAATTATTAGTTTTTTCCAGCATTTGCATATATTTGGAGGTTCGGATTCAAGTACGGGAAGGGGGTCAGGTGAGTGAATGGTGAAGGAGAGAATGAAGTGATCGGACCAGATGATAGGGGTGGGTGTGTTTAAATGAATACGGGTGTTGGAGCTAAAGATGGCATCAAGAGTGCGTCCTTTATAGTGAGTCGGGCCATTTATGTGGGGTTGGAGGTTCATTGGGCCTCATTACACGGATGGCGGTAAGGGTTTACCAGTACTGGTATTTTGCCGGTAAATCCTTACCGCCTTACTACGAGGTCCCTTTGCGGGTTGGGGAATTTAACGCCTGCTTTTTGCAGGCGTTAAAAAACCAACCCGCAAAGGGACCAGGGAGCTAATTACGGTACCGCAATTTGCGGTACCATAATTAGCGCCTTCCCCATTCCCATAGAGCCCTATGGGGCAAAAATGGGAATGGGGAAGCGCAATGGTGGAAGGGGGAACTACCGCCCCGCCAACCTTGGAATAGGACAGTAATTCCCCTTTCCACCAAGGCGGTGCCGCTATTTTACCGGCATGAACCATGGCGCTAATAGCGCCATGGTTCACCGCCATCCGTGTAATGAGGCCCATTGCGTCTAAACCGTCAACCAGAGAGTGTGTCATAGGGTTGGTGGGGATATCGAGCCATGTGTTGAAGTCTCCAAGAAGGGTGAGATTGGGATGGTTTAGTTGAAGGGTGGCAATAGAGTCGCAGAGGTTGTTTGCGAATTGTCTATCGTAGCCAGGGGGTCTGTAGATAATTAGGAAGCTATGTGAGAGCGACGGGGAGAGGGATAGTTTAACGAGGAGAGATTCGCAGGAAGGAATGGAAGGTTGGTTTTCGATGATTGAGGTGCGGAAGAGAGACTTGAAGACGAATGCTACTCCCCCTCCTCTAGCGGGACAGTTCAGTGGGATGAGGGAGTAGTCAGGGGGGAAGGCTTCATTGGCAATTGGGGCAAAGTCGTCAGAGAACCAAGTTTCGGTGATGAAAACCAGGTCTGGTTTGTCAGAGGCGAGGAGGTCAAAGATGCAGTGTCTGTTTTTGCTACGGATCGGGCATTAAATAAGATGCAGTTCACATCGGCAGGCGAGGCTGGTCTCGGAGCTGGAGCAGAAGGGGGTGGTGGCAGAGGGAGTGCAAGCTGGAGAGGGAGCTGGGTGGTGTGGGTGATGATCGTTGGGAATAGTGGACGCGCTGACAAATTGGTGTGCTTCGGGCCAGATTGGGCGATTGCGTGTGTTAGGATGATCGGGTTTGGCTCGGGGGATTTGAAGGTGGGTTGTGGCCGGTTAGGAGTTTCAGTTGCAGTTGATGAGAAGTTGAGGGAGAGGGGTTTCAGGAAGGGTGAAGCCATGGGGGAAGGAGGTGATTGGGGGAAAGAGGAGGTGGGTCGACACAGGGGAGGCGAAGAGTTTTGAGAGATTGAGGGGGACCAGGTACGTTTCCTCTTTAGTTTCTTTGTTGGGATTGGAGTGTGAGAGAGGGTGGGGGTGTCAGAGGGGGAGAGGGATGCGGCTTCGGTTCTTTCTAAGGCTAGGCGTGCAGTTTTTAGGGAGGGGAAAGGGTCTGGTTGGTGGTGGAAGGTTGCGGGGGTTTGTGGGCAAGTCGGGGGGTGGATGGTTGCAGAGCAGGATGTTCCTGGTATGATAGTGAGGGGAGCGGGCATAGTTATCCTTGGCTGGTCGGTGGTGGGGTTCGCGGGAGGAGTGGTTTTAGGGTGGTTGGCACGCCATCGTGACCCTCTGGCTTGGTGTTTGGAGAGGGGAATGGTAGGGAATGCGAAGGAGGGTGGGTTGATTTGGGTAGGGGGCGGTGGGACGGGGGGAGGCAGATCAGGAAGTGGGGGCGGTCCATGGTGCTGGTTTCCAGCAGACTTTGGTGGAGTAGGTGCACTCATGCTTAGTAGCTGTTATGTGTAGTTTCAAGTATGACTTATGGTTTATTGGACTTTATAAATTCAGTGATATCACTGGCTGAGTGTGGCTATAATCAGCTTTCACGGAGAGGCTATTTAGCACACTTCTATAATCTGCTTTCACCGAGGGTATTGGGCACACTTCTATAATGTGTTTTCACAAGAGGGTATTGATCACTCTTCTAAATGCAACTTTCACTGGGAGGCTACTGGGCACACTTCTAAATTCGACTGTCACAGAAGGGCTACTGGGCACATTTCTGGTTGCAACTTTCTAGAGAGGCTATTGGGCACACTTCTATAGTCACCTTTCACAGAGAGGCTGTTGGGCACACTTCTAAATTCAACTTTCACAGAGAAGTTTATTGGGCACACTTCTAAATTCAATTTTCACAGTGAGGCTATTGGACACACGTCTAGATTCAACTGTCACAGATGGCTAATGGGCACACTTCTGATTGCACTTTCCAGGGCGCCGTTAGGCACACTTCTAGATGCAGTTTTCACAGGGAAGCGATTGGGCACACTTCTAGGTGCAACTTTCACAGGGAGGCAATTGGGCACATTTCTATAGTCAACTTTCACAGAGGATATTGGGGAGACTTTCTAAATGCAACTTTTCACATTGGGGCTATTGGTCACACTTCTAAGTTCAACTGTCACAGAAGGGCTATTGAGCACATTTCTTTAGGCAACTCTAACAGAGGATATTGGGGACACTTCTATAGTCAACTTTTACAGAGGATTTCTAAATGCACCTTTTGACAGGGGCTATTGGGGACCTTTCCAAGTGCAACTTTCACAGAGAGTGTACTGGGCGTACTTCTGATGCAATTTTCACAGAGGATATTGGACACACTACAAGGTCAGCTCTCACAGGGAAGCTACTCGGTACATTACTAAATGCAACTTTCCACAGGGGATGTTGTGTGAACTCCTAATTCAACTTTCACAGAGAGGCTATTGGGCACACTTCTAAATGCACCTTTCACAGAGAGGCTATTGGGCACACTTTCTCAATTCAGTTTTCACAGTGAGGCTAATTCAATTTTCACAGAGAGGCTAATTGGTCACACTACTAAATTCAATTTTTCACAGTGAGGCTATTGGTCACACTTCTAAATTCAATTGTGACAGTGAGGCTAATTGGGCACACTTCTATAATCAACTTTCCGAAGAGGCTAATGAGCACACTTCTAAATGCAACTTTCGCAGAGGATATTGGGCACACTTTTAAATTCAACTTTCATAGAGGGGCAAATGGGGGACTAATGTCCCACATATGGGCACACTCCTCCACGGTATCATGCTCCAGGTGGAGCTGTCCAACGTTCAGCGAGATTATCTGAGGAGATTCCAGTGAAACCTTCCGCTGTGGGACAGATCGAGGGAACAGAGGCGCAGTTCTTCATCTTTCCGCCATGGGACAGATCGAGAAGAGCAGGGAAGAGAAGCAACAGGTTATTTACCTGTAACTGTTGTTCTCCAGCATGGGTCTGGCATGGATTCACATGCTCATGAATATTCCCCGTCGTCAGGCTGGGAATCCTCGGTAAAGAAAAAAATCAGTATCAGTTTCGTTTCTGATCTGTCTTTCCTAGTAGTAACCAATCACTGATCTCTGCGTCATACTGACCACAGCCAACAACTGCCCTCTACCTAAGCCCCGTCTCTGGCAGCCAACTTCAGATTTGGTAGCACGTGAAGTGGCAGTATGACCAAGTGAAGAGCCGCAGAGGGGTAGGCGGGAGGGTTCGCATGTGAATCCATGCCAGACCCATGCTGGAGAACAACAGTTACAGGTAAGTAACTTGTTCCTTCTCCAGCATGGGGTCTGGCATGGGTTCACATGCTCATGAATATAAGATTAAATAGCAGTACACACATGCACAACCACAGGGGGTGGTAAAAGGCTCAACATTAAGCAATACAAAAACTCAACATTAAGCATCTCTTACCTCCTCACCAGGCTCACCTTAAGTGAACAGGTTGCGCAGCACTGCTTGGCCGACCGTGGACTCCTCCCTGGAATCCCGATCGACGCAGTAGAATCTCGTGAAGGTGTGCGTCGACCTCCACGTAGCAGCCCTGCAGATGTCCAGCAGGGGCACACCAGATAAGAACGCCGTAGTAGCAGCAATCGCTCTGGTCGAATGGGCTCTCGGACGGCCTGGCAGCGGTCGGTTAGCCAACCGGTGACAGTGCATGATGCAGCCGGAGAGCCATCTGGAAATAGAAGACTTCGAGAGAGCCTTCCCTTGATTCACAGGTCCAAAGTTCACGAACAGCTGTGATGTCCTCCGGAAACTCTTTGTGCGGTCCACGTAGAACTTCAGCGCTCTAGCCACATCCAGCGAGTGCAAAGTCCACTCGGCTGGCGACGGAGACGGGAAGAAAGCAGGTAACACCAAGGGCTCGTTAAGATGGAAGTCCGACGGCACCTTGGGCATAAAGGAGGGGTGCGTCCTAAGCACCACCCTCGAGGCATGGAAAGTCAAGTACGGTGCTTTGCAGGATAGGGCCTGGATCTCTCCCACTCGTCGTGCGGAGGTAATGGCCACCAGGAACGCAGTCTTCCACGACACAAACTTCATAGGTGCGGAGTGCATCGACTCGGATGGGGGCCCCCATGAGCCTGGTCAGCACCACGTCAAGTTCCCACGCCGGGGCCAGGGCCTTCACCGGCGGGAACGACCGTAACAGTCCTTTCATAAACTCTTTTACCAGTCGATGGGACCGCAGGGACGTCCGTCCTGTGGTTCTGGTATATCTGGAGATCGCCGCCAGATGAATCTTAATGGAGGCATGGGCTAGCCCAGCCTTTGCCACTGATAGCAGGTACGGCAGCACTTGAGGGGCCGTAATCCGTAGGGGGTTGATCTTCTGTGCTCGGCACCAGATAGAGAACCTCTTCCACTTATGACTGTAGCATTTGAGAGTCGAGGACGCCCTGGCCTTTGCAAGAACCTCTCTGCAATCGGCCGGTATATCGTAGCCTCCAAACTCTAGCGCTGCAGGAGCCAAGCCTGCAGGTTCACCGACGCCGGGTCGTGGTGGAAGATGGCGCCTCCTTCTCTGGAGAGAAGGTCCGCGTCCGCCGACAGCTTGATGGGAGGGGACGTTGACAAGTCCAGAAGGTCCGGGAACCAGATCTGTCTCGGCCACGCCGGTGCGACGAGGATCATCCTGCACCAGGACCTCTTGAGCTGGCTGATGAGTCGAAGCAGCAACGGCAACGGAGGGAACGCATACAGGTATAGGCCGTCCCAGGGGAACGAGAATGCATCGCCCATGCTTCTCGGCTGGGGAAACCTGCTGGTGAACCTCTTGCACTTCGAGTTCATCGCTGTAGCGAACAGGTCGATTTGGGGTTTACCCCATCGTCGGAAGAGTTGATCCACCTGATCCTGGCGCAGTTCCCACTCGTGACACGCACGCAGCTCCCTGCTGAGCGAGTCGGCGATGGTGTTGTTTTCTCCTACCAGGTGGAAGGGAACCAGGAACATCCCCTGGGCGACCGCCCAGTGCCACAGATCCTGTGCCTCCTTGGATAGGGCTGGGGATCTGGTGCCTCCCTGCTTCCGTATGTAAAACATTGTCGTGGTGTTGTCCGTGAAGATCCGCACCACCTTGCCCTTGAGCGACGGGAGGAACGATTTGAGAGCCCAGAACACGGCTCGGAGTTCCAGGACGTTGATGTACAGGAGCCTCTCCTCCGGGAGCCAGAGGCCTCTTTCGTGGAGATCTCCGGTGTGGGCGCCCCAACCTTTCAGGGAGGCGTCCGTCGTCACCGTCTCCTGGTACGCCGGCGTCTGAAAGTCCTTGCCCGCCGTGAGGTGCGCTCGAACGCCCCACCACTGAATCGCCCGCCGGAACACCTCGTTCAGGGGGACCCTGTCTTCGAAGGTGCCCGTCGCCTGTATCCAACGGGCGTCGAGAAATTCTTGAAGGGGGCGCATCCGCAGTCTGCAGAGGCGCACCAGGAAGATGCAAGAGGACATCATCCCCAGGAGGGACTTGATGGACCTCACCCTGGCCACGTCCGTGGCTAGCAGGCGCTGCACTTTGCCTACAATGGTCTTCGTCCGTTCTTCCGACGGGGCTGCCAGGCGCCTCACTGTATCGAGCTTCGCTCCCAGAAACAGGGCCACCTACGACGGCACCAGGTGGGACTTCGGGTAGTTTATGGCGAATCCCAGGTTTGTGAGTAGCTGGACGGTCCTCGCAGTGTGTTCGACGGCGAGTTCCCTCGTCCTTGAGTGGATGAGCCAGTCGTCCAGGTAGGGGTAGACGTGAATCCCCTGTAGGCGCAGCCGCGCCGCCACTGGTGCTAGGTATTTGGTAAAGACCCTGGGGGCCGACTTCAATCCGAACGGCAGTGCTCTGAATTGGTAGTGGCGTCCCTGGACGATGAACCTGAGGAACTTTCGGTGACTTTTGAGGATGGGAACGTGGAAGTAAGCACCCTCCAGGTCCAACGACGATAGAAAGTCGCCTTCCTCCAGCTGTCCCAGTACGTGCTGGAGGGTGACCATCCTGAACTTTTGTGATCTGATGTATTTGTTCAAACGACGAAGGTCCAGGATGGGGCGCCCGTCTTCTTCCTGACGAGGAAGTATCTTGATAACACCCCGGAGCCCCGGAGCCTCTTCGGGACAAGCTCGATGGCGCCTTTCCTGAGCATCGCCCGTACTTCCAACAGCAGTTGCGAGATGCGATTTTCCTTCCTGGCCACAGGTGGAACGTGAGGGCACTTCTTCAGGAATTCGATAGAGTGTCCTCTTGCCAGGGTATCCAGCACCCAACGGTCGGTGGAGATGGACTTCCACACGCCGACGAAATTCGTCAGCCGGCCTCCCACCGGGGTGCTTCGGTGGGGGCCCGAGACCACGGCCGGTTCAGTCCTGCTTGGAGGTGGTGGCCTTGCCGCCCTGGCCACCTTGCCGACGGCG
Organism: Ambystoma mexicanum; assembly: GCF_040938575.1. Classification (NCBI taxonomy): domain Eukaryota; kingdom Metazoa; phylum Chordata; class Amphibia; order Caudata; family Ambystomatidae; genus Ambystoma; species Ambystoma mexicanum. The sequence continues at coordinate 843,153,407 of NC_090938.1, forward strand.
GCGAGGTGCTCCCTGCTTGCCGCGACCCCTGTAGGCCTCCTGAGACGAGGAGCGTGTTGCCTGGCGGTAGGACGACGAGCCACCGCTGGATCCCTTGGAGGCACCCTGTCTGCCTCCGGAGCTCCGAAAGGGCCGTCGCTGCTGAAGGGGTCCTAGGGCGCGGGCCGTCTCCGTGTCCGTTTTTATGGCTTGGAGGGACTCGTCCACCGCCTTCACGGCATGTCCAACACCCTGGTCTGGACGTCCTGACGGAAGTCGGTCGCCCGGAGCCAACCCCGTCGTCGTAGGCAAACACTGTTGCCCAGCTGGCGGAACCCGGTATCGGCAATATCGGTTGCCACCGTTATGGCGTGGTCCGACGCCACCTCGCCCTCTTGCAGTATTTCCAGGGCCTCGGACCTCTTGTCGTCCGGCAAGAAGTCCAATATGGGGGCCAGCTTAAACCAGAGCTCCCTGTCGTAACGGGCCACGATCGCCAGGGCGTTGGCCGCTTTGATCGTCGTCGCCGCTGATGAAATGACGCACCGCCCCATGGCGTCCAACTTCTTTCCCTCGCCGTCCGGCAGAAAATTCGACGTCGAGGCTCCTGACCCCACCGCTTTCTTCTTCGCCGCCGCCGAGACGACCGAGTCTGGCGTTGGCTGGGCCCTGAGGCACAGGGGAGCGGTTTCGGGGACCCGGTACTTCTTTTCGTACCAGTCCCGTTTGGCTGGTGCCGTGGAGGGGTTTTTGAGAACCGACAGGCCCTCCTCCCAGATGTCATCGATTAGGGGCACCGCGATGACCGTCGTCCTCTTGGCCTCCCGGCACTGATAGAGGAAACCTTCCTTTTTCTGCTCCTCCGGGCAGAGCTGGAACAATTCGGAAGCCCTGGCGATCATGGCGTGGAATGAGCCAATCTCGTCGGGCGGCGAGGCCCGTGCGACGGGAGACCAGTTCTGTCGCCGTCGCCCTCAGAACCCGTCGTCGAGCCCAACGCACCGTCATCTCCCGACTCGTGGGAGGAGGAGGCGGGAACTGTAGGCCTTACGGGGGCGAGCGGAGGAGAGGTCCTCTGTCGTTTGTTCTGAGGACTTCCCGACGAGCCAGGTTGCGGGTCCTCCGGCCTGGGCCGTGGGAATCTCGTCCTTATCTCAGAGCATAAGGACTGGATGGCAGACAAAATGGCTGCCGAGCCATCCTGAGGCCTAGGATCCGGCTGCGCCGGAAGGGAAGGCCGCTCTTCCTCACCATCGTCGTCTTCCTCGGTTATCTCCCGAGGATCTTCCTGACGGGATCAAACCTTCTCGAAAGCCACCCGTTGGACTTCGAGGTTCCTTACGGCCTTGGTCAGTGTCTCCTCCGAGGCTGACTCCGAGCTCGAGGAGGGCACCGTGGCCCCCCACGCTTCTTCCACCATGGCGGCCACGACGATGGGCTGAAAAGAGGATTCCGTCCTTGGCGGCAGGGAAACTCTAGTCCCGGAGGCAGTCTCCTCTGGCAGTGTCTCTGCCGGCTTGGCAAGAGTCGCCACGATAGCCTCGATAGAGGCCTTCGCCTGCTGGGTAGGGGCCTTCACCACATTAGGTGCGTCCCGGGCCTTCTCCTTCGGGGGAGGGGCGACGCCTCGCTCCCCCTCTTCCGAGATCGGACGGGGCTTCTCCCGAAGCTTACCCAGGGTCTCGGACTTTCTCTTCCCCGAACCGGAGCGTTGGCTCGTGGTTGACGGTGCCGGGGAAGGTGCGCCCTGTCTGGCGACTGAAGAGCTCGACCTTTCGGTGCTCCCGGAGCCAGCGGACTCGCGGCGCTTGGCCTGGTGTTGGGCCCCCGTTGCCGGGGCACCCGCACAGGACTTAGAAGCCCGCTCTGACCCTTTCTTCTTCTCACCCGTCGAGCCCTTCTCCAACCAGCTTGCGAATCGGGATCGACGGTCCCTCATGGTCCGCTCCGACAAGTTCTTGCAGAACTGGCAGTCCTTCTCTACATGAGTCTTGTCCACATGAAGACAGTAGAGGCATCGCAAATGTTCGTCTTCCTTAAACACATTCTGCAGCCCGCATCCAGGGCAGCTGCGAAACAGCTTGGGTCCGGGCGACGAACTCGCATCCTGGGCCATCTCGAAGTAGGCCGCAAATCTTCTGGAATCCTCCAAGAAGTTGATTCGACAAAATCTTCACCCTTGAGGGGCGTAGGAAAATCCCGCAACGGGTAGCCGTTAACGGGAGTAGAAACGGTGGAGCTTGAGGCTCGATTAACCGGAAAAAATGTGAAATTTCACCTGAAAAAGCGCGAAACACGCAGTAAAAGCTCGAGAGCTAAGCACGAGGACTCCCAACACTTGAACGTGCGTTAAAAATCTGAAGATGGCTGCCAGAGGCGGGGCTTAGGTAGAGGGCAGTCATTGGCTGTGGTCAGTATGACGCAGAGATCAGTGATTGGTTACTACTAGGAAAGACAGATCAGAAACGAAACTGATACTGATTTTTTCTTTACCGAGGATTCCCAGCCTGACGACGGGGAATATTCATGAGCATGTGAATCCATGCCAGACCCCATGCTGGAGAACTTCACTGCTTGTTTTGTTTTTTATTTTTCATTTTTATCATATTTCTGATGTGATTTTGAATGGTACCATATTTCAATTTTTTCCATTTATACCATTTTCCACTTTCAATTTTTCCACATATGAACAATATCCAGCATGTCTTCAGGACTAAAGCAAATTCGGGGGGTGGACTGGGAATTTACCTATTTTGAATATGCATAATGAATGTGACTCACCAAAGAGGCTAGTCTAACCTTTTTTCAGCAACGGAACAGTAACCCGTATCCAGAGAATCGTCACCCGCAAGAGAGGGGCCCCCTACGAAGCAATTGACACTTTTATGTTACAAACTTTCTGAAAGACAATAACGAAGTCAGCAAAAAGAATTAAAATGGACATTTGACTCATGATCGAATGGGGGCCCAGAACAGTAACCTAGTCCTCCCGCAATCAGAATGGGCGCCCACACTTCCCAGGATGAAAATGCTGCAAATTGTCCTTTCGAAGGATAATGTGCATATGTATAGTGATTATTATTGTTTTTCTGTCACTCACTATAAGAACTGCATTCTTTATTGGTGCACGAAGCGTTCCAATTTCAGTACACCCACCAGATAATGTACGTACGAATCCCACAAAAGCACCCAGACTCTATATAGTCATTCCGGTTCCTAGAAAATCTGATGATAAAGTAAAGGAACTAAAATTGAATGTAATTAGCAGTGATTCATACACACCTGAGGTAACTAATTAAGAGAAAAGCGGGAGACAAGGTCAGCGCGGAATGAATGAAAACATAGCACTGACCACTACACGCGCACACACACACACTGAACGCACACGAACAAGGGCAAGTGTCAATGGCTACAGAACCTCGAATGATGGCAACAGAAAGTAAGAGACTGCCTACCAAACAACCAGTTCCAGAAAATAGTGGAGGTGACCAAAAGGAAGCAAGCAAAAGGCCAACTAAAGCAGATCTAACCAAAGCACTCAAGAAGACAGACAGCTACACGAGAATTCACTGCAAAAATGGTGATAGACCATTTGTTCCCGTTTATAGCAAGAGCAAAGAAACTGCATGAGGAACTGAAAAATAGAACCACATTGACTATCGCAGTAAGCACATCAGTTCCTACGAGCACCAGGCACACGATGAGGCCACACGTAGGACAGACGATACACAGATGGTGGTTAAAGGAGCCCTATGGGAGAATGCAGGAGGAGAAGAAGACACGCAAAACCTTCTCCTACCACAGCGATACAGGTAATGAGGCCTGCTCCTCCAACAAACATGCCCGAAAATCCTCCAGCAAGAAAAAGTCACACAGACGCATTGAGAGACGTAGTTATAGCTAACTACAAAAGGACATTGAGGATCAAGAGAAACCCACATGAAGACCACAATGAACTAAACGACTACCTAGACAGCACAGCACATCTAGGAAATAACATTTGGTACCAACACATGAAAGAGGTCGGAAGAAGAAAAGCTGAAGGAGAATGCTACGTTTCTGCACTCCCACCGTACAGCATGGGAAAATCAAAGATCTTCGTGGCTGTAGAAATTGATGTCCTGACAGCACACTGTTTGTCACACGTAGCAATGTGCAAGACCAGAGGACAATTCCTGGGGAGAGATGCCTCACTGATATGGGCAACAGAAACAGCATACCCTGATGAAGATGACTATATACAAGACAAGAAACAGAGCTCACACCAGGAATCACGTGATTAGGTATGCAAAGCCAGAAGCACAAGGAGCAGGAACAAGATGGGAGATAAAGCAGAGACTGAACGTCCATGGAAAAACTCCAATTTAAGCGCAAATTTGGAGAAATAGAGGACAGATGCAGATTTGGGGAACAGTGCTTTCCCCAGATGGATGGGAAGCAGGAGTAGTGCTATACCGGGCATGGATGGTCCTCGGAGCCTGCAAGGAAGCAATAGAAAACTCTCAAAAACTGTGCAAACCCCTATGGCCAAAATTGGTGAAGTTACTAACATGGGTCGAAGATAGAGGAGGACCCCGGCAGATAGTGCCGCTGAAAAGCCCAAAATTATGCTTTAGGAATAATGGCACAAGGAAGATGGGAGAGAATCAGAACTGCGGATGGATCTTTGAAGCTCTAGTATGAGTCACGGAACCGCAGAAATTATGGATCATTACTGGGCGTGTGGATACAAAGCATACATAAGGTTGCCGAAAAACTGGGGAGGTATATGCACGATGGTGAACGTCCATGTTCCAGCACTGGTGATCTCAAAAAGTGACTTGAGCATTGACAGCTTCCCAAAGGCATATGCTCACGGGAGAAAGGTCGTCTGTGAAACTGGTATCCCGAATGAAGAGAGAGAATTACTTTTCTGCCAAATCAGAAGAAGCATTTCATGCAATACCATATGAGCACAGGCTGTTTAGCCTCACCTCAACAGTATTCACAATATTGCTCTTGCCCCACATCCAAGTTGGAGTAAATACGAAATGGTTGCCGTTAACCAGATGGGAGTAATTGCAGACCATCAACACCACCATGAAAGGATTCAATGCAATCAAAGAAGAATTAAGAGCAATCCGATTGATGACCCTCCAGAACAGATATGTACTCAACATGATCACTGTGATGGATGGAGGTGTTTGCACAAAAATAGTAGAATCATGTTGCACGTTTATACCTTCACATGAAGAAAATGGAACCTTAACAGAAGCCATAAGTATGCTGACAGATCTGCAGAATCGGGTGATCAAGGAAACTGACGAAGTTGATGACAGCTGGTTTGGAACACTGTTTCTATGGGTCCCACAATGGATGGCAGACATATTCAAAATTCTGGGAGCCCTGCTAGTATGATACTACTACGATTTTGTATTATCAAGATAATCGTAACACAATGCCAGAAAACTGCGAAGAAAGCCATTGGAATGAAAATTATGGTCGATATCGAACCAGGATGGAGGCCCAGAGACCTAACGTATGAAGAAATAATAAACTTTGTGTAGGCCAGTGAATTTGCGCCAGAAGGAACAAAGTTTGCATACCCCAGAACACGAAGAAGGTATGAAGGGAAATGGATTTACTGCAGCCCAAAATGGGCAATGCCAGCTAATGACCTGGAAGAAAGACGAACACGTAAAAACAACAGGAAATTTGAAAGGAGTGATAAAGATATGGACTCCAAAGATGCACACGTTCACACCATCATGTACAAACCCAGAAGACAAAGAATTGGATATAGAAGAACCAAGCAAGAATAATCTAAAGGAAGAAGAAAAGGTGGTCGATAAACCTAACAGAGTGGTGTGTGTAGAGGAGGTCCCAAATATGGCTTGCACTCCAGCCACCCATGTCGAGGTGCCAGAAGCATACTCGCCAAGATATGTGACGTATAAGGAGCAAATGAACAAACACAGAGCCCCGGTGGGGCTCTGTCCAGTACCCATCAGAAGGACATGTATACCTATTGAAGCGCCAATAACCAGACAACCATGGGCTGCAAGGTACTCACTGAGAGAGCCATACAAGCAGCTGATACGAAATGAAGATTACTTACAAACGGTCACCGAAGAGACCCAGAGAGCCTTATTGGAGGGCAAATGGTGACAACAAATGACACACAAGGACGAAAAATAAAGAATAACAATGTAATGGACATATAAGAAGAAACGATGTTAACGAACAGAAACGTAACCATGAAGTAAGATGAAAATATGCGACTAACTGAATGCATGTAAATAGGCTTGGAACGCAAGAAGCTAAGAAAACGGTACTGCTTGCAATGCTTAGTAGAAGAATAGGGCAAAATAATCTAGGGTCTTATAGCTTGTAGAACCAATAAGACGTCGTAGTTGTAGTGACGTCTATCACGAGTGTTGTAGCGGGATGTGCGTAGACGCCCACCCGATAAGAGCTATCCAATCCGCATGCTCTGTTACCATATACAGATATAGCACCTATACTTAAGTTACCTTTCCGACCAATAGAATTTCATGACAAACTGAGTTTTGCACGTCAAATGATGACAAATTTTACCTACAAAAATTGCGGTCTAAATGAAGAATTTGGGAGTTGAAGCGAGACAGGCGATCGCATCATTGATGATTACCATTTGTTTCCCAGTTTTTTGTACTTGTCATTAAACAGACTTCCCTTTGCCAAACTATTGAGTTGTCCTTATTGAAGTGTGTCGGAGTAAGTGACTCCTGCACCCTAACCTCCTCAAGATGCAGCTATCTTGTTTTACTGGTACTAGAGGGTGAGCTCTGACCTATGGGCCCGTCAGAGGATGCCCCCCCTTCCTGTACAAAGTTAAACAACAGGGGAGATATATTGGCTCCCTGGGGAACCCCACCGAGGATTTCTCTTTCTGACGAGAATTTGTCACCCCAGTGGACCCGAGATGTCCTGTTCTTTAGAAATGCCATTATCCACCCCTTAGCTGTCTTAGAGCAGTTGGCTGTTTTTACTCAAAACCACTTCGAGAAGGTCATGTTCAAGAAGATCGAAGGCCGCAATGAGGTCCAATAATACCAAGAGGCTTGCTTTCCCATAGTCCATAATACTGAGCATCTTTGTTTGAAGGTCTAACATCGCCGTTTTAGTACTATGGGACGGCCAAAAGCCTGACTGTTGGGGATGAAGAGATTCAAATGCTTCTACATGTGCCTGTAATTGTTGGGTGGCTATCCTCTTTTACAGTAAGTAATTGGCCTGAGATTACCAGGGTTTCTGGGATACAGGCCTGGGTTCTTAACCAGTGGAGTAAAGTAGCCCTTTTTATGTCCAAAGGGACTATTTGGTCCCTAAAAGAAGCGTTAATAATTTTGGATAGTATAGGTGAAAAAAGATCAGAGTTGTCCAAGATCATTTTTGCTGGAAGAATATTTTCAGCGCAGGAGGTTGGCTTCATTGTAGCAAGTGTTTTTTTCATCCCCTCTGATGTAATATTGGAGAAATTGAAAATGTTAACTTTGTCAATGGCTTCTTCCCTAGGTAGATTTGATTTTTTAGGTTTATCTAATTGGGATTTGACAATTAACTCTCTGGCAGCTTCGATTTTCGTGAAAAATGTTTTCTGTGTGTTCTCACACTCTTGTTGGGATGGAATGAAGGGAGGTGTGAAATAGTCTTAGGCTTTTCAATAGACTTCAGAATACTGAATAATTTGCCTGTGGCATTACCCGCGGAAGTAATTTGTCGCCGTCGCGAGTAGATCGATTTGGGGTTCGCCCCATCATCGGAAGAGTCGATCCACTTGATCCTGGCGTAGTTCCCACTCGTGGCACGAGCGCAGCTCCCTGCTGAGTGAGTCGGCGATCGTGTTTTTTATTCCTGCCAGATGAAGAGGCACCAGAAACGGCCCAATGTCACAGATCCTGGGCTTCCTTGGATAGGGCCAGGTACCTGGTTCCGCCCTGCTTCCGGATGTAGAACATCGTGGTGGTGTTGTCGGTGAAGATCCTCACCACCTTGCCCTTGAGGGACGGAAGAAAGGACCCGAGGGCCCAGAACACCGTGCGGAGCTCCAAGATGTTGATGTGGAGACACTTCTCCTCCGGGAGCCAAAGGCCTCTCGCGTGAAGATCTCCGGAGTGTGCTCCCCAACCTTCCAGGGAGGCGTCCGTCGTCACCATCACCTGGTGAGCTGGGGTCTGAAAGTCAGTGCCCGCCGACAGATGGGTGCGGGTACTCCACCACCGGATCGCCTGACGGAACGTCTCGTTGAGAGGGATCCTGTCCTCGAAGCTGCCCGTCGACTGGATCCAGCGGGCGTCGAGGAACTCCTGTAAGGGTCTCATCCGAAGCCTGCAAAGGTGCACCAGGTAAATGCAGGAGGACATCATCCTGAGGAGGGACTTGATAGATCTTACCCGGACCATGTCCGTGGCCAGCAGCCGCTGCACCTTGCCCAAAATGGTCCTGGTCCTTTCCTCCGATGGCGAGGCCAGCCGCGCCACTGTGTCGAGCTTGGCTCCCAGAAACAGGGCGACTTGCGATGGAACCAGGTGGGATTTTGGAAAGTTGATGGAGAATCCCAGGTCTGTGAGCAGCTGGACGGTCTTCGCAGTGTGCTCCACGGCGAGCTCCCTTGTCCTTGCCCGGATGAGCCAGTCGTCCAGGTAGGGGTAGATGTGGATCCCCTGTAGGCGCAGCCTCGCCGCCACCGGTGCGAGGCACTTGGTGAACACCCTGGGTGCCGACTTCAATCCGAACGGGAGGGCCTTGAACTGGTAGTGCCGCCCTTGGACCACGAACCTGAGGAATTTACGGTGTCTTTTTAGAATGGGGATGTGGAAGTACGCATCCTCCAAGTCCGACGACGACAGGAAATCGCCCTCCTCCAGCTGCCCCAGCACATGCTGGAGGGTGGCCTTGATGTACTTGTTCAGTCGTCGTAGGTCCAGGATGGGGCGCCATCCTCCTGTCTTCTTTTTTACGAGAAAGTACCTTGAGTAAACTCCGGAGCCCCGAAGCCTCTTTGGGATGAGTTCGATGGCACCCTTCTTGAGAATCGCCCTTACTTCCAGCAGTAGTTGAGGGACGTGATTTTCCTTCCTGGCCACGGGTGGAACGCGAGGGCACTTCTTCTGAAACTCGAGGGCGTGCCCTTGGGCCAGGGCGTCCAGCACCCAACGGTCGGTGGAGATGGACTCCCACACGCTGACAAACCTCGCCAGCCGGCCTCCCACCGGGGTGCTTCGGCGGGGGCCCGAACCCACGGTCGGTTCAATCTTGTTTGGAGGCCGCCTTGCCTCCTTGACCTCCTTGTCGACGATGACAGGCACCACCTGACTTGCCGCGTCCCCTGTAGGCTTCCTGGGATGAAGATCTTGCCGCTTGGCGGTAAGTGGAGGAGCCACTGCCGGATCCCTTGGAGGCACCTTGTCTGCCTCTGGAGCTCCGAAAGGACGGCCGTCGTTGTTGGAGCACTCCCAGTGCCCGGGCAGTCTCTGTGTCTTTCTTGATGGCCTGAAGGGACTCATCAACCGCCTTCCCAAACAGGTTGTTCCCGTCAAAGGGCATGTCCAAAACCTTGGTTTGTACGTCCTGGCGGAAATCCATGGCCTTGAGCCATCCTCGTCGTCTCAAGCAAACGCCGTTGCCCAACTGATGGAAACTGGTGTCGGCGATGTCCGTTGCCACCGTGATGGCGTGGTCCGAAGCAATCTCCCCCTCCTGTAGGATTTCAAGGGCCTCAGCCCTTATGGCGTCCGGAAGGAAGTCTAACAGAGGGGCGATTTTGAACCACAACTCCCTGTCGTAGCGGGCTACGATAGCCAGGGCGTTGGCCGCCTTAATAGTCGTCGCTGCGGAGGAGATGACCCGTCGTCCCATCGTGTCCAACTTCCTGCCCTCGCCATCCGGCGGGGAAGATGATGTCGAGGCCGATGCCCCCCCAGCTTTCTTCTTTGCCGCCGCCGAGACGACCGAATACGGGGTAGGTTGTGCCCGAAGGCACAAGGGGGCAGCGTCGGGGACCCGGTACTTCTCGTACCGGTCCCTCTTTACCGGCGCCGTGGCAGGGTTCTTGAGGAGGGCGAGCCCCTCATCCCAGATGTCATCAAGAAGCGGTACGGCGAGGACCGTCTTCCTTTTAGCCTCGCACCGCTGGTATAGGAACCCCTCTTTCTTCTTTTCTTCTGGGCAGAGCTGGAAAAGCTCGGATGCCCTGGAGATCATGGCATGAAAGGATCCAATCTCGTCGGGCGGGGACGCCCGAGCAGGGGGCGACGGGGGACACGTCCCGTCGTCGCTTCTGTCGTCATCTGAACCTGTCATAGCCGTATCCGTGCCTGTATCATCCCCGTGGGTAGTAGACCGGGGGGGAAGGCAGAGCAGGCCGCAGAGGTGGGAGAGGTGGCGTAGGATGCGTCGTCCTCCCCTTATGCGGTGGACTCCCCGAAGGTCCTGGCTCTGGTTCCCCCGTCGGGTCTGGCTCAGGTACCTCCGTCGGGGGAAGGGGCAACCTTGTCCTTATCTCCGAGCATAAGGACTGAATCGCTGACAAAATGGTCGCTGAGGTGTCCTGCGGCGCTGGAAACGACGGGCGCGAGGGCTCTTGAGGAGCCTTGTCGGCGACACCGTTGCTCTCGTCGTCGCCCTCGTCGGGATCCCTCCCAATGGGCTGGGCCTCTTCCACGACTTCGATGAGCTCTTCTTCAGAGGTCGTGTCTGTATCCACGATGGCCACCAGCCCCTCCCCCACCTTTTTCAAAGAGGACTTTGTAGGGGTCTTCTCAATGGGCCTGAAAGACGACTCCCTCTGCGGCGGCAGGGAGACTCTGGGTCCTGAGGGTGCCTCCACTGGTGTAGCCTCCACAGGCCGAGCCAGGGCTGCGGCGACATCCTCAATCGAGGTCTTAGCAGGGTGAATTAAGGCCATCGTCACCTTCTGGACGCATGGGGCCTTCACCTTGGGGGGAGGGTCCGAGCCTCGCTCCCCCTCTGCCGGAATCTTCGAGATCGACCGGGGCCTCTCCAGAAGCTTTGCCGGGTTCTCGGACTTCCTCTTACCCGAGCCAGTCTGGAATCCTCCAAAAGCGTAACTCGACGAAATCTTCACCCTTGAGGGGCGTAGAAAACTCCAAAACGGATCCCCGTTGATCGGATAGAGAAACGGTGGAGCTTGAGGCTCTATTTAACCGAAAAATGAGAAAAATCTCCTGAAAAAGCGTGAAAACGCAGCAAAAGCTCGAGAGCTACAGCACGAGGACTCCCAACACTTGAACGTGCGGTAAAAATCTGAGGATGGCTGCCAGAGGTGGTACTTAGGGAGAGGGCAGTCATTGGCTGGGGGCAGTATGACCCAGAGACCAGTGATTGGTTACTACTAAGAAAGACAGATCAGAAACGAAACTGATACTGATTTTTTTCTATACCGAGGATTCCCGGCCTGACGACGGGGAATATTCATGAGCATGTGAATCCATGCCAGACCCCATGCTGGAGAAGTGTGCATTCCTCCTAGTCGCCTCTTCCTTGTCCCAGTCTTAAAAAGGGACCTGAATGGGATATGTGTTGAATATGTAGCAGTGAGGAAGAGTAGTAACCTATTTTAGTAGGGGAAAGGAAGGATGTATTTTGACAATTTCCTGATTCAACCAGAGGAGGGGAATGTGGATCTACTCTGCCCATATAAGGAGGCTTTCTCATTGTTGTTCTCTTCCCTGTCCCTCTATACCGATGATTTACCGGAGGGTTACTTTGAACGGGAAAAAGGGAGGAGGCTTGGCAGTACCCTATAAAGGCTTTAGGGATTGATAGTTCATCGTGAAACAGAAACGGGGAATACCGCAGCTCGCCTGTGGACATCTTCTCCCCAATCCCCAAGGACCCTCCACTCATGTGATCCTCCGTCACCCTCCACCCCCAAGGTCAGGATACAAAAGCAATGGACTTTACCTGGCCTCCTGAGAAGAGGATCCAAGGGGAGAAGGTGTGAGGATGCCCTCAGGTTTCTCACTTGTTAGAGGGAGAAACGCCTAAAATGGGGACACAACAGTAAATGATACAAAATTAAGTGATTGGTGCACAGCAGTGATGGAACTATTACTTACTAGACGGATAACGTTGGGGTGCTAGGTTATGTAGGTGTGAATAGTGGAAGGGTATTGGGAATACGGTAATTGCTGCACTCCCCACCCTGAGCACACGGGCCTGGTTAGTTGCTGCTGGTTGCCGAATAGCCAGATTCACAGGCGAACACGGGCAAACACGGACTGAGGCTGCCTCTTCAAGAGCTGCCCTTTGCCTGGGGTCCTTAGCCGACAGGCTGCCCCGGCAGGATGCTGTCCTGGATATTTGACTCAAAAGGGGGCAACGGACCAATCAGGGGGCTGGGGCGGAGCGGGAGATGGGATCCAGGAAGAGGACTCCGGGGAAGGGGGGCAGGGGGGAAAAGCGAGCGCACACGCCGCAAAGCAGCTAAAAGCAAGTTTTACCGACCAGTAAAACAATAGATGGGCAAAATGGGCATGAGCTCCAACACACAGGCACACTTACCAGGGCTCAGGCAGCTGCTGGAAAATGCTTCTTAAAATGTTCTTGTATTCTATTCTGAAGTGGTCTCATTGTACTACCAAAATGCACTTCTTTTCTCCCTTTATTTATTAAACAAACAAAAAAACCACACTAAAGCCTTAGTCCTGCCGTTAATGAATCTTCAATTCTGGCACAATTGCCGTTTTCATTTTGAAACGTACCCCTGCTATTACATGCACATTTACATAAACTTTGAAAAAAAAATGCTTTTGGTCTATTCGGCCAACACTTTAGTTGTTTACATTTCAACTATCCCTTCAGAAAGGTTTGCGACAATAGATTTTGTAAGGTTTTTTTCCTTTTTGTATATCAGTCTTGGTTTAGTATCTATTTAACATTTTAATTCCTGATATGATAGAAGGTTCCCATTTTTTCCAATCAGATTAAAAACCATATGACTATGAGAATTATATTTAGTAATATAAAGACACAGTTTGTTCTTTCCTATTTTGTTTTGGTATCATATACATTCCTGGTTGCAATTTCTTGTTTTGCTTTGCGTACTAGATCTTTGCTGTACCCTGACCTTTGTATAGATCATTTGAGCTGCAATTTCTTTGGGCTCGAATAAAAAAAAGTTGCAATGTTTGAACATATTAAATTACCTACAAAGGCATGGAATAATGAACCAATACATAAGAATCTTTTTAATTTCAATAGCTTGCTTGGGTTAGAAGATAACTTCAATTAAACTTAAATAGCGCAAAGAGAATTCCAAGGGTACATTTGAATTTTTGGAGTTGGCAACCAGAGTATGTTTTATCACCTTACCATTACAAACATTTCTTATGTTCTTGCTGCTATGTGGTCCCCTCGAAGCTGTCTGATTGGTTTGCCATATGCGCCTGTCTGCCCCTGTGGCAAACCAGAAGGAAACTAATCTAAGGGTTCTTGTCCGGCGTACAAACAAAAATAGTACTCTGGACAAAAATCACTGCTATCTTGCCCCTCCACTAGAGAAAACAACCTAAAAAGCCAGAGCCATATGCTTGCAGCTATGGCTTCCATAGCCAACCTCAATGGGCTTCCTTCTGTAATACACTACTCATAGCGAATGCTGCTTCCAGTAATCGTTTTTCCTGCTTTGTGGTCCTGGTACTGCGCCTTTAACAAAATCTACATTACACCAAACGAGGCACGATGCGCCTGCGTGGAGTCCAGTCACTCGCCAGTCCCGAGCCCGGCTTCCAGGGCTCCTCTGCTTCCTATACTGCAGGAGCTATACAAGACGCAGGACCAAGTCATCAAAGACAAGGTTAAGACTCAGCTATACTGCCCGGTAACCACAATGCTGTAAGCCAAAAGCACAGCTTTATCATCCACCAGGTTTGTTTTCCCAGAGATCACAATCGAGCCAGTTACGCCCATTGCGGCAGGCATGGAGGCGGCTGAAACAAACAATCTCACCAGGACTCTTACAACTTGCTACAGGAATGGAAATTAGTCCTTGAACCACTCTGTGGAGGCAGACGCCACCAGTCTGAGGACACCACACCAGAGTCGTCCACCTTTACCCGACCTGCTCCCTGAATATATACTGAAACCCAAAGGCAATTGAGGAAGATTGTATATTAAAAACCACAAGAAAGGCCATTGATGACACCTACTGCTGGGAGAATGTAGCCATCTTCCTATGTGAGGACCTAAACTCATCGATTGATGAGGTGTCTAGAGAAGCTGGAGACGAAATGCGTCCCACCATGGCGGCAAAACTAAAAATAGGCTCTGCGTGGAATAACAATGCAATCAAGCGATCTATACTGTCTAAATGGTGCCTTTGAAAAAAGTAAGAAATGTACTGCAACTTGGCACTGTGGCTCGCAAGCATCCGTAATTGATTACGTCTTTGCTTACAGAAACTTGATTGGAAGACTCAATATCCTGAAGGTCCATCAAACAAACCAAAGTGATGACCTCTTAAATGTTGCCGGGACCTCAGATATTCCTGTCACACTCACCTGTCTCTCTGCAGGAGCGATGGACGCGCCTCCCTTGACCCAGAGTTCTCACTTCCCCCGTTTCACCCGGAGGGATACCTATTAAATACAAGATGTACACTCAGACCTGAATTCACCTGATTTCCCTGGGCCCTTCGCTCCTCTTTACTGTGCGCTGTGAAGTCCCCTAAGAGCTTACCTTGATTTTTAATAGGGTGTGCACTCCATCCTGCATTCGCAGGGGAGCGATTCACTCGTAGAGGTGGTGCCAATATCTGTTGGCTGAGTTCTGATGCCACACACTGTTATGTACCTTCACAGCGAGGCAGAGTGTCCAATGTGCCAGTTTCTTCACTAGTTAATAGTCCTTCCACAAAGTGACTGTTGCGCGGTGGATGTTGAGTGTCCGGAATTGCCCGTATTGTCCTTTTTTGCCAAGGTATGTTTTGGGTGAGTAGCGCTGCGTGTAGAAGTCAGCCGCTGGTAGGTATGCCCAGCATCACTGGTTCGAGCGCACCCGTTAATGCCTCTCCTTTCCATTGCAGGAATGGTTTATGGAGTGCTAGCGCCTCGAGACTGGGTTCAGCGCTTCTGGAGACTTGGTGGTCTGGTAAGTAGAAACTGTGGTGAGTATGCACAGCGTTATTGGAGAGTGCGCAGTGAATAATATCCCAGCGTTATTGGGCGAGCGCAAATAATAATGTCTCTTCTTTCTTTTGCAGGGCTTTGCGCGCTCGGACCACTGACCTAGAGTCCAGCGTAGCGAGAAGATTCGGTGAGTATGCGCAGTGTTATGGAAGTGCGCGCACTAACAAAGTTGGTGCCGGTGTAGGATTCTCCAATCCTCTTGACCGGAGAAGGCTGAAGCGAGGAGAAAGCACAAGGGTAGAACCGGAGCAGGTAAGCAGAAGCAGGATGATCCGGAGCAGGTAAGCAGAAGCGGGATGATCCGGAGCAGGTAAGCAGAAGCAGGATGATCCGGAGCAGGTAAGCAGAAGCGGGATGATCTGAAGCACGGCGAGTGTGTTACTGATGCAGCTCACAGTAAGCAACACGAAGCACTGGAACAATCTTGGGTTTGGCTTATATAGCGAGCCACACCCAAACAGAAAGCTCATGATTTGTCATGCACTTCCTGTTTGGCAACAGGAAGTGGTAACCAGGAAGTTCCTACAAACACTAAGAAGGAATTAAAAGGAGGTATCTGCTATGGGTCTTTTGTGTGCCTATGCCAGTCCTACCAAGCCTCCACCCAGCTTGCCCCAACTACCTGCCTGGTACCCATGACAATTCCTCGATCGAGGGTCTTCTGTAGTAGCCCCCTAGAATTTGAGAATAATGGCTGGAGACTAAGATTTAGGAAGAAGGACATGGCTAAAATGGGAAAAATTCTCCAAGCATAGTCGACCCAGAGAGATACAAAGTCAGCAATTTCTTCACTAAACTACTTGACCCTGCTGATGGTACAGCAACAACCTAACATGGGTACGCAGAGTAGGCAAACTCTGCATAGACCCAACTCCAACCTCCTACTTGCCACGAAAAAAGTCCACCTTGAGAAAATAAATTAAAACACACAAAAAGGAGGATACAGAAGAGGCCATTGCAGAACTAAAGAAAAATACAAAAAAAGTGTCAAAAACCATGAGATTGAACTAATCCGAAAAGACGCTCAAATAATGCTAAGAACGATGGAACAAAAGAACACCACAAGAGTTGTGGTCAATCATCAACTCGATTGGTTGTAATCAAAAACTCCCTTTGATCTATGGAGTCGCAGAAGATTGTTGGATGAAGTATCTTGTAACTTTATTCTCAGACTCGATCGACAATAGCTATGAGCACAAACCTCAACACAGATGGGTTCTGAACTAGAACCAGATGGATTTAATACACTTAATCTCAAAAATCAAATCATCGAGGGCCCCGGGTCCGGATGGCTTATCTAACGTGATGCTAAAAGATAACCCTGAAGAATGGGCAGGAGTTTTTAAAAAACATTTTCCAAATCGTCATTGCCAACCAAAAAATTCCACCGTCTTGGAAGGGCTCCATCGTGATCCCCATTTATAAAAGCAGAGACAGAGAAGACCCAGGAAATGATCGCCCGATAGCACTATTGGACGTCCTCAACAAATTGTACGCGTCACCTCTCTTAAGTCAACTGAAAGAATGGGCAGCGGCCAATGGCCATTTTGATCATCTCCAATTTGGCTTTGCTAAAGGCCTTGGAACCTCTACACCCCTCTTCATACTGTCGCTCCTACAAAAACAGGTCTCTAAATTCTTCACAAAATCTATTGCTGGCTTTCATAGACTTCTTGAAAGCCTTTGACAGTATCTGCAGATCTAAGCTGTGGGAAAAATTGAGATCCTGGAACTGCCCAAAGGACCTACTGGATCAGATCAGAGAACTTCATACAGATACATTCATCAGGGTCCGTCTAAATTCAGCCGGTCTCCTCAATGATAAAATTCCAATCAACAGAGGTGTAAAACAGGGTTGCCCTTTGGCATTGTACATTTTTAACCGCTTCATTTCCGTTTTAGCAGCTTTAATGAGCACCTGCAGTTCCTTCCTACCAAAAATTGTAAGGTTGGAAATTTCTCATCTCCTATATGCAGATGATCTAGTATTGCTGGATAATACTCAAAATCGGTCTTGAAAGACAGCTCACAAGACTAGGAGAGTACATAAAGCAGAACAATTTAGCAATCAACATTAACAAAACAAAGATCATCAAGTTCCGGAAACACAAGAAACACCAAACCTTCAATTGATTTATTGATTACAAAAAACTGGATTGTGTACCCATCATTAAGTATCTGGGAATTCTGATCTCTGCAAAAGCCACAGACGAAGAAAACCTTCTTGCTAGACGCGTCTAATGAAGCAATAATTCTGAAAAGAAGATTGTCGTTTTACGTTACAACCAGTGATTGAATTTTATCGAGCCAAAGTGGTCCCCATCATAATCTACAGTTCAGAGGCAATGCTCCAAACTCAAGACAAGCTCTGGCCTCTGCATGAAGGTCATTTTTAGAATAGGGTGTTCAGGCTGCCCAGATCCACCTCGATCTCCATAATAATAAGAGACCTTGGCTTTCTGTCCTTAAAGGCAGCAGTGGACTGGAAGAGACTTCCTTTCTATCAGAAATATGAAAGCCCTGAGGCAAAGGCCATTTATGGTTTAATCAAATCAGAAATAACAAAAGGACAAAAAAAAAAAGTTCAACAGTAAAAATATGATACCAATTATGTAAAAGCCTCCTAAAAAAAATCTTGAGTGTATCAGCCGACTATCTGATTTGAAATCCTGATCGTATTAAGAAAAAACAATGGGGAAAAGATTTGATTGACACTCGCGAACTAGCAAACAAATATAAACTTTTCCAACAACTTACTAAGGAAACTAGACCCTATGGTAGTCCAATACCTTACATCTTGAAATTCCCCAAAGCCGGGCATAGAGCAAACTTTATGAGATTAAGGTTTCATTTATTTCCAACAATGGAGATCATAATGGCAAGATCGAAGAGGGAAATTCTATACTGCTGAAGTGCAGGTTCTGCAGATCAAAAGACCCTGGAGAGACCTTACAACACCTGTTCACCCTTTGTCCAGTTCTCACAGAAATGAGATCAAAACACTTTACTGAGTCGGTAAAATCTACTACATCCCTCTGTGCAGATGAATGGTGGTGATCGTGTTGAGAGGGGATTGCGTGGGCCTGACGATAGCAGCAATATGTATTTTGAGGTCGCCAAGTAAATCTGTGCCCAAAAATCGAAACCCCGACTTTCTGTATCAACGATGGTCCCAAATCTTGACTTTTCTTAAAGACCCGCATTTGTAATACCTATACTAAGCCTGCAGACCGGTTATTGTAACTGAAAGAAACCTGCCATATGAGATACTTCTCTTCTGCTAAATATTTTCTAAAAGTTTTGTTTTAAACTAAAGATACAAAAAAAACTTGTTTTTTAAAAATACAGTACTCAGTTCAAAGAAAAATAATGTGCCCATGAAAAGTCACCAAGAAAGTTCTTTACTTTTCGTTTCTTAATTCTTGCTTGCATGTTCAGTGGGATGCCGAAATGCCCTTCGCCGCATGTTCATCGGCGCGCAAAAGGAGGGCCTTTTTATATGCGGTGTCCGAACCGACCTTTGTTTTTGGGTACTGCCATGAAGCGAAAGCATGCACGATGGCCCAGAGGACAGTGAGGAACCTCAAGCTTTATCCCTGGTCACTCCATGGGCCTCCACGCTGTGGCCGAGCGTCGGAGGTGAGGTATGTCCTAAGTGTGTTTGCCTTTGTGTGCGCCCTGGCCGCCGGGGGTCATCTCCATCACAGGCGCCGGCCTGCTTCTCGGAGTCGGGGTCCAGCACTTGGGGTTCCGACGGACCCCGTTCGCCCTCAGCGTCACTCATGCCCAAGATTGCCCTCCCTGGAGTCTTCCATCACATCTATGGAGGCCTCGGTCTGCATGGCGTGAGCGGCCCATTGTTTAGTTCGACGATCCTTTAAGGTCTTAGGCCGGAAAAGCTGACCAGATTTACAATGCTTTTCGGCGCGATCCCTCGGGAGACAGTGATTGCACACTCGATGTGTGTCCTTCCACAGGAATTTACGGTTGCATGAGGGGCAACATTTAAATGGGTTTTGTCCTCTATATTTTAAAAGGGTAGATGGGTGAAAATAGAAGAAAGGGGATGATGGGATAAACATTCTCTAAAAGAGGTCAGTATAAGAAATGTCCCCCCCTCTCTCCGTACTGTGATGGGCCGAGGCCCGTAAAGGCTTCGTCTGGTCGATCAGCCGTTGATGTGGGTGTTCGTCAGGAACTGTCAAGTGGTTGAGCAGTCGTGCGGCGAGGCGAACAACAAAGGAAAGGAAGAAAGTCTTCAAGTACAACTTTAGTTAAAAGGCATCAGCCTTTAAGAGAACTCTGCATTTGCGACCGACTTCGATGGCGGGAAAAAAAATAAACATTTCAGAGGGACCTGGACACCTGAAAGACCATAGGTACAGTACACGTCACTTTTGGAACTCTGTTCTCTGTGTTTTACCTTTATTATGGAGTCTACTTTCCTTCATATCTCTTTTAAGTCATCTGTGTTTAAGGTTTGCAGCATACAGCTCCTTACAGGCAGTGTTGCTGGGAACTCTTTGGGTTCTCCTTTGAGATACTTTCTTTATTCTCGAGTATCTATAGTCTCTCCTAAAACATTGTACTATGAGAGATTAGCACACACCACCTTATGTGGATGCCAAAGGGATACTTAGTATACCACTTCTCTCTGCTCCTGTGACTTTAGTCACATAGACAACCTTCAAGTTATGGCTGGTGGCAGTGGACGTGTTATTCACAGTCTCGGTTGTGCACAATAGGGGCACCTATGTTCAAACATGGTGGCTCCTTACTTTTGTGGCCATTTCTAATGTGGTTGTTCTTTATTAGCTCTTCTACCATTCTGGTAGGGGGGTGTGGGTGTGAAACCTTGGGTGTCTGTGCCAAGGCTTCAGTGGTTCTGGGCAGGCAGGAAGTGGGGAAGGAGTTTCACTCCCCTATTCTTGGTCTTCTCGAGTGCCTGAATGGAACCAGCTCCCACTCGGGGTCAGGCTGTCCTGATTGGACAGCCACCCGCCCCTTTCTGTTGACTTCACAGAGAGATTGCAGAGGAGTGGGTGCTGAAACTGAATAAAAGGTGAGGTTCCTGAGCTGAAAGGCAAGTCGACCACTAGAAACTGAAGTACCTGAAGAAGACAACCAAAGATGCCTGCAGACCCTTTGCATCACTGTGAAGCGACCACTGCTGTCCGGACCCAGTTTACAATGTGACCGAGGAGCTCCGAAGAGGACGACTCCTTCCCTTTGGCTGATGGGACCAACCAGCCCTGATACGATCTACAATCTGAGCCATTTCCCGAGGTACTGTGCCTCTCCAGAGATGCAGACAGCTAATACCAGGAGACGTCCGACCCAACTGAAGTGCAGTGTCTTTGAAAGGCCAAATCCGTCTAAGTCTTTGCTGAGCTTCAGGTGAACCTCCAGAGGCACAATTTGACTCATCCAAGTCCCCTCACCACAGCGCAGGATTCCAGGAATCAAAGAAGAGCTGCTGAAAAGGCACCAAAACTGCAGACTGACCAGAGAAGCTGAAGAAATCTGTGTCAGTGGTTCTCTCTCGAGATTGTTGTTGAGATATCCCGATCATCGTCCTGCCTTTCGACACCAGACCAAGGAATCCGGAGACTGGGTTGATCGCTGCTACATAGAGGAGAATCCAGCCACAAACATTTCTTCTAACCTATGGTACTGTGGGGAAAAATGTATTGCTTACCTTAATCCAAGAAGTTGCTCCAGAGCATTGGAGTGTGTTAGGGGAGTTTTCCTAAAGTTCACTTGTGGTAAGACTTCATAAAACTATCCCAATGGTATGCAGGTCCCCAACTCTTAGTATCAGTCTGTACTACTCATGGAACCTTGGTAGTGTGGCAGAGCAGTCAGGCTCATCATAAGAGGAAGATATGAGCTGTAGGCAAGTATACTGAACCCAGTTAGTAATGCAATTCAAAGAAACACTTACACAAATGTATCTAATATATATTTACCCAAGAGATGTTTTAAAATACTTCGCACATTAAACCAAAACACATAAGATTACTTGTGGATACTTTACAAAGGCCACTGCTTAGTTTGTAGTTGCGCGCAGTTACAATTGTTACAGCGTTTGACACCGACAGTATAACGTATTATCAGTACTACAGCACACTTGCGTAAAACAGAAGAAATACAGTAATTATATTTATTTAGCAAAACCACATAAGATGACATCCATTACTCACCGTAATAGCATATCTGATGTTTGTATCTGCTTAGATTCACATGCTGTGCATATGGTCCAACATCCAGTGGTAACCACAGAGTATTGCATCTCGTCTTTCGGGGACCGAAATGGGACGTCGGCATAGGCGGGTCTGTAACACTATCCCTATCGTGACGTGCAGTGTACCCAAAATCCCTCACACACCAAGGTCCCTCCGATTGCATTTCTTCTGCCATGAGGGAGCCCAAGGCTATTGTGAGTCAGTACATGAAGAGAGAAAGTAGTAAGACGTCTATGATCCTTACACCCCAAGCGGGAGGTAGGGAGGGTGCATGTGAATCTAAGCAGATACAATCATCAGAAATGCTATTACGGTGAGTAATGCATGTCTTCTGATGCTTGTTAATCTGCTTAGAATCACATGCTGTGCATAGACTAGCGAGCAGTACCCAGAGTTGGAGGTGGGTTGTGAGAAGGAACAGTAGTGAAAAGATGTCTTAAAATTGCTTGTCCCACCTGAGAATCAGATCTAGAATGAGTGTCTAGGCAATAGTGTTTTGTAAAAGGTGTGTACAGAACTCTAGGTTGCCGCTTTGCAAATGGACTCTAGGGGAACAATTGCAATGAATGCTATGGAAGCCCCAGTGCCCCGAGTAGAGTGTTCTCTAGGCTTGAAGGGCAGTTCTCTCTTAGCAAGAGCGTAACACAGTGTGATGCATTTAACAATCCACCTTGAAATAGCTGATTTAGAGACAGGATCTCCTTCTCTACCAGCTGCCACTGAAATGAAAAACTGGTTTGTCTTCCTCCGTGGTTTCGTTAATTCCAGGTAAAACATGACTGCCCTGCACACATCTAGTGTGTGTAGGCTTCGTTCTGCCATGCTAGTGGGATTCTGGAAGAAAGTGGGTAGTTCGATCGATTCACATGGAACTTCGAGATGAATTTAGGTGCAAATCTGGGATGAGTGCGCAGAACTAAGTTATCCCTGTGGACTGTAACAAAAGGGTCTAGAACAGAAAGGGCCTGTAGTTCGCTAACCCTTCTAATAGAAGCGATAGCCACTAGGAAGGCTGTCTTGTAAGTAAGGTCTTTTTGACTTGCTTTATGCAGTGGCTCAAAGGGAGATCCCATGAGTCTGGTGAAAACCACGTTTAGATCCCATCCAGGAGCTGGGTGAGAAATGGGGGGATGGATTCTCTTAACCCCTTCCATAAAGGCCTTAATAAGCAGTATTGTCCACCATGACACTTTGTTATGAAGTGGTGTAGGCTTAGGGAGCAGCAAGGTGAACCTTTAGAGAATTGAAGACCATTCCTGTGTCTAACAAATGGGTTAGGTACAGCACAATATGTGTGGGTGAGCCATCAATGGGATTGACACCCTTGGTATTATACCAGATGACAAAGCGTTTCCATTTACTGGATTAGCAATATCGGGTGTTAGGTTTTCTAGCTTCCCTGAGTATGTCCATGCATCTCTGAGGGAGCTGTAGGTGTCCAAACTCTATGACTTCACGAGCCAGACTGTTTGTGGGCATGGGTGTAGGGTCTCCCCACTGTCCTGCGACAACATGTTGTACGGGCAGGGTAGTTTCACTGGAGGGGAGAGGGACATTTCAATTAGATGAGCGAACCAGGGTTGGCGGGCCCACATGGGAGCTACCAATATCATGGTGACTGATTCCTGGTGCATTTTGTGCACTATCTTGTTGAGTAGGGGAGTCGGGTGCGGCTGGGGGGGGGGGGTGGGAGGAAGCATAGAAAAATGTCCCTGACCATGTTATCCAGAGTCTGTTCCCCTTGGAGCGGTTCTGGGGGTACTTGGAGGCGTAGTCTAGGCATGGGGCGTTCTGAGTAGCGAACAGGTCGATCTCTGAGAAGCCCCATTCCGTGAAGACGTTGGAGATGATTTCTTCGTGCAGACGCCATTCGTATTCTTCGGGTAGTGGGAAATCTCTGCTGAGCACGTCTGCCAGAAGATTGAGTTCCCCTGGAACATGTTGGGACAATAGAAACATCTTGTGTTTGAGAGCCCATATCCAAATGTTTTGGGACAGCTTGGATCGCCCTGGAGAGTGTGTGCCCCCCTGTTTAGGTAATACATGGCTGTGGTGCTGTCTGTCAGGACCAGGACTGTCTTCCCCTGTAGCTGTGTTTGAAAGGCCTTCAGTGCCTTGAACTCCGTTAGCAGTTCTAACAGATTTATACGGTTGAATGATACCTGAGGGGACCACACTCCATGTGCTGTCTGCTGAAGCAGGTGAGCCCCCTACCCCGTCAGAGATGCGTCTGTTGTGAGAGTGGCTTCCACTGCGGGGGTGGTGAAGGACTTCCCCTTCAAGAGGTTTTCCCTCGACCACTGCAGAGAGAGAACGAGGGCTGGCGAGACAACTACCAGATCTTCCCATTGTCCACTGGCCTGACACCAATGGCTGTTGAGCCACTCTTGCATGGGACGTATGCACAGGCACGCGTGGGGAACCAAGTATATGCATGACGTCATCATACCTAGCAGCCGCATGGCCTTGCTTACCGTCACCTCGCGACTGGCTACATAGCGAGAGATCTGAAAAATCATGTTCTGAACCCTCTAGTTGGAGGGGAAGAAGAGGTTGTCTATCGTCCGGATTAGAGCCCCCAGAAATTGTTTTACTTGACTGGGGACTAGACTGGACTTCTTGTTGATAGAGAATCCCAGACTGAACAGAAGGTCTACCGTCTTCTGGGTGTTCAAAAAACATGTGTCGTAGGAGTCCCCTGTTATGAGCCAGTCGTCGAGGTAAGGGTAAACCGGGACGGATAGTCTGTGCAGGTGTGCTACCACTACTGCCAGGACCTTTGTAAATACCCTTGGTGCCGAGGCGATGCCAAAGGGGAGTACCTTGAATTGGTAATGCCTGTCCTCTATCATGAACATTAGATATTTCCTGTGCGCTGGCAACATTAAAATATGAAAGTATGCATCTTTCATGTCCAATGTTGCCATGTGATCCCCCTGATTCAACAGTGGGATCACTTCCTGTAGTGTTACCAAAAAAAACTTTTGAGGTTTTATAAACTTGTTCGCTGGGCGCAGGTCTAGAACAGGGCGCATGGTGAGGTCCTTTTTGGGTACAAGGAAGTACACTGAATTGTTTAATTGTTTAAACAGGTACCCTTGTTTACCTGAAGAATAGGGACGGCTTCTATGGCGTCCTTTCCCAGCCGCGCTTCCACCTCTTGATTCAGGATCTGCAGATGGTCCGGCAAGAGGTGTTGTGAGCGTGGCGGTCTGAACTGTGGTGGTCGGGCAAATTCCACGTAGTACCCGTGGGCGACCGTCTTTATAACCCACTGGTCTGAAGTCATCCCTTCCCATGCCGCAAGAAAAGATGTTTAACGCCCCCCGACCGGGGTGACATGGGAGGGGACCTGGACTTGTTGGTCATTTCTGACCAGAGGCTGCGTCTCCTCTGGTGTTGCTGCCTCTGCCTCTGCTGCGTCGTTGACCCCTAGGTGGGTAGTTGGCAGGGCTTCCGAAGTTTGTCCATGGTTCCAGTTTCCCATATTGTAATTGTTTTGACTTGCACAGGATTGCCCTCGAAAAGACCGACGAGAACCGCCTCCCCTTTGGGGGGGAAGGCTTCTGAGTTATTTGCTGCAAGGCCTTAAGAGTCTCATGCTCTTTCTTGGCCGTCTTCAGGGCATCGTCGACCACTTTCCAGATTGATCTCTTTTATGGGTTTGTTAAGAGCAGCCTGTGTTTCAGGCTTGAACCCCGAGTTGCGAAGCCAAGCGTGCCGCTTGAGTAGAGTGCCCTGGCCCAGAGACCTGCCTGCTGTTTCAGCAGTGTCCAGAGTGTTCTTGATTATATTCTGGTTTACCTGCCTGCCCTCGGCCATGATGGTAAGAAGCCTGGACCTAGCGGGTTCAGGAACCTCCTGAAGACCTTCTTGTAGAGGGTTCAATTGTGCGTCTGCATAACTGGCTAGCAGCGTGGTGTTATTCGCTATGCATGTGGTGTATGCAGCTGCCGAGTTAACACGCTTACCTAAGGAGTACAACCTTTTGGATTCCTTATACGGAGGTGCCGCCCCCGTAGCAAGGGGTACCCCTGCCCGTTTTCGGGTGGTAGTGACTACCAAGGAGTCAGGGGTGGCGTAGCCTTTAATATATTGAGGGTCCGAAGGAGCTGGCCGAAATAGTTTTTCCACTCTTGGGTTCACTGCCCGGGTCTGAGCTGGCATGACTAGGGAGGGGAGCAATCTTCTCTTAACAGAGTTTAGGAGGGGAATGGCTTGGCTTGAGAGGGGTTTCTCCTTGAGAATGTCCTCCACAAAGTGTTGTTCGGGTACCGCCTGCTGGGTGATGATCTGAAAGTGCTCTGCTGCCTTCCTTAAGATTGCATTGAAGGCCATTTGATCGTCTACAGGCAAGGCCTGGAGAGCCGGAGTGGTCAGGGGAGAATCCAGGCATAGAACATCAGTGTCCTGATCATGCGTGGGGAGCGTCCATGGCTCAGTTTCCACTTGCTGGGTTTCCTCCTAGTTGTCCATGGCATCCGCCTGGTCCTCAGGGTAGTCCTGCAGGAAAGACGGGTCGTCTTCTTCGCTGTAGAGGTCCTGGTAAGTGTCCATCTGGACCACATCTTCATGGTGGACAAAAGCCGAAGGCTGAGAGTCAAGATTTTCCTGAAAACGTGAAGCTGATCTCAAAAGAGGGTCTTCACGAGATCTCTTAGGGGAAGGATGTTCAGAAAGCGAAACAATCCTTTCAAGACGTTCCATGCACCCTTCGAATTTCTCCCTTGTCCACTTTGAGGAACCAGAAGGGCCAAAAGGTGGAAAAACATCATCCTATACTCTTTGGGGTCGGAATTTGTCTGAGGGTGTTGGACAGAGGCTCCCGACTGTCCTCGTAGGTTTCGCGAGTACTGGGGCACCATGGCGTGTCTTTAGACTTGTCCGCGGCATGCTCCTTGTGTTTCGACTGTGTCTTAGGTACCAGCCTAGCCGCCAAAGTGATCCTCGCGATACTTTCTTCAATCTACGTCGAATCGGCATGAGTTAATGGGTCAGAAGGCCTATCGGTAGATTTACCACATACCGCGGCATCAGAGGGCCTAGCAGTAGATTTTTCGCCTGTGGAAAGGCTAGAAGGCCTGGTAGTAGGTTTCGGGCCTACCGGGCCCTTAGGGGGGCGCCGGAGCATTTAATGACTGCGCTTCTGCGTGCAAACCGATTTAGAAGTAGCACCCTTGTTTTTGGAGTGCACAGTCGCAAGACGCTGCTGCGGATGCAGGGAAGGCTGCTGATCTACTCGATCAGGGAAATCTGCCGAAATTTTCGGCAGCCCTGTTGGTGCTTTCACCTTTTCGATGAAATAGTCGAAATCGGTGGTGGGGTTATGTGTTTAGTGTTTCGTGGTTTCTGTAAGCCCCTGTCGCCGGGTGTTGTCCCTGAAGCGAGACTTGCGTCAGGCCTTGAGGGGTCAGGGACGGGCGTGGCGGACATAGAAGTGTCTGCCTCAAGGTCTATGACATCAGATATGGATGTTTGGTCATCGTCAGTGCCCCCGCCACTTTCAGTGGGTATGGCGGTGGGGGGAAGAGGGTTCAGCCCGCAACATACCGTACCCGGCCCACCGCTTTACACAGAGCTCCTTAAGGGTCTTAGGCCGAAGGAGCTTACAAGCCGCACACTGCCTCTCGTCGTGATCTAAGGGGAGACAAGAATTACATGTTCTGTGCTCGTCTTTCCACGGGTACCTGACCCTACACTTAGGGCAGAACCTAAATGGTGTCCTTTCCATAGCAAAAGGTATAAACAAAGATGACCAGACCTAGAGGGCAACGAGGTGGAAAGAGGAAAGACATAAAAGACATGGCCACCCCGACCCCTCTCTCCCTACTGTGTAGGCCGGCCAGAGGGCCCAGCCACGTGGATGCCTCAGCCGCCGGATCTTAGGCGCCGAAATCCACTGCCGTCGAAACTTCCAGTAGTCTCCATCGAGGTTGCTGAATTGCTGTTGAAGTGACTTAAGGGGAAATAACCGACAAAGTTGAAATAAAGATAAACAATGGGCCTCATTACGAGGTAGGAGGCAGCCATGGTGCCATTAGCACCATGGCTACCCCCTTAACGCATACCAGGTCCGGGTTCTCGGTATGGGGACTTACCAAGGATGGGATGACCCGGAGGACCTGGTAAATCCCCATTCTGAGAAACATTCCCCATTTCCATTTGAGCCCCCATAGGGCTCAATGGGAATGGGGAAGGAGCTAATAACGGTACCGCAATTTGCGGTACCGTTATTAGCTCTGAAGTCCCTTAGCGGGTCCCGTCCTTAACACCTGGTCAGACCAGGCGTTAAGGAAGGGACCTCGGAATATGGAGGTAAGGGATTATCGGCACCGGCACCCTTACCGGTGCCGGTAATCCCTTACCTCCTACCTCGTAATGAGGCCCAATGTCTCTTATGAAGAGCTTTGCTATAGGGCGACCAGTATCTGGGCGGAAAAAAACAATGTGAGGGACCTCAGCGCATGAGGGATTTTGGGTACTACACGTCACGATAGGGATAGTGTTACAGACACGCCCATGCCGACGTCCCCTTTCGGTCCCCGAAAGACAAGATGCAATACTCTGCGGTTACCACTGGATGTCAGACCACATGCACAGCATGCGATTCTAAGCAGATTAACAAGCATCATAAATAGTATTTTTTGGAAGGAAACAGTTGTTTAGTCAAACAGTAGCTAAGCTTGAGGTTCTAGAGGCAGTTTTAGCGCAAGTTAAGTCCGATCCCTAACTATATGGAAAGGTCAGTGTGGAGAGGGTTCAAAGTCTCACGAAGAAGCAGAACAGCAAAAGTTCCTTTGGATACTTTCCGTCTCTAGGCAAGGATACTAGAAGAATAACACAACGGTGGAGATCCTGTTAAAGGACTCTCAAAAGGGACACAAGCTGGCAGCTTGGGCCAGAAGCAAGAGTGGACACCGTGGACACCTCTACGTGCACTCTATTAGAGAGATCTATCGTTTGTATGCTTCATCCCCTCTCCTAGTGAGACCCCCAGCACTTGTTGCTGGTCTTCTGGACCTTTTTCTTTATATCCTGAATGAGTGGAGCCTTTAACCCCCCCCCTCAATCATTCCTATGGGTCTACCTTTTGGAACTTTGTTCTCTGTGTTTTACCTTTACTATGGAGTCTACTTTCCTCCATATCTCTTTAAAGGCATCTGTGTTTTACTTTTGCAGCACATAGCTCCTTATGGGCTCCTTAGAGGCAGCAGTGCTGCTGGGAACCCTTTGGGTTCTTCTTTGAGATTCTCTCTCCTTCATTACTAGCAGGGCCGAAACTTGATAACAAAATACAATTTAATGTATCTTAACATCATACCTCTAATAGGAATACCACATAGGTTTTTGGCCCATCACAATTTTTTTTTAAAAAACCTATGACAACGAGGGGTGCTGTTGCACGGACTGCCAAGATGATGTACCGGGTCTGAGCTCTGCACCGTGTGGAGAACCTGAATCGAATCCCTGCAGCTATAGTGGATGAAGTCTGCCAAAAAAAATCAGGTTCCGACTAATCCTTAATGGGTGCACTATTGCTGTGAATCTCAGGAGAGACTGGCCTGCTGGAGCAGAGCACGGAGCGGCACAGAGGGATGGCCTCCCGGTGGGCGCCTGGGGATGGCTGCGGACTCAGATTGCTGAGCTGCAAGCCCACGCCAGCGGGTGGCCACAGCGGTGCCCCGACCGGCGGTGTACTTGGTTGGGACAGCGATTGTCCATACCGTGGATGTGAGTACGTCACCCCGGGGTGGTGGGGCGTGCTGAGGAGTGTGCGGGCAGTGGAGGAGGACCCCCCATGCACCACCCCGCCTTCAGTTGGGCGTGCTCACCCCACTGGGGGCCACGACGGAGTGAGCCGCTGAAGTTTGGAAAAGGACCTGGCTTCCGTCTGGTTGCTGCCCGCCATCCCTCTTATTTATTAGGCGGCTGGGAGATCATTACTTAAGCGGACCCCTCTGCTTTGCTGGGGGGCAGGCTCCTGGCGCTAATCTTGAGAGAATATACCTTGCTCAGCTCTGGCCGCACATGCCCTGCAGTCCTGAACGGGACACTGGGATAAGCAGCACACCCGGGGCATACCACGCGGCTGTCCTGGACAAAAGAGCCCCAGCAATACTGTCTTGACACCGGCTGATCTCCCTGCTGGACGCTCACCTTCTCTACTTACTACACCGACTCATATGGATTCAGTGGCTGTATAAAGATCAAATGGGGCGTCTAAAGAAGGGTGGTTTCTTTTTTTTGGGGGGGGAATTATTATTGCTGCATTATTACCCTACCTTTTAAGTCAGGCTACTTGGCACACGTGAATAGCCCATACAGAATTGGAAAAAGGGGCTCATCCCCCTATTCCAAGCAAACCTGCAAGTGTGCTGACTTTAATGAACCAGGGCAAGGGAATAGTTTCTTACCTGTAACTCCATTTCTCCAGCATTGGTATCTTTCATGGATTCACATGCTTAGAATATTCCCCGTCGTCAGACTGGGACCCTCGGTACACATATATAGCCTTTTCCTATAGGAAAACTTCCGACACTTTTGTGTCTTATCTACATCCTTTTAGGACCCGCGTACGCATGCTCCGTAGGCCGTCCCAGTATAAGAGGCCTGCCCCCGCGGCTCCCCTTCAGATTTCGGCCCCTCCAAAGTAGGAAGGGTTAAACTTATCACGCAAATACATTGCATTCCGGGGAGGTTGGCGGGCGCATGTGAATCCATGAAAGATACCAATGCTGGAGAAATGGAGTTACAGGTAAGAAACTATTCCCTTCTCCAGCATTGGATCTTTCATGGATTCACATGCTTAGAATAGATTGTATAGCAGTAACACCTGAAACGGCAGTGAGAATGTAATGTAATATACCCTCACCATAATACACAATGCATATGTACAGCAGGAATAAGTTTACTCATATAACCTTACCCACATAAAATATACTGTCATCAAAAGGTAAAAAAACAGACTCTCCACAGCGTGGAGCTTACCTTACTGAAACAGATGGCACAGGACAGCTCTTCCCATCTGCACCTCGTCCGCATGCTGCCTGGCAAGGCAGTAGTGGCGGGTAAACGTGTGGGGCACTGACTATGCCGCAGCCTGGCATATATCCGTTAGCGGAATTCCTGCCCATAATGCTGCTGAGGAGGACGTTGATCTTGTAGAATGGGCTCTAGGATGCCCTTGCAGCGGCCTTCCGGCCTTGGAGTGGCAAAACGCAATCGTCGATGAGACCCATCGAGCCAATCCTTGTTTAGAGATCGCTTTTCCCCTCGTCGTCGGACCATATGCGATGAACAGTTGTCGAGTAGACCCGAGTTCCTGTGTACGATGTAGGTAAAATTTCAGAGCCCTCTTAACGTCCAAGGTATGAAGAGCTTTTTCTGCTGCCAATGATGGGGTTGCAAAGAAAGTAGGTAGAACAATGGACGAGTGTTTGTGATACACTGTCGGAACTTTTGGGACGAACGTAGGATTAGTTGCCAGGACCACCTTGTCCTTAAAGCATAGCTCCCAACCTTTTTTGTCACCTAGGCGGGTGAAAACACCCGATTTTCTTTTTGGCGGGTGAGAGGCCCATTGAAGTGAATGGGCGTATGAGGGACTTGGCGGGTGTTTCGTCTGCTTTGAAGGCGGGTGACACCCGCCAAAAGCGGGTGAGTTGAGAGCTATGCCTTAAAGAATCTTAAGTATGGCGGGTCTACGACCAGCGCTTGTAGTTCCGAGATTCTCCTAGCTGATGTGATAGCAATTAAGAATGCCAACTTCCACGATATGAATTTCATGTCCGACGTGGCCATAGGCTCAAAGGGCGGTTTCATTAAGCCTGCCAACACTGTGTTGAGACTCCAAGTTGGAGGGAAACGTTTTACCGGGGGAAAAGTTCGAAATAAACCCCTCATGAAGTGTTTCACAAGTCTGTCGCTGAATAGAGGAGACGACTGTCTCTTCCTCGTGAACCTCGAGATGGCTGCCAGGTGCATCTTTATCGATGTGAAGGATAAACCCCTCTTCGCCAAGAGAAGCAGGTAAGGTAGAACTTGTTCCGGCGTCACCGTCAACGGTTGTAGGCCTTGCTGTCCTCAACACCATTCACAGAACCTCCGCCACTTATAGGTGTAAGATTTGTTGGTAGAAGGGGCTCGAGCCGCCTGCAGAATTTTTGGACAATCCTCCGAAACGTCTAAAGCACCGAACTCCGAGACGTCAGGAGCCAGGCTGCAAGGTTGAGACTGTCCGGGTCGTGATGCCACACCGTGCCTTTGTCCCGGGATAGTAGGTTCGGGACTCACGGAAACGCTATTGGATGTTCCAGAGACAGGTGAAGCAGGTCGGAGAACCACGGTTGCCGCGGCCAGTAGGGTGCCACTAGAATTACCCGGCAACTGTATCTGCGTATCCACTGTACTGTCCTCCGTATGAGGGGGAACGGAGGAAAAGCATAAAGGAACATGTCCGTCCATGGGAAGGAGAATGCCTCCCCCATGGAACCCTCCTGAGGCCATCTGCTTGCGAATTGCTCGCATTTCTTGTTGTCCTTGGTTGCGAAAGCGTCCAGAGGGGGGTGACCCCATTTCTCGAACACTTTCATCAGCTGAACTGTGTCCATTTCCCATTCGTGTATCTGGGCCATGCTTCTGCTGAGGGAATCTGCTTGCGAATTCCTCACTCCCGGGAGATGGTGAGCCACGATGGAAATCTCGTGCTTTAATGCCCAATGCCATGTTTTCTGGGCCTCTATGGAAAGAGTTCTTGATCGCGTCCCTCCCTGTTTTCTCAAATAAAACATGGCCGTCGTATTGTCGGTCAGTACTCGTACTCGCGATCCCTTGATGTGTGGTAGGAATGCCTTCAAAGCCCATTGTACTGCTCTGAGCTCTAACACGTTTATGTGTAGGAGTCACTCCGTTGGAGACCAGCGACCTTGCGTTTGAAGAGTACCCATGTGAGCTCCCCATCCGGTTAGGGACGCATCCGTGACTATGGTTCGCTGAAACTCCGGTTCCTGTAGGGGTACACCGTTGTTCAGATTGTGGAAACTCTGCCACCACTGAAGGGTCCGAAGCAGCTTGTCGTCGTCGATGGTTATCTTGTCTGACCACGATCCTTGGGCCTGTGTCCATCGGTCCGCGAGGAATTCCTGGACTGGCCTCATGAATAGGCGACAGTTTGCCACCAGATGGATGCAGGATGCCATGGCCCCTAGGACCGAAACGTATTTCCTCACTGAGAGCCTGGTGGTTTGTCGTAGTCGGCTCGCCAGCTGATTGAGTTTTGAGGTTCTGTCGAGAGAAGGCTTCACTAGCCCCAACTAGGTCTCGAACTGTGCCCCCAGGAACACCAACGTTCTCGATGGCCGCAGAGAGGATTTTTCGAAGTTTATGGCAAATCCCAGCTGTTGTAGAAGCTGCATGGTGGCTTGCAAACTTGTGTTGGTCGACGCTGGGGAGGATCCCCTTACCAGCCAGTCGTCGAGGTATGGGTATACGTGGTGGCCTTGCTTCCTTAGCCAGGCCGCTACTGGGGCCAGGCATTTCGTGAACGTTCTGGGGGAGGTCTTGAGCCCAAAGGGAAGAACCGTGAACTGGTAGTGAGTCCGCCCTATTACAAATCTCAGGAATTTCCTGTTTCTCCGACACATTGGAATATGGAAGTACGCGTCCTGTAAATCCAGGGACGCTAGAAAATCCCCTTCTTGAACAGCGCGGATCACTTCTTGCAGCGTGAGCATTTTGAATTTCAGGCTCTTTAAAGACTTGTTGAGATCGCGTAAGTCTAAAATGGAACGCCATTTGCCGTTCGGCTTTTTTACGACGAAGTATCTTGAGTAGACTCTTTGACCTCTCTGTGATGTTGGAACTAATTCTATCACGCCCTTTGCTAACATGAGTGTTACCTCTTGTTGCAGTATCCTCAGATGGGAACGAGCGGTGAACGCAGGTGGAATGTGCGGAGGGCTGTGCTTGAATTGTAGAGAGTGCCCGTTCCTTAAAGTGTCCAGCACCCATTGATCCGTCGTTATTCGTTCCCATTCATCGACATATGCTGACACTCTTCCCCCCAGAACGGTGTGTTGTCTGTCACTGCTGATCTTTATTTTGCTTGTCTCTCGACGACGACGTATAGGATGGTCTCTTCCTGGACGTCTGGAAGTTCTGGCGTCGGTTTGCCGTTTGGGAAGCACGCCTGTATCCCTGGGAGGGGTAAGCCGACCTACCAAAGGATCTGTCTCCAGACGCAGAGAATCTGGAATTACCTGAAGCCCCTCTAAAGGGACGAAAAGACTTGTAACTTCGGCCACTCTGGAGGGCACCCAATGAACGTGCCGTGCCCGAGTCCCCTTTCATTCCCTTTAGGGCCTCTACCTTCTCTCCGAATAGAAGGTCTCCCTCAAAGGGCATATCTAATACTTTGTATTGTACCTCTGGTCTGAAGTAGGTACACTTAAGCCATGACTGTCGTCGTAATACGACCCCATTATTGACTTGCTTGAAGCCTGACTCAGCGAGGTCCACCGCAATGTTTATTCCGTGATTGGAGGCTTCCTCACCCTCTCGGAGAACTGACATCGCTGCCTTCCTATGCTCTTCCGGAAGATGATCCAGCAACGGCGCTAGCCTGTGCCACATCTCTCTGTCGTATCTGGCTACAATAGCCAGAGAGTTTGCGGCCTTTACTGTGGTTGCTCCCACGGATAGCACTTTTTTGCCAAAGGCATCCTGGCGTCTTGCTTCGTTTTCAGGCGGAGTCGTGCACTTGTGCTGGGCCTTCGCCTTCCTCGCCGCTGCCGCCGACACCACCGATTCTGGCGTTGGTTGGGAGGATAAACACTTGGGGGTAGACTCTGGAGCCTTAAAGTTTTTCTCGAGGCATCCTTTCACTGCCGGCTCCGAAAAGGGGTGACGCATTGTCTGCAACCCCTCCTTCCACACGTGGTCTAGTATTGGTATTGAGAACACAGACCTCCTTCTCTTACCCATGTGATCGAACAAAAAACAGTCCTTTTTCTGTTCTTCCTGGGACAAACCAAATTCCTTACAAGCCTTCTCCATCATAGAATGGAATGATGCAATGTCGTCCGGAGGGGACGGGTGAGCTGGGCTTCTTGGGGTTTCTAACTCCACCTCTGACTCCCAGGTTGGATCCCTGGAGGGGGATGATAAGATATCCGACATGGCTCCCCTGTCAGACTCCGAATCTGGCAGCTCACCTTCCTCTTGGGGTGCCAGTGCTGAGATTGGTGTGCGTAAGTGCGTCGGTGGACGGGACGGGCCCGGCTCGTTGACGGGTGACTGTGGCAGGTTTACCTGAGGTAGTCTCTGGTCCAACGACTGTACCAAAGACTGAAGCGTGGACAGAATTTCCAACGACAAAACAGATTGAGGATTGAGAACAGGGGCAGATACCGGTATACCGGATCCCCTCTTCGACGACTTGTCAACCACTCGTAGCGCGAGGTCTGCCGGACCAGCTATTCTCCCGCTCTCGTCCTCCCCGAGGACAGCGACACAGCCTGTTCTTGCAGTAAAGTATCCGGGGGGATCGGATCAAAAACTTCAGGCCTCCAGGCTTCCTGTAGAACCCCTGTTGACGAGGCCACCGTTGCAGTCGTTGTCGGTGGGACGGTGGATACCACATGCGTCAGTGGTAGGGTGGAGGCCGATGACTGGACCGCCGTCGACGACGGTGACTTAGCAGGTGGTTTAGGCGGTCCCGCCTTTTCCACACTTGGCCTGCCTTTACTCGACTCTCGACTCGAAGTCGATCTATGGTGATCGCCCGAGGAGGATTTCGGCCTTTCCTTGTCATGCTTTTTTGATGAAGATGACGATTTTTTCGACGAGGAGTCTCTAGCTGAATGACTCCGAGATGACTCTTTTTCCGTCGGTCGAGATTTCTTCGCCAGTGGTTGCGACGAGGCAGCACGGTGTGATGTTTTCGCCGATTGTGTGGAGCCTACCTCCGAAGGGGGGTATGCCCCCGCTCCATCATTCAGCCATGCCACCAGCCGTCGATTTCAGTCTTAGAGGGTCTTTTGAGAAAACCCTTTGCATATGTCGCAGTATATACAATCCATATATCCGTCCCCCTCGTAAACTTTTTTCAAGCCGCACGTCGCGCACGACAGAACAGCGCTTTTCCTGACATGGAGGAAAAATGTCCCCGAACTCCAACTCCAGGTACACAACCTTGTACAAAATAGTAAGACGACGCGAGGAGATCCCACTACTTTGGAGACGGTTGAAATCTGAAGGGGAGCCGCTGGGGCGGGCCTCTTATACTGGGACGGCCTACGCATGCGTA
The DNA here is from genome assembly GCF_040938575.1 of Ambystoma mexicanum. Lineage (NCBI taxonomy): Eukaryota > Metazoa > Chordata > Amphibia > Caudata > Ambystomatidae > Ambystoma > Ambystoma mexicanum. The sequence continues at coordinate 843,189,106 of NC_090938.1, forward strand.
GGCGGGTCCTAAAAGGACGTAGATAGGACACAAAAGTGTCGGAAGTTTTTCCTATAGGAAAAGGCTATTTATGTGTACCGAGGGTCCCAGTCTGATGACGGGGAATATTCTAAGCATGTGAATCCATGAAAGATCCAATGCTGGAGAAAAACATTAACAAACTACAAGTCATCCAAAACAACGCCCTGCGAGCAGCCCTGAACATACCGAAACATGAACACATTTCGGACGCCAGACGCTCCTGCCAATGGCTATCCATACCACAAAGAATTGAATATAAAACCCTCTCACTCGCACACAAATGCCTAGCTAACCAAGCACCCAGATACCGGACAACCTCACTCACTACACCCCAGCACGCCCTACTAGATCAGCGCAAACCACTGCTTAAATATCCCAAGATATAAGCTCCAAAAAGCAGGTGGCTCTAGTTTCCCCGTGCTTGCCTCCAAACTTTGGAATTCACTTCCACTCGAGCTGAGATCAGAACCGTCCTTTCACAGATTTAGACACAGCACCAAAACATGGCTTCTGTCCAAAGAATCGTAAACTGCATAGCTTTACCTACTAGCATGCACTTAGACTGTAAACTTGTACATTTGTAAATCGACCTGTACATTACCTGTAACTGTTTGATAATGTCCTTAATGGATCGTGTTATACCACATATGTAACTATCTGTAATTGCAACTGAGTGACAACTACCTCAACCTCTGTTACTGGTCCCCTATGACCATATTTTATCATATTGATTTGTTGTATTAATCTTGTTGTATTCATCTCAAGCGCCTGGATGCCCCAGGGCCAGGCGGCGCTATACAAATAATAAACTAAACTATAAACTAAACTAAAGAGGTCGACCGCCGGAAAGGGTCCCACAGCAGGGAGACCGTACAAAGCAGGAACCACTGCTGACAGGCAGGGCCAAGATCGCCTGGAGGCAGGACAATACATACGTGATGGGCAGAGAGCATGAGCAGCTCTGCCGACTCCAGGAACGCTGGGGATTCCCGAGGTCTCGCGAGATAAACCGTGCCATGACTGAAGCGGCAGAGCAACGGGGCCAAACGGCTGCATCCAGGTATCTTGGATTGGTGAAATCACTTCCTGCAGCCATCTTGGATCACCCCCCATCTCCAGCTGAAGGCCACAAGAGGCTCCTCTGGGAACATCAATAAGGAAGAAAACACCTCAACCCAGCAACACCAGGGACAATATCAGAGAGACTAACCACTGATGGACTAGGCGATCCGGTGACGAGAGCGTGCATCATCCCTTCTGAACCCCTTGTGGGCGTTCAGCCATGGGGGTCCCATTTAAGGGCGGAATAGTGAAGGGTAAAGACCAGCCTGTATCTATGAGCCTTTGCTTTGCTGTGTGCCGCTATTTGTCTGCAAGTACCCTTAATTGACAAATTTCCCTGACCAGGTTATCCAGAGACCTTTCCCCTTGGATCCGTTCTGCAGGTACCTGGAGGCATAATCTGGGCATTGTGCGTTCTCCAGAGTTGCTAACAAGTCGATCTCTGGAAAGCCCCAGTCTGCAAACAACAATGTCTTTGTGTAATTGCCACTCGTACTCTATGGGCAATGGGAAGTCTCTGCTGAGCACGTTTGCCAAAAGATGAGTTCCCCTGGAACATGTTGTGACAGGAGGAACATGTGTTTGAGAGCCCATTTCCATTTCCCGTTTCAGCAGCATCTAGTGTGTTCTCGAGAATGTTGTGGGTCACCTGTCTACCCTCAGAGACGACCGCCAGCAGGCGTTAACACGTGGGTTCATAGACCTCTTGGAGGCCTTCGTGGAGCAAGACCCATTGCACGCGTCGTAACTAGCAAGAAGGGTCATATTATTCGCAATTCTGGTAGAATAGGCTGCAGTCCTCATCAGGGGGAGCCTCTGCTGTAGACATGGCACCGCAGCCCTTTTTCTGGTGGTTGTAACGACAAGAGATTCTTGTGTGGCATGACCTTGAATGTACATAGGGTCAGATGCAGAGGGGCCAAACAGTTTCTCAACCTGAGGGTTGACAACCGTTGCAAGGGAAGGAGACAGGAAGGAGTTCAGCAGAGGATTAGCTTGACTTGTGGGAGTTTATTTTTTAAGACTGTACTCAACAAAATCAGAGTCCTGAACAGCCTCCTTTGTGGCGATCTGAAAGTGGTCTGCTGCCCTCTTTAGGATGGCATTAAATAGCATTTGGTCATCTATTGGCGATGGCTGCCTTTGTTGAGGTGAGGAAGGCAGGTCCAGACAAATAATGTCTGGGGTAGGAGTGGGAGAGAGCCAAGGCCCTTGATCTGCTGGTTGAACTTGTCCCCAGTCTGGGCACTGGTCAGTTGTGTCCTGACCAAAAGGATTACCCTCATGAGTAAAAGGATCCTCAGATTTCATCTGGCTCAGAATACTCCAGTAGCTCCTCCTGGCGAGTTTGTGTTGAATAGGAAGCTTCTGCAGCTTTTTTAGAATGGGGCAGGGGCCCTCCTCCCTAGGTCTCTCGGGCGTAATGTATCTTTCAGAAAAGTCTATGAACAGGGACATCTTAGCCATTTCATTGTCAAACCTCTGCCTAGTCCACAGGGATGAAGCAGAGGGGTCTGGAGGAGAGAGAGGGGCGAGGGGGGGGGGATTTACCAGCTAGAGCCCTGGAGAGGGGCTGTGGCCCTTCACAATACTCCTCTCGATGAGAGGGGGTGCGTCTGGGCTGTTCCGCCTGCAAAATAGCCGCGTGACTCTCGCGTAATTTCGGCGGCTGTATGATAGAGTTCGACGTGCCTGTAGGTGCCACCACAGTTGTCGACTCAGACGAAGCCTTAGGAGCTGAGGCGCTCTTGGACGGCATGTCGGCACTCATGTGCTTTTCAGTGGGAACACCCTTATGAGTAGAATGACCAGTCGCATGTCGAGAAGCCGGTTGCGGGGAGGGCGCTGGACCTCAAGGTTCGGCAGGCACTGTTGAAGTCTTCGGCAGGCCTGTTGGCATTTGGTGCTTCTTCGACGTATCATCGAGGAAGCTCTGGGGGTTGTGTGCTTTTCCTTTGGTGGTGCGTGTGCCCCAGTCGCCGGGGTGTGAACTCTCCATAACAGTACCGGTGGTCTGTCTGTCGGGGACGGGCATCTGGGAACTGGAGGGTTCCACCGAAAGGTCTATGGCTTCCAGGTCGGAGCCATGGCTGCTGCTAGAGTCCTCGTCATCCGAGACGACGGTGCCCACTCCCGCGGGGGAACTTTCAGCCTGCATTGTGTAGGCCACCCACCGCTTTGTCCGCCTATCTTTTAATGTCTTAGGACAAAAGAGTTTGCAGGACTTACAGGGCCATTCGTCGTGGTCACGAGGTAAGCACCTAATGCATTTGTGATAGGTGTCTTTCCATGGTTATTTTCCATTGCACGACGGACAAAATTTAAATGGAGGCCTCTCCATAGTAGAAGTAAAAGGCAGCGAGACCAGACGTCGATCGATGCACCAGTGGCCGAACATCAGTGGATGTCTTTGGAGTAGGGGTCCACGAAGCAGTCGAAGAGAAATACTCGAAGACTGGACGACCATCAGTCGTGGAACAATGAAGTATTTATTGAGCAATATAAACTCTTGCGAGCTCCACATAAGGTGACCAACTAGTTGGGTGGAAAAAAACAATCTGAGGGATCTCGATGCGTGAGGGATTTTGGGTACACTAAACGTCACGTTAGGGATAGTGTTACAGTCACGCCCATGTCGATGTCCCCTTTCTATCCTTGAAAGAAAGATGCAATACTCTGGGATTACCACTACATGTCGGTCTATATGCACAGCATGTGATTCCAAGCAGATTAACAAGCATCAGAAATTATATTCATCTCTTCTTCTCAATCCTCCCAACCTATGCACCTCCAAAAAAAAAATATATATATGGGATACATTGCTCACCGTAATCGTATTTCTGATGTTTGTATCTGCTTAGATTCACATGCTCTGCATAGGCCGACATCTAGTGGAAGCTGTGGAGTATTACAGTTTGTTTTTCTAAACTCGAAAATGGGCGTCGACACAGGGCGTGCCAGTAATACTATCCCTAGAGTGACGTCCACTGTACCCATGATCTCTCACGCGTGTAGGACCCTCAGATTGTATTTTTTCTGACATGAGGTAGCATGAGGAGAAGCGTGAGTACAGATGATCCAAGCAGATATAAAGAAAGGTAAGACTACAAGCATCCATGCGCCTTCTCTCAGAGGGGAAGAAGGGTAGGTCACATGTGAATCTAAGCAGATACAAGCATCAGAAATAAGATTACGGTGAGTAATGTATCCCTTCTGAGGCTTGTGGAATCTGCTTAGATCACATGCTGTGTATAGATTAGCGAGCAGTACCTGAAGGAGGTGGGATGTGAGAAGGGTCATGAGCAAATAAATGTCTTCGAACCGCTTGTCCCACTTGGGTATCTGTCTTGGAATGGGTGTCAATGCAGTAGTGCTGAGTAAAAGTGTGAATAGAGCTCCAAGTAGCTGCTTTGCAAATGGTGTCAAGGGGTACATTTGCAATGAAAGCCAGAGGGGCCCCAATGCCTCTTGTAGAGTGGGCTCTTGGCGTGAAAGGCAGAGTTTTTTCAGAAAGGGAGTAACAGAGCTGGATACAGTTAATAATCCACTTAGAGATGGCACCTTTAGAGACGCGATCCCCCTCTCTGCCTGTAGCTAAGGAGACAAACAGTTGGTCTGTTTTCCTTAGCGGTCTGGTCTTGTTTACATAGTAGAGGACCGCTCTATGCACATCTAGGGTGTGTAGTTTCAACTCAGCCGAGCTCTTTGGGTCTTGGAAGAAAGCCGGGAGCTCGATGGACTGGTTCACGTGGAATTTAGAAATAAACTTAGGTGAGAACCTAGGGTGTGTGCGTAAAACCAGTTTATCTTTATGGACAGTAAAGAAAGGATCTTGCACTGACAGAGCCCGAATTTCACTGACCCTTCTTATAGATGTAATAGCTACTAAGAAGGCCAACTTATAAGTCAGGTGTTTGAGACTGCTTTTATGCATGGGCTCGAATGGGGGCCCCATGAGTTTAGATAGCACCACGTTAAGGTCCCAGCCTGGTGGTGGTGAGATATAGGAGGGTGAAGTCTCTTTACTCCTTCCATGAAGGCTTTAAATACTGGTACTTTCCACCACGACACCTTGTTATGGGAAGTGGTGTATGCCGACAGGGCTGCCAGGTGTACCTTCAGTGAGTTAAAGACCAGTCCTGCATCCAGCAGGTGGAGCATGTATGTAACAATAGTGGAAGGAGTGCAATCAACTGGGTTGATTTGTTTATTCTGGCACCAGATAACGAATCTCTTCCATTTGTCAAAGTAGCAGTGCCTCGTGTTTGACTTCCTAGATTCTTTTAGGATGTCCATACACCTCTGAGGTAAATTGAGATGTCCGAACTCTATGACCTCAGGAGCCATGCTCCTAGATTCATTGAGTTGGGTTAAGGATGCACTGTTTGACCTTGGTGCTGGGACAGTAGGTTGTACCAGGCCAGAAGTTTGATCAGTTCGCACACGGCTAATCTGTGTAAGTGTGGGGACCACAGTTGTCTCGCCCACATGGGAGCAACCAGGACAAGCGTCATCGACTCTGTTCATCTTGTTGACCACCTTCCTGATGAGAGGAGTTGGTGGAAAAGCGTACGCAAACATTCCTGACCAGTTCATCCACAGGGCGTTCCCCTGGGAGTCTGGTTGGGGGAACCTGGTACATATCCTGGGCATTGTCTGCTTTCGCTTGTGGCGAATAGGTCTACAGTGGGGAAACCCCACTAAGAGAAGATATCTGTGTAGACACCATTCGTGTTCCTCTGGGAGGGGGTCTCTGCTTAGAGCATCCGCTAGAGAATTGAGATCCCCCTGTTTGCGCCTGTTTGGCGACTGGAAGGCGAGGAAGTGCCCATCCCCTCACCTCTGTTTCCTAAAGGTAGCTCGGAGGGAGCCTCGTCCTCCTCTACGATGGGCCCCCATCACGGTAAGCCTTGGGGCCTTATTTTGCATTGCTAGCAGGGAAACAAAAAACCTTGAAACTGTGATCCAGTAACTACGCTCTACTTAATGACATAGAGCCATTCTGTAACATTTCTTGCGCTGCAGCGAGCTGCGCTCATATACCTCGGCCCACTATCGTGCAACTCGCACAGTCCCAAAGCATGAGGCTCGACTTTCCATAATGTCCGCACTATTTCAATAAGGTGTTCCCCTATGCTACTTGAACCTTAGCTACTGTGGCCTAATATGCATTTGCTATTCTCCATCCAGTACGCCCAATCGAAATAGACTATCCAGCTCTCCATGCTTATAGAAATTTAGCCTTATGGTCGCTTAGAGACCACTGTGATATTGTGTTGTGCCTTATGGTCGCTTAGAGACCACTGTGATATTGTGTTGTGCCTTATGGTCGCTTAGAGACCACTGTGATATTGTGTTGTGCCTTATGGTCGCTTAGAGACCACGGTGATATTGTGTTGTGCCTTATGGTCGCTTAGAGACCACTGTGATATTGTGTTGTGCCTTATGGTCGCTTAGAGACCACTGTGATATTGTGCTGTGCCTTATTGTCGCCCCTGACCGCTCACAGGCCCTCCTAGGATCTCTGCTATTAGCCTAACAGGATTTTACTGTTGACTACTGTATCTAGCCCAATTGGTGCTAATAAAGCGAGCCGAGCCTCTCTTTACACCACCCCCCTATATCCCTAGCTATGTTAAGTTGGATATTGTGCATCATGTTCCCCTTCTGCCTTGTCCGAGCGGACACCCTGTGCACTGGCACTCACTTCCTCGCCCTCAGTAATGGGCTCTCCAAACTAGCTTGCCCAAGACACCATCCCATCCCCTGTCCTACCCCCTTCCTCCCTACCACACCTCCCTTCCCATCCTCCTCCATTCTCCTTTCCAGGCTCAAGGACACCTACGCAACCAGTAAGGAACACCATCCCACCTCGACCATCACTGATGATCCACATGTATACCCCAACCCCTCAAGCAATGGTAAAACACACCCTATCCTAGGATATGAAAGAACATCCCATTTAAGAACTTGCACTAGACCACCATACCACAACCCTACTACCAAGACCCAGCCTCCTAGATCACCCAATCCCACGACCCACACAACCACAACGACAAACACACCCAGCCTAGAGCAACTAAAACCACTCCACTAGGTGGCCCACCAACCATAAATACACCCTCTAAGGAGCCCAACCCCCCCATCAGTCTCAAAAATGCACTCATTAACGCCCGCTCCCTTGGAGCCCACGCCATTGATATTCATGACCTCATCATCGAACTTGACCTTGACATGTTAGTAATTACAGAAACCTGGCTACACCAAGCTTCAGGCCCTCTGCTAGCACTGGCTATTCCACCAGATTACACCATTCTCAGATCTGATAGAACCACCACTCCAGGAGGCGGTGTGGCCATCATTGCAAAAAACACTATCAAACTTAGATCAAGTTCCATTGAAATAATCTCAGGGTACGAACTACTACTCGCCAAACTCTCATTGAATGAAAACACCACAATTAACATAGTTGTCATCTATAGAGCCCCTAGCACAAACAGCCACCCAGAAACAGACATCCCACTAATACTGGCGCCCTTCCTCAAACCTAAAACGAAATGTATCATCATTGGTGACTTGAATCTAGGTTTTAATGATAACCAAGACTCCAAAGCAACCGCCCTCTTCCTGGCACTAAATGACATGAACTTCTGCCAACACGTCAATGCCCCCACCCATACCAAGGGCAGAACCCTCGATTGGATCCTCACCCTCAATACCAACATCACCTTAGGCCCGATTACCGCACTGAATTGGACAGACCACTTCTGCATAGAATTTACAATCACTAGTGACGAACCTTGCATACCCAAGAACATACCTATGGACATCATCGAAAGTAGAAATTCTAAAAAGCTCACAGCTGAGAACTTCGATCCCACTTTGAATAAATTGCTAGATACCCAATCTATCCTCAGCAATGACCCAACTACTATCGCTGAGTACTACCACACATGCCTTTCCACAGCGATTAACACCATAGCACCGGTAACCTCCAAACTAAGGCGCCTCAATAAAAAATCCAACTTCTGGTTCAACGAGGAACTAATCGCCCTTAGAAGGAAAAAACGCTCTCTTGAGCATGCCCATAATAAACATCCCTCCCCAGACTCAGCTAAAGCATTCAAAGACGCAAATACCCTCTACAAATCAGCTATCATCTCACATAAAGCTAACGCCTACAATGCTCGCATTAGCAATGCAGCATCTGATTCCAAAGAGCTCTTCTCTATCCTTAGAGAACTTGAAAACCCACTTCCGACCGACACTCCCATTAACACAAGCAAAGAATGGTGTACCACTATACAAGATGCTCTTGCTTCCAAAATCACTATGTTACAAAACAAAATCAACTCCAAAAAATTACTCCTAGCTACAAAACCCCCCCCCTCCTCTAATCCCTGTACCCTTTCCAGTGACAACTCCAACCCCCCCTTCCAATTCACACCAGTCACCCACAATCTCGTACTCGAGACTATCTCCAAACTAAAAGCATCCAACTGCAAAGGAGATACTGTCCCAGCCAAACTAGTCAAAGCCTGTGCACCCACCCTGACCCCCCTCATCACTAAATTTGTCAATGCCTCATTCAACTCCAATACAGTTCCGACTTGCATTAAAGAAGCCTGGGTTACACCACTTCTAAAAAAACCAAATCTAGACCCCACCATTCCAACCAACTATCGCCCCATAACCACGGTCCCATTCTTACTCAAAATCATCGACAAACTAGCCTACCACCAAATTCAAGCCCATTTAGAATCTAACCAGCTCCTCGGTACCAGACAATCAGGCTTCAGGCCCAACCATAGTACTGAAACAGCTCTCTTGGACCTCAAAATCCAGATGGATGCCATTAGAGATTCAGGGAAACTCTGCATTCTCCTGCTGTTGGACCTCTCAGCTGCGTTCGACTTGGTGGACCATGACAAACTCTGTAATTCACTTGCCCGTGAATTTAATTTCTCTGGGGCAGCCACTGCTTGGGTGAAATCATTCTTAACTGACCGCACCTCCAGAGTGTCCATAGGCAAAGAAGCAGCCAACCCCATCCCAGTCCCCATAGGAGTGCCCCAAGGCTCTTGCCTTTCCCCCACGCTGTATAACGCATATACCAAGCTCCTGTTCTCAGCACTCGACGATATGGGTGTCATATACACAAATTTTGCGGATGACACTCAGATCCTTATACCCCTTACAGGCAACTATGACCAGGACACTTCAACCATCAATAAAATTTACGTCATCATACAAAACTGGATGGCATTAAACAGCCTATGTCTTAACGATGAGAAGACGGAAGTCCTCATCGTAGGAGCTCCAGCCAAATTAGCAACCCTTCAGCCAGAATATTCAACCATCAACATCGACGGCACCAATATTCCAGTATCAAAACAAGTAAAAACACTGGGAGTGTACTTCGATGCTAGCCTGACCATGACTAAACAGATCAATGTACTTTCCTCCTCCACGGCCTACACTTCCAAATTAATTGCACTCAGCCGCCAATTTCTGACTCCAGTTAACTGCCTCACCCTGGCCAGAGCACTGGTCTTATCGAAATTGGACTACTGTAATGTATTACTACTGGGCACATCCAACACCAACCTAGCCAAAATGCAACTTCTGCAAAACAAAGTCCTGAGGGCAGCGCTAGGTATAAAAAAATCAGACCATATATCCAAGACCAGGAAAGATGCCCACTGGCTCCCCATCAAAGCCCGCATCATTTTCAAAACATTATGCATCACCCACAAATGCATCACAAAAAAAGGACCCATCTACCTCAACAACACTCTGCATCCTAAAACTAATATAAGACTACTGAGATCCAATGACAAACTCCTCCTGGACCCCCCCCGATTCAAAACCGCAAGAGCAGGGGGTAGCAGCTTCACCACTCTGGCCCCCAAACACTGGAACACCCTACCCACCACCATCAAAAAAGCATCCTCCTTCACGATCTTTAAGAAACAGCTAAAAACCTGGTTATTCAACCAATATTAGCACCCAAAGATAGGTCCCCTCCCACCGGATACTGCTGTGAATACTTAGGCCACTGTATATTTTTGTGAATATGTTTGTAACCTATATCATGTAAAGCAACTAATGTAATGTATGAATATGACTAATTCCTAAGGCATCTTATATCCTCGCCGTGACACCTGAGGGTCTGGGCGTGTAACAAATAAAATAAATAAATAAAATAAATAAATAAACATGTTGCGATGACAGGAAGATGTTCCGTCTGAGTGCCCATATCCAAATTTTCTGGGCAAGCTTGGACAGATTTGGCGAACAAGTCCCTCCTTGCTTGTTCAGGTAAAACATGGCTGTAGTGCTGTCCGTCTGGATTTGCACTGACAGATTTAGCAGGTAGGGCTCGAACGCTTTAAGCGCTCAGAATACTGCCAGAAGCTCTATCAGGTTGATGTGATTCTTGGCCACTGAGTGAGACCAGAGACCCCGAGCTGTATGGTGGAGATGGTGAGCTCCCCACCCTGTCAGGCATGCATCGGTTGTGGCTACTGCCTGTATCTCAGGATCGTAAAAGGGTTTCCGCTTGGACAGATTTTCTCTTGTCCACCAGTTTAGGCTTTGTACAAGTGTTGGCGAAACGACCACTAGATGGTCCCACTGACCACTTGCCTGAGACCACTGTTTCACCAACCATTCCTGCATGGGACGCATGCGCAGGCGCGCGTGGGGGGGCCAGGTAAATACATGACGGCATCATGCCCAGCAACCGCATTGCTTTGCGTACCGTTATCTGGCGACCGGACTGATCTTGCGAAATTTGCTGCAGTATATTCCGAATTCTTTCCTCGGAAGGAAAGGTCAACCCCTCTTGAGTGTCTAGGATAGCTCCTAGGAACTATTTGGAGGTGCTTGGCACCAGACTTGACTTTTTCTCGTTTATTGAGAAGCCCAATTCGAAGAGGAGGTCGATTGTCCTTTCAAAGTTTGTTCTGCAAATTACTGGGGTCTCCCCGTGATGAGCCAGTCGTCCATGTAAGGGTACACCGGGATTGCCTCCCTGCGTAGGTGTGCTGCCGCCACCGCCAGTACCTTGGTGAATACCCTTGGAGCTGAAGCTATGCCGAAGGGCAGGACCTTGAACTGGTAGTGCCGATTGTCCACCTTGAAGCGCAAGTACTTTCTGTGCGCTGGGAACATGGAAATATGAAAATAGGCATCTTTCATGTCCAATGTTGCCATGTAGTCCCCCTTTTTTAGGAGGGGGATTACCTCTTGGAGAGTAGTCATGCGAAATTTTTGGGGCTTGACATACTTGTTTGCAGGCCGTAAGTCCAATACTGGGCGCATTGTCAAATCTTTTTTTGGCACAAGGAAGTAAGTTGAATAAATAGCCTTGTTTACCTGGTGTCCCGGGACGAGTTCTATCGCGTCCCTTGCTAGCAGATTGACGATCTCCTCGAGGAGGATCTTCTGGTGTTCCAAAGAATGTATTCTTTGTCGTGGAGGATGGTTCCGGGGACACTCACAGTTCTATGCAGTACCCAGCGGATACTGTGGACAGCACCCATCTGTCTGATGTGATTCCTTCCCAAACTTGGGTGAAGTTGGAAATGCGTCCCCCTACTGGGGTTGCGTGAGAAGGGACCCTGAACGTGCCGCCTCCTTTACTGGGACTGCCTCTACCCTTACCACATCCTCTTTTGTTACCCCTGCCGTAACCCTGGGTAGACTGTTGGTTATTATTGTTCCACAGTGTACCCTGCCCCTGCGAATAGTTAGATCCTTTCTGGTAATTTTGGCCCCGTGGGCGACAAAAATTGCCATTCCTCTCTGATTAGGGGGTTTGTTGGTTAGTTGGCCTAGGGATTTGAGTGTCTCATACTCGTCCTTGGCATTTTTCAACGCGTCCTCGACCGCTTTACCAAACAGATCCGGCTCCACCGGTTTATCCAACAAAAATGCTTGGGTTTCAGCTTTGAAACCAGACTGCCGTAACCAAGCGTGTCTCTTGATAACAGTTCCTTCTGCTATCAATCTGCCGGCGTAATCTGTGGCATCAAAGGTTGCTTTTAAAATGCAGCCAGACACGGCTCTTCCCTCCGCCGCAACTCGTGCCAACTGGCTCTTTAAGGGTTCTGGGGCAGAGTCTATGAGTGCCGCGACTTCTTCCCATTGATGGCAGTTGTAGCTGGCCAACAGGGTGGTGGAGTTGGCAATCCTTGCCTGGAAGGCGGAAGCGGAGGCTACTTTCCTGCCCAAACCATACAGTTTCTTTCTCTCCTTGTCGGGAGGAGCTTTGGACGATGACAAGGGTGTTCCAGCCCTTTTACGGGTGTTAGTAACAACCAGGGAGTCCGGTTTCAGATGCCCCCTTATATACAGTGGGTCTGATGGGCTGCCCTGAAAAGTTTTTCAATCCTGGGGTTCACTGCCCTGGTGAGGTTAAGATTTAAGGTGTGTGAGGAGGCTGAGACTGCTTCCTCTGTTGTTTTCCCCCCTCCTTGTGGGTGGAAGAGTGTTTTCCCTGTTTTTCCGCCCCTTCGGAGCCTTCTGACGCCTGGTGTCGAGATTCGGGGGTAGTGTCCCTATCTTTAGAACGTGGAGGTAGGGACTCGGGAGCCGCCATTACACGGTCTGCGGGCGCCGACTCCTGGAGTGCGGTCTGGGGATGGAAGTCGGCTTCGTCTTCAGACGATCGAACTTCCGTTACCTTGGGGAGCGAGGCACTCTTGGCAACAGTGGATAATTGCCTGGAGTCATGCGGGGATCTATATCGAGAACGCCCAGAGGACACCGATTCGGACCGTTCTCTATATGCCTCTTTCCGAGAACTCGACGTGCGCGTCGAGTCTCGGTTTGGACTTCATGTGCTTTGTAGAAGTGTTGTGGGTAGCGCTTGTGTCACCGGGGGTCTTCCCCATAGCCGCCCTGCTGGACGACCTTCCGAGGTCGGGGACTTGCGCTCGGCTGTCTCTTGATGCCACGTTGCCCTCGCCGTCTGAAAGCCCAGCGTCGCTGCCATCGCTGAAGGCGCCCTCCGCTGCCATGGCCTCTTGACACCTGGCGTGGTGGGCCCAACGCTTGATCGAACGGTCCTTAAGTGTTTTCGGTTTAAACCTACTACACGCTCTGCAGTTCGCCTCGGGGTGGTCCCTCGGCAAGCAGAGATTGCATGTGGCGTGCCGGTCGACCCAAGGGTACTTGCGGTTGCACTTGGGGCAGAATTGGAAAGGGGTACCCTCCATATGCACCTTGTGGCAGCAGGCTAGTAAGTGTAGGAATATATAAGAATGTACCTATATACTAAAAAGAGTGTAGAGTATGTCCACCCCCCACTCTCCCTACTTGCAGGACCGAGGCCAGAGGCCTTCCAAGGCCCGGGCCGAGGCCGGAGGCCTTCCGAGGCCCAAATCTGTCTTGCAGCTGTCGATGTTCGAATTCTTCTCCGGACCGGCGTCGAGTGTGGAAGTTCGGTGACTCGACGTTGGGGTGGAGAAATGGGTAAATATAACAATATTTAGCAAAAGTATGGCCAGGGAACTCCGCGAAATGCTTCCGACCAGTATTGCGAAAAAAAACAATCTGAGGGTCCTACACGCGTGAGGGATCATGGGTACAGTTGACGTCACACTAGGGATAATATTACTGGCACGCCCTGTGTCGACGCTCATTTTCGAGTTTCGAAAAACAAACTGTAATACTCTGCAGCTTCCACTAGATGTCGGCCTATGCACAGCATGTGATCTAAGCAGATTCCACAAGCCTCAGAAATATTATATATCAACTCCTGAACCCACCTCTATTTCTGCTAATTATCTTAATCTCTGCTTTGCGTCAAAAAATGTCTACCATTCACAATACCCTCACCAATTACCTTCTATACCCTCCTCCTGCTCACTTTTCTCCACCGCTCCTACCCTCCTCTCATGCTACTATGTCTTCCTTTGCCCCCACCAACCCTGATAAGATAATTACCCTACTCCTCAAGGCTAACCCTTCCTGCGCTCCCACAGTCCACGCCCATTTTGAAGTACATATCTCCACATCTTACTTCTCACTTCAGCGCCTCTTCAGAATGCCACTTTTCCCTCATTCTATTAGACAGCTGCCGTCATCTCTCACCTCAAGAAACCTAGTCTAGGACTATCCAGTCAACTTTTGCCTTGTCTCTCTTCTACCACACTATTCCAAAATCCTACAGCGAGTAGTGTTCAATCGACTCACTGAGTTCCTTGATAGTCACAGTCTCCGGGACCCCCTTCAATCTTGTTTCCGGCCTCTGCCTTCTACCGAGACAGCTATCCTCAATGTCAGCAACTACATCTCTTTCGCTCGCATGCAAACCCTTCATCTATTCTTATTCTTCTTGACCTCTCTGCTGCCTTTGATACGGTCGACCATTCAGACCTTCTCTCTACATTATATCATACTTTGCTCCAGACACGTTCAGGTGTCCTGGAACAGTCATACCACCCTAATCACCTCCTAACTGTTGGTGTCGCCCAAGGGTCTGCCCATGGTCCACTTCTCTTCACTCTCTGCACTTCAGCTCTTGGTGCCCTGCTCTCCTCTTTAGGCTTCTCCTATCAACTCTTTGCTGACGACACTCAGACAAGTAGACAAGTAAACACTTACACACTTGGGGGCGTGGCTAAGCAGCCATGCTGTGAGGACGTTTACTCCGTGAGCTCCCGATGATCCGAGACTATCCTGGCCTGAAATGGTGGACCCAGCACGCAGGGGTCCACAAACAACATTGCATCCGACGTCGGAGGGGAGCTGGCACAATTGTGTGCAGACACACTGCAGGCAGGTGATGCTGTAGCAGAATACAAGTCAGCATAGTTGGGAGCCCCGCAGGGACACAAAGAACAACATGGCAGCCACTGCAAAGCACAGATAAATAAGCAACAACACAGCACCGGAGGTCAGAGATGTTTGACCAAGCAGCGCATTGCAGTGGGCGCAGTTCTAGGGGCTCGTAGGAGTCCGGCCCAAGCAAAGACAGCAGGCGACTTTGCAAGGATTTAAGCGGTGCGCGGAGGACTGGATAAAAGCTAAAACTGCGAAGACCACCTGTTTCCACTGCGGTCTGTCCGTGGCCGAAATCAAAATGACAAAGGAAGCTGCGGCAGTGTAGTGAGCCCTGCGTGTGAGGAAGGACAATTAAGACACAAACACACTGCCGTAGCGAGGGTCTGGGTGCCAGTTTTGCCATTGTCTGGCCCACGAAGACCATCTAGCAAGTGTGGGCCCAGTCTTCACAGAGGTCCGGTCGGAGCAGGAAAGTGACTTGTTAAAATCCCAGCGGAGAAGGACCGCCTGTTTCCGCTGCAGTCCGCTAGCATCAGATGGCTGATACATACACGGAACCGCCATAAGGTAAAGGCCCTGGCCCGGTGGAGACAGAGCTGAGCGGAGAACCAGTTCCCCCTAGGGTCCACCCTCAGTGCATGTAAGGCGGGAGGAGAAACAGCTGCGAGGTGCAGGCAGCATTATTTATAAGCATAAAGCGAACATCCAGCTCCCGACACGGTCTGCCTGTATGCACAAAGACCAGTGTGTAGGGGAGGATTGGGAACACATGCACGCTGGGAACAATAGATCTCACGCAGTGGTCCATTTGCTTGGTCCCGCTGTGGTCCAGCCCACAAAGTAACATTAAGGATATAAGCAGCGTCACTGCAGTAGACGCTAGAACGTTGATACTGCGGTTTGAGACACTGGAGGAATCTGCCACGCTGCAGGCAATGGTGCCGCATTGAGGGGAAGCCATTTCAACAGTCACACAGGGTGAGCACACGCTGGATATTCGTAGGCCGCTGCAAGTCCTGAGGAGGCAGAGGGGCACATATGGGAGGGGCCTAACCAATCAGCTACGAACAGAACGGCTAATACAGATGTCATGAGGAAGGCTAAGGTGGTTCACATAATATAAGCTGGGCTGGAACAGAGCCCTGTGCCTGTCTTCCGGTGTTCATTCCCTGAGCCATATGTTGGAGCAGTAGAAGGAATTACAGCCCGAGGGAAGGGCAAGTGGGTTGTGATTAAGGGCAGCATGTAGCCCCTGGCCATCAACAACAGCTAAGATAGACGAGAGGGGTCTGGCCACAGCGGTGCAGAGTAGCTGCGATATTTGTAATTGCACACAAGAGGCACAGAGGAGGGCACAGCATCACTTCCTACATAAACCAAATAATTGGTTGGAGCCTTCTGGCATAACCCAGCCTCAGCACCGGAGGAAGAGAGGTACCACAGCTGGTCCCCTGACCTGCTCAGCAGGTAGTACCTGGAAGTGGTGCGAAGGAGCCTGGTGGAACCAAGCACCAGAGCATGCCAGTAATCCAATGCATTGACTGGTTACAACAGCAGAGACTGTCACCCTCAGGGAATGGAAGTGGCCTGGAGGAGCTGTGTTGGGAGGGCGTAAACCAGGTGAATGCACAGGAGTGGAAGGAAATATTGACACGCTAGGACCAGACAGAAAGAGGCTGCTTTGTCTGCGGCATAATCACAATAAGCACACGGTTGACACACAACATCAGTATAATGAATGCCCACCAGTGAGCGAGCCGCTTAGACGTCATAGCCTCAGTGGGTGGAATCGTGACACCTAGTGGGGGCAAGCAGCAAAGGTGGCATTGAGCCAACACTAGACCCTGGACACATGGTGATAACCCTCAAACTAGTTATTAATCGAGGAAAGGCCTGCACGTATAGGGCAGCTCAAGGAGACCAGTACAACAACAAAGGAGAGCAGTCATGGCATCCAGGACTCAGGTAAAACCCGACAACCCACTCTGGACAACTTCACCAAGTCTGCAAATCCAGCGGAAATAGATGGCTCACGAGATTAGACCCCACAAGAAGAATCAACACACGAAGAGAGACTGACAGGTACTGGAGGCCATTGCGGTACTGGAGATTGCACTGGAGTCCAAAACGGATGCCATTACCCTGGATGTAAACCTCCTACGGCAAGAGGTTCAATCACTGGCGGAACGCACAGGGGTGCTTGAGAAAGAAGTCGCGACGCATGTAACCAGTCTTCGAGATACCTCAAGTGATGTCAAATTCTTACAACAGCAAGTGCAAAACCTAAATGGAAGAGTTGAAGATGTAGAAGGGCGAGCCGGATGTAATAACGTACACATAAATGGACGTCCGGAAGGCAAAGGCGGCCTCAACCCCACTAATTTTATTGAAAACATGCTGCTTCAGAAAATTGGCCCAGGCAACCTCGCTCAAGGCTTCACGGTGGAGAGGGCACACAGATTCCTGGCAAGAAGACCGCCACCGGGTGCCCCACCGTGACCAATAATAGCCTGCATCCTGAATTATAAGGAGAGAGAAAAAATCCTGGAATACTTCCGGAAGGGGGGGTACGATACAGAAGGAGTCCGCGAGCATCACAGCATATCCAGATTACGCGCTGCAGGCGCAACGACAAAGAATTAACTTTACGGCGGTCAAGATTACGTGAAGGAAACTTCAAGTATATGTTACTATATCAGGCAAAGCTGAAAGTGGTACACAAAGGCAGGAGTGTCTTGTTTGATAATCATGATGAGGCGCATAAATGGATGGATGCCGACAACGTACCGACTGAAGCGAAATACCTGTCTGTCACAACAGATAACACTGAGTAATGCAAGCGAAATCAGAAGAGAGGCAATCAGCTGAAGACGTCTGATGACTATGTGAGGGATCCTCATTCAGGCATTATTACGGTGGGGAACTAGGGAGTTTACAGTGGGACCCATTCGGGAGGCACACTATGGAGGGACGTCCTACGCCCACGTGTGGATTTATCCAGTGATACCGTTGTTGGAGTATCCACCTGCTGCACTTCTAGCGGACTATACATCAAGGCAGGAGTTAGAAGCAGGAATGCCTGAGCACGAGGTATTGAGCTGGGCAATTGTTGGGAGGGGGTGAGTTGGAGTTTTTAAGGGGAAGTTAGCCTATAGAACCACACACAGGATATATACTAGGCACACCGGACTGTCAAGACAAACTACATCCATAATTTGGGATGGGGGACCTTAAAATAGTCTCTTGGAATGTTAGAGGGTTCAATAGTTTTATTAAACGAAATAGGGTCATGCAATTTTTAAGGCGCCAAAACATAGATATTGCAATACTCCAAGTAACGCACTTAACTATGGACAGAAAAGCCACATTGGCTAGAAAATGGAGTGGGTGGACCTGATCTTGTCGTACTCAACATTTGCAAGAGGAGTTTTGATATGGGTGGCACCGCCAGTCCCATTTAAAGTACTGCAAACCGTTAAGGATGCAGAGGGTAGAATGGTTATAGTACAAGGGATGGTGGAGAGGAGAGAGCTTTGCATTGTTGACACGTACGTACCGAACCAAGGTACGGCCGACTACTTTAGGTCACTGTACCCGCGACTAGCCAGGTATAGGGATGGCATGCTGATATGGGGTGGGGTCTTTAATTGTACTCTGAACAGCAAGTTAGGCAGGTCTGATGAGAAGGTGGCACAACCTGCACCGGCAGCCAAAGCCTTGAATACAATACTGCAAGCATTTACATTGTCAGATGTATGGAGAGCCTTATACCCACAGGCTCTGGGATATTCGCACTACACTGCCCTTAAACAATTGTATACCAGATTAGATTATTTCTTCACTGGGGCGGTGACACTAGGAGAGTTTACAACAGCGGAATATAAGAGTATTGTCGGATCATGCCCCCTTATTTGTCACATGGCAGTATTACCCTCCACCCCTCCCGAGAGCACATCTCTTAAAGATGCTATATTTAGGAATGCTTAAGGAAGAGGCGGGCGGTCAAAGACTACTTCAGGAATAACACGAGTAGTGTGATTTCAGATGGCACATTGCGGGAAGCATTCAAGGTGGTGATTAGAGGGACAGCGATAGCCACGGCCCGGGGTACGCAGGCTACAGTGGAGAGGGATTTGATCAGGGCAGAGGCCAAACTTGAGGCCTTGGGCAGTAAGGCGGAGACAACCACAGAACGGGCCCAGGAAGAAGACAGATGCAGCAAAAATGTATGGATTATTGGGGTAGACTAGGTAACTTAAACTATAGCAAATGCATAGAAAGGCAACACGCCGAAGGTGATGAGCTGAGACTGTTGTTGGCCTGGCTTTATAAGAGCAAGTTTAAAAGGGACCGGATACGGGAGGTTAAAGGGAGCAACAGAAATACCTATACGATGCAAGAAGGTATTAATAGATGTTTTTATGATTATTATAAGGAGCTAAATGCAGACACATCGATGACGCAGCAAGCAGAGATTGATGAAGTGATGGAAGAGAGACCTTCTCAAACTAGGGGGCAGCGGCAGTGAGCAGGCTGGAAGCACCTATAATGGCAGAACTAGAATACACCATAAGGGGGTTGCCAACTGGCAAAGCTCCAGGAGCAGAAGGATTACCCAGCAAATTTTATAAAGAGTGTATTGCGGATGTGGTACCCTTGCTGTTGTAAATGCTTAATGAAGCGTTGGAAACAGGCATGTTGCCAGCGTCACTAAGGGAATCTATAATTGTCCCATTGCTGAAGCCCAACAAGCCTGGGGACTAGTGTGACTCTTATAGGCCCCTATCGTTGCTGAACCAGGATGGGAAGATACTCACAGCCCTACTGGCCAATAGGCTCAATCCGGAAATATCTAAACGTATTCATCCGGACCAGTCTGGATATGTTCCAAATGGAAATATTACATGTAACATCAGGAGGCTGCACCAGATCATAGACTACACCCAGGGTAGTATGAATCAATATGTGGTGGCTTCACTGGATGCAGTTAAAAGCATTTGATTCGGTCAGGTGGCCATGGCTGCTGACAGCACTGAAGGGCTTCGGTATGGGGCCAACATACATAGTGGGTGCAGCTTCTTTACAGTAGTCCGATGGCCAGGGTGAAGACCAGCGGGTGTATCTCGGATCAATGGCAACTAAGTAAAGGTGCCAGGCACGGGTGTCCGTTGTCTCCTATGCTAATTACACTGGCCTTGGAGCCGCTGGCTATATATCTTCGTCAAGAATATCAAGACGCTGGCATAACTATACAGGGTACTGACCATCTGCTCTCCCTGTATGCCGATGATATGCTCCTATTTTTACAACACCCTGAAATTAATCTCCAGTATATTCTAGACGTGTTGGAACGTTACGCAGGCACTATCAGGTATTACAATTAATGCTCAGAAGTACAAAAGGGAAACCCCTGGACAGGTTGCCAACACTGCCAATGAAATGGGAGATAGC
This sequence comes from Ambystoma mexicanum, assembly GCF_040938575.1. Classification (NCBI taxonomy): domain Eukaryota; kingdom Metazoa; phylum Chordata; class Amphibia; order Caudata; family Ambystomatidae; genus Ambystoma; species Ambystoma mexicanum. The sequence goes on from NC_090938.1 coordinate 843,209,434, forward strand.
CACATTTAGATATTTAGGGGTAGATATTTATCATGACCCTAAGACAGAACACTTGCAAAATACGTCGAAGGCGGTGGACAACATAGAGCAATACATGTGGGGAAGCTGCCGCTTTCGCTGATGGGGAGAGTAGCGTTAAAGATGGTGCTGCTTCCAAGGCTACTCCATTTCTTCAAAAATGTGCCATACAATATACCCCGAAGCTTCTTCAGGAGGTTAGACACAATAGGTCATAGCTTCCTATGGCGTAACTCGAGATGCCGTATGGCCCTTGCTAAACTGCAAAAAACGTATGCCCAGGGTGGAATCAGTGCTCCGCACTTTGAGGCTTAATTTCTAGCGTGTCAGTTACAATTCGTGACAAAGTGGTTGTCGGATGTGCAGTCTCAAGACACCTTGCTATTGCAGCCATAGTGTGCCCCATTCTTTTTGAAGGAAGCACTATGAACCGTTGAGTCACCCACCCTTGATCCCCCGTTACTTATGAACCTGGGCAGAGACATGGGGAGAGTGGTCCGCTTTCTGGATATAGATTTGCCGTCTTCCCCCTGCAGCCCCCCCTCCTAAGTACCATTGGTGTCGCTAAAATGCAAAGATTCACAACTGAGATTAAAGATAAGGAAATACTGGGAACCGATGGGGGTGGTGACGGTGGAAGACCTACTGCAGGAGGGAAAATGTAAGGATTTTGTTACACTTGCCTCTGAAACAGGCATACATGCCAGTCAGATCACACATGCAGCATTACTCCAGTGGGTGCAGAGTAGATGGCCCACCCTCGATGGGATATTACAAGAGGATGAGATCATAGAAACATTGCACGATATTTCAGAAGTGGGGCACGAGGTGTCACAGCTATATGAGCTGCTAATGTCACGACCAGAAGACATGTTGGCGCAGATCAAGCTTAGATGTGAGGCACACCAGCAGGAGCAACCGACAGATACGTTATGAGGTGGAGCCCTAACATACCATAAAAAGGTTTCTTGAAACGCTAAGCTGCAGTTGATCCAACTATGTCACCATAGGGTGTACCTGACGCTGGGGAAAATTGCCAAGTTTAGCAGGGCGACGGAGCAAGCTGCTCCAAAATGTGGGACGATTGATGCAGATTTAATACATATGTGTTGGTGTGTACAGAGATTAGGCAATTTTGGGAGGACATAGCTTGTACCCTTGCGGGGTATAACATTAGGTGTGAGTTCGCCAGCAGCTTGTATGCTGGGTATTTTTGCACGTCCGAAGAGGGAGAGACATGTTAGTAAATTGAAGAACCTAGCATATATACTGGCGAAACGTAGAATTGCTGTGGGGTGGAAAGCGCGCAAAGGACCAGCGATATGTCTATGGTGGAGGGCCCTTCAGAAATGGTCAAGGGTAGAAACCGCAGTATGGCATGAAGCGGCACGTAGCGTGCAAGATGAACAAAGTGCATCCCTAGATTCCTGGAAGCAACTGGTACAGAGTTTCGAAATAGGGATTGCCTTACTGCCACAGGTTCTACAGGCTAAATATAATGGAACAACAAAAATGTACCTGGGCGAAATGAGATCAGAACATCTGTACACATTTAAACAATACCAAGTATTGTCAAAAAAATATATATTTATTTATAAGCAATTTACACAAATATTTATTGTTCTGAACATCCACATTTAAACACCACCATTCATTCCATCATTCATTCACAATCTCACTATACATGTCAATATTCCACACTTTTAGTACTAAGACCACCTAGAACCAATATATTAACATACATTTCAACACCTTTTGGTGATTACAGTAAGTGTTAATACAAAAACAAATAGCATATTGCTTATTTGCTGTAACTCAACATATGTTTCGGTCGTCACAATAGGCCCCTAATTCAAGCCGGTAAATATAAGTGACCTTCTTCAGGAGACGGATGGTTCTGTTGCAACCACTCCGAAATGTCAAAAGGTGGAGGATGTCATCAAACCTCAATCTACAAACAAACAATATACAGAACATCAGAATTCCGATCTCTTATTTGTTTAGACACAGATATTTCTTGTGTGTATATCTCAGTTTATGTGTATACAGATTGGCACTCACCTCCACGTGAATTAATGGAGACGCGTGTCAACGATGGACTAAATCCTGCAGTGGTGCTAGATAACTCTGCGCCTTTACTGCAACGTAAGAGGAGGACAAAGCATCTTAGTAAGCCTGCCCTATAAACAATACACCATTATATATATGGTATGGACACACTATCTTACCTGATCAAAAATGCAGGTATGGGGGTGTCTTGCGTCTTTAGTCAATAAATCCAAAGAGGAAAAATCCCTGTTCTCGCCTGAAATGCAACACAGAGACTCAATACTCAAATATTTTCATCTTGACAACACTGGAGGTAATCAAAACCTCCTATCAATTCGCCTCACCTCATGTGGCCGAGTCCAGATATGTTCTTATTCTGGTACTCCAGTTTTTTCTCACTGCGTGGTGGTTCCAGTTCAATGTTCTTGAAGGGATACATGGAACTAAACGTCATGCTCATATATCTAACTCAGAACATTGTCAAGGTTTTTTTAATGCTGCTGTCTCACTCCCCTGCCCCTCCCTACATAAAGTTTTGTGGAGGAAACAGATAAAAATTCCCTTCATAAACCATTGTTCAATCATGCTGGAGGTCTATAACGACCCCACTCTCATATTAGGCTTTTCTGACCCTAAAAATAATAATAATAATAATGGGTCGGCGTGAACAGTGACTGCCAAACAGCTTATAATGCTGATAGAAAACACACAACTGCAGCCTTAGCTGGGCTGCTGCCTTAGCTGGGCTCCATGGCTGTTCAAACACTTTTATATGCGTGAAAAAGGGAAAAGCAGACACATGCGCTGTGCACGCTGATTGTCAGCAGAAATGGAATTGAAAGGGCCGAGTTTACCCTCGCACTCTCTCTCTCTTCAAAACCTCAAACAAACTGTGTGAATTTAAACACTCAAACACACACGCACATTTTACTTACCCTGGGTTCCTTCTCTCTTGTCCTGCACACACACCAAATTTCGTGCTGGTTCCTGGGCGTGGCTTCCTTAAATACACCATCAACATGGTGAAAGGACTCTTGTGCCCCAGTTCCCAGAGACTTCTGGGCCATGTAGTCCCTCCGTGTGTAAAACATTTTGTAAAGCATTTTTTTCTTTTTTCTTTTTCTTTTTTGAACCAAATAGTGTTTGTTTGATAAATCTGGGGAAACAATGCAGCGTGAAGGATGAATTACCTAACCCTATGGCGTGCTTGCAAACAATAAATGCTGCTAAACTCTGATTTTTTCTGTTGGTGGATAAGACTGTTAAGCCCAGGCTCCCAGTGACTTTGGGCATTGTAGGCCCTTCATAGACAAAAGTTTTTTACATAAACAAACAATTTGGATTTTAATACCAATGCAGCATGAGGGATGTTACAAAAATGCATTACCTCACCCTCTTTCGTGCATAGACCAATGGGTGCTTATGCTGTATAATTGTTACTGTTGGTGTATGCAGCTCATTACAACATCCGAGGTGATCCTTGGGTATAGCTAGCTATTCTGGGTCATGGCCACTCCCCCTCAGTTCATCCTGGATCATGGTGTGATCTAATGTGCAGGTTACTTCCATGACTCACTATTAGACACAAACGCCCTTCCCCCTTACAGTGGCAGGAGGCGCATTCACCAAAACCAATATTGTAATATTCAAATATGGGTAATCCAGAGTCCAAATGTATATGCTGACATGCCATGCCCTTCATATATATTTATCAGATGGCATGTATATCCAAAGTTCACCAGATAACTGATATAAAACAGAGCTCAACCAATAAGAGAAGAGACCATGTCTCTTATCCAGTTACCAGTTTGTTCCATTCTATGGAAATATTCAAACCATTTTTAACTGAGTCCAAAGAGTGAATCCATCTTTGTTCCAGTCTGTGCAACATAGTGGACATGTCGCCTCCTGTCATGGGGGTCTTGATGGTTTGAAGTACAAACCACCTAATGTCCTTGTCTGTGTGCCCCAATTTAGAGAAATGTTCAACTGAAGGTTTGTCTTGCACTTTGTTCCTTATGCAGGAACGATGTTCCGATATTCTCTGGCGTACCTCTCTCATAGTTTTTCCTACATATACAAGATCACATGGACATTGGATAATGTATATGACATTTTTGCTCAAGCAATTGGTGTGATTTTTAAAAAACCACTCCTCCTTGTTGCCATATTCAAATGATTTTTCCGTAGAGGTAAATTGACACGCCACACAATGGCCACATTTGTGATGTCCCATAATGGGTTTCAAACCCCATTGGTTCATCACTGTTTTGTTATCTTCTTGTTCTTTGTATGTGTGGACCAGTTTTTGTCTGAGATTCATGTTGCGTTTAAACGCGAACATTGGTTTCTGTGCCAGACTCCCTGTGCATTTCACCAGATGGCAATTCTTTTTAACACTCCTCTTGATCAGATTGCTTATTGGGGAAAATGTAGACACACAGATCAATCTGTTATTCTTTTCTTTGGTCTTCGTTAATAAACAGATCTCCCGATGTGTGTTGAGGGCTCGTTTATAGTGTTGTTTCACCAGCTTTTTTGGATACCCTCTATCCATTAGTCTGTCCTTCAATTTCACGGAGTGGTTCACAAACTCGTTTTTTTGTGTGCAATTTCTCCTAATACGGAGAAATTGACCATATGGTAGATTTTGTTTGAGGCCTCCCGGGTGAAAACTCGAGTAATGTAGGAGTGTGTTTTTGTCAGTGCTTTTCCTATGTAATGTTGTTTCCAAGTGATCTTCTTTCTTTTGGATCACTAGCTCGAGAAAACGTACACTCGCTTTGTTCCACTCCATTGTGAACTTGATGTGGGGATCACATGCATTAACCCACATGTGGAAGGCCACCAGAGATTCGATAGAACCTCTCCACACAAAGAACACATCGTCTATGAACCGTTTCCACACTCTCCAGTATCCCCCAAACGGCTGTTGTTTCAAAGCACATGAGGGTCCCAGTACAAAATTATGTTCAAAATCAGCCATATATAAATTTGCCACGTCAGGTGCAAAGGTGGCACTCATACTTACCCCTCTGAGTTGTTTGTATAAACTTTTCTTAAAAAGAAAAAAGTTTTCACACATGGCCAAACGCGCACATTCAAGTATGAATCCCGTTGGTGGATTTAATGGTGTTTCTCTTGTATCGAGGATCTTTCTTAACACCTCCAAACTCTGCATCTGAGGGATGGACGTATACAATGATTCGACGTCCATCGTCACTAAAATGTCATCTGGTTCCATGGTGATACTTTCCAGAATGAGGAGCATATGGGTCGTATCCTTTATATATGCAGGCATTAATTCAACAAATGATTTCAAAAAGAACTCTGTATATATAGATAGGGGCTCTAACAATGAGTCAATGGTGCGTGCTCTGCATTTTTATGCACTTTTGGAAGTACATAAAATGCCCCTTTTCTTGGGTGAACCTTACATAGGAATTGATGTTCTTCCTCACTGATCCATTCTTCATTCACCGCGTGTCTCATCAGATTTCTAATTTCCTCTTGTAGAGCTTGCGTAGGGTCATGATCTAATTTTCTGAATGCATCCCTGTCTCCAAAGAGCCTCAAACATTCATCTTCGTACTTCTGAATATCCATCAACACGATGCCACCCCCTTTATCGGAAGGTTTAATAATTCTAAGGGGATCTTCACAGAGCATTTTCAATGCTTCTCGTTCGTCTTTATTCAGGTTATCTTGATGGAAATTTTTCTTCTTGATAGCCTCCTGCACTTGTTTCCTCACAATGTTTTCAAAGGCCAAGATTTTGGGGGGGCACACGTGTATGGGAGGTGAAAAATGTGATTTAGCTTTGAGCCCTGTGACGTTTTTTACTTCTTCACGTTCTTTCCGCCCATCTTTGTTGCCTGTTGATGTACTCGGTAAAAATACCTCAAAATAATGTTTTAATCAGATTTTTTTAAAGAAACCTTGTAATTCCATTTCACACTTGAATGGATCCACTCTCGCTACTGGGACGTAGGATAAACCCTTAGACAGTAGTTTGAGTTCAAGATCAGTCAAGTTTGTGAACCACGCCGTGAAATTGAAGGACAGACTAATGGATAGAGGGTATCCAAAAAAGCTGGTGAAACAACACTATAAACGAGCCCTCAAAACACATCGGGAGATCTGTTTATTAACGAAGACCAAAGAAAAGAATAACAGATTGATCTGTGTGTCTACATTTTCCCCAATAAGCAATCTGATCAAGAGGAGTGTTAATAAGAATTGCCATCTGGTGAAATGCCCAGGGAGTCTGGCATAGAAACCAATGTTCGCGTTTAAATGCAACATGAATCTCAGACAAAACTGGTCCACACATACAAAGAACAAGAAGATAACAAAACAGTGATGAACCAATGGGGTTTGAAACCCATTATGGGACATCACAAATGTGGCCATTCTGTGGCGTGTCAATTTACCTCTACGAAAAAATCATTTGAATATGGCAACAAGAATGAGTGGTTTTTTAAAAATCACACCAATTGCTTGAGCAAAAATGTCATATACATTATCCAATGTCCATGTGATCTTGTATATGTAGGAAAAACTATGAGAGAGGTACGCCAGAGAATATCGGAACATCGTTCCTGCATAAGGAACAAATTGCAAGACAAACCTTTAGTTGAACATTTCTCTAAATTGGGGCACACAGAAAAGGACATTAGGTGGTTTGTACTTCAAACCATCAAGACCCCCATGAGAGGAGGCGACATGTCCACTATGTTACACAGACTGGAACAAAGATGGATTCACTCTTTGGACTCAGTTAAAAATGGTTTGAATATTTCCATAGAGTGGAACAAACTGGTAACTGGATAAGAGACATGGTCTCTACTCTTATTGGTTGAGCTCTATTTTATATCAGTTATCTGGTAAACTTCGGATATGGAACGAGTTACTTACCTGTAACTGTTGTTCTCCAGCATGGGTCTGGCATGGATTCACATGCTCATGAATATTCCCCGTCGTCAGGCTGGGAATCCTCGGTAAAGAAAAAATCAGTATCCGTTTCGTTTCTGATCTGTCTTTCGTAGTAGTAACCAATCACTGATCTCTGCGTCATACTGACCACAGCCAATGACTGCCCTCTACCTAAGCCCCGCCTCTGGCAGCCATCTTCAGATTTGGTAGCACGTGAAGTCGCAGTATGACCAAGTGAAGAGCCGCAGAGGGGTAGGCGGGAGGGTTCGCATGTGAATCCATGCCAGACCCATGCTGGAGAACAACAGTTACAGGTAAGTAACTTGTTCCTTCTCCAGCATGGGGTCTGGCATGGATTCACATGCTCATGAATATAAGAATAAATAGCAGTACACACATGCACAACCACGGGGGGTGGCAAAAGGCTCAACATTAAGCAATACAAAAAACTCAACATTAAGCATCTCTTACCTCCTCACCAGGCTCACCTTAAGCGAACAGGTTGCGCAGCACTGCTTGGCCGACCCTGGACTCCTCCCTGGAATCCCGATCGACGCAGTAGAATCTCGTGAAGGTGTGCGTCGACCTCCACGTAGCAGCCCTGCAGATGTCCAGCAGGGGCACACCAGATAAGAACGCCATAGTAGCAGCGATCGCTCTGGTCGAATGGGCTCTCGGACGGCCTGGCAGCGGTCGGTTAGCCAACCGGTGACAGTGCATGATGCAGCCGGAGAGCCATCTCGAAATAGAAGACTTCGAGAGAGCCTTCCCTTGATTCACAGGTCCAAAGTTCACGAACAGCTGTGATGTCCTCCGGAAACTCTTTGTGCGGTCCACGTAGAACTTCAGCGCTCTAGCCACATCCAGCGAGTGCAAAGTCCTCTCGGCCGGCGACGAAGGAGACGGGAAGAAAACAGGTAACACCAAGGGCTCGTTAAGATGGAAGTCCGACGGCACCTTGGGCATAAAGGAGGGGTGCGTCTTAAGCACCACCCTCGAGGCATGGAAAGTCAAGTACGGTGCTTTGCAGGATAGGGCCTGGATCTCTCCCACTCGTCGTGCGGAGGTAATGGCCACCAGGAACGCAGTTTTCCACGACACAAACTTCATCGGTGCGGAGTGCATCGGCTCGAATGGGGGCCCCATGAGCCTGGTCAGCACCACGTCAAGTTCCCACGCCGGGGCCGGGGCCTTCACCGGCGGGAACGACCGGAAGTCCTTTCATAAACTCTTTTACCAGTCGATGGGACCACAGGGACGTCCGTCCTGTGGTTCTGGTATATCTGGAGATCGCCGCCAGATGAATCTTAATGGAGGCATGGGCTAGCCCAGCCTTTGCCAGCGATAGCAGGTACGGCAGCACTTGAGGGGCCGTAATCCGTAGGGGGGTTGATCTTCTGTGCCCGGCACCAGATAGAGAACCTCTTCCACTTATGACTGTAGCATTGAGAGTCGAGGACGCCCTGGCCTTTGCAAGAACCTCTCTGCAATCGGCCGGTATATCGTAGCCTCCAAACTCTAGCGCTGCAGGAGCCAAGCCTGCAGGTTCAGCGACGCCGGGTCGTGGTGGAAGATGGCGCCTCCTTCTCTGGAGAGAAGGTCCGCGTCCGCCGACAGCTTGATGGGAGGGGACGTTGACAAGTCCAGAAGGTCCGGGAACCAGATCTGCCTCGGCCACGCCGGTGCGACGAGGATCATCCTGCACCGGGACCTCTTGAGCTGGCTGATGAGTCCAAGCAGCAACGGCAACGGAGGAAACGCATACAGGTATAGGCCGTCCCAGGGGAACGAGAATGCATCGCCCATGCTTCTCGGCTGGGGAAACCTGCTGGCGAATCTCTTGCACTTCGAGTTGGTCGCTGTTGCGAACAGGTCGATTTGGGGTCTGCCCCATCGTCGGAAGAGTTGATCCACCTGATCCTGGCGCAGTTCCCACTCGTGACACGCGCGCAGCTCCCTGCTGAGCGAGTCGGCGATGGGGTTTCTTTCTCCTGCCAGGTGGAAGGGAACCAGGAACATCCCCTGGGCGACCGCCCAGTGCCACAGATCCTATGCCTCCTTGGATAGGGCTGGGGATCTGGTGCCTCCCTGCTTCCGTATGTAAAACATTGTCGTGGTGTTGTCCGTGAAGATCCGCACCACCTTGCCCTTGAGCGACGGGAGGAACGATTTGAGAGCCCAGAACACGGCTCGGAGTTCCAGGACGTTGATGTGCAGGAGCCTCTCCTCCGGGAGCCAAAGACCTCTTGCGTGGAGATCTCCGGTGTGGGCGCCCCAACCTTCCAGGGAGGCGTCCGTCGTCACCGTCTCCTGGTACGCCGGCGTCTGAAAGTCCTTGCCCGCCATGAGGTGCGCTGGAACGCCCCACCACTGAATCGCCCGCCGGAACACCTCGTTGAGGGGGACCCTGTCTTCGAAGGTGCCCGTCGCCTGCATCCAACGGGCGTCGAGAAATTCTTGAAGAGGGCGCATCCGTAGTCTGCAGAGGCGCACCAGGTAGATGCAAGAGGACATCATCCCCAGGAGGGACTTGATGGACCTCACCCTGGCCACGTCTGTGGCAAGCAGGCGCTGCACTTTGCCTAGAATGGTCTTCGTCCGTTCTTCCGATGGGGCCGCCAGGCGCCTCACTGTATCGCGCTTCGCTCCCAGAAACGGGGCCACCTGCGACGGCACCAGGTGGGACTTTGGGTAGTTTATGGCGAATCCCAGGTCTGTGTAGCTGGACGGTCCTCGGAGTGTGTTCGACGGCGAGTTCCCTCGTCCGTGAGCGGATGTGCCAGTCGTCCAGGTAGGGGTAGACGTGAATTTATTTATTTATTTATTTATTCATATTTTTAAAGCGCACGCTCAGCCCGTGGGCATCGTGGCGCTGTTACATATAAGCAATTGGCTGGTTACAGAAGGAAGGTTGTTAAAGTTTACAGGCATTTTGAGTTACGGTATATGTTTTAGAAATATACGTTTACAGGGCATTAGATTTACAGTAACATGTTTTAGTTACAAACTTAGCAGTGCAGACATCATGGCGTTTAAAAATATGTCATTCATGTCGGAGGGGAGGGTAGGAGGTGATTATGTGAAGAGCAGGGTTTTGAGGGATTTCCGAAAGGAAAGCAGTGATGGTTCCGCTCTAAGAGAGTTAGGGAGGTTGTTCCAGAGCTTAGGTGCTATGTGTGGGAAGCCAATGCCTCCAGCTTTAGCTCTTCTTATGGTGGGGACTCGGAGTTGGTTGTCATGGGGGGTTCTTATAGGACGAAGGGAGGATTTCCTGGTGATGCTTTCTGCTAGGTAGGAGGGAGCGGTATGATTGATACATTTGTGTGTGAGGGAGAGTACTTTGAAGTTAATTCTTTCTTTAACTGGGAGCCAGTGAGCATTTCTTCTGGCCTGCGACACATGGTCGAATTTGGGGATGTGCAGGGCAGCGCGGAGCGCATTGTTTTGCACTGTTTGGAGTTTATTTAGGTTTTTGGTTGAAGTGCCAGCTAAGAGGGTGTTGCAATAGTCTAGCCTGGCTCCTATGGTGGCTCTAGCAATGGAGAGGCAGTTGGGAGTGGTAAGATAGGGTTTTATTGCGAAGATGAGTTTGGTGGTCAGTGCGGAGGAGGAGGAGATGACGTTGACCTGTCTTGTCATGGAGAGAGTAGCGTCTAAATATACTCCTAGAGTCTTCACAGCAGTGGAGACGGGTATGTTGGTGTTGTCGATGGTTATGTGTGAATAGTCTTGGCTGAGCTTGGAGAGGATTTCGCTGGGGGCCAGGATGATGATCTCTGTTTTGTCTCCGTTAAGACAGAGGCCGTTGATCGCCATCCATGCCTGGATCGTGGAGTAAATGGTACGGAGGGCTTCTGTGTCTTGGGCATAGTCTCCAGTGAGGGGGAGGAGGACTTGTGTGTCATCGGCATAGTTGGTATAAGCTATGTCGAGAGAGTCCAGTAGGTCGAAGAGGGGTTTAGTGAAGAGGTTGTATAGGGTCGGTGCGGTGCATGACCCTTGTGGGACTCCACAATATATGGTAGTCGGAGGAGCATTGGCCTGGTCAGAGTACACCTTCATGGCTCGGCCTTCTAGAAAGGAGGTGATCCAAGAGGTTGCTTTAAGGGAGAAGTGGGCTGCATTAAATAGGTGAGATGTGAGGATGTCATGGTCCACTAAGTCAAATGCCGCGGAGAGGTCGAGTAGCAGGAGGAGAGCAGGTTTGCCTGTGTCCATTATTTTGGTGATTTGATTTTTTAGATCTAGTAGGGCAGTTTCGGTCCCATGGCCTTTGCGAAAGCCCGATTGTCTTCTGCCTAGGATAGAGTGGGTCTCTATGTATTGCTGAATTTGGTTGTGGGCTGCTTTATCAAGGATTTTGAGGAGGAAGGGGACGGTGGTGATGGGGCGATAGTTGCTGGGGGAGGTGGGATCTAAGGAGGGTTTTTTTAAGAGTGGGCGAACCCAAGCCTCTTTCAGGCAATGAGGTACGGTTCCTGAGGAGAAGGAGGCATTGATGAAAGCTGTGATGATGGGGGTGAGGGCTTCTGAGCACTCTTTGATGATAGTGGGGGGGCATATGTCTCCCTTGCAAATGGAAGGTTTGATGTTTTTGAGTAGAGCAGAGGTTTCTAGTTCTGTAACTTCTCTGAAGGTAAAGAGGGGTGTTTGCGGGTGAGTGTTGTGAGGGGGGAGAGAAGGAGTCGTGGCAGAGGTATTGAGTGCTTTACGTTGGGAAGCAATTTTGTCTTGAAGCGTTTTGACTTTATTTAGGAGGGCTGTCTGGATGCCTGTGCACCAAGCTTCATCCTTGATGATTTCGTCTGGGCTGGACTCGGGAGTGGTAAGTTCTTTGAAAATAGAGAATATTTCTCTGGTTTTGGAACTGGATTTGGTTATTCTTTGATTGTATGATTCAGATTTAGCTTCAAAGATGGCCATTTTGTAGGTCCGTGAGATTTCTTTGAACTCATTGAGAGAGGATTGGTTGGGCGTAGACTGCCAGTTGGATAAGGCTTTGCGGTTCATGGTGCGCAGGACAGATAGTTCTTCTGAGAACCAAGAGTTGGAGTGCATGGATTTTTTTCCTTTTTTGTCTTCCAGCGGGGCAATAGAGTCAATGGCTTGGGTGAGGGCGTTGTTATAGATGTTAGCAAGAGAGGTGGGATCTTGGATAAAGGGATGCTTGAGTTCAGGGATATCAAGAAGAGGAGCGAGATTGGTCGCTGTGAGCTTTTTGGAGCTTCTGACTTTGGCGGGGGGTGCATGAGTAAGGATTTTGCGAGTGGGTGTGGTGGGGATGGAGAATTGGATGAGATGGTGATCTGTCCAGGGGAGGGCTGAGATGGAGGTGATGGATGATGAGCAGTTATGATCTGCTACCCAGTCAATGGACCGGCCTTTGCAGTGAGTAGGTTTGGTGATTTTGTGGATGAACCCCATGTTGGAGAGATCGTTGGCCAGGTGTGTGGCAGATTTGTCCTTGGGGTCATCTAAGCCAAGGTTAAGGTCACCAAGTAGAATGGTTTTGGTGGAGCTTTTCAGGTTGTTGCTAATGATTTGGAGGAGATGCTTTTGGACGTCCGGAGGGGAGCCTGGAGGTCTGTATGTGACTAAGAGGTTGATGGTGCAATTAGGTGAGAGAGCTAGTTTGGCGTGGAGAAGGTCAGCGTTGTTGTCCCAGTGTTGGTTACACTGCCTAATGGCAAGTGAGTTTCTATAGATGAGGGCAACGCCCCCACCTTTAGAGGTTTTGCGGTCCTGCCTGAGGATGGTGTAGTCCTGTGGGAGGGCAAGGTGTAGGGATGGGTTGGATGCCTCGTGGAGCCAGGTTTCGGATACTGCTAACATGTCTAGTTTGTGGGTGGTGATGAGGTCATTGATCTCTATGGCATGGGCATGGATGGAGCGTGCATTAATGAGGGCGCATTTAAGGAAGCGGTTGGTAGGTGGTGGGTCCTGAGCGCTGGTGTTCGGTGAGAGCGAGGTGGTGGGAGCACGTGTGAGTGAAGGAGGGAGGGGTGCATGTATGAGCGCATGGGGGTGGAGGGTATGTGCATGGGCTGGAGGGTGTGAGCGTGAAAATGTTGTGTGGGTGCGATAGCTGAGCTTTTGGTTCCTACTGAAGGTAGGTGGTGGAGAGCTGTGGAACACAAATGAGGGTTTGGTACGGGTTCTTAGTCTGTAGCGCCTAAGAAGGTGTTCAGGAGGGTTGATAATGCAGTGGTTGAGAGTGGTGTGTGGTGATGCGGGTGGGGAGGAGTGAGGCATGATGGAGGGCGGTGGAGGGAGGTCTGGGTATGCAGGGAGCAAGCTGCAGAAGGCCCAAAGAGAGAGAGTAATGAGCGAGATAGAGGAGAAGGAGAGGAGGGGTGTGGGCGCTGTGAGGTGGGTGGCAGGGGGATGCATTAGAGTACTGAGCTGGGTGGTGTTGTGCGATACAGGGCTGGCACTAGGGGTAGGTCGAGGCCTGTGCAGAGGCAGTTGGCGGTCTGGCAGGGCAGCTAGGGGCTAGTGGTAGCGCTTGTAGTGGCAGGGCCGGTAAAAAGCTGGCATGGCAACACAGTGGCAGGGCCCCTATAGGCTGGCAGAGGAACACAATGGTAACACAGTGGCAGGGCCCCTATAGGCTGGCAGAGGAACACAATGGTAACACAGTGGCAGGGCCCCTATAGGCTGGCAGAGGAACACAATGGTAACACAATGGCAGGGCCCCTATAGGCTGGCAGAGGGACACAATGGTAACACAGTGGCAGGGCCCCTATAGGCTGGCAGAGGAACACAATGGTGACACAGTGGCAGGGCCCCTATAGGCTGGCAGAGGGACACAATGGTAACACAGTGGCAGGGCCCCTATAGGCTGGCAGAGGAACACAATGGTAACACAGTGGCAGGGCCCCTATAGGCTGGCAGAGGAACACAATGGTAACACAGTGGCAGGGCCCCTATAGGCTGGCAGAGGAACACAATGGTAACACAGTGGCAGGGCCCCTATAGGCTGGCAGAGGAACACAATGGTAACACAGTGGCAGGGCCCCTATAGGCTGGCAGAGGAACACAATGGTAACACAGTGGCAGGGCCCCTATAGGCTGGCAGAGGAACACAATGGTAACACAGTGGCAGGGCCCCTATAGGCTGGCAGAGGAACACAATGGTAACACAGTGGCAGGGCCCCTATAGGCTGGCAGAGGAACACAATGGTAACACAGTGGCAGGGCCCCTATAGGCTGGCAGAGGAACACAGTTAGTGTGAGTGCGGGCAGGCGTTAAGGCAGCGAAAGTTGCACAAAGATAAGTCAGGGGGACACACTTACGGGCTAGTGTACAGTAGTTGTTTTGGGCAGCGTTTCTGGCCGACGGCCCGTACGGCAGCGGACAGGCACAGAATCCCCTGAAGGTGCAGCCGCGCCGCCACTGGTGCTAGGCACTTGGTAAAGACCCTGGGGGCCGACTTCAATCCGAACGGCAGTGCTCTGAATTGGTAGTGGCGTCCCTGGACGACGAACCTGAGGAACTTTCGGTGACTTTTGAGGATGGGAACGTGGAAGTATGCATCCTCCAGGTCCAACGACGATAGAAAGTCGCCTTCCTCCAGCTGTCCCAGTACGTGCTGGAGGGTGACCATCCTGAGCTTTTGTGATCTGATGTATCTGTTCAAACGACAAAGGTCCAGGATGGGGCGCCAGCCGCCCGTCTTCTTCCTGACGAGGAAGTACCTTGAGTATACCCCGGAGCCCCGGAGCCTCTTCGGGACAAGCTCGATGGCGCCTTTCCTGAGCATCGCCCGTACTTCCAACAGCAGTTGCGGGACGTGATTTTCCTTCCTGGCCACAGGTGGAACGTGAGGGCACTTCTTCAGGAATTCGATAAGAGTGTCCTCTTGCCAGGGTATCCAGCACCCAACGGTCGGTGGAGATGGACTTCCACACGCTGACGAAGTTCGTCAGCCGGCCTCCCACCGGGGTGCTTCGGTGGGGGCCCGAGACCACGGGCGGTTCAGTCCTGCTTGGAGGTGGTGGCCTTGCCGCCCTGGCCACCGTGCCGACGGCGGCGAGGCGCTCCCTGCTTGCCGCGACCCCTGTAGGCCTCCTGAGACGAGGAGCGTGCCGCCTGGCGGTAGGACGACAAGCCACCGCTGGATCCCTTGGAGGCACCCTGTCTGCCTCCGGAGCTCCGAAAGGGCCGTCGTTGCTGAAGGGCTCCTAGGGTGCGGGCCGTCTCCGTTTTTATGGCTTGGAGGGATTTGTCCACCGCCTTCCCGAACAAGTTGCTGCCGTCGAACGGCATGTCCAACACTCTGGTCTGGACGTCCTGACGGAAGTCGGTCGCCCGGAGCCAACCCCGTCGTCGTAGGCAAACACCAGTGCCCAGCTGGCGGAACCCGGTATCAGCAATATCGGTTGCCACCGTTATGGCGTGGTCCGACGCCACCTCGCCCTCTTGCCGTATTTCCAGAGCCTCGGACCTCTTGTCGTCCAGCAGGAAGTCCAATATGGGGGCCAGCTTAAACCAGAGCTCCCTGTCGTAACGGGCCACGATCGCCAGGGCGCTGGCCGCTTTGATCGTCGTCGCCGCCGAAGAAAAATGACCTGCCGCCCCATGGCGTCCAACTTCTTTCCCTCGCCGTCTGGCGGGGAATTCGACTTCGAGACTCCTGACCCCGCCGCTTTCTTCTTCGCCGCCGCCGAGACGACCGAGTCTGGCGTTGGCTGGGCCCTGAGGCACAGGGGAGCGGTTTCGGGGACCCGGTACTTCTTCTCGTACCGGTCCCGTTTGGCTGGTGCCGTGGAGGGGTTCTTGAGAACCGACAGGCCCTCCTCCCAGATGTCATCGATTAGGGGCACCGTGATGACCGTCTTCCTCTTGGCCTCCCGGTGCTGATAGAGGAAACCTTCCTTTTTCTGCTCCTCCGGGCAGAGCTGGAACAATTCGGACGCCCTGGCGATCATGGCGTGGCATGAGCCAATCTCGTCGGGCGGCGAGGCCCGTGCGACGGGAGACCTGTTCCGTCGTCGTCGCCCTCAGAATCCGTCGTCGAGCCCAACGCACCGTCATCTCCCGACTCGTGGGAGGATGAGGAGGGAACTGTAGGCCTTACGGGGGCGAGCGGAGGAGAGGGTTGGGTCCTCCGTCGTTTGTTCTGAGGACTTCCCGACGGGCCAGGTTGCAGGTCCTCCGGCCTGGGCCGTGGGAATCTCGTCCTTATCTCAGAGCATAAGGACTGGATGGCAGACAAAATGGCCGCCGAGCCATCCTGAGGCCTAGGATCCGGCTGCGCCGGAAGGGAAGGCCGCTCTTCCTCACCATCGTCGTCTTCCTCGGTTATCTCCCGAGGATCTTCCTGACGGGATCGAACCTTCTAGAATTGGACTTCGAGGTTCCTCACAGCCTCGGTCAGTTCCTCCTCCGAGGCTGACTCCGAGCTCGAGGAGGGCACCGTGCCCCCCCCCTCGCTTCTTCCATCATGGCGGCCACGACGATGGGCTGAAAAGAGGATTCCCTCCTTGGCGGCAGGGAAACTCTAGTCCCGGAGGCGGTCTCCGCTGGCAGTGTCTCTGCCGGCTTGGCCAGAGTCGCCGCGATAGCCTCGATAGAGGCCTTCGCCTGCTGGGTAGGGGCCTTCACCACCTTAGGTGCATCCCAGGCCCTCTCCTTCGGGGGAGGGGCGACGCCTCGCTCCCCCTCTTCCGAGATCGGACGGGGCTTCTTCCGAAGCTTACCCGGGGTCTCGGACTTCCTCTTCCCCGAACCGGAGCGTTGGCTCGTGGTTGACGGTGCCGGGGAAGGTGCGCCCTGCCCTGCCTTGCGACCGAAGAGCCCGACCTTTCGGCACTCCCGGAGCCAGCGGACTTGCAGCGCTTGACCTGGTGTTGGGCCCCCGTCGCCGGGGCGCCCGCACAGGACTTAGAAGCCCGCTCGGACCCTTTCTTCTTCTTCTCACCCGTCGAGCCCTTCTCCAACCAGCTTGCGAGACGGGATCGACGGTCCCTCATGGTCCGCTCCGACAAGTTCTTGCAGAACTGGTAGTCCTTCTCTACATGAGTCTTGTCCCCATGAAGACAGTAGAGGCATCGCGAATGTTCGTCTTCCTTAAACACATTCTGCAGCCCGCATCTAGGGCACCTGCGAAACAGCTTGGGTCCGGGTGACGAACTCGCATCCTGGGCCATCTCGAAGTAGGCCATGAATCTTCTGGAATCCCCCAAGAAGTTGATTCGACGAAATCTTCACCCTTGAGGGGCGTAGGAAAATCCCGCAACGGGTAGCCGTTAACGGGAGTAGAAACGGTGGAGCTTGAGGCTCGATTAACCGGACAAAATGTGAAATTTCACCTGAAAAAGCGCGAAACACGCAGTAAAAGCTCGAGAGCTAAGCACGAGGACTCCCAACACTTGAACGTGCGGTAAAAATCTGAAGATGTCTGCCAGAGGCAGGGCTTAGGTAGAGGGCAGTCATTGGCTGTGGTCAGTATGACGCAGAGATCAGTGATTGGTTACTACTACGAAAGACAGATCAGAAACAAAACTGATACTGATTTTTTCTTTACCGAGGATTCCCAGCCTGACGACGGGGAATATTCATGAGCATGTGAATCCATGCCAGACCCCATGCTGGAGAAACATGCCATCTGATACATATATATGAAGGGCATGGCATGTCAGCACATACATTTGGACTCTGGATTACCCATATTTGAATTTTACAATATTGGTTTTGGTGAATGCGCCTCCAGCCACTGTAAGGGGGAAGGGCGTTTGTGTCTAATAGTGAGTCATGGAAGTAACCTGCAATTTGGATCACACCATGATCCAGGATGAACTGAGGGGGAGTGGCCATGACCCAGAATAGCTAGCTATACCCAAGGATCACCTCCGATGTTGTAATGAGCTGCATACACCAACAGTAACAATTATGCAGCATAAGCACCCATTGGTCTATGCACGAAAGAGGGTGAGGTAATGCATTTTTGTAACATCCCTCATGCTGCACTGGTATTACAATCCAAATTGTTTGTTTATGTAAAAATCTTTTGTCTATGAAGGGCCTACAATGCCCAAAGTCACTGAGAGCCTGGGCTTAACAGTCTTATTCACCAACAGAAACAATCAGAGTTTAGCAGCATTTATTGTTTGCAAGCACGCCATAGGGTTAGGTAATTCATCCTTCACGCTGCATTGTTTCCCCAGATTTATCAAACAAACACTATTTGGTTCAAAAAAGAAAAAAGAAAAAAATGCTTTACAAAATGTTTTACACACGGAGGGGCTACATGGCCCAGAAGTCTCTGGGAACTGGGGTTCAAGAGTCCTTTCACCATGTTGATGGTGTATTTAAGGAAGCCACGCCCAGGAACCAGCATGAAATTTGGTGTGTGTGCAGGACAAGAGAGAAGGAACCCAGGGTAAGTAAAATGTGCGTGTGTGTTTGAGTGTTTAAATTCACACAGTTTGTTTGATGTTTTGAAGAGAGAGAGAGAGTGCGAGGGTAAACTCGGCCCTTTCAATTCCATTTCTGCTGACAATCAGCGTGCACAGCGCATGTGTCTGCTTTTCCCTTTTTCATGCATATAAAAGTGTTTGAACAGCCATGGAGCCCAGCTAAGGCAGCAGCCCAGCTAAGGCTGCAGTTGTGTGTTTTCTATCAGCATTATAAGCTGTTTGGCAGTCACTGTGCACGCCGACCCATTATTATTATTATTATTTTTAGGGTCAGAAAAGCCTAATATGAGAGTGGGGTCGTTATAGACCTCCAGCATGATTGAACAATGGTTTATGAAGGGAATTTTTATCTGTTTCCTCCACAAAACTTTATGTAGGGAGGGGCAGGGGAGTGAGACAGCAGCATTAAAAAAACCTTGACAATGTTCTGAGTTAGATATATGAGCATGACGTTTAGTTCCATGTATCCCTTCAAGAACATTGAACTGGAACCACCACACAGTGAGAAAAAACTGGGGTACCAGAATAAGAACATATCTGGACTCGGCCACATGAGGTGAGGCGAATTGATAGGAGGTTTTGATTACCTCCAGTGTTGTCAAGATGAACATATTTGAGTATTGAGTCTCTGTGTTGCATTTCAGGCGAGAACAGGGATTTTTCCTCTTTGGATTTATTGACTAAAGACGCAAGACACCCCCATACCTGCATTTTTGATCAGGTAAGATAGTGTGTCCATACCATATATATAATGGTGTATTGTTTATAGGGCAGGCTTACTAAGATGCTTTGTCCTCCTCTTACGTTGCAGTAAAGGCGCAGAGTTATCTAGTACCACTGCAGGATTTAGTCCATCGTTGACACGTGTCTCCATTAATTCACGTGGAGGTGAGTGCCAATCTGTATACACATAAACTGAGATATACACACAAGAAATATCTGTGTCTAAACAAATAAGAGATCGGAATTCTGATGTTCTGTATATTGTTTGTTTGTAGATTGAGGTTTGATGACATCCTCCACCTTTTGACATTTCGGAGTAGTTGCAACAGAACCATCCGTCTCCTGAAGAAGGTCACTTATATTTACCGGCTTGAATTAGGGGCCTATTGTGACGACCGAAACATATGTTGAGTTACAGCAAATAAGCAATATGCTATTTGTTTTTGTATTAACACTTACTGTAATCACCAAAAGGTGTTGAAATGTATGTTAATATATTGGTTCTAGGTGGTCTTAGTACCACAAGTGTGGAATATTGACATGTATAGTGAGATTGTGAATGAATGGTGGTGTTTACATGTGGATGTTCAGAACAATACATATTTGTGTAAATTGCTTATAAATAAATATATATATATTTTTGACAAGACTCGGTACTGTTTAAATGTGTACAGATGTTCTGATCTCATTTCGCCCAGCAACTGGTACAGGACTTGTTGGTGTCTGGCATGGGGTGCAGCCCGGGAGGGGCGGGTGAGGGAGTGTCCCACCCGGTGAAAAAAAGTTATTGCAATGCATAGTTTGGGACAGACGGTCGAATAGGATGCAATACAGTGGGTGGGATAGGCTGGAGTGGGGGGGGGGAGGTAGACAGACACTATTGATGCACAATGTTATGGATTATTGATGTCTAAGTTATTTTGTTGTTTGAAAATCAATACAAATACATTTTTTTTAAACACTTTAAACGTTACATCAACATTATTCATTTATATATACAAAAAACCAAATGAATCACACTAGGTTATGCAGCAACTAATCGTAATATCAAGCACAATTTCAGAATCAGGTCATTCAAGCAGCAATAATGCAGGTAAGTACATTCTTTTTGTACTAAAACATTTCCAGCACACAGAGTGACAACAGTTAAGGTCAGAAGTAGAACGTATGGTTCACCACACAATACTGAGTTACGAGGGGAAAAGTGTTAGAGTAAGATAGGACACTGTAGCACTGTAACAATGGTCTTTTCTCCAAGAGGGATTTAGGAAGTATTTTCCCCAGCAATAAGAGTAAAACATTTAAAAGCTTTATAGGGCACAAGCACTGCCAAAGACAGTAGGGTTCAGAAGGGACAGCCTTAGGAAGCCAGGACAGCCAGTGTCAATAGGACAGTTCTACTTCTGATGCAATCGTCTTAGAAAAAGTTAGTTGAACAGCATTGAAGAAAAATGCAGGAGCTCAAGTGAGCCTACCTGACGTGCACAAGCTGTTAGGCCTGCACAAGGGAATTGCAGTAATTCAAGGATAGAAAGGAGCACTCCCCATGCTAGGAAGCTCTAGATTTAGCTAAAGGTGGTTAAACCCAAAGCCCCCACACTACCTTAGAATTGAAGCAGATGTTCCAGCTGAACTCCTTGATGCAGCGATGCAGACCCTTGTTCCCGGACCGTGGTGGTGGGGACATAAGGGACGACATCTGGCAGGCTTCTGCAGCAGCACTCTCGAGAGGGACTCTGGAGTAATGGATTCCACTCGTTTCAGCGGCTCTTTGTGGTTTTGGCGCCAAAGAGAAAAAAATAGCTCTAGTTGGAGTTTCCTTGGTTCCTCGTTCCTGGACTCTGGGGAGGGGACTCTGGATGAGGAATTCCTGCTTCTGGAGGTCCTTGAAGATGCCCACAAAGTTTTGACTGGATTTGTTCTCGGGAAGACACTGCACTCGTCGGTGGTCCAAGTACCCCGGGTATTGGGAAATTGAAGCCCAGTAAGGTCGCAGCGACACAAGGGTTGGCCCAGAATGAAGCAGGTCTTTAGGCTAGTTGGTCCCACCAGCCTAAGGGAGGAAGTCGTCCTTGGCAGAGCTTCCCTGTCGATAGGATAACAGGGTCAGCACAGCTGCAAGGCTTCACCAGAGCTTTCACGGTCCTGGAAGGTGCGGCTGGCTTCTCTCTGCGTCTTCTTCGGATTTGATGTTCCAGTGGTCGACTCTGCCTGTAGTTCCAAAACCCTCACCTTCTATGCAAAATCTAATTCATTCACAGCACTAAGCTGTCAATCGTACAGGGGGTTGGGGGTCATCCTCTAGGACAGCCACCTGCCAGCTGGAACTGTTTTCGGCCAGGCATGCCTACAAACACAGGCCAGTGAAGTTTTGGGCTCCTCCCTCACTTCTTGCCTTCCCAGGCACACTGGAGCCTGGGCGGGCTTCAGGGCTGAAGCCCATCAAAGGCAAAACACACAATAGACTCAAACCTGCTCCAAAAACGAGAGTAAAAGCCCAGAAGGGACTAACAAACAAGAAATGGCTAAAAAAGAAGACAGGGGCCATTTTGGTAAAATGGTCACCCATGGGTGCTGTACTGCAGCTGAAAGAAAAAAAAAAGCGAACAAAAAAAAAATCAGCCTGCAGATACATTGCACAAGCAGTAAAAAAAAACCACTGCCACCAGCCATTCAAATTAGTGAGAGAGAAGTGGGATAAGGATATGCAACCCCCCCCACCCAGCACTGCACATAAGGTGGTGTGTGCTGGACCCACAAAGGGAAAATGTAAGTAAGGCAAATGTTGTCCTACTATTCTTGGCAACTGTAGTTCACACAAGAAAATGTATTCAACCATTTAGAGGAGTCCAAGGTGCTGTGTGCCACTAAATAAAAAACGCCACTGCTTCTGAATCTGACACCAGTGTGTGGAGGGTCAAGAGAATATCATGTGACAGATCTCTGGGAGGTGCCTGGGAAGTAGGGTTGCTGTACCCAGCGCCTATTTCGTCGTCGTCGTCCCTGCCCATGTCGTCGGGACCCACATCATCTACGTCTGTAGATGAAATATTCGCGTCTTGGACTTCTTCCACTCCCCCGAGCCCCTTTGTTTGGGTCCTGAGGGGTCGACCTGGGGCTAAGGGACAGCATCCTAGTTTCCTGGGAGGAAGAGCCACTGACCGCCGTCGGGCCACCCTGGGGCAGGTCAGCCCCTTTCACCTTCAAAAGGGTGGCCGCCACCAGCTCGACAGATGCAGACGTTTTAGCCTATATCACCTGGGCCTTCATGGGCAGGTCGCCCACCTTTTCCTGTTGCTTGGCCTACTCCGGTTTCTCCCATAGCTTCCCCGGGGTAGCTGACTTTCTCTTCGATAAAGTGCTGGAACGATGGCTGGAGATTGAGGCCACTGGAGATGATGAACGCGCCCTGACCGTTGCGGGACCACCTTGCGCGGCGACCCCGACGGAACCAGACACGCAGTGCTTGGCCTTGTCTTGGACTCCTAAGGATGGGGCACCCTCAAAGGACTTAAAAGCCCGCTCTGGCTGGCTGGATCCGGAGGAGGCATGCCCCTGTGAACCACACGGGGCAGGGGCCTTGGACTTGAGCCATGCCGCCAGCCTGCTGTGCCGATCCTTCATTGTGCGCTTGGTAAAGCCATGGCAGATCTCGCAATCTTCCTCCTTCTGCATCGGGTGAAGACAAAGGCACTGGGAATTCTTGTCCTCCATGAAAACATTCTGTTAACCGCAACTGGTGCAGAGCCTGAAGAGAGAAGCCCCGTCTTTTTCCTCCGACATGGTCCGTTGTGTGGTGTAGGCCCGATGGCCTTCTGGAAACTTCGAATTAGAAACTCAACGATTCTGCCTTTGAGGGGCATTGAAAGATGCCGAAAAACGGATCCTTGTTTGTCGTATGAAGAAACGATAGAGCACCGGGGCTCGATAAAACAAATAGGAATTTTCTAGCAAAAAAGCGTGAAAAACGCAAACATCTCTAAGAGCGAAACACGAGGACTCCGAACACTTGGATGTGCAGTAAAAATCTGAAGGTTGCTGCCAGAGGAGGGGCTTAGGGAGAGGGCAGTCATTGGCTGGGGGCAGTATGACCCAGAGCTCAGCGATTGGTTTATAGGAGAAAGGCAGTTTGTAAACGAAGTTGAAACTATCTTTTCTTTTACCAAGGATTCCCGGCATGACAACAGGGAATATTCATGAGCATGTGAATCCATGCCAAACCTCATGCTGGAGAAACGGGTTTAGTTAGCATACACATATAACAGTGATTTATTGGAAGGAAAACAGTTGGTTAGAGTTATACAAGTAGAGCTTCGAGTTTTAGAGGTAGTTTCAACAAAAAGCAAGTCTTTTAAAGTCCAATTTGCAACCCTAGCTAAAGGCAGTTCAGAGAGGTGTAAAACGTCTTGCAAAGTGGTAGAAGTCAAAGGTCCTGAGGATACTTTCTAGTCTCTAGGAAGGAAGATACAAGAAGGCTAAACCAACGTCGGAGACCCTGTAAAAGGACTCGTTAAGGTGACACAAGCAGCGGCTTGAGGAGGAGGTAAGGTTCCATGTGTTTATAATGACAATATTTTAAACAATACTTTAATAATGAAAAAAATACTAATTATTTTTTAGTTGGGTTCCCTCCCGCCCCCAAGTACCCAGTTTCTACAGCCTTTTTACCCTCCCCCCCCAACCCTTTTAATCCCTTACCCCACACCCCATATATACTTATTAAATAAGTCGTTTTTTTCCCCGTTATTCAGCTGTCGTTTAAAATGTTTTAATTATTTTCCGTTATTAAACACTGCATACCGTAGGTAAGAGGGGGTTGTTCTGGGCACCTCTATCTGCACTCCAACGCTCTGGAGCGACTTCACGGATCAAGGTAAGCAATACCTTCTTCCCCACAGTACCTTTGGTTAGAAGAAAGTGTTCATACTGGATGCTCTGCGATGTTGTTGCTCTGGACCAGACCTCCGGATTCTTTGTTCTGATGACGGAAGGGGGGACAATGCAAGGGACCACTCAGCAGCATTCTCGAGGGAGGACCTCTGGCACAGCTTTCATCAACTTCTCTGGTCACTCTGTGATTTTGCCACCTTTTCTGCAGCACCAACAATGGATGCGATTCGCCCGATCAATCTTCTTCAGATCCTCCAGTCCCACACTCTGATGAGAGGGTCTGGGCAAGGTAGATTGAGTCTCTGGAGTGCCCTTGAAGGCTCAACAAAGTCTTCGACAGATTCGGCCTTTCCACGACAGTACACTTGGAATGGGCAGCAGGTCTCCTGGTATTGGGGTTCTGCAGCTCTGGGAGCACACAGGACCTCGAGAGATGGCTCACTTCAAAGTTAGTCTTGGGACTGGTTGTTCCCACCAGCCAAAGGTAAGAAGTCGTCCTCTTCTGAGTTACTCTATCGCATAGAAAACGGGGTCAGGACAGCAGTGGTCGCTTTACAGTGTTGAAAAAGGTCTCGAGGCGTCTCTGGTCGTCTTCTTCGGTTACTTCAGTATCCAGTGGTTGACTTGCTTTTCACCTCAGAAACCTCACCTTTTATACAGTTCCTGCACTCACTCCTCTGCAATCTCTCTCAGCATTTTACAGAAAGGGGCGTATGGCTGTCTAAGAAGGACAGCAGACCCCCAGTGGGAGCTGGTTCCATCAGGTAATCTGGCAGACAAAGGACAGGGGGGGTTGAAAACTGCTCCCCCACTTCCTGCCTGTCCTCTTCTGAGTTACTCTATCGCATAGAAAACGGGGTCAGGACAGCAGTGGTCGCTTTACAGTGTTGAAAAAGGTCTCGAGGCGTCTCTGGTCGTCTTCTTCGGTTACTTCAGTATCCAGTGGTGGACTTGCTTTTCACCTCAGAAACCTCACCTTTTATACAGTTCCTGCACTCACTCCTCTGCAATCTCTCTCAGCATTTTACAGAAAGGGGCGTATGGCTGTCTAAGAAGGACAGCAGACCCCCAGTGGGAGCTGGTTCCATCAGGTAATCTGGCAGACAAAGGACAGGGGGGGTTGAAAACTGCTCCCCCACTTCCTGCCTGTCCAGATACACTGGAGCCTAGGCAGGGACACCCAAGGGTTCCAGCCAAAGGCAAAACAGACACAGACCTCCCCCTCCCAGAATGGTAGAAGGGCTAACAAAGAACAACCACCCTAAAAATGGCGAAAAAAGAAGGGAGCCCCCAAGTTAGTACTTGGGTGCGCTT
Source organism: Ambystoma mexicanum (assembly GCF_040938575.1). NCBI lineage: Eukaryota > Metazoa > Chordata > Amphibia > Caudata > Ambystomatidae > Ambystoma > Ambystoma mexicanum. The sequence continues at coordinate 843,234,784 of NC_090938.1, forward strand.
ATTGTTCACCACTGAGGTTATGGGTACAGCCTGTGGTATATAAACTACACAATACTTGGTAGAACACGTCCACTGCAACCAGCCATAACTAGAAGTCACAGGAGCAGAGAGAAGGGGGATACTAGGTATCCCTTTGGCACTCCATATAAGGTGGTGTGTGCCAATCTCTCGCGACTATACAGTTTTAGGAGCGATACTAAGTGCTTAAGAATCGTAGTTACTCTAGGATATAGAAAAGAATCTCTAAGGAAGACCCAATGGGTCCCGAGCAGCACTGCACGTAAGGAACTGTGTGCTGCAAATAGAAAAATACATATGCCTTAACGAGTTATGGAGACAAATAGACTCCATGGTACATTTAAGAAACAAAGAACAGAGTTAAAAAAGACAGAGCCCATAATAATGAATGAGTGGAAAAAGGCTCCACTGATTAAGTATTAAAGAAAAAGGTGCATAAGTCCAGCAAAAAGGATGAAGCATCAAAATGATTAATCTCCCTAGTCACAAGTTAGCCGTCAAGGAATTTAAAACCGCCATCATTAGCTCTAAATCCACCTACTACAATAACAGAATTAATAATGCACGCTCCAATACCAGCAAACTGTTTAAAATCTTAGCAGACTTTCAGGATACACCACCCACCAACCATGATCTAATAGAAGACTCTACGTGGAGTAAGGAAATCCATAATGGATTCCGTGCTAAAACTGCAGGGCACAGACAGACCATTAGTAACATCCAGTCCACATCACAAGGATGCAACATTCAAGTTAACACCTCCCAGGACTTGCCCCCTGGATCCGACAACATTCCCCATCTTTTTTTCTCTCACTACTCAGAGGAACACGTCCTCAAGATCATACGTGACCTGAAACCTACCTCATGTCTTGACGATTGTTGTCCAGCAGATGTCTTTAAAGATTCCCTGGAGCTATTAATCCCTTGGATAACTAAACTCATGAATCATCATTTGACGAAGGTGTGGTTCTGTCCTCCCTCAAGGAGGCATGGATTACACCCCCCATTAAAAAAGGCTAAAGCAGATCCACGCCTTACCAGTAATTATCGATCCATTACCAATGTGCTATTTGTCTTTAAGATCATGGACAAACTAGCGTACCTACAGCTACTGAAGCACATTGAAGATTATCATATCTTGGATTTCCGCCAGCATGGGACTGAAACCACCATACTCGACCTTAAATCCACCTTGGATGACAGAGGTCATCCCGCCCTATTGATGCTTCTCCATCTCTCCACGGCCTCCGATCTGATGGATCATTCTCTACTAGTGACAAGGCTCAAGCAGATCGCACATTGCTCCCACCAGGCATCTTGCTGGAAGGCATCATTTCTTGGCCCCCGGAGTGCCTGGAAGGCAGTTGGTGGTGAAAGCTCCGTACCCGTTGCTCAAACATGTGGCGTCACCCACCTTATTCAATATTTACATCAGACCCCTGCTTGACTTATTTGACGCCCTGGGTGTAGAAGACAAGAATTATGCTGATGACACCCAAGTCGTCCTTGAGCTAAGCGGGATGTATGAACAGGACCTGGCCGCCATAAATAAAATCTAAGACGCAGTCCAAGCATGGATGGCAAACAACTCCCTTGCCTTGAACTGTGACAAGACCGAGCTGTTGATTGTGGCCCTTCAAATTCATCTTAACAGACTGCCCCAGCCTACACCAATTTCTGCTTTGCGGGTAACATCATCAATGTGTCCAAGAAAGTCAAAACACCAGGGGTTATTCTTGATGACAAGCTCACTATGGGACTCCATGTCTCTTATATTCGATCTTCCTGCGGTCCCATCTCCAAGCTAATTACATCCGCCCATTCCTCACCATCAAGAACTGCGCACTACTTACAACTGCGCTTATAAATTCCAGACTGGACTATTGTAACAGCCTTCTAGCTGGTACAACGCGATTAAACATTCAAGATCTCCAAGTTGCACAGAATAGTGCAGTGCAGGCTATTCATGGGATTCCATGCACTCACATGTCCGATGCACGAAGGACGTCTGACTACCTGTACAACATAGGATCACGCACAAGATCCTGACATTATCATTCAAATGCCATACCAACGCCTGTCCCACATACCTAAAGGATCGGGTAAAGACACATATCAGGGAGACAGCAGCCAAGATACACGCTGGTGCATTTTTTTGGAGGTACATCATTTGACGTTCAGGCTCCCCTTCTTTGGAATGCACTCCCCCCGGGCTTATACGCCTGTCTGGGAACTTGCCATTATTCAAGAAGCAGATGAAAACTATCTGTTCAACCTTATTCTAGGTTACATCCTGTACCTCTCTTTATCCGGCCTAATCGCTTAGCCTGCCCACTGATCTTTGGCGTCTTGTCTGTTTGTTTTGTGTGCGCTCTGAGGCCCAAGGGCGTGTGGCGTGCAATAAAAATGTAAATAAATAAAAATACCACGTGATTCATGACTTGGAAGAACGAGGTGTGGCTCGACACGTTCACGTTCGTGCAATGCGCTTTCCTCTGAGCCTGTTTGCCTGCTGCAGCGGACATGCGGAGGCGATGAGTTGTCACGAAGGTGCTAGTCAATCACAGAGAGCGCCAGGAGAGCGAAGAGCCGCAGGTGAGCTGCTGCCGCCGCAGGTGAGAAATCCTGTGGGGGAAACCCGCGCATTTGGAACTTGAGCACTGAGCTCTATTTTGCTCTGTTGACTCCGTTGTTCAGCCTGCCGCAGACCTGCTCTAAGGAGTCAGCGAGCGCGGCGAGGAGCAGGTCTTGGAGTAACTCAGTCGCAAGACTTTACAAGACTATTCAGACCACCAGGCATATTGCCAGTTGCTAGCCAGTTGCTAGGTATATCGGCCAGTAACGTGTAAACAGCAGCTGGGGAACGGAATAATATCTAATTTATCTAGTTTGTGATCTCGCCACCAGAGCCTCCCTGGTTACTGTGCCCTTTTACAACTGAAAAGGAGTAAACCAGTGGACTTGTATCACGCCCGCCACCGCTGCGAATAGTCAGTAGGATTCTGCAGCTATCATTTGTTGTCTTTACTGACTTTGCTGCTCATTGTGTCTCAACGTGAGCAATATTATAGCAGCATTGTGGAGCCACAGTGGAATCCCTAAATTCAGAGGAACTTCTGAGGGATAAATCGGGTCATAGGAGGGTAAAATAATGGTTAAAGAAGTAAATCGCTGCCCTCTGCTCTGTTGTCACATCAAATACAAGACTATAGGGGATGACGATCTTACATTTTGAGGCTATTTCCCCACGGTCTTATATAGGGGCTGGGGACGTGCGTTGCTGATATTGGAATATACACACTGCATTTGCGTGCAAGAGGCTGCTGGGGGCTGCTCCGTTGATCTCACATGCACCTCTCTTCACAACATTGCCTAACGCTATATGCGTAGAATATTTAGTGCTTTGCGAAGAAAATAGCAACTGTAGCTCTGCCGTCCCGCGGCTTTTGTTACTATTACGCAAGCAAGAGAGTGCAGGGGTTTTGGCCCCTTTGATCTCATGAACAACGAATTCCCAGCCCATTGATTCTGCTCAGAATCCTCCTAGCTGGGCAATACTTATACAACGATCTCAGACTCATCCCCGGCGTCAGTTTCCTACGGGGGCCTTTTCTCGAATACTACAACCAGCGCCCTGCTTGTGACACGAAACAGCTTGTTGGTATTGCAACAACGATCGACGATGGCAAATTCAGCCAGACCTCAAACCAGATTGCGTGGGAAAACAGAACTCAACCCTATTACCTCTTGTAGCGCAATTAACCATTGAACAAGCTAGGTTTACCCACAAACAGAGAAAATCTGGAACTCTGACACCACAGGAAATTACAAAGCATAAACGGCTCCAAACACCATCAACATATAAAGCCAATAAAAGCATTGGAAAGTCGTCTCTCAGTACAACTGAGACAGAACGGGAGACCTTGCAAAGCGACAGAGAACTGATCAAGTCACCAATTACAGCGCCTGCTTGCCCATCTGCTGTAGGATTAATCGAGGCACCTAAAAGCCTCCAACAACACAGTGTCTCCACCTTTATTACGCCAAGTCGACAGATGTGGGGCTGAAGATCCTACCAGCAGATGTTGTAGTAAGCAGTCAATGACACCTAATGAAGATGAAAGCCGGAACCCCCAGTGATTGCAACAGAAGGAACAATGCTTCCTGAACAGCATAATCATGCACAACCCAAAGCTAATCACACTGAAAAGTTGAATGCGGACATAAAAGAATGTAAACACTGATGTCTCAGAGTGCACCCCACTAGAGCCTTCCCCACGTTCCAAGTGCAGTGAGCTCACCAACCTAGATCGGGTAGCGGCTCCAGATGAAAAGAATTTCCAAATGTATCCAATCCCAGACCTAGAATTGGATAGTTCAATACCACATCCTTACAAAACCTCCACTCCGGCAGTGGCTCCAGATGAAAAGAATTCTCAAATCGATACACCACCAGACCTAGAACAGGATCGCATAGTAACACACCAGGACAAAACTTGCTCCTATAAACCACCTTACCAGGACAACATTTCTCTTCATAAACAATCTTATGAGGAAAACGCAAAGACAGAAAACACGTGCCAGACAGATCTTGCAATTCCACAGAATTTGGCCTTCTTGGCCAACTCAGCACAATCAACCGATGACACAAAAGTCCAATATATCACCACACTCGAGATCAAAGAAAGAAAAAGCTTGGTTGGACAAACTGAGATGGCAACAACAATGTGACTCACGAATGAAAATACAAGACTTTTCACTACGATGCCAGCACCTACCAAACAGAGCAGCCAGACTATCCCTGGATATCACAGAAATTGAGTCTCTGGTGAGCTGCATGGAAAAAAGGAAGGAAGTATTTGGAGACCTACGTGATATAAGAAAAAAGGATAATCAAGTAACTTCGACACCAGTGAATAGAAGGACTCAAAGGAACCCATTTGTTTCTCTCCCTGCTAAACCAGACATAAAAGGTACCTGCGAGTCAACAGGGCAAGCTACAGCAACAACTCAACCCCAATATCGATCATCTTCAAGATATTTACGTGAAAGGAGGCAAACAAAAGGAATCAAATCTTCCTTATCAACAGACAAAGATAATGAAAACAGATGCCAATGTGAAGACGCTGGTCAATGTCAAAACCAATATTTACCGACCAACATGACAAAGCTGCAAAACATGTTGATTACGGTTACATCCCAGTCCATGATTCCTTTCTTAAAATTACAAGAATCCACCAATGACAACATTAAAGCTCAAGCAACTTTACTTGTTCCGATACACACTAAGCAAATCCATATTAGAAATGTTATCTCTAGTATTGAGAAAAGGCTTGGTATGGAAGCTGAAGAAACAAGGATGTGGCAAGCAAAATTATTCGACATGGCTAGGTCTGATCGTGCAGATAAATCTCAAATGACCGCTGGCCTCCTGACCTGGATGAAAGATGTATCACAAAACCGACTGCGTTCACAGATTGGAAAAGCGAACATGAAAGACATCATCCCATCTATCCCTTAAATACATACGGATAGCGCCAAAACCAATATCTCTATGAGGAAGGATAATAGTCAATCAGTAGTAAACCCTAGTGCTATGCCGGTCGCCTCCACAAGTGCCAAACACATTTATAATAAACAGCATGTGAAACAGGTAGACCCTATTTAAATTTTCACACATTCAAACAACCACCCAAGCACTCAAACAAATAAGACCACAGGGAAGAAAACAAAGAAAACAGAATAAACAGACAGGATCAAGAGTGTTCCTCAGGAACCTATAAATGCCTCAACAGAACCAACCTAAAATACCCACTAAAAAAGATCTTACCGCTTCAAACCAAGGGAATTTGAACATAAAGACAAAAGAATGTCCTTCCAAACAACCCCAGTTAACACCACCGGTACCAGATACTCAGGAACATTCTATAAAATTAGAAGATTTACTAAATGTAACGACTCATATGGAGGACCCAACAGTAATGTCTTTCAACTTATCAACTCATCACTAAAAATCATAGATCAATATGATATGGACCTATCGGTTCAATCAATTTCGGCATCTCTCTCATGTGAAACATTTCGGACAGAATCTCTTATTTGGCTGAGAATAGCAATTCAAGAATTGAGATATCATTAGTCAGTGATACAGTTCCGCCACATCGAAGGACGGAAACACTAAGCAACAAAGATCCTAAGAAAAAAGTACCTTCATGTCAGATGGTCGATACTCAAAATTGTAATCTAGCTGAGTTGAGTTGCCCTCGGAGAGAGACTTCCCACGATCTTAAGTTGCCGATATTTATAGATCCACGGCATCCAAAAGATAAATATTGCATCAATCTGTTTCGCTACTAACATCGAAATGGCCCGTTGATACTCAACAGGACAAATGTATTGCACCAATTCCACGCAATACCTCAGTTGAAAGCAATATGTTCGAAGGATATCAAGGTGGTCTCATTCGTTGACGACAATGCTTTAGACAGAGCACAGTTTGAACTACATACTTAACAAGTAAGGAGTCAAATCCTATCTATGAAACAAATGCTACACTGCTTGGGATTTCAATGTAGCGAGGCTTCTAACCTTTTGCTGTATGATGCAGATATCGGGCAATTTACAAAACAAGAACCCAGAGACAACGAGGATGATTGAGCCAGACGCCCGCATCAAAGAACAGTCTCGGCAATTGGCAAAATGGAAAATGCACCATCATCTCAGATTAATCCATGAACAGACCAAGAACTAATTACACCAAACATTTTATATGAGGATTCGACGGAACAAAGATAATGTTGAACCAAGAAACTCATAACCACCAGTAACAGTAACTAACAAGTACTGGTCCCTCTGTTCCTGGAATACCAGAGGTCATTCGCATTTATACGATCAAATAACCCCTGATTTTGAGAACTTCCATATAATATGCCTACAGGAAACTTGGATCACGCACACACCCCTTGCTGTGATGGATACATAACCCTCATCAATCCTGCTATTCAGAGATCTCAAGTTCGACCCTCTTCTGGTATGCTAACCCTGCTTAAAATCGACAAAATGGTCATTAATCACCATGATCAATCTGAACTAATGGGTCCAATGCTCCATTATACAAATCTTAGAAGACACAGCATTACCAGAACAACAGCAATTGAGGTCCGCCCTCTCCAAATTCCTAACGATTTTTAATATCTACTGGAATCCGCCAGCCATTAACGGTGTAACATTCATTTACAGCGTATTTTCATACATTGACAAAACCATCGGCAAATACACCAATGTTGAAATGATTCTGTGTGGTGACCTTAATATTCACCTATTTGATGGAAAAGGGCGCACTCTCAAACAGGATGCTCTTTCCCTGCGTGCCCGCAGATGGAAAACAGAAACCTCAATATGTAATTTGGTACCTCGACAGATGACCACGATCAACTAATCCCTACCTGGAGTCGGGGGAATTCTAGAGCCATCATAGACTATATCTGTGTCTCCTCTGGGCTACAAGACCTGATACTTAACACCGAAAATATTCCAACGCAGAATCACGATCACCCCAACCTTCCATTTTGTGTTTGGGATTCCACAAGTTGAGAAAGAAGTATCAGGCCCCTCCTCTAGAAGTACATGGTACAACGACGAGACTACGGCTAACTCAGACGCAGGTGAATAGTTTAGCAACCCAATTTAAAGAGTCACATTTGGATGATAACAACAAACTACACTATGAGTGGCTGTTAATACCATTTAAACAAACTGTGTGCTGGAAAGGAACAAATACAAAGACTCATACTCACACATACAATAGGGAAATCGCCAAAAAAAAGAAAACTACGAAAAAACCTCAAATTCTTACAGAGAACGATGAATTATGATAACATCAAAAAGATGAAAACAGCCAAACAAACATACCATAACCAGCTAAAATCTCAAAAATGTATCATATTACAATTGGATGCAGTGGCAATGCTCGCAACATTCAAGAACAAAAATTTAAGAGCTGTGGAATCTACTAAATAACAACTCACAACATCAGAATCAACTGATATCGAACGTCTTAGAACGTAAATGGACATCATTTCTCTACTCTATACCAATCGCGCCCTACAGACTCCATACCAAAGGAATTATGCCAAACAAAGAAATGGAAATTTACATGGTCCAAAGATGATATAATGATCATGATTAAGAAGCTAAATACCTCTCGGGCCCCCGGCCCTGACGGTCTCTCAAATGCTATCATCAAACAGGCCCCAGTGGCATGGGCCAATTTCATCGATCAACTTTTTTCCCTAATTGTAAAACTTAATCAGATTCCTCAAACTTGGAAAATGGCAACTTGAATACCCATATTTAAACAGGGTGATAGAGATAATCCAACCAACTAACAACCCATTGCCCTGTTAGACCCTCTGGGCAAACATTTAGCCACTTTCCTGTTTAAAAAACTGACCAGCTGGGCTAAAACGGAAAACAGGTTCGCAACCAGACAAACTGGCTTCACTGTCAACGTCGGCACCAATGTTAAACTCATGATATTAAATCTTATCAAGCAGGAAGCACTTAGCTTTTGTCGACCTCCATATGGAATTTGATGCAATCAAGAGGCAATTGCTATGGAAAAAACAAACTGCTTGGAATTGCCCAGCTGAGATCTTGGAGCTGATAAAGCTTCTCTATTCCAAAATGTCATCACGGTCAGACTATCGCAAGATGAGATTGTAAAACGGCAATAAAGACTTGGAACAGCTTGAAGCAGGGTTGCCCCCTTGCGGCAACCCTCTTCAATTTATTTACAGCCGATGTAGAAAATCACATGCAAGAGACCCAGCTAAATCAGCCCAAGATCAACTCATTGTCAGTTCCCATAACGATGTACGCCGACGACATCGTCTTGATGGATAAAACGTCTAAGGGCTTACTATTAAGCCTAACCATGATGGGAACATATACGAAGGTTAATGAATTACAGATCAACACCAAGAAAACAAAAATCATGAAACTAACAAAAATGATGGCAAAAATCCAAATAGTGCCATAGCTGAAACTAAATGAAGAAAAGCCGAGTATAGTTGCTACCTTTAAGTACTTAGGAATTCTTATAAATCAATCCAAAATAGAAAAAGAATGGGAAAAGTATTTGGAAGAAAAAACTCAATCTTTAGCCAGACAAGGACGATTCCTTCACAATAAATTCAGGAAATATTCCCTTAAACCCATCATTGCCTTCTATAGGCAAAAAGTCCTCCCCATTCTCTCCTATGGGAGCGAAACCTTGCTCAAATTTCCACAACTGCCGATTTGTATATTCCGAGTAGTCTTTGGTATTTTATTTTGTCGGGCTGGTTGTAATGGTTTCCCCATATTATTTCCAGTTTGCTGTTTGAATTCTTGAGTTCTCTCGGCTCTTCAACCACCGTGCTGCCATCTTTTTTGCTGTGGCTTTGAAAGGTTTTGCTGGTGCTAGTGGGTCTAGGGGCTGGGTGATCCAGGTGTTGAGTATTTTTTCCACTGAGTCCTGGGTCATTATGTTCAGCTCTGCGGAGTTCGGTTGAGTTGATTCCAACAGATCTGTTAAGGATGCCAAGTCAAGACTCTTCCAGTTTCTTTTCCTTGTGGCGTGTAATATCGCGTTTCCAGGCAGTATGCTGGTTTGAAGCTTGACGGAGAATGGTATCAGGTAGTGATCACTCCATACTATTGGTACCAGTGGGGCGGATTATTAGAATCCTTCTCTGCAGAAGATTGCATGCAAGGTGTGTCCGGCATCGTGGGGGGGGGATCGGTTTACTATTTGCTTGAAGTGGAGTGTTTGCAGGAGGGTTTAGAGAGAGTTAGCCGTGGTTGTGTTATCTCTTTCAAACTAGATGTTAAAGTCTCCCAGGACGATTAAGTTATCCTGGTAGGTGGAAAGGTTGGAGATTGAGTCTTAGTTAGTTGCATAGTTCGGGTTGTAGGATGGCAGCCTGTAGATCAGAAGGAAGACTATGTTGGCTTGGTCATTGTTTGATTTTGACAAGGAGATTTGCAGTCTTCTACGTCAGTTGAGGGGAGTGGCATGGCACTGTAAAGGAACCATGACCTCCACTCCGTTATCAACTGTAAAGTATTTAAGAGTTTTTGTGCAAAAATACATTGCTTTCTCTGATTTTTATAAATGCAGAGTAAAAAACAAAAACAAAAAAGGAGCAACCCAGCGAACCAAAAAGGACGGTTCCCACCCAGAAGGAACAACTGACTCCCCATTTGAGGGGTCCATCAAGAAGACAGGTACGCGGGTCATAGTGAGGAGAGGGTGGCTAAACTCTGCAAGACGCCAAGAGAATCTAAATGAGAAGCAAGTGGAATGTTATGCATTCATTAGGCGCTTGTACAACAAGTAAATCGTGTTTCAGAGCGGCCACATTGCAACAGGGAGGGAACATGGGATTGGAAATAAAATGTACACTGGGGAATAAAGACAAAGCTACTAGGCCTTGTGAGTATTCAGAACGTGCAAGTGCAAAGAGAAGAGGAGAGGAGGGGAGGGAGTGGGGGTAAGTGCTGGAACGACCATGCTCGTGGGTGAGCAGCAGATGTGTAAGTGCCAAGTATAGTAAGTGCTGGGGAGCGTTGAGCTGCAATAAGTGGGTAAGTGCAGGCCTACTACGGGGGTAACCCAGTGGGTGCCGAGGCAAGTGCTGTGTGTGGGCAGAAGCTGAGGCGATTGGGTGTGGGAGGACAGGGCGCCGAGGACACATAAGGGTCCTGGTCACCAATCGTAGCAACTGTGAGGTTAGCAGAGGGAAGGAGGAAGTGAAAAGGAAAGTCTTGAGGGGATGCAAAGGGGACCTAAAAACATGAGGAAAACAAATATATGGCCCAAAAGGGGGCGATCAGAAAACAAAATAAACTGCCTCGAAGGGATGAATCTAGAGTATACATCCCAGGAGGGGTGACCAAAAACCTAAAAAAAGAAACGACAGGGATTGTATACTACAGATGCATTCCAATTCCACAAGAGAAGACCTGGGATGGAGAATACAAGAAAACCAAAGAGTAAACAAACCACATTGAAGGGGTTAAACCCAAAATCTATGCCCGAGGAGGGGTGAGCCGCAACCTGGAAAAAGCAGAAAGAACCATCAAGATTCATTGCTCAAGAAGGAAAATGTAAGCCAAGAGGCCTGAGCCCCAGTCAGGGTTACAGCCCGCAGCTGTACCCTTGGGCTGGAGAATAAACCATGGTATAAAACAGACTTACTCGGTCCTAGTGGGATCATCGACAGGTTTAGCCGATCTCATATTTAATCACCCTGTAAGGCTGGACCAACAACATGGGAGAGAATGATGAAAGCTACAAGATCAAGGGGGCCAAATGTAAGCCGAACTATCAGAGTTGAGCCACTCGCTGGGGAAGAAACCAGGAGTTGATCCTTTCTGCTCTTGTTACATAAAATGAACTGGTGATGTGTTGGCACTGTACAGGAAAGCTGAAGCCTAGTGGGCTAAGAGGAACATACTTTGCTTTGGGATTTTGTGGGAAACTTCAGACACACACTATTTTTGTTTGAACTATATCCAAAGACAAGAACCTGAGAGTTCAAGAGACTTTTTGGGAGGGGGTCATGTAACCAGCAGTAGACAAGAAAGTGTAAGGAGAGCCCCATCTCTAGGCTAAGTGTGTCTTTCTGCTCTTTAGTGGTAGGGCCGGTTACCCAAGGATAGGTTTGGACAGACGACTAGTTGTGTTTGTGTGACATCCTGACAAGCACAGTTTTCCTTATGGCTTGTAGAACAGGGAAATTCCACCACAGCGATAGGGTAAGTGAGCATTTTTCTTAAGTTTAATACAGCCAAGACTTGACCGAAAAGGTCCAGCTGTCCACCTCCTGTCTCCGACTCATCACAAAAGGTTGAAATACCACAGCAGTTATGAAAGGGTGCTGCATAGAGTGCAGTTTTGCAAGCCTCTGAGAAGGGCAAGGAAAGCAGCACCTAATCCAGGCTGCAATAAACAAGCAATTGCAAGGGGGCGGCAGAGAGGAGCACTGGATGGACCAGGGCACAGGTGCTACTAGAGGGAACATGCAGTGTAGCGGAGTGCAGTACCACAGACTAGAGGGAATGCGGTGTAGAAGAGTGCTGTACCACAGACTAGAGGGAACGCGGTGTAGCAGAGTGCAGTACCACAGACTAGAGGGAACATGCAGTGTAGCAGCGTGCAGTACCACAGACTAGAGGGAACGCGGTGTAGCAGAGTGCAGTACCACAGACTAGAGGGAACATGCAGTGTAGCAGAGTGCTGTACCACAGACTAGAGAGAACGTGGTGTAGCAGAGTGCAGTACCACAGACTACAGGGAAAGCAGTGTAGCAGAGTGCAGTACCACAGACTGGAGGGAACGTGCAGTGTAGCAGCGTGCAGTACCACAGACTAGAGGGAACGCGGTGTAGCAGCGTGCAGTACCAAAGACTAGAGGGAACGCGGTGTAGCGGCGTGAAGTACGACAGACTAGAGGGAACGCGGTGTAGCAGCGTGCAGTACCACAGACTAGAGGGAACGCGGTGTAGCAGAGTGCAGTACCACAGGCTAGAGGGAAAGCGGTGTAGCAGAGTGTAGAGGACGGACTGTATGGTAGAATAGAGGACCAGAGTACTTTTCTCGGCAGAGCTGACAGCAGGACTGTGCTGTTTATCACCTTCCATTACACAGGCTTCTACGTTCTTGCTGCTATGTAGTTCCCTGAGTGGTATCTGATTGGTTTAGCTTACTCGTCTGTTTGCCTGCCCAAACACATATTGAATTTAGTGATGTTTGCCACATGCACAGCTCCCCACCTCCCCTGTGCAGCCCATGCACAGCTCCTCAACCCTCCATGCAGAGCTCCTCACCTAGCCTGTGTCCCATACACAGCTGCTCACCGCTCCATGCACAGCTCCTCACCGCTCCAGACTCCTCCATGCACAGGTTCCACCTCCCCTGCATGCCCCATGCAGAGCTCCCAGCTCTGTCTGTACGGCCCATGCATAGCTCCCCGCCCATCCATGCAGAGCTCCCCACCTTCCTGTGGTCCATGCACAGCTCCTTACCCCTCCTCAGCAGTCCCTCCTTGCCATTCTTCAGGAGTTTCTGCAGCCTCGCGATACACTCCTTCTCCAAGTCTTCAGCCTTATCTTGGCTAAAGGCACTGTGCTGGTACTGCCACTGGTACTGGCTGCTCTCATCCGGCTGCACCCCTCCCTTGCCCTTCTTGAACCCGAGGAGGTCCTCACCATCGTAGGCGACCTGCAGAAATCCCTCTGTGACGTTATTCAGGAGCGTACACCCGGTCACCGTCTGGATGGTGTGCAGACCTGGGGAAGAGAAGGCCATCAACCCAAGGACCCAGAGTAAAGGTGGGGGGAAATAAAGTGTGGGTGGGGGTTAAGCCTCTGACAACCACCCAGGACTGCCATTACTAACCCATGGTGTATGCATGTTCTCCTGTGTGGCAGTGTCAGGGACCCAAGACTGTTAACAGGGATTGGGGATTCCCCACCCCCTAGTAGGAGTCCTGGCTCAGAGGCGGGGTGTGCGAGTTGGGAAGGACTCAGTCTCTGTACTTTCTACATGTGCCTGTCTAACTACCAACTTTCCATGCCCCCTACTATTGTGCACAATGCTCACCAGTATTTTTCTCTTTTTCCCTTTGAACTACAATATCCAGAAGTCCTGGCGGTAGAGGCTAAAGAGAGCAAGCCAACTGGGAAAGAGCCAGAGTGAATCTCAGGACCATGGATCGATCTGCATAACATCAGCATTTCAGACGCTCCATGCGACATGGACAAGAACTGTGAAATTGACTATGGCTTTAGTGGGCCACCATTATCATGGACAAGAACTGGGAAACTGACTATGCCTTTAGTGGGCCGCCATTATCATGGACAAGAACTGGGAAACTGACTATGCCTTTAGTGGGCCGCCATTATCATGGACAAGAACTGGGAAACTGACTATGCCTTTAGTGGGCCGCCATTATCATGGACAAGAACTGGGAAACTGACTATGCCTTTAGTGGGCCGCCATTATCATGGACAAGAACTGGGAAACTGACTATGCCTTTAGTGGGCCGCCATTATCACATGCTGGCAGACCGGCGTATAAGCAAGGGAAAGGGTTAAAGCCAGTTATGTACTTTTTGCTATACCTGTAACCGGGCCCCTGTGGAGAACGAAGCCAGCGGTTGGCCTGGGGAACAGGCTGGGAGAGAGAACCAATGCAAGGAGAGGGGGTCTCAAACATCAAGGCAGTGTGGGTAGTTTGGGTGATGTCAAGAGAGGAGAACCGACCAAGCGGAGGAAGGACGTGGAGAGGAGTTTAGAGGAGGATTGCTAAAGGAGCGTGCAAGGTTTTAGGTGTGGGTGTCGTAGAGCGAGGGAGGATAGAGAAAGAGTAGTAGCAAGCAAAGGACCATCAGAGAAGAGAAGAGAAGAGGGGGAGAAGAGATAGACGGAGAGTAGAAGAAAGGGAGAGAAAGGATAGATCCAGGTGAGGAGTATAAGAGCATGTAAAGAGACGTCTCAGGGCGACGTGAGTTAGTGGAAGGCACAACCTCCTGATAACATTCAGATTGAGGGGGGACCAGATGAGGATCCACTTGGAAAGTTCCAGAGATATGAGGCGTTTGCATTTAGGCCATCCCAACCAGCCAGCCAGTTATTAGGCAATAGGGGTCTGGTGATCATTTTGGGGGTTAGGGATGCCTGTACTTGGATAGGGTCCACCCAGAGGAGACGCGAGAGGGCGGCCCTTAGTGAGAAACCTTGGCACTTATTTTACATTTTAATAAAAACCCTTGAACCGTCTGGGAGAGTTGGTGTGTTCTTGTGGCTGTCGCACCTATGATCCTTCCCACACTCTGGCCTGTGTGTGTTCTAGTTCGGTGCGTGCGTGTACCTCTACCACACACCCCCTCCAGGGCTGCGTATGTTCTAGTTATGCGTGTGTACCTCTACCACACACCCCTCTCCAGGTCTGCGTGTGTTCTAGTTATGCGCGTGTACCTCTACCACACACCCCTCTCCAGGTCTGCGCGTGTCCTAGTTATGCGCGTGTACCTCTACCACACACCCCCTCCAGGTCTGCGCGTGTTCTAGTTATGCGGGTGTACCTCTACCACACACCCCCTCCAGGTCTGCGCGTGTTCTAATTATGCGGGTGTACCTCTACCACACACCCCCTCCAGGTCTGCGCTTGTCCTAGTTATGCGCGTGTACCTCTACCACACACCCCCTCCAGGTCTGCGCGTGTTCTAGTTATGCGGGTGTACCTCTACCACACACCCCCCCCAGGTCTGCGCGTGTTCTAGTTATGCGGGTGTACCTCTACCACACCCCCTCTCCAGGTCTGTGCGCGTTCTAATTATGCGGGTGTACCTCTACCACACACCCCCTCCAGGTCTGCGCTTGTCCTAGTTATGCGCGTGTACCTCTACCACACACCCCCTCCAGGTCTGCGCGTGTTCTAGTTATGCGGGTGTACCTCTACCACACACCCCCTCCAGGTCTGCGCGTGTTCTAGTTATGAGGGTGTACCTCTACCACACCCCCTCTCCAGGTCTGTGCGCGTTCTAATTTTGCGGGTGTACCTCTACCACACACCCCCTCCAGGTCTGCGCGTGTCCTAGTTATGCGGGTGTACCTCTACCACACACCCCCTCCAGGTCTGCGCGTGTTCTAGTTATGCGGGTGTACCTCTACCATACACCCCCTCCAGGTCTGCGTATGTTCTAGTTATGCGCGTGTACCTCTACCACACACCCCTCTCCAGGTCTGCGTGTGTTCTAGTTATGCGCGTGTACCTCTACCACACACCCCTCTCCAGGTCTGCGCGTGTCCTAGTTATGCGCGTGTACCTCTACCACACACCCCCTCCAGGTCTGCGCGTGTTCTAGTTATGCGGGTGTACCTCTACCACACACCCCCTCCAGGTCTGCGCGTGTTCTAATTATGCGGGTGTACCTCTACCACACACCCCCTCCAGGTCTGCGCTTGTCCTAGTTATGCGCGTGTACCTCTACCACACACCCCCTCCAGGTCTGCGCGTGTTCTAGTTATGCGGGTGTACCTCTACCACACACCCCCTCCAGGTCTGCGCGTGTTCTAGTTATGCGGGTGTACCTCTACCACACCCCCTCTCCAGGTCTGTGCGCGTTCTAATTATGCGGGTGTACCTCTACCACACACCCCCTCCAGGTCTGCGCTTGTCCTAGTTATGCGCGTGTACCTCTACCACACACCCCCTCCAGGTCTGCGCGTGTTCTAGTTATGCGGGTGTACCTCTACCACACACCCCCTCCAGGTCTGCGCGTGTTCTAGTTATGAGGGTGTACCTCTACCACACCCCCTCTCCAGGTCTGTGCGCGTTCTAATTTTGCGGGTGTACCTCTACCACACACCCCCTCCAGGTCTGCGCGTGTCCTAGTTATGCGGGTGTACCTCTACCACACACCCCCTCCAGGTCTGCGCGTGTTCTAGTTATGCAGGTGTACCTCTACGATACACCCCCTCCAGGTCTGCGTATGTTCTAGTTATGCGCGTGTACCTCTACCACACACCCCCTCCAGGTCTGCGCATGTTCTAGTTATGCGCGTGTACCTCTACCATACACCCCCTCCAGGTCTGCATATGTTCTAGTTATGCGCATGTACCTCTACCACACACCCCCTCCAGGTCTGCGCGTGTTCTAATTATGCGGGTGTACCTCTACCACACACCCCCTCCAGGTCTGCGCGTGTCCTAGTTATGCGGGTGTACCTCTACCACACACCCCCTCCAGGTCTACGCGTGTTCTAGTTATGCGGGTGTACCTCTACCACACACCCCCTCCAGGTCTGCACGTGTTCTAGTTATGCGGGTGTACCTCTACCACACCCCCTCTCCAGGTCTGTGCGTGTGCGTG
Organism: Ambystoma mexicanum; assembly: GCF_040938575.1. Lineage (NCBI taxonomy): Eukaryota > Metazoa > Chordata > Amphibia > Caudata > Ambystomatidae > Ambystoma > Ambystoma mexicanum. The sequence continues at coordinate 843,251,722 of NC_090938.1, forward strand.
TTCTAGTTATGCGGGTGTACCTCTACCACACACCCCCTCCAGGTCTGCGCATGTTCTAGTTATGCGCGTGTACCTCTACCACACACCCCTCTCCAGGTCTGCGCGTGTCCTAGTTATGTGCGTGTACCTCTACCACACACCCCCTCCAGGTCTGCGCGTGTTCTAGTTATGCGGGTGTACCTCTACCACACACCCCCTCCAGGTCTGCGCGTGTCCTAGTTGTGCGGGTGTACCTCTACCACACACCCACTCCAGGTCTGCCTGTGTTCTAGTTATGCGGGTGTACCTCTACCACACCCCCTCTCCAGGTCTGTGCATGTTCTAGTTATGCTGGTGTACCTCTACCACACAGCCCCTCCAGGTCTGCGCGTGTTCTAGTTATGCGGGTGTACCTCTACCACACCCCCTCTCCAGGTCTGTGCGTGTTCTAGTTATGCGGGTGTACCTCTACCACACACCCCCTCCAGGTCTGTGCGTGTGCGTGTTCTAGTTATGCGGGTGTACCTCTACCACACACCCCCTCCAGGTCTGCGCGTGTTCTAGTTATGCGGGTGTACCTCTACCACACAACCTCCCCAGGTCTGTGCGTGTGCGTGTTCTAGTTATGCGGGTGTACCTCTACCACACATACCCTCCAGGTCTGCGCGTGTTCTAGTTATGCGAGTGTACCTCTACCACACCCCCTCTCCAGGTCTGTGCGTGTGCGTGTTCTAGTTATGTACGTGTACCTCTACCACACACCCCCTCCAGGTCTGCGCGTGTCCTAGTTATGCGGGTGTACCTCTACCACACACCCCCTCCAGGTCTGCGCGTGTCCTAATTATGCGGGTGTACCTCTACCACACCCCCTCTCCAGGTCTGCGCGTGTTCTAGTTATGCGCGTGTACCTCTACCACACACCCCCTCCAGGTCTGCACGTGTTCTAGTTATGCGGGTGTACCTCTACCACACACCCCCTCCAGGTCTGTGCGTGTGCGTGTTCTAGTTATGCGCTTGTACCTCTACCACACACCCCCTCCAGGTCTGCGCGTGTTATAGTTATGCGGGTGTACCTCTACCACACCCCCTCTCCAGGTCTGTGCGTGTTCTAGTTATGCGGGTGTACCTCTACCACACACCCCCTCCAGGTCTGCGCGTGTTCTAGTTATGCGGGTGTACCTCTACCACACAACCTCCCCAGGTCTGTGCGTGTGCGTGTTCTAGTTATGCGGGTGTACCTCTACCACACACACCCTCCAGGTCTGCGCGTGTTCTAGTTATGCGAGTGTACCTCTACCACACCCCCTCTCCAGGTCTGTGCGTGTGCGTGTTCTAGTTATGTACGTGTACCTCTACCACACACCCCCTCCAGGTCTGCGCGTGTCCTAGTTATGCGGGTGTACCTCTACCACACACCCCCTCCAGGTCTGCGCGTGTCCTAATTATGCGGGTGTACCTCTACCACACCCCCTCTCCAGGTCTGCGCGTGTTCTAGTTATGCGCGTGTACCTCTACCACACACCCCCTCCAGGTCTGCACGTGTTCTAGTTATGCGGGTGTACCTCTACCACACACCCCCTCCAGGTCTGTGCGTGTGCGTGTTCTAGTTATGCGCTTGTACCTCTACCACACACCCCCTCCAGGTCTGCGCGTGTTATAGTTATGCGGGTGTACCTCTACCACACCCCCTCTCCAGGTCTGTGCGTGTTCTAGTTATGCGGGTGTACCTCTACCACACACCCCCTCCAGGTCTGCGCATGTTCTAGTTATGCGTGTGTACCTCTACCACACACCCCTCTCCAGGTCTGCGCGTGTCCTAATTATGCGCGTGTACCTCTATCACACACCCCCTGCAGGTCTGCGCGTGTCCTAGTTATGCGGGTGTACCTCTACCACACACCCCCTCCAGGTCTACGCGTGTTCTAGTTATGCGGGTGTACCTCTACCACACACCCCCTCCAGGTCTGCACGTGTTCTAGTTATGCGGGTGTACCTCTACCACACCCCCTCTCCAGGTCTGTGCGTGTGCGTGTTCTAGTTATGCGGGTGTACCTCTACCACACACCCCCTCCAGGTCTGCGCATGTTCTAGTTATGCGCGTGTACCTCTACCACACACCCCTCTCCAGGTCTGCGCGTGTCCTAGTTATGTGCGTGTACCTCTACCACACACCCCCTCCAGGTCTGCGCGTGTTCTAGTTATGCGGGTGTACCTCTACCACACACCCCCTCCAGGTCTGCGCGTGTCCTAGTTGTGCGGGTGTACCTCTACCACACACCCCCTCCAGGTCTGCCTGTGTTCTAGTTATGCGGGTGTACCTCTACCACACCCCCTCTCCAGGTCTGTGCATGTTCTAGTTATGCGGGTGTACCTCTACCACACACCCCCTCCAGGTCTGCGCGTGTTCTAGTTATGCGGGTGTACCTCTACCACACCCCCTCTCCAGGTCTGTGCGTGTTCTAGTTATGCGGGTGTACCTCTACCACACACCCCCTCCAGGTCTGTGCGTGTGCGTGTTCTAGTTATGCGGGTGTACCTCTACCACACACCCCCTCCAGGTCTGCGCGTGTTCTAGTTATGCGGGTGTACCTCTACCACACCACCTCCCCAGGTCTGTGCGTGTGCGTGTTCTAGTTATGCGGGTGTACCTCTACCACACACACCCTCCAGGTCTGCGCGTGTTCTAGTTATGCGAGTGTACCTCTACCACACCCCCTCTCCAGGTCTGTGCGTGTGCGTGTTCTAGTTATGTACGTGTACCTCTACCACACACCCCCTCCAGGTCTGCGCGTGTCCTAGTTATGCGGGTGTACCTCTACCACACACCCCCTCCAGGTCTGCGCGTGTCCTAATTATGCGGGTGTACCTCTACCACACCCCCTCTCCAGGTCTGCGCGTGTTCTAGTTATGCGCGTGTACCTCTACCACACACCCCCTCCAGGTCTGCACGTGTTCTAGTTATGCGGGTGTACCTCTACCACACACCCCCTCCAGGTCTGTGCGTGTGCGTGTTCTAGTTATGCGCTTGTACCTCTACCACACACCCCCTCCAGGTCTGCGCGTGTTATAGTTATGCGGGTGTACCTCTACCACACCCCCTCTCCAGGTCTGTGCGTGTTCTAGTTATGCGGGTGTACCTCTACCACACACCCCCTCCAGGTCTGCGCGTGTTCTAGTTATGCGGGTGTACCTCTACCACACCCCCTCTCCAGGTCTGCGCGTGTTCTAGTTATGCGCGTGTACCTCTACCACACACCCCCTCCAGGTCTGCACGTGTTCTAGTTATGCGGGTGTACCTCTACCACACACCCCCTCCAGGTCTGCGCGTGTTCTAGTTATGCGGGTGTACCTCTACCACACCCCCTCTCCAGGTCTGCGCGTGTTCTAGTTATGCGCGTGTACCTCTACCACACACCCCCTCCAGGTCTGCACGTGTTCTAGTTATGCGGGTGTACCTCTACCACACACCCCCTCCAGGTCTGCGCGTGTTCTAGTTATGCAGGTGTACCTCTACCACACCCCCTCTCCAGGTCTGTGCGTGTTCTAGTTATGCACGTGTACCTCTACCACACACCCCCTCCAGGTCTGCACGTGTCCTAGTTATGCGGGTGTACCTCTACCACACACCCCCTCCAGGTCTGCGCGTGTTCTAGTTATGCAGGTGTACCTCTACCACACCCCCTCTCCAGGTCTGTGCGTGTTCTAGTTATGCACGTGTACCTCTACCACACACCCCCTTCAGGTCTGTATATGTTCTAGTTCTGTGCGTGTACCTCTACCACACACCCCCTTCAGGTCTGTATATGTTCTAGTTCTGTGCGTGTACCTCTACCACACACCCCCTTCAGGTCTGTATATGTTCTAGTTCTGTGCGTGTACCTCTACCACACACCCCCTTCAGGTCTGTATATGTTCTAGTTCTGTGCGTGTACCTCTACCACACACCCCCTTCAGGTCTGTATATGTTCTAGTTCTGTGCGTGTACCTCTACCACACACCCCCTTCAGGTCTGTATATGTTCTAGTTCTGTGCGTGTACTTCTACCACACACCCCCCTCTAGATCTGTGCATGTTTTATCATCACTCACCTCTGGTTTGGTTGAGTTGGTTTCCGATGGTGAGGAGTCCGGCTCTCAACACCCGATCTGCTTCTTCTGCTATGTCTGTGTGCCTCTCCCAGTCCTGCGAATCCAGGGCTTTCTCCACCCAGGGGGCCTGAGGCTCCAGCCTCCGGTTCTCACTGCTGTAGCCCTCGATGGGGATATCATCAATGTACCCCACTATGGAGAAGCTGGGGATCCCGGGGACCTCTTCCGACAGGCTTGAGGCGATGTAGCGCAGAGAGTGTGAGCCTGGGAGAGAGGAGGAAGTAAAGTGGTGGTGAGGGGGGGCAGTCGTTTGCATCCTGGGCAGCAGGTAAGGCAAGCAGGAATAAGGTTGGACCCAGGAGGTTTTAAATCCCAGAGTAAAAAGGTGTGCGGTGTCCAGGACGGGGTACAGGGTACAAATGTGTCACTTGAATCGAGCATACATTCAAAATAGGAGGATTTGGGTTTCTTTCTCCAGGTTAATCCATGACAGGCCAGGGGTGTAAATCACGACGGTGTCTTCGAGCCATGATGTATTGCATTCCCACAATAAAGAGAGGTGTAAGAGTACCCAGGAAGGGGCTGTGTGGTGTCTGTTGATTGCTTGTGTGCAGAGTAAACCTAAAATGGGATTATCTGGAATCTTACTGTGGGTTAATCCTTGAATTACCATGGGAGCGTTCGAGCCATGATAGCTTGCATCCCCACAGTAAAAAAGGGGGATGGTGCAGATCAACTGCTTGGAACCAGAATAAATTAAAAAAAACATGGGTTGGGTGCATAGGCATTATAGACTGGGTGGTGTGAGAAACATGAAGGTGTCTCCCTCGCTAGTCCCCGGAGATCTGTCATCCAGGTGGCCAGGACACGGCCATCGCTATTGGATCCAGTTCCTGGAGGTGGACCATTGGGGGATTAGGGGAGTGGAAGTGGGACACTGAAGGGTGAGATGCGGTACCCCCTTCCTTATGACACCTTTTCCCCACCTTACCCTGTAGGATATCTAGAATCTCTACCCCCACCCGTTTTTCCAACACAAACACTTTCTTACACTGTGTGAACCAACAGACTAACACCAGAACCATTTACCTGACATGTCCCCAACACAAGGGTCAGGCAGAGTCAGGCAATTGCCCATAATTACACACACCGGACTGCCCTTTCCTTTCACCACAGGGATAAAAGGCGGAGCACGGGAGCACACTGAGTAAGGCCAAACACACAAGGAATCAGCTATTTCCGGAATGGCAGTTCAAACGGAGCAGAGAGGCGGGGAGACCTGAAGGGGTGACAAGAAGGGAATTGCCCTTGCCCTTTTAAACCCAGACCCACAAAGCCTCCGAAAAGGGAGTCCTAAGACTGGACAGTACAGCTGGCGTGTGGTGTGACAGATGTCAACGGTACACAGGGCCCTCCCGCACCGTTAGCCAGGGTGGGGAGAAGCATTTGCCGCTGTGGTGCTGTCCTTGACTCCTGAGGCAAGAAACTCCAACAAGTTCAGCACAGCCGGTGAGTCGGAGAGAACGGATAGTAGACCGAACTGTGCTGGGCCCACAGTTACAAGCGGCACCAATGCATGAAAAAAAGAACATGTGTATTAACTTTAAAGAAAATCCAGTAAAGGTCCAGATACAAAGTGGTCCGGCGCCTTGTAAACGCTCATTCTAAGGACTCTGGCTGGATCCTTTTGTTGAAACTACAAGAATCAAGAGGCCTTAGGGGAGGCCAGAGTGAGGTGTCAAAGTGGTCATACGAGGGTCAAGTAAAAACCCTTGTACAGTCGAAAGTCAGTGACACGTTGAGGAAGCAAAGTAAACTGTGATACTGGCAAATGTGAACCAGACTGGAGGATGCCTGCGAATTTAGGTGAACAGTAACACATCCATGAACCTTGTGATGACAAGTGTGAATCCGGCTGAGGGATGTCCACAGTGAATGATTGTTTAAAAACGACATTGAGACTCTTGAATGATACAAGATGATGATCTTCTGAATGAAAGGCTGTACTGAACCCGACTGAGGGAGGTTACACTGAGAGAAGGATTGGAGCCCGGCTAAGGGGGATCCAAGGGTGAAGGGAAATCGCCTGATGTGAAGATTACAGAAGCATCATTACTGGGCTACATTTTCTCAGATTCAGAAATGTTGCATCTGGGAAAATCCAATATCTCTTGTCCAGTGCCCGACATGCACACTGTGTGGATGTGGAGTGTGTGAGCTGGCGGGTGTGAGGTGCGTGAGCCTGAGAGCGAGGGGTGTGCGACTCTACATGTGTGTGTACATGCATGTATGCCTGTGCTTATGTGGTGGGGGGCATGGTGAGTTGGGGGTCGGGTCCCAAGACAAAGCAATGGGCAGTGATTTAAAGTGGCAGTGGGCTCCTATACTGGTAGCAACATCATAAGAAAATGATTTAATGTGGGGGTCCTGACAGCAACGTTCGGGAGTAGGGGTGGCAGGAGTAATATTCCCCACAACCCCCTCCCCTCCCCATCCCTTCGTCGCTGTAAATCATTTATTTCCGGCAATGGATAGGAGTGTTGAGGCATGTGCCAATATAAAAGCAGTGTGCGACTAGGAATTTATAAATGTACTACATTTTAAGCAGACACTGCACTCTTTGTGCACCAGAATACTGATAAAGTGAGCAAACAATGCTAGTCATTATTACATTATCAATTACTAATAAATAAGTACAATTATAAACAAAGAAACAGAAAGTGGAACATATTTCACACTCGCCTACGGTTCATGTAAACTATGGCTAGAAATTCAAGTAGCGTAATGGTTACCGGCTAGATTCTACTATTGGACATTTTCTCAGTGTTATATATGCATTACTTACAGTAATAGCATTTCTGATGATTGTATCTGCTTAGATTTACATGCTGTGCATATAGTCCGACATCTAGTGGTAATCACAGAGTATTGCATCTGGTCTTTCGAGGATCGAAAGGGGAAGTCGACATGGGCGTGCTTTTAACACTATCCCTAACATGACGTGTAGTGTACCCAAAATCCCTTGCACGTCGAGGTCCCTCTGGTTGCGTCTTTTCTGCCGTGAGGGAGCCTTAGGACTATCGTCAGTGAGTACAGATAGAGAGAAGTAGTAAGATGTCCATGTTCCTTCTCCGAGTGGGGAGAAAGGGTGGGCGCATGTGAATCCAAGCAGAAACAATCATCAGAAATCATTTACGGTAAGTAATGCATGTCTTCTGATGCTTGTGAATCTGCTTAGAATCACATGCTGTGCATAGACTAGCGAGCAGTACCCAGTGTTGGTGGTGGGATGTGAGAAAGAACAGTAGTAAAAAATAGGTCTTAGTACTGCTTGTCCCACCTGAGAATCAGACGTAGAGTGAGTATCTAGGCAGTAGTGTTTTGTAAAGGTGTGTACAGAACTCCAGGTTGCCGCTTTGCAAATGGACTCGAGAGGAACATTTGCAGTGAATGCTATGGAAGCCCCAGTGCCCCTTCTCTATCAGCCGCTCCAGGAAGTTGGAGGTGCCCAAACTCTAGGACTTCAGAAGCCAGGCCGCTAAATTGAGAGTTTGCAGGCAAGGATGGAGCATTTCCCCTTTGTCTTGTGATAGCATGTTGCATGGGCAAGGTAGCTTCATCGGAGGAGAGATTGACATCGCCATCAGATGGGAGAACCAGGGTTGGTGGCCCCACATTGGGGCCACCAGAATCATTGCGACTGGTTCCTGGTGCATTTTGTGCATTATCTTGTTGAGAAGGGGAGTCGAGGGAAAAGCATAGACAAATTTCCCTGACCATGTTATCTAGAGACCATTCCCCTTGAAGCGGTTCTGGGGGTACCTGGAGGCGTAATCTTGGCATTGTGCGTTCTCCAGAGTTGCGAACAAATCGATCTCTGGGAAGCCCCATTCTGCGAAGACGTTGGAGACAATGGGCCTCATGACGACCCTGGCGGTCCGGAAATAACGGTGGCGGTAAACCCGCCGCCACCGTTGTTTCCGGACCGCCTGATTCCGACCCCTGCAGGCGGGAGGTGATGTTCCCGCCAGGTCTGACCTGGCGGGTTTAACACCTCCCGCATGCAGGCGGACGAGGAAACACCGGCAGCATTACGAGATGCTGCCGGTGTTTCCATGATCCCGATTCCCATTGAGTCCCATAGGACTCACTCTCATAGGACTCAATGGGAATGGGGATTTACACCATTCCGCCTCCGTGATTCCCGGAAAACCGGGGATGTAATGCCCCGGTAATTCTGGGAATGACGTAGGCGGAATGGTAATACGAGTCCGGCGGTAACCAGGCGGTTTTACCGCCACGGTTACCGCCGGACTCGTAATGAGGCCCAATGTCTTCGTGTAATCGCCATTTGTACTCTGTGGGTAGAGGCAAGTCTCTGCTGAGCATGTCTGCCAGAAGAAGTTCCCCTGGAACGTGTTGAGACAGGAGGAACATCTTGTGTTTGAGAGCCCACTTCCATATGTTCTGGGACAGTTTGGATAGCCCTGGAGAGTGCGTGCCCCCCAGTTTGTTCAGGTAATACATGGCCGTGGTCTGTCCGCGAGGACTAGTTTGGCCTTCCCCTGTAGTTGTGTTTGAAAAACCTTGAGGGCTTTGTGCACTGCTAACAACTCCAACAGGTTTATGTATTTGGATGCTACCGCTGGGGACCATACGCTGTGCGCCTTGTGATGAAAGAGGTGAGCCCCCCACGCCGTGAGAGATTCATCCGTGGTGAGAGTGGCGTCTACTGCGGGGTGGTGAAGGTTTTCCCCTGTAAGAGGTTTTCCCTCAACCACCACTGCAGAGAGGGAACAAGTGCTGCCGAGACAACCATTAGATCGTCCCATTGTCCGCTGGCCTGACACCACTGGCTGTTGAGTCACTCTTGCATGGGGCGCATGCGCAAACGTGCGTGTGGGACTAAGTAAATGCAGGAGGCCATCATCCCCAACAGTCACATGGCTTTGCGTACAGTCACCTTGGGTTGGCTACATAGTGAGGGATCTGGAACAGCATGTTTTGAACCCTCTCGTTGGAGGGGAAGACAAGGCTGTCTTCTGTCCGAATTAGAGCCCCCAGAAATAGTTTGACTTGGCTGGGGTCTAGCCTGGACTTTTTCTTGTTGATTGAGAATCCCAGACTGAAGAGTGAATCCACTGTCTTTTGGGTGTTTGATAGGCATGTTCCGTATGAATCCCCTGTTATTAGCCAGTCGTCGAGGTAAGGATAGACTGGAATGGACTGCCTGAGTAGATGAGCAGCTACTACCGTCAGCACCTTTGTAAATACTCTTGGGGCTGAGGCAATGCCAAAGGGAAGAACCTTGAACTGATAGTGCTTGTCCTCTATCATGAACCTTAGGTACTTTCTGTGCGCTGGCAACATTGAAATATGAAAGTATGCATCTTTCATGTCCAATGTTGCCATGTAATCCCTCTGTGTTAGTAGAGGGATTACTTCCTGCAATGTTGTCATTCTAAACTTTTGCGTCTTGACAAACTTGTTCGCTGGGCGCAAGTCTAACACAGTTGAGAGCCTTTTTGGGTACAAGGAAGTACACTGAATAAATACCCTTGTTTACCAGTAGAATGGGGAAGACTTCTATTGCACCCTTTTCTTGAAGGATCTGCACCTCTTGTAGTAGGATCTTTAGGTGTTCTGGTGACAGGCGTCTGGAAGTAGGTGGTCGGTATCGATGTGGTCAGCTGAACTCGATACAGTAACCGTGGGCGACGGTCTTCAGAACCCACTGGTCTGTGGTGATCCCCCTCCCATGCATGAAACAAAGTTGTTATTCGTCCCCCAGCGGGGAGGCCTGGGAGGAGACCCGGATTGGCACGTGATTTTAGAGCAGAGGCCAGGGAGCCTCTTGATATTGAGTTTCTACCCCTTTGTTTGCCTCAGCGTTGACCCTTTTGTTGATATTGGGCCGTGGAAGTTGCATCTTGTCCGAAGGACCATGGGGCATTCCCCGTTCTGTATTGATTGTGGGGGGAATGCAGGGAGGATTGTCCTCGAAAGGACCGGCGAGAGCTACCCCCTTGTTGCTGGTAGTGTCTTGCCGTAATATGGTTTAGGGACTTTAAGGTCTTGTGGCATCGTCCACTTTCTTCCCAAACAGGTTAGTCTCTTCAACTAGCTTGTTAACAAGGGATGCCTGGGCCTCAGGCTTAAATCCCGAATTCTTAAGCCATGCATGCCTTTTGAGCAGGGTATCTTGGGCCAGTGTTCGTCCTGCTGTTTCTGCTGCATCCAGGGTATTTTTGAGGATATTCTGATTGACCTGCCTCCCTTCCGAAACAATGGCCAGAAGGCGTGATCGTGCAGGCTCTGGGACTTCTTGCAGGCCCTCCTGGAGCAAATGCCACTGGATGTCGCTATAACTAGCCAGCAATGTGGTGTTAGCAATCCTAGTGGAGTAAGCAGTTGATGTTGTAATGCACTTTCCAAGGGCATATAACTTCTTGCAATCCTTGTCCGGAGGTGCCTCTGCCGTAGACAAGGGTACTCCGGCTCTTTTCCTTCTAGTAGTAACTACTAGGGAGTCAGTAGTGGCATGTCCCTGGATATATAGCGGGTCTGTTGGAGAGGGGCGAAAAAGCTTTTTAACTCTAGGATTTACAGCTCTTGTCTGAGATGGAGTTAACAAAGAGGGAGTGATGTGTCTCTTGATAGAATTCAATAGTGGTAACGCTTGTGGGTGGTTTTTCTTCTAAAATGTCCTCCACAAAGTCGGTGTCCTGTACCGCCTCTTGAGTGGCAATTTCAAAGTGTTCGGCAGCCTTCTTCAGAATATCATTGAAGGCCATCTGGGCAATAGGTGAGGCATGTCTCTGAGGAGATAAGCCTGGAGGATCTATACACAGGGTGTCTGGATCTGGAGTAGTGGAAGGTGGAAGCCACGGTGCCTCGCCTACCGGTTGTTCATCACCCCAGTCTGGACACTGGTCAGGCGTCTCGTCAAAGGGATTCTCTCCCTGATCATAGGGGTCTTGATGGATTTCATCAGGGTCTGACAGGTCAAACACCTCCTCATGAGGGAACTGACGAAGTTTTTTGAACTTTGGACAACGTAGGGTAAGAGTCTTCCTCTCTTGGTCTCTTTGGGGTAATAAACCTTTCCGAAAGATCTACAAACTTGGAAAGCTTGTTCATGTATCCCTCAAACAGATCTCTGGTCAATAGGGATAAACCAGAGGGGTCTGAAGGTGGAAAGGAATCTTCTTGAGGACTTGGGTCTCTATGTGGTCAAGATTTGTCAGCCAGTGTCTTAAAGGGGCTGAGACCCATCTGAATATTCTTCTTGGCCCTCTCTGCGTCTGGATGTGTCCTTTGGCTTATTTGCCAGCGAGATGATGTTCACGAGACTCTCGCGTATCTCTGGCGTATCGGAAAGGGATTTTGACGAGCCTCACGGCTTTGTGGCGGTTTTTGGCGCTGCCGAAACCTTTGGCGCTGACGCGCTCTTATGAGGCGTTTGGTGCGGACGCCCTTTTGACTTGAATGCCCGGACGCATGCCATTTCGATGGTTGCGGGGAGGGTGGTCGACCATGGGGATCGGTGGGTTCCGTCGAAAGTTGTGACATTCCCGTTGGCGTCTGTGGCCTTCCCGACAACTTCGTCAAGGGAGCTAGGGGGGTTTTGTGTTTTTCTTTACGTGGTGTGGGTGTGTCCTTGTCGCCGGGGTGTTGTCTCCCCATAGCAGAACCAATGGCGTGTCTGCCGGGGATGTGGATGGACATCTCAGAACTTGCCTGTTCCGCAGAGAGGTCAATGGCCTCGGCATCGGAGCCATGGCTGTCACTTACATCCTCATCACTCGAGGCGCCTGCGCTGACGGGGGAGCTACTCTCGGCCTGCTGCTTGTTGTAGGCTGCCCACCGCTTTGTCCACCCTTCTTTTTTCATCTTTGGATGTAAAAGTTGGTAGGACTTGCACTTGATCTCGAGGTAGACACTTGTTACACCGACGGTGTGCGTCTTTCCATGGATATTTGCTGTTGCAAGAAGTGCAAAATTTAAAAGGAGCCCTGTCCATAGCTCAGGGTAAAAGCGACAGCAAAACCAGAAGGGTAAAAGGAAGGGAGAAGGTAATGCATTCTACAAAGGAATCAAAACCCACAGGCCCCACTCTCCCTACTGAATAGGCATGGCCGGAGGGCCGAGGCCACGCGGTCGACTGCGTCGATCGAAGCAGCAGCCGCCAAAACCTGCAGTCGTCTTTGGCATTGGTTCAGGGGTAGTCATCGATGAAGGAATGACGAATATGAATGACCAACAGTCGTGGACAATGAAATAGAAAGTTAGCAATCTTTGAGCTCTGCATAAGGCGACCAGCTAGGGGGGGCGGAAAAAACCAATCTGAGGGACCTCAACGCGTGAGGGATTCTGGGTACACTACACATCACGTTAGGAATAATGTTACAAGCACGCCCATGTCGATGTCCCCTTTCAATCCTCGAAAGACAAGATGCAATACTCTGCGATTACCACTAGATGTCAGACTATATGCACAGCATGTGATTCGAAGCAGATTCACAAGCATCAGAAATATGGGATACATTACTCACCGTAATCTTATTTCTGGTGCTTGTATCTGCTTAGACTCACATGCTATGCATAAGCCGACATCTAGTGGAAGCTGCAGAGTATTCCTGTTGTTTTTGAAACTCGAAAAGGGACATCGACAGGGCGTGCCAGTAATACTATCCCTCGTACGACGTCCACTGTACCCATGTCCCCTCAGCGATTATTCTGCCCGCATTGTCTGCGGCATCCAAGTCATTTTTTAGAATGCAGTTTGACACCCCCTTTCCTTCCGCTACTGCGGGGGGCAGTTGCGACTTTAAAGGTTCTGGAGCAGAGTCCATTAGGGTTGCAATCTCCTCCCACTTGTGGCAGTTGTAACTTACCAATAAAGTGGTGTTGTTGGCAATCCTTATTTGAAAAGCCGCTGAGGGGGCCACTTTTCCTCCGAGAGTGTAAAGCTTCTTGCTCTCCTTATCAGGGGGTGCTTGCGATGAAGCTAGAGATGTTCCTGCCCCTTTTTGTGTTGTGGTCACTACTAGTGAATCTGGTTTTAATTGGCCCCTGATGTACAGTGGGGGCCTGTGGGCGCAGGCCGGAACATCTTTTCAATATGCGGTTTCACCGCCCATGTTTGGCTAGGAGTCTCTAGAGAGGGTTAGATTCTTCTTTGAACAAACCGAAGAATAGGTGTAAATTGGGTAACAGCCTTCCTGTCCCCTAAAACATCCTCTACAAAATCCTCGTCTAATTGCGTCTCCTGGGGTCTGTATCTGGAAATGCTCGGTTGCTTTTATCAGCATATCATTATAATGAAGTTGGTTGTCCACCGGTGAATCTGCCACTGGTGGGAGGTTAACTGGAGAGGGTAAGTTATACACATCCTCTTCATCGTAGTATTGGCCCACCTCCTGTAGGGTTTCAATCTCCTCGGAGTCTGTATTTGGATCATAAAGATCAGTTTGGACTGGGTCTTGCTGAGGGGTAACTAGAAGGGTGTCTGGACGTGGCCTCTTTGCTGGGGGTTGCAAAGACGTGGCATCACTAGTTGGTGGCGTGTTTTGTAAGCTTTGCATAGCCTGGGGATTTTAATTCTCTAAAAACTTTGCCATGAATGTAATGCTTCTCATCACCCTATCAACATCCTGAGGTCCACTGAGAGGAACTTGGTATAGTCACAGGAGGTTGTGGCGCTGTAGGAGTAGGCTGGCCCTTGTTTTTCAAGGCTGCTGCTATGGTATCCTCCCCTTGGGAAACAATGTCTTTCTCCTTGTGTGGTGTACTTGTTTTCTATCTATGAGAATGTTGACTCTTTGAAGAGTGTTTTTGGGAAGTTTTCCCCTTAAGAGGAGTCTCTGGGACATGCTTTTGCACCAGATGGGCTATTTTCGAAGTCTTGGTGCTTTTTGCCGATTTCGACATTTGTGAGGAGTTTCGAATTTCAGCGGACGGAAGGTCCGAAGCCACATCTTCCGACGCTCGACTGATGATTTGGACACAGCGTCTGAGTCATCTCGCAACTTTGAGGGCCTGTCGTGTGGCGATCGGGATCTCGAGTGCCCAGAGGACAGGGACCTAGTGGACCTACCTCTCGATGGCGTGTGCGGGCGTGTAGATGATGATGTCATCGACTCTCGGGCCTTGGATATGTGCTTAGTGTGCGCCGATTTATGCGTGCTGCTGCCACCAGGTGTCGTCCCCGTAACAGCACCACCGGACTGTCTGATGGGGCTAGCACGTGGGATTCGGTCAGTTCCCTATCGCCTTTCTCGTCTGAAAAGACGCTGATGCTGCCGTCGCTGGATGCACCCTCCACGTCCATGGCGGCTTCAACCTGCATGGCGTGGTGGGCCCAACGTTTGGGCTTTCGGTGCTTTAGGGTTTTTGGTTTGAAGAGCTGACAAGCTCGACAGTGCCCCTCGTCGCAGTGCCGTGCAAGACAGAGGTTGCACACCTGGTGTTCGTCTTTCCAGGGGAACTTCTCGTTGCCACTGGGCCAGAATTTAAATGGTGTGTTTTCCATATTTGGATGGAAGGGCAGCTAGGTGAAAATAGAGAGGAAAAAGGGGAAAATGCATTCTTTTAGTGGCCTAAGAAATGTCCACCCCCCACTCTCCCTAGTGTCTGGGCCAAGGCCTGGTGCAGCCTTCCAATACCGAAGTGGTGTCGTCAAATCAAGCTCTTTGTACGATGACGTTCTTCCTTATCACTGCCGTAGAAGATGTTCGTCGAAGGTCGGTAATATAAAGGATAGAAAGAGTACTAGCTCTAATAACGTTAATAATCAATGGCATTAGCCGAAACAGAACTCCAGGTTATAGCGTCCGATGATGATGGTGGAAAAAAACAATCTGAGGGACCTCGACGCTTGAATGGCCATTGGTACAGTGGACGTCACTCTAGGGATGGTATTACTGGCACGCCCTGTCGACATCCCTCTTCGAGTTTCGAAAATAAAAACTAATACTCTGCAGCTTCCACTAGATGTCGGCCTATACATAGCATGTGATCTAAGCAGATTGCACAAACCTCAGAAATATATATATATTCACTAACAACGTTGTTAAAAGGGACGTTATGGTTAAGTTGCACTAGCAAAAACCTAGGAAATTCAATGGAAAAACGTTACAGGGAGGTTATGGTTGCAGGTAAAACCGAAAAAAAAAAAGAAATTCACCACTTATGGTAAACTAAGCAACCATAACTCGTGCCACCACTGTGCACTGCAAGGACTAAAACCCATGACATCAAAGATGCCATCACAAATCTCACTGATGACATCACATGTGCATTTAGTTTTAATAGGAAGCCTCTACAAGGGATTGTTATTGTAATGGCGTCAGAAAACTATGAAATATTATTGGAGGAACTATCATGAGGGAAGTAGTTCATGGAGGAATGCATCGCTATACATACCATTGTATTACACAATTCTTCATTGTACATGAAGGAACTCATGTTCAAACGTAGCCATTGTTTGCACCATGCCTCATGGAAGTGTAACCTTCTAAATATTTCCATGTTACATAGTGAAGTCATGCATGCATTCACTTTAGAGTGTCGGGTACTGTGAAACATGTAGTAGCTACCATTGCCTTTATAACTACATAATTGGACTACTGCACAGAAACCATAAAGACACAGTAATGCATACAAACATGACTATATATACACAGGGGAATTAAAGTAAACTAAAAAGGAGCAGTATTACCAGAAACTGTTCATAACATAACTAATTATCTTCATGCACAGAAACCAGTGCTGCGTTTTACGCTTTCCTCTTCCCCTATATGTATCATATGATGTGCGGGAACTGTAAGGAAAGTAGTGTAAGAACATATGAGCAGGGTGCCGTACACAAACATGGAACCTTTTCAATGGTTTGTTCCCGACTGTGAGTGAAGAAAAGCACCTGCCCTACTTATGGTAGTGAACAAAACAGAGGGAGCCACACATGTGATGTCATCAGTGATGTCATGAATGAGATTTGTGATGGCATCTTTGATGCCATGGGTGTTAGTCCTAGCAGTGCACACTGGTGGCACGAGTTATGGTTGCTTAGCTTACCATAACTGGCAAATTTCGGGGGGTTTCGGTTTTACCTGTAACCATAACCTCCCTGTAACAACATTTTTCAATTGAATTTCATAGGTTTTTGCTAGTGCAACTTAACCATAAAGTCCCTTTAACAAGGTTTTTGTTAGTGAATTTCATAAGTTTTTAGTAGGGCAGTGTAAAGAGAACGTTGCTTTAGCATAGTGTATTTAGAAATGATGCAATGTTTGTAGTACCGCAGATGCACCATTACGTCCCTTTTGCAATATTTACTGTGGCCGATTATGATATAAAGCTCCTTGTAGAGTGTCACAATGTAAGTGCCAATGAAGGGAGGCAGTGCGACGCGCATCGTATACCCTCCACACAATTGTGTGCTAAATGGAAGGAACTGTGGTACTGTGGAAAACACTGCAGTGGAAACAGGTATAAATGGGTGGCTTTTGAAACAGATGGTTGTGCGTGTTGCAGTGCGTTTTGAAGAGCGCAAGTGCGCAACAGCAGGCACAAACATTATACCTATACTTCCAAAAAGGGCAGCAAGGCAATGTGTGTACAGCGTGCAGAAAAAGGAAATGCAGGGAGCTCTATTTGTAGGGAAAACTCTTCGTGCTGTAAAACGATAGATTCCCATTTGTACAGTACGACAATGGCACAAGTTGTAAAAAGACACAAATACGCTTCTTCACAATGTACCGCACTTTCTCCATTTCCGGACCAAATAAAAAAATAACACGCCTACATGGGTGTCTGCATAATGGGATACACAATTATGCAGGAGATCTCAAACAGAAGCATTACCCTAGCATACTGCCTCCCTCAGCACAAAAGGCACTGAAAATCGTGTTACATGGTATTCATTTCTCCCTCCACAGTCGACAACAATATTATCATTGTGATTTAGCGTC
This sequence comes from Ambystoma mexicanum, assembly GCF_040938575.1. Lineage (NCBI taxonomy): Eukaryota > Metazoa > Chordata > Amphibia > Caudata > Ambystomatidae > Ambystoma > Ambystoma mexicanum. Next base: position 843,268,763 of record NC_090938.1, read on the forward strand.
ATCAAAGTCTCACTCAGACAAACCAAAAGCAATAACTTCAGTGTAGCTGCTCCATACGCATACAAACCCACATGATAAACTCCACACGTAACTCCCACCAGACTCTGTTTTCCATTCACCGTCAAGTAATATATGTGCAATTCACCCAGAAAGCATACGTTGTGGCTCGTACAACACACAGCCATAAGCTCAACCTCTGCATTTAGGTCAACAAATATACCGTATACTAGTCTGTGCGTTCACTCCACACCCAGAAAGCTTATTGCACAATCTCATGTCCTCCACATTCCAAATATAAGGTGGCCATGTGCGAAAGGGCCGTAAGTTACAAGTACAGCCCTGCAACTGTTACGATTTCCGCTGACTTTTACAGATGTGGAGGAGAGGAATACATTTCAACCAGGGTAGGGGATGTCCTTTGTAGTGGTTGCTCTTAAAAAAGCACTTTTCTTTTTTAAAACAACTTCCACACTGAACTCTTTTTTGGGGCTTTTATAATTATTTTTATTTGTTGCATTGCGCCTCACATTCTTACAATACTGTCTTCAGTGCAGCCTGTAGATTGGAAAACCAAATGTCATTGCCACTGGGCGACAATGAAATGCCATTTCCATGGAGAAGGTGCAGATATCGATAGTCAATGTTGTCACTGTCACAGGAGTACATCCCAGCAGCACGCAAGAAGTTACACATGCTTCTGCTGATAAGACGCCTTCCCACCTCTGGCTGCCGACAACAGTCATTGGGATAGTTATATACTGGACTTGGTGGTATATATGAGAAAGGCACCTTTGCAGTGGCAAAAATGTGCTGCACTTCTTTCCTCATCTTTTTGATTGACAGCACACACTTGCACAAGCTATGTAACCCAAAAGCAATGCTCCATAGTGCACTACCACAACGTGTACAGTACCTAAACTGGCCACTCGTCGACTTTCTGCAAGCAAATTGTCGAAAATACGGATAGCAACACCACACCACAAAGTCTCCACTTCGTCCAAATTCAAATTGCCATTAAGGCCTCTTTCCACAGCATACTGCAGCAGATCTAGCACAAAGAGATCACCCACTATGAAAACTGTACATCTGGCCATCCCTGCCAGCGCAGTACACACAGTAATGAAACAAAATATGGCCGCCCTTTCCTGTGATGCACACTCTAACCACCTGATTGGACAATTGCAACAATCGCATATCCATTGGCCAGCATGTTTAAAAGCCAAGAATGTAGCATGTGCGCCACGTAAAGTATCGTAAGGGCCGCGCCCCAGTAAATCATGACCAGTCCTTCTTCCCTTTCCACTATCCTCTTCCCACCACGCCCTTATTAGGTATTGCTAAGTATTCACACACGCATCCAGCAATGCCCTCCAAGACTTCAGCATCTTACAATGTCAGATCTCCACAAGACTTCATATGTATCATTACAAAATCAGCCTGCACATGTGCTGTTATTGGAAAGCACTTCCAGTGGAACGTTCAGTGAAACACTGCATGAGTTATACATAAGTACCCAGCCTCACAAAAGAAAGGCATGAACAGTTTATTTGCAATATGTTCACAACTAGTGCCTCTGCGCACGATAACTGCCTCCAAGCGTCCACTACGCATTTAAAAGGAATACTAATGTTCCTCCCATCTCCTTCCATAAAGTGGCAATTTGTTCGCATGTGCTTGCAACGTCGTTTTCATTTACTACTATTATACACTATATTAGCGAAACCGGAAATCTGTTCTTTCCTTCCGACAATGCTATGAAAATTGTTCCCCACTAACCCACCTACTACCTAACTCCTAAAAAGAAGGCACTAAAGCCACCACTAAATGTATCTTAGCAACCTACAGTCACTTGCCAAAAGGTCAGTGTGTGCACGGCGTGGTGCTTTGTACACTGCACTGTTGCCACAGGCTCTTTTTAAACCTGCCAGCTTCCACTCTGCGCCTTCAGCAACTCATTCGTCAGAGGAGTGTGCAACTTGTCCTTGGCCTAAACGGCAAGGATTGTATCTCTGCTGGACTAAAATGTCTGCAATATCTCACAGTGGCTACGAACAATAAACTGAAAACCCTGTACATTATGCAGAACACCTTCTGGTCGCTGGGACCGCAATACCTTGCACTGTCACTTCCTAAATATCTGCTTGCTTCAGCTCTTCCCTCATCCGCCTCGTCCTCTCTCAGGGTCAGTTGCTTCTGCATGCAACCACATGGTGGTAGATGTGTTTCTTCTGCTGCGGCCTCCCTGTGGAACACGATCTGTCTCCCTGGACCTTGAGGAGAAGCATTGTATGGCCTGAAAGCACCTAAAAACCTTTCCATGTGCTGCTTCTTCTTCCCCTCCTCTCGCCTACTCACTTCCTGGCTAAAAAGTATTGTGCACTGCTTTGCAACCCACCCTATAATCAGTGCCCCAGGCCACCTCCCTCCCTACAGTTCCACCCTTGCACTTGCTTTCTACCAACCCCCACACTTGGGGACTGTTTTCTGTAACAGTAACAGTCCAGCCACCACTTCATGTCTACAATCATCCTTGCACTTGCCAGCACCTGCCGTAGTTGCATGTATTTATATTTTGTGTTGTTCCCATCTACTGCACTATGCCCTCCCTCTTCCCATTCACTTGCGCACTCTCAATGTCAGCTGGCCTAGAGGAATCCACGTCTCTGTGTGGCCTCTGTTCCGCCTCCCTTTCCTCGGCTCGCCTTCACACACTTGTATGTAGGGGCGATAGAAATAGCACAAAATACCATAGCACATCATATCATATATTGCACACACTGCATTCATAACATGATGCCTACCACGTACCTTGTAAACTTCAGAATATGGTCTTCCCACTATAATGCATGTACTACAAATGTCAGAAAAGTCATATCACAAAACCAGTAGAGAATGTATATTAGCAACGTTAAGCAAACAGAATACATGCCCCTTAACTTGCACACTTTCACCATAGCCTCCTACATTTATTGGTACAAACAAACCTTCTTTCACAGTGTTTATGTACACACCACAACCAGCCACCACATTTCCCAATGGCTTAGCCTCCACATAGCCAATGCCATAGGTGCCATCCTAAAAAGAACCGGATGTGCCACGTCGAATCTTCCAAGTGCGGCGGAATCCGCTGCATTACCGTGCTAGAAACTGGAGGGGAATGGGGTTCAAGGGGTGTTTGCGGTGGTTTGGTGTGGGTGGGGTAACGGGAAGGAATGTGAAACAGGGGTGGGGATTGTGTCTTTAGGATGGTCTCTAAAAACACATTTTTGTTTTCTTGTTGTCGACTTTGTGTTATGTACGTGCATTCATACCGTTTTTTTCTCTTTTGATGACTGTTTGCTTCTGCTCCTCACATTTTTCTCGACTGAAGATTAACGCTTATCTTGCATTTCTACAGAATTCTCTGCAATGCTTCGTGCAGAGTGGCAAACACCATTGCCAATGGAGGTAAAAAAAAATGCCATTTCCTTGAAACCACTGGAAATCTGGCTAGTTACTAACGCTTTCATAGTTGGTGCAGAACGTCCCACCACTGCACATAAAGTCACCATGCTTCGGTTTATCCAACATCTCCCGACCTCTGGCTGTGGACAATGTACACCGACATTCTCCCATTGTCCTCTTGGTGTCATCGATAAGAAAATCACCTTTGCAGTAGGAAACATCTGCATCACAGCTGTCACCAACTTCTTTAAGTAAGCAAGCAAACGAGAGCACGACATCTGCGCCAAATGTAGTCCTCCAAAATGCATGACCACCACATCTACAGTACCAACAGAGTCCACACATTTGCAAAGGAGATCCATGCACCCGAAACCCCACTCAAACTGTGCCCCAAAATGCCTGCACTCATTCCAACTGAAAGTCTGTAGCGAAGCCTCTTTCCACGGCATACCTGTGCAGATTGTTTACAAAAGTATCACCGGCTATAAACACTCGCCGTCTGTCCATCTCTGCCAACCTCACTGCATCGAACTTTGGATGAATAGGTCACCGCCCGTTCCGACGAACGACACCCTCGAATCCTCACTGGAGAATCCCCACAGTTCCATTAACTAAGTCTCGATGCTCAGAAGGCCATGATGCATGCGCTGCTCCAGCCACAGCTAGGGCCACGCCCCAGTAAAGCAGACACAATACTTCTCCCCTTTGCACTCGAATGTTACCAAGACTAACTTAGTGCCGCCTATTGGCGTATATAAAATTTCAAAAACGCTTGCACCAATGACATACTGAACCTCAGCAATGCACACTATCATTTCTGTACACAACTCCATATTTCCTGTTAAACACTCAGAGCATGTTCCCTTTCCTTCCAAAGCCCACCTACCAGAAACATGCCCTACAGGATGCCCCATTTCAGCATCCACAATGACCCTGCGGCGCACTCAGCACACCTTTTCACCATGTACACAACAGTCCACCCTTGCCCACACCCAGCACATGCATGCGACCATGTGGGCAGCTAACATTGTGCACAAATGTAACATACGTAGCGGCACTTCAACCCAACTCCCTCACACCATAAAACATCCATTCATGAAAACAGGTTGCAATTAGCAGCATCCAAAAACATATCACAGCCTCCACCACCGCTACCCACACCCATTCACAAAGTATTGTGTCACTACCAAACTACTCACAACGTTTTGCACAACATTGGCCCTACTTCAACAAATCAGCACACAGCATAGTAACCAAGCACATTTAAGGTGCACTTACACCATATCCTCTTCCATACTGACAGTATGTAAACCCAGCACCCAGTGCCCACACTGCATGATTTTTCAACTAACCATCGCCAAGTGCACATCAGAAGGTTTACCATCTTGTAACAGTGTCCTCACCTGAAAAACAAAACATGCACGCATGGCAGCTCATTTCTGCTGCTCTTTTGCATCAAATATAGGCCTTCTACAGACGCATTGCAACATAATGGCACCACGCAATTCACCAACTACGCCAATCCACATATACTCCACTGCCACCAGCACTCCTACCCAATGTACACACGCATTCACCAATCACATACTGAACGTCTGCATTGCACCCATTCACGAAAGCAGGTCCCCACCACTCCTACCGACACCCATTCACTAAGTATTGTGCCACTACCAACCTAACCACAATTTTTTCACCACATTGGCCCTACTTCAACAATTCAGCACACACCATAGTAACCAAGGAAAATCAAGGTGCACTTCTACGATATCCTCTTCCATACTAACAGTATGGAAACCCAGCACCCAGCTCCCACACAGCATTACTTTTCACAGCACAATCGCCAAGTACACATCAAAAACTTTACCATGTTGTAACTGTGTGCTCACCTGCAAAATCAAACATGCACGCATTGCCGCTCACTTCTCCCGCTGTATTGCGTCTGAAATATTCTCTACACCCACTATTTACAGGTCACCACCTGCTGCACAATCCAAAATGCATTACTGCCGGGTGTGTCAGAAACTCCTAGCCTCTTGAGTGCATGGCCTTCGACCTACGGCCTTTGGCCATGCACCCAACAGTCTAGGCCTTCAACACTCACTGCTACATAATGGCACCATCCATTGCACCATGTCACCAACTTCGACTATCCACATACACAGCACTACCACCAGCACTCCTACCCAACCTGTGCAGCGCCATGTAACTATGTAGCAACAAATTGCACCAGTTACCATAATGTAGAAAGAAAACACCATCTCCTGCACCTCTCTGCACATTCATTCACATACCATGGCCATCCCCACTTCCATTCCCAAACTATTGTGTCACTGCCAAAGTACCCACAATCGGTTCGCAACACTGCCCTACTGCAACCAATGGACACACACCGTACTAGGCAGGCACCACCCTGTACCGGATGCACACCCACACTTGCGTTACTGCGGTGGGTATGCTAAAGCCGTACGCTCTTGCCCTACTCTCTACGGCCTTCGCCCATGCACCCAATAGTCTAATCCTTCAACAGACTAAAAGCAACTTCCTGCACGTATGCATACCACCATGTGCCCAACTACTGCATTCCATCTACACACCACAGCCACCCACGTGCCCATCCAACCTATGTCATGTGCACTTCATTCCCCTTCTAAAATTGCTATACCAGCACTCACCACAGTAGAGAGGTTGGCGCAAACAGGTCACGGAACAAACTATCGGGCCGTTACGACACCTGCCTCCAATCATCACCAAAGTACTTGCCAATCTAGCTACCCGCAACTTGACGCAGTACGCGCAAAAACTGCAGGCACTCCTCCGTCTTCTTCTACCTACCTATGTCACATGAACCACTACTTACTCCCCCACCCATTACCTCCCTTATTACCGCCAACGCATTCTGTACGGTACATTTTCCAGACGTTTCCGTCGCCGCACTGTCCTCCGATACACCATGTCAGCTTTCCCAAGACGCACACCACGCTTTCCTCCAGCCAACAACCGGCTGCATCCAAACTTCTCCGACAGCACGCCGTACCGCCAGCCAATGACACTTCTGTCCATGGAGCGAACAGGGAAATGGGTCCACGGAGCAGACCAAGATATCACTAATTTTGTGGGACGTACATTTCAGTTCTTTGCAACGAAAGTACTGGTCGGATTTCCACCAAACACACAAAAGCACGCTTTCTGACCCAAGCCCCTGCTTGATCTGCCACAAATTTGGTGAAACTCTGTCCAGCCATTCGGCCTGTAGCCGTGCGCAAAGTTTTTGGCCATTCAGTCTATGGAAAACAAAAAAAAAGTGTGACCCCCCCCTATAAATTCGCCCCCCCTGCAAGAAAACTTAACCAACTTGGCAAAAAGATTCTGAGCCGAACATATACTGTTTTTGGTGAGGATTCATGTAGGGGGAGCGAAGTTATAAACAGCCGAAAAAGTGCTCTTCCTAGGAGTTTAGCAACGTAACCATAACTACATGCCCGCTACCACGGGCCGTGTATATATATAAATAAATTACTCACCATAATCTTATTTCTGGTGCTTGTATCTGCTTAGATTCACATGCTCTGCATAGTCCGACATCTAGTGGAAGTCACTGTGTATTACAAGATTTGTTTTCGAAACTCAAAAATGGACGTCGACAGGGCTAGTTTATTAAAACCATCCCATTGTGACGTGTACTGTACCCATGGTCATTCACGCGTCGAGGTCCCTCAGAGTGTTTGTTTCTGACATGAGATTGCATGACGCATAGCGCGAGTACAGATGCGATGAAGCAGAAACTGTGATAACCCAGAAAACATCTATGCGCCTTCTACTCCAGAAGGGGAGGAAGGGTGGGCGCATGTGAATCTAAGCAGATACAAGCACCAGAAATAAGATTAAAGTGAGTAATGTATCCCTTCTGGAGCTTGTGAATCTGCTTAGATCACATGCTCGGCATAGATTAGCGAGCAGTATCTGGAGAAGGAGGTGGGAATTCAGAAGGTACAGCAGCAAAGAGAATGTTTTAGTACCAATTGTCCCAACTGTCAATCTGCTTTAGAATGTGTGTCAATGCAGTAATGCTGTGTGAACGTATGGACGGAACTCCATGTAGCAGCTTTGCAGATGGCATCTAGAGGGACGTTTGCAATGAAAGGTAAGGTAGCCCCTGTTCCTCTGGTAGAGTGTGCCCTTGGGGTAAACTGTAGAACCTTTTTGGTTAGTGAATAGCAGAGTTGTATGCACTTGACTATCCATCTGGAGATGTCGCCTTTTGATATCTGATCGCCTTCTCTACCAGGCGCCATGGAAACAACGAGTTGGTCTGTTTTCCTTAGGGGTTTTATTCTGTTCACATAGTAGAAGACAGCCCTCCATACATCGAGTATGGAGGCTTCTTTCTGCCGAGTTTGATGGATTCTGAAAGAAGGAGGGAGTTCTATGGATTGGTTTACATGGAACTTTGAAATGAACTCTGGTGAGAACCTAGGAGGTGTTCGAAGGACAACCTTGTCCTTGTATATGATGAAAAAGGGGTCTTGTACAGATAAAGCCTGTAGCTCACCGACTCATATGGAGTTGATAGCTACCAGGAATGCAGTTTTATAGGTAAGATGCTTTAGGCTGGTCTTGTGCATAGGCTCAAAGGGTGGCCCCATGAGCCTGGAAAGCATTCTTGTGCAACAGAATAATCCCTCATTGGTAATGAATGCAGTAATGTCTCTTGACGTGGGATGTAACATTACTTGATGGTAAGCCGACCTCAAATGCAAAGTACTCAACATTTTTGCACCTCTAATAGTACCCAACATCTCAGCTATATTCGGTAAAGGGTGCCTATCGGGAATGACACATTTATTAACACACCTAAGGTCTATGCACAACCTTAATTTTCCATTTGGTTTGTATACTATTACCAAAGGTGATACCCATTCTGATGACTCAATTCTTCCAATCATTGAGATCCCAACCAGGGGGGGCTATGGAAATTGCGGGGTATAGCCTCTTTACCCCTTCCATGAATGCCTTAATGACAGGGACTTTCCACCAGGACACCTTGTTTTGTGAAGTGTGTTGGGATGGAAGCAAGCCTATCCCACCCCCATAGGCGCTTCCAGGTAAGGCAAACACCATATGAGGTGATATAATGTAAAGGGAGGTCGGGGGGGGAGTAATCTGCATCATCAGGCAACATGTAGAGGAACTGTAGCGCTTCGAGGTAGATACAGCACTAGAAAACCCATATCCCATGACTCCATTTTGTATTAGACCCAGAAGGGATAAACTGCAGGCTCGCGCTGTTCAAATTCCTGGCTCACAAGGCCTAATTTCTGTAAAACATACTGACTTCACAAAGCACCGTTGCCACGGAAGTCCACTTCCCCCCTCGTTCCTCCAGTGTTGAGAATATTTAGTATCTTCCAAAGGAATGCACCCTGCAAGAGCGCGAGACAACACCAGGCCTAGCGCTGCGTCCATTCATGTCCACTAAACTGCCATTTGGCCCCTAACCCCCACCCAGCCAGGCCGGAGCCAGCCCCAAACCACTGACCCAACCCCCACACCTTTGCATTCCCTGATAAGCAAGCGACCCCCCCCGTCCCAACACAAATCAAGTGTCCAAGGATCTAAGCATGCACAACTATTTCTTTCAAGCATGAAAACATATCCTTTGTAACACGAGGTACAGAGAGGAATAAATTAAAGATCAAAATCCACAGGGGGTGGGGCGGAGGGGAGATACCTTGAGTGCAGGAACTGCAGTATCAATGAAGCCCTGAATGTGTGGATCAGCGTCACTGTAATTTATCCTCCATTCCCCCTGGCACCATTTCCGTGCCGTCCAGGTGCCTGCCACAATGACTTAATAACCAGACTTAGCATGTTTAGTTTAGACAGAAACAATGTATTAATGTGTGCCCTGACCTTCACCGCGAGGATGAGCCCAGCTGACCCACGTGGATCCAGACCGACGGGAAAGAGCTAACCAATGACTGCCTGATATCCCATATGGAGCAGGCCCATGAGTAGGGTACCTCCAATCAGTGGCACCCAATTGTACTGTAGGTCATGATGCGTGTGGGGTTTTTAAGCCCCCGTTTGTAACTGTAAGAGTCAATGCACTCTCAAGCAGCAGAGTCCTTTGCTGACATTTGTATTCTGTACAATTAAACCTGGTTATCCTCGCAACGCTATCTCCTAGCCTATTTCCCTAGTGCGTCGTCTTTATTCTGGGGTGTGCATAATAAAGGACTTGCCTTCATTTGGTGACCCACGACATGATTCCATCGCTCCCGTACTTGCGGAGGTATCCAGGCAGCCTCTCCGGAAGGGCTGTGTCCATCTACGGTGACCAGTCCCAAAACACGTACGCCGAGTGGCCGTTGTGGGTGCCGTCTTTGCAGAATTCCTACCTGCTCATTGAAAAGTAAAGTTGCTTTCTTGATCTCTCTGCAGGGTATGGAAACATATCCCTGGTACTTTATGCAAAGGAGGAGACAGCAGTTTCGGCCTTTTCAAAGCCTTACTTCAGTGTAATGACTTCTAAATTAGTGGGGACACCTGTCAAATGAGATTAGACCCTGTTCTGAATGAGAAAAAGGATCTCAACAATACATATCTGGATTATATGGCAGAATCAAACCCGCTTGAAAGGAACTGGGAATAACTCAAGAGACTGGGTGCCAGGACCTTCATCAGGCCAACTTGTTCTGGGAGACAGCCAAGTGTCAAACTGAACAAGAGCCATTGGCCTTCATTCAGCATAACTTTGGTGTAAGTGGAGGCAAGATGCAACCTCTTGTCAGTGAAGTACAGGATATACAGAACTGGGCAACCCCACTACCCAAACCCAAGTGAGGACTTTCCTGGGCCTCACTGGGAAACGCAGGAGCTAAGTGGCAGCCTATAGCAATATAGCTGTCTCTCCAACCGGCCCCCTACTTTAAGGGGACCTAAGGAGTTCTTATGGACCCTGGAGTGTGAGAAAGCCTTCACTGGCTTGAAAGAATCCTTAGGCCAGGCCCCTGGTTTAAGGGCACCTGATTGGAAGAGATCTTTCATAGAGCAGGCAGATGCCTACGACACTGGATAGTTGGAAAACATTCACTGCTTGATGAGAAAGGTGAGGAACACCCTATATGTCTAATCAGCTACAAGTTTAGCAGTGGAGTACTCGGGTGGCCCCAGGTGTAGAAGAGATGCTTTTCCATTGTATGGTGCCTTAGGAAGTGGAAGTCCTACCTCTATGGGACTCGCCTCACTGGGTATGCTCACCCTAAGCCTTTCAAGTGGTTGATAGATGTAAAGGGAGAGAATCCAGAGTGGTACAGGTGGTTCATATGTCTACAGGCCTTGCACTTCACTATTGGGCTTGGGCCAGATCCAAAATCTAGCACTGCTGATGGGCTATCCAACTGGCATAACCGACTGGAACAGAGTACCCATATGGGAGTGGATTAGTTCCCCCTTTCCTTCCATTTCTATGGCCCCCAAATGTTCTGCTTATATTTTTGTATCTGACCTGCTCTTTTTGCAATGCAGTGAAGCCGTAAGCTTCACTACACTAACTTTTTGCTCATCTGTCATGGGGAAACTGACATGTCCTTCAGAAGAACAAGTTACTTTCTTACCTGGTAACGTTCTTTCGATGGGATGGTCCGACGACGTATTCCATATCTATGACATGTAATCACCACAGCTGTGCTGCTTCGGAAACTTTTTTTGGCGTCTGCGTCCTGCGTCGATGACGTCGATGCGCCGTCGTCGAGGACCTCCTCCGACGTCATCCGATGTGATAAGTAGGACGCACGACGCCCGTAGCCTCAGTTGTAGTTTTGTCCCCCAGAACGTGTGACATAAGTCAACTGCCAGTCAGACACAAAGCCTTGCGGAACGTAAGCTGCAATCGCAAAAGAAATTCTGCAGCGGGGAAGGCAGGGCGGGAGCGATATGGAATACGTCGTCGGACCATCCCATCGAAAGAACGTTACCAGGTAAGAAAGTAACTTGTTCTTCGAGGGGATTGGGTCCTCCGACGTATTCCATATCTATGACAGACTCCCAAAGCAGTACCAGAGCAAGGAGGAGGGAAAGAATTTAGAATCAAAATTTAGAATAGCCAATCAAATAGCAGAGCAAAGGACCGCCTTGCCAAAGGCCAGATCCTGCCCTCGGATGGAATCGAGGGAATAGTGACGTACAAATGTATGTACTGAAGCCCAGGTGGCTGCATCACAGATGTTGCGAATAGGAACACCCCTCTGCAGGGCAGTAGATGCAGCCACACCCCTGGTAGAATGGGCCCGCAAGCCAGCCGGTGGGTCCTTACCCGCCAAGCGGTAACACTCCGAGATGGCTAAAATAATCCAGCGAGACAAAGTCTGTTTCGTCACAGCTTGCCCCAAACGCTTTCCAGCGTAACCAATAAAGAGTTGATCGTCCACTCTGACCCGGGACATGCGTGAAACATAAAAGCTTAAAGCTCTCCTAGGATCAAGCCTATGGAGCCTCTCCTCTTCCTTACCAGGATGCGGAGGAGGATAGAATGCCGGAAGAACAACCTTCTGGGCCAAATGAAATTCCGTCACTACCTTCGGAAAAAAAGAAGGACGAACTCGAAGGACAACCCTGTCCTTGTGAAATACAGTGAAGGGTGGCTTAACTGAAAGTGCCTGTAACTCACTCACTCTGAGAGCGGAAGTAACCGCAACTAAAAACACAGTTTTCAGGGTTAACAGCCTCAAAGGGCAAGAATGTAAAGGCTCAAACGGAGCACCCATAAGAAACCTACGAACAAGGTTTAAATCCCAATCGGGCACCAGGAAAGGGGACGGAGGGAACACATTAGTGAGCCCTTTCAGAAACTGTGAAATTAAAGGGATTTTAAAGTAAGAACACTCTTCAGACGAGCGCTTAAAGATGGACAGCGCCGCCAGGTAACCTTTAATGGTACCCACTTGCAACCCCCTGTGGGCCAAAGAAAGTAAAACGGACAGAACCATGGGGATGTCGCATGCAAAAGGATCCACATTCTGAACTCTGCACCAGTCGCAGAACTTACGGCAACGGTACAGAGACTTAGTTGCCGGCCTTCGGGCCGAAAGCAACACCTCCATCACGTCTTCAGGGAGGTCCCAATCCTTATACCTCAACCTTTCAGAAGCCAAGCGTGAAGGTTGAGGGATCTGACCTCTGGATGGAGAACCTGACCCCCCTCCCGTGAGAGCAGATCGTCTCGGTAGGGAAGACGACGTGGAGGGCAGATGGACAAGTCGAGGAGGTCCGGGTACCACGTCCTCCGAGCCCACGCCGGAGCAATGAGGATCATCCGGGAACGAACTTCTGTAACCTCCGCAGCACTTGCGGGATGACGGGGACTGGAGGAAACGCGTACAGCAGCGGGAATGACCACTCCACCACGAACGCGTCTCCTAAGGCTCCTTTTGGAGGAAATTCCCGCGAGCAAAACCTTTCACACTTCCGGTTGACACTGGAGGCGAAGAGATCCACTTAAGGGGTCCCCCAAAGGGCAAAGATCTCCAGGAGAAACTCCTGAGCCAACTCCCACTCGTGAGAGATCGCGCTCTGCCTGCTCAGAGCGTCCGCTGTCACGTTGTCGTCTCCGGCCAGATGAACTGCCGAGATTGAAACTTCCTGCTGGATGGCCCAGAACTCGAGCTGCATCGCCTCCCTGCACAGAGGAAGTGACCCTGCCCCCCCCCTTTTTGTTGAGGTAGTGCATGGCCACTGTGTTGTACGTCAGGATCAGGACATTCTTTCCTCGCACAGTCGGCAGAAAAGCCTTCAGGGCTAGCCTGACGGCCCTCAGCTCCAACAGATTGATATGGAGTCTGGACTCCGACGGAGACCAACGACCGCGGACTGTCAGCCCGTTGGCATGAGCTCCCCATCCCGTGAGGGATGCATCCGTCACGATCGTCACCTCCGGCCAGGGAAGCCAAAATGGAGCCCCCTTCATCAAGTTGCCTTCGACGGCCCACCACAGAAGGTCCCGGGCGACCGAGGGCGGCACCTGAACCGAGTCCGACATCCTGCCGGAGGACTGCGACCATTGCGTCTTGGGCACCCACTGCAAAGATCTCATCCGCAGGCGAGCCTCTGGCACCAGAAGAATGCAGGATGCCATGAGGCCGAGCAACCTCAAGAACTCGAACGCCGGGAGCGTCTGGGCATGCTGAAACTTGTGCACCATCTGCTGAATGTGAAGAGCCCTCACCTGGGGAGGAAAACACTGCCCCAGGGAAGTGTCGAGCACTGCTCCGATGTACTGGAGCCGCTGTGTTGGCGTCAAATGGGACTTCTTTAAATTGAGGGAGAAGCCCAGCCTGTGAAGGGAGTGGCAGGTGACGGATAGATGATCCAGGACTTGCTCGGGAGAGCTCCCCCTGATCAACCAATCGTCCAGGTAGGGGTAGACGTGAATCCCCCCTTGCCTGAGATGCGCTGCCACCACCACCATGAGCTTGGTGAAAACCCTCGGGGCGGAGGTCAATCCGAACGGCAGGACCCGAAACTGAAAGTGCAAGTCGCCAACCGCGAACATCAGGTACTTCTTGTGCTTGGGATGGATCGGCATATGGAAGTAAGCATCCTTGAGGTCGAGTGACACCAACCAGTCCTGAAGCTGAAGGGCCTGGAGGACTTGAGAGAGAGTAACCATCTTGAACTTGTCCTTCCTGAGGAGTTTGTTCAAACCGCGCAAGTCCATGATGGGTCTCAATCCCCCGTCTTTCTTGGAAATCAAAAAATAAGGGGAATACCATCCCTTGTTCCTCTCCGCAACAGGCACCAGTTCTATGGCGCCTTTCTCCAGCAGGGCTTGAATTTCCTGCGCAAGGAGCGGATCCGGACTCTGCAAAGAGAGGTTCCCCGGTGGATTGTCGCGAGGCCTGTGCCGAAAGGGAAGATAGTAGCCGTGGGTTATGATCTCCAGAACCCACACATCTGAAGTAATGGCTTGCCACTCTACAAGATGCTGCGCCAGCCTTCCCCCAACCGGCGAACCATGGGACATGGCCTCATGACTGAGTGGGAGCGGCTGCGGCGTTACCTGAGGGCAAAGAGGCAACTGCCCGAGCGGCCTTGGCACCACAGGTACCCTGTCGTCCACCTCTGGTACCCCTGCGTTGGCCTCTTTGACTGCCAGCTCCTCTCGCTTTACTGAAGGACGAGTAATAGCGAAAGGAACCACCCCTCAACTGCTGTCCCCTAGGACGAAAAGGCGGGGGTTGGCGAACTGCAGCGCCCAACGACTTCGCTGCAGCTTTTGAGGTCTGCAACCTCTCAAGGCTCTCGTCAGCCTTGCTGCCAAAAAGGTGTTCACCGTCAAAGGGCATGTTGAGGAGCCGGGACTGCACATCAGGAGCAAACCCCGACTTCCGCAACCACGCAAACCTGCGTATCACGGTGCTCGCCACCATGGACCTACTGACGCATTCAGCTAAGTCCAAACCCGACTGAACGGACTCACACATGGCATCCTTACCATCCTGGACCATAGCAACGAAACCATCCCGTTCGTCCCCTTCGGGAATATGTTCAGCCGCTAACGCAACACAGTTCCACAGAGTGTGCGTGAAACGAGACAAGGCACAAATGGAGTTGGCCGCCTGAAGCGCCATACCACCAGAAGAAAACACTTTCCTCGCCCAGCCATCAAAACGTTTGTCGTCCCTATCAGGAGGGATGGTAGGGTACGACGCCTGCTTTGCCGGGGCCGTGGTCGCCTGCACCACCAAACTCTCCGGAGTGGGGTGCCTGGTCAAGTAGCAGGGGTCGCTACTGGCTGGACGGTATTTTTGCAACAAGGATCTGCCCACCGCCGGGAGACTCTCCGGAGCAGTCCAAGCCGCCGCCACCCTTCTCTGTAAAGCCATATTGAACGGCAGTACCGGGTCAGTTGGGGGACCAACATCAAGGATGTCCGTCAGATCATCCTGCACAAACTCCCCTTGGGGAGCTGACCATCCCAAGTACTCAGAAACCCTAGCCATAAGGCGCCGGTACGAGGAATCGGCATGAGAGCCAGGCTCAGGCCTACAAAACTCCACCTCCGGAGAGGTGTCCAGTCCACTGGCATCATGCAGTGACTGCCTCAAATCGTCAAACTGACTATGGCCTGAGACAATTTCATCTGGAACCTGACTAGGAACCAGGCCATCAGAATCCTCATCCGCCTCTGAAATATACTCCAGGCGGCGAAAAGAAGGCACCCGAGAGTGCTTGCTCTTAACCAGAGCCTTCCTAGGGGGTTCTCCCTCCGACACGAAAGGCGTCAATGGCGTCGAACGAATCGGCGCCGGCGTCGAGAGAACCGGCATCGGCGCCGAGAGGATCGGCGTCGACGAAATTGGCGTCGACGTCAGATGCAGCGCCTCCAGTATCGGCGGCGTCGACACAGCTCTCGAAGCCGGAGCCCCGAGCGTGTCCCTCGACGACCTGAGCGTCGACGGCTTCGACGACTTTCTCGGAGCCGGAGCCTCGAGAAAGCCAGTCGACGCCCTCGACGCCTCAGACGTCGATGTCTTCCTCGAAGACCTCACAGGTGCACACGGTCTCGAACGCGTCGAGGACCGGGACCTGGAACGGGTACGTCGAGAACGAGTCTCCTTGTCCGAACGGGACCTCTCCCGTGACTCGTGCCGACCACTCTTGCGAGCGGTGTCTCTCGACCTCTCACGGCTGACCCCACTCGGGGGCGCGGACGGCTTAGTACCCTGCGACTCAAGAATCACCAGCATTTTCTTCCCGAAGGAAGCCCATTCCTCCGGCGTCGCACGGCTGGTGGGGTAAGCGACGTGCCGGGCAGAGTCCTCCGAAGAGGACCCGGAAGACGACCAGTGTCGGCGCTTCCGAGAATGCCTCGAAGAGGCTGAGGAGTGGCAGACCGACTCCTAGAAGGAGACCCACGAGACTTCCGACGATGACGCGGAGAGTCACCCCTCGAATCATCTGTCGAAAGCCCCGCAGACTTCGACTTCCGGGGCTTGGACACCCGACCTACCGACAACTTCTTCTTACGTTCGCGTAAGGCTTTGGACGTGAGCGACTGGCAGTCGATACAGTCATCCGTGTCGTGGGCCTCCCCGAGGCACCAGAGGCAGGCGTTGTGCGAGTCCGTCACCGACATCTTGGACCCACACTCCCCGCACTTCTCGAAGCCCGGACGCGGGGTCGAAGACGAAGTAGAAGACATCTTCACACGAAGGATTTTCACAAAACGAACAGGTTCGAAGAACCGAGAAGAACAGAACTCCAAAGAGTCGAGGCGTTTAACCGAGAAACACGAAGCAACACGTTCGCGGAAAAAACGGAACTGAGGCTACGGGCGTCGTGCGTCCTACTTATCACATCGGATGACGTCGGACATCGGAGGAGGTCCTCGACGACGGCGCATCGACGCAGACGCCGAAAAAAGTTTCCGAAGCAGCACAGCTGTGGTGATTACATGTCAGATATGGAATACGTCGGAGGACCCAATCCCCTCGAATGTCAGTACTTGGAAACCTGGTCTCCCTTAGTCTAGTTACTTTGTTACTACTTTTAGTAACTTGTTATCAGTTGTGGTAACTTATCATTGTACAATGCAGTACAATGGGGTACACTTTTGGTTTTACCCTAGACTAACACTCAGGATTTTTGGTTACTCTAGGTGTGCTAAATGGACAAGCTGGTGGCAGCAGTGAATTTTTACCATGTTTTTGTGCATTTCATTTTAGCCTTACCGCGTTTGGCTACTAACTGTGGCTAGTGGTAAAACATGGCCACACGGTTTATCACTTGTCCTTTGGCCAGCTGGTCTTTTAGACTTCTTCCTGGCCTGTAAGGTCAAGAAAATCTGTATATGCACTTCCAGTGCCTGGTAAAGCAGGACTTTTGGCAGGCTACTGGAGGGCTATGTGTGTTTGCTGGCAGGATGTGGGCTGGGACTGTCCGGTCCCAATCCACAAACTAGTACCAGTGTGTCTGAGTGGTATGCATGAATTCTGCCGCCAGTTGTCCTGATTCGACCACTGCTGGTGTGTGTGTGGGCCAGATCTGTCATTGGCTAGTGGGAGGTTCAGCTCTTACTTGGCTTTTAGGATAAGAAGAGGACCCCCTGGACCCACTCTGGAGAGATCCTGGAAGAAATTGAAGACTCCTGTCCAGCTGCAAGACCCGCGAGGAGACCAGAGGCCCATAAGGACTGGAAGCCAACTTCTGCTGCTGTCCTGGGAGAGCCCTGTAGTATCTAGTATATCATTGTTATAGGTCAGTACTTTTATTTATGCATGTGTTTAGATAAGCATTGCTATGGAACATGGAATGTTGTAGGAAGAATAGATCTTAGAACATAAAGGAGGTAAGAGTGATGCACTTTAGAGATTCAGTTGTGTTCTGTAGTCTGTGATGACTGGTGGGTTTATGTCCTTATACTTGAATAAACCTTTTCTATTACCAACCATGTGTGAGATGAGACTTCGTGACCAGTTCATGTTGGAATGTAGAGACAGCAAAATAAGAGAAGCTCTTTGGTCCAAATGGAAATTTTGCTTTGGAAGAAGTAATCAGGTTTGCGAAGGAGGTGGAACACACTAATAAGTGTGTAAGGGAACTAGAAAGAAGAATGGATAATGAGAATAAGAAGGAGCTAATGGCACAAAACCCAGAAATTATGGCTGTGCGAGGATTTGACTACACAAAGAAGAAAGCTGTGTCCAGGAAAGATAGATCACAAGTGAAGAAGAAATAGCCAAAGGGAAAGGAGAAGCAAGTGACAAACGTCATCATTTCAGATGTAATAGCTCATCTCACATAGCCACGAGTGACAAATGTCCAGCTATAAGAGTTATGCAAAAGATGCAATAGGAGGGGTCACTTCACGAGCTGTTGCAGGACAAAAAAGGAAAATAATTTTTATTGAAGAACTATGCGATAGTTCTGAGGAATGTACATTTGCAGTTGAAGAATTTGTGGCTCCTGGAAACAACACTGATGATGATGCTGGCATAGAAAAGCCAATGGCTGTGACAGATTTACTGCCCAAGTTTCTCTTTGATAAATATTTTGAAGATGGCATAAAGCTAAATGTGATTGATATCAAACCAGTAGCATATGGAGGTAAACAAATTAATCTTATTGGTTGGTTTTGGGCAGTGATGAAGTTTAAAGACAAATCAGCTAAAAGAAAGGTATGTCACAGTGAAAGGAATGCAACCTCTTTTGAGTTGGTCTCATCAAGCTAGATTGAAGATACAACTGGACCCCAGTGCTGAGGAGTCAGTCTATGCGGTAGATCAGGAATCACAAAAAACATAGTCTTCAGAGAAGAATTGGGTGTTTTTAACGATTTCAACCACAAAATCAAGCTAAAACATGATGCTGTTCCGGCGGTACAAAAATTGAGCCCAGTACCGTTGAACATTAAGTCAGCTGTAAAAGAGGAACTGGAAATATTAGTGGTTGAAGGAGTGATTGAAAGAATTGAGTCATCAGAATGGGTATCACCTTTGGTAATAGTATACAAACCCAATGGAAAATTAAGGTTGTGCATAGACCTTAGGTGTGTTAATAAATGTGTCATTCCCGATAGGCACCCTTTACCGAATACAGCCGAGATGTTGGGTACTATTAGAGGTGCAAAAATGTTGAGTACTTTGCATTTGAGGTCGGCTTACCATCAAGTAATGTTACATCCCACGTCAAGAGACATTACTGCATTCATTACCAATGAGGGATTATTCTGTTGCACAAGAATGCCTTTTGGTCTTTTTTCTGCTGCGTCAGTGTTCCAAAGAATAATGTACCAACTTTTTCATCATATGCAGGGCATTTTATGCTTTCAGGATGTGTTCATATATGGTAAGGATCAAAAGGAACACAATGACAGGTTGTACAAGGTACTAAATATATTTAAGAATGCTGGACTTACCTTGAGCAAAGATAAATGTAAGTTCAACAGGTCTACCATATCGTATTTAGGGCACGAAATATCAGAGAAAGGTATCAGACCCAAAGAAGAGCTAGTCAATAACATTTGGAATTTTGCTAGCCTAGATAACAAAGAAGTTAAATTCATTTTTAGGGATGGCTGAGTTTTATGCAAAGTGTATTCCTGATTTAGTGAGCAAGATATTTCACATGAGAAAGTTAGTGAAAAAGAATGTGAGATTTGTTTGGAATAGTGTGTGTGAACATGAATTTAACAAAATAAAACTTGATTTAAAGGCATGGTCTAGTAAAAATTTTTATTTAAAAAATAGATAGGCAACAAAAAAAAACTAGCATTCTCTTTTTTAAAACTTCCTATGTAAAATTTTGAGCTATTCAAGCTCAAAATTCGCAAAAGCAAGCACAGGTGCTTGCTCCCAGGGGAGCACCGGAGACCCAAAATAAAAGCCACAGCAGGCAGAAACACAACGCGGTTGTGTTGGAAAACGCTGTGGTTTTTCTTTCCGAGTTTCTCAGGCTCCTCCGAGCCGGAGGAGCCTGAGAAACTTGGAAAGAAAAACCGCAGCTTTTTCCAACACAATAACGTTGTATTCATGTTTGCGGTCGCTTCAAAAGCGACCTCAAACATAAATACGTTTTTAAAGCTGCGGTTTTATTTCTAAGTTTTCCGGGCTCCTCCAGCCTGGAAAACTTAGAAAAAAAAACGCAGCTAGTTCTTATTTTTTTAAAAAAAAATAAATAGCACTTACCGAGATTCAGCTGCAGCTTTCCTGCTCTGGTCTCCGGTCCCCGTCCTCCGCGTACAGCACTAATGAACGGAAAGCCACCCAGCGGTAGCTTTTGTTTACTACAGCTGGCTGGCTTTTCCTTCATTAGTGCCGCAAAAGCCAGCACAGGAGGGCATCCATTTCACAAAATGGATGCGCCCATGTGCTTGCTTTTACGAATTTTGAGCTTGAATAGCTCCAAATTTTACATAGGAAGTTTTAAAAAAGAGAATGCTAGTATTCTTTTTTATGTTGCCTATCTATTTTTTAAATACAATTTTTTACTACACCATGCCTTTAAATGCTGCACCTACACTTAGATCCTTTAATCCAAACATTACCAGTACCATTACAATGGATGCCAGCAACCATGCTTTGGGGGCCGTTTTATCGCAAGTGGAAGGTGGAAGTGAATATCCAGTTGCGTTTGCTTCAAGAGTTTTAAGGCAAGCTGAGGCAAATTATTCTACTATAGAGAAAGAGCTACTAGCTATGAAATGGGCAGTTGAAAAATTTAGCTCATTTATTTGGGGTTAAAAGTTTGTTGTGAGATCTGATCACAAACCTCTTAAGGAGATTCTCACCACCAAAGGACTTGATAAAACGTCATCCAGAATTAGGTAGCAAGTCTACAAGAATATAACTTTGAAGTAGAATTTATACAGGGGGTTTCAAGATTAACCAATGTGGTTCAGAGTGTGGATGATGGTGAGGAAGAGGAGCACATTTTGAATATTTGTCAGGATGTGGTGTCAGAGGATGAATGGTTGAAAGCCATGGAATTGGATGACATTCTCACAAAGGTGAGAGAGCTACTTCATAATGGAGTAAAAGATAATAAGATCAGGAAAGGTGTTTTGTCGGATGCAGTGAGACACAAGTTCGATGAATTGCATGTACATAACAAATTGATCTTGAGAAATGGAAAACTGTTTCCGGCTGTAGCTGTGAGGGGAATGATTTTACAGATAGCTCATGAGGCATCAAGGAATGGTAAAAACTAAGCAGAGGGTCAGACAGGATTTTTGTTGGCCTCCTGTTGATTTGGAAGTAGAAAGACTAATATGTAATTGTTGCAATTGTGAAGATTCAGCTAAAGAATGTGGCTAGGCAGATGCCAATGACTATAACTTCTATTCCCACTATACCTTGGGATAGAGTTGGTTTAGATATTGTAGGGCCTGTAAGAAGTCAAGGTAATTTGAACTATTGTATGGTACTCATTGACATGTTGTCCCGGTGGGTAGAAGTTGAGTGGTGCAAAACATTTGTTCGAAAGATGTGATTTTTTTTTGGACAGAATTTTCAAGCGTGAAGGATATCCAACTACTATTATCACCGACAAGGGGACACAGTTGGTTTCGCAAGAGGAGGAGTTTGTTTCTGAAAGTTGAGCATAGGACAAGCTCGATTTACCATCCTCAAACTAATGGTATTATAGAAAGATTCAACAATGTTATTAAAAACAGTATTAGATGTGCATTGGCAAACAACACTGATTGGAAGGAAACGGTTGAAGATACCATTGTATCTCATAGATTTACATCACATTCAACTACTGGAATTTCTCCATTTGAGATATTAAGGGGTAAGAAACCCAATACAAGACTGTGTCCTGCATGGTTGGGCAGAGCGTGTGTCAAGAATGTTGATTGTGATGAAGTGAGCAAAAAGGTGTTACAAAGGCACGAATATAATAAAGAGTGGTTTGATGTGAGGAATGCGGTTAAAGAGACGCAAATTAAAGTTGGTGATTGGGTGAGAATAAAACGCCCAAGGGGCAATGCCAGTGGTTTGATTAGATGGTCAAATCCTATTCAAACGATTAAAAGATTTCATGGGGCCATCAAAGTTTCGGATGGGAGAGTTTGGAACCTTAACAGAGTATGTAAATGTTCAAATTAAGAATGTGATGGGAAAAACATTGTAACAGGAAGGAGGTAGAACAAGGCAGTGAAAGACAAGCTGTTAAGGATGTCAGCAATAAACAAGTATGTAAAAGACCATTGTATCTCAAATATGTAAATTGAAATTGTCTTTTCTGTGTACTGCAATTTTGGTGGTATTTCACTTCTGATATAGCAATGGATATTGCATATTTTTTCCATTGTTCAATTGTTATAATCTTAAGAATTAAGAATATGTTCAAGCGTGTTTTTTTCTCAATGTAAAAGTAGGGAGGTGTTAGTAAAATTGTTAGCACTTCTTTGTATTTATTTTGTAAATGTGTTTATCACATTTTTGTGTCACTGTAGAAGGGAGGTGTGTGTTATCTAGTATATCATTGTTATAGGTCAGTACTTTTATTTATGCATATGTTTAGATAAGCATTGATATGGAACATTGTAGGAAGAATGGATCTTAGAATGTAAAGGAGGTAAGAATGATGCACTGTAGAGATTCAGTTGTGTTCTGTAGTCTGTGATGACCGGTGGGTTTATGTCCTTATACTTGAATAAACATTTTCTATTACCAACCATGTGTGAGAGGACATTTCAAGCCGTAGCTGCGACCCTTGGAGGGGAGAGAACATCAATCTCGATGTCAGCCCAGAGTCCTACAAAGAAAAACCCTCAGAAGTGCCCCTGGACCACCTAGCTGTGAGCTTGGGCTACTACGCTGCAGATGTTGCTGTTCCAAGTTGAGCCCTAAAACTTGGGGGATCTTCAGCGTGTGCAACAAGACTTACCTCTGCGAAATGTCATGGTCCTAGCATCAAGGAGACCAGAGATAGGAAAGTCTGACCATGGCAAGTGAATACCTTTGCGTCACTGTGCATCGGTGGGCGTCGTCCGAAACAGCTTACCTGCATCTAGTCCTGTCGGGCCCTGCATCAAGTTTTTTTGCATTTCTTCACTGAAGACCTTACACCAGCATTAGTCGAAGACCGGAGAAGTGCTCGAACCTGCAACCCCTGAGGATCAAGGGCCGAGGTTGACAGTGGAAAAAGAGACCTTGCAACATCTTAAACTGACCTGCCAAGTCCTATGAAGAAACAGAGTATGGGGCTGAATTTTAGCGATACTTACCTGCACCTCTAACTCCCTTTTAAAAGTTTTGGTAACTTTTAGAAACGTTTGTATTACTTTGTCTTTGCCATTGCTTGTTCACACAAGCACTCTGAAAGTTGGGAACATGTGTTAGTCAGATTAACTTGTCCCCCAACACTGTTCGCAGGACCCCACAACTCCGACCTTCAGAAAACTGCAAAGAACTTTGATCAACTTTTGGGCACAATGCCCCATGCATTTTAGGGATGGACTTCTGAAGTAAGGATTGAATCCCTGTGGACCTGCAGTGCGTATACTAATCTGTATCTTCCTTTTCATGGGTTTGATATGTATTTTGCCCTACTCTAATGATTGTGTATCTGTATAATATTTAGTGTTGTGTGATATTACCCGTTAGTAGTCATTTTTCCGTTTTTTTGGCTATAAGTAAAGAAGAATGTTCATATTGGTTTGTCCAACTGTGTTCCTTGACTACTTCACTCTGTGTGCTCATTGTGGACCCCTTTCAAGCTCACCACCTCTTGAGACTTAACCTAGACCACTCCCCTTGCTACTTTGAACTGGTTTGCTTACATTCTTCCAGAGTTGTCCTGGTCACAATACTGCGTTGGCCTTCAATACATCTGTCCACCAGGCCAGAGTATAGAAAATCAGTACTAACATCTATGTAACATGTTTATCCCTTTCACACCTACTCCAGATTTGTGCATTTCTGACTGCAGCTCTGAATAATTATTCTCGGCTCAGCAGGACACGCTGAATGACATCTATGGATATTATTAGAAGCTTTGGCATCTTTGTAGCATCTTTTGTAAATTGTTTTCCAGTCGTTTGCATCCAGTTCAATATTTAGGATCTTTCCCCATTGACCTTCATGGTGGGATTTGTCTGCACTGAGGTTTGGGGGCATTTCAATATGTAAAAATCACTTCCTTGGATCTCGTTCTTTTTGTGCAAAGTTAAGTAGGAGCTGGGCTCTGGGGTCATCTCTGATGGTCTTTTTTCTATTATGTTTCCAGTTTTCAGGTAATTGTAAAATTCTTCATACAGAAGGATAAAGGTTTCATGCAGGTCTGAAAATGTCCCAATACCCTTCTTATTGAATATGTATTGGGGCAGAACTCAGACAATTCTGGAATCCCTGTTTAGGTGTTCGCTGTAATTTAGACTTTGGATTTACTCAATTATGTATCTTCACAGTTTTCTAATGTAGTTACATCTCGTTTACAGATCGAAACAGATTGATGGATTAGATTATAATTTGGTTATTGTGTGGGAGGGCCGATTGTGATTTTAAAGAAGGGAGGTAATAACTTGTATATCTGTTCTTCCAACAAGATCCAGGTGGGGTGTGCTGATGGCCAAGTGATGCGATAGCCATGAGGAAACCTTTTCTGATCTGAAAGCAGAATTGCAGGCTTTGTGATCAGGGAAGACATCCTCTTTCAATTTGTTCTCGTTTAGAGAAGAGATTCATGGATTTTTGATAACCATAGGAATTTGTTTATGTACTGTGGTGGGTCAAAAGAATGAGTCAGACACAGCGTGGACATTTTATGTTACTTTTAATAAAATAAGTAAAGGCCTCTTTCGCCCTATTGCTATAGAGAAAATCCCAAACCTAACTAAAATTAAACTAAAAAGGTGCTCATCTATAGTCAAAACCAAAGTCTAGTCCAAACCCAACTCTACCTGACCCTACCACTAAACAACAAAACTTCGAGCAAAGGAACATCTCTGCTCGTGGCCACTCCTTTGCCTTTTCTCATGAGGCGTTCTTTCAGTGATCTCCAATTCAATACAGCTCTTCAATGTGCAAATGTCTCGGTTTAGCAAAAGAGTTTCTTATGGTGGTCGCTTCAGATAAGATTTTAGGGTTTCATTTAAAAGTTCTTGTAACTCTTTCCAACTATACATGAACCGTATCATTACTCTCTGAGATTATCTTTCAAACATTTTTCTTTCACTGCAAGATATCCGCTGGGTTTATCAGCTTTGAGACGTCCCAAACCCTGGGAGCTCCTTGATATACCTTTCTCTGTGTATATTCCACTCAATACTCCCAACACTTCCCATTAAGTGGTTTCCCCACTATTCAGCAAATCTCTTGCTTCCAGTTATCTCCTGGGATTCCTTTGCTTCCCTTTGTCTCCACTTCCATAATTATTCACAATTATCCTTATCCTTCAGGTTCTTCAATAGTTAATTAGATGCTTCCTTACACATGTTCTCCCTCTCTCGTCATCGCCCTTGTAGCGTGCATATTCTATACTTTATCACATGTTCGCCCGGCGGCCTCCCACTACTTCAGTCAACCCGGTACATCTACTTGTCGTGCGGGACCTTGCAGGTCTCGGCACTCGCTTGGGTAATCTGCTTGGGTAATCTGCTCTGGTATCTTGCTTCTTCCTTCTGAGTTCCGATCTCAACGTCTCTGCAATTTTCCCCATTCTGGGAACAGCGGCTGATGGGAGCTTCCCACTCTCCCAGGTTTTGTTTTCAGCATTGTTCCTTGGGCACCAGGTCCACCACGGGACATAAGTGGTCACGCCACCACGTCGGACTGTTCCTCATCCAGACAACAGCTTTACCGTTGTCCGCTCTGGCGTGAGTCCTCTGCCTCTCGGAGGATTGTGGGTTCCACAGGCACACTTTGCTCCGATTCGCCATGGCGTTCTGATGTCAGGGGGCTTCCCCTCGTATCGTTCCTGCTCCTCTCTTCTGGCTTCCGCATCCAATTTTCATAGGAACTTCTTAACAAGGTATTCTCCTTTTCTTCTCAAATATTTGATTCAACATTGCCTGTAGCAAAAACGCAGGAGGTCACTGTTAAGTACATCTAAGGCTCACGCTCCCAGCGTGCACGAAAGTACAAGCTCTGAAAGTCCATTTGAAGCAAGGCAGAGACATACAGAAACCAACACCATTCATGTAGATTTCACCTGATAGGCCCAGTGCAGTAGTAAGCAAAACCCTAGACAAGAAGTAAACTTATAAATTGCAAATGGTATACATATGTATATGACATGCAATACTTACCGTAATAGCATTCTGATTGTATCTGCTTAGATTCACATGCTGTGCTTATAGTCCAACATCTAGTGGTAACAGCGGAGTATTGCATCTTGTCTTTCGAGGATCAAAAGGGGACGTCGACATGGGCATGCCTGTAACACTATTCGTGATGTGTAGTGTACCCCAAATTCCTCACGCAGCGAGGTCCCTCAGATTGTATTTTTCTGCCGGGAGGGAGCCTTATGACTTTGGTGGGTGAGTACAGAAGAGAGAAGACGTAGTAAGAGGTCCATGTTCCTTCCATCCGAGCGGGGAGGAAGGTTGGGCGCATGTGAATCCAAGCAGATACAACCATCAGAAATGCTTTTACGGTAAGTAATGCATGTCTTCTGATGCTTGTTAATCTGCTTAGAATCACATGCTGTGCATAGACTAGCGAGCAGTACCCGGAGTTGGAGGTGGGTTGTGAGAAGCAACAGTAGAGAAAAGGTGTCTTAGTAACGCTTGTCCCACATGAGAATCAGACCTAGAGTGAGTGTCTAGGCAATAGTGTTTTGTTAAGGGGTGTACAGAACTCCAGGTTGCCGCCTTGTAAATGGACTCTAGGGGAACATTTGCAATACATTTTATGGAAGCCCCAGTGCCCAGAGTAGAGTGTGCTCTAGGCTTGAAGGGCAGTTTTCTCTTGGCAAGAGTAGCAGAGTGTGATACAGTTTACGATCCACCTTGAGAGGGCTGATTTAGAGATAGGGTCCCCTTCTTTACCTGCTGCCACTGAAATGAAAAACTGGTTTGTTTTCCTTAGTGGTTTAATCTTTTCCAGATAGTACATGACTGCCGTGCGCACATCAAGTGTGTGTAGGCTTCTTTCTGCCACGGTAGTGGGATTCTGGAAAAAAGTGGGTAGTTCAATAGACTAGTTCACATGGACCTTAGAAAAGAATTTGGGCGCAAATGTTGGATGAGTGCGCAGAACCACCCGATCTCTGAATTGTTACAAAAGGGTCTAGATTTGAAAGGGCTTGAAGTTTACTGACTCTCCTTATAGAAGTGACTGCCACCAGGAAGGCGGTCTTGTGAGTGAGTGCTTGGAGGCTTGCCTTGTGTATAGGTACGCAGGGAGATCCCATAAGTCTGGTTAGTACCACATTCAGGTCCCATCCGGGAGCTGGGTGAGAAATAGGGGGATGAATTCTTTTAACCCCTTCCATGAAAGCTTTAATCACTGGGATCTTTCACCACAACACCTTATGCTGTGACGTAATATAGGATGAAAGTGCAGCTGAGCGCCCCTTCAGGGAATTAAAAACCAGGCCTGAGTCTAGTAGGTGAGTCAGGTATAGCACAATGTTAGTAGGAGAGCAGTCCTATGGGATTAATGCTGTTCGAATTACACCAGATGACAATGTGTTTCCATTTATTAGAGTAGCAACGTCTGGCCTTAGGCTTTCTTGCTTCTCTAATTATATCCATGCATCTCTGAGGAAGCTGGAGATGGCCAAACTCTATGACCTCAGGTGTCACAGGTTTCCTTTTTTTCCTCACCTGTTTTTGCTGCCTTGCGGGATCCTTCGCAGGGGTTTTCTTCCGTGCTGTTCGGGTCTTGTACAAGCTCGCTCGGCCGTCGTCGGATTCCAGGATTCGTTCAGCTTCTTCGTCCGGGACCACGTAACTCCAGGAAGGAAGGCCACAAGGGAGAGCGGTCTGCGCGGAACGCGGATGGAATACAGGTACAAGGGGGAGGAAGGAGAAGGAAAGGGTCCGGGAATTCGAGTAGCAACTCAGTTCCAGGAGCACGAATTGCGACACAAGTCTAGCCTCAGCTAACGATAGCGTTGAGACGCGCAGGGGAGTGGTTCCTTTATGGAACGTGCTGCATGGACGCAAGGTCGATAGACCGCGTTCTGTGAATTCGGCCATGTTGGGTGTACTACAGCGAGTAACCCCCGACGTGCCAGGGACCAGGAGGTCCAAAAGGGGCGTGATCGATGGATCATGACATCAGGAGCCAGGCTGCCAAGTTGAGTCTGTGGGCATGGGTGCAGTGTCCCCCCCCCCGCCTTATCCTGAGATAGCATGTTGTATGGGCAAGGTAGCTTCATCGGAGGAGAGATTGGCATCGCCATCAGATGTGAGAACCAGGGTTGGCGGGCCCACATCGGGGCCACCAATATTATAGTGACTGGTTCCTGGTGCATCTTGTGCACTATCATGTTGAGTCGGGGAGGAAGGGGGGGGGGGGAGCATAAACACATTTCCCCGACCATGTTATCCAGAGACCGTTCCCCTTGGATCGGTTCTGAGGGTACCTGGAGGCATAGTCTGGGCATTGTGAGTTCTCCAGAGTTGCAAATAGGTTGATCTCTGGGAAGCCCCATTCTGCAAAAACGTTGGAGACATTGTCTTCGTGTAGTCGCCATTCGTACTCTATGGATAGCGGGAAATCTCTGCTGAGCATGTCTGCCAAAGGATCGAGTTCCCCTGGAACGTGTTGAGACAGTAGGAACATCCCGTGTTTGAGAGCACACTTCCAAATTTTCTTTGACAGTTTGGATAGCCCTGGAGAGCAAGTGCCCCCTTGTTTGTTTAGGTAGTACATGGCTGTGGTGCTGTCTGTGAGGATCAGCACAGTCTTTCCCTGCAACAGTGTCTGAAAGGCCTCCAGTGCTTTGAACACTGCTAACAGCTCCAACAGGTTTATGTGGTTGGATACTACTGCTGTGGACCAAACACTGTGTGCCATCTGTTGAAGGAGGTGAGCCCCCCCCCTACCCTGTGAGAGATGCGTCCGTCATGAGAGTGGCTTCTACTGTGGGGGTGGTGAAGGTTTTCCCCTGTAAGAGGTTTTTCCCTCAACCACCACTTCAGATAGGGAACGAGGGCTGCCGAGACGACCACTAGATCATCCCGTTGACCGCTGGCCTGACACCACTGGCTTTTGAGACACTCTTCAATGGGGCGCATTCGCACACTTGCATATGGGACTAAGTAAATGAAGGGGGCCATCATCCCTAACAGTCGCATGGCTTTGCGTACAGTCACCTCGCAACTGGCTACATAGTGAGGGATCTGGAACAGCATGTTTTGAACCCTCTCGTTGGAGGGAAAGACAAGGCCGTCTTCTGTCCGAATTAGAGCCACAAGAAATTGTTTGACTTGGCTGGGATCTAGGCTGGACAACAATCGATCTACTCTCTTTTGAGTGTTTGATAGGCATGTTCCGTACAAATCTCCTGTTATTAGCCAGTGGTCGAGGTGAGGATAAACTGGGATGGATTGCCTGCGCAGGTGAGCTGCTGCCACTGCCAGCACCTTTGTAAATAGCCTTGGGGCTGAGGCAATGCTGAAAGGAAGGACCTTGAACTGTTGGTGCTTGTCCTCTATCATGAACCTTAGGTACTTTCTGTGCACTGGCAGCATTAATATATGAAAGTATGCATCTTTCATATCCAATGTTGCCATGTAACCCCCCTGTGTCAGTAGGGGAATTACCTCTTGCAGCGTTACCATACAAAACTTTTGGGGTTTGACAAATTTGTTCGCTGGGCGCAAGTCTAGAACAGGGTGCATTGTGAGATCCTTTTTGGGTACAAGTACGCACACTGAATAAATATCCTCGTTTACCTGTAGATCTGGGACTACTCCCATAGCACCCTTTTCCTGCAAGATCTCGACCTCTTGCAGCAGGATTCTCTGGTGTTCTGGTGATAGATGCCTGGACTTTGGAGGTCTGAATCGAGGTGGCCGGCTGAACACAATGCAATAACCATGGGTGATGGTCTTGAGCACCCATTGGTCTTTGGTAATCCCCTCGCATGCGTGCAGGAATGATGTTATAAGTCCCCCGACCGGGGAGGCATGGGAGAGGATCCAGATCTGAGAGTTATTTGTAACTGGAGGCCCGGGGACCCCCTACGGGTGGCATTGCAACCTCTTCCTTTCCCACAGCGTTGTCCTCTGGGTGGATATGAATTAGAGGAGGAACCACCCAGTCCTGAGGACCAATTGTTACCCAAGCCATATTGGTTGTGAGGGGAACGGGAACAGGACTGGCCACGAAAGGATCAGCGAGAACTTCCCCCTCTCTGTTGAAAGGGTCTTTGAGTGATTTGATTCAAAGTCTTTAAAGTCTCGTGTTCTTTCTTGGCTGTTCCCTGATCCTCATCAACAGCCTTGCCAAACAGGTTGGAGTCCTCCACCGGTTTGTTAATTAGCGACGCTTGTGTCTCTGGCTTGAACCCCGAGTTCTTTAGCCAGGCGTGACAATTCAGAAGGGTACCCTTAACAAGGAAGGGGCAATGTGCATTATTTGGCTGGCAGGAGGCTTCTCCTTCAAAATGTCGTCCACAAAATCTGAATCCATCACTGCCTCCTGTGTGGCTATTTGGAAATGTTCAGCCGCACTTCAGAATGACGAGGGATTTTGGGACTACACGTCACGGATAGTGCTACAGGCACGCCCATGTCGGCATCCGCTTTCGATCCTCGAAAGACAAAATGCAATACTCTGCGGTTACCACTGGATGTCGGACTATATGCACAGCATGTGATTCTAAGCAGATTCACAAGCATCAGAAACACCTACTACTAACAAGTATAGCGACATGTAACATTAATTAGGAAACAATCAGGGGTACTAATATTGAGAGTAAATTAAAGTAGGCTTTTACACCAATTAACTAAACCCATAACTAGTCCTTAAGATGAAACTTAACCATCCATGAAGCCTGAGAAGCAACATGAATTAGCAGAAAATATCAGCCAGGCCTTTACAAAAAAGCATATATAGCTTTCAACAGCAAGGATGAATGCTGTGCAGTGATTGGTCAAGGCAGGTAAGCAAACGCATTCTCAAGCCTTGAAGTTCGGCAGTGAAATCATGCAAAGGCAACAAAAGAAGTAGCAGACCCTCGAGCTAAGAAACAGACACTGCACACATTTCTAATCAAAAGCTTTATTTTCTTATAGGTCAGGATGGAGTAAGGCCTAACTTGCCCTATACTAACGTGGGATGTCATTACCTAAAGAAAGCTAAGGCTAGTCTGCATCAGTAAGTTCAAATTAAAAAGTCTGTCTGTGCCCAAAACCTATACTTGCCCTCACAACTAACTGTATACAATGTGTAGGGATGTTAGCAGCAAAAGGAATAGTGTTAATAAAATAAAGTCCTGAGCTTCTTCCAGCTCTGGGCTTAAACTCAGGTTCCCCTTCTCCAAGTTTAGAACAGTTCCAAAAGACCTCGGGGTTCTGTAAGGAACTCATGGTGGCAACAGGGCGTTTATTAAACTGTATGCATGGTGAGAAAAATGCCTAAACTAAACCTAAAGCTATGACCAAAAATAATAAGGCAGTCCTAGTAGCACCAAATAAAAAGGGCCTATATTAAAATATACATATGTATTTCCAATCCTTATCACTAAGTTGCAAAAAGTGTCTGATAATGTTCACAAGAAAAAAAATAAGTTTTCACAAAAAAA
Source organism: Ambystoma mexicanum (assembly GCF_040938575.1). Taxonomy (NCBI): domain Eukaryota; kingdom Metazoa; phylum Chordata; class Amphibia; order Caudata; family Ambystomatidae; genus Ambystoma; species Ambystoma mexicanum. The sequence goes on from NC_090938.1 coordinate 843,300,413, forward strand.
GACAGGATGGTATGGCGGGGTCTCCCCCACGTTTTTAGCATGGGACAAGGCGGGACTCCTGAGCACAGCACACTCCTGGGCCTCTCCAGCACGAGGTTCACAAGATATCACGATATCGGAACCTTCAATGGTCAAGTCTCTTTCCTCAAAGTATATTGCCTTAGAAGGCCTGCTGGATCAAAACAACAAGCAAAAGTTCCTTTCGGTGGACTTGCACCTTTGGGCGATTGCTCTTCGCCCCTCGGACCTCCCTCCACTGGGCTTGGATCCTCTCTGCAAAATGGGCCTCCCTCCATCGGGTTCACTACGTCCTTTCAAATATCGCTTGTTAACATTCAGGAGCTTCAATGTCTAAAAAACAAACACTGGGGACAACCCTCAACCGGGTTCACTCTCGTTGACACACTGTTCCTGGGTGTATTACTCTTCCCCCCCACGCCCCCCCCCCCCCCAACTCGTAGGCATCCCTCAGCCGGATTCACATTTGCCACATACATAATTCACTCTACTTTTATATCCCTGCAGGATTCACTCTCAGTAATTTTACCCTTGGCATCCTTCTGTCGGGTTCACATAGAAATTCATGATGGCCATCACAATTCATGATCATCAGAAAGTGTGGGTTCCCTTTGCTAGCTTTCTTTCGGCATCCCTCTGTCGGGTTCACACTTCCCTTATTCCACAGTTCACAATCTTATCAGAAAGCAGGGTTCCCTTCCCCTAGCTTTCTCTCTGCAATGGGTCAGAGACTTTCGATTGTAGAAGGGACCAGCGAGACTCCTTCAAATGAGCACTCCTGCGGCACCTGACCACCGTCTGGGCTTTTCCCAAAAGTTCATAAACCACACACATAAACCACATAAACCACACACACACACACACAACCACACCACCCCCCCCGCCCCCCCCCCCCCCCAAGTTCTCTCTTCTCAAGTTCCTTGTGTTCATATAATGTTGCTATTTGCAAGCTTGGGCTCAACACTGTTCGGTTTGCCATCAGCTTCCTCCGACTCACCGGCTGTGTTGAACCCGCTGGCTTGTCTTGCTTCTGGAGTTAAGGACGGTACCACGGTAGCCAGCGGGAGGTCCCTTTGTAACATTGACATCTGTTCCTCTGCACGCCAGCTGTGACTCATGGTCTTATGATTTCCCTTTCAGAGGCTTTGTGGGTCTGAGTTGAAAAGGGCAAGGGCAGTTCCCCCTTTGTCGTCCCTCCAGGTCTCGCCGCCTTTCTACTCCGTTTGAACTGCTAGTTCAGTGTAGCTGTTTCCTTGTGCGTTTGGCCTTGCTCGTAGTGTGCTCTCGTGCTCGGCCTTTTATCCCTGTGGGGAAGGTAAAGGGCCATCAGATGTGGGTGGTTGTCAATTGCCTGACTCTGCCTGACCTTTGTGTTGGCACAGTGAGGGACGAGATACGAAGAACAAAGAAATGGTGTAAATTAGTGCGATTTCCAACTGCATTGCATAAAATGTATAGAAAAGCGGTATCGGGTGATCAGAGGCAAGTGTTTGATGTGAAGTTGTAAGTGTGGGGAAGAGATTGGGGTGGAGATCATATTTGGGAGCGGGTGTGGCTTTGGGGATATCGTTTTGTGCGCAGCGGTGCACTGTGGTCTTGTATTCAATACTGTTTTCTCTCTGCCACTCCTGTGTTTTGAGTTTGAAGGTAACTCGAGGGTGCGCCATAGAGGGCAGCCCTTGGCAGTGGTGTAAAGGCATTGTTTTGGTTTATTGTGAATACTAGGTATTAGCCAACTCTGTGATTTTACTGTCTAGACAAAAATGACTACTCCATTAGAGCACATGTGCAGGGAGCTCCCAAGTTACGGGGAGAAAATAATCATGCATCAAAAATACGATTACGGTGAGTAATGTATCCCTTCCGAGGCTTGTGGAATCTGCTTAGATCACATGCTGTGCATAGATTAGCGAGCAGTGGAAGAAGGAGGTGGGACGTGAGAAGGTGCATGAGCGAACACGTGTCTTAGAACCGCTTGTCCCACTTGAGTATCTGTCTTGGAGTGAGAGTCAATGCAGTAGTGCTGAGTAAAGTGTGAATAGAGCTCCATGTAGCTGCTTTGCAAATCCTGTCAAGGGGTACATGTGCAATAAAAGACAGAGTGGCTCCAGTACCTCTTGTAGAGTGGACCCTTGGCGTGAAAGGCAGTGTTTTATCTGAAAGGGAGTAGCACAGTTGGATACATCCGACTATCCATTTAGAAATGGCACCTTTATAGACGCGATCTCCTTCTCTGCCTAGAGCTACAGAGACAAACAAGTTGATCTGTCTTTCTCAGCGGTCTGGTCTTGTCTGCATAGTAGAGGACCGCCCTCCTCAGATTTTGTGTGTGGAGTTTCACCTCAGCAGAGCTCCTGGGTTCTTGGAAGAAGGCTGGTAGCTCAATAGACTGGTTAACATGGAATTTGGAAATGAACTTAGGTGAGAACATAGGGTGAGTGCGTAAAACCAGTTTATCCTTATGAATAGTAAAGAAAGGATCCTGCACTGACAGGGCATGAATTTCACGGACCCTTCTTATGGAGGTGATGGCTACTAAGAAGGCAGTTTTATAAGTCAGGTGTTTGAGACTAGATTTGTGCATGGGCTCAAAGGGAGGACCCATGCGCTTAGCAAGTACCACATTAAGGTCCCAACCTTGTGATGGGTTAGAAATTGGAGGGTGGAGTATCTTTACCCCTTCCATAAATGATTTGACAACCGGCACTTTCCACCATGACACCTTGTTATGGGAAGTGGTGTAGGCTGATAAAGCTGCCAGGTGCACTTTAAGTGAGTTGAACACTAACCCTGCATCCAATAGGTGGAGCATATAGGTGACAACATTAGAAGGAGTGCAATCAACTGGGTTGATTTGCTTATTCAGGCACCAAACAACAAATCATTTTCATTTGTCATAGTAACAGTGCCTTGTGTTAGGTTTTCTAGACTCTTTCAAGATATCCATACATCTCTGGGGTAAATTGAGATGTCCGAACTCTATGACTTCAGGAGCCATGCTGCCAAGTTCATCGAGTTGGGCTGAGGATGCACGGTTAGCCCCTCGTGCTGGGAGAGTAGGTTGTACCGGCACAGGAGTTTGATGGGGTCGCACACAGCCAGTTTGCGTAGGTGTGGATACCATGGTTGTCTTGCCCACATAGAAACAACCAGGATGAGCGTCATCGGTTCCCTGTGGATCTTGTTCACCACCTTTCCAATTAGAGGGGTTGGTGGAAAAGCATAGGCAAACATCCCTGACCAATTCATCCATAGGGCATTCCCCCTGGGAGCCTGGCTGGGGGAACCTGGATGCAAAGTCTGGGCACTGCCTGTTTTCACTTGTGGCGAATAAGTCTATAGTGGGGAAACCCCACTGAGAGAAGAGGTCTCGACTTCTTCGTGTAGTCTCCACTCGTGTTCTTCTGGGAGGGGATTCCCTAATCAGAGCATCTGCTAGCGAGTTGAGATCCCCCGGAACATGTTGGGATGACAGGTAAATCTTCTGTTTCAGTGCCCATTTCCAAATTTTCTGGGCAAGCTTGGACAGATTTGGCGATCGAGTGCCCCCTTGTTTGTTTAGGTAAAACATTGCAGTCGTGCTGTCTGTTAGGATCTGCACTGACTGGATGGATAGGAGGGGTTCGAATGCCTGAAGCGCTCTGAAGACTGCCAGAAGTTCTAGCAGATTGATGTGATTCTGAGCCACTGTGTGAGACCAGAGACCCTGAGCTGTGTGGTGAAGGTAGTGAGCTCCCCGCCCTGCTAGGGAGGCGTCTGTTGTGACAACGGCCTGTATCTCTGGATCGTAGAAGGGTTTCCCCTTCGTAAGATTCTCTCTTGTCCACCAGCGAAGACTCTGTACTATTGTTGGCGAAGCGACCACTAGATCGTCCCACCGACCACTTGCTTGAGACCACTGTTTCGCCAACCATTCCTGCATGGGTCGCATGTGCCGGCGCGCGTGGGGAACCAGGTAAATGCAAGATGCCATCATACCTAGCAAACGCATCGCTTTGCACACCCCTATCTGGCGACCGGCCTGATATTGAGGAATTTGCAGCAACAGATTACAAATTCTTTCCTCTGATGCAAAGGCCAACCCCTCTTTAGGACCGCTCCTAGGAACTGTTTTGAGGTGCTTGGCACCAGGCTTAATTTTTAATGAGGGTCTTTCTCATAGAAGTCTGCCATAAATGACATTCTTCTCATAATATCAATGTCAGCAGCATTCCATTCTCTGGAGCTAGGAATAAAAACACAACATCTTCTGTCTCTTCCTCTGTGCCCATATCTTGAGCAGTGGGAGGGATGACTTTAGTTTTAGTGGCAGGGTCAGGGACGTTGGACTTTCCTACTGATTTAGGGGCCTTTTGCTTCTCCTTATGAACATGGTGTTCTGAATACGTTTTGTGTTGTTTATCCCCCTTGCCATGACTAGAGGAATGTTTCCAGTGCTTTTAGGGGCCTCCGAGGCATTTGACGTCTTGCGTTGAGATTCGGAGGTGGTATCTGACGCCTTGCGTGGAGGTTCGGAGGTGGTAGAAGATTCGGAGGTGGTTTTGGAGGAAGGGCGTCGAATCTCAGGAATAGACGCTACGTGCCTTGTCTGAGGATAGAGGTCAGAATCATCTTCTGACGATCGGGCCTCTGGGACTATTGGGAGTGTGACACCTTTTTCAACCGCGGACGGTTGGTCTTTGTCATGAAGCAATCGTGAACAGGAACGCCCAGAGGACACAGAATCATTGGACCTCTCTGTGTCTTCCATTGCCAATCGCTCGACACGCCAGTCGAGTCACGGCCAGGGCTGATGTGTTTAGTGGAAGTGGTGTGTGTCGCGCTTATGCTGCCGGGTGTTGTCCCCATAACTGGGCCACCGGCCAGTCCTCCGGGGTCGGGGGCTGACGCGTGGGTGTCTGAAGTTACCACTCTGCCCTTGCCGTCCGATACGGCGGCATTGCTGCCATCGCTAAAAGAGCCTTTGGCGCCCATGGCCTCTAGTTGCCTAGCATAGTGGGCCCAGCGTTTAGTGGAGCAGTCGGTAAGTGTTTTCGGCTTGAAGAGCTTGCAAGCTCGACAGGTAACCTCGGGATGGTCTCGTGGGAGACACAGATTGCACGTATTGTGCTTGTCTACCCAGGGAAACACTTAGGGCAGAATTTGAAAGGAGTACTCTCCATATGTCTCAAATTGGCAGCGAGCGGGTATATGTAGAAATTAAATGTGGGAAAGCTTGTATGACCACCCCCCACTCTCCCTACTTGTATAGGGCCGAGGCCAGAGGCCTTCCGAGGCCCAAAGTCCGTCGTGGAGTTCTCGACGGCTGGTTTCCTCGATCTTCACCGACGTCTATCTTCACCAACGTCGATCTTCGGCGTAGGGTGGAAGAGAACGGGGAAGTTTAACAATAATTTTAGTATAATTGGCTAATGCCAAGGGAACTCCGCAACATGCGTCCGACTAGTATGGCGGAAAAAAACAATCCGAGGGTCCTACACGCATGAGGGATCATGGGTACAGGGGACGTCACACTAGGTTTAGTATTACTGACACGCCCTGGTTCGACGCCCCTTTTCGAGTTTCAAAAAACAAACTCCAATACTCGCAGCTTTCACTAGATGTCGGCCTATGCACAGCATGTGATCTAAGCAGATTCCACAAGCCTTCAGAAATTAGGATTATGGAAACTGTTAGAGAGGGTGAGGGTGGGAATAAAAGAAAGGAAGATATAAAAAGTACAGCAACCCGGCCCCATCCAGGTAGCACAGCACGACACAGGCGCCGACGCCTGTGCAAGCGTCACCCTAGACAACCTTCGAGGAAAGTACCCAGTTGCCACAGGCTCTAGCGCTAGTGCAGCAGATAGCCCTGCCCACAACCGGAATGTAACGGGGTATACCAACCCTAGGTTCAAACCCCCCCCTATACAGAAACAAATGCATTGATAGAAAATAAAAACACGTAAGGATTTAGAGGTAGCGATACTCAAAACAGAAGAGGAATTGTGAAGGGCAGCGAGGAAGAGGGAGGGGTCTTGCCCTATGGTAGACAATCACATGTTGGCAGCTGGAGAGATTACTAAGATTAAACAAAGCAATAATAAAAGATGTGAAGGTAGAAACAGACGAGCCAGAGCAACAGGATGTAGAGTCTGAATCAGGGGTGATTGAAAGTGAAGATGAGCAGAAAGGGAGTGAGAATTGGGAAAAACCGAAGAGATCAGGAGGAGGGGACTCCATGGGAGAGAAGATAGAGACCTCGCCCCAGAACAATGGCAGTAGTCAGAGGGAAGAAAAAGGTTAGGACACATACCATGGCCCCATATGGACAAAATAATGTATTAAAGGCCCTGCCACCTCTTGCAAGAGGGGGGAACAAATGGATTGAGGTATTAGAGAAACACACAGCAGGAGCCACTTTAGCTGTAGGAGATATGAAATGTTTTTTAGCAAATACAATAGTGGACCAGATGTACACCATTTGGAAAGAGCAGGATACCCAGGTAAACCCGATGTAGGCTCCATCATGGCCCATACAATGAAACACAAGGAGGACCCAGCTTTATATATTCAGTCTCTCCCAGGAGATGTGGCGAGAGGAGACAGGGGAGACATGGGAAAAGAATATACCGTTCTTCTACCACATAATGCGAAAGGGGCTTCCCACAGAGGTACAAGCAGTATTAGACGGAATAGTAGGCATGGAAGCGAACGGGTGAGGTGACATACAGGCGCACGTAGCACATTTCTGTAAACACAAGAGCAGCGGAGGAAAAGGCACAGTGAAATTAGTACAGAAGAAATTAACTAGGGGTGTACCAACCTTTGGCTTCAAGTAAGTATTCAGCCGAATTCCAGCGAAAAATAAAAGCTATTCAGCACTTGCCGAATAGTTTCTTGCTATTCGGCTCTTGCCGAATACTTTGTCATTCTCATTTGAATACAATGCAACAAGAAAGCAGAAAGGCAAATATTCAGTTTGCAAAACTGAATAGAATTAGACCAGAAACCGAACCACAAGACCAGACAAATTGCACTAACACCGCTGTAAAATATCTAATATTGTAATTTGCTCTTTAGGGCATGTTTTGTTACATATTCTTAGACATGAAAGGTGCTCACCTTTTATACTTAGCCAGCAACAATACAGGAAAATCTTTTCTTTTGGTGACTGTTTATATGCAATGTGCACTTTCTTCAGTTGGAAAAGACAAACTGAAAGAAATGTGCATATTTAACTTTAGGATACATTCAGTTCCTGTCATGTCACTTCCCATTGCGTGCGTCATAGTCCCCCCCTTTTGTTTTTTTAAGGACTTGAGTCCTGAGTTTAACATCATCTGATATTTTATCAGGAATGATAAGTTGCATATGTTTGTGTATTGGCAAGAAGGAGTGGCGAGGATAAGTGAAAGGTTAGCAGCATTTGTTCCTATGGGCCATGCCCATAGAGAAACATTAAGAATTTGCAATAAGTATTGGAGACTAGCAGGACTCGGTTACGCCAGGCAGAGTAATATGCCCACACCTAAAAGGTCTCTCTGAGGAATTTGTTTTGGGTAATCTCTCCAGTTCCAAAGTGGGCCAGTGTGTGACAGCGGGTGAAGATAGGTGAACTCTGTATGAGACAATCAGAGAGCTATGCTCCGTTGGTGGAATTTGTAGGACGTAGAGTTGGGAGAGCCAGAGAATTTCTGGGATGGGCCAAGTCAGGACCGAGCGTTGGTGCCCGGCTTGGCTCTTAGTGGCAAACATGGGCTGAACCGGCAAAATTAGCAAGTAAGTCTTGGAACCAAAGACACCATTGCCGACACTCTGCCGGCATACAGTGTAAGCCCCCATTACTGGCATCTTGCCTCCCCAACACCTTCACAAACTTCCTACTTGGGGCCCGAGAACCCCTTACACAAATACCATACATGGCATTAAACCTCCCACCCTAACACCACAAATCCCCTACCTGGAATTCTGCTTGCCCATCCCTACTAAACATAAATGCCTGCATGGCCTCCCACCTCCGCAGACCACGCAAAGAGATAACACCATATATCAACTCGGACCAATCAGACAATGACGGTTAAATCTGCTTTTTTTCTGGCTTTTATACTTTAAATAAAGATGCTGCATTGATTACAACGAAGACACATACAAGTACAGAATGCATTTAAAATGGTGCTTGATTTTCCTTTTTTTATAAGTGTGTTTTCTCAAGTTTGGAACATGATTTATTAATTAAAGCAACCATTCGGCTTCATATTCGGCTTCGGTATTCGGCCGAATACTAAATATGCTATTCAGCACAGCCCTTGTAGTAACCAATCCCACAGATACCCAACAGCAGTCAGGGCCAGCACAAGAGTGGGCAAATAACCCAGATAATTGAAGAGACAGGGGTGGGGTCCAAGGGGCAATTCGCAAAAAGTGCGAGGGGGAGGATTACAACCACGATTTGGAGGAGCATGTTGGTCATGTGGAAAGATGGGGGCACATAGCCAAGGAGTATCGAAGCAGACCTCCCATGCAATACCACCCAGGAGCCCCCCCCAACTCAGTATTATGCACCAGACCCCTCCTATGTGAACCAGTACACCGAGTTTATATCCCAAACCAAGCGATAGCACCAGGTCCCATGTATGCCGGAGGATCTGTACAACCCCAGAACGTAGGCCCAGTGCAAGTAACCGCACCCACACAGTGGCAACCCATACAATAGCCCAACTCCAAACATTATGTAGAATGTTGCACAGCAGACTCCACCCCAAGCACTTGCAGTACCATGGGACCGAAACGCCTTTCCACGAGGAACAGACACATTACACTGGAGCTAGTGCCCGAGGGAGAAATGCTTTTCCAGGGTCAACCATGCATACACAAAACCCACAGTGAGCCACGACATGCCCAGTCCTCTCAATCACCCCAGACAAGGAACCTAAAGTGGGAGTGAAGATAGGGGAATAGAATGTATACATTCATGGTGGATACAGGACCTACCAGATGCTGTATAAGGGAAGGATGGTTTCCATTGACCAATCGAAGTACGGACATGCTGGGAGTCTCTGGGGTTATTGTAAAGGTTCCTTTTACAGAAGAATGACTCCTTACTATAGGGACTCAAGAGCTAGTAGCGCTATTACTCTACAGCACAGAGACGCCAGTGAACGTGTTAGGTACGGACGGCCTTCAGAAGCAAAATAGGACCATTTCGTTCACTGACAAAGGAATCCTGTATTCTACACCAGGCATGCATTACAACTGAGTAGCCGCAGTAATACAGGCGCTCTATAGCACCAACACAATCCAAGCCCTACCATTACATGAGAGTTTTTACATATATAGTGACCATTTTTATTGGCTGGTTACCAGGTGTGCAGAATGACATGCATTACTTACCGTAATAGCATTTCTGATGATCGCATCTGCTTAGATTGAACATGCTGTGCATATGGTCCGACATCCAGTGGTAACCGCAGAGTATTGCCTCTTGTCTTTCGGGGACCGAAAGGGGACGTCGGCATAGGCGTGTCTGTCACACTATGCCTATCGTGACGTGTAGTGTACCCAAAATCCATCACGCGCCGAGGTCCCTCCGATTGCATTTATTCTGCCATGAGGGAGCCCAAGGCTATTGTGAGTGAGTACATGAAGAAGAGAGAAGTAGTAAGAGGTCTATGTTCGTTCCACCCTGAGCAGGGAGATAGGGAGGACGCATGTGAATCTAAGCAGATACAATCATCAGAAATGCTATTACGGTAAGTAATGCATGTCTTATGATGCTTGTTAATCTGCTTAGAATCACATGCTGTGCATAGACTAGTGAGCAGTACCCAGAGTTGGAGGTGGGTTGTGAGAAGGAACAGTAGTAAAAAGATGTCTTAGTATTGCCTGACCCACCTGAGAATCAGACCTAGAATGAGTGTTTTGTAAAGTGTGTTGTACAGAACTCCAGGTTGCCACTTTGCAGATGGACTCAAGGGGAAAATGTGCAATGAATGCTATGGACGCCCCAGTGCCTCGAGTAGAGTGCTCTAGGCTTGAAGGGCAGCTGTTTCTCTCTTTTGCTAAGAGAGAAACAAAGTGTGATGCATTGGACTATCCACCTTGAGATTGCTGATTTAGAGACAGGATGCCCTTCTCTACCAGCTGCCACTGAAACGGAAAATTGGTTCGTTTTCCACAGTGGTTTAGTTCTTTCCATATAGAACATGACTGCCCTGCGCACATCTAGTGTGTGTAGGCTTCTTTCGGCCATGCTAGTGGGAGTCTGGAAAAAGGTAGGTAGTTCAATCGATTGGTTCACATGGAACTTCGAGATGAATTTAGGCGCAAATCTGGGGTGAGTGTGCAGAACTACCTTATCCCTGTGGACTGTAACAAAGGTCTAAAACGGAAAGAGCCTGTAGTTCGCTAACCCTTCTAATAGAAGTGATAGCACTAGGAAGGCCGTTTTAGAAGTGAGGTCTTTTAGACTTGCTTTATGCATTGGCTCAAAGGGAGGTCCCACTAGTCTGGTTAAAACCACATTTAGGTCCCACCCAGTAGCTGGGTGAGAAATGGGAGGATAAATCCTCTTAACCCCTTCCATAAAGGCCTTGATCACCCGTATCTTCCATCACGACACCTTTTGTTGTGATGTGGTGGAGGCTGAGAGCGCAGCCAGATGAACCTTTAGGGAACTGAAGACCAACCCAGTGTCTAACAGATGGGTAAGGTACAGCACAATATGCGCGGGTGAGCAATCGATGAGATTGATGCCCTTGGAATTACACCAGATGCCAAAATGTTTCCATTTGCTGGCATAGCAATAAAGTGTGTTAGGTTTTCTAGCTTCCCGGAGTATGTCCATGCACCTCTGAGGGAGCTCTAGGTGTCGAAACTATGACCTCAGGAGCCAGGCTGCCAAGTTCAGAGTTTGGGGGCATGGGTGAAGGGTCTCCCCCCGTCCTGAGACAACATGTTGTACGGGAAGGGTAGTTTTACTGGTGGGGAGAGGGACATTTCCATCAGATGAACGAACCAGGGTTGGCGGGCCCACATGGGGGCCACCAGTATCATGGTAACTGGTTCCTGGTGCATCTTGTGCACGATCTTGTTGAGTAGGGGAGTGTGATGCTGTAAATGCATTGGAGGGACAGGGCCTCCCAGTCCTTGTCCTGTAGTCCTTTTTCAATTGTATTCTGTATTATTTTCTGCCAGTGCAGATCTTCCTGTTTTTGGTTTGGTGTACAGACCCATGGCATACCCTTATGGCACCCATGGGTGCGGGTACAACCCTGTGCCCCTAGTGTATGTTTTTTGGCACCTGTGTGTGGCCCACAGAGCAGGGTATGGGCTGGTAGCAGCTCCATGCTGAATTTGACAGGTGCTCCGAGTATCCTCCATTTTGGGATGCCCAGGCCCTGCCATTGGAATCATTTGATTCCAGATAGGAAACAAGATGGCCCCTGTGGCCTCTTGCTTTCTATTGCCCGTTACCTTGTTTCCCCAAAGTCCTGGGAAGCCCTGACTGTCCCTTCCCCCTGACTGGCTGTTGGGTGGAAGTTCCATACGTGGTGTTGTGAAGTCCAGGCCAGACTGGCTGGAGCCTTCGCAGTGACTGTATGGTGTGGGTACACCCTATGGGTGGGACCTGGATGAATGGAGTGTGTGACCAACATGCACTTCTTGTTGGGGATGTCTGGTTTCTGGTGTTTGACACAATGACTGAGACAGCCCTGCCTGAAGCTGGTCTGAATGCAGTGTGTAGTGTTTAATGGCTGGGTTCTTGTCCCAACACCTTGTTTTGAGTGTCTGAGAGGGAGGAGTATGGCCTGAATGCACTGTATGCCTGATTGGCTAACTGACTGCATGAATGCCCTTCTGTATGATTGGCTCCTGAGTGTGACCCAGCAGTGTGGATGAGAGACAGAATAGTATATCTGGTGACGTCTCACCACTGGAAATTAGTCAGAAGCTGAAGTTGAAACTGATGCTTAATCTCAAAGCTGAGCCTGAAGAAGGTGGACTGCTGTCTCCCTTTGCCGAAAGCCGTTGAGACTGATCCAAGAGAGGACGTGGTTAGGTGCCCTCTTCCCCTGCTCCGAGGGACCATCGAGCACCACTAACCTTCGCCGAAGCGCCCTGGAAGTCAGACCCTCGAAAGGCTGCCGACCGGAGACTGGGACCACCGAGGAGGACGAAGATAAGCACCGGACATTCCATCCACCGCCAACCAAGGTTCGCAAGTTTGCTGTAACCGCTGGAGGCCCGTCGAAGCCGTGTTGCCCAGAAGAGGGGTCCGCTTGACGCCGATGACTGAGTCGCACGCTCCTTTGCCTAAAACTTTCGATTCACGGACGTGCCTGTCTGCACCGCAGCCCGCCTTATCCCGCTGGAGAAGGCCAGGCCGTCGACGCACCGAGGAGCATCCGTCGGTGGGTTTCCCGCCACCCAACAACCATAGAGACGCTGGACGACTCGACGCCCTTGCTGGGCCACAGTTCTTCACAAACTCTTTGCGGTCCTGAAGTATCATCAGAGGTGCCCCGCACGCCTCTTCCCTGCAGGACGTCTTCGCTCCGCCGTCAATGAGCACCGCTGGGACCGAAGCTGCTGCCTCGACACCGGAGTTCACTTTCTTCGAGGGATCTCGAGGATCCGTGGCTCCTGCTTTAAAGGGAGCCGCTCAAGAAGGATCCGTCGACGACCCGACGTCGAACTCTGCTACTCCAGGTACATTGAGGTGGTAGAAACATAGGAGATAATACTTGTAGAACAATATATGGACTGGGCTTGTGATATATCTTTACTTTACAGGTCGCCCAGGTGTGGGGGGGTGAGGGAGGGGTCTCCACACAGAACGTGTTTAGTGGTAGGGGCCAGCATTCTGCCAATTGTTCTAACCAACTGCTTTCCTCCTATGTCTATTGTTGGTTTCCTTTATTAAGTGCTCTGTGTGACATTTAACCAGAGTATAGTTGATGCACTTTAATGAGATCTGATCATAATTGTGGTACCACTTTAGAACTGTATATATGTGCGATTATAGTTTCACTGAGCACAAAGTGAGTTATGATAGTGTACATAACCTTGAATATTAATTATATAAAGACTGTGCTTTAACTAATACAGTGTGTGGGCATTTCTTTGTGGGGGCTTGGGGACTACACTGTACTTAAGAACCAGCCTGTATCACCTCCTGAGAAGCTAGGCCTTGATTGCTCGACCAGCGCTACCCTAGAGAATCTTGGCTGGGGATCTCTGTGCCTCTCCTCTGCCATATAGAGAGCAGACGTACAGACACCCCCCTCCAGTCTTTACACTGGTGGCAGCGGTGGGATGCTTATGGTTTTAAGAATCAGTGTATAACCGTGCCACTTACAAAATATCTGCACTTTGTTAAATTGAGGTTTAGTTGTGTACAAGATAACTGCATTACAAGCAATGGAATCTATTGCAAATGGTAAATTGACTCTGATGAGCTTAGAGGCTCTCCAGAGTGCTTGTGAAGCCAGGGAGTTAGACTTTGTGGATAAGTCTAGGGCTGAGCTGATAGCTGCCCTGGTGGACTACCAGACTGATGGTGAAACTCTTGAAGGGGGGGGATGCAACCAATGCGGACTCTGCCCCTGGGGTTGTTGCTGAATAGGATTCTGGGAATGCCACCATTCCTGCTGACTCTGTTCCAAACCCCAGCACTGCTCTTCAGTGGGAAGCCCTGAAGAATGAACTTTTAAAATTGGAGCTACAACGGGAAAAGTTAGCCTTTCAATACGAAAAGTTCTCAACAGAAGCGGAGTTGAAGAAAGCGGAGTTGGCACAGCAAGTGATACTCAAAGGTATGGACACTGAGCGCCAGAGAATCCAGCTAGAGAAAGCTAGAGTGGAGACTTCAGCTAAACCAGTTGAGAGTGGCAGGTCCCCAGCCACCAGGTTTATGAAAGATTTGGTTGGTGTGTTTGTGGAGGGTTCGGATATCCTCCAATGGATTGAAGCGTTTGAGATGGCTTGTGCAATTCATGATGTTGATAAGAGAGATTGGGCTAAGTGTTTGTTAAGCAGAGTGCCTCAAACTGGATATGACTGTATTCTGAAGCTGAGTGTGGAAGAAAGGGGTCAGTATGAGTGCATGAAGTCTGCTTTGATTGCCAAGTTTGGCAAGACACCTACCCAATACCTTAAAAGGTTCAGGGATTTTAAGAAAAGAGAGAATGTGTCTTGGGTTGACTGGGTGAGCGCTGCGCATATGAACATGATGGGATGGATTGATGGTTACAAGGTGAACATTTTGTTGAATTGTCCCACCTGTTTGAGCATTTTTCTCAAGCCTGTTCACCAGAGCTGCGTCAGTATGTTGCTGACCAGAACATTTTGGATACCTTTGAGCTAGCTGGACTCCAGTGGGAAGGACAAGGACAAAAGAAAGGGGACCTGTCCAAAAGCTGAGGAGTCCCAAAAGCAGTCACAGTCGGGTAAACCAAAACCTTCCTCTCCTAAAACCCAAAAATCTAGTGGGGGATAAGTCATCTGGGGGTGGAAATAAGTAGTGGTCCACCTGCTGCAAAGCAGGCTCCCAGAGGTTCCAGTACCGTACCCCGTATTTCTGGCACTTGTTGGGAATGTGGGGCTCTGGATCACAAGAAGGGAGACTCCAAGTGTAAAGGTAAGGTACTCTGAGTACAGGCTGTCAGCCTGAGCTACCCTTACCCCATGTCTGAGGTGGAGGCCACTGCCCTCCCCTCCTCTACAGGGCTCAAATTTGGTGCTCCTGTAGAGATTTCCTTAGTGTACCTTGGGGCCTGGGACCAGTACGCAGAAGTACTGGCGACTATCCCACAGAACACCCGTAGGTTTTTGAGAAGTGTCCTCTTGAATGGCCAGCCTTCTGCTGGTTTGAGAGACACTGGGGCAAGCATGACAGTGGTGGACAGGACCCTGCTCAAGCCAGAGGACTATCTAGGTGCTCCTCTAAGAACCACCATGTTAGCTGGTGGGCCTCCCAAATTATCGCCTGTAGTCTTAGTCACACTCATGATTGAAGACAAGACAGCAAAGCTTCCTGTCCTGGTTCAGGACAATGTCCCTGCTAACATTCTGTTAGGTAACAATCTAGTAGAGTTGGGGTTGATCTCGGATGGTCTTCCCATGACTGCTGCTGCAGTCACTAGGTCACAGGTGACAAAGGGTCTGGCTGTGAGTCAGGTACGCAAGCCTAAGGCAAAAAGATGGAAGACAAGAAAGCCTCCTCTGTGAAGGGGGCTCCTTCTCTTCCTGCTGTTCCTACAGCACCCATTGGGATCCATGCTCCGGACGGGCTGGGTCCAGTGGAAAACCCAAACTCAACTCCTGAGGGAGAAGAGGCAGAAGAACCTCCTGCGGAGAGGTTCTCAACCCAGAGGATCATCCCGACCTTCAATGCCTGCTGGCTGAAAGGGGGACCCTCCCGGGTGGACTTCTGTAAGGGACAGAGAGAGTGCCACTCTCTCGAGGGTCTGAGGAAACAGGCCCTGTCCCAGGCACAAGGAGAAGTGCCTAGGATATTCCGGATCTATTGGGAGGGTGAGCTCCTTGTTAGTGAGCCCACTAGGCCTGAACCTGGTGCCCTCAGGAGGTTGGTGGTACCCCAGGTTTACAGGCCCTTCCTGCTGCAGTTGGCGCATGAGGTGTCCTTAGCTGGTCATCTTGGGACCAAGAAGACTAAGCAAGTGGACTGGACCCTTCAGATCATCTCCAAGATGGGCGAAGTCAATTATCTGGTTGACATGGGAGTCCCTGGGGTAGCCCCTTAGGTATTCCATGTTAACAGGCTCAAGCCTTTCCACAGGCGAGCAGAAGTCTCATGTCTCTTGCCAGCTTCAGAGCAAGAAGAGGATTAGAGTGAGCCCCTTCCTGATTTGCTGCATAGCAACCATCAGGATGGCTCAGTGGAGGGAGTACATCTCTCTCCCGATCTGACAACAGAGCAGCAGAGGGCCTGCAGGGCTTTGCTCCGGCAGTATGCCTCCGTTTTCCCTGACACCAGGCCTTACACCTTGGTGTAGGCACAAAATTGACATGGATGACCGTGTGCCTGTCAAAAGCAGTTGCTACCATATGTCAGATACAGTTAAGAACCACATCTAGGCTGAGGTCGCCAAGATGTTGGATCTGGGTGTTATGGAACCCTCCAGTGGTCCTTGTCCCCAAGGCAAGTACCCAGGCAGGTACCAAGGATTGGAGGTTCTGTGTGGACTACCGAGGAGTCAATGCCGTCACCAAAACTGGCGCGTACCCATTGCCCAGGGGTGATGAGCTCGTGGACACCATAAGTTCTGCCAAATTTGTGAGCACCTTTGACCTTACCTCAGGCTATTGGCAAATAGCTCTGACGGACCATGCCAAAGAAAAGACGGCATTCTCAACACCTGAGGGACTCTACCAGTTTAGAGTCATGCCTTTTGGGTTGAAGAATGCCCCTGCCACCTTCCAGAGATTGGTCAATCATCGCTCAGTGAGCTGGAGGCCTTCTATGTGGACTACTTAGACGATATTGCCGTCTACAGTTCCACCTGGGAAAAGCACTTGACACATCTGGATAAGGTGTTGCAGGGCTTGAAAAGGGCTAACCTCACTATCAAGGCCACCAAGTGCCAGATAGCTCAGGGAAAAGTCACATATCTTGGTCATGAGGTAGGAGGGGGGTCAAATCCAACCTCTCCCCAGTAAAGTACAGGATGTACATGACTGGGAGACTCCCACTACTCAAACCCAAGTGAGAGCCTTTTTGGGCCTCAATTTCATGGCGGACTATGGAACCATAGCTGCACCACTGACAGCTCTGACTTCACCCAAACAGCCGAAGAAGGTTAATTGGACTGAAGACTGTCAGAGGGCCTTTGATGGCTTGAAAGAAAGTCTGTGTAGGGCACCTGCGTGGTGTGCGCCTGACTACAGCAAACCCTTTATCATCCAGACTGATGCCTGCGACACCGGAATTGGAGCCGTTTTGTCCCAGTTAGATGACAAAGGAAGAGAACATCCTATCATATTCATCAGTAGACAACTCAAGGGTAGAGAACTTAGGTGGGCTACTGTGGAAAAGGAATGTTTTAGCATAGTTTGGAGCCTTAGGTGTTTTAGGCCCTACCTTATAGGGTCTACCTCCAAGGTCCAAACAGATCATAAGCCCCTAAAGTGGCTTATGCAGATGAATGGTGAGAACCCGAAACTGCTCAGGTGGTCCATTAGCCTGCAAGGGCTAGACTTCACCATAGAGCATAGACCAGGGAAGAGTCGCGATAATGCAAATGGCCTTTCTAGAAGGTATGTTGACTGTTAGGGAGAATTCTCTGTTTAGGCTGAATTTCCTAACCTAGTGAGTCCCCCAGCAGCTTTGCTGGATTTTTGGGGTTTATTTTTTTCTCCTGCCAAGAGTGAGACTTTTACCCTCACTCTTGGACATGACTTGAGAGTGTTTCTGTGACTTGCTATGTGCTTATGGGCTATTTTTTCCCCATAGGCTATCATTGGTTTTTGAATGTGTGTTACACAGCACCCTCAGTGCAGTAACACAGGGGTGTCATAGAGACCCCCAAACATAGACTCCACACCCTGGGACTGACTACTGTCGCCCTGGGTCTGTAAAGTCACCATTGACTTTACTAGTCTTAACTTAGGAACTTAACCAGTACAAACCATCATACTGTGGAAGTACTGGTAGGGGCAATTAGATTGCCCCTGGGTCTGTTGTCGAGGGGGTACTGTCCCGTCCCCCCTCGCCGAGTTCTGGTTGGTGGCAGTGGATACCACGGAAATATTCCACCAGAATATTTCCCAATGGGATTGCCCATTGATTTTAATGCACCACTTTTTGGTGCAATGTTAAAGATACCGCCGGTTTATTTATTTAATATAAATTCACCGGTTGGGATTTTTCGCCAGAACTCGCCGCCAAAATGGCGTCTAGGTTCACTTCAGTAACCCTGAACCCGAGTCGAGCCTTTGTTCCACTTTTGGCGGGCTTCTGCACAGAAGCCCCCCAAAGTGGTGCCATTCTGTCTGGGTACCACAGGGGGTGTGGGAGGGGGTTTAGGCACCCTGGACTGAGTTGCCTTGCCAACTCATGTCGCACTCTGGTGTGATTGGCCCAAGTGGTGAGCCACCCCGCTCACCACTTAGCATGTTTGAGCGACAGCTAGGCTGTATGAATGGGGGTTTGCTGCATAAAAGCAGGGTTTCTGGGACTGGTTCTTCAGAAATCGCCACAGGACCTAAGAAGCCGAAGAGGGAGAAGCTGAGCCGACCTGCCAAGACGACACCACCGGTGGAGCCCTGCAGAACCGTCTCACCACTTTTCCCAACGACAGAGGAGATCTCCAGTCCGGAGAGTCTTCTTCCCTTGACTGGTGGGGACAACCAGTTTCTGCCTTCTTTTCGCTGTCCCGAAGCATCTCGTGGCCGCCTTGCCTGTGCCAAGCACCCCGGCAACCGGGATACCATTTTTTTACCTCAACCGCGAAAGAGGGGTAACATCCTTTTAACCAGAAAACTCCACGGCTGGTCTCTTCCCTGGTAGTGCAACGACCTTCAGCTTTCCTCCACGTCAAGATCATCTCTTCCTCTGGACGACGCCGCGACGTGCACCCACTACCAGGAACAACTGCCACCGCTGGAGGATCCTTTCCACTTTTAAGGTACTGTGTTCCGCCCGGCTTCCCTTGCCACCGATTGTACGGGGTAGATTTAGCCCTCGGCTCTCGAACCTGGGTAAGCCTGGGACACCCTAACTAAACTTTTCTAAACTTAGTAAAACCTTTCCTACTCCCCTGCAAAGACTTGTGACATTGTGTGATCTTGGGCATATTTTCGCCTGGCTCTCCCTAAAGTGGGCCTAGTAACCAAATCTCCTTGCTCCACAATAGACTGCCTTTCTAACCATAATGTGAAAAGCGTTTTACCTTGCGGTTTTCATTACTTCTGCCTTTTTCCCTCCCTTTTTAACTAACTTGTTGGAGTACCATCTGACGTTAAGCGCTCACCTCTGTTTGGAAATAAGTGGTGTTAACTTAGACTTGTCCAACAAATAACTAGGGATGTACATATAAGTAATAGTGACTGTGTTTTGACTTACTTACCTTTTTCTGTGCTAGTGTAATTTACGAGTGTGTCTTTGAAATAAATATTATATACTTTTACACCTAGCTCTGGTCAGTGTTTGCTTGTGCTACTGTGCCTCTGTACCTATCCTGTATCCTCTATATACTGCCTAACTCTTCTTGAGGGAAGTCTGACTGCTCAGCCACAGCTACCACAGTGAATCTGTGTGGTACAGACTGCTACCAAGTGGGTTTACTGCCAAACGCCTGTAGTCTTAAATCTTTTGCAGTGGTCCCAGAGGGAACTGCACAGGTTTCTGCCTAACATTGACCATCTGGATGAGGGTGTCCATCTCGTGGGAGAATAGGCACCCTAACCTCAGTCTGGGGGGGGCAACTGTGATGCTGGAAATGCATTGGAGGGACAGGGCCTCCCTGTCCTTGTCCTGTAGTCCTTTTTCATTTGTGTTCTGTATTGTTTTCTGCCCAGGAGTCCATGTGGGAGTCCTGGCAGTGCAGCTCTTCCTGTTTTTTGTTTGATGTACAGACCCATGGGATACCCTTATGGCACCCATGGGTGTGGGTACAACCCTGTGCCCCTAGTGTATGTTTTTTGGCACCTAGGTGTGGCCCACAGAACAGCATATGGGCTGGTGGCAGCTCCATGCTGAATTTGACAGGTGCTCTGAGTATCTTCCATTTTGGGATGCCCAGGCCCTGCCATTGGAATCAGTTGATTTCTGATAGGAAACAAGATGGCCCCTCTGGCCTCTTGCTTTCTATTGCCTGTTACCTTGTTACCCAAAGTCCTGGGAAGCCCTGACTCTGTCCCTTACCCCCACCCCCCTGACTGGCTGTTGGTAGGAAGTTCCATATATGGTGTTGTTGTGAAGTCCAGGCCAGACTGGCTGGAGCCTTCCCAGTGACGGTATGTTGTGGGTACACCCTATGGGTGGGACCTGGGTGAAGGGAGTGTGTGACCAATATGCACTTCTTGTTGGGGATGTCTGGTTTCTGGTGTTTGACACAATGACAAGAGACAGCCCTGCCCAAAACTGGTATGAATGCAGTGTGTAGTGTTGAATGGCAGGGTTCTTGTCCCAATACACATTCCTTGTTGTGAGTGTCTGAGAGGGAGGAGTATGACCAGAATGCACTGTATGCCCGATTGGCTGACTGACTGCATGACTGCTCTTCTGTATGACTGGCTGCTGAGTGTGACCCAGTAGTGTGGATGAGAGACAGAATAGTATATCTGGGGACCTCTCACCACTGGAAATTGTTCAGAAGCTGAAACTGAGGCTTAATCTCAAAGCCGAGCCTGAAGAAGGTTGACTGCTGTCTCCCTTTGCCGAAAGCCGTTGAGACTGATCCAAGAGAGGACCTGGTTAGGTGCCCTCTTCCCCTGCTCCGAGGGACCATCGTGCACCGCTAACCTTCGCCGAAGCGCCCTGGAAGTTAGACCCTCGAAAGGCTGCCGACCGGAGAATGGGACCGCTGAGGAGAACGAAGATCAGCACCAGACATTCCGTCCACCGCAGTCGACCAGGGTTCGCAAGTTTGCTGTAACTGCTGGAGGCCCGTCGAAGCCGTGTTGCCCAGAAGAGGGGACCGCTTGACGCCGAGCTGCCGACGACCGGAGCCACACGCTCCTTTGCCTAAGACTTTCGATTCATGGACACGCTTGTCCGCACCGCAGCCCGCCTTATCCCGCTGGAGAAGGCCAGGCCGTCAACACGCCGAGGAGCATCCGCCGGTGGGTTTCCCGCCACCCAACGACCATAGAGACGCCGGACGACTCGACGCCCTTGCTGGGCCACAGTTCTTCACAAACTTTGCCGTCCTGATCTATCGTCATCGAGGTGCCCCGCACGCCTCTTCCTTGCAGGACGTCTTCGCTCCGCTGTCAAAGAGCACCGCTGGGACCGAAGCTGCCGCCTCAATGCCGGAGTTCACTTTCTGCGAGGGATCTCAACGATCTGTGGCTCCTGCTTAAAAGGGAGCCGCCCAAGCAGGATCCGTCGACGACCCAACGTCGAACTCTGCTATTCCAGGTACATTGGGATGGTAGAAACATTATAGAAGGAGATAAGACTTATAGAACAATATATGGACTGGGCTTGTGATATATCTTTACTTTACAGGTTGTCCAGATTGGGGGGGGGGGGAAATCTCCACACAGAATGGGGTCTAGTGATAGGGGTCAGTATTCTGCCAATTGTTCTAACCAACTGCTTTCCTCCTATGTCTATTGTTGGTTGCCTTTATTAAGTGCTCTGTGTGACATTTAACCAGAGTATAGTTGATGCACTTTGATGAGATCTGATAATAATTGTGGTACCACTTTAGAACTGTATATATTTGCCATTATAGATTCACTGAGCACAAAGTGAGTTATTGTGATAGTGTACATAACCTTGAATATTAAATGATATTAAGACTGTGCTTTAACTAATACAGTGTGTGGACATTCCTGGGGGCTTGGGGACTACACTGTACTTAATGAACCAGCCTGCATCACCTCCTAGAAGCTAGGCCTTGATTGCTTGACCAGCGCTACCCTATAGAGAATCTTGGCTGGGGTCCTCTGTACCTCTCCTCTGCCATTTATAGATCACGAGTACAGACACCCCCCTCCAGTCCTTACAAGGAGTAAGGGGGGGGGGGAGCGTAGACAAATTTCCCAGACCATGTTATCCAGAGACGTTGCCCTTGGAGCGGTTCTGGGGGTACCTGGAGGCGTAGTCTTAGCATTGGGCATTCTGAGTTGCGAACAGTTCATTCTCTGGGAAGCCCCATTCTGCGAAGACGTTGGACACGATGTCTTCGTGCAGACGCCATTCATATTCTTTGGGCAGAGGAAAATCTCTGCTGAGCATGTCTGCCAGAAGATCGAGTTCCCCTGGAACATGTTGGGACAACAAACATTTCGTGTTTGAGAGTACATATCCAAATGTTTTGGGACAGCTTGGGTAGCCCTTGAGTGGGTGTGCCTCCGTTTGTTCAGGTAATACATGGCTGTAGTGCTGTCCGTTAGGATCAGCACTGTCTTACCTTGTAGTTGCATCTGAAAGGCCTTTAATGCCTTGAACATCACTAATAGCTCCAGTAAATTTATATGGTTGGACGCTACTTGAGGGGACCACACTCCATGTGCTATCTGCTGAAGCAGGTGAGGGCCCCCCCCCCCCACCCCATGAGCGAGGTCTGTCGTGAGAGTGGCTCCCACTGCATGGGGTGGTAAAGGTCTTCCCCTTCAAGAGGTTTTCTCTTGACCACCACTGCAGAGAAAATCTTCCCATTGTCCACTGGCTGTTGAGCCACTCTTGCATGGGACGCATGCGCAGCCGCGCGTGGGGAACCAAGTATATGCACGATGCCATAATTCCTAGCAAGCACATGGCTTTGCACACCGTCACCTCCCGACTGTTTACATATTGAGATCTGGAAAAGCATGTTCTGAACCTTCTCGATGGAAGGGAAAATGAGGGAGTCTTTCATCCAATTTAGAGCTCCCAGAAATTGTTTTATTTGACTGGGGACTAGACTGGATTTCTTCTCGTTGATAGAGAACCCCAGACTGAAGAGAAGGTCCACTGTTTTTTGGTATTCAGAAAACATGTTTCGTACGAGTCCCCTGTGATGAGCCAGTCATCGAGGTAAGGATAAACCGGGACGGATAACCTGTGCAGGTGTGCTGCAGATACTGCCAGGACCTTCATAAATACCATTAGCGCCGAGGCAATGCCGAAGGGCAGTACCTTGAATTGGTAATGCCTGTCCTCTATCATGAACCTTAGATATTTTCTGTGAGCTGGCAACATTGAAATATGAAAGTATGCATCTTTCATGTCCAATGTTGCCATGTGATCCCCCTGTTTCAACAGCGGGATCACCTCCTGTAGCGTTACCATGCAAAACTTCTGAGGTTTTATGAACTTGTTCGCTGGGCGCAGGTCTAGAACAGGGCGCATGGCGAGCTCCTTTTTGGGTACAGGAAGTATACTGAATAAATACCCTTGTTTACCTGAAGAATAGGGACGGCTTCCATGGCGTCCTTTTACCAGCAGCGCTTTCACCTCTTGATTCAGGATCTCCAGATGGTCCGGTGAAAGGCGCCACGAGCGTGGTGGTCTGAATTGTGGAGGTCAGGCAAATTCCACGCAGTACCCCTGGGCGACTGTCTATGACCCACTGGTCTGAAGTAATCCCCTCCCATGCCGTGAGGAAAGATGTTGAGCGTCCCCCCCGACTGGGGTGACATGGGAGAGGACCTGGATCTGATGGTCATGTCTGACTGGAGGCTGTGGCTCCTCAGGAATTGGGGTCTCTAACTCTGGCTTTGCCGCGTCGCTGACCCCTTTGAGGGTAGTATTTTTTTTTAGTTTTTTTTTTTTATTTATTGTTTTGATCAGTAAAACCTGACCTTTCAACATATCATTACAAATTTTAAAAAGGAAGAAAAATATATTACATTCAATTTTACAATATTTCATAACAAACAACCGTCAAATCTTTATACAGTTATTACATACATCACTTTTCGAAATTATTCAACGTAAAATGAAAAGATTTATCACATAGCTCTTTCTTTAACACTGTTAATCTCTGATAACTTAAATTTCACTAATTTTTAAATAATTCACCTTCAGATTTTGCACATGATTTGGACCCGATTCACTCTCAGAGTTAAATAACATGAGATACATATAGTTGTTACCTCTCTTCTTCTTTAACAGCATTAATCTCTGGTAAGCTAATTTTCAATGAATTTAGATAATTCACAAGCGCATACCTTAATTGTTTTGAATGTCCTCTAAATAATATTAACCATAATTCATCATGCATAACCACTGTCTTGTTGATCAAGTGCTTAAAATAATGTATTCTTGATGATAAAAGACTAACACATTCTATCACTAAGTGTTTCATCGTTTCTATCTGTTTGTGACAGAATCGACATGTTTGAGCAGATGTCTTCTTCCATCTAAACAGAATCTCTCTTGTAGGCCAAATGTTCAATCTAAAGCGCATGAAATCTGCACGATGTCTCGGATTTGGAGATTGTCTTAAATAAGTTTCTATATGGCCTTGTGCTTTTAAGGCAAAAGGATTCGACCCGAATTTAATTATTTTCATACATGCATCACGGGTTTTGATCCAATCGGATTCCCACAACTTAGTTTTGGCTTTATTGGGATTTTCGATAAGCAAGATTTCAGAGACATCGGCTCCTTTCAAGAATTTTCTAGCAGAAGTACGCCATTTCATTGGAAAGATTTCATCTGATAACAATAGGTAGCTAGATGTGATGTCAAGTAGCCCATTAGTGCTATCTTTCATGATACATTTTCGATATAATAAACAAACCTTCCATTTATACACAGCGTAAAGGGATATAAGCCCCAGTTCGTATCTAATGATAGAAATAGATTCAGAATTTGGAAGCATGAGCGATCTTTTCCAAAACTTGCTTTCATATTTAACCCAATATGTGTATGTTTCGCATATCTCGGCTTCAGAACCATACAAAATGGTAGGCACATATTTGTGCTTGTAAAATATAACCATAGGGTCAATAGAAAATTTGCAATATTTTGCCCGGATTATTCGTAGTTGAGATAGTGCACTCGAATGTTTTAGTTGCAGACGATGTTCCTGCATTTTATCGGACAATTTGCAGCAGCAAATCAGTGCCTTGAAGTTGCCAACAACATGTTTTCTTACCTCTATTAACTCCAAATTGCATTACTTGAGTTTTTTTAGTATTAATGCTAATACAATTACGTTTAGCATATATAGCTAATGCATTTAGCAGATTACATAGGCCAATGGGCGTTTTGGACAGTAACACCATGTCATCGGCGTACAAGAGCCACTTAATTGCTACACCTTGTAATTTCTAAGGATCAACAATCAGCCCCTCAATACTAGTGCCAAAATCCAAAAGAAAGTAATTAAACAAGGCGGACGCTAACAGGCATCCTTGTGTTTCAGACCCCGAGTGGTCTGTATGGCTTCGGACAAGAGGCCCTCGTTGTTCAGGTGAATAGAGATTGAGGTGTTTGAATGTAATTGAATTATCCATTTTAGGATATGTCAGGGGCACTTTAAATCCATCAATTTTTTAAATAACAATTCCCTTGGGACCAAATCAAAAGCTGCCCTGAAATCAACAAAAGCCATATAAATTGGCTGGTTGCGTTGGTTGTTCAGGTGAATAATAGCCTTTAAGGCGATCAAATTGATGGCAGTGCCTAACCCTGGAACAAACCCAGTTTGAAAAGGATCTCTGTAATTGAGTTGATTTAACCAACGGTTAAACTCACCTAGGATCAAGCGGGCAAAGATTTTTCCCGGACAGTCAAGCAAAGCAATGGATCTATATGATGCTGGATTTGTCCGGTCTCCTTTCTTGAATATGGGGAGAATAATTGATGTTTTCCAATTCGCGGGCACTAAACCTGTTAACATAATGTGTTGAAACATATGAAATAGAATGTCTGACCACAAATGTTTATTTTGCTTTATCATGGCATTATGTAGCCCATCTGGTCTGGCAGCTCTGGATACACTCAATTTAGATATAAAAAACAGTATATCCTCGCGGCCAAAATTAACAGTATGATTAGCTGTAATGTTATCCCAGGTTATGTCAAGATCTAGGAAAGGCGAGGTGTATATATTGCCATAAAAATCATTCCAAGATTCTTGGGGGATGGAATTCACCTGTAATGAATGTTGGTTTTTAACCACGGTGTTATTTAACAGAGCCCATATTCCTGCCGATGATTTGAGGATGATTTGTTTCAACATCGCCTCCCCATCAAGTTGGTATTGGGAGGCACGGCGATGTCTAAGCCAATTTTTATACTCCTTTTGTATTCGTTTGGTCTGTTCTTGATTAGACCCCGGGACAAGAGTGTACCCATTGGATAGCCTCCTAACAAGCCTTCTCAATTCACTCTTCCTATATTTTACTTCTAAATCAAAGGCATGACGATGAACCTGGGTGGAGCCTTTAGGACACGCCCTCTGTATTGAAAAGCGCTGTATGGCATGTACATTACAACCACCAAGACATTCATTATTACCAGTATACTGTTCCCACAAGGTATCTCTGAGCTGACATAATTTTCTGTGAGTCCATTTTAATCGATTACCAGCATTATTAATGTATACATTCATATTCTCAGGGAGTTTCTTCGTTTCAGCCCAATCATATTTTAGATGTAGTAAACTATGATCACTCAGAATAGTTGGTTTAATGGAGAACATAGTTATATTATTAAAAAAAAAGAGTATTAACAAAGATGTAATCCAACGTTACATGGTTATTAACATTGTGCCATGTAGGTTTAGGAGGTACATCCCCAGGTATAGATCCATTAACCATTACAAAATTGCGATCAGCCATTAGAGTTAACCAGCGACGTTCATCAGACATGGGACTCGAGAGATTAGGAGCTAAGAGGTGAAGATTCATATCCCTCATTATAAACGTGTTGGTAATGGTAACATCTAATAATAATTGATCAAGGATCATGGTCAAAGTTTCAAAGAAAACCTTCGAGGATATATGTTTTTTCCCCCAATAGATGTTTATCATGGCATAAAAGCTTTCTCCAACATGAAGCTTTACATACTGAAAGCAGGGTGACGGTGATCTGTGCCAAATAATTTCAATTACCTTATTCTTTCGGAAGGCCATGAGGAGCCCCGGCCATAGGTCGTCCCTTCACCGGCTCTATGGCTGGTACCACAAAGATATTATATTGATCCCATGTTGGTGTATCGCGAAGCCATGTCTCCTGAAACACTAGTAGATCAAACTGGAAGAGGTTGTTGTTTCCATTATTAATAAAGTGTCTATGACCTCTAGTGTTCCAAGAGAGTAGACTAACAGATTCCATCTTCTGGAATGGTTACGATCTCAAATTGTCACGGTCACGGGTCCATACATTAAGTGTAGCTCCTGCCCCAGATCTCGTGGAGGCTATGTTGTCACCATACATTCGACTTTTAGGATCTTGATTATTGGATTGTTTCAGATCATCATGGAGCACATCTTGTGATAGTAGAAAGCCCAAATTATAAAAAGCAGTCCGAGCCAGCCAGAGCGTGTTTAAAACCACTCTTGATTGTACACATAAACGTGCTTCTGTTAGATCTTGGTCACTAGTAAATTCAACCAAGCTAATATCAGCTGATGTTAAATCTTCGAGAGCAGCGATATCAGCACAGATATTCAAAAAGCTGGCTCGATTAAGGTCATAAGTGGGGAATGGGTGACCACGACATTTTATAAGAAGGCGATGGTGATTTTTAAATTGCGCTTTACCGACAAGTCTAGATGACCCTGGGATATGCTCACTCTGTTTGCTCATAGGTAGCATGATAGAAGATGATGAACCCCTGATTCCCACATCCACAGTGTCCTGTGCTGTTATTTTTTGAAGTTTTTGAGGTCCAAGTAACAAGGGTTCAGTACTGGCTATAGCCCTTTGAAAATCCTGGGCAGTTAGATCAATTTTACCCAGTGAGCCCTGGTTAACTGACCTAACAGTTTGTGCAAATGCTTCATTTTCTCTAGTATATCTTGCGAAAGAAGCTTCTATCTCCTCACGCAAATCTTGTAGTATCCCATCAGCACGAAGCGCTTGCATTTTATCATCTTGCAGGCGGGTAATATTTGTTTGTTTAATCTTATTCTCATTAGTTGGCGCAATGTAACGCTGTACAAGAGCTTCATTGACTTTAATCTGTTTGTCAAAAGAGGCTCGTAGTTCAGCTCGTAAATTGTGCAAGATGTCAGTAGTACTTGAAGCATTTTCAAAAACAGCAGAGGATTGAACTCGAGCAGCACATAAGCTCTTAGCCAATGTCCTTTCTTCAACAGATGGTGGTTGAGGACCCCCTACAATTGCAGACTGGGATATAGCTGCCCCATTTTGAGTCTGAATGCTCTGATCTAATGGATTTAGAGATAATGTTGTTACACTATCAAGCAAATCATCAAGTGCTTGATATTCTAAAGCATCTTGTGTAGTCTGATTTTCAATGTCTATGCTCAATTTTCGTTTTTTCCTGACTGATGTCACAAGTCTAACAGCTTTCTTTACTTTTAACTTAGAACTTGTATTGACAAATGGTAGACGCTTTTTTTGTTCCGGTTCAAGTAGAGTTTGACCTAAGATGGACACAGGAAGAGCTTTCAAGGTACTGAATATTGGAGCAAATGATACACCTTGTACTTTCGGGATTATCCTGATCGGCATAAGAGGTGCTGACTGGATAGAAACTTCTTGAATTGGAGGCAAAATACTCTGTTCTTTTGTCATTACCTCAGAAGGAATGATAGGCACTAAATGAGCTCCAGCATCAAGGGTGATACTTGAGACTGACTATATTTGGTATTGAATTTGACGGCAAGCCTACCATCACATCTAGTGCATCACTTGTATTTGTTTGCATAGATTGATTTGTCATCTTGAGTATAGTAGAGCGAGATGTCAGAACGCGTGCCTTCTGTTCTTTTTTAAGAAACATGTGTAACATATGTAGTTCGCTATTCTGGCAACGCATCTTTTCATCTAATGATTCGTAAAGCTTAGCCAAAGACAATAGGGCGGTATTCATGGCACTCAACGTGTTGTTTAAAGCTGGTGCTTCAGGAAAAGAGAACGTATTTTCTTTAAATGGCATCTGACTATCACGAATAAAATAAGGATGACTAGTATCAGGTTCTATGAACCTGGTACGTCTAGGTGTTGGGGCCACAAAAGATGTATTTGAGATTGATGATGGAGATTTGTCGAATAAGACCGGAGATTTGTATAAATCAGGATTCTCAGTCTCAACTGGTGGGGTGGTATTTAGCTTTTGAGCATGGTCTATACACTCACTTGCATGGATGTGTGAGTGATCAGCCAATTGGATCAGATCACCCGTGTTTGAGCAAATATACATTATGTCAGGTGTTGCGGATTCATGAGGACTGGATGCTAAAATAGATGCTAATGTATTATCTCCAAATTCACCAACCGCTGTCAATTTAGCATATTCAGTTCGTAGTAACTGCTGAGCTTCAACAGAGCATAAAGGTACAGGGGGGGGGTGCATTCGGTTTAGCCGCTACAGTAGTAACTGCTTGTGATGTGCATGTTTCGCCTGATGTATAGGCCAATGCAATTGAGGCATCCGCTGCTTCTGTTCTTGCTTGTTGGAGTTGAACACTAGTAATACATGTTTTTGAGGCAATCACATCCATCTCTAAGTTAGTACTTAAGGGCACTGAATTTATTACAGACTCTTTAGAGACAGGAATTATGGGCGGCGAGACTCCGCACAGAAGTGTAGTGTTAGGACAGACCAAGTGCTGAATAATGGCCGTCACAAACACATTATGGCAAATCACCTGATTGGCCATAGCTAGCTCTGGCGCCGAGGAAACAGTTATTGACGACAGAGTTTTTTCCATTTGTATGGGCATTGCTGAAGTTTTTTCTGATCCCACAACATCTGTGATGCAATAGGAACGAATATCCACATTAAGAGAAGTCGCTCGTTTCCTCTCTTTATTTTCTTTAATTCTTTTAGTGATCAAGGTCTTTTTAGGTAAAGGGGGCACTAGGTTATACGTATTCGCTACAGACTCAGGCATTCCCGCTTTTAGCGAGTTGATTTGACGTGACATAAAGAAAGATTGTATAATTCTTCAAATAAAAACACAGGTATATTATAAAGTAAAACCCAATAGGATCAGTCCTTCAAAAGCAGGAAAGCGTGTCCAGCAATGTGTTTGTCCGACAAGAATCTTCTGGCAACCCAGCGAGACAGGAAAGCACTTAGCAATTCACTTGTGCAATTCGCAAAAGGATTTTAACTTTCTCTTTTCGTAGTTTGCCACAAGAATCCCAACACAGTTAAATAAGATTGATACACAAAAATCACTTAAAAATAAAGACAACTTTAACTAATAAATAAATTAATAATTAAAAAGAAAAGGAAAAAAAAAACGCAAGAGCCACGACCCAATCAGTAGATAGTTTTACAAAGGTAGCGGGCGCCCCTCTCTCGAAAGAACAGACTTGATAACCTGTTCAGTGGTTATTAACCACTTGAGAGTTCGCAGCCACTGCTTTTACTCACTGTGCCTTTCACAGATGGGAAATATCCATTTGCATATCAGTCTTTGTCCTGCCCAGGGGCAGTCCAGCACCGAAATGCAATGGCAATTCCAACCTGAACGAGAGTACCACCAGCAACCCCATACACGTGTTTCACCCTTGTTGGGGATCATCAGTGAGGTGAAGCTGATGCCTCTCTAAGCACAGTGAGAGGGAGACCACGTCTGGTTGCCCCCAGGAGACCTAGGGTTACCAATCCCAGGTTCCTTGAAAAATAGTTTTACAAAGGTAGCAGGCGCCCCTCTCTCGAAAGAACAGACTTGATAACCTGTTCAGTGGTTATTAACCACTTGAGAGTTCGCAGCCACTGCTTTTACTCACTGTGCCTTTCACAGATGGGAAATATCCATTTGCATATCAGTCTTTGTCCTGCCCAGGGGCAGTCCAGCACCGAAATACAATGGCAATTCCAATCTGAACGAGAGTACCACCAGCAACCCCATACACGTGTTTCACCCTTGTTGGGGATCATCAGTGAGGTGAAGCTGATGCCTCTCTAAGCACAGTGAGAGGGAGACCACGTCTGGTTGCCCCCAGGAGACCTAGGGTTACCAATCCCAGGTTCCTTGAAAAATAGTTTTACAAAGGTAGCAGGCGCCCCTCTCTCGAAAGAACAGACTTGATAACCTGTTCAGTGGTTATTAACCACTTGAGAGTTCGCAGCCACTGCTTTTACTCACTGTGCCTTTCACAGATGGGAAATATCCATTTGCATATCAGTCTTTGTCCTGCCCAGGGGCAGTCCAGCACCGAAATGCAATGGCAATTCCAACCTGAACGAGAGTACCACCAGCAACCCCATACACGTGTTTCACCCTTGTTGGGGATCATCAGTGAGGTGAAGCTGATGCCTCTCTAAGCACAGTGAGAGGGAGACCACGTCTGGTTGCCCCCAGGAGACCTAGGGTTACCAATCCCAGGTTCCTTGAAAAATAGTTTTACAAAGGTAGCAGGCGCCCCTCTCTCGAAAGAACAGACTTGATAACCTGTTCAGTGGTTATTAACCACTTGAGAGTTCGCAGCCACTGCTTTTACTCACTGTGCCTTTCACAGATGGGAAATATCCATTTGCATATCAGTCTTTGTCCTGCCCAGGGGCAGTCCAGCACCGAAATACAATGGCAATTCCAATCTGAACGAGAGTACCACCAGCAACCCCATACACGTGTTTCACCCTTGTTGGGGATCATCAGTGAGGTGAAGCTGATGCCTCTCTAAGCACAGTGAGAGGGAGACCACGTCTGGTTGCCCCCAGGAGACCTAGGGTTACCAATCCCAGGTTCCTTGAAAAATAGTTTTACAAAGGTAGCAGGCGCCCCTCTCTCGAAAGAACAGACTTGATAACCTGTTCAGTGGTTATTAACCACTTGAGAGTTCGCAGCCACTGCTTTTACTCACTGTGCCTTTCACAGATGGGAAATATCCATTTGCATATCAGTCTTTGTCCTGCCCAGGGGCAGTCCAGCACCGAAATGCAATGGCAATTCCAACCTGAACGAGAGTACCACCAGCAACCCCATACACGTGTTTCACCCTTGTTGGGGATCATCAGTGAGGTGAAGCTGATGCCTCTCTAAGCACAGTGAGAGGGAGACCACGTCTGGTTGCCCCCAGGAGACCTAGGGTTACCAATCCCAGGTTCCTTGAAAAATAGTTTTACAAAGGTAGCAGGCGCCCCTCTCTCGAAAGAACAGACTTGATAACCTGTTCAGTGGTTATTAACCACTTGAGAGTTCGCAGCCACTGCTTTTACTCACTGTGCCTTTCACAGATGGGAAATATCCATTTGCATATCAGTCTTTGTCCTGCCCAGGGGCAGTCCAGCACCGAAATACAATGGCAATTCCAATCTGAACGAGAGTACCACCAGCAACCCCATACACGTGTTTCACCCTTGTTGGGGATCATCAGTGAGGTGAAGCTGATGCCTCTCTAAGCACAGTGAGAGGGAGACCACGTCTGGTTGCCCCCAGGAGACCTAGGGTTACCAATCCCAGGTTCCTTGAAAAATAGTTTTACAAAGGTAGCAGGCGCCCCTCTCTCGAAAGAACAGACTTGATAACCTGTTCAGTGGTTATTAACCACTTGAGAGTTCGCAGCCACTGCTTTTACTCACTGTGCCTTTCACAGATGGGAAATATCCATTTGCATATCAGTCTTTGTCCTGCCCTGGGGCAGTCCAGCACCGAAATACAATGGCAATTCCAATCTGAACGAGAGTACCACCAGCAACCCCATACACGTGTTTCACCCTTGTTGGGGATCATCAGTGAGGTGAAGCTGATGCCTCTCTAAGCACAGTGAGAGGGAGACCACGTCTGGTTGCCCCCAGGAGACCTAGGGTTACCAATCCCAGGTTCCTTAACAAATAGTTTTACAAAGGTAGCGGGCGCCCCTCTCTCGCAAGAACAGACATGATAACCTGTTCAGTGGTTATTAACCACTTGAGAGTTCGCAGCCACTGCTTTTACCCACTGTGCCTTTCACAGATGGGAAATATCCATTTGCATATCAGTCTTTGTCCTGCCCAGGGGCAGTCCAGCACCGAAATGCAATGGCAATTCCAACCTGAACGAGAGTACCACCAGCAACCCCATCAGTAGATAGTTTCACACGTTGAAGTCAGGCAGCTTCCCGTGCCGCGGGAAAAGACGCCCGCTCGGCGAAGACTCAGCTGTTCTACAAAGGCGGCAGAGTTCAAAACACAATCCTTAATGCAGGAGCATTCAGTCCCAGCAAACAGTACTTTCTTGTGCTTTATGTTATTCCCGGATAGCCACAAGTTGCCCAGGGGAAGCAATCCGGCCAGACAGCCAGGCAACAAGGCAGCAAACAGCCAAACAGTGAAAAGAAAAACAAACACTTGCCCTTCTCACACTCGGCCTTTCCTTTTATAATGTAAGTTCTGGCACGCACGCCAAAGCCGCCAAACAGTTTAACAGCGTCGCCCCAGCCCTTGAGTCCTCAGGGCTTACGCCGCAAGGGCGTCGGGGGTGCGGTTTTATGCGCAGTGAGTCAGAGGGTCAGAGGTCAGCAGTCCAGTTCCAAATCTGGTTAAAGCTGTAGGCGTCCTTTTCGCCTTTTGCAGCACGGCTTTACCAAGATTGCAGGAGTGCAGAAAACAAATGGAAACAGATGGAAAAGTTTCTCCGACTTCACAGAAATGCTTTATTCATCAGAGAAAGATGCCGCCACAGCTTAACAGCGTCGCCCCAACCCTTCAGTGCTCAGGAAGCCCTTCTCAATCCTTAGCCGGGGGTGCAAGTTTTCCGTAAAGACTAATCAGGGAAAGGACTACATGGATTCAAAGTATACCGCTTGTCCATGCGGATGATTGGTCCTGAAGACTTCTTGCTCCTTTGCCTCACTTTGAGGGTAGTATGCAGAGCTTCCTGATGTTTGTGCGGTATCGAAATTTCCTGTGCCATAGTTGTTCTGACTTGCACGGGACTGCCCTCAAAAGGATCGCCGAGATTTACCTCCTCTCTGAAGGGGAAGGTTTTTGCGTGATTTGTTGCAGAGACAAGAGTCTTGTGCTCTTTTTTGGCTGTTTCCAACACCTCATCGACCTCCCTTTCCGAAGAGGTTAGCTTCTTCATTCGGTTTATTGATGAGCGAGGCCTGTGTTTCGGGTTTAAACCCTGAGGTACGCAGCCAAGCGTGCCTTTTCAGTAAGGTCCCCTGGGCTAGAGACCTGCACCTGCTGTTTCAGCCGTGTCCAGAGTGTTCTTTATTAAATTCTGGTTCACCTGCCTTCGGCCACAATAGAGAGCAGCTTGGACTTGACGGGTTCTGGGACCTCCTGGAGGCCTTCCTGAAGTAGCATCCACTGAGCGTCAGAGCAACTTGCCAGCAGCATAGTATTATTTGCTATACGCGTGGTATATGCGGTAGCCGAGGGGACTCGCTTGCCTAAGGCATACAGCCTCTTGGATTCCCTATCCGGAGGTGCCTTCCCATTTTGGCAAGGGGTACTCCTGCCCGTTTCTGGGTGGTAGTCACTACCAGAGAAGCGGGGGTGGCGTGTCCTTTAATGTATTGTGGGCCCGAAGGAGCTGGCCAAAATAATTTTTCAACTCTTGGGTTCATTGCCCGGGTTTGAACTGGTGATACCAGGGAGGGGGCCAATCTTCTCTTGATAGAATTAAGGAGGGGAATGGCCTGGCTAGAGCATTCCAGCCATTGAGTTATCCCTATCTAGGTGCCCAGGCTTCCAGCCATACCATAGCATCCTCACTCCCTTCCATTATCTCACCAGTCCCACTCAAGGAGACCCTATCTTGTCCCTGTCAACAAGCTCATAGGGAACCTATTCTGCCAGCCAGCACCACCATCATCATGCACATCAGCGTGTGCCTTCTATTGCACTACCTCCTAACCACACACCTTGCCCTATTCACTCAACCACCCAAGTCAACCACTCCTACCTTTGAGGTTAATAACCTGGCCTGCCCTTACCTACGTGACCCAGCGTCACCCACCATGACTTTGACACCCTCAACGAGTCCTTCAGCAACTACCGTTGACGCTCACCACCCCTGCAACCAGATTAAACAATACCTTAATGGCCCAGCTCTCTGGCTCAAACACTTTGCCACAAAACCAACTCCTAACCAACCTTGCCCCCTCACTCTCAGGAACAAGAGACTAGGCACCAGATTCCGCATTCGTCCTTCCCGCACCAACACCACTAAGCAAGCCCCGCACACACCACCCAGCCCGCCTTCGCCCACCGCCACTTGCAAAACTAAGGCACACAGAGGACAAATTGCCTGTGTTCAAGGGTGCCCTCATCAATGCTAGATCCCTCACAACACACGCTCTTGACATAGCCGACCTTATCACCACTGCCGACCTTGACTTCATTGCCATATCCGAAACCTGGCTACATGCCGCCTCTGGCCCTTCTCTATCCTTGGCCTTACCGCCTGACTATGGCATCACACGCTGTGACCGCTCCTCTGCCCATACTAGAGGTGGCGGCGTGGCATTCATCCACAAAAACTCCCTTGACCTAAGAGTGGTATCCGACTCCAAACTTGAATCAGCTGAACTGCTGACAATCAAATTACTACTAACACCTAACCAAACGGCCACCCTTCACCTTATCTACAGGCCCCCAGGGCCGGCACCCACCTTTGTCAGT
The DNA here is from genome assembly GCF_040938575.1 of Ambystoma mexicanum. Classification (NCBI taxonomy): domain Eukaryota; kingdom Metazoa; phylum Chordata; class Amphibia; order Caudata; family Ambystomatidae; genus Ambystoma; species Ambystoma mexicanum. The sequence continues at coordinate 843,335,796 of NC_090938.1, forward strand.
GAAATTTCCACTCTTCTTCTTGACAAAACAAAAAACAACTCCCAAACAATAATCTTAGGTGACTTCAATCTAGGTCGCGGTGACCCTAAGGATCCTGTAGCAACTGATCTGGAGTATGCTGTTACTGACCTTGGCCTCACCTTGTACATACAAGAACCGACCCATATCAAAGGCAGGACCATCGATGGTTAGCCGGTTCCAACTGCAACATCCAGGTCCTCAATAACTCCCCATGCTTATTGTCTGACCATCACATCATAACATTTAACATTGAAGCTACCCCGTGAGCCCCAACACCCATAGCCCCAGCACTCCCCACCCGCAATAAAAAAAAATATAACAAGAGAACAACTCCTCCCACTGTTACTCCCCTCTCTTAATGCGGCGACCAACGCCTGCTCTGACCCCACCTCCCTAGCAGACATCTACAACCAAACGATGCTCACGACTATTGACACTATAGCACCAATTAAACCTAGGAAGGCTAAACCACGAGCACATCTCAACTCATGGTTCACTCCACAGCTAAGAATCCTCCGCAAAGTCAAACGCTGCGCGGAAAACCGTTGGAAAAGCCACCCATCTGATGAGCATAAAGACGGCTTCCTCCTCGCCTCCCTCACTTATAAAGACGCCATCATCATTGCTAAAAAAGAATCGCTTAATAATCGTATCATGCAAGCCGACTAATTCCAAGGAACTCTTTAGAGTCCTAAAAGAGCTCGAAACCCCACTCTCCCCGCCAGACACTTGCACGAAAGACAGCAAATGGTGTGCTAACATTCAAGCAGCCCTCCTAAACAAAATCTCTATGCTCCAATCTAAAATAAAAGAAAAGCAGGACTGCCTGAGGCGTGACAACCGCTCATTCTCCCCTACTAGGCCCACCCTCTCCAACTCTGCCAACATCAAACCTTTCACCTTCGCACCGCTCACTGTCACCGAAGTAGAAAACATCATCCTCAGGATGAAACCATCCAACTGCCAAGGTGACCCGTGCCCAGCTCCCATCATTAAGGACTCCGCCCATGACCTAGCCCCATTCATTACAGCCTTCATTAACTCATCCTTTGAAACAGGTGGTATTGTCCCGGACAACCTTAAAGACGCCTGGGTGATCCCGCTACTAAAAAAACCTTCCCTTGACCCAAGCATACCCACGAACTTCCGACCTATTACTACAGTACCATTTCTGCTGAAGATACTGGACCATGCAGTTTACCTGCAGATCCAAAACTACCTTCAATCAAACAATCTGTTAGGTCTACGACAATCCGGATTTCGGCCCAGACATGGGACCGAAACGGCTCTATTAGACCTAAAAACCCAGATCGAAGTCCTGAAGGACAAGGGCAAATTAGCAATGCTATTACTCCTCGACCTTTCCGCCGCATTTGATTTGGTTAACCACCAGATCTTTTGCAGGCACCTCCACTCTGCTGCCAACTTCTCTCCCTCCGCAGCGGCCTGGATCAAATCCTTCCTGAGCAACATATCTATGAGGGTCTTTGCACCTTCCGCTGCCGCAGTTCCCTCCCCTATTCATTGCGGTGTTCCTCAGGGTTCTTGCGTGTCACCTACTCTTTACAATATCTTTACGAAACCACTCTTTGATGTGCTTGATTATCTGGGTGTCTCCTACACCAACTATGCGGACGACACCCAGATACTCATTCCCATCTCTGGTGATTATCTTGCTGACACCAAGGCCCTCAATGACGTCTACTTGGTCATCCAAGCCTGGATGGCCCAGCACCAGCTATGTCTGAACGACGATAAGACGGAGCTACTTATCCTGGGTACATCACAACGCCTGAGTAAACTTGAGCCATCCTATCAGTCAGTCATCATAGACGGCAACTCCATACAAGTCTCGAAAGACACTAACGGGGAAAGACACTAAAACACTAGGCTTTTACCTGGATTCCACCTTATCCTTGTCCAGATATACTCATTATTCATTGTGGCGGAAACAGTTTAGGACATGTGTCTGGAATTTCTTTACAATTTGCCATGAAGGAAGGACTCGCGCAGCTCATGGACATGTTTCCAAATTGTCAAATACTTTTTTCCCGTATTGCCCAAAGACAAATATGGTTGCGTTCTTCTGCATTTGGTCCACAAATGGAGAAAGCAAGACACAATGTGAATAAGGCTGTGTGTGCCTTTTTAAGAGATATTGGTATGTCCTCTTTCCACAATGAAAACATTTTGTTTCGTAGCAATTTCATTTTCCGCAGAGATGGAGTCCACGTCACATATGCTGGCAATCAGATGTTTCTTCACAATATACAAAATGCATTGCGCCCTCTTTTGCATTCACACTAACCTATCTGACAATCCGTTTCACCCAATCCACTCCTTTTTGAACCCAGACAACACACCACCAAAAGGCTCTTTTCAGAGCCGCCACTTACTCCCAAAGTACACTTTATTGCGTTTGCTTTGCTTGCACCCTCCCTTTTTGCCCTCTACGACTGTCCGCAAACTTTTGCTGAGCCCCGCAGGGCTCTACGGCCTTCACTTCATAGTTATGTTATACTGAGAAAGGCAGCTCGGAAAAGAGCCTTGTCTGTCATTTTTGTTGTTTTTACGTTCATTGATTAACAGCACTCAACACACTAGGAGAAGAGGCGAGAGGAGGGTAAGGAAGGGACACCAGCCACAGGGATAAGAAAGGGCAACTGAACAGATAAATATTAAGGGTGATGTCTATTTAGGAAAGGAGCAAATCTTCTGGTGCTCGCTGACTGCAGCCTCAAAAGCACTTTGAAGACTCTCCCCCCTGCAGAGTACTGCATCACAATACGTGCCCACTACTGTCACCTTCGAAAGGTAAGGGTCCACAGCATTGCGAATGGCTTGGCAGCTGGATGGAGGCGCTCCCCCACAGGAGTGTCTCTTGTGGTGGGAGTATCGGATTCCGAGGATGCTGTGGAGGAACTCAAACGACTACGCTCTTCACATGGCACCACCCGTGGGGGCGGGGTCTGATATGGTTAGCGCCCACGGTACAATTTAAAATGACCCAAATTATAACAAACAATGAGGGCAGGGTGGTTCTCGTAAATGGACTCCTGGAACAAATTGACACTTGTATTAACATTTATGCTCCCAACCACGATGCTGCAGCATTCATCCAATCACTGTACCGGAGGCTAGGCCCGTATAGGAACAATAATGTCATATGGGGAGGAGATTATAACTGTACACTTAACCCTACCCTAGACAAGTCAGACACCAAGTACAGTAGGCCAGCCCCACCTGCTAAGGCACTGAGTGCATTAAGGGCATTAGACCTACTAGACATCTGGCGGGTACTCCATGGAGATACTAAGCACTACTCTTACTACTCAGCACTGCACGTGGTGCATACTCAAAATAGATCTTTGTGGGCCAGGAAATCACCCATTTAATTACTAGGGCACAGTATGGCGGTAGGGTACTATCCGATCATGCCCGCCAAGTCTACAATGGTGGCTGAAGCCCCATATGCCCAATACCCAATGGAGACTTGGAGGAGAATCTTTGCGAGACCCTCCTTTTCGGGATTATGTCAGGGGAAGCATTGTGGACTATGTCGCGCATAATGAGGGAAGTGCTGCCAGTGCGGGAATATTCTGGGAGGCATTGAAGGTGGTGGTCAGGGGAGCAGCCATGCAGGTTCTGAAAACGCCCAGACTACCATTAACAGAGAGTTGTCCTCGGCTGAAGAGGAATGAAGGAAATTGGAACAGTCCCCTGCAGGGAAAAATCGGGGTGGGGGGGGACAGGCAGAATTACTCTAAATATATCGAGAGACAGCACAGAGAAGGAGATAAAACAGGCAGACCATTGGCGTGGCTATATAAAAGAGGATACTGATCCATTCAATACGTATGAGGGAAGGAGACCTCTGCAATTGTCACAACCGCGGGTTCCTGGCGGTTGTGGAACAGGTGGAAACATGGGCGCCAACGTGTTGTGCCGTCACGTCTCCTCCTTAGTCAGCTATTGACGGTCTAGTTCTTTCCAAGATGGCCGTCGCCTAGTGTATTTATCCTTTCCACTTTCGGCGGCTCGGCGCGTTGCAACTTTCTTGCTACCCTTCGTTGTCGCGCTCCTTGTTATTTCCTTTGGCGGTGTTCTGCCCATTCCTCTCCTTGTTTCTTGGCTTCCTCCTTTTACTCTCTCTCTGCCTCCCTCCGGACTCTCCTTGGCCCCTTTGCCATGTTTTCCTGTTCCAGCATAGCATTCTCTTCCTCCCGGTTCCCTCCGCTCTCTACCTGCATCTCCCGGCTCGGTCTGTGTCTGGTCATCGGGCTGCTACCTTTGGACGCTTGCTTCCCTTCTCTGCTTCCGGATCGCTGGGATCGCCATCCAGAGGGGTTTTTGTGCCGCAAGGCTTTTCCCCTACTCCGTCTTGTCTGTCGCGGAGGGGAGTCTCTGTTGACCCGTTTCCGAGGTCACAGTGGCTTCCTTCCGAGGCCGGCCTTACCTACTTAAGAAGAGCAAGACTCACGGGCATCGCACTCGTTGGAAGAGGCTGGACTACTCCTCTACATCAGGTGAGGAGGAGGGGGAATTCGGAGACACTCTGAGTGAAGAGGAAGACATAACCGAGGTATTGGAAAACTTACCCACTCAGTCTGATACACCTGATAGCAATAACAAAAGGGCATTAATGGGGCCTTTCAGGAATTCTATCAAGGCCTGTACGGAGATATTAAGTAGCTTTGGGTTTTCACCCTAAGTTACTAGGGTAATCCAGACGTGGAACCCTTGCTCACTGTTCACCTCACTGACGAGGCCCAACCAGGCCGAAACACGTGTCTGGGGTTGCTGTTGGTACTCTTGTTCATAAGAGAATTGCCAGGCCTTCCGCTGCTGGACTGTCCTTGGGCAGGACAAAGACTTATGTAGTGGAAATGTCTCTTCTGTGAAAGGATGGTGCGCTAAAGACTCCGGTTGAGACAAACCCAGGATATAGGCCGTTAGTAGAGAAACTCCCAGAACCCACCTTGTTTCTGTACAGAGAGGGACCACTGATAGAGCAGGAGTACTTGGAGGAGGTGCTGGGGGAGATCGATATCCCTACATTAGGTCAAGAGGCCAGGGGTGGATTGGAGGGTCCTATCACGTTAGAGGAAACACTAGGGACGATCAGGTCCCTGCCGACAGTGAAGACACCGGGCACAGATGGATTGCCTGGAGAATTCTATACGGAATACGCCCAGGAGCTGGCCCTGCATCAACTCAACACCTTTATGGACTCTTATGAGGCAGGCGTTCTCCCCCCCCAGTTTATGGGAATCTGTTATTATACCCCTCCTCAAACCCCACAAGCCAGCGACAGAATGTGGTTCTTACAGGCCCCTCTCCATGCTGAATCAGGATAACACAATTCTGACTGCTATACTGGCGGACAGAATGAAGAAGGTAGTACACACACTGGTGCAGCCAAACCAGACAAGGTACGTGCCAGGACGTGTAAAAGATACTACGGCAGACTGGGAGATCCTGTACGCCATAGCCACGCTAGACGCGGTAAAGGCGTTTGATTCGGTGAGATGGGACTGGCTGTATGCAACACTGCATAGATTTGGATTTGGGCGGGCATACATTCAGTGGGTGCGGTTGGTGTATACCAGACCGATGGCGAGAGTCAAAACTGGGGGTGGAGGGGGATGTCTCTCAGAGGCATGGGAATTAGGTAAAGGTACTAGACATGGTTGCCCATTGTTCCCACTTTATATTCTGGCTATGGAGCCCACTGCACAATACCTTAGGAAGAAATATGTGGGAGCGGGTATAGTGATAGATGGGGCTACACATCTGATATTGTTGTACGCGCACGACATGTTGCGGTATATACAGAACCCCGAAGACAACCTGGAGTTGCTGCTGGAGGCACTAGAGCTCTTTGCAGGATTATCAGGGATTACGATCAGCATTGACAAGGCTGCGACGTTTTCGGTAGCCGGTCTGCACAAGGCGAAGCAGGGGGCACTTCCAGTTCTGGCACTAAAGTAGACAATGTCCATGTTCAAATACCTAGGGGTCAATATACATCACAAACCGGTTACAGAGCATCTACATAACACGCGAAAGGCCCTAGAGGGCATCCAAGGCTCTATGAAGTTTTGGACCAAGCCCCCTCTCTAGCCTTGATGGGGAGGGCAGCATTGCTGAAAATGTTAGAGCTGCCCAGATTGCTGCTTTTCTTTGTGAACGTACCATATTACATACCACAGTCCTTCAAAACTTAAAATAGCGTCTTTAGCCACTTTCTGCGGAACAGAGGGGGTGGGGTGTCGGGCTGGGTCCGTTGGACAGAATAGCACTTTCTTACACAGGCCATACCAAGAGGGCAGCATTAGGGTCCCGTGCTTGGATTTATACTATATAGCGGGACAGCTACAATTTGTAGTGGATTGGCTAGCAGACGACCCGACTACAGACACAGATGCTGCAACCCGTGGGGTCAAGTTATTACCTCAAGGAGCTGGTGTGGAACCGGAAGCCCCGGGGAGCACATCGATCAAACCTAGTGTCGCTGTGAGTAAGGATGTGGGATAGAGCATTAGAGTTTCTGTAAAATGTAAAAGGTTAGGTGCACGAATCAAAAAAAGGATAAATAGATTTCATAGAAAGCCTCTGAAAACAGTTTGGCCAGTTCTCTCCCACAGGTGCTAATATATAATGCAATCATTTATCATGGAGCAAAGCAAGCTCTGGAGGCTAACTACAATGTATGGTAGTGCAGTAGATCTGTAGATGTACAGACTGGGATAGAACTGTTAATCGCTACTAAACATCTTATTAGCTTGGTGTATTCATTATTTGTATTTTGTATTTGTATTCGTTTTATTTGTAACACACACCGTCAGGCAACTTTGGACATGGTTACATAACGAGCATAGATACCGTGCAAAGTAATTCAGAACATACAGCAATATACATCATTTACAAAGTAGAGATTAGAACAGGCGTTTTACTGGGGCAGGGCTCCCAGATACATAGGAAATCCGAGTTTCAAGGCTGATTGAAGAGCCAGGATTTCGTTTTGGACTTGAAGGCACTAAAGCATTCTTCTGATCTGATGGTGAGGGGGAGGGCATTCCAAAGCTTGGAAGCTAGGACGGAGAAGCTTGATCCACCCGCTTTTTGTAGTTTGAACCTAGGGATAGTTATACAGTGGTTCTGGGCGGTTCTTTGAGGGCGGGTAGGCTCGTCGCGGGAAAGCCGGCTGCAGAGATACGGGGGGGGCTTGGTTGGCTAGGCATTTGTGGGTAAGGCCTAAGGCTTTCAGTGCAATTCTCAGTTTGACCGGTAGCCAGTGTAGGTTGGATCTAGATTCCGAGATGTGATGGTTACGCGGGATGTTTAGGGCCGCTCTAATGGCGGCGTTCTGGGAGATTTGCAATTTGTTCAGATTCTCTTGGCTGGTTCCTAGGTAGAGGGCGCCACCATAGTCGATTTTGGACACGAGGGTTCTGGCCAGTGTGACTGTGTTGGGGGTGGTCAGGAATGGCCTGCAGGCTGCAATGATTTTGCAGGTGTATGCTGAGGCAGGTCCGACTGCATTTGTATGTCGGGATGGGGATAAGGTGGTGTCAAGGTAGATGCCTAAGGTTTTAGTGTCTTTTCGAAACTTGGATGTAAGAGAAGAGACAGTAAGAGACTAAGCAAAGTGAATGGCGTAGCAGGCAAATAACAGGGCAAACCAGTTGGAATAATGTAGAGATTGCAGCCATCTCACGTTCAGGATAGCTGATCTGAAGCAACAGGTTGATGAGATAGAATGCCAAGGAGTATGGGATCAGCTCATGAGTTAAACACCAGTTCCACAGATGTATGCAACCAGCAGGTTACAGAACTAGGCTTATTGAAAGAATGTGGCCATGTACATTCAGAGAAGTCACTCGTCATCTTCCCGAAAAAAATTAAATAAAAGAAACACAGATTTAGATACACAAACCTAAACTGGACTGGAAAGCATGGAGACAATGCAATTTTTTTACAGTAGCAATTCTGTAAATATGCATTATGTAACTACACATTTTTTTAGGAATGGAATTGCATGACGGTCTTAAAATAAAATATAAAAGGTAACACATAGCTGCTAATCCAGGAAATTGAACCCGGCAATCTCACACAGGGCTATACAATAGAGAGCGCATAGGGCGATAGCTAAGTGCCCACCTCCGGGAGCGCCTCCGAGACCGATCATCGCTAAAGTCCTGAATAACAAGGACAGAGAGAAAATACTAGCCTATTTCCAGGGAAGGGGGAGAGCTGAAGAGAGCCTCAGCAGATCTGGCAGTCTACCCAGACTATACGTTATACAGAAGAACAGTGCACAGTTTACAGCGGCAAAGAGCAGGCCCCGTTCGGCCAGACTGATCTACCCAGCGTGGTTTAAGATCATACACAAAAAGAAGACTGTTTTTCGAGCATCCAGAAGAGGCGCAAGCGTGGATGGAGCAGGAGCAGACATGGACGAGGCGGAAAGGATGACCTGGGGAGACATCAGGAGGCTCCAACCCGACCCGAAGCCAGGAAGGATTAATGACACTAACTGAAAGCAAGGATCCTGGGGTGCTTGAAAGTTCTCTAGTCATACAGACATCCTGAATCAACTGGGCCAGGAGATGGGGGCAAGCCTTCTGGTGGTACATGGTGATGAGGGACGCAAGAAGGATCGCGCCCTGGGGGTGACGGGCTGCCAGCATACCCAGAGAGTCAGAGCTATCATGGGAGCCCCAGGACAAGCGGGCTCTTAAGGAATGTACGCTGTCTGGCTGTGGAGAGTATTGTTTTACTACTTTATTGCTTGATTTTTTAAGTGAGTTTGGGCTTTTAGATTCGAATTAGATGGCGGGAGGAACCATTGACTGGCGATACAAATTACACGAAGAGAGACCAGACTTACGGATTGTGCTGAGCCACTCCCAAGTTCTATTTTAGAGGGCACTTGTTTTATGTGCCCACCCACTGTGCAACTTTCTGGGGTATGTGTACCAAAGGTCGATGTGGGAAGCAGATATGCCCGAACGAGGAAGTGGGCATTGGGCAGTTATTGGTTTGGGGAGTTAAAGGGGTTTGTTCACCGAGTGTCAAAGAAGAATGTTGGAATAGGATACCTTAACAGATTCCCAAATAGCAGCAGAACAAAAAGGTTTATAGAAGCAGGGATCTTCAGCCTCCTCAACAGTTGAGATGCTTATGGATGGAACATTAAAATACATTTAAAAAAAAATACTCACTTGGAATGTGAGGGGGCTGAATGTCTATGTCAAGCGGAACAGGGTCTATGCGTACCTGAGAGACACCTGACTACCGAAAAGCGGAGACTACTGGCAAATAAATGGAATGGGCAGGTGTTTGCCTCGCCGTATTCCGCCTATGCCCAGGGGGGTTCCGATATGGATAGCGCCCACAGTACCATTTAAGATTACCCAAATTAAAACAGACAATGAGGGCAGGATGGTCCTAGCACAGGGACTGCTGGAACACGTTGACACTTGTATTATTAACATTTATGCTCCCAACCACTATGCGGCAGCATTCATCCAATCACTGTACCCGAGGCTAGGCCCGTATAGGAACAATAATGTCATATGGGGAGCAATCTCAACTGTACACTTAACCCTACCCTAGACAGGTCAGACGCCAAGTACAGTAAGCCAACCCCACCTGCTAAGGCACTGAATGTGTTAAGGGCATCTGAACTACTAGACATCTGGCGGGTACTCCATGGAGATACTAGACACTATTACTCAGCACCGCACGCGGTGTATACTCAAATAGATCATCTCTTTGTGGGCCAGGAAATCGCCCATTTAATTACTAGGGCACAGTACGAAGGTAGGGTACTATCGTATCACGCCCTGCTAAGTCTACAATGGCGGATTAAGCCCCCTAGGGAATCTTCGCAAGACCCTCCATTTTGGGATTTTGTCAGGGGAAGCATTGTGGACTATGTCATGCATAATGAGGGAAGTGTTGCCAGTGAGTGAATATTCTAGGAGGCATTGAAGGTGGTGGTCAGGGGAGCTGCCATTGCAGGTTCTGGGAACGCCCAGACTACCATTAACAGAGAGTTGTCTTTGGCTGAAGAGGAATTAAGGAAATTGGAACAGTCCCCTGCAGGGATAATAGGGAGAGGGGGGGGGGGGTGGAGGCTGCGGCATTGAAACAGAAATGCACTGAATGCTGGGAAAGGTTAGGGAAGCATAATTACTCTAAATATATCTAGAGGCAGCACAGAGAAGGAGATGAAACAGGCAGACTATTGGCGTGGCTATATAAAAGAGAAGAAAAGAGGAGTCCGATACATTCAATACATACGAGGTAAGAAGACCTCTGCAATACCCAAAAGGGCGCTAATGAGGCCTTTCAGGAATTCTATCAAGGCCTGTACAGAGAGGGACCACCGATGCAGCAGGAGTACTTAGAGGTGGTGCTGGGGGAGATGGATCTCCCTACATTAGGACACGAGACCAGGGGTGAATTGGAGGGTCCTATCACGTTAGAGAAAATACTAGGGACTATCAGGTCCCTGCTGACAGGGAAGATACCGGGTACAGATGGATTTCCTGGAGAATTCTATAAGGAATACGTCCAGAAGCTGGCCCTGCATCTACTTAACACCTTTACAGTTACGGACTCTTATGAGGCTGGCGTCCCACCCCCCCCCCCCCCAGTTTTAAGGGAATCTTTTATTATACCCCTCCTCAAACCCAACAAGCCAGCAACAGAATGTGGTTCTTACAGGCCCCTCAATGCTGAATCAGGATAACAAATGTCTGAGTGCTATACTGGCGGACAGAATGAAGGTGGTAGTAAACACACTGGTGCAGCCGGACCAGACAGGGTACGTGCCAGGACTAGCATGACCTGGAATCGGAGGCGGCGGCATCATGTGATAGACAGTACGGCGGACTGGGAGATCCCATGCACCATAGCCACGCCAGACGCAGTGAAGGCGTTGGGACTGGCTGTATGCAACACTGCGTAGATTTGGATTTGGGCAGGCATACATTCAGTGGGCTCGGTTGGCATATACCAGACCGATGGCGAGAGTGAAAACTGGGTGATGTATCTCGGAGGAATGGGAATTAGGTAAAGGTACAAGACAGGGTTTCCCATTGCCCCCACTTCTTTATATTCTGGCTATGGAGCCCATTGCACAATACCTTAGGAAGGAATATGTGGGAGCAGGTATAGTAATAGAAGGGGCTACACATCCGATATCGTTGTACGCAGATGACATGTTGCTGTATATACAGAACCCCGAAGATAACCTGGAGTTGCTGCTGGAGGCACTAGAGCTCTTTGCAGGATTATTAGCGATTACGATCAGCACAAGTCTGCGCTGTTTCCGTTAGCATGTCTGCGTAAGGCGAAGCAGGGGGCACTTCCAGTTCTGGCACTAAAGAGGATAATGTCCACGTTCAAATACCTAGGGGTCAATATATATCACAAACCAGTTATAGAGCTCATACACAACATGTGAAAGGCCCTTTAGGGCATCCAAGGCTCTATGAAGTTTTGGACCAAGCTACCTCTCCTTGATGGAGAGGGCAGCATTGCTGAAAATGGTAGTGCTGTCCAGATTGCTGCATTTCTTTGTGAGTGTACCATATTACATACCACAGTCCTTTAAAACACTAGATAGCGTCTGTGGAAGCATTCTGTGGAACGGAGGGAGGAACAGAATAGCACTTGGCACGTTACACAGGCCATACGAAGAGGGTGGGATTAGGGTCCTGTGCTTTGATTTATACTGTATAGCGGGACAGTTACAATTTGCAGTGGATTGGCTGGTAGACGATCCGACTCAGACAAAGAGATGCTGCAACCCAGGTATTACCTCAAGCAGCTGGTGTGGAACAGGAAGCCCCGGGGTGCGCATGGATCACACCTAGTGTCGCTGGGAGTAAGGATGTGGGATAGCAGCGATCGGGCTCACAGACCCATTCTTGGTCCAGATACCCCTGGTTACAGTAGTTGCTGCCTCGTTGCAGGTGAGACAGAAGGTACGAATGGACTGGGAACCTTATGGGGTGGCCACGATAGGGGATCTGTTACGGGATGCCTCATTCATTCCCTTTGAAGAATTGGCTGACCACACAGGCCAATACTTGATGCACAATACTGTTAAAACAAAACAAATAGAACACACAGATGGCCAGCATATAGTGAATTGAAAGAGCAACATGGTAGATATTTTGTATGATATATCAGAAGGGGGGGGCACGCCATATCTAGGATATAGGATTTATTTTGTTACATAGGACCACTACTCCCCTAGCAATACGGAGTAAATGAGAGGAGGACCTGGGAGTCCCTTTCACAGATGCGCAACGTGCAGGGTTGTTGGTATACCACAATAAAGTGTCACGGAATGCGAGATTGCAATGGATACAGCTGCAGATTACACAGAGCATATACAACACCTCAGCGAATTTCATGATTCCTAGGCGCTACAGGGCAGGTGTGCCCTAGGTGTACGGGAGAAGAGGCGGACATGCTCCATATGTTCTGGACGTGCCCGACAGTGGAACAATACTGGGGAGAGGTAGCGAGCAGAATGTGTAAGTGGGGGCCTGACGCGTAGTCCCCAGCAGCAGGACTGTTGATTTTGTTTTTTGTTTTTTTGTTTTTTATAAAGTGCAAAAAACCAGGCCCACGGGCAACCGGGCGCATACTCTTAAACATGTTACAAAAAGCAGTAGTTACAGAAGTTACAAAAATATACAGCATATATACATGTACCGAAGGGTACCATTAACAGCATATAATACAGGGACAGAGCAGAGAGAAAATGTATATTCAGTCCTGTACCCCACATGGAGTCTGGACTGTGTCAAGGTCTCATGAGTCTTGGGAGAGCAGCCATGTTTTAGCATTGTTCTTGAAGGAGTGGAATGATGGTTCAATTCTGATAGGTGTGGGCAAGGTGTTCCAGAGTTTGGAGGCCAGGACGGGGAAGCTCACCCCACCAGCATTTTAGAGTTTGCATCTAGGCACGATGGGGCTGTGAGTTTGGGCTGCTCTGGTAGGTCGAGTGGAGGTGTGGCGTGAGAATCGAGCGGACAGGTAAGGTGGGGCGTTGTTGCTCAGACATTTGTGAGTCAAAGCTAGGGTTTTCAGGGCAATTCTCTGTTTTACCGGGAGCCAGCGTAAGTCCGATCTGACAGAGGAGATATGAGAGCGTCTCGGGATGTTTAAGGCTGCCCTTAAGGCATTATTTTGTACAGTTTGCAATTCATTAAGGTTAGACTGACGGGTCCCTAGGTAGAGAGCACTACAGTAGTCGATTTTGACCATAACAAGAGTTCTGGCGAGTGTGATACAGTTGGTGGAATTTAGGAAGGGTCTACAGGCAGTGATAAGTTTGCAGGTATAGGCCGAAGCTGACCTAACTGCATTTATTTGTCTGTTCAGAGAAAGCGAGGAGTCAAGATAGACCCCCAGCGTCTTAGTATCTTTGGAGACTTTAATGTCATTGCCGTCAATAATGAAGGACTTGTAGGTTTGGTCTAGTTTCTTGAGCCGATGATTTGATCCTAAAAGTAAGAGCTCAGTCTTATCATCGTTAAGGCAAAGTTCGTGCTGTGCCATCCAGGCCTGGATGACCGTGTAAACATCGTTAAGGGCTTTGGTGTCAGCTGTGTAGTCTTCTCTGATAGGGATGAGTATCTTGGTGTCGTCTGCGTAGTTAGTGTAGGAGACACCCAGATAGTCAAGCACATCGAAGAGGGGCTTGGTGAATACGTTATACAACGTAGGGGATACACACGAGCCTTGAGGACGCCAGTGAATAGGGGAGGGATCCGCTGATGCCAGCGGTGAGAAGACCCTCATGGATCTATTGCTCAGGAATGAGTGGATCCAGGCATTGGCAGAGTCAGAGAAGTGGGCTGCGGATTTGAGATGCTGGCAGAGTATTTGGTGGTTGACCAGATCAAAAGCCGCGGAGAGATCGGAGAAGAGCTAGCTTCCCATTGTCCTTCAGTGACTCATCAGAGTTTTCAAGTCGATCAGAGCGGATTCCCTGCCATGTTTAGGGCGGAACCCTGATTGTCTTAAGCCCAGGAGATTGTTTAGTTCGAGGTAATCCTGAATCTGCAGGTAGGCTGCGCGGTCGAGGATCTTGAGCAGGAATGGGACTGTAGTGATCGGTCTGAAGTTAGTTGGGATATTAGGGTCAAGGGAGGGTTTTTTGAGGAGTGGGATAACCCATGCATCCTTTAGGTTGTCGGGGACAATACCCGTCTTGAAAGAAGCATTTATGAATGCTGTAATGAATGGGGCTAGCTCATGAGATGCTTCCTTGATAATAGGTGCTAGGGAGGGGTCGCCTTGGCAATTGGAAGGTTTTAAATTGTTTATGATGTTTTCTACTTCGAGAGTAGTGAGTGGAGAGGAGGAGAAAGGTTTATGCGGATAGGTTAAATGTGTATTAAGTGTAGGTGTGGTCTGTGGTTGGTCAAACTGTAGGGATTTCTGTTTGTCCCCGATTTTAGATTGGAGGGTAGCAATTTTACCCAGCAGTGCTGACTGAATATTGGTGCACCAAGTGTTGTGTTTGGAGAAGAGTCAGGGGGGGCTGCAGGTGTCTCGAGTTCCTTAAGGATATTAAAAAGAGTTCCTTAGTATTGGACTGGGCTGACATAATGCGGTTATTATAAGAATCTTTTTGTGCCTGGAGTACAGCTTCTTTATAGTTAAGGGTGGCTATCAGAAGACACTCCTTGTGGGTGTCGGAGTGGTGACTTCTCCAGCGTGACTCTGCTATGCGTTTCTCTTTGCGTAACACTCTAAGCTGGGGAGTAAACCATGAGTTAAGGTGTGCTTTTTGTTTGGGTTTCCTCAGTTTGAGCGGGGCGATAGAGTTGATGGCTGCAAGCAGTGACTGGTTATACATGTCGGCTAGGTTGGTGGGGTCTGAGCAAGTGTCAGGAGCGTTATTTAGTGTGGGAAGGATAAGGGGGGGGGAGTTGTTTTTCTGTCGTAATGTTCTTTTTATTTCTAGTGAGGGTGGCTGGGGCGACCAAAGGCCTGGGTGGTGGGGCTGCTTCGATGCTGAAAGTGATGACATGGTGGTCAGACCACAAGCAAGGGGCGTTGGAGATTACGCTAATATTGCAATTGGTGTCACTAAGGCAGTCAAGGGACCGCCCTTCAATGTGGGTGGGTTCCTGTATGTGGTGAGTGAAACCTAAATCTGTTAAGGTATTAGCTAGGTCGAGGGCCGCAGGATCATTAGGGTCTTGGTGTCCAAGATTGAGGTCACCAAGAATGATGGTTTGGGAGTTGGATTTAGCATTGTTGAGTACCAACGTAGAGATATCCTTTGGGTGAACCAGGGGGTCTGCATATTAGGTGGATGGTAGCCGTTTGGTTAGCTGAGAGTCCAAGCTTGACAGAGAGTAACTCTGCAGTTTCCACCTTAGTGCTTGGGATGGTTCTAAATCCTAATGAGTTTCTAGCAATGAAAGCAATTCCTCCACCTCTCGAGGTGTGATCACATCTGATGATGGAGTAATCAGTGGGGATGGCCAATGAGAGTGCCGGGCCGGAAGCCGCGTGCAGCCAGGTCTCGGAGATGGCGATGAAGTCGAGTTCCTGAGTTTTGATAAGATCAGCAATGTCCAGAGCGTGCGCAGCTAGGGATCTTGCGTTAATCAGGGCAGCTTTAATTAAACCAATGTTGTTTGATGAAGCTGTGATGGTTTGAGGGTGATGGGGCATGGGTGAGGTAGCCGTTTGTGGAGGCGGGCTGTGCGTATGAGTTTTGAGGTATGGGCTCAGGTACATGGGGTGTCCCTTCTTACCCATAAGTCTAGATCCTAATCTTAGGTTTTTAAGAGTGATAGGACATGGTTGGTTGGGTGAGGGTTTTTTGGCGAAATGGTCGAGCCATAGGGCCGGATCGTTGAGGTAGATGTTGTGGTATTGAGGTGCAGTACTTTGGTAGGTATCAGGAGATCTGTGAGAGGTGGCCATGGATGAGGTGTGCAAGGAGCTAGGTGCAACTAAATTGGGAGGTGGTAGGTGTGATGACCTGGTAATTGACCACACTGAGAGTAGTATTTGTAATGAGGAGAGCAGTGACCTTAGGGAGGACCAGCGTGGTAGCATGTTACCGAGGTTAGAGAGGAAGGGCTGCTGGGTCTGTGAGGCAGTTATAGGTAAGCGTTACAGGCACTATTTGGCTAGGCAGTGTGTGCTCTGTACGAGCAATGCAGGCTAATGAGTTTAAGACAGGTTAAGTCTACTTATTCAGAGTCAAGCAATGGGGGTGCATCAGATCAGGGTACACAGGCAAAGCAAATACCAAAGCTTGCATATACATTAGTATGTTAGGCAGGGAACAATGCAGAATGCAAGACGCATGATCTAATTGTAACGGTGCAACAATTCAGGCAGAGAAGACATTCTAGTGTTGGCAGCAAGTATTGGCAGATCAGGTAAATGTCAAGTTGAAAGGCACGGCAGAGTAAGGCAGGTACCCTGGAGTTAGCTTAGATCATGTGGACATGTCTTATGCGGAGCGGTGCAACATATGCAGGCATAGATCAAGGTGTGGCGCAGCAAATTAGGGAAATACAAAATGAGCGTAACAGGCAGGCAGAGTAGCATATATCATGGAGCTAACAAGTGGGTCCACGTTACGGTTCGGAGCAAGAGCTCAATCATTTCAAAAGCGAGCATGGGTTTGGCAGCATAGTAATTTCAAGGCAAGCACAGGCGAACAGAGCCGCAAATGAAAGCGGTGCCGTAGTCCTGCAATGGGAAGGTATGGGCTGGGCGGCAATGAGAACAGACATAGTCAGTGCAAGCAAATAAGGCACTGAAATGGACTCCGAGCGTAGCTTCCAAGCACAAACTTATTAGAGCTACTTGCGGTGTTCAAGGCACTAAAAGCCTTCCAGGCACACCTACAAGGGAAGACAGTGATGGTCCTCACGGACAGCACCACAGCCATGTACTACCTCAACAAGCAAGGGGGCACTCACTCTCCAGGACTGTCCAAGCTGTCCCAGAACATCTGGAAGTGGGCTCTCAAACACATGTTCCTACTGTCACAACATATACCAGGGGAACTCAATCTGCTAGCAGATGAACTCAGCAGAGACTTCCCTCTGCCCTCAGAGTACGAATGGCGGTTACACGAAGACATCGTCTTCGACGTCTTCACACAATGGGGCTTCCCAGAAATAGACCTGTTCGCAACTCTGGAGAACTCACAATGCCTAGATTACGCCTCCAGATACCCACAGAACCGCTCCAAGGGGAACGGTCTCTGGATACTGTGGTCAGGGAAATTTGTTTACGCTCCCCCCCCCCGCCCCCCCCCCCGACTCCTCTGCTGTGAACAAGATAGTGCACAAGATGCACCAGGAACCAGTCACCATGATAATCATAGCTCCGATGTGGGCACGCCAACCATGGTTTGCGCACCTGATGGAGATGTCCCTGTCCCCACCAGTGAAACTGCCCTGTCCGTACAACTTGCTGTCACAGGACAAGGGCATGACACTACACCCATGCCCACAGAACATGAACTTAGTAGCCTGGCTCCTGAGGTCATAGAATTTGGCCATTTACAACTCCCTCAGAGATGCATGGACATTCTCAAAGAAGCTAGAAAACTCTCGCCACTGCTATTCTAGCAAGTGGAAGAGATTTGTCATCTGGTGTAGAGGTAAGAACATCAACCCAGTCCACTGCTCTCCGACACAAATTGTCCTTTACCCGACCCATTTACTGGACTCCGGTCTAGTGTTAAATTCTATTAAAGTCCATCTAGCGGCACTTTCTGCATACACCACCTCTCAACTTAAGGTGTCATGGTGGAAAGTCCCAGTTATCAAAGCCTTCATGGAGGGGGTAAACGCCTCCGATAGCAAACCCAGCTCCCGGCTATGTGGTACTTACCAGGCTCATGGTCTCACCCTTTGAACTCATGCACAAGGCAACTCTTAAGGACCTCACCCTTAAGACTGCTTTCCTAATAGCTATCACCTCCATTAGGAGAGTAAGTGAACTACAGGCTCTTTCTATTCTAGACCCCTTCGTAACAGTTCACAAAGATAAGGTGGTTCTACGCACACACCCAAGGTTTGCACCGAAATTCATATCGAAATTCCATGTCAACCAGTCAATAGAACTACCAACGTTCTTTCAAAACCCTTCCAATTCGGGAGAAAAGAGCCTGCATACACTCGATGTGCGCAAACATGTTTTATATGGAAAGAACTAGGCCACTGAGAAAGACTAATCAGTTCTTTGTCTCGGGGGCAGCAGGAAGAGAAGGGGATGCAGTTTCAAAATCTACTATATCTAGATGGATTGTCCAATGCATCACCCTCTGTTACACTCTTGCTAGAGAGAACTACCCTTCAAGCCAAGAGCACACTCTACTCGAGGCACTGGGGCATCCATAGGATTCATTGCAAACGTTCCCCTTGAGTCCATTTGCAAAGTGGCAACCTGGAGTTCTGTACACCTTTACAAAACACTACTGTCTAGATGCTCACTCTAGATTTGATTCCCAGGTGGGACAAGCAGTATTAAGACATCTTTTCTCTGTTCCTTCTCACAACCCACCTCCAACTCGGGGTACTGCTCGTTAGTCTATGCACAGCATGTGATTCTAAGAAGATTAACAAACATCAGAAGACAATGCATTACTTACCGTAAAAGCATTTCTGATGGTTGTATCTGCCTAGATTCACATGCGCCCACCCTTCCTCCCCGCTCGGATGGAAGGAACATAGACATCTTTCTACATCTCTCTCTCTTTTCTGTACTCACTCACGTATAGAAGGCTCCCTCAGGGCAGAAAAAATACAAACATAGGGACCTCGACGCGTGAGGGGTTGTGGGTACACTGCACGTCACTATAGGGATAGTGTTACAGACACGCCTCGTCGACGTCCCCTTTTCGACTACGAAAAACAAAATGCAATACTCTGCAGTGACCACTGGATGTCGGACTATGCTGGGCCGGTTCGCACATACCAAAGGGGCAAAACATCACCAAACTGAAAGATCTGGTGTACATATTGGCTAAACGTAGGATTGCTATGGCATGGAAGTCCTCTAGGGGACCAGATGTGGACGAGTGGTGGCGTGAGCCTAAGAGATGGGCTATGGCTGAGGCAGTGGTGTGGAAAGGGGCAGTACAGACTAATCAAAGGGAATCACGCAGAAGGGGTCCTGGCCTGGGAAGTGTTGTTACATGGCCAGTTTGAAGCAGAGTTTGGAGGGAGGGAGAGAGAAGGGTGCAGAGCCTCAGGAGTGCTTGGGGGAATGCAGCATTATTAGTAACAATGATGTTAACAGTAAATAGGGTGTTTTGGACGTGTGTGGGGAGGGAGTAGGGTGATGGGGGGCAGAGGTATATAGCAATGTGAATGGAATATTGACGATACTGTATGAGGTGTTGCCGCAGAACTGTTTGCCAATGTTTTCTCTGTTTTCCTTTGTGTATATATGAAAAACCAATAAAACAAAGACAAAAATATATATTTAAAAGTTAGCGCATATCTGCCTTTGCCAGACAGGATTTAGTTCGCTTAATACCCCCCATTACTTCTGGTTTGCAATTATTTGAAAAAGAAAACAACATTTTGCTTAGCACTACTACACAAGTCTTTGGCAGAGTGGAGGAGAGGATAACTGCTGTGCTCCTTCTCCATTAGCCCCTTTGAACTTGCAGCAAACAGAGAAAAGAGTGCAGAGCCCTGAAGGCAAGAGCAGAATGCAGGGTGGGCTGTGCTTTCATTGAACAGGGCAACTGAATAGCTAGCTTTGCTACATAAGAGCCAATTTAATTAGCAAACCTACAGAATTGCATAGCAAATTGCTCTGCGACATATTACATGCCTTGCTTGCCCAGTGTCCCCAATTCAAGGCATGGTAAAGTTACCAAGAATGGCAATCCAAAAGGCAAGTGGTATAACCAACCTGATAGACTTAATCCATTATTCCTGATTGTTTAAGCCGCTAATATGACAGAGTATGGTACAGCCACCATTGTTCACGTTGGCAGATGTGTTCAGACATTAGTACCATAAAATGTGTCAATTGCCCACCATTTGAAATCGTCAGAGCGAGGTCTCTCAGCAAAAAAGTGGGTAACCAATGGTGACGTTAAATTCTGCGTCCTAATCCTATACCTGTGTTCAGTAATCCTACTTTTCACAGGCCTGGGTGTTTTTCCCATAAAAGTCTTCGCACAGGGACATGTCAACGCATAAATAACATTGCTACTGTCACTGGTTCCATCACCAACATGGAGGTGGTCAACCGTCTAGATTTAGAGACTAGCTGTTAAGACCGATTTCTGGACTCTGTTCTGGAGGAGCAGAGGTTTAGAAGGCCAGCCTAGTTTCTTGGAACACGGTAACCTATGGACAAGCCAGACAAATCAGGGCAGCTATGGCAGACGGTCAAGACCAAGCCTGAGGAGGGGTGAGGGTGACAGAAAGACCTCAATGAGCATATAAAGCAAGGACACTTACAAATTACTCCATGCAGTTGTTATATAAAAAATATAGACACATTTATTACAAGGCCTTTGTAACATTGACCATAGCAAAGAATCACAGTAACACCAGGTAAACCAATACATCTCACTCAATACAATATATAAACAAGACCAATGGGGTCTAAAGGGTTAAACACACTAAATATGTTGACCACCTAGAGGTGAAGAAAACAGGCAGTGCAGGTAATCTTTAGACCCAGTTCCACAGCAATAATACACCTAACTGAGAGGCAGTCCAAGCCCTACGAAATATTACATGCACGCACTTGTGCCAAGGGGCAGGATAGGGTCTCTTCAAGGGTCTCTAGCAGCTCGGGAAGCTGGAAGAGGCGATGCAGAACAAGTTCCCACTATTCAAGAAGGACCTCCACTTGAGGGCAGAGGCAGTTTGAGAGTGCGGGATGGAGTCGCTATTTCGCAATAGCTGCGGAAAGGAAAGGGGCCCTCAGGGGCTACTTGTGCGTAGAAATGGGCTCCTGCGCTAGGGGCCACCGGTTGGGGTAAGGACTACTCACCGGTCCCCGACGCAGGCAGACCCAAACTTCGCCAGTACCGTCCACTTCGCAGGCAGGTTCGAATGTGGCAAAAAGGACGTCTCGGCACCTTGCAGTTCCCAAGATACAGCGATGATTCCCAAACGGGACAGTGGTATTTTCTCCGCTCTGGGAGGAGGAATCGGTGCAGTTTCACTGCAGCAGGCTTCAGATGCAAGAGGGTCACAAATGCAGCAAACTTGCACAGGTAGTTGGTGCGGCAGGGCAACATGTTAACCGCGTTTACTCCAGTCCTGGCGCACTCGTCTCACTTCAGACCTGCGAATGCCAAGTGTACGGAATTTGGTGTGAGGGTGTCCCGGGGACACAGAGCTAGCAGTATACCAAGTTTCGAGGGAGACAGAGCAAAGGTCCTGCGTAAGCTGGTCAGCCCACTGGTTGGCCCAGGGACACTTCCGAGAAGGCTTACTTGCAGGGTTTGATGAAGGTGCCGGGAATAGTTGGTCCCACTATTCCAAGGGGTCGAACAGTCTTCAACGACCTTCTAGGACGATCAGATGCAGAGGGGTCCCACGGGACGACAGCGGGCTCAGGGTGCCAAACCTTCCAGCGGGTCACCAGCGGTTCCTCGACTCGGCTTCGTGTTGCAGGACACTTGGCTCCTATCCTATCAGGAGATCGACATGGTAGTGGTGTTTTCAGCTTCCTCTTATCCAAAGTTACCTTCACGCCAAAACAGAGAGGACCCAATGGGAGATCTGCTCACAAACACACACTCCATACGTGGACCAATCACGGACCACGGTGGTCCCAGGCATTCAGGGCACTCCAGACTCTGGCACCCAGGATGTGTATTGGGACCAGACATACCAGCTCACATCCTAGAGGTACACACACACAAGGCATGCAGAAGCCCACAAAAGCATTGGGATTAGTGGGAAAGTGCATGACCAAATAAGGACTGACCCGGGTCGACTCGACCTGGGGAAGGTGAAGGGGCAAGATGGCCAAAGGACAGGATAAAGAACCTCGTGGCATGGCCATTTTGGAGCCAGGCCACCTATTTGTGCCAAATGTGGTTAACCCGGTTAACATGGCAGGAAAGGGTTATAAATAATGCAAAAAGATAGCTGCCACCAGCCCTGTCCATGACACATCTGCATAGTTCATAGAAAGTCCAGCGAGATTATTTAGGCCCTTTGGAAATGACTAGAGACCCAAGTGTGCTATATGGTAAAATACATGGCACACTTGTTACATGTTGGACAAAAGCTGCAACATGAGGAAAGGACTAAGGGAAACCAAGTCTCCCAGTACTGACTGTCTCAAGGGCATGTCAGTTTCCCCATAGAAAGTAAGCGAAAGCCCAGAGCAGTGCAGCTGAAGGCTGGGCTTCTTTGGCAAAGTCAGTGTTTAAACAGCAGCAAAAGGTTTGGGGGTTGACACATGGAGGGAAAATTACATACAATTATGAAATCTTTCCTAACACTCGCCCCTCCCAGACTAAGGACAGGGGGAACTAATCCACCCCTGGATGAGTTTCTTGTTCAGGTTGGTTAAACATTCTGGACAACCCATCAGCATTGCTATGTTGGACACCTGGCCTATGCTCAATAGTGAAGTCAAAGCCTTGCAGACTTATGGACCACCTAAGCAACTTTGGATTCTCTCCCTTCATGTTCATTAGCCACTTTAAGGGCGTATGGTCAGTTTACACAGTGAAGTGGGTCCCATAGAGGTAGGGTCTCAGCTTCCTTAGGGCCCACGCAACAGAGAAACATTCTTTCTCTACTGTGGACCATCTGAGCTCTCTGTCCATAAACTGGCGACTAATGATGCCAATAGGGTGTTCCTTACCCTTCTCATCTACTTGCGATAGTACAGCTCCTATCCCAGTGTCAGAGGCATCTGTCTGCACAATAAAAGGTATTTGTTAGTCAGAGGCCCCGAGAACAGGGTCCTGGCACAAGGAGTCTTTTAAGCCATTGAAGAGCTTCTCCAGTCAACGTTTCATTCTTGGGTTTCCTTGGAGTAGGGAGAGCAGTCAGAGGAGCAGCTATGGTACCATAGTCTGTTATGAGATTTCTGTAGTACCCAGTGAGTCCCAAAAAGGATCTCACTTGGGTCTGTGTAGTGGGGGTAGGCCAGTCTTGCATTTTACTGGGTAGAGATTGTATCCTCCCTCCACCTACTTCATGTCCAAGGTAGACCACTGATCCTTGTCCAATCTGGCACTTATTGGCCTTTATGGTCAAGTGGGCCTTCTGAAGAGCCTGCAACACAATCCCAAGGTGTTTCACATGGGTTTCCCAGGTGGCACTGAAAACTGCTATATCATCCAGATATGCAAGACAGGATTCATCCAACCCATTCAACACATGATTCACAAGCCTCTGGAAAGTTGCAGGGACATTCTTCAACCCAAAAGGCATTACCCTGAACTGGTAAAGACCCTGTGGCATTGAGAAAGCTGTCTTCTCCTTGGCATGTTCTTCAAGGGCTATTTGCCGCCAATAGCCCGCAGTGAGGTGAAACGTGCTGAGGTACTTGGAGGCACCCAAAGTATCCACCAGCTCATCTGTTCTAGGCAAGGGGTGTGCATTGGTCTTGGTGACAGCATTCAGAGCCCGGTAATCCACACAGAACCTCAATTCAGAAGTACCTGCTTTCGGAACCAAAGCCACTGGGCTGGACCAAGGACTGGAGGGTTCAATCACCCAACGATCCAACATTTTGTTGTCCTCTGTCTTAATGTAAGACCTTACTTTGTCTGACATTCTGTATCCCCTACTTTTGGTAGGTACACTGTCTCCTGTGTCTATATTATGTTTGCACCAAGGTGTCAAACCAGGGGACTGTGAAAACAGGGGGGAAAATTGCCTAAGCAAACTTTTCACCTCAGCCTATTGATCAGAAGTCAGGTGAGGGGACACTCGGACACCCTCAATGGAGCCGTCTGAAGGACTGCTTTGGAACAGGTCAGGGAGAGGTTCCGACTCTTCCTCCTCGACATCTGAAGCCAGCAGCAGCGATTTCAACTCTTGGGATGAAAGCCTTCAGCCTGTTTACATGGAACACTTTTGGAGCTTGTCCAGGCCTTCCAAGGTCCACCAAATAGTTGACCTCACCCAGTGACTCCACCACTGTGTAAGGGCCTGACCATTTGTCCTGTAAAGCCCTAGGCCTTAAAGGATTCATGATCAGGTGGGAAATTGATGAGGGAAGCTTTCTGGTCATACCAATGTTTCGCCAGAGCTTGTCCTGCCTTCAACTTGTCACTAGCCAGACCCATCAGGAGTATCATCATTTTTCTGAGCCCCAGCACATAGTCCACTACATTGGTAGTAATGGGGGGAGTGGGCATCTCCCATCCCTCCTTGACTATGGCTAAGGGTCCCCTTACAGGATGACCAAACAGAAGTTCAAAGGGGCTGAAACAAACACCCTCTTCTGGTACTTCTCTGTAGGCAAACAGTAAGCATGGTAACAGAAGATCCCATTTTCTTCTTTGAGGTTCTTCCAGAGCCCCAATCATGATTTGAGGTCCTGTTAAACCTTTAAAGCAGACCATTGGTCTGTGGGTGGTATGCGGATGAAAACATATAGGTGACACCACATTCCTTCCACATGGCCTGCATATACTTCGACAAAGTTGCTGCCTCTGTCAGACAACTTCTTTAGGGGAGCCAACCCTAGTAAATATGCCAAGCAAAGCTTTCGCAACTGACTTGGCAGTCACAGTCTTCAATGGGATGGCCTCAGGATATCTGGTGGCATGGTCGACCAGCACCAGGATAAACCTATTGCCTGAGGATGTTTGGGGGTCAAGGGTACCAACAATGTCGATCCCTACCCTCTCAAATGGTACCCCCACAACTGTGAGTGGTACCAATGGAGCTTGGATTGTTGTGCCACTCTTCCCAGATAACTGGCATGAGGCACAACTCCTGCAGTGACCTTCTACTTGCACCCCCATCTTGGACCAGTAGAAGTGCATGGATAACCTTTGCTAAGTTCTCTTGATTCCAAGGTGACCAGCAAGGGGCACTTCATGCGCCAGCTGCAGGAGGAAGGGTCTTACAGCAAGGGGAACCACCAACCTCCTATGGTCTGCTTCTGTAGACTCTGTAGGCTCACCATACAGGAGCCCACCTTCCCAATAAATCCTGTGCTTCCCAGGAGGTTCACCCTCAAGCTGGGAGCAGGCCTGTCTCCTTATCATGTTGGCCCTTACTAAATTCTTCCCTGTCAGGACCACCTTCTACTAACATATCCTTTAGTTCAGGATGGTCATTGGGGTCAAATATTTTAGGTATCACCACCTCCTTGTCAGGTCCTGGTGATTGACCAACTACCTCCACTTCAGTGGTAGGTGAGTTAGGGGGAATATTCTCTTTCCCTCTTTTTGATTTCCTTACTCCTTTAGCCTTGGGTTTCCCCTTTGGCTGGGGCATAGCATTGGTCTTGGACAGTGCTGCCCTTGTTTGAGACCTTGTGCAGGGTCCGTCAGCTGCATCTCCCACAAGCCCTAGAGCTCTGAGATAATTTTCCAACAAGACCTTTCCTGGGACACTCCTCTGTATGCTCACTGGAATCCTGACTGCTGTACCATTTACAGTATGATTTACAGGTATTACTGGGAACATTTGAGGTGGGCCATCAGCCAACTTAGTGGGCACCAGAGGAGCTCTGGCAACTTCCTCTGTGTCTACCAAGGTAGAATCCACTACAGTTCGACTACACCCACTATCCCTGAGAGCTGGAGTATCTACTCCAATCTACTCCATTGATCAGCACACGGTCTTAAAAGTACTGCTTGGTATTATCTGGATTCCTAGCATAAGCCTCTGAGACTTTAGGCTCCCAGGAACCCAGGGAAACTAAAACTACCTCAGCTTCTATACCACTGGGGAAGGAGTCTGAGGAGAAGGATGCTCCTGTAATCTCTTCTTCCTCATAGGAGAAGGCCAGATTAGCGGAGTGGACCCCCAAGGTTTTGACCTTACATCTGGGATCCCCCTTCACATGGTCAGTTGCTCCACAAGCAAAACAGGATCCACTGGATCCGATTAAATAGGGAGGCTTACTATAACCAGAGTTCTGTTTTGGAGGCGGACCTCCACTACCCTGTGAGTTCTCTTGTGTCTTACCCTTATTTTTCTTTTTGTGGCCCTTATGGAAGGAAGATTTATCAGAGTCCCCACCCTCCTTATCTTTGGACTTTTTCCCTTCCTCCTGCTTACCAGGATGAGTCTTGTCCTTATGGGACACTATGTGACACCCACAAATCTGCTGCTATGGTTAGCTTCTTAGGATCCATCTCATTTGAATCTGCCAAATGCTGCTCTAGAGGAGGTCCCAGATAGGGCCTGCACTCCAGCCACCCACTTTGAAGTACCAGGAACGTACACGCCAAAATATGTGACGTACGAGGAGCAAATAAACCAACAGAGAGCCACACTAGGGCTCTGCCCAGTGCCCATCAGAAGAGCAATACCTATTGAAGTGCCAATAACCAGACAACCATGGGCTGCACGGTACCCATTGAGACAACCGTACCAGCAGTTCACACGAAATGAAGACTACGTACAAACTCTCCCTGAAGAGACCCAAAGGGCCTTAATCGAAGGCGAATGGTGAATAACACAAAGGCCCCGGACAGAAGTACAAACGAACAAACACAGATCAAAAAGAAGTCACACAAAGATGTCAGGTTACGAATAATGACGTAATGAACATGGAAGAAGCGACAACGTTGAAATCAGAAGGAGACGTAACCAGGACTGAAGTATGCAACTGGCTAAAGACCTGTAAATAGGCTTGAAACACAAGAAGCTAAAGAAATGATACTGCTTGCAATGCTTAGTAGAAAGACAGAGCGGCAAGCGCCAACTATATATCTACCTCAAGCAGCACACTATACAAGTGTGAATCCATTTTACACAAGCAGAAGTAAGCCCTGGACGGTGAAGGACAAACAGGCCAAGATTCAGATACTAGCTCAAGGTCAGAAAGAAGAGCGGAATAGAAACTCAGCAAGAAACAGGTCATGGCTAGGAATTCGAGGTCAACCCAAGGAAGGGAGGAGAGCAGCAACTCCGAAGAAATGAAACTTAAAAGCATAGAAGCCTGCCCCGTGAAGGTCGAGATAAGGAGGCCCAGGCAGGTGGCGAGGCTGAACAAAGGATCTAACACACAAATAGAGGGAAACTGAAGTCGATCCACGGTGAACTGACACGTGACCAGCCAGGCATGGAGAGGTGCCCACATCTGATGTCATCCAAACCCAGAGGATGCCATAACTTTTCCGGATAAGAAGTTACAGTCCGAGGCCAACCTCAGCCAACTAATTGACACATAGGCCTGAAGGTAGTGATTGATGGAAAGGAGGCAGGGTGAATCTTGGGCCATCCCGCACCTGGGTATCCTTCCTGCATGCTGCCAATTAAAGTGGAGATTTAGGTCTAGGGGTGTAACCGACCCAATCACAAAGGACCAAATAATCTAGGGTCCTATAGCAAGTAGAACCAATAAGACGTCGTATTTTAGTGAAGTCTATCACGAGTGATGTAGAGGGATGGGCATAGATGTCCACCCAATAAGAGTTATCCAATCCCCACACTCTGATATAGTACCTATACTTAAGTTACCTTTCCGGACCAATAAGAATGCATGTTAAACTTATGAGTTTTACACGTCAATGGTGACGAGAATTTGCTATAAAAGTTACTGTTTGCATGAAGAATTTGGGAGTTGAAGCGAGACAGGCGATCACATCACTGTTGATTTCCATTTGTTTCCCTGTTTTTTGTACTTGTCATTAAACAGACTTCCCTTTGCCAAACTATTGAGTTGTCCTTATTGAAGTGTGTCGGAGTAAGTGAATCCTGCACCCTAACCTCCTCAAGGTGCAGTTATCTTGTCTTCCTGGTACTAGACGGTGAGCTCTGACCTATGGGCCCGTCAGAAGTCGCTCCACCCTCCTGTACTGCTTAAGCTCAGGGGAAGAAGATGCAAAAATATGTTCCAGCATGACAAGACTTACTGTCACGCCCCGACGTATTTTGAACACACCTCACAAAACACACTCTCCCCTGAAGACTTGCCAGCAAGGAATGGGACAAGGTGAACGACGCAGAGTTTTGCCATCTCAACACTGGTTTCCATTCAATCGGTGGCAGTTGCCATGGAGACGCGCCACGGGCATTCTACAACGTCTCCGTTGCCGGCAACTGAGAGCTCCTCCTCAACACGCTCGATCACGTGACGGTTGACGGAGTCATGTGATCACCAGTCAGCGTTCAAAAGGGACGCGCTGACTGCCTTCAACGCTTCACAGCTGATCCTGTTGGGCGCGTTACGGATTACGGACTAAGTGTGCTACTATTGACCTCGGATTGAACTTTGGACTCTGATTTGGCTTTTTCCCTCTCGGTACCGTGGTTTGGAACTTTGCCTCTACTGGATTCGACCATATTTCTGTCCCTGGATTGCTATCGGATTATCCTTTGTCATGAACTATGTTCTTGGACTACTCTGATTGATCTACGTTTTCTGGCTTCTACGTCAGGTGGTGATTTCATCAATCTTGTCATCCTTGCTGGCTGCTTCTGACACATTTCGTTACATCTTTATTAAGTCCTGACCAACTCTTAAGGGTAAGCCCTATTCCAGACTTATTATATAGTCACATGCAAATCTGGGGTTCCGTGTTTTGACCTAATCACGTGTTTTCCTTACAGCGGTCATCGGGGGCACCTTCCGGCATCTACAGGCATTCCTTGTTGCGGCTGACGAAGATCACCACCTGTGGCCTCAGACCGCTCGGAGCAGTTATTTTTCTGTTTGCCCGAGTGGTACTTGGGGACAGAGGTTCCATCGGCTACACGACTATCAAGTCTTGACAGACTGTGAAGCCATTTTTCTGGTCGTTCAGACGATGGAACCTACTGCCGGGGACCCTGTGGCTGCTCTAATGCAAGCTGTTGCATCCCTTAGAACCGAAGTAGCGGCTGCTACTACCGCAATACATCATCGTCTAGATAATATCCAAAGTACCCGCAACCCTCTACCGGCAGATGCTGAATTTGGGGATCAGGCAACACCACCACCAGTTCCCTCTATACCTCCTACCCCACCTACTCCTGTGGTGTTACCTACACAGTTTCCATTGGCACCTCCTGAGAAATTTCAGGGTGATCCTAGAAAATATCGCACTTTCATTAATCAGTGTAAACTTCATTTTCTTTGCCGACCACTGGTGTTCCATGATTCCACCACAAAAGCAGCTTTTTTGTTATCCCATTTGACCGGGGTTGCAGCTACCTGGGCTAATCCTTTTCTTGAGAACAACCATCCAGCCCTTTATGATTTTGATCTTTTGGTGAGTGAATTGGCCAAAGTTTTTGACACCAGGTACAAAGCCCACTCTCGGGATCTGGAGCTCTTAGAATTATCCCAGGGCAGACAAACCTTAATAGAATACATCACACGCTTTAACCAATTATCAGCTGAGACTTCATGGCCCGAAAATAAGAAAGCTGTGGTATTTTACAAAGGCCTGTGTAACACTATGAAGGACGCCCTTTCTGTAATACCTTCCCTTCCCGATGCATATCCTGAACTAGTAGACTTAGTTCTTCAGGTAGACGCTCGAAAGACTGAACGTCGGGCGGAATCTGGCTTCTCAGGTAAATCCTTGCCCTCTCCACCGGATGGTACAAGTGAACCCATGCAAATAGGTGGTCTACGAAGTCCCATCACTCAGACCGAAAGGGAGCGTCGGAGAACCGACAATGCATGTTTCTACTGTGGACTCAGTGGTCATTTCGTCAAAGAATGCCCAAGACGCCCAAAAAACAAGTCCTCGGGTTTTCAGAAAGCTCGTCCTTGAATATGGGGGACAAGACGAGCTTGATTCACAACCCCAGAGTTCCTACTTTCGGCCCAATAAGACCAGTGGTCGTTCAGGCAGTGCTTCATCCTTATAGGGAGTGTTCACACACAGTACATATAGTTACTGATTCAGGGGCCACTGGTTGTTTTATTGATATACCTTTGGCCAAAACATTGAACCTTCCATTAGTGACCAAGGCACATCCCGAGCCAGTCCAAACAGTGGACGGTTCCTCTCTCACTTCTGGTCCAATTAAACAACAGACTGCCCAGATGGACGTGATTATTCAGGGAAACCATAAAGAACAATTGTCTTTTGATTTGATATCCACACCACAGTTTGGAATAATCCTAGGCCTCCCCTGGTTGAAAAAACATAATCCCCTCATAGACTGGGGTACGGGACAGGTTTCTTTTGAATCAGACATTTGCCAACATTTTTGTCTATCGGAAGGTGAAGCAAACAATCCTGCGAGAGCACTTGGGGCCCCACATTTAGCCCCTGATGGGGAGAACGGTACATCTGAAACAGCTCATACAGTGGGTGCCACATTGTCAGGAGTACCCTCAGAATACCATGATTTTCATTCGGTATTTGATAAAACATCAGCTGAGATACTGCCTCCTCACAGACCGTATGATTGTTCTATTGAACTAATCGATGGGGCATCGCTTCCCAAGGGACGCATATATTCATTATCACCATCTGAAGAAACGTCCCTTAAAGAATATATACACCATGCACTACAGTTAGGACATATCAGGCCTTCCTCATCACCCGTTGCCAGTCCCATTTTCTTTGTTCCTAAAAAAGAAGGCGATCTCCGTCCCTGTGTAGATTATAGACGCCTGAATGCAATTACCATTAAGAACCGTTATCCTATTCCGCTCATCTCTACCCTGTTAGACAAGTTAACCAATGCCTCCATCTATACTAAGCTGGACCTCCGGGGAGCATATAATTTGGTTCGTATGCGACCAGGGGATGAGTGGAAGACTGCCTTTTGCTCTCGCCAAGGATTATATGAATACCTGGTGATGCCTTTTGGCCTTTGTAATGCCCCTGCCATTTTCCAACGACTGGTAAATGACATATTTAGTGATATTCTGGATGTTTATGTCGTAGCGTATTTGGACGACATATTGATATTTTCTCAAACATTAGCTGAACATGTCATTCATGTTAGAGAAGTACTCACTAGACTTAAGAGGAATTCACTTTACGCTAAACCTGAGAAATGTCTGTTTCATACAGCTGAAGTTGAATTTCTGGGTTTCCATATTTCACCGGGGGGACTAACAATGAATCAATCCAAAGTTCAGGCTATCACAAATTGGCCAGTACCTGTTAATTTGAAACAACTGCAATCCTTCCTAGGGTTCGCAAATTTTTATCGAAGATTCATTGCGAATTTTTCCTCCATGGTCGCACCATTAACTGCACTGACCAGTCCTTCAGTACCATTTCTCTGGACTGATGCACATCAAACAGCTTTTGACTCCCTTAAAACCTCGTTCACCACTGCCCCAGTTCTGCAGCATCCAGACCCAGAGCTTCCGTATATAGTAGAAGCAGATGCTTCTTCCTTTGCTTTAGGGGCCGTCCTATCCCAGCCTTGTCCTACTACCGGAGCATTACACCCGGTGGCCTATCATTCCAGGAAGTTCACACCGACTGAAATTCATTATACGGTCACTGAAAAGGAACTATTGGCCATTAGAGACGCATTGTTGGTATGGAGACACCATCTTTTGGGAGCAAGACATCAGACTATCGTCTACACAGACCATAAAAATGTACAGGATCTAGCGTCTTTGAAATGTGCCAATAGTAGGCAAGTTCGTTGGCACCTCTTTTTTGCTGCATGCGATTTCATCGTCAAACACAGACCGGGTTTGTCTCATGGTAAAGCTGATGCTTTGTCCCGTTCACCTGGGGGAATACCTCTCCCTTCATATCCTGAAACTCTGTTAGGTAAAGGCCATGTTGTTTGTACCTGTACTCCATCTCCTCCTATGTTAAAGGCCATACGCCAATGGGTTATACAACATCCTCAAGTATTGGATGATTGGGATACCGTTATGCAGGATGGGTTGCCTTTCGTTCAAGGAAAATTGTTCCTCCCTACCAGTGACTCTCGTAACCAAGCCTTAGAATGGTCACACAATGCTCCAATCAATGGTCATCCAGGTCAGCGACGTACTCTAGACTTGTTGAAACGCTGGTGTTGGTGACCATCGATGCGACGAGATGTGGAGACGTACGTTAACACCTGTTCTATATGTGCACAATGCAAGACCCGGAAGGGTCGTCCACTAGGGTTGTTACATCCATTGCCCATACCCCCGAAACCATGGCATACAGTATCCATGGACCTGATAACTGATTTACCACGAATACAAGGCTATGACACGATTTGGGTGGTTGTAGACTCATATACAAAAATGGCCCGTTTTCTACCATGTAAAGGCATTCCTACTGCTCCCTCATTAGCTCGTATGTTTTTTGAATCAGTTTTCTGTCTGTTCGGGTTACCGAATGTCATTGTATCAGACAGGGGATCCCAATTCACCTCACGTTTCTGGTTGGCCCTTACCAAACTGCTAGGTATAGATGCTCGTTTTTCATCGGCTTATCATCCAGAAAGCGACGGGCAAACAGAGAGTTAACCAGGTCCTGGAGCAGTATTTGAGGTGCTTAACTTTGCAATTCCAGAACACCTGGTTAGATTCTCTTCATTTTGCGGAATTTGCTTATAACAACGCCCTGCATTCGGCCACTGGGTTTTCTCCATTTTTTTCGCTCTATGGCCAACATCCTCGTACTTTGCCCTTTCCTGACTTGAAACCTGTCAATGTCCCTGTATCGAGTATCAGTACCCCTGCGGCAAATTATTGTGTCAGAGATCTCGCATCCGTTCATGCACAAACCCTTGTCCATCTCCAGGAGGCTCAGGCATCTAGGAGTTCTGCCGCTAACAAAAAAAGAAAAGAGGCCCCGTCATATAAACCAGGCGACCGGGTTTGGTTGTCTACACGGCATCTCCACATACCGGGTTGTCGTAAACTGCTGCCCCGTTTTGTCGGCCCGTATAAAGTTTCTAAAGTTCTGAACCCGGTGGTCTATAGACTAGCCGTCCCCACTTCTTGGAAGCTACACCCTGTTTTTCACACATCTCTCCTTAAACCTTGTACTGATGATACACGCATTTCTTCTGCCCCTGGCCCTGTCCCTGTGGTTTCCCAGGAGGATTATGAAGTGAGCTCTATTCTGGGATCCCGGATGGTTAGGGGAAAGTTACAGTACTTGGTGGACTGGTTGGGTTATGGTCCTGAGGAGAGGTCCTGGGTCCCGTCCTCTGATGTCCATGCCCCGTTATTGGTGTCTAGGTCCCATCGGGAAAACCCTTCCAGCCCACGGGGTCGTGGGCCTTTGAGGGGGGGCTCTGTCACGCCCCGATGTATTTTGAACACACCTCACAAAACACACTCTCCCCTGAAGACTTGCCAGCAAGGAATGGGAAAAGGTCAACCACGCAGAGTTTTGCCATCTCAACACTGGTTTCCATTCAATCGGTGGCAGTTGCCATGGAGACGTGCCACGGGCATTCTACAACGTCTCCGTTGCCGGCAACTGAGAGCTCCTCCTCAACACGCTCGATCACGTGACGGTTGACGGAGTCATGTGATCACCAGTCAGCGTTCAAAAGGGACGCGCTGACTGCCTTCAACGCTTCACAGCTGATCCTGTTGGGCGTGTTACGGATTACGGACTAAGTGTGCTACTATTGACCTCGGATTGAACTTTGGACTCTGATTTGGCTTTTTCCCTCTCGTACCGTGGTTTGGAACTTTGCCTCTACTGGATTCGACCATATTTCTGTCCCTGGATTGCTATCGGATTATCCTTTGTCATGAACTATGTTCTTGGACTACTCTGATTGATCTACGTTTTCTGGCTTCTACGTCAGGTGGTGATTTCATCAATCTCGTCATCCTTGCTGGCTGCTTCTGACACATTTCGTTACATCTTTATTAAGTCCTGACCAACTCTTAAGGGTAAGCCCTATTCCAGACTTATTATACAGTCACATGCAAATCTGGGGTTCCGTGTTTTGACCTAATCACGTGTTTTCCTTACAGCGGTCATCGGGGGCACCTTCCGGCATCTACAGGCATTCCTTGTTGCGGCTGACGAAGATCACCACCTGTGGCCTCAAAGACCGCTCGGAGCAGTTATTTTTCTGTTTGCCCGAGTGGTACTTGGGGACAGAGGTTCCATCGGCTACACGACCATCAAGTCTTGACACTTACCTTCAAAAAGGTAGAGACCTTATAACCTTCAACCCAGCCAGTCAAGTTTTTAAGGATTCAGTTACATAAGATACCCAAGTACCACCTTCTTTCTTCTTATACTCTCTGAATCTTTTTAAGTATTGGGCAGGAGTCTTTCCAAACTTTAAGATGAGAGTCTGCTTCAACATTGCAAAATCTGCTCGCTCAGCTTTTGCCATTTTCATAATGGCACTGCAGCCAGAATGGGGCATTCTGCTAAGTAACCAGGCAATTTTATCAGCATTGTCAACTTGTTGAACTTCAAATGCATACTCCAATGTATTCAGCCAGTTCATAATGTCATTCTTTTCCTCATACACACTAAGCAGATCTTTAGGAAACCTTGGATGAGAGGAGGCCCCAGACTCATGTCCAGGACCCTTGGATCCATTGGCAACTTGAAGCTTGGGCAGTTCCAACTGGTGATCCCTGTCTTTGTTTTTCTTCCTGCTCTATCTTTAGTTTGGCCATATTGAACTCAAGCTCCTTCTGCCTTAACAGCAGCTCTTGCTTCTTGAATTCAAGCATGGCTTCACCTTCAGCACTGGCAGACGAAACATTAGACATTACATCTTTCAAATCATCATGGTCCCCGGAGACCAGTGCAGCGGCAGAAATACTAGTTCTTCCAGTGGGCGCAGCCCCACCTCCTTCTGCACTGTCATCAGAAGCTATAGCGCTAGGCTGAGCTTCTTGCCAGTCCATGATTCTTTGGATCATTTCCATTTTTGTGCCTTGAGCAGAGACACCTCCCTCTGCACACATCTTTCTCAATGTTTCAGATTTAGAAGCGTTTAAAGTTAACAAGGTACTTGTTTCCATACTGTTAGATAGGACTATGGCCTTTTCCGGTTATACTACAACAATTCACTATGTGTCCTGGTAGAAATAACTTGAAATGCCTTCACTAGTATGCAACACTGGATACCTTCAGTCCTATCCCACCGCTGTACACCAATTTGTTAAGACTGATTTCTGGACTCTGTTCTGGAGGAGCAGAGGTTCAGAAGGCCAGCCTAGTTTCTTGGAACAGGGTAACCTCTGGACAAGCCAGACCAATCAGGGTAGCTATGGCAGGCGGTCAAGACTAAGTCTCAGGAGGTGTGAGGGTGAAGACCTTTATGAGCACACAAAGCAAGGACACTTAAAATTACTCCAGACAGGTGTTATATTAAAAATAGACACATTTATTACAAGGCCTTTGTAACATACACAACAGCAAAGAATCACAGGAACACTAAGTAAACCAACACATCACACAATACAATATATATACAAAAGACCAATGGGGTTTAAAGGGTTAAATGCACGAAATATGTTGACCACCTACAGGGGAAGAAAACAGGCAGTGCAGGTAATCTTTAGACCAAGTTCCACATCAATAATACACCTAACTGAGAGGCAGTCCAAGCCCTACGAAGAGGAGCCTTGTGCTCAATAGTACATGCACGCGCTTGTACCAAGGGGCAGGATAGGGTCTCTTCAAGGGTCTCTAGCAGCTCGGGAAGCTGGAAGAGGCGATGCAGAACAAGTTCCCACTATTCAAGAAGGACCTCCACTTGAGGGCAGAGGCAGTTTGAGAGCGCGGGATGGAGTCGCTATTTCGCAATAGCTGTGGAAAGGAAAGGGGCCCTCAGGGGCTACTTGTGTGTAGAAATGGGCTCCTGCGCTAGGGGCCACCGGTTGGGGTAAGGACTACTCGCCGGTCCCCGACGCAGGCAGACCCAAACTTCGCCAGTACCGTCCACTTCGCAGGCAGGTTCGAATGTGGCAAAAAGGACGTCTCGGCACCTTGCAGTTCCCAAGATACAGCGATGATTCCCAAACGGGACAGTGGTGATTTCTCCGCTTTGGGAGGAGGAATCGGTGCAGTTTCACTGCAGCAGGCTTCAGAGGCAAGAGGGTCACAAATGCAGCAAACTTGCACAGGTAGTTGGCGCGGCAGGGCAACATGGTAACCGCGTTTACTCCAGTCCTGGTGCACTCGTCTCACTTCAGACCTGCGAATGCCAAGTGTACGGAATTTGGTGTGAGGGTGCCGGGGAAACAGAGCTAGCAGTATACCAAGTTTCGAGGGCCTCCTCGAAATGGTGGCGACAGAGCAAAGGTCCTGCGTAAGCTGGTCAGCCCAATGGTTGGCCCAGGGACACTTCCGAGAAGGCTTACTTGCAGGGTTTGATGAAGGTGCCGAGAATAGTTGGTCCCACTATTCCAAGGGGTCGAAGCGTCTTCGCAGACGTTCTAGGACGATCAGGTGCAGAGGGGTCCCACGGGACGACAGCGGGCTCAGGGTGCCAAACCTTCCAGCGGATCACCAGAGGTTCCTCAACTCTGCTTCGTGTTGCAGGTTACTTGGCTTGTATCCTTTGTTCGGTGTGAACTCACGAGATCGACATGGTAGTGGTGTTTTCAGCCTCCTCTTATCCAAAGTTCCCTTCGTGCCAAAACGGAGAGGACCCAATGGGAGATCTGCTCACAAACACACACTCCATATGTGGACCAATCACGGACCAGAGTGGTCCCCTGCATTCCGGGCACTCCATACTCTGGCACCCAGGATGTGTATTGGGATCAGACATCCCAGCCCACATCCTGGAGGCACACACACAAAGGCATGCAGAAGCCCGCGAAAGCATTGGGATTCGCGGGAAAGTGCATGACCAAATAAGGACTGACCCAGGTTGACTCGACCTGGGGAAGGTGAAGGGGCAAGATGGCCAAAGGACAGGACAAAGAACCTCGTGGCATGGCCATTTTGGAGCCAGGCCACCTATTTGTGCCAAATGCGGTTAACATGGCAGGAAAGGGTTAAACATAATGTGAAAAGATAGCTGCCACCAGTCCTGTACATGACACATCTGCACAGTTCATAAAAAGTCCAGCGAGAGTATCTAGGGCCTTTGGAAATTACTAGATACCCAAGTGTGCTATATGGCAAGATGCATTGCACACTTGTTACATGTTGCACAAAAGCTGGAAAATGAGGAAAGGACTAAGGGAAACCAAGTCTCCCAGTACTGACTGTCTCAATGGCATGTCAGTTTCCCCATAAAAAGTGAGCAAATGCCCAGAGGAGTGCAGCTGAAGTCCCCACAGGTCCCGTTTTGCCGCGAGACACTGTTGCTGTTGCTGCTCCTGTGCTTGGACGTGCTTTTCTTGGACCACTGGACGTTTCCTGAGAAGAAACTTCACTAACCAGAAGGCTCCTGTAACGTTAGCAGAGGCGGAGCTATAAAATCAGCTTTGTGCGCGCACTGTGCGTGCGCATAAAGCAAGTCCCCACAAATCCTGCTTTGCCGCGAGACACTGTTGCTGTTGCTGCTCCTGTGCTTGGACGTGCTTTTCTTGGACCACTGGACGTTTTCTGTGAAGAAACTTCACTTACCAGAAGGTGAATCTTCTAATACCTGCATTGACTTTAATATTAGCACTTTTAGTGCTAAAAGGACTCTCTAAACGTCTTGTTTTCCCTTATGGTTTAGGCTCCTGTAACGTTAGCAGAGGCTGAGCTATAAAATCAGCTTTGTGCGCGCACTGTGCGTGCGCACCCAAGGAAGTCCCCACAAGTCCCGCTTTGCCACTTCACCACGGTGTCGTGGCGCGTGGCAAGAGGGTCTGTGGGGTTTGCTTTTCTTTGGCCTCCAGTTCTATTGTTGAATGTTTTGAGTTCTACTTCCACACCAAAAGCCCTGCGCTTCAAAAGAGGCGTAAATCTTACCTTCAAAAAACCGAGCTCACCGGACATCCGCAAGTTTTACAAAGAAGCCATAACCCGGCCTTCTGAAGTTTCTGAAGCTGAATGTCATACTTCAGCTCATTGCGCTATCCCTCGTGAAGCGTTACTCCCGCCAGGCCCTCATTCACCCTATGAGCTCCCCATTTACACCACATGGCCAACAATTTGTATCTATATGCAATGATGCGCCCATCCTGTCTTGTGCTTCTCTCGCTAGATGTCCTGGTGAGTTGAATGTGATTACTGATAATAGCATCTTGGAAAATGTGCCTCCCACTGCAGAGCTTGTACTCAATCACCCCCACCCCCAGCCCTCAGTGGCACATGTTTCAGACATTGCTGTCATTGACCTCAATTTATCTAACTCTTCTTTTTCTCCACAGCTAATGTCGGATAATCTATCTAAATCCTGTATCATGTTTTCGAGCTGCTGTTCTTCTATCTCTAACATTTCCTTTTGTGCTCCCACTCCACGTAGACCAGTAGTGCCCCATGATAACGTCAATGCCATTTCAATCACTTCTACGGTTATTAGCCATGATCAAGCTCCACTCCCTGCCTGTTCATGTAAAAAACAAAAACATAACTCTGCTGCTAACCAGGCGTGGCTAACCGAAAATAATCCGGCATTAACTCAATTTGCCTTCAATGCTCTTCACGTGCCTTTAACAGCTCTAACAAAACTGTATGACACCTTAGATGCAATCTCAAACGGCATTATTGAAGAAAATATCAACATGGCAAACAGATTGCACAAACAAGTCTTTAAAACTTGGTCCCACTATTTCACCCATCCTCGTTCCTTCTGGCCCGAAACCATCGATAGAGGCCAGTGTGCCAGCCCTCTCTGCTGCAGCTACTCATACCTCCACCTGGGGCACTATGCCCCAATGTTTGCCTCTTTTTGACCAAATCATACAACCTATTGGCGAGAACGTAGAACTTGTGTGTCCTGCCACGGGCCTGAATACGGATTCTAGTTAGGCCCCTAATGGACCTAGGGGCTTGTTACCAGATCAGGCCCCTGACGTGCGACCTGTCAAACATCAATAAAATCCGACGGCTCCTTCAGGTGACCCACAGTTGATCCTGTGGCGAATGTGCCCCAGAATGGCATAAGCTTGACCTCCCTCCAAACAAATGAGTTCAACCAACAAAGAGACCTAGACTATTTTCTCCAAAAGTAAAAAGAATACTGGTCCCTTTTCCCTACCTAAACTAACTAAAAATATTCCTGGAAATAACTAAACCAATACTGCAAAATCGAAACTGTTTATCAAGAATCTGAATGTGGCTTAAGAAACTACGAGTGATGCCGCACGCTCAGAAATACCTCTTACTAAAACAGTCTAAAGTGCCAAATAATCTGTCTGTCATGACTCATCCTCCTGCTACCTATGCACCTTTGGATCAATTGGTGGAGGTAGTTACTCAACAATCCCAACTTGAAACTGATAAAGCATCTGGTCCTAAGGTTGTTTCTGTTGAGGTCCCCAGCTCAAAAACTACTCCTGTAATTAGATCTGATGACTTGCATCGGCAAGAGATCAGGAAGGCGGTGGATGGCTTACATGAGTAGTTTATCACAAAAAACATCTACTACTGATGAACTGAACTGTGTTCCATCTCTTGATGTGCCTTCCATAAGGCCCATTGATGTGCCGCATACAAGGCTTTCTGATATGCCATCTAGAAGACCCACAAATGTTCCATCTCGCATTCCCCTTGCTAACACTCCATCGGCGCCCATAAATGACCCTTATGCATTACTTGCACAAATTACCCCGGAAATGGTGGAAAGGCTACAGTCAGTCACTAATTCCAGAACATTATCAATCATGCCGCCCTTGAACTAGTCCAATGTTCCTCTTGCTCAATCCAATTCCTTGTCTCGCAAGCCCACTGGCAAACCCGCAGCCAATTATTCGCTGTTATCATGTAAACCTAGTCCCGCCACTCAATATAATTTGAATAAAAGTTCCCTCCTGGCCATATTTTCTGATATCCGTTCACTTGAAGATATTGGTACAGCTGATATTGCACTCATAGAATTCCCTTTTCAGCAGAATGCCAATTCCATCAGAATCTGGATTCATTCTAGAATCATTCAAAGCCTTATATGGATGGCCAAAACGGAACTCTCTTCTTTAGGCTTTGTTCTTTCAATTGACACCTTAAATACTCTTGCTTTCGATCAAGATGACTTTCTACCAGCTAATAGAGGGGATGCCCAAAAAAAGTCATCAACCTCACCAGGTCTCTATCCCTACTGGTTGCCACTGCCACACAATCTCGCAGCAAATTAGCTAGTTTGTGAAACAAATGTACAGTCCATTTCCTTCATCAGTTGGAACACCAGAGGATTTTCCCACTTGATCAATAACCACAATCTTCTTGTATGTTACAACATACTTTTGTTCCAGGAAACTTGGATGATTTCAGCTCTGCTGTGGGACAATTATGAGGTCTTTCTCAATCCGGCACAGCGTGGCACTTCTGGCAGACCCACCTCTGGCCTATTTATAGCTATCAAGATGGGCTCATGAATGGTTGCCCAAACCAGTTTTTGCAAATGGTCAAATTATCCATCCATAAAATTGATTGTGCCTTAATCAACGTATATTGGAATGCGGTCGGTATATCTGATGGATGCTTTTTTAAGGCCTTAACAGACCTACTCAATTTGGTCGCTCTTGACACTTCAGTCTCTAATGTCATCATTCCAGGGGGATTTAAATTTAAATTGCTTCACTCCACAAACTACTAATAAACTCAAATTAACCAAATGGCTAGCTTTGGTCTCCAATTATGACCAAGTTATGCTCAATGGAGCATTTCCATCAGATACGCCACCCAAGCCTACTTGGAAGAGAGGGTCCAGCTCGTCCATAATTGATTATATCTTTGTAAATGCGTCATTGTTTTCAAGCGTGGATGACTTTCATATAATCACAAATCACAACAGTGATCATAATCAATTAGTTGCCGTGTGGACGATCCGCAGTCCGGGTCTCACGTCTGTCGAAAAACATTACCATGAAAATCTAATATTGAATAATGGAGGCAATCGTCTCTGATGGTCCCCTCAAACCTTGTCTGAGCTGAATGGAGCTTTGGAAAATCACCATGGGAATCAAATTATTCACTATCCTGATTTGATGCAGCCTTTCCAGTCTTCTAAAGTATTAAATGCTCGTGCTGGCCATATGGAGACTGGTCCAAAACTCCATGTCTTTAACTCGCAGGTCCAACAACTGAAAGTTCAATCTCGGGCCCTAAAACGACAGGCTTTGAATGCACCGGCAGCACTTAGAGCTTGAAGACCATTAAAACCAGACATTAAAATGCCCTCAAAGCCTTTCAAGTTCAAATGTATCAGCACGATGGAGAAGCCATGTTGTGGTCCTTTCGAACTAAAACGCAGCACGTTTGTGGTCATTAATGAACAAGACCACTCGCCACCCTGAACTCGTTTCGCAAGCTAATTGTGTAACAGAGTTAAAGTGAATTAATCACTTTTTGCATCTCTAACTGCCCGAAATATTCCCATCGCATGATAACTCCTTTCTTCTTTCTTTTGATATGGATGATATCAAATTCTATATCAACAAAATCAGCAACTCTGGTGCTTGTGGTCCAGATGGTCTCAAATCGAATGTTCAAAAAAACATCCTGACCTTTGGGCTGCTATATTATACAAGATCTTTACCACCATCAATATTACACAGTGTTTGCCCCCAACCTGGACCCATTCGATAATAGTCCCGATCTACAAAAAGGATGATCGTTCCTCGCCGGCCAGCTACAGGCCCATAGCGTTATTTGACACACCGGGAAAAATACTCGCGAGGAGCATCCTAAGGGACTTTAATCAATGGACGCTTCATAACAATTTGAGGGACCTTTTCCAGACGGGATTTGTTGCAGGCCTTGGGACTTGTACCTAAAGCCACATTTGATTCCATTGACCGGTCCATTCTACACCAAAAACGAATTCAACACAAGTGTCCCATTTCTCTTTTGACCTTAGTTATGTTACTTATTACCCATACAACCATTCAAATTAGACTTTCTACGGCAGGTAAGCTATCATCTATTATCAAAACTGCTCGAGGCCTTAAACAAGGCTGGATTTTGGCATCCTCCACTTAAAAAAATGTTTTGTTTGATTTGGGAATCACCTTACGAGCCACCAAGAGTGACTCCCCCAAACTTGGAACCCATATTATAAGTCATCTCGTCTATGCGGATGATTTAATTCTCATCTCCCAGACCCCTTCGGGTTTACAAAATCTACTGGATAGCTTGGCGTCATATGTATCGGCCAACAATCTCATAATTAATACTCAAAAAACACAAACTATGATATGCAAACCTCATGGGAAATCAAGAGTAAAGTCTCATTGTTGGCACCTACAAAATGACCCTTTAGCGCAAGTTTATCATTACAAATATTTCGGCATCATCATCCAGGCCTCCACCTCAACCCAGGAGCTGCAAGATGACATCCAGTCCAAACTCTGTATGCTAATCACACAAGCCAAAGTCCTTAAAAAGAAATATGGGAAATTCACCTTGAAACATTTATTATTTGATCAACAGAAAGTGATCCCCACTATAAGTTATGGTCTTGCAACTATGCTACCAAAAAAATCTAATTGGTGGCAAATTGTGGAAGCTAGATTTTGGAAACAATTACTATAACTGCCCAAGAGCACGCCCCTACCGTTAATACGACATGAACTGGGAATCGCATCCTTAGAATCCCAAATTAAATGGAGGATGTGCGCTTTATTTAGAAAATCTATTCTGGGTCTGACTTCCGGAGGATTGCTGGGTATACTGTCCAATGTTAGTTAATCAAAGGATGATTTACTTTAAAAAATGCCATTTGAACAGATATAATTTCATGTCAATGGATGACATTTGGTCCAATATAACCAATAATCCTAATTTGGGAATGCGGGTGGCCATAATCCACTACTTAGATGCTATCTTTCCCAAATGTTCTTCTGGTGAGGAGCCTATGTAACCTTATTTGCAATTTTAAAAATCTGCATTGTATTTAGTATTTTTCTTTTTTACTGCCTTTGATCTTTAGTGAACACTGCAAACCATATGTTTGTTAAAGGAGGTTTACAGTTCTTTCATATATGTTGAGGAATTAACTCATATACAGTGATGTAACATGTTCACTAATAAAAACCTATGAAGTTCAGAAAAAAAAAGAAAAAAAAATACATAAATGGCCCTTATGGTTACAAGTCAAATAAAAAAAATAAAAAGAAATTCACCAGTTTTGTTAAGCTTTGGAAGCATAACTCGCGACACCACCATCCACTTCTAAGACTGACACCCAGACATCAAAGATGACATCACAAGTGGCGAGTGCAGTGTTGGATCGGATTTCAGAAATGTGCAGCCAATTAAAATGGGTGAATCTGTATGGATAGGGCTTAAGTCGCCATACTGCCAGGGGACGCACTGATCAGCGGGAGACTTGGTGGTGGCTGCATTAGCCACAGCGCACAACAGGTCTCGGGAGAACCCTGCCCCCCATGCATGTGGTGGCACCAGAGGCAGACAGGGGGGGCACCAGGTAATGACGAAGTGGGCAGGGATGAGGGGTCCAAGGTGGGAAAGGGGCAAAGAAGGGGGAACATGGGGAGGGTGGCCCAACCCACAAAAGGGGTTTAAAACCCAGCACCCACAGGCATTCAACCTCTTTCTCCATGCACTGCAGGCAAGGGCAAAGCGAGTTGAAGAGCAAGGCGACGCTGGACATTTGCTGTGTGTTGGGTGAGGAGTTGAACAAGGGCACCCAATGGACCAGTGTTTTATGCGGTTTGGCAGCTGGAGTGCGACCCGGTGGTGCCACTTGTTTTGTGTGGTATTGCATCCTCGTTCCTGAAAACAAAGAAAAGGGTACTTTCTGAAGTGTTAAACAGAGGGTTGCCTCCATGAAATCCTGATAAAAGGATTGTTTTTGCATATTTCTTTGAAGTCTTATCTTTTATTACTGGGTTGGGGCAGACACGTGTGAAATGGAGAACGCCAATGGCCCATTTCCCTGGCTTTTCAACCAATACCTGGCAACTCTCGCCCACTGCATTGCCATTTTCTGCTCAAACTTCCAGTGGTATGCTGACGATACTCAACTCATTTTCAGGCTTCCCTCGGCCGCCTCCTCTCCCTCTCTCATCTGATTGCCTAACTGCCATTCAAGATTGGTGTGCCGCCAATGATCTCTGTCTGAATGCCAGCAAGATGGAGATCCTCCTCATCGCACACCTTCACCATCCTTTCCCCTAACTCTCTGGCCGGCCTCCCTTGGCCCGCCTCCTACCCCCACCTGCGGGGCTAAGAACCTCTGGGTCATTTTTGACTCCACACTTCCTTCTCTGCCCGCATCTTTGAGGTCTCTAAAAAGTCAAACTTCCTACTGCACCTCCTCAGAGGTACTCTGCCTTGCCTCTCCTTCCCTCAGAAGCTCACTGTCTCCCAAGCTCTGGTGTTCTCTAGGTTGGACTATTGTAACAGCCTCTTTCAAAATCTACCTGCCTCTACTCTCCGCCCTCTGCAACTAATCCAGAACAGGACTGCGAGTCCTTAGCCTCAAGCCCTGGGATCGTATCTCTCCAGCTCTGAAATCTCTCCACTGGCTACCAGTGGACGCTAGGATTAAATTCAAAACCCTCTGCATTGTCCACAAGGCTTTCTGGGGCCTGGGTCCAAAATACCTTCAGCTATCCCTGCGCAAATACCTCCCCTCTCAAGCTCTTCGCTCATCTACTTCTAACTCCCTCAGGGTCAGTCGTTTTTCAAAGAAACGAGTTGGGGTTAGATCTCGGTCTTCGGCTGGGAC
Source organism: Ambystoma mexicanum (assembly GCF_040938575.1). Lineage (NCBI taxonomy): Eukaryota > Metazoa > Chordata > Amphibia > Caudata > Ambystomatidae > Ambystoma > Ambystoma mexicanum. Next base: position 843,380,672 of record NC_090938.1, read on the forward strand.
CAACCTCTGGAACAGCCTCCCGCCCACTCTAAAACTTGAGGAGAACCATCTCCGGTTCCGGAAGCTCCTCAAGACCTTCCTCTTTCGCTCTCCCTCTCCCCTGATGAACTGCTTTGTTTGGCAGCGTGCACCTGGCCACCCTCTGTCTGATGGGCCCAGGTACCTGTTCACCCTGCCACCCTCCTGCACAGCCCTCCTGGCCACCCCTTGCACTGGTGGACTGTATCTGTACCCATACAGTTCCCCACACCCCCATTTTCTTTCTGCACTCAGACTTACCCTGTCTGCTGCCTTAAACTCAGCACTTTCTGACTGCACTACCACTGTTTATTGCTTCTACTATCTATTTATTTTTATTTATACGTTTCTTCTCTGCTCCGCACTTTCCACTTCTCCCCCCTTCCATGCACTTTTCCCCTTTCCCTTTCCCATGCATTTGTGCGTTCTCAATGTCACTGGACCTAGTCAGATCATTTTGTTCTCCTGTTTCCCTCCCTTGCCTTGTCGCGCTCTGAAACACTTTGTGTACGAGCGCGATATAAATAAATTATCATATCATATCAAGTCACAGCTCACTGGGAAGGGGTCATCAGCATTCCAGAGCCCCCAGTGTCGAACTGGGGCATAAAATGGTCTGGGGAACCAATGAAAGTGTCCCCCAGTTGCAAATGGCAATTAATTCCTTTTGTGACTGTTTAGTAGCCAAGGGGGAGCTCTTGATAAAATGTGATGCAAATTGTACATTTAGAAGAAAATTATTTCAGTAACACTGGTCAAAACTACTAGCTGCATGGTGATGTAATTTATCAAACTGGCCCGCATGGGCCAAAAAAGTGGCCTAGCTTTTTGTGGCTCGCGCATTGTCCTTTAGGCCAGTCGGAGCCTGAAAGCCCCTCTTTCTGTGTATACACCCAGGGTTCGCAAAATCTCCTTGCTCGCTCGCATAGACAGTTGATAAAATAGAATGTCAAGGGACTATGGGATCAGCTCATGGGTTGAACACCAATTCCACAGATGTAGAAGTATGCAACCAGCAGGTTACAGAACTAGGCTTATTGAAAGAATGTGGCCATGTACATTCAGAGAAGTCACTCGTCATCTTCCCCAACAAAATTGTAGGCGACAGATTTAGATACACAAAAATAAACTTTACTGGAAAGCATGGAGACAATGCAGTTTTTTTTACAGTAGCAATTCTGTAAATATGCATTATGTAACAATTCATTTTTTTTTTAAATGGAATTGCATGACAGTCTTAAAAAAAACAAATAAAGTTAACACAGACCTGCCTTTGTCAGACAGGATTTAGTTAATACAAGTATCCCCTCTCCTCCCCCCCCCCCCCGCCGATTACTTCTGGTTTGCAATTTTTTGAAACGTTGCTTAGCACTCCCACACAGGCCTTTGGCACTTAAGAGTGGAGCAGAGGATAACTGCTGCACTCCTTCTCCATTAGCCCCTTTAAACTTGCAGCAGAGAAAAGAGCAGGGAGCCCTGAAGGCAAGAGCAGAATGCAGGCCGAGCTGTGCTTTCATTGAACAGGGCAACTTAATAGCTATGCTCTGCTACATATGTGCCAATTTAATTGGCAAACCTACAGAATTGCATAGCAAATTGCTCTGCGACAGTGCTTATTGTATGCCTTGCTTGCCCAGTGTGTCCAATTCAAGGTATGGTAAAGTTACAGAGAACATCAATCCAAAGAGCAAGTGGGAAAACCAACCTGGTAGACTGTTACTCCATTATTCCCGATTGCTTAAGCCACTAACATGACAGAGTATGGTACAGCCACCATTTTTCACGTTGGCAGATGTGTTCATTCATTAGTACCATAAAATGTTTCAATTGCCCCCAATTTGAAATCGCCAGGGCCATGTCTCTCAGCCACAAAGTGGGTAACCAATGGTGACGTTAAATTCTGCTTTCTAATCCTAGACCTGTCTTCAGTATTTCTAATTTGCACAGGCCTGGACATTTTTCCAATAAAAGTCTTCGCACAGGGACATGTCAACGCATAAAGAACGTTGCTACTATTACATGCAGAATGGCCTCGAAGTCCATGTCGTGTTATTAATGATGATGGAAGTGCACAGAGATGTTGATCTACTGTAACTACCACATGGAAAAATGCCCGTCACTGGTTCCATCCCCGAGATGGAGGTGGTCAACGGTCTAGATTTAGAGACTAGCTGAACAGGACAGCAATTTCTTCAAATTCCTTCTTTTCTTGTATGCAAAAAAAGGGCTAGGTAGAGTTTTCCAACTGCAATAGGTGGCAGGGTTTGGAAATTGCTTTCCTGATCTCATTATGGCGAGTATTGTAGGTCACGGCAAATACCGGACGGTCATTCACCTTGTCTTTCACAGTATTTTTGCACACAATGTCTCTAGGTTGATTTTTAGCTCTTTTTTTAGACTGTCTTAATAGTCTCATAGGGTAGCCCCTCTTGGATAGACGGGCTCGAATGAGATTAGATTGTAAAGGGAAATCATTCACGCTACTGCAATTCCGTCTGGCCCTTAGAAATGGACCATACGGAATATTATTCTGTAATGCTTGTGGATGGAAACAATCGTAGCATAAAATAGCATTTCTCTCAGTTTCCTTACGGAATAGAACTACCACTAAATGGCCTACTTCTTTATTAAGAGATCCAGAAATGTGACGAGTCGTATCAGAATGCATTGTGAATCTCAAGCTAGAATTCAATTAATCCAGTCATGAAAAAAGACCAATATCTCCCTTTGTTGGTGTCCCAGATGATCAAAACATCATCGATATAGCTGTTGTCAAATTCAAGAGCCAGTTAGCTGTTCGAACTACCACATGTAGAGGCTGGCAAAATTAGGGACAAATCGCCCCCATTGCCGCACCCTTTATTAACAGTGATGAATCCTGCAGAACCCTCACAGAATCCCTAAAGTCTCCTTCCAGGTGGGGAAGAGAAGGAAGACGCTACCTGATCCTGACCCTGGGGGGGGGGGGGCATTAGCTGGGTGGATCACTTGGGGGGAGGTGGGGGCCTCAAGGGAACAGGAGGATTCCGTTGAGAGATGTAGTATTTGTCTTCTTCAGAGAGGGAGATGGTGCCAGAATATTTAATGACTTGTTGTCAGAGTAAGATTTCCCTTCACAAAGTTAGCCCCATTGAGGGTAGTGAAAACTCTTGTGATCCACAGGAAAACAGAAAATGTGTGAATCAGAACCTTAACAATCCCATTTGAACATAATTCCTTCCACACACATGCTTGGTAAATTAGAGCACAGCGGGTCGGGGTTGCTGATGTTATTAGACCTCTCAGCAGCCTTCGATCTGCTGGATCATAAAATCTTGCTCGAAAGGATGGCGACTGTCGGAGGTCTATCCAGCAACGCCATCTTTTGGCTTAATTCCTTTCTGGAGGGCCGCCAGTCGTGTGCTTACTGGGGTGATCAGGTTTCTGAGCCACAGACTATAACCTGTATTGTTCCTCAAGGAGCTGGTCTTTCACCTTTATTGTTCAACCTTTATATTCTACCACTATGTGTTGAGCTGGAAGCCCTGGGGATCTTCTTCTGCAATTATGCAGACGACTTCCAGTTGGTACTAGATATAACAGGGGACTATGAAGTAGATCAAGAAACATTGACTGCAGCATACCTTGTTATTAAACAATGGATGTCAACACATTGGCTTTGTTTAAATGCCGCTAAAACGGAGTTGATGCTCTTTGGTTCTAAATATGCACAATCAAAACTGAACCAAAAATATAACTGCTTTTCCATCGAAGGCAATCAAATTAAGATTGTACAGAAAGTCAAGACCTTGGGCACCTATAGGGAGGAAAGTCTTGATAGTGAGGCACATGTCACCGCCGTCTCCACCAATACTAACTACCATCTTAAGGTATTGAGACAAGTAGCCCTGCTAATATCGGTGGAAAAATCGTATAAAACTAATAAGAGCAGTGATTCTGCCACGTGTTGACTACTGTAACGCCCTACTAGGAGGAGCCAGTAAGGCAAACGTTCAGCAGTTGCAGAAAATACAAAATGCAGCGGTACGAATCATCTTTCAGATGAAAAACTCTGAACCTACCAGCACTGCCAGAAGGAGACTCCATTGGCTCCTGGTGGCTGTCCATATTCAATTTAAACTGCTCACCACGTGTCGCAAATGTATCTTTGGCAATGCCCCTGCATACTTGAAGGAGAGGATTAAAACCCACCAACCAAATAGATGCTTAAGATCTAAGGAGGGCTTCCAGTTGGTAATACCACGTATTCACAGGGCCCATGGGCTAGGGCGGGCGTTTCATGTGCAGGGCGCCCAAGCCTGGAATATCCTGCCAATCAGGTTACGTAAAAACCGAGGATCATCATCTTTTTCGCAAACAGTTAAAGACCATCCTGTTTAGCTAAGACTGCTTTAGCATCTGCACCTTCCTCTGTCTTTCGGCGCCTGGATGCCCACGGGCTTTGGCGCCTTACAAATTCAAATAACATAACATAACCAACCATGAACCCCTCTAAAACCCTTCCCTAGGTATCTATTCAATAAACAATGTAAATCCAATAAAGTGGAAGTTCACATTCGTGAAGAAAGAGGTAACAAGAACGTTGGGGACGTCAAGCCCCACAATGACCCCCAGAGTACTGGGACAAACAAGAGTGAGCCAGAGGCATGAAACTGCAAGGTGCAGTCTAGTTGTTCTAATACCCACACGTGAGTGGGCCTTTTGAATATATAAGGCCCCCTCAGGTGCAGGCCATGAAGAAACAGAAGGTGGAGTTCAGAGACCACCTGTCGCAGTTGCAGTAGAACAGAAAAGAGTGGATGTTGGTCCCGAGAGGGTCTCCAAGGTTGATAACCTTAATTGCACAGCGGGAAGCAGTGTTGTAACAAGCTTTCCCACTGGAGAGAGACTGTCTCCTGATTATAAACTGTACCCTAGTGGCTGGCGAGCACTAGTGTATACTAGGAGCGAGAAAAGATCCTTTCCCGAGCGACGCAGGCAAATAGAAGCAGTCTGCCGTGCAGGAGGCGGCAAAGGAGACAGAACGAGCAGTGGCAGCAGATCGAACGGACGCATGTGCAAAAACTGATGAGTTTACCATTGTCAGGTAATCCTGGTACGCTCTGTAATAGACTGCTGGCTACTGATAATTTGGAGTACCGAACTGAAATAAGGAAGTTATATGAGCGTAATAAGAACTGTAAATGTAAAGATGGGGCAGTGCTGAAGCAAGCCAACTATCACCACCATTGCCAAAGTAAAGTTGGGGCAATACGTCACAAAGCATTGAAGTCCCAGTGGCAAAATAACAAGAGAACATTATTGCAGAACGATTGTAACCATTATTGCCAGAGAGAGGAAGAGGCAATATTTAAGCAAGACATCAACAAGCATTGCCCAAGTTAAAAATGGGGAAGTGTAATAAAGAGATTGTCAGCAGTTATTCGATGTGAAGGTGGAAAAACAAAAGTGGCAGGAGAGAAGCCCTCCTGGTAGAGGAGAATTAAGGAGGCGAGGGGCATAACCTGCATTGCGAGTGGCAAATACACATCGGTGCTGTTTGTTCCACTGTTGTGTAATGTTTTCCTAGAAGTTGTGAATTTTGAAGCTGCTGAAAGTCAAAAGACTTTTCTAAAAGGTTTGAAGCAAACCTCACCACAGAGTACTTGTAGTAGTGTTGGGAGCGTTTACCCTGGCAGGCAAGTATACCAGGATGGGAACCTTTTAGTGGTAGTCCTGACAGGTTAGTGGACAACAAGACATTATTGAAGTACTGCATTGTGGTTAAAGGTTGTGAAGAAGTGGCAAGACCACTAAAGTATTTCATGCATTGAGGTGGAATCATCCTGCCAAAACATTGTTGATACAGAAGAATTGTGAAAGCGTGTGTTTAAGAAGAAGTTGGACTCTATTCTATAAGTGGAGACAAAGACTTGTCTGTTTGAACTGTTGGTTAAAGTCCAAGTGAAAGACTTTTGGAATAAGATCTTTATGATCAGAACGTGGCTACAAAGCAGAACTTGTTTATCTGAACCTTTGATTGAAAATCCTACTTTGAATCTGCTGTTTTGAATCTGGGGGAAGGAGATCCAACCCACGTTACAAGGATACACAGTTATTAGTTTTATGTTGAACATTTATTTCTGTTAGATTTGAATTGCCATATATTCCCTTTATGAGTTTGATGTATGCATAAGTGCGAGGGACAGATTCCTTTTGTTACAGGGTGTTCCTTTAGTTTATTTTGATAGGCAGGGAAATCCTCTTCAGGGTAGGGATAATGAGGCATTTATCAGACCTGTAGGAGTTAGGGCTTCTTGTGAAAAACCTTTACCAAATTGTCCAGCTCACATTTCTGACCCCACAGACTGCATAGAATATGATTTTTTAAACCAGAAAAATATTTTGGTTAGCGCAATCTCCAGCAACTCAATCAATAGATCGCTCGGCACCTGGATAGGTCTTTCGCTCTCTAAAAATAATTTTCATGATGGACAATGATGCTCTTTGAGGAATTTTAGAATATAGAGAGTCTACATCTAAAGTAATATTGACGTCAATCATAGGCTCAAATGGTACTCCTTCCACTCGGTTTATTACGTCTGTGGTGTCTGCCAGGTATGTAGCCGACTTCATCGCCAACTGTTCACTAGCCACATGGAAGAGACCATCAGGAAGGTCCCTTAGATGGGCCTGTCGGTTACAGAACCTATCAAGTGGAGTAGTCTAGTGAACAAAACCACTACCAGGATGGCTGAGTGTCATGTCCTCTGTCATGTCCAATCGCTCATACTACCTGCCTACGCCTACAACTTCCCACCTGCCCACTATAGGTAAGCCGCTGTTACATTGTCACTACTGTCCTTACCATTGTTGTCAATTATCACTGCTTAAACATAACCCTTCATTGAGTGGTCAGGGGGTTCGTCCGGCGTTCCCGGTTCCAGGCTGACGACACTCTACACCTGTGGCCTCAAAGATTGCTCGAGTAGTGTTTTTGCTCTTACTCGTGCAGTACTTGGGGACGGAGGTATTATTTATCTACACGACGATCAAGTCAGAACACTGAGAAGTGAGAACCAGGACACTGGGGTCTTCCCAAGAGCAAGTAGCCGAAGTAGGACTGAGGGAAAGCAGACATGATTCATTACCATGTCCTGGGGAGAGACCAGCTAGAAAGAAATGTTCCTGTTGCACCACGGGATGAAACATCCATTCCCGCTGTGCACCGGGAACGTTTCCTTGCTATGGAGGTCAGGCGCCCTGGGTCATTTGAGCATGTCGGGAACAAGCAAGCTGAGACCCCGCGCCCCCCTACTTTCTTGTTCCTGACAGCTTGGCTCCGAGCCGGAAGCCTACCTGGCAGAGGAGTACCTCACGTTGGCAGCAGATAACAAAACACTTTTTTTTTAAAAGTTTCTTTGCGTGCGTGCATGCAAGCGAGGGTGTTTTCAAGTGTATGATGTATGCGTGCATGTATGCATGCGTGCATGTAAGGGTGAATTATGGTATGCATGTGATTGAGGGAGTGTATGCTGTATGCCTGTGGTGTGTGGGGGCGGGGGAAATCTGGGTGGTTACATAAAACGTATTTCTTAAGATTCGCTATTTACTATTTTTTAGTTGTCTGCTGGATAGGACCTTCTGGGTTTTTATATTTCTGCAGAAGGTCGGCTTTTAATATGCTCGACCGGGAATACTTTACTGTGTAATTAAAGCTCTTTCCCTGTTAAAAGTAGTGATATTCATGTAGTTATAAACCGAGCTGAAATAATGCAGAAATGTATTTTACTCGCTTTGCCCCCCCCCCCTGCAGCAACAGAGTGAATGTTTTCCCTGGGAAGGCTGGTAAGTAGACCTACCAGATGGACGGGCAGATGGGCATTTCAATAAAGTGGCCCACACACTCCTTTTTGAAACAATGTTTTTCAAAAAAGATCTACGTTTTGAGAGCCTGCCAACACAGTAAAGAATTCCTTAGCGAGCAGAATAGAGGATCGAGTTAGACTGCCCTTCTCAACAACTCCGCCAAAGTCCCCCATGGTCTCTATGACAGAACCATTTGGCGTCTTCGGGTAAACCGCCCTTACCCGATCTCAGTGTCGAAAGGGCAAAGGTAAAACTGACCATGTGGCCAATTGCCCATTTATGACAATGAAATACCGATTGAGATCAATTATCATTGCACCTGAAAGATAAATGAGCTGACGCCAAGGGTTCAGCAAGAATAGTAAATAAAGTGCAGAGGGGAGGAGCCTAGAGTCCAGTCCGTTGGATGGAGCGCCGCAGAAGTATAACATGCTATAAAACAGGCATTCTGCCCAACTGTCCAAATCCTATTAGACATGCTCCCAAAGTAAAGTCTTACAAACACGCACCAATTGAAAAAAACTACAAGCCCCAGAATTAGTGGTACAAAAAAAAAAAAAAGGACTGTATGATAGTCTGCATTGTCTGAATGTTATTACATGGAGGAGGGGTGATAGCAAAACGGGCAGCCAGACTGGGCCTTTTCTTTTATTACTCACATACAGGGAAAGGCCTATATGATATCTGTTCTTACATGGGGAGTTTGGGGGCACTTGTGCAGTCAGCATATGTATCTTTACTGTGGGATTTCATGGTTTACTGGTGTTAAATGCAAAGTCAACATGATGAGTGTTCTTACATATTGGGTGGAGGCACATGTGCAGCCTAACAAGGAAATGTCCATTGCATGTTTTACTGGCATTGAGGGGAAAAGTCAACATGAAAATTCTTACATGGCGGCGCAGGGGTTGGGCAACCAATTGGTGCAGCCGCAGTAACACAAGTTCTTGTGGCAGGGGAGTTTTACTGGCATTAAGGGCCCACAACAGAATGTTCATACATGGGGATACTGGTAGTGCCAGCATGAACATGTTTTCTTGTGGCATCAAAACTGTGCATAATGTTACTGGCCACATACAGAGTTGGCTGGTACATTTGGGCGTCCTTCACAGGACTCACTTCCATCTAGTGCCGTGCACAGCATTTCCCTGCAGCAGAATGAGCCTCATGCACATTGTACATGCATGCCCGGAGTGTGGCGCGGCCCGTGCTTTGTTGCCGAGTTTGGGGGGAGGCACCCACATTTTGTGTTACGCCACTGGCACAGAGGCTAGGCTTAGAAACTCCCAGATCTGTTGCTGCACGAGCAGCCACACTTCAGAAGAGTCAGCACGAGACTGGATGCAGAAACAGTGAAAAGCCACACATCCTGTTGGTTCCATGTGTTAATATCCCCGCAAAAATATCACAATACAAAAATATCGCCATATTTTTGCGGCGATATTGACCCATGGACCCTGTGGGGGGGGGGGACACCCCCACAACCCCTGCCTTATTTTAAAAGGTGCGGGTAACACCCCCGCAACCTCTGCTCCCACAAAATATCCTCCCCAAAAATAGAGCACTTTCTGGGGAGTTTCTTGAAGCGCTGCGAGTAAATAACCCTCATTCAAAAGATGCTCACAGAATTCCCAAAAAAACTGCTGAAAAAAGCACTTTGCAGGAGCATATATGCCTTCTCGTGAGGAGAACCATCTCCGGTTCCGGAAGCACCTCAAAACCTTCCCCTTTGCCTCCGCTTTCTCTCCCTCTCTCCCCTGCTAAATCACTGAAACTGCACTGAATCTGCAACTGGGCCACTCACCGATCTGGGTCCTGGGCCCAGCCACTCTCCCCTGCACTGCCTTCCTGGCAACCCCTGCACTGCGGGACTGTCTCTGTATCCCTACAGCCCCCCTTCCCAGCACTTGTCTGCACTTATCTTGCACTTGCCACCAGTGGGCCCTTATTATTTATCTTGTATTTTACTAATCACTTTGTACTGCACTTGCCCCTCTCCCTTTCCCCCTTGCACTTTTCCCAGCCCCTCTACCCATGCACTTGCGCAATCTGAATGACACCTGGCCTAGTAGGATCGTTGTCTGTCTTCCCTCTGTTCCCCCTCCCTTGCCTCGTCGCGCCTTGAAACACTTGTGTATAGGCGCGTTACAAATGCCTTATCATATCATAAGTGGTGAGGTGAAGGTGAACTTAAAATAAAGCGTGGGATGGACCCCTTCCATTGGGAATATTAGTGATAACCATTACCAGCCTGTGCACCGAGACGCGAAACTGCACGTTCAAATGTGGGAAAATGCAAGAAGATTGAAATGGCCACAGGGGACTGTGCTATGTGGGCGGCGGGCACAATGGCTTCTGAATGAAGACACTTTATATACACACATTTAGATCCCTTTTGTGAGTTAGGTGCAGCTTTTTTCCAGGCAAGTTAAGAGTTTGCATTAGCTTGGCATTCCGTAACATGCAAAATAAAAAATGTTTAGCAAATCTGGGAAAAAAGATGAAAGAAAGCGAGAGCAACAGATTTGAGAAGTTTTCCTCGATCAGCAAAGTCTGTGGCAGCAGTCACTTACCCTGTGGCAGCAGTCACTTACCCTGTGGCAGCAGTCACTTACCCTGTGGCAGCAGTCACCTACCCTGTGGCAGCAGTCACTTACCCTGTGGCAGCAGTCACCTACCCTGTGGCAGCAGTCACTTACCCTGTGGCAGCAGCCACCTACCCTGTGGCAGCAGTCACTTACCCTGTGGCAGCAGTCACCTACCCTGTGGCAGCAGTCACTTACCCTGTGGCAGCAGTCACCTACCCTGTGGCAGCAGTCACCTACCCTGTGGCAGCAGTCACTTACCCTGTGGCAGCAGTCACTTACCCTGTGGCAGCAGTCACCTACCCTGTGGCAGCAGTCACTTACCCTGTGGCAGCAGTCACCTACCCTGTGGCAGCAGTCACCTACCCTGTGGCAGCAGTCACTTACCCTGTGGCAGCAGTCACCTACCCTGTGGCAGCAGTCACTTACCCTGTGGCAGCAGTCACCTACCCTGTGGCAGCAGTCACCTACCCTGTGGCAGCAGTCACCTACCCTGTGGCAGCAGTCACTTACCCTGTGGCAGCAGTCACCTACCCTGTGGCAGCAGTCACCTACCCTGTGGCAGCAGTCACTTACCCTGTGGCAGCAGTCACCTACCCTGTGGCAGCAGTCACTTACCCTGTGGCAGCAGTCACCTACCCTGTGGCAGCAGTCACTTACCCTGTGGCAGCAGTCACCTACCCTGTGGCAGCAGTCACCTACCCTGTGGCAGCAGTCACTTACCCTGTGGCAGCAGTCACCTACCCTGTGGCAGCAGTCACCTACCCTGTGGCAGCAGTCACTTACCCTGTGGCAGCAGTCACCTACCCTGTGGCAGCAGCCACCTACCCTGTGGCAGCAGTCACTTACCCTGTGGCAGCAGCCACCTACCCTGTGGCAGCAGTCACTTACCCTGTGGCAGCAGTCACCTACCCTGTGGCAGCAGCCACCTACCCTGTGGCAGCAGCCACTTACCCTGTGGCAGCAGTCACTTACCCTGTGGCAGCAGTCACTTACCCTGTGGCAGCAGTCACCTACCCTGTGGCAGCAGTCACCTACCCTGTGGCAGCAGTCACTTACCCTGTGGCAGCAGTCACCTACCCTGTGGCAGCAGTCACTTACCCTGTGGCAGCAGTCACTTACCCTGTGGCAGCAGTCACCTACCCTGTGGCAGCAGTCACTTACCCTGTGGCAGCAGCCACCTACCCTGTGGCAGCAGTCACCTACCCTGTGGCAGCAGTCACTTACCCTGTGGCAGCAGTCACCTACCCTGTGGCAGCAGTCACCTACCCTGTGGCAGCAGTCACCTACCCTGTGGCAGCAGTCACTTACCCTGTGGCAGCAGTCACTTACCCTGTGGCAGCAGTCACTTACCCTGTGGCAGCAGTCACTTACCCTGTGGGTATCTTCTTCTCGCCGGGTGCGTTCTTGACAGATGGTGCTCAGTCACAGCAGGTGCTTGTAGTCCGGTGCGGAACTAAGGTAAGCAATTCAGCAATAGTGCACGCCGCACACATTTATCAGGGCTGGTCTGGGACTGTTTGTAATGTCCTATTGTGACCCTCTTGAAGTGAGGGGGTGGGGGTCGCCAGAGTACGTTACAGCTTTCGATCCTGCTGCAGGCAGAAGTCCCAGCCAGTCACAGCATCGGCTCGATCATGGTGGCGGCCTGTCACGGCTGCGGCAGGATGATAACCAGCCATGGCGTAGTGGGAGCGAGGGGGCCACGGCTCAGTCCCACTTTTTGGAGACTGCCGGGGCCCGGCCCACTTAAAGCACTGGAAGCAGGGCAACACAGATGTCTGGTTGTCATGTCAGGGTTAGAAAATTTGAAGCATCAGGGAGTTGTAATTGTTTTATAAACTCCTCGATTTTGGAAATAAGGGGGCCTTCAAATGAATGTTGGAAAGGGGGCGTTTTTAAAACATTTTGAGTCAGCTTTGGGTATTACTTTATACTGAGAGTGCTAAGACCAAAGTTATGCCTTCATCTCTGGAGTTAGAGCGCAGGCTCGGACTGGCCTATGGGGACGCTGCTGTAATATTTCATTTACTGGAACAGAGATCACAGCATCACGCCTTCCATGCGTTGGCGCACTAACCGAGGCGGCAAAGGTAATGTTCAAGGTATTTGTACTCTATCGGAGAGGGTAGGAAGGTTAGTAGGATTGAGCGGGAGAAAGGCAAGAGAGTGGTGATGTGCTGTTGGCAGCCTCAATTCAGTTTGCACCACTCGATGAGATTTGCTGTGCTTTTCGGTTGGGAGCCGTTATGTGCAGCTATGTGTAGTATATTTTGTTGTTGCAATGTGGGGAAGTGGGTGCGGTTTGTTGTGCATTAGAGGTATGGTTGTGTTTAGTTAGAGTTTGAGATGTATATGCAGTGGTGTGAGATTGTTTAGTGGGTTGGTTAGTGGCATCGCTGTCTAGATGCGGCCCAATGCTTATCTTTACAGTTCTATCTAGATGCAATGCAAGCCGACTTCACAATTCTGTCTAGATGTAACGCAAACTAGTATTACAGTTCTCGAGATATGACGTAATGATAATCTTCACAAATCGGTTTAATTGTGACGCTGGCTCACATATGCAATTTTGTTTCTGGACTAGCTAGCACAGAATAGAGTCTACCTAGTTGTGAGATATTGCTCACTAATAGTTATCTTGATGTGAGAGAAGGCTGGGCAACACTGTTCACGACTCAGTGAGTCTAAGTGGGGCGACGGTTACCTTCTATTTGGTGGTAATAACATAGGAGAGAGGTGGGCCAGTTTGGTGGTTGTAGAGATAGCTGACCCCGTTATATTATGTTAATTTATACTGCGCACCGATACCACCGAAGGGCAGTTTTCAGGCACTCACAAGAAAGAAGAAAGAAGACGTGGTTGCTTAGTGAGGAAAGAATGATAGGATAGGTCCAGAACTAGGAGAAACTGGTGACTGTGTGTGTTGGCTTGCAGATGGTAGGTTGTGTGCACTGGCTTGTGTCCGTTGTGGGTAAGGTACAGTGTTCGGGTTAGTTTTTTATAAATGTGTGTTGCTTGTGTTGTGTGTTCGGGTATACGTTTGCTAGAGTAGTGGGCGTGTATAGTGTTTGAGGAGGTAGAAGCATGTGGTTCGTGCTTGGCTACTCGCTAAGTTCTTCTATGTGGCTAATCTCGACAGTCCTATTTGATGTGGCAAATAACTAATCGCCATAATTCCTTTATCTGAGGGTGACGCATGGCTAAACATCAGATGTACAGAGGGTCAACTCCTAAATTGGAGGCACAACAATAAGTGTAAAACACCTAGATTTGAGGTATCTAGATAGAGAACGTCCAAGTATGGGAAACAACAGTAAATAACTCCCCCGAACGATGGTACACCGCAGTGATAGGGGTACTCTTTACTAGCTGACTAATTTTGTTAGGCTATGCTTTGTAGGTAGGGCTTTTTGGAGTACAGCGATTGGTGTATTCCCCACCCAGACCACACGCATCTTGTCAGTTGCTGCTTGTGGACGGCTGGCTACTGGCTTCTCTGGTGAACACAGGCAAACCATGGTCTGGAGATGCTTCTTTGGGAGCTGCCCTTGTGGTCCTTAGCCGAAAGGCCTGCACAGGTACTGGGGTGCCCTAAGAGGTGTGGTTAAGAGGCTATCTCCTAGAAAGCCAATGACTGGCACAGGCCAGGGGCAGGAGAAAGGTCCCAAAGGTGCGCAGAAAAAATGAAAAAACTTTGAGAGGGCATATGGAAATGGCTGCCAGGAACAGAAGCAGAGACACCCCTGACTGTTTCAACCAACTGCTAGGTGGAGGGTGGGGACAGGGAGAAAGCCAGAAAGAAACAAAGGATTACATCCCAGTGTTAGGGAGGGAGAATTCTCAGAAATGTGCTAATTCCCTTCTACCTTAGAGACCCCCAGCTCCTTTTGCTGGACTTTAGGACTTTTAATTTCTAACCTGGAGAGAGTGAGATCTTTTTCCCCACTCTCTCATGCATTTTTATTTAATTTGGACTGTGTTTCTATTGGTTTTGGAGTCTGTCAAACTCCATAGGAATCATCTTTTTATATTGCGACACCCAGCACCCTCAGTGCAGTGGCACAGGGAAGACTTAAAAGTTTGAATACGTTCCCTGGGATAAACTACTGTTTCCCAGAGGAGTGAAGTGAAATACTTTACTTACATGTGTGACTTTCTAGACCCAACACACGCCATCTTAAATAGAGTGCTGGAGGAGTTACTTAGTATCCCCTTTGTCTAGTTTCTCATGTAACATTTTTATGTTACCCTTTCTAAAAAATTAATGGCTGGTGGCAGTGGTTTACTTTTTACTACCATCGAGTGTTTTTCATGTGGGCTGCGTTTGCAGCTGCAGTTTGGGTGCCAATGTTGTCAAAATAGCACCGGTCTTCTTTTTTCGCCATTTCTTGTTGGAAACGTCCTTCTTGAGATTTTCTCTGTGCGCCAAACCAGGTTTGGTCCCTTTGTTAATTTTGCCTTTGGCGGGATTCACTCATGAAGCCTGCATCTGGCTCCAGAGTGTCTGGCAGGGGCAGGAAGTGAGGGAGGTGCCCAAAACCCTGTGTGCTTAATCCCCTTGGTTCCAGGAATGCACCCAAAGGCGATTGGCCAGCTGGCCTATATCAATGTCCACAGTGTCATTATTTAAGTCACCTCAGGGTGTAGGAAGTGTGTGTTGCATCCCCAACGGGTATCTACTGATTTACTGAAACAGAGAGTGTTTTATTGAAGTATATTTTGGTGTTACATGTTTGCTCCCTTCTGAAGAAGGCTTATTCAAACTGACTGTTAAATTAATAATTGTTTAATCAGAGTATAAGAGTTTATGTGAATACTTGTCACTGTGAAACTGTTACAACCCTACAGCTCACATTGACCCCTCTTGGGATTAGCCTGGCTGCTCCACATGCTACCAACCTGTGTAGTACAGGCTTATACTAAAGGTTGGGCTCCTATTGCCAGGAGCACATGGTTGGTGTAGTGCCCCAAAGGGTACTGCATACAATCTTGCCTAACACCCAGGGACTGCACACTGTACATGCAGGCCAGCTCAGAAAAACACGGTGGGGAGGCATGGAAACACAAGATAAAACCCCCAGAATAGCACAAATGAGAAACTATTGGGGAGAAAAAATAAATTAAAAAAAACACAAACCTCACAACAGGAGCACATGAAAAAGGCCAAAAACGGATTACAAGCAATGTACAACTACTCACTGAGCTGTGGTTTCCTATCATTATGCTTCTGGGTGGAGAGGCTGAATTCTCTTGATTGCTACATGTTGTGGCTCTTACTCATTCTCCACGACGAGAGCCTCTCTTCCTCTGCTGGATCTCCCGACTGCAGGAACTACCGCCAACGCAGGAGCTTCTTCTACATTTTAAGGTACTTTGTTCCGCCAGGCCTCCCTTTTTGTCCGGTAGCGCTAAAGGTGTTTTAAATCCTTTACCTACCTGTCCTACTCTGACATTGTCTTTCACCTCCTACAATGACCTTTTCGAATCGTTTAACAAAGACTTGACTGCAGCTACAAGAACATTTTGGTCCTTGGCACTCTGCCCTGTACCACTGACTCTGGCACAGGCCTGACTTGGGTTAAATCTGTTAGAACTGCCTTCTCTAGATTACTTCTCACCTAGAAATGTGTTGGTGCACCCAACTCTTATAACCACCTTTTCCTTCCCACTTTTAAAACTTGTGAAGTGCCATTTAGCTCGGTTTTCACCTCAGTATTATACATGCTAAAGTACTGCCTTGCCTAAACTTGTTCACAATCTTACTGGGAAGTGTTGCTAGGGTGACTAAGAGTATATTTCTGCATAACCTGTTCTTTCCCTCCCTTGTGAGAAATTGTTAGAGTACCATTTGTGTTTGGTTTTCACTGTGCCATTTTGCTCAGTTTTTACTCTTGGTCAAACTCATCTACAATTTAAATAGGGAGTTGTGTATACTTTTCTTGACTGATTTAACTTGCTTTATAGTGATTTGTGTGTGAACATCAGAGTGTGTAAAATAAATATATATATTCTTTTTATACAAAGCTTTGGTCAATGTTTCCTTGTTCCATAAGTATTGTAGTCCTAATGTGTAAACCCTGTATACTGCTCATCTCCCTCTTGAGATAAGTCTGACTGCTCAGCCACAGCTACCAACTAAATCTTTGAGGTTCAGACTGATACCAAAGGGGATTTTTGGCTCTCATCTGTAGTCTTAATCTTCTGTAGTGCTCCCTAAGGGAACTGCACAGGATTCTGCCTAACACTCAGATCCGGTTGAAGCTGAAACGGTTAGAGCAACAGCCACCAGGGCAGATGGGAAGATAAGGGATAGGCAATCCTAAACAAGCTGGAGGTCAATGAAAGAGCAGACACCTGAGCAGGGGTAAATGAGAGCCCAACATATAGGGCTTAAGACCTACAAAGCTATAGTCATAGCAAAGAGCTGGAGTGATAAAAGGGGGAAAAATTGCAGCAGTGAAATGCACACTCGCACGAGCAAGGCCAGGTAATGAGAAAACCCTCACAAGGGGCAGTTACTGGTCAAGGGAAGGGGCGAGTCCCACCTAGAATTGAAAGACAGTGTGGCTGCTGGTAGAGGAGCAACTTTTAGGGGGAACCTGGAAGGCCGGTAACACATCCAGGTGTGGCCGCATGGGCCAGGGAGCACAACCCCGGACCTTGTGCGCAAAAGTGTACATTATGTATGTTACGGTTATTATTATTATGACTATTATGTTGTGTAATATTACGCAATGTACAATAAAAACCTGCAGCCTTTTTATTGCCAACACTTACACAATGTGTCTGTAATCATTGAGGAAACACAATATGGGTGACAGTCGCTAACATCTTGGCTCTACTGGTTACTCCCCGCAGCTGGAAAGCACGGGCAAGTAACCGGGGGGGGGGGGGGGGGGGTAAGAAGGTGCAAGGGTAGGGGCAGACACTTGGTCTGCCCCATACCCCTTCCCCCCTCTCCCTCAGCTATAAAGAGACAGGAAGGATGAAGGTCCCAGCAAGGTGCAAAAGAACATTAGCATGTGCCTGCACCCACAGGAGAGATCTGAGGCAGGAAAGAATAGCTGGTGACCGGAATTCAATTGAAAGCAGCATTACCGCGTTTATTTTGCTTCAGCTTTCGCTCTTTTGGGCCAGTTTGCCTTATGTTTTAGTCGCCCTAAATTGAAGGACCACTAAAACATAAGGGAAACTGGCCCAAAAGAATGAAAGCTGAAGCAAAATAAACGCGGTAATGCTGCTTTCAATCCGGGATTGATGACCCCGGATTGAAAGCAGTATTTAGCGGTCCTTATTTTCCATCTTTCATTCTTTTTGGCCAGTTTGCTTGGGCTGTAGTCGAGGGTACATGCGGGTGGATGGAGTCCACTCACTTTTCTCAGAGGAAAACCTGTGTACTGGTTCTTGGAATTTAAAACATGCGCACATTTTAATGTTTCAAAAACACTATTGAAGAAAATATCCTCTCTTGGCTGTGTGTCTGTGTGTGTGTGTGTGGATTTTGTGGCAGGCGTGTGCCATTCGTCCCATGCAATTTGGGGGGTTATGAATAGGCAATTGAATTAAATGTATTGCACTGCGTGTTTCTAGTGGTGGCTACGATGGCTCCAGTCTTTCACCAGCGCATACCTGTGCATACCTGTGCATACCTGTGCATACATGCAGATGCACCTGGCAGGGAGATTTCCCCAGAGGAATGCATTGGGCCTGCGGTTATTTTCGGCGGGGGACCGTGAAAACAAGCAACATTTTTCATGTAAAATGTGGGAGTCTCGCGCCTGCAGCGGGAGGGTTGGCATGTATGCCAGGCAGGTATGCCAGTGTCGTTGGCCAGCAGACCCCCGACGCGGGTCCTGGAGCCAGAAATAGGAGCGGGCGCAGAGGCGCGGCAGGGGGGGGCAAGGCCCCCAGGCCAGATGCTGCTACTGTTCGGTCGCCTCGCTGCCGAGTGTGCAGTCTGATGAGCTCCTCCCCTCCCCTCCCCATGGAGTAGATGAGGCTCGGTCCCCCGTAACCATAGGCCCCCCTCCCCTCCCCTCCCCTCCCCTCCCCGGAACCCCCTCCCGCAGTCACTCGCCTGCCGCGGCCACCCCCAGGAGGAGAATGAGGAGCAGGAAAGGGGGCGCTGCGTCCATGTCAAGGAGCCGTACACAGTCCGCCAGTGTTGCAACTCCCCACCAGTGTTGCACCAAACCAGAAGCACGTCCCCTGGAATTCTGGGACTTGATGTTCGCAGCGGAGGAGCGCACGAGCCCCAGAATTCTAAGAAAGCCCACATATGCGGCACGTAGATAAACGGGGGCCGATCTCTGGTAGGGTGGGGGATCTCTTCTTGCAGCGCCTGGCTAGGAGTCCCAGTGTTGCCAGCACGGAAGGAAAAAACAAGCTAAAAACAAGCTGACTCCCATCCAAATAAGCGGAAAAAACAAGCGTGGAAAGGTCTCAAAAGTAAGAAACATAACACAACAAGAAAAACATACATAGACAGAACACTGACATAGTGTGTTAGAACAACAATATTTTATTGCATGGTGACTAGAAGTCCCAGATTGCAAAATAATACGGCCCTGAAATATTTGTATTTATTGTTTTATATAGCGCCTTAATCCAAGGCGCTATATAATATTGAAACATGGCCAATTGGAAGCTGAAAAGAAACATGGCCTTCCTGAATACATCTTTCTGAGTAAATGTTGTATATAGATTCCAATAATCCTCTAACCCAGTCTTGCAAAAAAAGTTTAAAAAAAATAAATAAATAAAGGATGTTAGTGGATAATGCGTCAGCACTGGGGATATAACCAGGATAATATTGCTATAGAGTGACGCTTGCTAAACTAAGCCAATCCCCTTCTTTACATCTTTACATGTCAGTGTGTCGGCCTGCATGACAAAACTTTTAAAGTGCGCCTTTTTTTGCATATGTTTAGGCATTTGGCATTGATGGGCCACCTGGTGGGCAAGTAACGATCCCATCAGTGCCAAACCCCTATGCATATGCAAAATACAGGGCGCACCCGAGAGCAAGACACAAGTGCTGCCAGCAGCCCAGTGCAGGACGCTCTGTGCGACGTGTAATGGGCTTAGCTGCAATATAAACAGGCCCAATTACACGCGCACAGACGGTCCAACAAGCGGACAAAAACTGCGACAAGCGACCTCCAAATATTATAAGCGACTTTGGGCAAAAACAAGCCCAAAGTCGCTTATAATAAGCGGACCTGGCAACACTGCTCCCCACTGCAGATGACGTCACTGCCTCATTTGCATAATTACCTCCTCTTTCCCCGTGCCATTTATGGCTTTCACTGTGGCTCTGCCTCGCCTTTTAAGTTATCAGTGTGTCTTACTGTGGCTCCCCCTCCCCCCTCCCCTTTTAAGTTATCAGTGTGTCTTACTGTGGCTCCCCCTCCCCTTTTAAGACCTCCCTCTTAAGTTATCAGTGTGTTTTACTGTGGCTCCCCCTCCCCTTTTAACGCCTCCCTCTTAAGTTATCAGTGTGTCTTACTGTGGCTCCCCCTCCCCTTTTAACGCCTCCCTCTTAAGTTATCAGTGTGTCTCACTGTGGCTCCCCCTCCCCTTTTAAGTGATCAGTGTGTCTTACTGTGGCTCCCCCTCCCCTTTTAAGACCTCCCTCTTAAGTTATCAGTGTGTTTCACCTCCAGTGTGTTTTTGCATTACTCCCGTTAGAAAACGGGCGAATGACCACACTTTTCTCAATTGGTTTGGAAACTTGCATAAATGAGCAAGTCTCCAAACCAATTGAAAAAAGTCGCTAGGGGGGCAACACTGTGTCTCACATAGAACGAACCAACACAAGCTCAGTAACCAATCAGAGGCTTCTTCTATGAGAGGGGCTATTATCGAGGGAGCTGTTCTTCAAGTTAACCACAGAGCGAGCCGTGTTTTCTATTCTATGACAAGACTGGAGGCGAGCATTATGCTTCATCTTCATTTATTACTACTCTTCAGCAGTTCAACAAAACACTATAAAAAATTGTGAAAAAGCGTAAACTTTGCTTTCCTCTTTTTCTTTCCTTTTTTTTTTTTTTTTTTAACTACAATGTCCATGAGTCTCTGTAGTCCATGCCCTTTCCACCAGTCATAACCCACTTCCTGTGCTCGGGCTCCTCCTCTGCTTTTACTGCTCTTCAAGCAGATAAGTACAATTTCTTCCCTCTCCGCATGTCAGTGAATGTATTGACGAGAGTTGAGTGGGAGATTAATCTTTATGAATTCTTAAGACGCGGTATGAGTGTGTAAGAGAGGAACGCAGAGAGAGCGTGTAGAAAAAAAAAAAAAAAAAGAGGAAAAAACTATCTTTGTATTTTAGTCACTATAATGGTTTCATAGTGTATTTCGCGTAAAAGCGCGTTGACATAGATTTTCGAGCGCTCGCGTCGGCGCGAGTTTTCGTGGGAGTAGCCCAAGGGGTATCTCAGGCAGGTGCTTATTCGCGAGGCGGGCGGCCCCGTGTCGCAATTTTGGCACGCTTGGGGTTTAGTCAGCCTCGCGAACGACGCAGCATAGGCCGCGCCGACATCCGAGAGCAGGCCCCATCTCCGCGGAGGCGGGCCGGCTCCCGCGAAGTTCGGTGCGCGGCCAGAATGCTCCGCAAGCAGCCCCCACCCTCGGGTGGGAGGAGTTAGGCGCATACGCGCACGTGCCGACAGGTCGCTCCAAGGCGCCACTGTCTACAGAGTTCACCGACTACAGTACACTCGTGTACAATCGTTTCTGATGATTTTCAGTCGTGCGACTTGTTTCTCTGATTTAGCGGTTATAGCGACCGCAAGCGCCGTGTTTCCTATGAAGCACATTGAGTGACGATAAAGTCACGGATTGGGAGCTGCAGAAGGTAGAAACCGACGGAGCTCTTACACTGCCAAGTAGCAGAGGATTGGCGCAGCAGAAGTGAAGGCTTCTCGGAGCCACGAGTGATCGCGTCTAGGTGCAGCCACTGAAAAAAAAAAAAAAAAAAAAAAAAAAAAAGGGGAGCGCAAGAGTAAAGACGACTTTACGAACCCCGAATCATCAAGAGGAGCTGGGGGCGTGCTAAGACACCTGACTCAGGTATTTTAGGCACAAGCACGAGAATGTCAGAATTTGAGTGGAGCGAGGAGGAGCAGTCCCAGGACCTCGCGGCCAGCTTCAAAAAAGTGCTAGGAAGCTCCCTCATTGATGCAGTGGCAGAGGGCGTCAGACCCCTACAGGAGAGGCTGGAGACGTTGGAGGCTATGCTTTCACAGCCTAGCAGCAGCACCGAAGACTGGAGACGCACGCCCACGGATCCCGCGATAGAGGGACGTAAGGGGAGTAAGCTAGCCCTCAAGAGGAAAGCCTCTGACGACCCCCGGGGCTCTTTGGAAGGGGCAGATGATAAGGCCCCAGAGGTGCCTGACGCGTTCGCGAAGCTGAAAGAAGCTTATCTGCAACGCCAGACAGTGCCACACCTCATGACCCCCACTCCAGGGGAGGACAATACAGGAGAAGACCCTGACTCGGAAGACGAGAAGGATGAATTCCAAGCCTCGCTAGAGGACGAGGAGATAGAGCAGGAGGACTTGGCCAAACCCAGCGGGGGCAAAAGACTTTGTAAAGAGAAGCACCTCCTCGAGCCACAAGAGGATATGTTTGACCCCGATAGCATACGGAACCCGAAATCCTCGGAGTGGCAACCATCCCCCCGGGTAGCACAATACATGGCAGCTAGGTTGCGCAAGCCTCTCGACAAGGAGGTGAGGCAGCGTCTGCGAGCGGAATGCCCGCGCCCAGATCTCCCTGGAAAAGTAGCGGAGGCCCCTGAGCTCGACCCGAAGATGCTGACATTCGTATCAAAAACAAATAAAGACCCGCGCAAGGGTATCGATAGGTCCTGGAAAAGCTGCCAGGAGAAAGTTCTGGATTTAGCAGGCCCTCTCGCTAAAATCATGGATCTGGCGGAGAGAGCAAGGGACATGGGGGAAGAAGTTGACCCCGAAGCTCTCGCAGGATGGGCGCAGAGAGCAGTCTGCCTTCTGGGGAACGCGAACTGCGCCATCGCTTCGGAGAGAAGGAAAGGCCTCCTGCTCAAGATTGATTCTAAGCTCAGCGACCTCTCATCGTATGAGGCAGGAGAAGGGGCCCAGGGCCTCCTGTTCGGTGAGACCTTCGGTAAGGAGATGGGCCGATTCGTAGGGACATACGCTTCGCTCGAGAAAGCCCAAGCATCGATTCGCAAGATATTCCCGAATAGAGTTTTTGGAGGGACCGGACGCTACAGAGGCCGTGCGGCCGGTCGCACCCAAGGCGGAAGAAGGCCTCAAAACCCCAGAGCTCAATACTGGGAGAACAAGAGCCAGGATACATTCTTCCCATCCAGAGGGAGATTCCCAAGAGGCCGCAGGTCCAGAGGATCAGGACGAGGTCAAGGGTTCACACCAGGTGAGAGCGATTCAGTATCCTCCGGTAGGGGGGAGGACGCGCATGTTTTTAGAGAATTGGCGCAAGCTTTCCAGCGATTCCTGGATACTGCAAACCGTCAGAGGTATGAGGTTAGATTTCATAGAGATGCCAGTGCAAAAGGACAGGCCGCGGAGCCAGAGGCTAGCGCTAGCGGAACAGACGCTTTTAGACAGCGAGATAGAGCAACTACTGCGCAAGCGAGCGATAGAGAGATGCGAAACGCCACCCAAGTTTGTCAGCAATATGTTCCTAGTACACAGGAAGGAGAAGGTACGCCCAGTTATCAATCTCAAAGAGCTGAACGGTTGGATCATATATCGCCACTTCAAGATGGAGGGCATACATCAGCTCAGGGACTCCCTAAGGGAGGCAGACTGGCTGACGCGCCTAGATCTAAAGGACGCGTACCTCACAGTACCCGTGCTCGAGGAGTACAGACCATTTCTAGCTTTCCGATGGCACGGACAGTTTTGGCACTTCAAGACGATGCCGTTCGGGCTGGCCTCGGCGCCCTGGGCGTTTACGAAGCTGATGAAACCAGTAGCGGCAGCGATCAGGGAGAAAGGCGTCAGACTGATAATTTATCTGGACGACCTTTTGCTCCTAGCAGAAGACCGAGAAGTGCTAGTATATCAAACAAGATGGGTACAAGACCTCCTACTATCTCTAGGATTCCTAGTGAATACAGAGAAGTCAGATACCGTACCAGCTCAGAGGCTAGATTTCTTAGGGTTCGTACTAGACACGAAGAAAGCGACCCTGGAGCTGCCAGCTCGGAAAATGAAGGACATAAAGAGGGAGATCAGATTATGTCTGGAGAAGAAGCAGATATCTATCAGGACGCTAGCGAGAGTAGTGGGGCTACTAGCAGCATCCATTCAGGCCATATTTCCAGGGCCTCTGCACTACCGAGCGCTACAGAGATTAAAGATAAGACACCTACAACAGGGTCTGAAGTATCACCAGAAAGTACCCCTAGATCAGGACTCCATTACCGAACTAGAGTGGTGGTTGAAGAATATGGACGCCTGGAACGGGCGAGCCATATTCGGAGACAAACCAGATCTGGTAATAGAATCGGACGCCAGCCGGAAGGGCTGGGGGGCCAGATGTGGGACCCTACAGACCGGGGGCAAATGGAGCGAAGAGGAGCTCCGGCTACATATAAACTGCCTGGAGCTACTGGCAGGATCGTTCGCGATCAAGGCATTTACAAGAGGAAGAGTGAAATCTTGTGTGCTGCTGAAGATGGACAACATCTCCGCAGTACGTTACATAAATCACCTAGGCGGTACGAGGTCCAAGATGCTAGCTGAACTAGCAAAGGACTTCTGGCATTTCTGTCTGCGGTCAGAGACGTCAGTGATAGCGGAATACCTGCCAGGCGAGCAGAACATAGTAGCGGACTGGAACTCGCGTTACCTGATAGACTCCAGCGATTGGAAGCTGGACCCAGTCGTGTTTCAGAGGCTGGACAGGAGATGGGGTCCACTGAAGGTAGATCTGTTCGCATCCCGGCTCAATGCACAGACGAGCCTATATTACAGCTGGAGGCTAGACCCGGAAGCGCAGGGAACGGATGCGTTCCTGCAAGAGTGGACAGGAGGACCGCATTACGCTTTTCCCCCCTTCGCAATGTTGAGCAGAGTTCTAGCGAAGTGTCGGAGGGAGAGAGCGGAACTGGTGTTGGTCGCACCGTTGTGGAAGTCACAAGTGTGGTTTCCAACGCTAATGGAGCTACTAGCAGACTTACCCAGAGTGCTTCCCGAAGGAGAGCGATTGATCACGGACCCAGCTGGGTTATGTCATCCTCTGAGAGTGAGAGGGACACTCCCCTTAGTCGCGTGCAGGATATCAGGAGACGTTGGGCCCTGCCAGGAATTTCGGAGCAGGCAGCTCAGCTTATCGCAGAATCCTGGGCTCCCTCCACTAGGAGGAGCTATGACGCAGCTTGGGCAAAATGGACAAGCTGGTGCAAGGACAGAGGTGTTCATCCCGTTTCAGCACCTGTAGTGGTAATTCTAAATTTCTTAGCGAACTTACTGCAGGACGGGAAAGCTTTTCGTACGATAGGGGTGTACAGATCAGCTATATCAGCGGGACACATTCCAATAGAAGGAGGGCCAGCAGGAGAACACCCCGCGGTAGTCAGACTCGTTAGAGGAGCAAAGTTCAGAGTGCCACCAGTGCCCAGATATAATTTGACATGGGACGTGGCGACAGTATTAAGACTATTATCGGATTGGCCGACGGATAAATATCTTACCCGTAAACAACTATCCGGTAAGCTAGCTATGTTATTATGTCTAATCTCATGCAAACGAGTGTCAGACGTTAAAGCTCTGGAGATTAACAGACGAGCTTTCGGACCGGAAGGAGTCACGTTCTCTATAGCTAGGAGAACCAAGACAGGTACCTCCACAGTGCATTATCCGTATTTTCCGGGCAATTCGAAGTGGTGCGTTGCACGGTGTATTAAAGAATACGAGAGTAGAACAGCAGAGAACAGAGCAGCGCATGTTACCCAGTTGCTAATAGCGCGCAGGAAACCCTATCACGCCGTAACATCAGCTACTATAGCTAGATGGGTAAAGGAGATCATGCATGCAGCGGGTGTGAATGTGGACATGTATGGAGCGCATTCAGTGAGGGGTGCGATGGCATCGTCAGCAGCGAGAGCGGGAGTGCCCTTGAATGTAATAATGCTAACAGCAGACTGGTCAAACGACCGTACCTTTAAAGAATTTTACTTTAAGCCAACAGAGGGTCTGGCTAGTACAGTGTTGGGCAGCTTTGAACAAGCATAATGCTCGCCTCCAGTCTTGTCATAGAATATAGATTACCCCTGCTATCTGCGCAGGGAGTATTAATTCTATTAAAGACTAGGAGGCGAGCATTAAATTCCCTCCCGAAGTAATGTACTGTACTAAATGTTGTTGCATTATATGAGTGAAGTACACTACAGACGCACCACCCTAAGACTTTCTATTTCTGTTTCATAGGGGAAGATCAGAAGAATAACTGATGGCCGTGCCGTAGCGGAGAGTAGCAGGCCGGGATGACACCGGCTGTGGAGTTTTAAAGTTCAGAAGAACCTTCGCTCTGTTGGCGAGGATCAGTTAATGGACTTGTGCAGTTTCAGAGCGAGTAAAAGCAGAGGAGGAGCCCGAGCACAGGAAGTGGGTTATGACTGGTGGAAAGGGCATGGACTACAGAGACTCATGGACATTGTAGTTAAAAAAAAAAAAAAAGGAAAGAAAAAGAGGAAAGCAAAGTTTACGCTTTTTCACGATTTTTTATAGTGTTTTGTTGAACTGCTGAAGAGTAGTAATAAATGAAGATGAAGCATAATGCTCGCCTCCTAGTCTTTAATAGAATTAATACTCCCTGCGCAGATAGCAGGGGTAATCTATATTGCCCCATGTGATCGCATAAACGACATCCCTTACAGACACCCCCGCATAAGATGTACCCAGGATCACACAGCTTCATTAAGCCGCATATCTTCCTGGGTTACTTCATATCAATATGTATTAAGGTCTGTGATTTAAAAGCCACATGCTAGCCATGCCAAACGTTTACTACCGCACATGCCAACATGTTCAGTAAAACCTATGAATTCAGATCGGTTTATCCGCATTCTGAATGGAAAGGCACTGTAGCATGAGAGTGCAGCCACAGAAATCCTTAAATTCCAATTAATTCACGAACCCTTTCCATTTCTCACCACCCACCATTTTCTCCTCTTAAAGTGTAAGAATCCCACCCAATAGCCCCCTCCCTGCGGTCTCCACGCCATCAATGCCTCCATGCTCCATGTATAATGCTCTCTTAACACACGTGTTAAAATATGTCCCACACCCTGGGGTCAGGGGCTCTGCTCACACCCGAAACTAAGACCAGACTTTCCTCCATCCCCGTTCATGCCACGGTTTCAGGACAAGGTTAGTTGATACAAAAGTTAGTTTAAAGAGTAGAGAAGGACAAGCCCTCGGATTGGAGAAAGATTTCACACACTTTAACCGCGGCTGAACGAAACGAACAGCCGGATTCTCACAGTACCTTAAAACGGAGAGGAAGCTGTAGCTGAGGCGGACGTTCCTGGTACTTCCTGCAGGCTCACAGTCTTGAAGCGACTGTCGTACTGACAAGTAGGAGGAAGACTGGAGGGTCCTGCACTACCCAGGTAAGAAACCAGCAGCAGAGCAAAGCAACAAATAAAAGGTGCACTCCTTAAAACCCAAGCAGGGTCCGACCTTCCTGGCTATCCGGCTCATTGTAGCTCTGTACAGCGAATTCAACCAGAGTAGGGAGTCCTGCCTTGTACTTTGGGCGAACTGGTTGGTCCCACCAGCTCAAGGGAAGAAGTTTCCTGGAAGATCTTCTCTGTCATCGTATTCTGAAGAACCGGACCTGCAGCAGGGCTTCACCGGGCGGTTCAGTCGCTGTAAGGGTCCTCTTCTGCCAGCTCCTCGTCGGTTCTTTCGTTCCAGTGGCGACTCTGCCTTTTCAGTGCCACAGACCTGCTTTTTATGTAGTTTTCCCCCATTCACACAGCCTAGCTGTCAATCACACAGCAAGGTGTCTGTCCTGGCAAGGCCAGTCCCCTTAGCCAATTAAACAGGAGTGCAACTTGTTATGACTATCCCTAAACTATATCCTATACATGTTTAACCTATCCCTCAGCTAAAGTCTATTGTATGCACTAATGCGATGCAGTTTCCTGTCTCTAAGCAGGATTGATTCTGAAATTGAACCAAAAGCCCCTTTGTTTCCCATTTATTCAGAAGCATCAGAATTGCTCTGTCTGCAGCAATCACGAAGTTTAGAAGTTTCCAATTACTTTCAACATCCTAAACTAATACATAATCTACAAATTAATTGAATTATTGCTTTGCACTGAAATGTCCTTCTTAGAAATGCTAAAAACCTTAACTGAAAACGATGCTTTGATACATGCTTGATGCTTTGAAGTAGAGTGGCACCGGCACTGGTCATGTGAAAGCATCTATGGACCATACTTCGGTGCCATTACAAGCACTTAAAAAAGGGCTGCTTGCCCTGGCCCCCACCCAACGAGAGAAATTCTGCTTTGTGGTCACTCCACCAGCTGCAGCAATTCTGGCACCAACTTGGTGTGACTCCTGGGTCACCCTGCCCAGCACGATGGCACAAGGCACAAGCAAGCAGTGTAGGGTTACCACAGCCCTTCGCCAAGCTGCAGCAAGGCACTGGGCACCCATACTGGTCATCGTTATGCTCCTGCAGAGAGTTCTAGGGAAGGGACTTGCAACCTGGATGCTGAAAGAAACTTGCTGTAGACTTTCCGCAGCGCGACACACCCCCGTGATGCAGATATCACAGCGCACAACGTTCAGAATCTCCAAAGTTAGGCGCTCCAGGGTGACTTATTCAGGATATGAAAATCATTTTCAAGGGGGCTTTTATCTTCACTGAAAAGTGATGCCCCCAGTGAAAGACCAGAACCACTCTGCGGTCCGATGGCTGCAAAGTCAGCGTAATGGAAGCAGTACAAGGCAACACTAGTGGCACTGAACACAGTACACACAACTATACACCAGATAAGGAGTTACAGAGCCTTGTTCACGGTAGAGAAGTTACTCGGACTTTAGGCTCTGAAGCGGCTGCAAGGTGGCAGGACATACGCAAATCATAACAGCATGGCATAACTACAGAACAGGAGAATGCCAGAAGGTGTCAAATGTGTGGCTTGAATCAAGCGGTGCGGACATTGGGGATCGTTTCCGGGAACAAAATGGTTGGAGAGTGTGCAGATGAAATGGCTGTTTCCCCAGACCTCACAGGATCAGGGAGAGTTTCCGATGCACTCTTGATGCTAATTGCTGCTTCGGAATCGTTGGTTGCAGTACTGATGAGGGGTTCTGCTTCTTCTGTATCGTATGGCACTGGGTGTGGAATCTTCTTGGTGTGTGTCGCATGAATCCAATTCTTCCGGCCTGCCACCTGCACCACAGTCTGTGTGACCAGCAGGACTTGGAAGGGGCCGGGCCAACGAGGTGCGAGGCAAGAAGATCGCTCAAAGGATTTTACAAGAATCCAGTCCCCAGGTCATATGCTGTGACCAGGGCCCTCATATCGTACAGGTAAAGCCTCTCGCACCTGGTGATAAATCAAATAAAGTTTTTAGTCAACTGTCTACAGTAATCTGAAAGAAGTACATTTTCAACATTTCGCAAAGAACGACATTTCGGAATGTTCCAAATATTAGCTGGCCTCCCCATAACCACCTCAAAGGGCGAGAGCCCAGTCTTAGTTTGAGGGGTTGTTCGCATTGATAACAACACGATCGGTAAGACGTCCGGCCATTTTAGTTTGGTGCCGGCACACGTTTTAGCGAGCTTGTTTTTGATGATGCCGTTGTGTCTTTCCACTTATCTGCAGAATTACAGCAGCGATAAAATGTGGACCATTGTCCGACCAGATGACTCTTGGCAGCCCGAATCTCAGGAAGTACTCCTTTAACATAGTCTTTGCAGTAGTTATGGCTGTAGCGTCTTTGACAGGAAAAGCCTCAACCCATTTGCTAAAAGCACAGATGACGACTAACACATACTTTAGATTATTGCAACGTTCCATCTCAATAAAATCAAAATGGATGACCTCAAAGGGGACAGAAGGTGGACCAAAATTACCCCCAGGAGTTGATGTGCCCTTTCCCACATTATGCTGCAAACAAATCATACATTCCTGGACAAAGCATCAGTAGGATATAACTCTGGGGAGTTTGAGAGCGCAGAGTGCTGAGTATTTGTTTTGGACAAAGTATTATTCATAATAGCACCAGAAATTGGTAGTTTCTCAAAGGATTGAGTAGATTGGAAAGATGGGATTGGGAGAGACGAAATTAACTCGGACGCAGTTAACTGAGCCTGGCTAGGTTGGCTGAACGAGTTACTCTTCCCATGTGATGGACCTAAAATCTGGGAATGTAAAGGAATCTGTGTGAAAATTTGATTTGTTTGTGGTTGATTAGAGACCTGAGGATCCATGTAGAACTCAGGTAAATAGGTCGGCGTGTGAAAGGTGTCGGAAGTGATATGACTACAGTCCGCCGCAACACAACCTTGCATTGTTGCATCAGATAGTTGGTTTGGCAGGAACGTTCCATTGGTGTTAGCGATAGACGGGAATTGCCTAAAAGCAGTGGGTGTAAGTTCGTTAATAGGTTTAGCAACCATCACGTTCGGAGTTCGCACAGAGTCATCTTTGACTAGGAAAGTGTGGATGTTCGCAGAAAATGCGATGTTTTTAGGAGGTTTAGCGGTGGCCTTACCCGTTATCGAGTTCTTGGGAGATTTCAGGAAGTATTGGCGCTGTAAGGTGGGGTTTAGACGGCGAGGCATGCCCACAGTAAGTCGATTCATTATGCAATTGGATTTAAATAGAAGGGTTTTTAGAATTAAATTTGGGTAGTAAATGCGAACAGCAGGTTAGCACTTCGCTTTCAGAGACTAACAAGCGAAATCCTCGAGACTGCCTAACCGACCCGAGCTTTGCTGCTGCGAGCTGACGACTGACTCGCTGCATCGAGGCTCAGCGGTCAGCAGTCAGTACTCGAGCGGGTGCGCGCGGGGGCTGGTTGAAATAGGCGATCACATGAGGGGGCGTGGCCAATTTAACTATAACAAAAAAGAGATGTATATATCAGTAAAACTGCAGCAGTTAGTGAAGTCCTGGTAATTGATGAGGTTAGAATGTATATATACATATACCGAGGCAGTTCAGTAAACAATCCTTTGCTAATCCAATGATGAATATTGAGCACAATGAGGCAGTGTTGTCTGCAGACCTGCAGTCAGTACTCGTCTGGTGCTCGAGCAGGTGCGGGTGAGCTGGGATAGTGCCCGGGTGTGACAGTCCTGGTGCCCTAGGGTGCAGACTAGGGTGGAAGGTTGTCTGTGCACGGAAGGTTCAGATTGTTAGTGTAATGTACTTTTGGGGAATGCTGGGGCGTGGCAGGTCCTAGGTTTCAAGAGGCAGCTTGAAACAGGCAGTAGTGTGTAGTTAGTTATTTTTGTTCCTCAAATGTTTTTCTAGTTCAGGTTTTAGGGGAGGCCTTAGCCCTTTTTCTACTTGGGTGGGTACCTTATTATTGTTGGCTTTGTGGGGACAGAGGGGCTTGGATGTATTCTTCTTTGGGCACTTGTAAAGGGCAGGTTCTTGTTTCCATTTTATTTATTGGCACGGTTTTGGGTGTAGATTCTTGGGGTGCGCTGTGGTAAGTGTGTTAGGTGAGGTGTAGGGTCTTTAGTGTTGTTTTAGGTTGGTTGGCATCCGGTCTTTAGCATTATGCTGCTTTGTTTTTGGGGTTGTGAGCGGGCTCCAGGTGGACGGTGTCTTTTAGGTATATTAGTGGGTCCATTTGGTGTCGTGACTGGTATGTTGGTGTATTTACGTGATGGCCACACGTACATGTGGGGGTTTGTTTTGGGTGGAAGTTTTAGTTGGGAGAGCTTTCTTGTTTCAGAAATGTAAGGAGGGAGAAGTGTTGTAGTGTATCTCTGAGTGTGGGTGACATCACTGACCATGGAATGTGGTGATGTCAGTGAGTGTGGAGTGCTATGGTGTTCTGTTCTGAACATAGTGTTGTAACAGTTACAGTTGGAAAATGTAAGCTGGCATGAAGGGACGTGCCAGTGTCTTCCTGGCATATACTACCAATAAACCTACAAGTAACTCACCTGCTGGTCCAGGTGTTGACTTCTTCAAGAAAATATTCTCTTTTGGTTTTGTGTGTGTGGTGATTTTATGGCAGGCAAATGGCATTCGTCCTGTGCAATGTGGGTGGCTATGAATAGGCAGTGTAATGACATGTATTGCATGCCACTTCCACGCGCAACTCCTCACAACAGCCTAACCACATGATTCCGGAAACACGCCGGCCGCACTCCGCCCCGAACATCCCGTCCCAGCTGCTCACCCTTGAGTTGCAGGAAGATAATGCTTAGGTGATGCGTCCAGTCCCACTTTTCTACAAAGATGGTGTTTTCACTTACAATAAACAAACGTAGGCGGGCAAAATACAAATGCGGTTTACTAAGAAACATTTTCAACGTGCACGTGGAGTGCCGAGCTAAAATAGACACATTTGAATTGCCCTGGCCCGGAAGGTCCACTGGTGCTTTCGATATTAGTGCGTGTCTCTAGACTCTCTGGTGCCTGGAGCTGGGGGCCTGGGTAAAGTCTGTGCCCTGGGGCCCACGTGAAGTTGCCGGTGCGTTAATCCTGTCATGCTACACTGTGCAGCAGCCTCTTCTCGTAAATGAAGGACCTCGGTCTCCTGCAGACAAAGCTGGTGACTTTTTTGGATGAATATTAGGCTAATGGTCAGACAAGTAAAGCACTGGAGCTATGTGTTATGTTTTTAGAAATGACTTTGCTGGTCTACCGTAGATTGCCTATAAAAAAAAAGTCATGCAGGCCACTTTGGGAAGAGGTTGGTATTGGTACTGTATAATCTGTCTCTTCTCATGCTCTATTTTTTCTAATTCTTTTCCCTTCTCTTTCTGTCGACCCGTTCATCTCTCCACATGCTGCCCTCTGGCATGGGCCCTGAACTGCCACAGCTGGCCCATTACAGGACCCACACAGAGTGGGTGCAGATGGGACCCGTTCATCTCTCCACATGCTGCCCTCTGGCATGGGCCCTGAACTGCCACAGCTGGCCCATTACAGGACACACACAGAGTGGGTGCAGATGGGACCCGTTCATCTCTCCCCATGCTGCCCTCTGGCATGGGCCCTGAACTGCCACAGCTAGCCCATTACAGGACCCACACAGAGTGGGCGCAGATGGGACCCGTTCATCTCTCCACATGCTGCCCTCTGGCATGGGCCCTGAACTGCCACAGCTGGCCCATTACAGGACCCACACAGAGTGGGCGCAGATGGGACCCGTTCATCTCTCCACATGCTGCCCTCTGGCATGGGCCCTGAACTGCCACAGCTGGCCCATTACAGGACCCACACAGAGTGGGTGCAGATGGGACCCGTTCATCTCTCCCCATGCTGCCCTCTGGCATGGGCCCTGAACTGCCACAGCTGGCCCATTACAGGACCCACACAGAGTGGGTGCAGATGGGACCCGTTCATCTCTCCCCATGCTGCCCTCTGGCATGGGCCCTGAACTGCCACAGCTGGCCCATTACAGGACCCACACAGAGTGGGTGCAGATGGGACCCGTTCATCTCTGCACATGCTGCCCTCTGGCATGGGCCCTGAACTGCCACACTCTGGCATGGGCCCTGAACTGCCACAGCTAGCCCATTACAGGACCCACACAGAGTGGGTACAGATGGACAAACGGCATTAGTAAAAAATATGTTGTACTTTAAATGAAGGATTGTGGAATGTTTAACAAGTTATACAATGAATGATGTTTTACTTCAATCATGTGTTTCAGCCGCTCTGTGCAAAATGCACAAATGGATCCCATCTTCTGTTTGGCACATTTAAATCGAAAGCACTGGAAAAAGTACTTCTGAAATAAACAACAATAGAAACACTTCTTTACGTCACTAAAAGCTATTTGTAGTTTTATGAGCACACATAGTTAGTGCTTCGATTAAAATCTGATGGCACAAGATGCAGAAAGAGTTCATGAAGTAAGTTTCTAATTACATGAGTTGAATGCAAACATCTAAAGGAAGTTGCAGGTCAAAAGAACACCCAAAAAACACAACAACATTAGAGACGTAGTGCCCATCAGCTTCCTACCAGCAGCAGTCGCAGGGATAAACTGTAACCGCAACATGAGGTGTTGCTATGTTTTGTGCTGGCTTCAGTGAATGTACAGCGTGGGTGCCTTTGCACGTAGTTCAGGGTGGATGAGATAACGCCTGGAATTGAATTAGCGTTGCGCATTCTGGGATTGCGAAAGGTAAAGGGCATGCACCTGTGCAAGGAGTTAAAAATGCAGTTTGCCATTGAGCTATATAAAAATGACTCTGCATGCATTCACATAATAGTAATGTTTTCTATGGAGCACATGCACTCAATATCCATCGAAGGTCATTCCAAGTTTGGTCGTGCAGGAAAATAAAGGTGGTTCTCCCTGCCATGCGTCCACCCTCCTGAACAGAAGCCTAACTGCTCTGCTGGAGCTGCCATTTGAGAGTCTGGTCTTTCCTTTTAGGTGACAATGTTCTACCCGTAGGTTAGTTGATTAAACAGCCCCCACCAGAGGATTGTGCAAGAATCTCCCCTACAGACAGCAAGTGATAAGTAAAAGTGAATACGTTGTAAACTGGACCACATTGAATGTAGGACAGTCTAGTCAGTAATAACACTTATGGTGAACAGCCAGCCCGGACATACTTGCTGTGGAATGGTATTCTTACTGGTTGGGAGTCCTTATATGGTAATACTGGCTTATATTGGTGCAGTCTGCATGAAGACCCATGGGAACAACCAGCATGAGTATATTTTTATACTGGCATATGTTGTGAGCAAAGGTGCATGAAGTGCATTGGGAAATGTTCCTGTGCACGGTTGGTGATTGCAACTATTGGTTTTTCCATGTGCTACCATACGAAACCAATTGCAAACGGTATGAGTTTCTACCCAATTTTGCAAAGAAAGTGCTGTAAAATGCATCTCTTTAACCCAATGTTTTAAACTTGTTCTTGGGGGTGAGAACCCCCCTCAAGCACTGCTTGTTTGGTTTGGGCTCCCTCAGTGCGCTCTGTCCATCCTGCATAATTGTCGCAAACATTTAAGCTTCTTCATTTTAGAAGTTCACCAGTCACTGTGTGTGATGTGTGTTTAAGGGGAAGTATCTCGCAGGTGCTGTTTGCCGGCCGAGTGCAAATAATTGTAACGGGCCTCACCACACCGTGTGTGCCTAACCACATCATTCCGGAAACACGCCGGCCGCACTTTGGGTGTTTGCAGCTTTCACAGCCTCCCAACTCTTCTTGCGGTCTTGGCTGGAAGTGGAGTGACGTCAACCACGTGACTTTCCAGAGGGCCGGCGTGCTGATTGGACGGCGGCAGGCAGGGAGTGTTGCTGATTGGCTCATATTTCGGTGCTGAAGCTCGCGGGAGCCAGCGATCGCTACCAGCCAGAACTAGATCTACAAATTAATTGAATTATTGCTTTGCACTGAAATGTCCTTCTTAGAAATGCTAAAAACCTTAGGTATTTGATACATAATGTAGTCTGCCATAAACCTTTCTTCAGCAGAGAAATCTAATGTTGCTGCAGTTGATTTGCAGTTGTAGCAATAAACAAACTCAAGGGGACATATCCGGAAACACGCCGCACTTCGGCGTCTAGTGCCCATTTCCCGTCAGTGTTGCTTATAAAGGGCTCGCGGGAGCCAGCGACCAGAACTAGATCACAGCTCATCCTCCCCAGGGCATGCACTGAACTGCAACTATAGCGCCGCGACGCCCCCAGGTGAGTGCAGGCGCCCACCTCGCCCTGCAGCTTCAGTTTCATTTCCTTTACATTCCATATTCCTAATTCCCCCAGCGACCCTCCTCTAGCTGCATAGTCGCCCGGCAGTGCGCCTCGCGTTCCTGCACTGGGCATCCAGGCGCTAGCCCAGCCGGGCTGGCGCTGTCCCGTTACATGAGGCGCGCCGCTCAGTCCCTCGCCCTGACTGCCACTGCCAGGGTGCTGGCCCAGTGCTCCAGTGAGTGCTGCCGCGTGCTGCCCTACTGCCAGGCTGCTGGAGTGTGTGCTGCGGCGTACTGTCCCATTGCCAGGCTGCTGGAGTGTGTGCTGCGGCGTGCTAGCCCATTGCCAGGGCGCTGGAGTGGGTGCTGCTGCGTGCTGCCCCATTGCCAGGGTGCTGAAGTGTGTGCTGCTGCCCCATTGCCAGGGCGCTGGAGTGGGTGCTGCGGCGTGCTGTCCCATTGCCAGCCTGCTGGAGTGTGTGCTGCGGCGTACTGTCCCATTGCCAGGGTGCTGGGGTGGGTGCTGCTGCGTGCTAGCCCATTGCCAGGGCGCTGGAGTGGGTGCTGCTGCGTGCTAGCCCATTGCCAGGGCGCTGGAGTGGGTGCTGCTGCGTGCTAGCCCATTGCTCCACTGAGTGCTGCCGCGTGCTGTCCCATTGCCAGGCTGCTGGAGTGTGTGCTGCGGCGTACTGTCCCATTGCCAGGGTGCTGGGGTGGGTGCTGCCGCGTGCTGCCCCACTGCCAGGGTGCTGGCCCAGTGCTCCAGTGAGTGCTGCCGCGTGCTGCCCTACTGCCAGGCTGCTGGAGTGAGTGCTGCCGCGTGCTGCCCCACTGCCAGGGTGCTGGGGTGGATGCTGTAGCCTGCTAGCCCAGTGCTCCACTGAGTGCTGCCGCGTGCTGTCCCATTGCCAGGGTGCTGGGGTGGGTGCTGTAGCGTGCTAGCCCATTGCCAGGGCGCTGGAGTGGGTACTGCTGCGTGCTGCCCCATTGCCAAGGTGCTGCAGTGTGTGCTGCTGCCCCATTGCCAGTGTACTGCTGCCCCATTGCCAGGGCGCTGGAGTGGGTGCTGCTGCCCCATTGCCAGGATGCTGCCCCATTACCAGGGTTCTGGAGTGTACTGCGGCGTACTGTCCCATTACCAGGCTGCTGGAGTGTGTGCTGCGGCGTACTGTCCCATTGCCAGGCTGCTGGAGTGTGTGCCGCGGCGTACTGTCCCATTGCCAGGGTACTGGGGTGGGTGCTGCTGCGTGCTAGCCCATTGCCAGGGCGCTGGAGTGGGTGCTGCTGCGTGCTGCCCCATTGCCAGGCTGCTGCAGTGTGTGTGCCCGGTGTAACGTCGAATTCTGCTCATCGTCGAAAAATGCTTAGCCTGCTACTGCGCATGCGTGAATTTCGATGGCAAAACAAAATCCGACTACGGGGCAGGGGCAGCGGGGCAAGGGGCAGGGGCAGCTGTACATTAACCGTATTAACCCTATGTTTCCACAGGGCATATTATTTATTTTAACCCTATGTTGTGCAGTGCATTAACCCGTCAGAAAATGCTTTCTGCTGTCAGAAAATGCTTTCTGAACTACGGGGCAGGGGCAGCGGGGCAAGGGGCAGGGGCAGCTGTACATTAACCCTATTAACCCTATGTTTCCACAGGGCATATTATTTATTTTAACCCTATGTTGTGCAGGGCAGTGCATTAACCCGTCAGAAAATGCTTTCTGGACTACGGGGCAGGGGCAGCGGGGCAAGGGGCAGGGGCAGCTGTACATTAACCCTATTAACCCTATGTTTCCACAGGGCATATTATTTATTTTAACCCTATGTTGTGCAGGGCAGTGCATTAACCCGTCAGAAAATGCTTTCTGCTGTCAGAAAATGCTTTCTGGACTACGGGGCAGGGGCAGCGGGGCAAGGGGCAGGGGCAGCTGTACATTAACCCTATTAACCCTATGTTTCCACAGGGCATATTATTTATTTTAACCCTATGTTGTGCAGGGCAGTGCATTAACCCGTCAGAAAATGCTTTCTGGACTACGGGGCAGGGGCAGCGGGGCAAGGGGCAGGGGCAGCTGTACATTAACCCTATTAACCCTATGTTTCCACAGGGCATATTATTTATTTTAACCCTATGTTGTGCAGGGCAGTGCATTAACCCGTCAGAAAATGCTTTCTGGACTACGGGGCAGGGGCAGCGGGGCAAGGGGCAGGGGCAGCTGTACATTAACCCTATTAACCCTATGTTTCCACAGGGCATATTATTTATTTTAACCCTATGTTGTGCAGGGCAGTGCATTAACCCGTCAGAAAATGCTTTCTGCTGTCAGAAAATGCTTTCTGGACTACGGGGCAGGGGCAGCGGGGCAAGGGGCAGGGGCAGCTGTACATTAACCCTATTAACCCTATGTTTCCACAGGGCATATTATTTATTTTAACCCTATGTTGTGCAGGGCAGTGCATTAACCCGTCAGAAAATGCTTTCTGGACTACGGGGCAGGGGCAGCGGGGCAAGGGGCAGGGGCAGCTGTACATTAACCCTATTAACCCTATGTTTCCACAGGGCATATTATTTATTTTAACCCTATGTTGTGCAGGGCAGTGCATTAACCCGTCAGAAAATGCTTTCTGGACTACGGGGCAGGGGCAGCGGGGCAAGGGGCAGGGGCAGCTGTACATTAACCCTATTAACCCTATGTTTCCACAGGGCATATTATTTATTTTAACCCTATGTTGTGCAGGGCAGTGCATTAACCCGTCAGAAAATGCTTTCTGCTGTCAGAAAATGCTTTCTGAACTACGGGGCAGGGGCAGCGGGGCAAGGGGCAGGGGCAGCTGTACATTAACCCTATTAACCCTATGTTTCCACAGGGCATATTATTTATTTTAACCGTATGTTGTGCAGGGCAGTGCATTAACCCATCAGAAAATGCTTTCTGCTGTCAGAAAATGCTTTCTGGACTACGGGGCAGGGGCAGCGGGGCAAGGGGCAGGGGCAGCTGTACATTAACCCTATTAACCCTATGTTTCCACAGGGCATATTATTTATTTTAACCCTATGTTGTGCAGGGCAGTGCATTAACCCGTCAGAAAATGCTTTCTGGACTACGGGGCAGGGGCAGCGGGGCAAGGGGCAGGGGCAGCTGTACATTAACCCTATTAACCCTATGTTTCCACAGGGCATATTATTTATTTTAACCCTATGTTGTGCAGGGCAGTGCATTAACCCGTCAGAAAATGCTTTCTGCTGTCAGAAAATGCTTTCTGGACTACGGGGCAGGGGCAGCGGGGCAAGGGGCAGGGGCAGCTGTACATTAACCCTATGTTTCCACAGGGCATATTATTTATTTTAACCCTATGTTGTGCAGGGCAGTGCATTAACCCGTCAGAAAATGCTTTCTGCTGTCAGAAAATGCTTCCTGGACTACGGGGCAGGGGCAGCGGGGCAAGGGGCAGGGGCAGCTGTACATTAACCCTATTAACCCTATGTTTCCACAGGGCATATTATTTATTTTAACCCTATGTTGTGCAGGGCAGTGCATTAACCCGTCAGAAAATGCTTTCTGCTGTCAGAAAATGCTTTCTGGACTACGGGGCAGGGGCAGCGGGGCAAGGGGCAGGGGCAGCTGTACATTAACCCTATTAACCCTATGTTTCCACAGGGCATATTATTTATTTTAACCGTATGTTGTGCAGGGCAGTGCATTAACCCGTCAGAAAATGCTTTCTGGACTACGGGGCAGGGGCAGCGGGGCAAGGGGCAGGGGCAGCTGTACATTAACCCTATTAACCCTATGTTTCCACAGTGCATATTATTTATTTTAACCCTATGTTGTGCAGGGCAGTGCATTAACCCGTCAGAAAATGCTTTCTGCTGTCAGAAAATGCTTTCTGGACTACGGGGCAGGGGCAGCGGGGCAAGGGGCAGGGGCAGCTGTACATTAACCCTATGATTCAACAGGGCATATTATTTATTTTAACCCTATGTTGTGCAGGGCATATTATTTATTTTAACCCTATGTTGTGCAGGGCAGTGCATTAACCGTCAGAAAATGCTTTCTGCTGTCAGAAAATGCTTTCTGGTCTACGGGGCAGCGGCAGGGGGAGCGGGGACAGGGGTAAGGGGCAGTTGTACATTAACCCTATTAACCCTATGTTTCCACAAGGCATAATATTTATTTTAACTCTATGTTGTGCAGTGCATTAACCCGTCAGAAAATGCTTTCTGCTGTCAGAAAATGCTTTCTGGACTACGTGGCAGGGGCAGCGGAGCAAGGGGCAGGGGCAGCTGTACATTAACCGTATTAACCCTATGTTTCCACAGGGCATATTATTTATTTTAACCCTATGTTGTGCAGGGCAGTGCATTAACCCGTCAGAAAATGCTTTCTGCTGTCAGAAAATGCTTTCTGGTCTATGGGGCCGCGGCAGGGGCAGCGGGGACAGGGGCAAGGGGCAGCTGTACATTAACCCTATTAACCCTATGTTTCCACAGAGCATAATATTTATTTTAACCCTATGTTGTGCAGGGCAGTGCATTAACCCGTCAGAAAATGCTTTCTGCTATCAGAAAATGCTTTCTGGTCTACGGGGCAGCGGCAGGGGCAGCGGGGACAGGGGTAAGGGGCAGTTGTACATTAACCCTATTAACCCTATGTTTCCACAAGGCATAATATTTATTTTAACTCTATGTTGTGCAGTGCATTAACCCGTCAGAAAATGCTTTCTGCTGTCAGAAAATGCTTTCTGTTCTACGGGGCAGCGGCAGGGGCATCGGGGACAGGGGCAAGGGGCAGCTGTACATTAACCCTATTAACCCTATGTTTCCACAGGGCATATTATTTATTTTAACCCTATGTTGTGCAGGGCAGTGCATTAACCCGTCAGAAAATGCTTTCTGCTGTCAGAAAATGCTTTCTGGTCTACGGGGCAGGGGCAGCGGGGCAAGGGGCAGGGGCAGCTGTACATTAACCCTATGTTTCCACAGGGCATATTATTTATTTTAACCCTATGTTGTGCAGGGCAGTGCATTAACCCGTCAGAAAATGCTTTCTGGTCTACGGGGCAGCGGGGCAGGGGCAGCGGGGCAGGGGCAGGTGCAGCGGGGCAAGGGGCAGGGGCAGCTGTACATTAACCCTATTAACCCTATGTTTATGTTTCCACAGGGCATATTATTTATTTTAACCGTATGTTGTGCAGGGCAGTGCATTAACCCGTCAGAAAATGCTTTCTGGACTACGGGGCAGGGGCAGCGGGGCAAGGGGCAGGGGCAGCTGTACATTAACCCTATTAACCCTATGTTTCCACAGGGCATATTATTTATTTTAACCCTATGTTGTGCAGGGCAGTGCATTAACCCGTCAGAAAATGCTTTCTGCTGTCAGAAAATGCTTTCTGGACTACGGGGCAGGGGCAGCGGGGCAAGGGGCAGGGGCAGCTGTACATTAACCCTATTAACCCTATGTTTCCACAGGGCATATTATTTATTTTAACCCTATGTTGTGCAGGGCAGTGCATTAACCCGTCAGAAAATGCTTTCTGCTGTCAGAAAATGCTTTCTGGTCTACGGGGCAGCGGCAGGGGCAGCGGGGCAAGGGGCAGGGGCAGCTGTACATTAACCCTATTAACCCTATGTTTCCACAGGGCATATTATTTATTTTAACCCTATGTTGTGCAGGGCAGTGCATTAACCCGTCAGAAAATGCTTTCTGCTGTCAGAAAATGCTTTCTGGTCTACGGGGCAGCGGCATGGGCATCGGGGACAGGGGCAAGGGGCAGCTGTACATTAACCCTATGTTTCCACAGGGCATATTATTTATTTTAACCCTATGTTGTGCAGGGCAGTGCATTAACCCGTCAGAAAATGCTTTCTGCTGTCAGA
Source organism: Ambystoma mexicanum (assembly GCF_040938575.1). Lineage (NCBI taxonomy): Eukaryota > Metazoa > Chordata > Amphibia > Caudata > Ambystomatidae > Ambystoma > Ambystoma mexicanum. The sequence goes on from NC_090938.1 coordinate 843,421,883, forward strand.
AAATGCTTTCTGGACTACGGGGCAGTTGCAGCGGGGCAAGGGGCAGGGGCAGCTGTACATTAACCCTATTAACCCTATGTTTCCACAGGGCATATTATTTATTTTAACCCTATGTTGTGCAGGGCAGTGCATTAACCCGTCAGAAAATGCTTTCTGCTGTCAGAAAATGCTTTCTGGTCTACGGGGCTGCGGCAGGGGCATCGGGGACAGGGGCAAGGGGCAGCTGTACATTAACCCTATTAACCCTATGTTTCCACAGGGCATATTATTTATTTTAACCCTATGTTGTGCAGGGCAGTGCATTAACCCGTCAGAAAATGCTTTCTGCTCGTTTACAGTTCCCAGGCATGCCCTCCTGTCTGTGCCCTAGCACCAGCACTGTCTAGGTGTCTCTAGACCGAGTGCAGTAGCTAGTCTTCACATTTGTGCTGTTCATGCACTGTGGGGGTGTCTTTTCTTTCTCCCTCTTTCCCTCCCTTGTCATCGAATGCCTTTGAAGCGCATTGCGCTTAATCGCCGTGTGGATGGAACATCATATCATATCACTATGCTTACTCTCTACTCTACACATTACACAATTAGAGTGCACCTATACCCCTCAATCAATTCGGCCAAGCTGCTCACATATGACCACTACCCCACAAACACGTCATCACTCTAATAAAAAGCAGCTATATCCCATTACAAACCGGCCTAGCTGCACATATAAGCAAAACGGATGCAAATTATATATACTGTATAGCTTATGAATTATATGTTCTTTAGCACTACCAAGGAGTTCTCCAGGAAGAAGTTTCAAGGCACAGCCAAATAGTTCCTACTGGATAGTATGTGATGTTCCATCCCACTCTGTTGCTCCTGTCAGCAAGCATAGATGTATAAGCCCCCATCTGGTTTATGGGCCCACATTCTGTATAGTTGAAGGTCATTTGAAGTTACGCTGATTTGAACAATGTTAACACAAAGAAGCAAAGTAGTAGAGAAGCAATCAAGTTTTACGCTGATCATTTTATTCTTTACAATGAAATATGTATTAACAGAAAATAAATTGCAAAAACCAGCAAGAACATTTATTTTTGGACAACTTCGAAACAATGGCACTCAGGAGGTTGGTGCGAAATTCAGGTCACCCACACAAGCCAACGCTGAATGCTCCAATGAGGATGTCTTCTCTCTAAGTGTAAAGAGATGAAAAAGTAAGGCTCAAAGATTGGGATGCATACAATAGCCACCAAAATGTAACTTATGACAGCATGAACATATTAATCAATAATGTATTGGGTATTTATAATGCGCCTATACAGCAAATGGTGCATCAAGGTACATATATTTATAATAGTAATGTGAAATTCAAAATTACAATGTACATGCCATCAGAGTGAACTGGACCTTCCAGCCCTCTAAGATGAGATAGCAATACCCTTGAGATAGATGGGGATGCAGAATTGTATTCAAACATCAATAATCGAAACAACTCAGGTAGTTGGCAAAAGTATAAGTGTTTTAATATCAATTATCTAAAACAGGAATGATAACGGACATCAGCAGATGTCTCTCATCACTATCTCGGTATAAGAAAAAAAAGTTTCACTTTTGTTTATAAACTGTCTTTCTCCTATAAACCAATGTCTGAGCTATGGGTCATACTGCCACCAGCCAATGACTGCCCTCTCCCTAAGCACCTCCTCTGGCAGCCATCCTCAGATTTGGTAGCACGTAAAGTGGCAGTATGACCAAGAAGAGCCCCAGAGGGGCAGGAGGGTTCACATGTGATTCCATGCCAGACCCATGCTGGAGAACAACAGTTACAGGTAAGTAACTCGTTCCTTCTCCAGCATGGGGTCTAGCATGCATTCACATGCACATGAATAAAGAATACATAGCCCGCGAGGAGAGCTCAGCGGCAACGTGCGCGCCTTGGAATCAAGACGACACGAAGCAACACAGGTTCGATTCCCGGGTCCGCGCTTAGAAACCTCTGGGTGTTTAAGCACGTTATAAATACGCAACTAAGACAAAAAAGAAAAACAATTATGCAACCAAAAAAAAAAACAATTCATGTAACAGCGCCTCGATGCCTGTGGGCTGTGGGAGTGCTTTAAAAATGGAAATAAATAAAATAGCAGTACATACATACAAGCAAGGCTCAACAGAAGGAATTACTCTTACCTCCTCACCTTCAAGCAACCAGGTTGCGTAGCACTGCTTGGCCGACTCTGTACTCCTCTCTGAAATCCCTGTCAATGCAGTAGAATTTCGTGAAGGTGTGGGTAGACCTCCACGTAGCAGCCCTGCAGAGGTCTAGCAGGGGCACAAAAGACAGGAACGCAGTCGTCGCAGCGATCGCTCTGGTGGAGTGGGCTCTCGGACGGCCAGCCAGCGGTTGGTTTGCCAACTAGATGGAAGCCTTGGACAAGGCCTTCCCATGGTTCACAGGACCAAAGTTAACAAAAAGCCGAGAAGCCTTCCGGAAACTCTTCGTGCAGGCCACATAAAACTTCAGCCCTCGAGCCACATCCAGTGAGTGCAAAGTCTTTTAAGCCGGCAACGAAGGCGTCAGAAAAAACACAGGCAACAACAAGGGTTTGTTCACATGAAATTCGGATGGAAACTTGACCATGAAGTAGGGGTGCGTCCGCAGCACCACCCTCGTCTCGTGAAATAAGGCTGCTTGCAGGACAGGGCATGGATCTCACCTACTCTCCTGGCAGAGGTAATGGCCACGAGGAAACCTGTCTTCCAAGAAGGAACTTGAGCAGAGCTTTATGCATAGGCTAGAAAGGGGCCCCGTGAGCATAGTCTGCACCACGTTGTGTTCCCACACCGGGGCAGCGCCTTCACCGGCGGGAGCGATCGGAACAGTTCCCTAATGATCTCCATGACTAGATGGTGCGACCAAAGCAAAGACTGTCCTGGAGCCCTGTTGTAGTGGGAGATAGCCGCCAGATGCACCAGGATGGCGACGTGCACCAGCCCTGACGTAGCCAACGACAAGTTGGAAGGATTTGTGGGCCGTGACCCTCAGAGGGTTAATCTTCTGTGATAGGCACCAGGTCGCGAAACGCTTCCATTTGTGTCTGTAACACTTCAGAGTCCACGACTCCCTGGCCTTGGCGAGGACCTCCCTGCAGTCCGCAGGCAGCTCCTAACCACCGAACTCGAATGCTGCAGAAGCCAGGGCTTCAGGTTCAGCGATCTTGGGTCGTGGTGCAGTATTGCGCCTCCTACCCTGGCGAGAAGATCCACAACCACTGGTAGCTTGACTGGAGGGGACGCAGACATGCTGAGAAGGTCCGGGTACCAGATTTGCTTCGGCCACACTGGTGCGACGAGGATCATCCTGAACCAGCACTGTTTGAGTTGACCGATGAATTGTAGTAGCAGCAGCAACGGAGGGAACGCATACAGGAACAGGCCTTCCCAAAGGGAAGGTGAATGCCTTCCCCATGCTCCCCGGCTGGGGGAAGCTGATGGTGAACCTCCGGCACTCGGTGTTCATCGCCGTCGATAACAGATTGATGTGAGGACTGCCCCACCTGAGGAAGAAGTTGTCCACTTCACCCTGCAGAAGCTCCCACTCGTGGCAAGAGCGCAGCTCCCTGCTGAGGGAGTCGTCAATGTTTTTGGCTCCCGCCAGGTGAAAAGGAAGGAATAAGTTACTTACCTGTAACTGTTGTTCTCCAGCATGGGCCTGGCATGGATTCACATGCTCATGACTATTCCCTGTCGTCAGGCTGGGAATCCTCGGTAAAGAAAAAACCAGTATCAGTTTCGTTTCTGATCTGTCTTTCGTAGTAATAACCAATCACTGATCTCTGTGTCATACTCACCACAGCCAATGACTGCCCTCTCCCTAAGCCCCGCCTCTGGCAGCCATCCTCAGATTTGGTAGCACGTAAAGTGGCAGTATGACCAAGTGAAGAGCCGCAGAGGGGAAGGCGGGAGGGTTCGCATGTGAATCCATGCCAGACCCATGCTGGAGAACAACAGTTACAGGTAAGTAACTTGTTCCTTCTCCAGCATGGGGTCTGGCATGGATTCACATGCTCATGAATAAAGAATACATAGCAGTACACATGCACAACCACGGGAGGTGGCAAAAAAGGCTCAACATTAAGCAATACAACAACTCAACATTAAGCATCTCTTACCTCCTCACAAGGCTCACCTCAGGCGAACAGGTTGCGCGGCACTGCTTGGCCGACCCTGGACTCCTCCCTGGAATCCCGATCGACGCAGTAGAATCTTGTGAAGGTGTGCGTCGACCTCCACGTAGCAGCCCTGCAGATGTCCAGCAGGGGCACACCAGACAGGAACGCCTTGGTAGCAGCGATCGCTCTGGTCGAATGGGCTCTCGGACGGCCTGGCAGCGGTCGGTTTGCCAACCGGTGGCAGTGCATGATGCAGCCGGAGAGCCATCTGGAAATGGAAGACTTCGAGAGAGCCTTCCCCTGGTTCACAGTCCCAAAATTCACAAACAGCTGTGACGTCTTCCGAAAACTCTTCGTGCGGTCCACGTAGAACTTCAGCGCTCTAGCCACATCTAGCGAGTGCAAAGTCCTCTCAGCCGGCGACGAAGGCGACGGGAAGAACACTGGCAACACCAAGGGCTCATTGAGGTGGAAGTCCGATGGCACATTGGGCATGAAGGAGGGGTGCGTCCGCAGCACCACCCACGTGTCGTGAAAAGTTAAGTATGGAGGCTTGCAGGATAGGGCCTGGATCTCTCCCACTCATCGTGCAGAGGTGATGGCCACGAGAAAAGCAGTTTTTCACGACAGGAACTTCAGCGGTGCCGAATGCATAGGTTCAAATGGGGCACCCATGAGCCTAGCCAGCACTACATTAAGCTCCCAAGCCGGGGCGGGCGCCTTCACCGGCGGGAACGATCTGAAAAGTCCTTTCATAAATTCCTTTACAAGACGATGCGACCATAGGGACGCCCGTCCCGTCGTCCTGGTATATCTTGAGATGGCAGCCAGGTGTATTTTGATGGAGGCGTGGGCCAATCCCGCCTTGGCCAACGACAGCAGGTACGGCAGCACTTGAGGGGCCGTAATCCGTAGAGGGTTGATCTTCTGTGTCCGGCACCAGACAGAGAACCTCTTCCACTTATGTCCGTAACACTTGAGAGTTGAGGACGCCCTGGCTTTTGCAAGAACCTCTCTGCAGTCAGCCGGGATATCGTACCCCCCAAACTCTAGTGCCGCAGGAGCCAGGCCTGCAAGTTCAGAGACGCCGGGTCGTGGTGTAGGATGGCGCCTCCTTCTCTGGAGAGAAGATCCGGGTCCGCCGGTAGCTTGATGGACGGGGACGTTGACAAGTCCAGAAGTTCCCGGAACCAGATCTGCCTCGGCCACGCCGGTGCGACGAGGATCATCCTGCACCGGGACCTCTTGAGCTGGTTGATTAGTCGAAGCAGCAACGGAAACGGAGGGAACGCGTACAGGTATAATCCGTCCCAGGGGAACGAGAACGCATCGCCCATGCTTCTCGGCTGGGGGAACCTCTGACACTTTGAGTTCGTCGCTGTTGCGAACAGGTCGATCTGGGGTTTGCCCCATCGTCGGAAGAGTCGGTCCACCTGATCCTGGCACAGTTCCCACTCGTGACACGCGCGCAGCTCCCTGCTAAGCGAGTCGGCGATGGTGTTTCTTTCTCCCGCCAGGTGGAAGGGAACCAGGAACATCCCCTGGGAGACCGCCCAGTGCCACAGATCCTGTGCTTCCTCGGAAAGGGCTGGGGATCTGGTGCCTCCCTGCTTCCGTATGTAAAACATAGTCGTGGTGTTGTCCGTGAAGAACACGCTCGAAGCTCCAGGATGTTGATGTGCAGAGACTTCTCCTCCGGAAGCCAGAGGCCTCTTGCGTGGAGATCTCCTGTGTGGGCGCCCCAGCCTTCCAGTGAGGCATCCGTAGTCACCGTGACCTGGTACGACGGCGTCTGGAAGTCCGTGCCCGCCGTGAGGTGAGCTCGAGAGCCCCACCATTGAATCGCCCACCGGAACGCTTCGTTGAGAGGGATCCTGTCTTCGAAGGTGCCCGTCGCCTGCATCCAACGGGCGTCGAGGAATTCTTGAAGCGGGCGCATTCGTAGTCTGCAAAGGCGCACAAGATAGATGCAAGAGGACATCATCCCCAGGAGAGACTTGATGGACCTCACCCTGGCCACGTCCGTGGCTAACAGGCGTTGCACCTTGCCCAGAATGGTCTTCGTCCGTTCCTCCGACGGTGCCGCCAGGCGCCTCACTGTATCGAGCTTCGCTCCCAGAAACAGGGCCACCTGCGACGGAATCAGGTGAGACTTCGGGTAATTTAAGGCGAATCCCAGTTCTGTGAGTAGCCGGACGGTGCTCGCAGTGTGTCCGACGGCGAGTTCCCTTGTCTTTGCGCGGATGAGCCAGTCGTCCAGGTAGGGGTAGACGTGAATCCCCTGCAGACGCAGCCGTGCAGCCACCGGCGCCAGGCACTTGGTAAAGACCCTGGGCGCCGACTTCAATCCGAACGGCAGAGCTTTGAATTGGTAGTGGCGTCCCTGGACGACGAACCTGAGAAACTTCTGGTGACTTTTTAGGATGGAAACGTGGAAGTACGCATCCTCCAGGTCCAGCGACGATAGGAAGTCGCCTTCCTCCAGCTGTCCCAACACGTGTTGTAGAGTGACCATCCTGAACTTTTGTGACCTGATGTATTTGTTCAAACGACGAAAGTCCAGGATGGGGCGCCAGCTGCCTGTCTTCTTTCTGACGAGGAAGTACCTTGAGTACACTGCGGAGCCCCAGAGTCTCTTGGGGACGAGCTCGATGGCGCCTTTTCTGAGCATCGCTCGTACTTCCAACAGGAGTTGTTGAACATGATTCTCCTTCCTGGCCACAGGTGGAAAATGGGGGCACTTCCTCAGGAATTCGATAGTGTCCTCTTGCCAGGGTATCCAACACCCAACGGTCGGTGGAGATGGTCTCCCACACGCCGACGAACTTCGTCAGCCGGCCTCCCACCGGGGTGTTTCGGTGGGGGCCTGACACCACGGCCGGTTCAATCTTGCTTGGAGGTGGTGGCCTTACCGCCCTGGCCTCCCTGCTGACGGTGGCGGGACCCTCCCTGCTTGCCGCCACCCCTGTATGCTTCTTGAGACGAGGAGCGTGCCGCTTGGCGGTAGGACGATGAGCCGCCGCTGGATCCCTTGGAAGCCCCTTGCCTGCCTCCGGCGCTCCGAAAGGGCCGTCGCTGCTGGAGGGTTCCTAGAGCTCGGGCCGTCTCCGTGTCAGTCTTTATGGCCTGGAGCGATTCGTCCACAGCCTTGCCGAACAAGTTGTTGCCGTCGAACGGCATGTCCAAAACTCTCGTCTGGACGTCTTGACGGAAATCAGTTGCTCGGAGCCAACCTCGTCGTCGCAGGCAAACCCTGTTGCCTAGCTGGCGAAAACCGGTATCGGCGATGTCTGTCGCCACCGTTATGGCGTGGTCAGACGCCACCTCGCCTTCTTGAAGTATTTCCAGGGCCTCGGCCCTCTTGTCGCCCGGCAGGAAGTCCAAAATGGGGGCCAGCTTAAACCATAGTTCTCTGTCGTAACGGGCGACGATAGCAAGGGCTTTGGCCGCCTTGATTGTCGTCGCCGCCGAGATAATCCGTCGTCCCATGGCGTCTAATTTCTTTCCCTCGCCGTCCGGTGGGGAATTTGCTGTTGAGGCTCCTGAGCCTGCGTCCTTCTTAGCCGCCGCCGAGACAACAGAGTCTGGCGTTGGCTGGGCCCTGAGACACAGGGGAGCTGTGTCGGGGACCCGATACTTTTTCTCGTATCGGTCCCATTTGGCCGGTGCTGTGGAGGGGTTCTTCAGCACTGATGGGCCTTCCTCCCAGATGTCGTCGATCAGGGGCACCGCGATGACTGATTTTCTCTTGGCCTCCCTGCGCTGGTAAAGGAAACCTTCCTTTTTGCGTTCTTCTGGGCAGAGTTGGAACAACTCCGACGCCCTGGATATCATGGCATGGAACGAGCCAATTTCCTCGGGCGGGGAGGCCCGTGGGGCGGGAGACGGAAGGTCAGTTCCGTCGTCTACACCGTCGTCGTCAGAGCCCGTCGTCGTGCCTACCACATCGTCGTCACCCGGTTTGGGAGAGGATGAGGAGGGGACGGTAGGTCTTGCGGGAGCGACGGGAGGAGAGGGATGGATCCGTCGTCGCTTGTTCGGAGGGCTTTCCAAAGGGCCAGGTTGGGGTTCCTCCGGCCTGGGCCGTGGTAATCTCGTTCTGATCTCAGAGCATAGGGACTGGATCACCAACAAGATGGCCGCCGAGCTATCCTGAGGCTCGGGTTCCGGCTGCACTGGACGGGAGGGCTGTTCATCCTCGTCGTCCTCATCCTCCTCGATTACGTCCAGGGGATCCTCCTCACGGGATCGAACCTTCTCGAAGCGAGCTTCGAGGTTTTTCACGACCTCAGTCAGTTCCTCCTCCGAGGCTGATTCCGAGCTCGAGATGTCCACCGTGCCCCACCCCCTTTTTTGTCACGGGGGTCTTGACAACGGGTTGAAACGAGGATTCCCTCCTTGGCGGCATGGAAACTAGTTCCGGAGGTGGCCTCCGTCGGCGGGGTCTCTGCCGGCATGGCCAGAGTCGCCGCAATCGCCTCGATAGAGGCCTTAGCTTGGTGGGTAGGGGCCTTGACCGCCCTAGGCGCGACTGGGGCCTTCTCCTTGGGGGGAGGGTCAACGCCTCGAACCCCCTCATCCGAGCTCGGACGGGGCTTCTCCCGAAGCTTACCCGGAGCCTCAGACTTTCTCTTCCCCGAACCAGAGCGCTGACTCGTGGTTGACGGTACCGGGGAGGAAGCGCCCTGCTTGGCGACCAAAGAACCCGACCTTTCGGCGCTCCCGGAGCCCGCGGACTCGCGGTGCTTGGCCTGGTGTTGGGCCCCCGTCGCCGGGGCGCCCGCACAGGACTTAGAAGCCTGCTCGGACCCTTTCTTCTTCTCTCCAGCCTTCTCCAACCAGCTGGCAAGGCGGGATCGACGGTCTTTCATGGTCCGCTCCGACATGTTCTTACAGAACTCACAGTCCTTCTCTACATGCGTCTTATCCCGGTGGAGGCATTAGAGGCACCTCGAATGTTCGTCTTCTTTAAAGACATTTTGCAACCCGCTTCCAGGGCAGTTCCGAAACAGCTTGGATCCGGGCGACCAACCCTTGTCCTGGGCCATGTACAAGTAGGCCACAAGTCTTCTGGAATGTTCCAAGAAGTAGATACAGGAACAGGCCGTCATAGGGGAATGAGAAGGCATCGCCCATGCTCCCCGGCGGGGGAAACCTGCTGGCGAACATCTGGCACTTGGTGTTCGTCGCCTTCGCAAATAGATCGATCTGGGGACCATCGTCGGAATAGGAGATCCACTTGATCCTGCCGAAGCTCCCACTCGTGGCACGAGTGCCGCTCCCTGCTGAGTGAGTCGGCGATGGTGTTCTTTATTCCTGCCAGATGGAAGGGTACCAGGAACATCCCTTGGGCAACGGTCCAGTGCCACAGATCCTGCGCTTCCTTGGATAGGGTCGGGGATCTGGTGCCCCCCTGCTTCCTGATGTAGAACATTGTGGTGGTGTTGTCGGTGAAGACCCTTACCACTTTGCCCTTGGGGGACGGAAGGAACGACCTGAGGGCCCAGAACACGGCTCGGAGCTCCAGGATGTTGATGTATAGTGACCTCTCCTCCGGGAGCCAAAGGCATCTCTGGTGTGCGCTCCCCATCCTTATAGGGAGGCGTCCTTCGTCACAGTTTCCTGATGTGCCGGGGTCTAGAAGTTCATGCCCGCTGCTAGATGCGCGCGGTTGCCCCACCACCGGATCGCTTGGCGGAAAGTCTCATTGAGGGAGATCCTGTCTTCGAAGCTGCCCACCGCTTGCATCCAACGGGCGTCGAGGAACTCCTGCAGTGGCCGCATCCGCAACTTGCACAGACGCACGAGGTAGATGCACAACGACATCATGCCGAGCAGGGACTTGATGGACCTCACCCTGGCCACTTCCATGGTCAACAGTCGTTGTACCTTGCCCATGATGGCTTTCGTCCTCTCCTCTGACGGTGAAGCCAACCGTGCCACTGTGTCAAGTCTGGCTCCCAGGAACAGGGCGTCTTGCGACGGTACCAAGTGGGACTTTGCAAAGTTGATCGAGAATCCCAGTTCTGTGAGCAGGCGGACGGTCTTCGCTGTGTGATCGAGTTCTCTTGACTTTGCTCGGATGAGCCAATCGTCCAGATAGGGGTATACGTGGATCGCCTGCAGCCGCGCCGCCACCGGTGACAGGCACTTAGTGAAGACCCTTGGCGCCGACTTCAACCCGAAGGGCAGGGCCTTGAACTGGTAGTGCCGCACTTGTAAGAACTTTCGATGTCCTTTTCGTATGGGGATGTGGAAGTAAGCATCCTCCAAGTCCAGCGATGACAGGAAGTCGCCTTCCTCCAATTGTCCCAGCACGTGCTGAAGGGTGACCATCCAGAACATCTAGGACTTGATGTATTTGTTGAGGCGGCTGTGATGCTGGAAATGCATCAGAGGGACAGGGCCTCTGAATCCTTGTCCTTTTCTGCCTTTTATCGTGTGTTCTGTATGTTTTCTGCCCAGGAGTCCATTTGGGACTCCTGGCAGTGCAGCTCTCTTTTGGTTTGGTGAACAGACCCATGGGATACCCTTATGGCACCCATGGGTAGGGGTGCAACCCTGTGCCCCTAGTGTATGTTTTTGGGCACCTGTGGGTGACCCACAGAGCAGGGTATGGGCTGGTGGCAGCACCATGCTGAATCTGACAGGTGCTCTGGGTGTCCTCCATTTTGGGATACCCAGGCCCTGCCATTGGAATCAGTTGATTCCTGATAGAAAACAAGATGGCCCCTGTGGCCTCTTGCTTTCTATTGCCTCTTACCTTGTTTTCCCAAAGTCCTGGGAAGCCCTGACTCTGTCCCTTCCCCCTGACTGGCTGTTGGGTGGAAGTTCCATATATGGTGTTGTTGTGAAGGCCCAGCTAGACTGACTGGAGCCTTCCCAGTGACTGTATGTTGTGGGTACCTCCTGTGGGTGGGACCTGGGTGAATGGAGTGGGTGACCAATATGCACTCCTTGTTGTGGTTGTCTGGTTTCTGGCATGTGAGACAAAGACTGAGACAGCCCTGCCCGAAACTGGCCTGAATGCAGTGTGTAGTGTTGAATGGCTGGGTACTTGTCCCAATCCACATTCCTTGTTGTGAGTGTCTGAAAGGGAGGAGTGTGGCCTGAATGCACTGTGTGCCTGATTGGCTGACTGACTGCATGAATGCCCTTCTGTGTGATTGGCTGCTGTGTGTGTGCCAGCAGTGTGGATGAGAGACAGAATAGTATATCTGGGGACCTCTCACCACTGGAAATTGTTCAGAAGCGTTCAGAAGCTGAGTCTCCACTCAAGAGTAACTGGATTTGCTGACCCTCGACGCCCAGCTGGAAGAAGAAGACTTGCTGCTGCGTTTGCTTCGACCGATCCGAAGGCTGCCGTGTTCGTCGAGGACTGACCCGAGAGAGGACCTGGCTAGGCGCCCTCTTCCCGTGCTCCGAGGGACCATCGAGCACCGCTGAATCTTCGCCGAAGCGCCCTGGAAGTCAGACCCTCGAAAGGCTGCCGACCCGAGACGGGACCGCCGAGGAGATCGAAGTGAAGCACCCGGACATCGACGCTGTCGAAGTCCATTGCCGTCGACCAGGGTTCGCAGGTCTGTGTAACCGCTGGAGGCCCGTCGAAGTTGTGTTGCCCAGCCGTGGGAACCACTTGACGCCGTGCCGCCGACGACCGGAGCCGTCCGCTCCTTGCCTAAGAACATTTGAATCGAAGGACTCCCTCACCCGCATCGTCGACTGCTTTGTCCCGCCGGAGAAAGTCGAGGACGACCAACGCGCCGAGGAGAATCCGCCGGTGGGTTTCCCGCCACCTCACGACCCCAAAGACTCGAGCGACTCGACGCCCTTGCTGGGCCACCGTCATTCACAATCTTTGCGGTCCAGAACTAGTGTCGCCGAGGTGCCCCGCACGCCTCTTCCTCGCAGGACGCCGACGTTTCGACGCCGACGAGCACCGCTCGGATCGAAGCCTGCCGCCTCATCGACGCCGTTCTATCCTGTTTGTTGTCGGACGTTCGACGCCCCGTGTCTCCCGCTTGAAAGGGAAGGCATTCAAGAAGGGCCGTCGATTCCCCGACACCGAACACCGAGTTCCTCGACGCTTCTCGACGCCTCTCGACGATCCGTGACTCCTGCTTTAAAGGGGGTCACTCAAGAAGGATCTGTCGACGCCTCTTCGAAGAACTCGACTCCACCAGGTACATTGGGGGGGTAAAAACATTGTAGGAGAGAATAAGACTATTGAACAATATATGGACTGGGCTTGTGTTATATCTCTTTATTTTACAGGTTGCCCAGGTGGGGGGATCTCCACACAGAACTGTGTCCAGTAGCTAGGGCCAGTATTCTGCCTATTGTTTCAACCATCTGTTATCTCTCCTCTCTCTATTGCTGGTTTCCTTCTTATTGATCTGTGTGCCATTTTGACAGTATTGTGAATGCACTTTAATGAGGTCTAATATTAGTGGTACCACTTTAGAATTGTAGATATTTACCATTATTGATTTTCCTGAGCACAAAGTGCGTTATTGTGATAAGTGTACATAACCCTTGAATATTAATTATATAAAGACTGTGTTTTCAGTAATACAGTGTGTGGACATTCCTTTGTGGGGGCTTGGGGATACACTGTACTTAAGAACCAGCCTGCATCACCTCCTGAGAAGCTAGGCCTTGATTGCTCGTCCATCGTTACCATATTAGAGAATCTTGGCTGGGGTCCTCTGTGCCTCTCCTCTACCATATAGAGAGCGGAAGTACAGACCCCCCTACCGGTCTTTACAAGCTGGTGGCAGCGGTGGGATGCTTATGGTTTTAAGACTCAGTGTACAACCGTGCCACTTACAAAATATCCGCATTTTATTAAATTAAGGTTTGGGTGTGTTCCAAATAACTGCATTACAAGCAATGGAGTCCATTGCGAATGGTAAATTGACTAGGATGAGCTTAGAGGCTCTCCAGAGTGCTTGTGAAGCCAGGGAGTTAGACTTTGTGGATAAGTCTAGGGCTGAGCTGATAGCTGCCCTGGTGGACTACCAGACTGATGGTGAAACTCTTGATGAAGGGGGGGATGCAACCAGTGAGGACTCTGCCCCTGGGGCTGTCGCTGAATCTGTTTCTGGGAATGCCGCCATTCTTGCTGCCTCTGTTCCGAACCCCAGCAATTCCATGGAACTTGAGTTATTAAGGATGAAGTTAGCCTTTGAATATCGCAAGTTGGAAATAGAAGCTGAGCTTAAGAAAGAGGAGCTGGCACAGCAAGTGGAACTCAAGAATAGGGATCTTGCGCTCAAAGAAAAGGACACTGAATGTCAGAGAATCCAGTTAGAGAAAGCTCGAGTGGAGACTTCAGCTAAACCAGTTGAGAGTGGCAGGTCCCCAGCCACCAAGTTTATGAAAGATTTGGTTGGTGTGTTTTTGGAGGGTTCAGATATCCTCCAATGGATTGAAGCGTTTGAAATGGCTTGTGCAATTCATGATGTGGATAAAAGAGATTGGGCTAAGTGTTTGTTAAGCAGAGTGCCTCAAACTGGATATGACTGTATTCTGAAGCTGAGTGTGGAAGAAAGGGGTCAGTATGAGTGTATGAAGTCTGCTTTAATTGCCAAGTTTGGCAAGACACCTACCCAATACCTTAAAAGGTTCAGGGATTTTAAGAAAAGAGAGAATACGTCTTGGGTTGACTGGGTGAGTGCTGCGCACATGAACATGATGGGGTGGATTGATGGTTACAAGGTGAAAACTTTTGCTGAATTATCCCACCTGTTGTTTTTTGAGCATTTTTCTGAAGCCTGTTCACCCGAGCTGCGTCAGTATGTGGCTGACCAGAACATTTTGGACCCCTTTAAGCTGGCTAGGTTGGCTGACAAGTGGGTCTCTCACCGGGTGTCCCCTAAGGACTCCAGTGGGAAGGACAAGGACAAAGAAAAGGGGACCTCTCAGAAAGCTGAGGAGTCCCAAAAGCAATCACAGTCGGGTAAACCAAAACCTTCCTCTCCTAAGACCCAAAAACCTAGTGGGGATAAGTCATCTGTGGGTGGGAATAAGAGTAGTGGTCCACCTGCTGCAAAGCAGGCTCCCAGTGGTTCCAGTACCGTACCTCGCACTCCTAGCACTTGTTGGGATTGTGGGGCTCTGGACCACAGAAGGGGTGACTCCAAGTGTAAAGGTAAGGCACTTGGAGTACAGGCTGTCAGCCTGACCTACCCTTACCCCATGTCTGAGGTGGAGGCCACTGTCCTCCCCTCCTCTACAGGAATCACCTTTGGTGCTCCGGTAGAGATTTCCTTAGTGTCCCTTGGGGCCTGGGACCAGTATGCAGAAGTACTGGCGACTATCCCACAGAACACCCGTAGGTTTTTGAGAAGTGTCCTCTTGAATGGCCAGCCTTCTACTGGCTTGAGAGACACTGGGGCAAGCATGACAGTGGTGGACAGGACCCTGCTCAAGCCAGAGGACTATGTAAGTGCTCCTCTGAGAACCACCAGGTTAGCTGGTGGGCCTCCCAAATTATCGCCTGTAGCCTTAGTCACACTCATGATTGGAGACAAGACAGCAAAGCTTCCTGTCCTGGTTCAGGACAATGTCCCTGCTAACATTCTGTTAGGAAATGATCTAGTAGAGTTGGGGTTGATCTCGGATGGTCTTCCCATGACTACTGCTGCAGTCACTAGGTCACAGGTGACACCGGGTCTGGCTGTGAGTCAGGTACCCGAGCCAAAGGCGAGGCCTAAGACAAGAAGAAGGAAGACCAAGAAGGCCACCTCTGTGGGGGGAACCCCTTCTCTTCCTGCTGTTCCGACAGCACCCATTGGGATCCATGCTCCGGACGGGCTGGGTCCAGTGGAAAACCCAAACTCAACTCCTGTGGGAGAAGAGACAGAAGACTCTCCTGTGGGAGAGGTTCTCAACCCGGAGGATCATCCCGACCTTCAATGCTTGTTAGCTGAAGGGGGACCCTCCCGGGCAGACTTCTGTAAAGGACAGAGAGAGTGCCACTCTCTCGAGGGTCTGAGGAAACAGGCCCTGTCCCAGGCACAAGGTGAAGTGCCTAGGACATTCAAGATTTATTGGGAGGGTGAGCTCCTTGTTAGTGAGCACACTAAGCCTGAACCTGGTGCCCTCAAGAGGTTGGTGGTACCCCAGGTTTACAGGCCCTTCCTGCTGCAGTTGGCGCATGAGGTGCCCTTGGCTGGTCATCTTGGTACCAAGAAGACTAAGCAGAGGCTCTCTGCCCACTTCTACTGGCCCCGGATGGGAGTAGAAGTGGAGTCCCACTGCAGGACCTGCCCAACTTGTCAGTTGTCTGGCAAGACTGGAGGCAGAGTCATTGCCCCACTGCAGCCATTGCCAGTGGTTGGCACACCGTTCGAGAGGGTGGGCATCGACATTGTCGGTCCCCTGGACCCTCCCACTTCCGGTGGACATCGGTTCATCCTGGTCTTGGTTGATCATGCCACCAGGTACCCTGAGGCTATACCCCTTCGGACTATTACTGCCAAGGTGGTTGCCAGGGCTCTCCTGGGCATTTTACCCGTGTTGGATTCCCCAAGGAGGTTGTCTCTGACAGAGGATCCAACTTCATGTCTAGTTACATGAAGACCATGTGGAAAGAGTGCGGGGTAACCTACAAGTTCTCCACCTCTTACCACCCCCAGACCAATGGTCTGGTTGAGAGATTTAACAAAACTCTCAAGGGCATGCTAGGTGCTTTGGAAGAGCCCCTAAGGAGGAAATGGGATCTCCTCCTGCCATGCCTGCTGTTTGCTTACAGAGAGGTACCTCAAGAGGGTGTTGGTTTCAGCCCCTTTGAGTTACTCTTTGGACATCCCGTGAGGGGGCCCCTCGCCTTGATCCGAGAAGGCTTGGAAGCCACCCCTCCAGTTCCCGCCAAGCAAGTGGGGGACTATGTGTTAGGCCTCAGACGGAGGATGACACAGATGATGGGTCAGGCAACAGCAAATCTCAAGGCCAGCCAGGAATTGAATAAGTACTGGCATGACCTTAAAGCTTCGCAAGTTGATTGGACTCCGGGACAGGAAATCCTTGTGATGGAGCCTACCAAGCCTAGAGCTTTGGCAGACAAGTGGACTGGACCCTTCAGGATAATCTCCAAGATGGGCGAAGTCAATTATCTGGTTGACATGGGTGCCTCTGGGGTAGCCCCTCAGGTATTCCATGTCAACAGGCTCAAGCCTTTCCACAGGCGAGCAGAGGTCTCATGTCTCTTGCTCGCTTCAGGGCAAGAAGAGGATGAGAGTGAGCCCCTTCCTGATTTGCTGCATAGCAACCCTCAGGATGGCTCAGTGGAGGGAGTACATCTCTCTCCAGATTTGACAACAGAGCAGCAGAGGGCCTGCAGGGCTTTGCTCCAGCAGTATGCCTCTCTGTTTTCACTGACACCGGGCCTTACACCGTGGTGTAAGCACGAAATTGACACTGGTGACAGTGTGCCTGTCAAAAGCAGGTGCTACCGTATGTCAGATACCGTCAAGAACCACATCCAGGCTGAGGTCGCCAAGATGTTGGATCTGGGTGTTATTGAACCCTCAACCAGTCCCTGGTCCAGGCCAGTGGTCCTTGTCCCTAAGGCAAGTTCCCAGGCGGGTACCAAGGATTGGAGGTTCTGTGTGGACTACCGAGGAGTCAATGCCGTCACCAAAACTGACGCGCACCCATTGCCCAGGGCTGATGAGCTCGTGGACACCGTAGGTGCTGCCAAATTTGTGAGCACCTTTGACCTTACCTCAGGCTATTGGCAAATAGCTCTGACGGACCATGCCAAGGAAAAGACGGCATTCTCCACACCTGAGGGACTCTACCAGTTTAGGGTCATGCCTTTTGGGTTGAAGAATGCCCCTGCCACCTTCCAGAGATTGGTCAATCATGCGCTCAGTGGGCTGGAAGCCTTTTGTGTGGCTTACTTAGACGACATTGCCGTCTACAGTTCCACCTGGGAAGAGCATTTGACACATCTGGATAAGGTGTTGCAGGCCTTGAAAAGGGCTAACCTCACTATCAAGGCCACCAAGTGCCAGATAGCTCAGGGGAAAGTTACCTATCTTGGTCATGAGGTAGGAGGGGGTCAAATCCAGCCTCTTTCCAGTAAGGTACAGGACATACAGAACTGGGAGACTCCCACTACTCAAACCCAGGTGAGAGCCTTTTTGGGTCTCACTGGGTACTATCGCAATTTCATGGCAGACTATGGAACCATAGCTGCACCCCTGACAGCGCTAACTTCGCCCAAACAGCCTAGGAAGGTTAATTGGACCGAAGACTGTCAGAGGGCCTTTGATGGCTTGAAAGAAAGTCTGTGTAGGGCACCTGTGTTGTGTGCACCTGACTACAGCCGACCCTTTATCGTCCAGACGGATGCCTGCGACACCGGAATTGGAGCTGTCTTGTCCCAGTTAGATGACAAAGGGAGAGAACATCCTATCATATTCATCAGTAGACAACTCAAGGGTAGAGAACTTAAGTGGGCTACTGTGGAAAAGGAATGTTTTTGCATAGTTTGGAGCCTTAGGCGTTTTAGGCCCTACCTTACGGGGTCCACCTTCAAGGTCCAAACAGATCATAAGCCCCTGAAGTGGCTTATGCAGATGAAGGGTGAGAATCCGAAATTGCTCAGGTGGTCCATTAGCCTGCAAGGGCTAGACTTCACCATAGAGCACAGACCAGGGAAGAGTCACGATAATGCAGATGGCCTTTCCAGAAGGTATGTTGACCGTCTGGATGAGGGTGTCTATCCCGTGGGAGATTAGGCACCCTCCACCTCAGTCTGGGGGGGGCGACTGTGATGCTGGAAATGCATCAGAGGGACAGGGCCTCTGAATCCTTGTCCTTTTCTGCCTTTTATCGTGTGTTCTGTATGTTTTCTGCCCAGGAGTCCATTTGGGACTCCTGGCAGTGCAGCTCTCTCTTTTGGTTTGGTGAACAGACCCATGGGATACCCTTATGGCACCCATGGGTAGGGGTGCAACCCTGTGCCCCTAGTGTATGTTTTTGGGCACCTGTGGGTGACCCACAGAGCAGGGTATGGGCTGGTGGCAGCACCATGCTGAATCTGACAGGTGCTCTGGGTGTCCTCCATTTTGGGATACCCAGGCCCTGCCATTGGAATCAGTTGATTCCTGATAGAAAACAAGATGGCCCCTGTGGCCTCTTGCTTTCTATTGCCTCTTACCTTGTTTTCCCAAAGTCCTGGGAAGCCCTGACTCTGTCCCTTCCCCCTGACTGGCTGTTGAGTGGAAGTTCCATATATGGTGTTGTTGTGAAGGCCCAGCTAGACTGACTGGAGCCTTCCCAGTGACTGTATGTTGTGGGTACCTCCTGTGGGTGGGACCTGGGTGAATGGAGTGGGTGACCAATATGCACTCCTTGTTGTGGTTGTCTGGTTTCTGGCATGTGAGACAAAGACTGAGACAGCCCTGCCCGAAACTGGCCTGAATGCAGTGTGTAGTGTTGAATGGCTGGGTACTTGTCCCAATCCACATTCCTTGTTGTGAGTGTCTGAAAGGGAGGAGTGTGGCCTGAATGCACTGTGTGCCTGATTGGCTGACTGACTGCATGAATGCCCTTCTGTGTGATTGGCTGATGTGTGTGTGCCAGCAGTGTGGATGAGAGACAGAATAGTATATCTGGGGACCTCTCACCACTGGAAATTGTTCAGAAGCGTTCAGAAGCTGAGTCTCCACTCAAGAGTAACTGGATTTGCTGACCCTCGACGCCCAGCTGGAAGAAGAAGACTTGCTGCTGCGTTTGCTTCGACCGATCCGAAGGCTGCCGTGTTCGTCGAGGACTGACCCGAGAGAGGACCTGGCTAGGCGCCCTCTTCCCGTGCTCCGAGGGACCATCGAGCACCGCTGAATCTTCGCCGAAGCGCCCTGGAAGTCAGACCCTCGAAAGGCTGCCGACCCGAGACGGGACCGCCGAGGAGATCGAAGTGAAGCACCCGGACATCGACGCTGTCGAAGTCCATTGCCGTCGACCAGGGTTCGCAGGTCTGTGTAACCGCTGGAGGCCCGTCGAAGTTGTGTTGCCCAGCCGTGGGAACCACTTGACGCCGTGCCGCCGACGACCGGAGCCGTCCGCTGCTTGCCTAAGAACATTTGAATCGAAGGACTCCCTCACCCGCATCGTCGACTGCTTTGTCCCGCCGGAGAAAGTCGAGGACGACCAACGCGCCGAGGAGAATCCGCCGGTGGGTTTCCCGCCACCTCACGACCCCAAAGACTCGAGCGACTCGACGCCCTTGCTGGGCCACCGTCATTCACAATCTTTGCGGTCCAGAACTAGTGTCGCCGAGGTGCCCCGCACGCCTCTTCCTCGCAGGACGCCGACGTTTCGACGCCGACGAGCACCGCTCGGATCGAAGCCTGCCGCCTCATCGACGCCGTTCTATCCTGTTTGTTGTCGGACGTTCGACGCCCCGTGTCTCCCGCTTGAAAGGGAAGGCATTCAAGAAGGGCCGTCGATTCCCCGACACCGAACACCGAGTTCCTCACGCTTCTCGACGCCTCGCGACGATCCGTGACTCCTGCTTTAAAGGGGGTCACTCAAGAAGGATCTGTCGACGCCTCTTCGAAGAACTCGACTCCACCAGGTACATTGGGGGGGTAAAAACATTGTAGGAGAGAATAAGACTATTGAACAATATATGGACTGGGCTTGTGTTATATCTCTTTATTTTACAGGTTGCCCAGGTGGGGGGATCTCCACACAGAACTGTCCAGTAGCTAGGGCCAGTATTCTGCCTATTGTTTCAACCATCTGTTATCTCTCCTCTCTCTATTGCTGGTTTCCTTCTTATTGATCTGTGTGCCATTTTGACAGTATTGTGAATGCACTTTAATGAGGTCTAATATTAGTGGTACCACTTTAGAATTGTAGATATTTACCATTATTGATTTTCCTGAGCACAAAGTGCGTTATTGTGATAAGTGTACATAACCCTTGAATATTAATTATATAAAGACTGTGTTTTCAGTAATACAGTGTGTGGACATTCCTTTGTGGGGGCTTGGGGATACACTGTACTTAAGAACCAGCCTGCATCACCTCCTGAGAAGCTAGGCCTTGATTGCTCGTCCATCGTTACCATATTAGAGAATCTTGGCTGGGGTCCTCTGTGTCTCTCCTCTACCATATAGAGAGCGGAAGTACAGACCCCCCTACCGGTCTTTACAGCGGCGCAGGTCTAGGATGGGCCGCCAGCCGCCGGTCTTCTTTCGGACAAGGAAGTACCGCAAGTATACTCCGGAGCCTCTTTGGGAAGAGTTCTATTGGGCCCTTTCTCAGCATTACTCGTACCTCCAGAAGCAGCTGTGGCACATGGTTTTCCTTCCTGGCCACGCCCGGCGCAGCCCTGGAGTCCCAGAATATGATGGATTTTATACAAGAGGGTTTCACCGCTCTTCACTCAAAACTAGATGATATGAACGGCACCATATCTTCTATTAAGGCCCACATTGAGAGGACTGACAGCCGTGTATTGGAGGCCGAGACGCGGGTCGGTTCCGCTGAGGATGCGCTGGGTGCCCTGCGCACCGAGGTTGTCGCTCTTTCCAACCGGGTCCTTGAGGTGGAAAAGAAAAATGAAGATTTGGAATCCCGCTCGAGGCGCAATAATCTCCGCATTATCGGGGTCCCCGAGGATGAAATCCACGAGCCAATGGAGGACTTTATTCAGCGCACACTTCTGTCGCTCCTTGATGAGCCCGAGCTTTCTCCACACTTAGCAATTGAGCGGGCACACCGCGCTCTGGTGGCTAAACCTAGGCCCAGTGCCCTTCCTCGGCCCATCATAGCTCGTGTATTGAACTACCGTGACGCCCTCCTCAGGGCCGCAAGACTCAAAGGTGAGCTATTACTGGGCGGTGCAAGGATCCATCTTTACCCTGACTTCTCAACGGCTGTCCAGCGGGAACGCAAGACCTTCCAGGCAGTGAAACGCAGGCTACGAGACCACTCAATCAAATATGCTATGCTCTATCCCGCCAAGCTCCGCATAGAGCACGCCAATCAGGTGTTGTTCTTCACGATTCCAGAAGAGGCCCTTTCCACTCCCATGTCTAACGGGGGCTTTGGTGCCCCTAACTTTCTTAAATACTGGCTGGCGTCACAAATCCAATACACCTCCTATTGGTTTAATACTACGGATCCTGCCCCGCACGTCCGACTTGAGAGGCTTGCGGTGATGGACCGGGATATCTGCTCCCTGGTGTTGCAACCCGCCCCCTTGGCACGGGACTCACAGTATCCGGTCGCCTGCACAGCCGTTGCACTGGCAAAAATGTGGAAGCTGACGGGGATTGCCTATGCCTTCCATGGCAATCTCCCTCTTTGGAATTTTCTCCCTGGGGTCCCACGGGTTCCACCGGGTACAGTTCGCCGATGGGCGGACGCGGGCTTCGAGCTGTTACGCGACGCTAAACTGAAACGTGCTTGGGAGGCAGACCTCGGTGTTGAGATGTCTGATGATCGCTGGACCCACCTATGCGAACGCACGCAACGGGTTTCCTTCAACTCCCGGTTTAAACTTATCCAATTCAAAGTGCTTCACAGGTTTCACCACACCCCGATCAGACTACACCGTATGTCCGTCGACCACCCTGCCAGCTGCCCCAGATGCGGCCAGGATGATGCTGACTACATCCATATGATCTGGTCCTGCCCCCACCTCGCACAATTCTGGGAGGCCGTTTGCTCGACAGTGTCCGCTGTAACTGACCACCCCATTGTTCTCTCCCCGCTGGTATGCCTCTTTTATGATCTCCCAGGCCTCCCCCGAGATTCCAAGAAACTAGCCGGTCTCTGCCTGCTTCTCGCGGTGCGCTCCATCCTGCTCTGTTGGCTTCGCCCCTTGCCTCCCACAAATGCCCAATGGCTGAGAGCGGTCACGTGGGCCTCTGACTCCGAGGAAACCTGGTCCCATTTACAACCCACTCACTCCAGACCTAGAAACATTTGGCTCAGGTTCCGCTCCTATATGTCTGACCTAGTCGAGACTCAGGACACCTCCTCCCCCACTGCTTCCCACCACCAGCTTGGGTCCGCACCCCAGCCATAGTTTCCTGAAGTCCTTTTTCA
Source organism: Ambystoma mexicanum (assembly GCF_040938575.1). Classification (NCBI taxonomy): domain Eukaryota; kingdom Metazoa; phylum Chordata; class Amphibia; order Caudata; family Ambystomatidae; genus Ambystoma; species Ambystoma mexicanum. Next base: position 843,444,112 of record NC_090938.1, read on the forward strand.
CGATGTGACTGTATTTTGTTCTTTGAATGTTTCATCATGTGTAGTAACCTCTGCATACCTACGCTATGTACGCTGCTCTTCTACATTGCTACTGCCTGACGCTGTTCGCCTGTGTTTTGCTGCCACGCTTATAATAAAAAGAAGTTTTAAATAATGATCAGCCGGGTCTGGAGACGAGAGCCGGCTCCGTTACGGAGCTTTGGGCGGCTGTTGGTGGACTGGGAGTCGGCATCGGCCTGATCCGACTGACGCTTCCGTGGGAGTGTCTGCTAGGGCCGGGCATCTGCGGCCTGCTGTGGGGGAGGCGCTCTGTGCCCGCCTGATTGGATTCCCCAGCACTGATCAAGCCGGATCCTCTGCGCCCAGGGATGGGGGGGGGGTGTACAGAGCTTCCCTAGGGGCTGCTACGGTTGCAGCGACATCGAACCCCGACCCTTGGAACCTGCGGCTTCTGGTGTGCAGCGTGGACTGCTGCCGCACTCGACCCTTCTGGCGCTGAGCGGGTCTGCTCTGCCGCTGCTCCGGGCCGGGGTGTGCTGGTGGGGGGGCGCCTGCCGCAGCCTTCCTAACATCTACACACTTGGTGGGGTACCCCCCCCCTCCTGCAGCCCTGGACGGGTGGAGCCCGGAGCCCACGACACAGACGGTGAGTCCCTGGGGGCGGGTGGGCCTGGATCTGGCAACCACAGCTGAGGCTTCGTTTTCCCTGGGCTGGCCCTCCCCCCCCCCCCCCCTGGGGACACTGCAAGCCTTGCTGCGGCCTGTCCTGCCCCTGCCGGGGGTGCTGCTGTGCGGCAGGGGTGCTCATTCACTCCCCCACAATCTGTGTTTCTCCCGCGGCTGCACAGGAGTTCGAGCTCCACGAGCCGCCAACTTGGGCCATAGGGGGCACAACTGAATGGTCATTGGCCTCTGGGTGCGCTGATGGTGGGCGGCCCTATACTTACTCAACATTGAAGATCACACCCTGCTCAGGCGCTGATCGAGCCTCAACAACCCCATCCCAGTTCATGCTGCTGCGACAGTGAAGGCTCCCATCCCACTGCAATAGCCCAGAAATAGGTGGCTCTGATAGAGCTTGTTGATAGAGGGCTCTGGATCCCTGGGCTTCTCCACCCTCGCCCACCTGCAGAATTCCTGCCTTGCGAACCTCAACAGGGGGGGCCACTCGGATACAGTGTGTGTGGAGTCTGGCCAGGTTGCACAAAGCTTAAACTATCTACACCACCCACTCGCCCTACAACCCGGTGCTACGCTCACCTGGCTCCCACAGAGGCGTCGATCTGGACTGGACTGCTGTGACCTCCACCAATGTGACGCGTAGGGCCGAGATGACGACTGGACTGGCCCCCTTAGCTTTGTATGCTTGGCCCGTAGGAATATTCTTCTGCAAATGGAGAAAGGGAATTAACCACCCGTGGAGTTGAGCGTAAATACCCCCACCCCGCTGTTCTCCCCACTGATCACCTTGGATGTCCCCTCTTATAGTCTCGCCTGATGATTTGAAAAGATGAGCTCTCCATCCTGCACTGAGCGCAGGGGTGCGTAGATAACCAGTTACTTCACTGGCTCGAAGGAATTGGTGAGTTCCAGGACAATATTGACTCCGATATTCCTAGCAAGACGCCGTAAGTATGTAGTTTGTAAGAGTTCAAATGCCTGACTTTCACTCTTGTCCGATTCCTTGCAGGTTGCAGCTTGACCCTACTGAAGAGTTCCTCGTGGCAACCGGTAATGTTCTGGTAAGGATTTGTATTATCCAACACAGTTCGAAAAAATTATGTCCATATGTAACCTGTTGCTTTCTCCCTTATTCAGGCGCTGAGAGAAAGTATGAAGTCTCGGGGAATAATGCCTCCGGCAGTAAAATCAGGTAAGTCTTTTATGGTGAGGAGGGTTTCCCTTGTTAGTCCCTTGTTTCACCTTGCTGTCCTTTTGTTTGCCCTTAGGGGCCGGGGTTCGGCTAGGATGCAGTGGAAGCTGTGCCGACCCGTGAAGAAGAAGAATACCCCCAGTGGTAAAATCAGGGGTAAGTCTATAGGGGGTATTCCTCTGTGTATTCCCTTGGCTCACCTTGCTGTTCTTGTCTTCTCCTTAGGTGCCGGAGTACGGCGGGAACATGCAGGAGGATGCGGTGAAATGTGAAGATGCGGCGAAGGCCGGTGAGTTCAGCGCGGCACTGCAGCAGGCGAGACGGCGCGCATAAAACAACTTCTTTCTTCCAGCTCGAAGGCGCGATGGATCGGGAATTCAGGTAAGGATCAAAGGTATTGCTCTTGTTCTAACCTTTTCTCCTTCTTTCTCCCTTTTTCTAGGAGCTCCAAACTCGAGGCGGGCGTGGCAGAAGACTGGATGCAGACTTGCAGGCACAGTGAGCGTTACACACTGCTGGATGCAGAATAACGCGAAGCGTGTGCTGTTCTTCGAGCGTGGTTTAAATAGCCCCCAAAGTAGTCCCAGGTAAGTATTCCTCCTCAGCCCCACCCGAGTAAAAAATAGTCCCTAGGTAAAATAGTCCCTTCCAAGCCTCGTTTGGCTTGGAGCTCAGGCAGCATGGTCTGCATCAGGTAAGTTTGCAGCATGGTCTGCATCAGGTAAGTTTTAATCTATGAGCCTGGCGCCATAGGCGCCAGGACTGACTCCATATGAGCCTGGCGCCATAGGCGCCAGGACTGCACCCAAATAGCCCCCAGCGGGGGCTGTTGGGCTTGCTTGGGGGTAACTTGATGCCTGCTTCCGGGGTTGCTGGACATGGTCTGGGTCCGGGGGGTAGGCATCATGACACCCGGGGAATGGTCGCTGGTGTGGCCGAGCCACGCATACTGAGAGCTCCCACCGACCAGCAACTGTGATGCTCTAACTGAGCTCCAGCAAGTCCTCTTCACCCTAGCCACCCAGCGACCCCTTTCCCACCTCGATCCCCTGACATCTCACAGTTGCTTACTGGGCAACCTCACTGATACGCCAGAGACCACAAACTCCTTGGACCATAGCGCTCCCTTGTCTACTGAGGTCCCCAGGATCTGCGCTCTAACTTGTAACATCACTGGTTGGTTCCGCCTGGGCATTCCTGTCACCGGGCTCCCTGTGCATCTACATACTTGCCAACTGGCCTGGCGACTCGGGCCGCCGACCAGGCCCGTTGCTGTATACTCTGGACACCCACAAGCTAATAAGGGGTCAAGCTCCTTCAGACCAACTGGGACCGGCTAGGCCCCATCCAGTCACCCTCACTCACCCTTGCGATCACTCTCTCCACATACTGGTCTCCCAAGTCTGCAGACTCTCCCCCAGTCCACATCATGACTAAGGGCGCAGGGAAAAAACAGAGCTCCATCAACATGTTTACTAAAACACTGTCTAAACAGGCAGAGGAGGCACCGGAGCCAGAACCCACCACTTCAACTCCTCCAGACTCCATAGAATCACAGAAAATGCTGGAATATATCTGCGAAGGGTTCACCACTTTGCACTCCAAACTGGATGACATGAATGGCTCCATATCCTCGATCACAGCGCACATTGAAAAAACCGACAACCAAGTTGCTGAAATTGAAACGAGGGTGGGCGCTACGGAGGACGACTTGGGCTCTCTCCGGGCGTAAGTCTACTCATTATCTAGACGCGTGTAGTAAAACCGAAAAACCCTTGAAATTCGCCAGTTATGGTAAGCTAAGCAACCATAACTCGCGCCACCACCGTGCACTGCTAAGACTAACACCCACGACATCAAAGATGACATCACAAATGTCAGCTCGCTCCTCTCCTCACTGCGTTCATCAACGCATCATTTAGGACAGGCATAGTCCCAGACACCCTCAAAGAGGCCTGGGTGCGCCCCCTCCTAAAAAAACCCACACTTGACCCCGAAAACCCTAACAACTATCGCCCCATAACCACAGTCCCATTCCTTCTAAAACTACTTGACAAAGCCGCACATATACAGATCCAACACTACCTAGAATCCAACGCAATTCTAGGCAAAAGGCAATCTGGATTCCGTAAGGGACACGGAACCGAAACTGCCCTTCTAGACTTAAAAAATGAAATCACTAACATCCTCGACAAGGGCAAGCCTGCCCTCCTCCTCCTCCTCGACCTATCAGCAGCATTTGACTTGGTAGACCACGACACTCTCACGAATCATCTAACACAAGCAGCACACTTTTCCAAGAATGCGGCCTCATGGGTGACCTCCTTCCTTCAAGGCAGAGCTATGAAAGTCTTCTCAAACACAGCTCACGCTGCACCATCCATCATCCATTGTGGGGTTCCTCAAGGCTCTTGCACGGCCCCTACGCTATACAACCTCTTTACTAAGCCCCTATTCGACAAACTGGACGCCATGGGGATCACTTACACGAACTACGCTGACGACACGCAGATACTCCTGCCCCTGACTGGTAATTATCATCAAGACTCCACCTCCCTCCAACTAATCTACTCTACCATACAAGCCTGGATGGCCACCAACGGACTCTGCTTGAACGGGGACAAAACGGAAATCCTCATTTTAGGCCAGAAGCCCACCCTTGCCAACCTCAACCCACTTTACACTAACTTTAGCATAGACAACTGCACTATCCCAGTCCTATCATCAGTTAAAACACTAGGAGTTCACATAGATGCCACCCTATCGATGGATAAACAAGTAAACGCAATCGTCTCAGCATCGGCATTGAGCACTAAACTCATCAATGCCATAAAACCGTTCCTAACAAAAGAAAACTGCCTGTCCATTGCAAGAGCCACTATTGGAGCCAAACTGGACTACTGCAACGCGCTCCTAGCCGGCACCTCCAAGAACAACCTAGCAAGGCTCCAAACCACCCAAAATAATGCCCTCAGAGCAGCACTCAGCATACCCAAAAGAGAGCACATCACCTCAGCAAGGAAAGCCGTCCACTGGCTCCCAGTTAAGGACAGGATTGCTTTCAAAATACTCACCACAACGCATAAATGCATCAACCTCACAGCACCTTCCTACCTATCTGACACACTGTCTAGATCCCAATCCACAAGACCCACCAGATCCACATACGCCAACCGTCTCACCATACCACGCATCAATAGATCCAGGGCAGGAGGTATAGGCTTCCCATACCTGGCACCTAAGCTTTGGAACGCATTGCCCACCAACCTCAGAGCAGAATCCTCCCTCCTCTCCTTCCGGAAACAACTTAAAACTTCTCTCTTCAACTAATTTGTGCACCTGACCACCTCTGTGCTCTCTATGCACATGTACTAAAGCATAACCATTGCCAATGTAACCAAGGGCACAAATGCGTGTAAGAAACACTGTAACCAGCGCCACGATGCCTTCGGTCTGATGTGCGCTTAACAAATGTGAATAAATAAATAAATAAATAAATTGATGACATCACTGATGACATCACGTGTCTGGCTCACTCTTTTTTCTTTTGCTGACATATCTAGGCCACATGGTTTTCTTCAGTAACAGTCAGAAACAAAAATAATTATTTTATTTGTAGACGTATCCTTCAAGTAGGTTCTTACAGTAATTCCCTTAGAGTCCAGTCACATCATATGAAACATATACATACGGGAAGACACAAGCTTGAAAGACAGCAATCCTTTTTGTGCATAAAGATAATCACTAGACTTATGAGCACTTTCTGATAGTTCTGTTGTTTTTTTATTTTTATGGCTGTACTTTCCCTGTATATGGTCATATTTGTATACATTGTACTCACACTACTTTCCTTAGGGTCCAATCACATCAAGTGATACATATACATAGGGTAAATAGCAGCTTTGAAACAGCAATCATTTATTTGCATGAAAATAATCAGTTAAGTTATGAATTGTTTCTGCTACTACTTGTGCTTTTTTGCTAACTTCACTTTCCCTGTATATACCCATATTGGTATGTGTTCTTGTCTCTTTGTGTTTTGTCTATAGTAATGCAATTATGTAATGCATGGATTTTATTAGCTACTTATTACATATTTCACAGTACACAAAAATCTATTAAGAAAACAATTATCATTTCATTATTCAACATATTAACATTATGAATATTATACCTTCATCTTGTACGCTGAACACAATGCTTTGTTTCTGCATTAGTAGCTTAGTATACTAGATAGAACCCCATAATATAATGCTATTTATATCAATGCATTGTTCAATGCACTAATTAGGGTATGATATTTATTGCAATGATCCTTGACACTTTTTTTCGCAACATTATAATAAGAATCCCTTGTACACATATTTCATGAAAAGTACATACACATGTGATGTCATCAGTGATGTCATCAATGACATTTGTGATGTCATCTTTGATGTCGTGGGTGTTAGTCTTAATAGTGCACGGTGGTGGTGCAAGTTATGGTTGCTTAGCTTACCATAACTGGAGAACTTCAAGGGTTTTTCAGTTTTACTTGGAACCATAACGTCCCTTTTAACAAAGTTTTTTTAATTGAATTTCATAGGTTTTTATTAGTGTAACATCACCATAACATCCTTTTCAATAGATGAAGGCCACTAGCATCTTAGGTACTCAAAGTGGAAACCCCGGGTGGTATAAAAAAAAAGATGGCCACCATGGAAAGGGAAGGCGGGGTGTATAAAGAGAACACAAACGGGGCATGAGCGGGGGGTGGGGGGGAACAGGGCACACACAGAGCATGAGCAGGGGGTGGGGGGGAACAGGGGAGACACGGGGCATGAGCGGGGGGTGGGGGGAACAGGGAAAACACGGGGCATGAGTGGGGGGGAACAGGAGGGAGACACGGGGCATGAGCGAGGGGTGGGGGGGAAAGAAGGGAGACACAGGGCATGAGCAGGGGGTGGGGGGAAAAGGAGAGAGTCACGGGGCATGAGCGGGGGATGGGGTGGAACAGAGGAGACACAGGCATGAGCGGGGGGTGGGGGGGAACAGGGTAGACACGGGTCATGAGCGGGAGGTGGGGGAACACAGGAGACATGGGGCATGAGCTGTGGGGCAACATGAGGGAGACACAGGGCATGAGCGGGGGGTAACATGAGGGAGACACGGGGCATGAGTGGGGGTGGGGGGAACACGGGAGACATGGGGCATGAGCGGGGGGTAACATGAGGGAGAAACGGGGCATGAGCGGGGGGTGCGGGAACACGGGAGACATGGGGCATGAGCTGTGGGGCAACAGGAGGGAGACACAGGGCATGAGCGGGGGGTAACATGAGGGCGACACGGGGCATGAGCGGGGGGTGGGGGGAACAGGAGGGAGACACGGGGCATGAGCGGGGGTGGGGGGTAACACGAGGGAGACACGGGGCATGAGCGGGGGTGGGGGGGTACAGGGCAGACACGGGACATGAGCGGGGGGTGGGGGGTACAGGAGGGAGACGCGGGGCATGAGCGGGGTTGGGGGTAACACGGGACATGAGCGGGGGGTGGGGGGAACAGGGCAGACACGGGACATGAGCGGGGGGTGGGGGGTACAAGAGGGAGACACGGGGCAGACACGGGGCATGAGCGGGGGTGGGGGTAACACGAGGGAGACACAGGGCATGAGGGTGGGGGCAACATGAGGGAGACATGGGACATGAGCGGGGGTGGGGGGTACAGGAGGGAGACACGGGACATGAGCGGGGGGTGGGGGTACAGGAGGGAGCACGGGGCATGAGCAGGGGTGGGGGTACAGGAGGGAGACATGGTGCATGAGCGGGGGTGGGGGGTAACTCGAGGGAGACACAGGGCATGAGAGGGGGTGGGGGGCAACACGAGGGAGACACGGGTCATGAGCTGGGGTGGGGGGCAACACGAGGGAGACACGGGTCATGAGCGGGGTTGGGGGGGAACAGGAGGGAGACACGGGGTATGAGCGGGGGGTGGGGGGTAACAAGGGAGACATGGGGCACGAGCGGGGGCAGGGGGAACAGGGGAGACACGGGCATGAGCAGGGGGTGGGGGTAACAAGGGAGACACGGGGCATGAGCGGGGGCTGGGGGGGCAACATGAGGGGGACACGGGGCATGAGCGGGGGTTGGGGGCAACACGAGGGAGACACGGGCATGACTGGGGTGTGGGGGGAACAGGGGAGACACGGGGCATGAGTGGGGGGGTGGGGGATCGGGGGTGGGGGATCGTGAGGGAGACACGGGGCATGAGCGGGGGGTGGAGGGGACAGGAGGGAGACACGGGGCAGGAGGTGGGGGGTCGTGAGGGAGACGCAGGGGGAACAAGGGAGACCTGAGTGGGGGTGGGGGGGCAACAGGAGGGAGACACGGGACATGACCGGGAGGGTGGGGGGGAGCAGGGGAGACACGGGGCATGAGTGGGGGGTTGGGGGGATCGTGAGGGAGACGGGGGGAACAAGGGAGACATGAGCGGGGGGTGGGGGGTACAGGAGGGAGACACGGGACATGAGCGGGGGGTACAGGAGGGAGACACGGGGCATGGGGGAAACAGGGGAGACACAGGGCATAAACGAGGGGTGGGGGGAACAGGGGAGACACGGGGCATAAGCGGGGGGGTGGGGGGAACAGGGGAGACACGGGCATGAGGTGGGGGGGGGATCGTGAGGGAGACACTGGGCATGAGCGGGGGGTCGGGGGCAGGAGGGAGACATGGGGCATGAGTGGGGGGTGGGGGGATTGTGAGGGAGACACGGGGGATGAGCGGGGGTGGGGGGAACAAGGGAGACACGGGTCATGAGCGGGGGGTGGGGGGAACAGGGAACACATGAGCAGGGGGTGGGGGGAACAGGGGTGACACGGGGATGGGTGTGGGGATCGTGAGGGAGATACGGGGGATGAGCGGGGGGTGGGGGGATCGAGAGGGAGACACGGGCATGAGCGGGGGGTGGGGGAGAACAGGAGGAAAACACGGACATAACCTTAGTGTGCAGGCGGCAGATCCCGCTCCTCGGCCCTCCGCAGGCCACCGTGTGCCGATGGCATGAGCGGGGGCTGGAGGAACAGGGGAGACACGGGGCATGAGCAGGGGAGTGGGGGGGACAGGAAGGAGACACGGGGCATGAGCGGGGGGATGGGGGGAACGGGAGGAAGACACAGGCATGACCTTACTAGCAGGCGGCAGATCCCGCTCCTCGGCTCTCAGCCTCAGGCAAACCATAAACAAAGATGGCGGGCGTCTTGCAAAATACGACGCACTGCACGCTGCACCGCAGCCAATGGGAAAGCACGTAACATGTCCGTGGACACCACGCAAGCCGCTTGCCCAATCCCTGTCCTGTCCGCGGAGCGAACAGGGAAGTGTGTGACACAGATATCACAAATTTTTTCTGACCTACTTTTTGGTCATTTTTTCCTGGACGGATTTTCACCAAATTTGCAAAAGCACGCTCTCTGGACCAAGCCGCTGCTCCTGACCCAAATTTGGTGAAAATCCGTCCAGCGGTTTGAGCTGTAGGCGTGAGCACATTTCTTTCCCATTCAGTCTATGGGAAAAAAAAATGTATTTGGGACCCCCCTATAACTTTTCCCCCCCTGGACCAAACCTCACCAAACTTTGCAAAATAATTCAGAGTGGACCATATACTGTTTTTGCAAGTTTGGTGTGGATTCGTCCAGGGGGAGCCAAGTTATAAGCCTCCCAAAAAGTGCTCTTCCTATCGAAACAGCAACTTAACCATAACTACATGGATACTAGCGTGGCCATGTAATATATGGTACCTTCATTCAGAAGCCGTTGTGCCCGCTGCCCACATAGCACAGTCCCCTGTGGCCATTTCAAACTTCCTGCATTTTAACGTGCAGTTTCGCGGCTCGGTGGCCAAACTGGTAATTATCACTAATATTGCCAACCCGTTGTTCCTTTTGTGTTTGTCAATGGGGTTGGGGGGGCGGGTGGCGATGGGGTTGAGATTAAAATAAAGTGTGAAATGGAAGGGGTCCATTCCACGCTTTATTTTAACTTCACCCTCGCCTCACTTCTTGCCATATATGCTCTAAGTGCTTTGTCCAGCAGTTTTTTGGGAAGCGGGCTGCTTCTCTTCACTCACAGAATTGTATCACAAGCATCTTCTGAACAAAATATGCAAGGGTACGCACTCTTTACTCGAGGCCCTTCAAGAAACTCCCCAGAAAGTGCTCTGTGCTGTAAGCAAATGCAGATGCCAGAAAAACATGGACCAAAACGGAATTCCATGAAACAGCACCCAAAAGAGGATAAAGAGATCCCAAGGTTTAGCATAAAAGAATGAGCGAGCGTGGAAAAAGGTTCCCACTCAAGAGAATTGGATAAAACCAAGACTCCAGCAAAAAGTGCTGACGTACTCAGAGATGCAGTGCATTTCACTCAAAAAAGGAAAATCTAAAACATAGCTGCTGCACCTGTAATGAAAGTCATTTGCCCTCAAAGTGTGGGTTGGAGGAGGAAGCAGGGGTGAGTGGGTGACTGGGGTCAGTAGGGGTTGCAGCCTCAGTGGGGCCGGAGGACAAAGCAGGAGTGAGTGGGTGACTGGGGTTAGTAGGGGTTGCGGCCCCAGTGGGGTCGGAGGAGGAAGCAGGAGTGGGTGGGTGACTGGGGTTAGTAGGGGCTGCGGCTCCAGTGGGGTTGGAGTGAAAGGGCTGATAGGGGACCCTTGCGTATGGAAACAATGCACACTCACCACACACTAATTGATATGCCAGACACGAGGTTGTATTCCCAAAGCTAGGGTTTATTGCAAAGCAAACCGTCTCAGTTGGCCAACTGGGTCTCATGCCCTGCGACGTGTGTCTCCAGACCCCGAGGGACGCAAGAGAGCGAGCATTGTACAACAGTTAAATATATACAAAATGGGCATCTCACAATCAGTATTGACATATTCAATATCGCGCATAATGTGTTTCCTTTGAATTGGGACCGATGATAGACAATGGTGACGAGTATGACACCTTCAGACATTCATTTTAGCAACAGTTTGTAATTTCATGAGCCTACAGACACAAGTCTTTGTTTTAGAGAACATAGTGCTTCTGTTTTCACAAGCAAGCTGCGTGCAGGGGAGAGACACATTCCAGGCCTCGCTATCTCCTAGTTTCTATTTGTGTGCTAGGGGTCAACTCGCTCTCCAGGGCTCTATGAGCTCAGAGAAGGGGGGGCCGCACAGAAGATCATAATTCAAACCATTAATTGTTCGTTTATACCATTTCTACCGCATGAGCGAGACTGGCTGGCACCTGTGTAATGATTAAATGCCTTGCTGCTACTTCCAAGGACTTGTGAGGGAGGAGACCGGGCATTTCTGTCTGGGTCGCCTGCGTTATGTTTCAACAAGCATCTTGCGGCCTTGCTTTATGCATGAACAACAGTGTAATAGTGGAGCAGAATAAGCTTTCAGCAAAGCAATTTCAACAGAAGGTAAGAGGCAAAAGTTAAAAACAAAATGGCGATTTCAATCACTCCAAAATGGCCGCACTTTAGCTAAGCGATATTTTTAATACCGACACATGAGGCGGTTGGTCTTCGGCCAACAATATATATTGCCTTTGTCATTCAGGGGTGTTAGGAAAGATTTCGTAATTGTGGGTAATTTTCCTTCCATGTGGCAACCCCTAAACTTTTTGCTGTTGTTTTCACCATGATCTAGACTTTGCCAGAGAAGTGCAGCCTTCTGCCGCACTCCTCTGGGCTTTCGCTCCATTCTTACGGGGAAATTGACATGCCCTTAAGACAGTCAGTACCGGGAAACGCTGTTTTCCGTAGTTTCTTTTATCATGTTGCGGCTTTCGTGCAACATGACACAAGAGGGCACTGTAAGCTAAGTTACTGCTCTCTTGGGTCTCTAGCCTTCTACAGGCCCTAGATACTCTTTTTGGATTGTAACTGATCGGTGCAAGTGAATCACGGACGGGAATGGTGGCAGCAATCGTTTCTTGTGTTTTGAGCTCCTTTTGGCGTTTTAAGCACGTTTCTCGCGCTTAGCCCAAAATGGTGGCCTGGCTCCCAAAATGGCCAGACCACGAGGCTCCTTTGTCCTGTCCGCTGACCGTCTTGCTCCCTTCACCTTCCCCAGGTCGAGCCGACCCGGGGCCTTCCTTATTTGGGCATGTACTTTCCCGCAAAACACAGATGCTTTCGCTGGCTTCTACAGGCCTTGTGTGTGCCTCCAGGATGTGGGCTGGGATGTCTGATCCCAATACACATCCTGGGTGCCAGAGAGTCTAGGGTGGTGTGAATGCCTGGGACCACCGTGGTCCGTGATAGGTCCACGTATGGTGTGAGTGTTGATGAGCGGATCTCCCATTGGGTCCCCTCCGTTTTGGCGCGAAGGGAACCATGGATAAGAGGGGGCTGGAAACACCACTACCATGTCGATCTCCTGAGTTCTCACGAACGAAGGAATACAGGAGCCAAGTATCCTGCAACCACGAGGCTGAACCGAGGAATCGCTGGTGACCCGCTGAAGGACTGCTCCTCTGCACTGCTGTCGCCTTGTGAAACCCTTTTTACCTCTGATCGAACCAGAAGGCCTGTACTGGTACTTCGACCCTTGGAATAGCGGGGACAGCTATTCTCGGCATCTTCACCATCTCCTGCTCGTAAGCCTTCGGAAGTGTCTCTGGGCCATCCAGCAGACTGACCAGCCTACACAGGAGTCTTGCTCTGTAACCGCCGCCAGGTTGTGTTGTATTTCTAGTCCTTGTCGCTCTCACACGATTCGTACACTTGGCGTTCCCAGGTGTGAAGTGAGTAGTGTACATTTGACTGAGATGCACACGGCCGCTCCGTTGCCCTGCTGTGGTAACAAACTGTGCGGGTTCACTTCGTTTGGGACATCTTTAACTCATCTCTGCTGCTGCAGAATCTACACGACGACGAGACGTCCCCTGCTCTCCTGAACCTGTCAGCGACTGAAACTGACGCGGAGAAGCCTGGGTCGGCTTGCATCGGGGACCGGTAAGTAGCATAGCTAGGAACTGGTCGCCCTCCTGCAGGAGCCCATAGCTTTTCCCCGCTGTGTCAAAACAGCACGCCTTTCCGTACTCGCGCTCTGCTTCTGCCCACAGTGGAGGCTGCGCTTGAGTCGCGGAACTCTGTTCTTCATTTGTGCACTAAACTGAACTGCCTGATTCCCTCGACGAGACTTCCCTTTTTGCCCGTTGGCGCCAGCGTGTGCAGGTACTTTTGAGCACAAGGCTCCACTCTTCGTAGGGCTCGGACTTCCTTTTAGTTAGGTGCCTATGAAGGCGGACTGGGTCTAAGCATTATTTCGCACTGCCTGTTTTCCTTCCCTTCTAGGTGGACTACACATTTCGTGCATCTAACGCTGTAGACTTGTTTGTATTTGTATATATATTGTATTGGTATGGTATGTGTTGGTTTACTAGAGTTGCATTTTGATTTCTCGCTACGGTCATTGTTTTAAAGGCCTTGGAATAAATGTGTATATATTTTTAATATAACACCTGTTTGGAGTAGTTTGTAAGTGTCCTTGCTTTGTGTGCTCATTGCGGGCTTTCAGTCACCCTCACCCCTCTTGAGACCTAGTCTTGACCTCCGCGATCGCTACCCTGATTGGTCTGGCTTGTCCAGAGGTTACCCTGTTCCAAGTAATTAGGTTGGCTTTCTGAACTTCTGCGCCGCCAGGACAGATTTCAGAAATCCGTCTTAACAAATTGGTGTACAGCGGTGGGATACGACTGAAGGTATCCAGTGTTGCGCACGAACTAAGGCATTTCAAGTTATTCCTACCAGGACACGTAGTGAATTGTTATAGTTTAACTTTAATAAGGCCATAGTCCTATCTAACAGTATGGAAAAAAATACCTTGTTAACTTTAAATGCTTCCAAATCAGAAACATTGAAAAAGATGTGTGCGGAGAGAGGTGTTTCCTCTCAAGGCACGAAATTGGAAATGATCCAAAGAATCGTGGCATGGCAAGAAGCGCAGCTTGACGCTATAACTTCTGAGGACAATGCGGAAGGTGGTGGGGCGGCTCTCACTGGTAGAACCGACGGTTCTGCCGCCGCACTGTTCCATCGCGACCACGAGGACAGGGAGGACGAGATGTCTAATGTTTCCTCTGCCAGTGCTGATGGGGAGGCTATGCTTGAATTCAAGAAGCAAGAGCTGCGGTTTAGGCAGAAGGAGCTTGAATTCAGCATAGCCAAACTAAAAATCGAACAGGCAGAAAAACAGAAAGACAGGGATCACCAGTTGGAACTGGCCAAGCTTCAGGTTGCAAATGGGTCCAAGGGTCATAAACATGGGTCTGGGGCCTCCTCTCATCCACGGTTTCCGAAAGATCTGCTCAGTGTGTATGAGGAAAGGAATGACATTATGGACTGGCTGAATGCGTTTGAGTATGCATGCGAAGTTCAACAAGTTGGCAATGCTGATAAGATTGCCTGGTTACTCAGCAGACTGCCCCATTCTGGCTGTAGTGCCATTATGGAAATGTCGAAGGCTGAGCGAGCTGATTTCGCAATGTTAAAGCAAACTCTCATTTTAAAGTTTGGAAAGACTCCGGCCCAATATTTAAAACGATTCCGAGAGTACAAGAAAAAAGAAGGTGGTACTTGGGTATCTTATGTAACTGAATCCTTAAAAAACGTAACTGGCTGGGTCGAAGGTTATAAGGTTTCTACCTTTGAAGGCATGATAAATCTTGTCATGCTGGAACACATTTTTGCATCTTCTTCCCCGGAGCTTAAGCAGTATTTGGCCGATTCGAAGGACATAGATCCTAAGAAGCTGGCCATTGTAGCCGACTTATGGGTGTCACATCGAGTGTCCCATAAGGACAAAACTCATCCTGGTAAGCAGGAGGAAGGGAAAAAGTCCAAAGATAAGGAGGGTGGAGAATCTGATAAATCTTCTTCTCAAAAGGGCCACAAAAAGTAAAATAAGGGTAAGGCACAAGAGAACTCGCAGGGTAGTGGAGGTCAGCCTCCGAAACAGAACTCTGGTTACAATAAGCCTCCCTATGTAAACAGACCCAATGGATCTTGTTTTGCTTGTGGAGCAACTGACCACGTGAAGGGGGATCCCCGGTGTAAGGTTAGACCTTTGGGGGTCCACTCCGCTAATCTGGCCTTCTCCTCCTACGAGGAAGAAGAGATTACAGGAGCATCCTTCTCCTCAGACTCATTTCCCAGCGGGATAGAAGCTGAGGTAGTTTTAGTTTCCCTGGGTTCCTGGGAGCCTAAAGTCGCAGAGGCTTATGCTAGGATTCCAGATAATACCAAGCATTACTTTAAAGACAGTGTGCTGATCAATGGAGTAGATACTCCAGCTCTTAGGGATAGTGGGTGCAGTCGAACTGTAGTGGATTCTACCTTGGTAGACTCAGAGGAAGTTGCCATAGCTACTCTGATGCCCACTAAGTTGGCTGACGGCCCACTCTGTATGTTCCCAGTAATACCTGTAAATCTTACTTTAAATGTTACAGCAGTCAGGATTCCAGTGAGCATTCAGAGAAACGTCCCAGGAAAGGTCTTGTTAGGTAATGATCTCGGAGCTTTAGGGCTCGTAGGAGACACTGCCGAAAGACCCTACACACGGTCTCAAGCACGGGCAGCATTGGCCAAGACCAATACGCCACCCCAGCCGAAGGGGAAACCCAAGGCGAAAGGAGTAAACAAGTCAAGTCGAGGGAAAGAGAATATTCCCCCGAGCTCGCCTACCACTGCGGTGGAGGAAGTTGGTCAATCACCCGGGCTTGACAAGGAGGTGGCGATGCCTGAAGTATTTGACCCCAACGACCATCCTGAACTAAAAGACTTGTTAGTAGAAGGTGGTCCTGATAGGGACGAATTCAGTAAAGGCCAACGTGAGTGCCCATCTCTGGAAGGCCTAAGGATACAGGCCTGCTCCCAGCTTGAGGGTGAACCTCCTGGGACGCATCAGATTTATTGGGAAGGTGGACTCCTGTATAGTGAGTCTACAGAAGGAGACCATAGGAGGTTGGTGGTTCCCCTTGCTGTAAGACCCTTCCTCCTGCAGTTGGCGCATGAAGTGCCTCTTGCTGGTCACCTTGGTATTAAGAGGACCAAGCAAAGGTTATCCATGCACCTCTACTGGCCCAAGATGGGGGTGCAAGTAGAAAGTCACTGCAGGAGTTGTGCCTCCTGCCAGTTGTCTGGTAAGGTTGGCTCGACAATCCAAGCTCCATTGGTACCACTCCCAGTTGTGGGAATACCATTCGAAAGGGTAGGGATCGACATCGTTGGTCCCCTTGACCCGCAAACATCCTCAGGCAATAGGTTTATCGTGGTGCTGGTCGACCATGCAACCAGATATCCTGAGGCCATCCCATTGAAAACTGTAACTGCCAAGTCAGTTGCAAAAGCTTTACTTGGCATATTTACTAGGGTTGGCTTCCCTAAAGAAGTTGTGTCGGATTGTGGCAGCAACTTTATGTCGAAGTATATGCAGGCTATGTGGAAAGAATGTGGGGTCACCTACAAGTTCTCTTCTGCATACCACCCCCAGACCAATGGTCTGGTGGAACGTTTCAACAGAACGTTAAAGAGCATGATTGGGGCTCTGGAAGAACCTCAGAGAAGAAAATGGGATCTTCTTTTACCATGCTTATTGTTTGCCTACCGAGAGGTACCACAGGAGGGTGTTGGCTTCAGCCCCTTCGAACTTCTGTTCAGTCATCCTGTATGGCGACCCTTAGCCATAGTCAAAGAGGGATGGGAGATGCCCACTCCCCCTGTTACTACCAACATAGTAGATTATGTGCTGGGGCTCAGAAAACGGATGGTACTTCTGATGGGCTTGGCTAGTGATAAATTGAAGGCAGGACAAGCGCTGGTGAAACATTGGTACGACCAGAAAGCTTCCCTCATCAACTTTACACCTGGTCAGCAAGTCCTGATCATGAATCCTATAAGGCCTCGAGCTTTACAGGACAAATGGTCAGGCCCTTACACAGTGGTGGAGCCCCTGGGTGAGGTTAACTATTTAGTGGACCTTGGAAGGCCTGGACAGGCTCCAAAAGTGTTTCACGTAAATAGGCTGAAGGCTTTCGTCCCAAGAGTCGAAATCGCAGCACTGCTACTGGCTTCAGATGTTGAGGAAGAGGAGTCTGAACCTCTCCCCGACCTGTTCCAAAGCGGTCCTTCAGATAGCTCCTTTGAGGGTGTCCGAGTGGCCCCTCACCTGACTTCTGATCAGCAGGCTGAGGTGAAAAGTTTGCTTATGCAGTTTTCCCCCCTGTTTTCACAGTCTCCTGGTTTGACACCTTGGTGCAAACATAACATAGACACAGGAGGCAGTGTACCTACCAAAAGTAGGGGATACAGGATGTCAGAAAAGGTACGGTCTTATATTAAGACCGAGGTCAACAAGATGTTAGACCTTGGGGTGATTGAACCCTCTCGTAGTCCTTGGACCAGCCCTGTGGTTTTGGTTCCAAAGGCAGGCACTTCTGAATTGAGGTTCTGCGTGGATTACAGGGCTCTGAATGCTGTCACCAAGACAGATGCACACCCATTGCCTCGAACAGATGAGCTGGTGGATACTTTGGGTGCCTCCAAGTACCTCGGCACGTTTGACCTCACTGCTGGCTATTGGCAGATAGCTTTAGCAGAACATGCCAAGGAGAAGACAGTGTTTTCTACTCCAGACGGCCTTTACCAATTCAGGGTAATGCCGTTCGGGTTGAAAAATGCACCTGCCACTTTCCAGAGGCTTGTGAATCATGTGTTGAATGGGTTGGACGAATTCTGTCTTGCATATCTGGACGATCTAGCAGTTTTCAGTACCACCTGGGGAGACCATGTGAAACACCTTGGGATTGTGTTGCAGGCTCTTCAGAAGGCCCACTTGAGCATAAAGGCCAGTAAATGCCAGATTGGACAAGGATCAGTGGTCTACCTTGGACATGAAGTAGGTGGAGGGAGGATACAGCCTCTTGCCAGTAAAGTACAAGCAGTAAAAGACTGGCCTACCCCCACTACACAGACCCAAGTGAGAGCCTTCTTAGGACTCACGGGGTATTACCGCGACTTCGTGGCAGACTATGGCACCATAGCTGCCCCTCTGACTGCCCTCACCACTCAGAAGAAACCCAAGAAGGTAACTTGGACCGACGAGTGTGAGAAGGCCTTCAACGGCTTAAGACTCCTTGTGCCAGGCCCCTGTCCTCAGGGCCCCTGATTATCAAAGACCTTTTATCGTGCAGACGGACGCCTCTGACACTGGGATAGGAGCTGTACTATCACAAGTCGATGAGAAGGGTAAGGAACACTGTATTGGTTTTATTAGTCGCCAGCTTAAGGACAGAGCTCAGATGGTCCACGGTAGAGAAAGAATGTTTCTCTGTTGTGTGGGCCCTACGGAAGCTGAGGCCCTACCTCTATGGGACCCACTTCACTGTGCAAACTGACCATAAGCCGTTAAAGTGGCTAATAAACATGAAGGGGGAGAATCCAAAGTTGCTTAGGTGGTCCATAAGTCTACAAGGCTTCGACTTCACTATTGAGCATAGGCCAGGTGTCCAACATAGCAATGCTGATGGGTTGTCCAGAATGTTTAACCGACCTGAACAAGAGACTCATGCAGGGGTGGATTAGTTCCTCTTGTCCATAGTCTGGGAAGGGCGAGTGTTAGGAAAGATTTCGTAATTGTGGGTAATTTTCCTTCCATGTGGCAACCCCTAAACTTTTTGCTGTTGTTTTCACCATGATCTAGACTTTGCCAGAGAAGTGCAGCCTTCTGCCGCACTCCTCTGGGCTTTCGCTCCATTCTTACGGGGAAACTGACATGCCCTTAAGACAGTCAGTACCGGGAAACGCTGTTTTCCATAGTTTCTTTTATCATGTTGCGGCTTTCGTGCAACATGACACAAGAGGGCACTGTAAGCCAAGTTACTGCTCTCTTGGGTCTCTAGGCTTCTACAGGCCTTATATACTCTTTTTGGATTGTAACTGATCGGTGCAAGTGAATCACGGACGGGAATGGTGGCAGCGATCGTTTCTTGTGTTTTGAGCTCCTTTTGGCGTTTTAAGTGCGTTTCTCGCGCTTAGCCCAAAATGGTGGCCTGACTCCCAAAATGGCCAGACCACGAGGCTCCTTTGTCCTGTCCGCTGACCGTCTTGCTCCCTTCACCTTCCCCAGGTCCAGCCGACACGGGGCCTTCCTTATTTGGGCATGTACTTTCCCGCGAAACACAGATGCTTTCGCGGGCTTCTACAGGCCTTGTGTGTGCCTCCAGGATGTGGGCTGGGATGTCTGGTCCCAATACACATCCTGGGTGCCAGAGAGTCTAGGGTGGTGTGAATGCCTGGGACCACCGTGGTTCGTGATAGGTCCACGTATGGTGTGAGTGTTGATGAGCGGATCTCCCATTGGGTCCCCTCCGTTTTGGCGCGAAGGGAACCGTGGATAAGAGGGGGCTGGAAACACCACTACCATGTCGATCTCCTGAGTTCTCACGAACGAAGGAATACAGGAGCCAAGTATCCTGCAACCACGAGGCTGAACCGAGGAATCGCTGGTGACCCGCTGAAGGACTGCTCCTCTGCACTGCTGTCGCCTTGTGAAACCCTTTTTACCTCTGATCGAACCAGAAGGCCTGTACTGGAACTTCGACCCTTGGAATAGCGGGGACAGCTATTCTCGGCATCTTCACCATCTCCTGCTCGTAAGCCTTCGGAAGTGTCTCTGGGCCATCCAGCAGACTGACCAGCCTACACAGACCAGCCTACACAGGAGTCTTGCTCTGTAACCGCCGCCAGGTTGTGTTGTATTTCTAGTCCTTGTCGCTCTCACACGATTCGTACACTTGGCGTTCCCAGGTCTGAAGTGAGTAGTGTACATTTAACTGAGATACACACGGCCGCTCCGTTGCCCTGCTGTGGTAACAAACTTTGCGGGTTCTCTTCGTTTGGGACATCTTTAACTCATCTCTGCTGCTGCAGAATCTACACGACGACGAGACGTCCCCTGCTCTCCTGAACCTGCCAGCGACTGAAACTGACGCGGAGAAGCCTGGGTCGGCTTGCATCGGGGACCGGTGAGTAGCATAGCTAGGAACTGGTCGCCCTCCTGCAGGAGCCCATAGCTTTTCCCCGCTGTGTCAAAACAGCACGCCTTTCCGTACTCGCGCTCTGCTTCTGCCCACAGTGGAGGCTGCGCTTGAGTCGCGGAACTCTGTTCTTCTTCATTTGTGCACTAAACTGAACTGCCTGATTCCCTCGAAGAGACTTCCCTTTTTGCCCGTTGGCACCAGCGTGTGCAGGTACTTTTGAGCACAAGGCTCCACTCTTTGAGGGCTCGGACTTCCTTTTAGTTAGGTGCCTCTGAAGGCGGACTGGGTCTAAGCATTATTTCGCACTGCCTGTTTTCCTTCCCTTCTAGGTGGACTACACATTTTGTGCATCTAACGTTTTAGACTTGTTTGTATTTGTATATACATTGTATTGGTATGGTATGTGTTGGTTTACTAGAGTTGTATTGTGATTTCTCGCTACGGTCATTGTTTTAAAGGCCTTGGAATAAATGTGTATATATTTTTAATATAACACCTGTTTGGAGTAGTTTGTAAGTGTCCTTGCTTTGTGTGCTCATTGCGGGCTTTCAGTCACCCTCACCCCTCTTGAGACCTAGTCTTGACCGCCGCGATCGCTACCCTGATTGGTCTGGCTTGTCCAGAGGTTACCCTGTTCCAAGTAATTAGGTTGGCCTTCTGAACTTCTGCGCCGCCAGGACAGAGTTCAGAAATCCGTCTTAACAAGGGGTACCTACTTTTTCTGGACTGACGAACCCTCCTTTTGGCCGTATGCCAAACGCCTCATCCATACATTGCATCCTCTTCTGACCATGTTTCTGATTCTGAATCTTGCATACTACTGATTTCCTCCTCCTTTTCATTGTCATCAATATTAAATAACATGAGTTCTTTCACTGTCTTCATTTCCTCATTTATTTGAGTATCTGATGTATTGGTGCTCTTTTTTGTTACTATCTGTATACACTCCTCACTTATTTCAGTACAAATTATAGGTAAGCAGTGTATACAACAACATGTCATAAATATTCCCAGTACTGCTACCAGGATCGCAACTATTTTCCAGCCCCATGAGTGTAATACTTCCCAGAACCAGGAGCCTATATTCAATTCCCAACTTCCCGCTGGGAGGTGCAGGTCAGAGCTCAAAACGTGCAACTTTCTTATAGCTTCGAAAATCGTAGGGGAGGAGTCGCTTACAAATACGCAACATGCTGATCCCACGATTTTACAAACTCCCCCACGATCAACCAGAATTACATTGAGAGCCATCCTATTTTGGAGTGTCATCAACCTAATTCCTTTCTCCTCTAATGTCATATTGTATAATATATCGGTTGTCCCATTTATTGTTTTTTCTAATATTCTAGACAGTTGTCTTATATTATAGGAGTTTATTGCTTGGCCCCAAAATGGTATGAATGATTTTGCTATGTCTTCCGCGATCAAATCTCCTTCCTCATTTCGCCGTGGTCTTGACCTGGACAATTTGGCTATATTTGCTGTTCTTGAAAGGAATACCACCGGGAACAAAAGTGCCAGGTAACAAATACCTCCCCAATTTGTAGGCAACCAAGGATACGCTTTTTCTCCACATATGAAATAAACAGGGTCACCTACATAAACTGGTTCTACTTCTCTATCAAGGAATGCTATGTTCATGCGTCTAGTAAATGGCCCCACTGAATAGGAGCCTTTTTTCCTTAGACAAAAAGGGACAGAGCGTGGACTGTAACTTACTGTATATGAGGGGGGCACTGTATCTTTATTTCCTTCGGGGTTCATATGAAACGTGATTACAGATTTATAGGGCACAAATAATCTGTCTTGTGGCATCACTACTGGTGTGATCAGTCGTGCTTTGTGAAATATAGAGCAACCTACAGGTTTCATGATTATCTCTTCGAATTGATTCATATTTGTTATATCCAATTGACCTGTTTCACTTTTGTTCCATTTCCCATAATATAATGCACTCAAGGATGCGTAGCATGCAGAACTCAATCGCAGTGGCTGCACATACCTTACCACCATGCTGTGGCAAGTGGGCACATGCCCAACAATTATTTTTTCTTAATATTGAGTGAGTCATATTCATTATTAACAATAATGTGTTATTCCCAAAACCTTCCCTGTGTCTTTCTTCCATCGGGGACAAAGTATAAATGATTACATGGACCGGGCTTTCAGTAGTGGAGATGTTTCTAACAGGCAAGAGCACTTCCAATGGGTGTATTTCTTCTAAGTACCATAATACCAGTACGGTTATTATTGGGGCTAATATACTCATCACACACATGATCATTGTTAAGATCAGCATACAATTTATTTCGGCAATTTCTTTTTTGTAACCTTCCAGTCTCTATAGTTAACTCATTATCAGCAGCGGTGCAGGAGGGGGCAAAAGCTGGTCCCGGCATTTTCTCTCGCTGTCTTTCTTCAACAATGTTCGTCGTGAATATCTCTTATCGTTGCACTTGTTCGAATGTCAATAAGTTCGGAAATGTCAACAGTTTGTTCTGCCAGTTCTCAGCAGTCTGGATTGCTATACGTTCGGCAAGATTTCTGTGAATCTGCACATTGCTCAAAGAACATCAGAGCAGTTGATAAATTGCCTTTGTACCATGTGAGCCCCTCTTGTCCGTAAGGGGTGATCTGCACATGGATTTTTTTTTTTTTTTAGCACCGAGGAGCTGCAATCTTGGGCTGTCCGATTTGCACAACCCTCACGCCTCTCTCCCCTAGGCCTCCGGTTCCTACTTCATCCGTGATAGGAAACAGAGGCAACAAAGATCAAAAGAAATGAAGATTCGATCACTCATTCTTCCGAGGCCGTAAATTATACCACCTTGCTCCTGGTATCGTGTGATCAATGAATAGTGCGGGCGCACTTCCAGACTCAGGATCCGAGTCAGCTTGCGGCTCAATGGCAGATGGTGGGCGCCAAAGTGGTATGCGTTTTGTGTCAGCCAGCATTGATGCAGGTTCTGCTGGACAATGTTGGGGCACTCTTTGCCCTTCCTCCTTTATAGCAATTCCTTCAGGCTTCGTTTCAGGCTCAGACAGATTTTATGGCAAAGAATTGGCAACAATTTCTTTCGTTTCTGGGGCTGCTGTCTCTTTTTGGTCATCTCGATCAGGCAGTTTTTCAAACGGCGACGGGACCTTCTTGGCATGCGTTACATGTATCCACGCCTTCCTCCCGTCCACACGGATTGCAGTTTGTGTTGTCAAAACGATCTGGTAGGGTCCACACCATCTGGGTGCAAGTGATGGTTTTCTTTCAAAAAATGTCACCAGAACCCACTCTCCGGGTTCCAGAGAATGCCCCGGACCAGTGTATCTGACGGGTAGAGCCTCCTGCACCTGCTGATGAATCAAACGCAATTTTTGAATTAACAGATTACAATAAATGCTGAGCACAGGGTATTCAAGCTCTCTTAGCCGCTTTGGCTGCGGTGCACACCAAACATTCGCCGGCCTCCCCATCACGATCTCGTATGGGGAGAGCCCAGTTCTTGCCTGCACAGATGTGTGCATGCACAGTAACACTAGCGGTAATGCGTCTACCCAACTTATTTCCTGCACAAATTCTACTTATTTTGGCCTTTAAAATGCTGTTGTGACGTTCAATAAGACTGTCAATCATGGGGTGCCTAGACCAATGGAATCTCTTGTCAATCTGGAGACCTGTGCAAAACTATAATATCACTGCGCCCACAAAATGTGGGCCATTACCTGACCATATGACACGGGGCAGACCAAACCGGGAAAAATACTCCTTTCACATTACTTTTGCAGTGCTCATCGCGGTGCAGTCTTTTAATGGATATGCTTCCACCCACTTACTGAATGCACATTTAACCACAAAAACATATTTCAAGTTTTGGCACCTCTCCATCTCTATGAAATCAAAATGGATTACCTCAAATGGCATAGAGGGAGGACCGAAACTGCCTGTTGGAGTCACCGTTCCCTTCCCCACATTGTGTTGTAGGCACGTGATACCATTTTGGACCAGCCTCTCAGCATTCTTCTTTGTGTGTGTTCTCCCATACTGTGGCTAGGTGCTGAACTATATTTTTAGCACAAATGTGTGTAGGGCTGTTGGCCATCGTGACCATTGCAGTTACATAGGAGTTGGGCAGCATCCAGTTTTTACTTTTCTTGTCCACCCAGCAACCTTCTAGATCTAATTCTGCAGAGCCCTCAGCCCACCCTTTTATCTCATCAGCAGTGGCTTCTGCCTGCATCTCTATGACAGTGGCAATTCCATTTTCTATCATGCAGGGCACTTCCTCAGACTGTACTGTCAACATTTTGGTATTCAAATCAGTGGCAGTTTGCTTCGCGATTCTGTCTGCAAATGCGTTTCCCTCTGCCACTTTACATGTTACCTTTTTGGTATACACGCATTTCGTTGAATGATTTTACATCGTGGGACTTTTCATCGCCAACCCTTTCATCGCCAAAAATTTTTATTTTTAAAAAAATCTTTTATGGGGGTGTGTTAGGTGCGGTTTGGGGTATGATTATTTAAGTAAGGGAGGGGTTGGGGGGGCGAAGGCCATAAATAAGGAGTTTTTGGCGATGAAAGGGTGGCGATGAAAAGTCCCACGATGTAAAATCATTCGGCGAAAAACGTAGAACCTACCTTTTTATGCACCTCGCATTTGACTATTGCTAGGCGCTTTGGACACGTAAGTGCAGACAGTAATCGTACAATCAAAGGGCCATGTTGAATTCTGTCCCCATGCGATGTCAAGAAACCCCTCTCAGCCCAGAGTCGGCCAAAGTTATGAACCACGCCAAAGGCGTATTGGCTGTCAGTATATATGTTTACACTCAGATTCTCAGAAATCTCACAGGCTCTGGTCAAAGCTATTATCTCTGCGGCTTGTGCGGAGTTGTAGGGGATTCTTTTGATTTCCACAATTCGTTTCAGTGTAGTGATAGCATAGGCAGCAGTTGATGTGCCATCAGGTAATTTAAAACGGGAGCCATCAAAAACAGTTCTCCATCTGGCTCTTTTTGTGGGGTATCTATTAAGTCAATTCTTCCTTTTGTTTCTTCCTCAGTAACCATTAAACAATCATGGAGAGGTGATTCCGTCTCACCTAAATCTCCATTGGGCAGTGGCATTAATTCTGCAGGATTCAAAGCGCTACACCTCCATAATTTGGATGTGTGGCGTAAACAGGACAATTTCGTATCTAGTCAATCTAGCAGATGTGAGGTGTTGTCTGCGTTCTATTTAATAGAACGTCTATGGCATGTGGCACCATCAAAATTAAGGTGTGCCCCAACACCATTCCTTCAGTTTGTTTCAACAATGCAGCAGCTGCTGCAACAGCTCGCAAACAACGTGGTAGTGCACGCGCTACAGGGTCCAGCGCGGAAGAAAAATAGCCGCATGGCCTATTTCTTCCACCTTGTTCCTGTGTCAAAACGGCCAACGCGCAGCCTTCACTCTCATGTACAAACAATCTGAACATTTTTTCATAATTTGGTGTGCCCAAAACTGGAGCAGAACACAATGCAGTTTTGAGCGGATCAAATGCTCTTTGACATTCTTCATTCCACTGCAAAGACATCACAGCATCCATCTTTGTCAACTCCACCATTGGCTTCACAATTAGGGCAAAATTCACGATCCACTGCCGACAATAAGAAGCCATGCCTATTATAGCTCTGACTCCTTTCTGCTTTTTGGAATAGGCATACCAGAAATACTCTCTATCCTTGTCAGTCTTCTCCCCTCTCTCGAAAGTAGGTAGCCCAAATAAGCCACCTCCTTTCGACATTATTGGAATTTCTTTAAGCTCGCTTTATGGCCATGCGCTGCTAAATGTGACAATAGTAAAACAGTACCTTTTCTACAAATTTCTTCTGTATCAGCAGCAAGCAATAGATCATCTATATACTGTAACAATACACACCCCGTCGGTAATTCTAGCATATCTTATTGTTCTTTCAATGCCCTGCTGTAAATACTCAGTCTCTCTGTGTAGCCCTGTGGAATGCGCGTGAATGTAAATGATCGTCCTCCTAATGTGAAGGCAAATAGATATCTACTATCCTTGTGTACTGGAATACTGAAGAAGGCATTCTTCAAGTCTATAACACTAAAATATTTTGCCGAGGCGGGTATCATGGTCAAAATCGTGGTGAAGTCTGGGACCAATGGGTATTGAGGATCTACTACTTTGATTAATGCTCGCAGATCAATTATGAAACCATATGGTAGTTCATTACCTCCTTTCTTATACTCTGGGAGAATGGGACTGTTACATATACTGCCAGTAATCTCTTCAATCACTCCCAATTTTACCAGATCCGAAACAATACTCTTCAATCCTTTCTCTCCTTCTGCTAAAATGTTACTCCTTCTTTTAAAACAATCTTTACTGGCTCTATTTTCAAACATCCCACATCATTGTCATTCATTGCCCATATGCAAGTTGGCACTTCACTAAATTCTCCTGGCAAAGGTTTGGACACAAATTCAGACACTGGTACATTCTGTGGCGATTGTCGACTGCACTCAGTTTTTTCAATAAATTTAAACCTAAAAGATTTTCCCCACAGTTTTCTGTTAAGAGCAATGGACAATATTCAGTGAATGGACCTAATGTCACTGCTACTGGTTGGGACACTGGATTTATTACTGGGGTACCTGCGAACCCTACTGAAATATTTCTTTGCCCTGACAGTGGTATCTCCGGAACCAAGTGATGGTCTATATAGCACTATAGCGCTCCTGTATCTACGAGAAAGCTATGCTCTGTATTCCCGATTTTCATTTCTACGTAGGGTCCTTTTTGATTCACGGCAATAGGCACTGGTTCCGACCCCTGTCCTGCGCGGTCCTATTGAGGGAACAACGCATCATCCGATGTGTAATGATGACTATAATCCGTATTTAGTTGTGTATCAAAAATGTTCCCGCCCCTCCCTCTATTTCAATTTTGCGTGTTCTGTTGGCTCTGCTTTTGGCTAAAAGCATTCTGATTTTGAGCTTGGTTCTGATTCTGCATAACATTTCCTTGAATATTTTGGTGCTGCTGCACATTGTTTCTATTCTGCCCATTGGTTCCTGGGTGCCCCCTATGCTGTCTTCTTTGTCCATACCCATTTCTATTTTGCAAATGTGGACATTGCGCTCGCCAGTGACCTTCCTCTTTGCAGTACGCACACTGATTTAATCCCAGAGGCCCTCCATGCATGTTCAAATTACTTCTGCTCTGCGCGTCCCTCTACCTCTATTGTGTCCTGTCACTTGCTGGAGTAGCACCCTTGTTTTCAAATTCGCCCTATCCTTTACCTCTTTCTCTTTCTCTGTATTCACTCTGTTCTCATAATATTGGGCCATATGCAATACTTTGCTCAACATTTTTGCTTGCCAGGCACTTTCTGATGTCATTATTAAATTTTGGATTGGAGGTATTAACCCTCTCACATACTTATCAACAAATAGTCTTTTCCCTGCTTCTGTGCTCACATCCTGTCCACTAAAGTCTGTGAATACTTCCTCAAATCTATTAAATTAATCTGTGGATAACTCGTCCTTGCCCTGAACACATGCAGTTAATTTGTCCCATACAATTCTTTTTTTCTGGAACTATTTCCTTCAATTTTTGTATTATCCGTGCTGGTAATGCCGCCATATGTGCCGATGGTTTTCCGCCCGCTTCTCTATTCTTATCCTCTGCTACTAGTTCCGCCCAGGTGGCGCCATAGGCCACATCATCATCCACTTTTCTTATCTGCTTACATATATCTGCTGCCACAACTACTGGGAATATTAGATCTATATCATTCATAGTGAACATGGACGATTTCAAATAGGACTCTATTTCCTTATAGAATCCCGCCGGATTCTTCCTTCTGTCGGGAACCGTCTGTTTTATATTATTCACTTCCTGTCTGGAGAAGGGGACGTGCACATATTGTGCTTCTGTTACTCGCGCAGGTTGGCCGTCTGTTGCAGGATTCTCTACCTTTGGAACAAAAGTGGGTGGGACTCCCCTCATAGGAAACACCGCACTCACTTTTCCTCCCCCTTCTCTCATATGCAATACTATTCCCAAATCAAGTGATGAGGCGGTTTCTCCTGTTCCACGTTCTAATGCTCTTTTGTATACCGCCATCAATTCTGGAGGGCTAGCTTTCTTATCATCTATATCTTTGTCTACTAAATATTCAACCGTTGTCTGCAGTGCTTTTCTTTTCATTGGCAAGGGGTATTCATCAAATATTTCATGTATTTCCATTGTGGGAATACTAGGATCTGTAATCCATCTTAACGCCTCTCGTATACATACTTTCAATTTCTCACTCGCCAGTCTTGACAACGGAAGAAATCGCTGCTGCACATATGGTATCGCCACCTGCCCCCCCCTCTCTCTCCCTATATCCTTTTTCCTATATCCTGGTATGGCAAACATTTCAGCATATGCATCAAGTTCATTCTTAAATTCAAAAAGCCTGTTTACATGTTACTTTATTTCTTCATCTCTCTCTCTACACCGTGCTAATGTATTCAAATCCAACAACTGCTTTGGCAGTACCCTCCCAATCAACTGCTTCCATTTCCCCTTTAAATATTCCCCCATGCATTCCAACACTACCTGTCTTTCGTTACTCCTCCTGAAATCGTACATCGAGGCCAGCGTCGACGTTTCATCATTCCCGTCTATAAACATCTTGGCCTGTTCTTGCAGCTCCCGCTTTATCTCCTTGCTAATCGCACTTCGGGTCACTCTAGTGCCTTCACTTTGTCCCGTCCCCTCTCTTCTTTCAGTGAATTCTAGTTCAAATATTGGAGGTGCGGATGGGACAGCGGGAACAGGAAGTAGCTGCTGCAGCGCTGGCTGGCTAATGGGAGATGCTACTTGTGTGATTTGTGGATGTGCTGGGATCTGAACAATAGGGAGGGGCTGAGCAACTGGAGGGGGCTGGGCAATAGTCATTGGTTCGGTCTTCTTAGTCTCTCTTATTGGGTGCTCTCACCTTGTTTCAGTTAATATTTTGCTTATCAACTTATCTGATGAATGCAGCTCTTTTTGTGGATCTATCTCGTCTATACTCAACTGATCACGTCTGTTTGATTTTCTCAAACTATCATCCCAATCCTCCTCCTCCTTTTTCTTTCACTTTCTGCTTTCTGACATGCGCGCACTCTTCTCTCTGCTTTTCCAACGAAGCATAGCTTCACTCCTCCAGTCTCTAAGGATATCAAATGCCACCGGGCGTGTTTTCTTTTTCAATAACACCTTCTCCAAATAATCTATCCTCAAAATCTCAAAACTTCCGTAATTCGGCCATTGTAAATCTTCCTCTTTTCTGGTTTGCCTATGCCAAATCTCACAAAACATTATCGCCCCTACACCATACGTCACATACATCTCATATGCCGTGACCCCAATGGTGGCGCGACCTGGCCAGTTTACAAAGATTGTCTACTGCAGTGGAAAAATCCTGCTAAGGTGGACAATACCCCACGCATGTTTTAACCTTGCCCTTGGCTAATCATCCTTACACTGGGTGTTTGATTTTGCAAAATCAACTCTCAACCAATATCCAGGTTACTTCGAATCGGGGCACGACTCACCTGATCAATCTAGTCGTCTTTCAAGACGCAAGTCGTCCGTATACTGATGCAACCAATAATCATCGCGTCTGCGTATCTTGGCTCACTCTGCCTCTTTTCGGGACCCTCGCCTCCTTGTTCTCTGGCTGGGCACGTCGATCAGGGATCAGTTGTGTACAGACTCATCACTTTCACAGGGGCACCCCGAACACCTCTTGAACCCGGCTCGATTGTCCTGTCCTCGCCATTCTCTCCGCCTTCCTTATTTTACAACGTACACGATGGAACAAGTGGGGCAGGGTCACTATTCGGGCGCCATCTTGAAAGGGCCCCTAGGGGACCCTCGCGTATGGAAACGAGGCACAATCACCACACACGAATTGATACGCCAGACACAAGCTTGTATTCCCAAAGCTAGGGTTTATTGCAAAGCAAATAGTCTCAGTTGGCCAACTGGGTCTCATGCCCCGCGACGTGTGTCTCCAGACCCCGAGGGAGGCAAGAGAGTGAGCAGTTACATATATACAAAATGGGCATCTCACAATCAGTAATGACATATTCAATACCGCCCATAATGTGTTTCCTTTGAATTGGGTCCGATGATTGACAATGGTGACGAGTATGACACCCTCAGACATTCATTTTAGCAACAGTTTGCAATTTCATGAGCCTGCAGACACAAGTCTTTGTTTTAGAGAACATAGTGCTTCTGTTTTCACAAGCAAGCTGCCTGCAGGGGAGAGACACATTCCAGCCTCGCTATCTCCTGGTTTCTGTTTGTGTGCTAGGGGTCAACTCGCTCTCCAGGGCTCTACGAGCTCAGAGAAGGGGGGCCGCACAGAAGAGCATAATTCAAACCATTAATTGTTCGTTTATACCATTTCTACCGCATGAGCGAGACTGGCTGGCACCTGTGTAATGATTAAATGCCTTGCTGCTACTTCCAAGGACTTGTGAGGGAGGAGACCGGGCATTTCTGTCGGGGTCGCCTGCGTTATATTTCAACAAGTATCTTGCGGCCTTGCTTTATGCATGAACAATAATGTACTAGTGGAGCAGAATAAGCTTTTCAGCAAAGCAGTTTCAACAGAAAGCAAGAGGCGAAAGTTAAAAACAAAAGGGCGATTTCAATTGCTCCAAAATGGCCGCACTTTAGCCAAGCTGATAGATGCATATTTTTAATACTGACACATGAGGCAGTTGGTCTTTGGCCAACAATATACATTGCCTTTGTCATTCAGGGGTAGCTACTTTTTCTGGACAGACAGGAGGAGGAAGCAGGGGTGGGTGGGTGACTGGGGTTAGTAGGGGTTGCAGGCTTTGTGGGGCTGGAGGAGGAAGCAAGAGTGGGTGGGTGGGTGACTGGGGATAGTAGGAGTTGTGGCCCCAGTGGGGTTGGAGGAGGAGGAAGCAGGCGTGAGTGGGTGACTGGGGTTAGTAGCGGTTGTGTCCCCAGTGGGGTCAGAAGAGGAAGCAGGCGTGAGTGGGTGGCTGGGGTTAGTAGGGGTTGCGGCCCCAGTGGAGTCGGAGGAGGAAGCTATCCACACAAATCAGAATAGAACAAGGACTATGACAACATTCGGTCGTGCTGTTCACATATATTCTCTGCCTTACACCCGACTACGCCCCAACACCTCCGACAGCAGAATGCAGCACAGACCTATGACAATTTCAGGCACGCTGAACACGTAGCGAGTCTTTAGCACAGACTCCACCCTACTCGTCTCAGCACCCGTCCACCTGCCTGACCTCATGGGTTGCTTCTGTACCGGAGCCCGGTCAACACGGCGTAGTCTTTTTTTTTTTTGCTCAAATGCACACACACATCCTAATCTTACTCCATGACCCCAACACACTCTTGATTTCACTCCTCTGAAGACGCTCCCACTAACAGAGCATTGAGATTAAAATAATGGTAACATGTTGCTATGTATACAATGACAAGTACAATAACATTTGCACGTGTGTTACCTCACTGTTTTCATGTGAACTTGGACACATCACAGACTAGCTAGAAAAAATGTGGTGCAGTCCTTCAATGTCCATTCAGGCCTCGCAAATTATTTAAAATGTTATCAGTCCTACAGTGCTCCTCAACCTACTAGCCTTCGAATGTTATTTTTCGCCCCTGCCAAAAAGTTGACAACAAATGTTAGGTTTTTTTGTTACATGGTTTCACCGTTAATAAATATCATATTTGGCGCAATGATGCCACACAGTGGCCAACCACGCGCAGTGAACGTTTATTTGCCATTTACTGCTAATTAGTTGCTTTTCAGTAAATGCAATGGAAATCGTCCTCATCCTTTTATAAAATCTCATTGTCTATGTGAGGGAGCAAGGAGATTTTGCGAGCCCTGGGTGTATACACAGAAAGAGGGGCTTTCAGGCTCCGACTGGCCTAAAGGACAATGCGCAAACCAAAAAAAGCTAAGCCACTTTTTTGGCCCATGCAGGCCAGTTTGATAAGTTACTTCACTGTGCGGCTAGTAGTTTTGACCAGTGTTACTGAAAGAGTATTCTTTAAAATGTACAATTTGCATCACATTTTATCAAGAGCCTTCCCCTTGGGTACTGCTCAACATCACAAAAGGAATGAATTGCCATTTGCACCTGTGGGCCACTTTTTCATTGGTGCCCCAAGACCATTTGTTTGTCCCATTTCGACACTGGGGGCTGTGGAATGCTAATGACCCCTTCCCAGTGAGCTGTGACTTGCCAGGGAAAGGGGCCATTGGCGTTCTCCATTTCACACGTGTCTGCTGCCTGCCCCAGCCCAGTAATAAAATATAATACTTCAAAGAAATTTGCAAAAACAACCCTTTATCAGGATTTCATGGATGCAACCCTCCGTGTTTAAAGCACCCTTTTCTTTGATTTCAGGAAAGGGGATGCATACCACACAAGGTGCCACCACCGGGTCCCACTCCCATCACCAAACCACACGAGTCGCATAAAACGCTTAGAGGGCCGGTCCATTGGGTGCCCCATTTCAACTCCTCACCCGACACACAATAAATGTCCAGCGTCGCCTTGCTCTTCAACTCGCTTTGCCCTTGTCTGCAGTGCATGGAGAAAGAGGTTCAGCGCCTGTGGGTGCTGGGTTTTAAACCACTTTTGTGGGTTGGGCCACCCTCCCCAAGTTCCCCTTCTTTGCCCCTTTCACGTTACCTGGTGGCCCCCTTTCTGCCTCTGGTGCCACCATATGCATGGGGGCAGGGTTCTCCCTAGGCCTCTTGTGCGCTGTGGCTAATGCAGCGTCTCCTGCTAATGCGTCCCCTGGTAGTATACTTTTGATAATGATCATTTTGCATTTATATAGCGCTACAAACCCTCGGGCATCTGAGCACTGCTTACTACCTGTTATGTCTCTTCGTGCTGTTTACGAAGCAGCGCCTGACTTCAATATGGCGGGCGGCATTCCCGAGACGGCGCCTGACTCCAACATGGCTGTTCTCACAAACCGCCTTACTGTCAATAGCGGTCTAGTTGTTGACACCCAGAATGCATCGTCGCTACGCGCCCTGCGTACTGATCTCACAGTATGTCAACGCTTTGATGCAAGGAGAAGACGCGTTGCTACTCTCCAAGGAGCCTGCAAATGCTTCGTGAGTCCGTGTGAGGGAATCTTTCTCTCAAAATCCTTGACTTACTCTTTGCTCCTGTGTGTGGTTGTATGTATCAGTATGCGAGTTTAGGCTTCACCTCCTAACATTGTTTTCCTACATTCAAACTCTTTGCAGTTGTCAGTTTCTTCGATCCGATTGGAACGGCTGGAGCCTCAAAGAACACTCGAGTCTGATACTCGCCAGTTTGAGATTCTGCTGCAACAATCACCCCTTACCGGTGTTTGTTCGGGTAGACTATTATTACTTCTTCTGATAGGGTATTTTTCTTACTTGCCTTGGCAGTATTAGAGATTTGTTTCTGAATTATTCTATTCTTTTCTATAGATCTGACAAGGTCCTTTTTTCTACCAAGAGATAACTTTATTAGGATTGATTCCGGTTGTTCACAGGTAGATTTCTTTTCTGTTTAACCTTCTCTCTTAGAGTACTCTGAGTTTTTGTTTTCAGAATAGGTCGATGGTAATTGTACTCTGACTTACTTTCCTGACCTAGAATTCTGGTCCTACCAGAACATCCTCATTCCTCTTGGTATTTAACCACTCTTATCTCTTTCTCCTCACTCTGACATCACCGGTCAGGATCAGAAATTCTAAAGCCAATTCCGTTCTACACCAGACTCACGGGATAATACATCTTGATCACTGGGACCTGCCAAGGAGCCTACGTACTCGAGCAGCTCCTCAGGGTTTTATTCCCCGAGAGGGTTTCCCTGGGATTCTCCCAGGGATCAAGCGTATTGCCAGGTCGCCTGGGGAGTCTCGGGGGGATTCTATTTTCATCTAGGAGATCACCCCTCTTCCAGTCTGGTTAAATAAGATACCTAATTCACATCCTCAGCTCTTCTAGACTCAGGTGAGAGACCTATGGGTTTGATGTGTATCTTACTGGGGACATTAATGTTTGCAGAATTGTACAATATTTAATTATTCATAACACTACCAACGGTGTGTGGTGCTTATTTATAGACCTCGGAAGGATGAAAGGCTGAGTTTGGCCCCGCCGGGATTCGAACCTGCGTCAGCAGGCTCTGCAAGATGTCAAAGCAAGCGATCTACTTTCTGTGCTATCTGACCAGCGTATGGTGAATTCAGCCTCATCTATACAGATTCACCGCCGGCGCTTCGGTGACGGTGACGGT
The DNA here is from genome assembly GCF_040938575.1 of Ambystoma mexicanum. Lineage (NCBI taxonomy): Eukaryota > Metazoa > Chordata > Amphibia > Caudata > Ambystomatidae > Ambystoma > Ambystoma mexicanum. The sequence goes on from NC_090938.1 coordinate 843,478,391, forward strand.
CAACGCCGGTCCACGGCGGACATCGGCTATCGGCCCTCCACCTTGTCCGTTTCTTGCTCGTCGGCATCAGCGAACAAAGGTAAAAGATGGGATACCTACATTTTCTGCACTTACTTACTGACGCCAATCGGTTAGAGAATGAACAACTTGTTAAACACTACATCAACACAAGGGAACCACTGCACCTAGATCCAATACAATCCTCTACACCTAGTGGGACTGAGATCATTGAACAACCTAAGACTCCTCCCAGCCCAGATGCCATCAAAATTGCTTTACTAAATACGAGGTGCCTGAACAAACACGCCCAAAATGTCCACGACTATATCCTCGAAGACAACTTGGATATTCTCTTCCTCACTGAAACCTGGCTACAGGAACCTACTGGCCCAACCATTAGTACAGCAGTTCCTCCCAACTATAGCATCCATTTTGAGAACAGAGTTACAGGAAAGGGAGGTGGTGTAGCCATAATACCTAGACAAGGCATACAACTTTTCACCTCACCCATCCAATGCCCAGGATGCGAAGTCCTCCATCTCAAACTCACTCCTTCTCATAACAATTGTATCAATTTCGTTGTAATCTATAGACCTCCATCACTTACCTCTGACTTTAACGACGACCTCTGCCATATCCTAAACAATCTCAAAGGACAGAACTCAGGCACAGTACTCCTGGGAGATTTAAACAGATGGCGGGGCAACCCAGCCGACAAAGAGGCTATTAGCCTAGAAATAAATCTTTCCAACATCAGCTACTCGATCGCTAACAATGGTCCTACCATCAAAACAAACAACCAACTTGATTGGATTGTTACTAATAATGTAAACCTCACAGTAACAAATACACAGCCTTGTATTTGGAGTGACCATTATAAAATCGAAGCCACACTCTCTTTGACATTTAAAACAACTTACTTGGACAACCTACCCAAAATAATCCAGAGCAGAAACTTTAAGAAAATCACGCCAGATATTCTTTCGCAGGGGATCACATACATCATGGACAATAACACAGATGATGATCCCTGTGATCTTATTATTACTACTTACAATAACCACTTTCAAGAGATTCTCGATAAGAAGGCCGTTCTCAAAAATAAACAAGCTCGCCCCAACTCTAACCACCAAAGTTGGTAAACCACGGAGCTAGGCACCCTTAAGACAGCCAAAAGGAAACTTGAAAGGCAGTGGCTTAAAATCCCTACAGAACTCAATAAAGATAAATGGAAGAAATCTGACACTCTCTACAGAACTAAAATAATTGAAATGAAGAAAAACTACTACAACGAACAAATTACCGGAGCATCCAACTCCATGGGAAAAGTGTTCCAAATCCTAAAAACTTTCGAAAAGCCACCCACCCTCACCCCACCCTTTCAGCCAACCATGATGGATTGTGAAAAAGTTCAAACTGCTTTCTCACAAAAAATTCTAAAAGCTAGAGACACCATCTTAAACTGTAAAGTTATAGATACTCCTCCTACTCACAAGACTGACCCCGAAATCAAAGTACCCAAATTTCAGTTTACACCAATTACATCAGAAACCATGTTAAATACCCTCTCCAATATGAACTGCACCTCATGCCCCAAAAACATACTACCCCCTAAATTCATACTAGACAACGCAGGAATTTTCTCACCTTTTCTATGTCGCTTGGCAAACTCGTCATTTAGAGACCGGTATGTTCCCACCGGTATAAAAACAGTAACAGTCACACCATTGGTGAAAAAGCCTGGTCTGGACCAGCAAAATCCGGCCAATCTTCGACCCAACACAAATTGCAATTTTTTGTTGAAGATCCTAGACAAAATAGCCACGCACCAACTCCAAGGGTACGTAGATGAGCACGATCTACTACACTCCCAGCAATCTGGATTTAGAAGTGCACATAGTACAGAATCAGCACTACTCGATCTTCAATCCAAAATGCTGAAAATTCTGGATAAAGGAAAAGCCGGCCTGCTCATTCTATTGGACCTCTCAGCAGCATTCGATTTATTAGATCATGGGAAGCTCCGAGAGGCCCTGGGAAAAGCAGGTAACTGGCTGATGATGCCATTGAATGGATATCCTCCTTTTTGGAGGACAGAAATTCTAAAATCACTTGGGGCGGACATTCCACTAGTTCGACCCTTGTGGACTGCGGCGTCCCACAGGGTGCCAGCTTCTCCCCTCTCCTCTTTAATCTATACATTTGCTGCCTCTGCGCCCTCCTCTCACAGTTAGGGATTTATTTCACTAACTTTGCAGACGACGCAGTTGATCATAGAACTCTGTGGAGACCATGTCACAGATAATAATAGACTGTCAGCCATCTACAATACCATAGAGAGTTGGATGAAGGCTCACTGGATGTGCTTGAATGGCTCGAAAACAGAAATTATGACATTTGGATCCAAAATGCCCTATCCAATCTAGGCCCAGCTTATTCTACATTCAACATTAAAGACTCCAACATCACAGTCACAAACAAAGTCAAGACACTCGGCATATACCTGGAATCCTCATTTTTATTTTTTATTTTTACTTGTAACCATAACGTCCATACATCACTTATGAGTTAATAATTCCTCTTAACATATATGAAAGAACTGTAAATCTCCTTCAACAAACATATTGTTTGCAGTGCATACTGATGTGTCGTTATCAGCAGCACATGCTGAAGATGCAAGTCATGGTTCAATTGTCTAGGTCGACGAGGACCGACCATCGACCAGGTCCAACTCTGCTCCTTCCTCTCCTCTATCTCTACTTGTGGTGTTCCCCAGGGGTCTAACCTCTCTCCCTGGCTGTTCAACCAATACCTGGCACTTCTTGCCCACCGCATTGCCGCTCTCTGCCCCAACTTTCAGTGCTATGCGGATGACACTCAAGTCATTTTCAGGCTTCCTTCAGCCACCTCTTCTCTCTCTCTTATCTCTCTCTGTCTGCCATTCAGGAGTGGTGTGCCACCAATGATCTCTGCCTTAATGCCAGTAAGACTGAGATTCTCCTCATCGACACTCCCGCTCCCTCCTTTCCTGCCACTCTCTGGCCGGCCTCTCTTGGCCCTCTTCCTGCTCCCACCTGCATGGCTAAAAACCTCTGGGTTATCTTCGACTCCACACTCTCCTTCTCTCCCCACATCTCAGATCTCTCTAAGAAGTTACACTACCAGCTGCACCTGCACCTCCTCAGAGGTATTCTTCCTTTCCTTTCCTCTCCTTTCTCCAGAGCTCTGGTTCTCTCTAGGCTAGACTACTGCAACAGTCTCTTTCTAAATCTGCCTGCTTCTACTTTTCGCCTTCTGCAACTCATCCAGAACAGGACTGCAAGACTTGTCATTGGTCTCAAGCCCAGCGATCGTATCTCTCCAAGATTGAAATCTCTGCACTGGCTCCCAGTGGCTGCAAGGATTAAGTTCAAAACCCCCTGCATTGTCCACAAGGCCTTCTGGGGCCTCAATACCTTCAACTGTCTGTTCCTAAATATCTTCCTTCTCGAGCTCTCCGCTCTTCCGCCTCCAACTCCCTCAGGGTCAGTCGCTACTCCAAGCAACGAGTTGGTGGTAGATCTTTCTTCAGCTGGGGCCTCCCTCTGGAACAGCCTCCCTGAAACATGAGGAGAACCATATCCGGTTCCGGAAGCACCTCAAAACCTTCCTCTTTGCTTCTGCTTTCTCTCCTCCTCTCCCCTGCTGATCTCCTGTCTTAACTGAAACTGCACTAGTTTCCTGGCCACCCTCTGATCTCGGGCCCAGGTCCCCTCCCTTGCCAGTTCCGTACCCGCACTGCCTCCCTGGAAACCCCCGCACTTGGGGACTGTTTTCTCTATCCATACAGTCCCCTACCGGCACTTGACACCTGATGCCTGCACTTACCCTTGCCACCAGCTGGCCGCACTTTTTCCTTATTACTTTTATTTATTCTATTTTTTTTCTCCTACTGTCGATCCCATGTACTGCACTGTCTCCCCCCGCACTTTTTCCCTTTTCCCCCCTCCCCTGCACTTGCGCGATCTCCATGACCCCTGACATAGTAAGATTGTTGTCCCTGTCTTCCCTCTTTCCCCCCTCTTGCCTCGTCCCACCTTGTGTATAAGCACCTTTATAAATGCCATATCATATCAAATCATGACCGCAGCCCCACCAAACCACCCCCATTATCCACTGCACCTACCCTGCATCCTAGCTCAGTGTCCACTATACCCTAACAATGTGACCAATAGCCAGTGCTCATGGCTTGCAGCCATGGCCAGTCTCCACAATCCATGGGGCATGGGCTTCAGCGATGCTGCAGGCCCCAATAAGCAAATCGGAGTCGCCATTTGTCCTTGGCGAGGGCCAGGCACCCTTACATTTTGACACTTTGGAAAAAATAAAACACAAGACAGATTTGCAAAAGCATGCTTTCACATCCTTGCTGATGTTCTGCGTGCAGGTTTGTTGCAATCCTGTACAGCACTTCGGGCTGCAGCTGCAAGCAGAATTTCTTTTCCCAGTCTTGCATATCCCATTTTCGAAAACCTTTATCACATAGCCGCTGTCTGCTGGCCATGGCCAGTGGCCAGATTGTCCAGGTCGCTCGGCCATGACCCGGACAATTTGACTACTGGCTATACCTCATTCACCAAAGGTATATCACTATATTTTTTTTATATCATGGGTACAAACAATAGTGATATAACTTAGCCCCACTTGACTAAATCCATCCAAACTTTAAGGTTAGGTCTATAATCTATTTGCAAACTTGTATGCAGATTCGTCAAACGGCACCAAATTAATAAGCTGTTCAATAATTGTGAGACCCCCTTCTAATTTTGCCTCCTCTCTGCGAATCTGCACCGAACTTTGCAAAAGCATTCGATGTTGCGTCTAAAATTATATTGCAAAATTTAATTTTCATTGAATGGCACCAAAGTTATAAGCAAAAACCACCTTTCAGTAACCCTATAATGCAGAAATATGCATTGATGTCCTCAAACGTTTATCAAGTTCACGAACATCCGAGCAATGGTCCGAACATCTTAGATGCTCACAGACTTCAGAGAAGAGAAAACCCATTCTTTTTTTATTTTTTAAGGTGGGGGGCTTTTTCTGGATATATCGCACCCTCATCACCCCAGAGATTTTCATTAGTTTGACCAGTGTAATGATGTGTTTTTTAATGTTTTTACTGCGACGTCTGTGGTCTACGGGTGCAGTTGGCGAATCCAACATGGCATCGGTTTCAAATGTTTTGACGCACCTCACATTTTTGACCAATCAGCTGCCACGATTTCTCAGATTGGTCCTGCAGACACCGAATCAGAAAGCCGATCTCCCACATTTTTTGTGCCATTTTTTTCCCCATTAAAAAAAATAAAAAGGTTGGATGAACTTACACCAGATCTGCAAAACACGCTTTCAGGACCAAGCCGCAGCTCCTTGCGCAAGTTTGGTGCAAATCCGTCCAGCGGTTTGGCCTGTAGGCATGAGCAATTTCTTTTTTCACGGCTATGAGGATTACATGTTTTGGACCCCTCCCTATTATTTTGTCCCACCCCTTCCCTCCCGCTTGACGAAACAACACCCAACGTCGCAAAAATCACTCGGAGGTAGCCATATACTTTTTTTGCAAAGTTTGATGAGGATTCGTCAAACGGCACCAGTTATATGCTGCCCAAAAACTGCTCTTTATATTGGTTGAGCAACCTAACCATGTAATGAAAGGGTATGCTGTGCTTGCATCAACCAGTTAATTAATTTGTGGTCTTCTACTTCGACTCTTCTGTCGCATCTCTTTTTCCCGCTCTACCTCCTGATAATGGCAGTCAGTTGCTGCCATACGATGTCCAGCTTTCTGAAGTACACCATATCCTACCAGCATCCTGCCTTACTGTTCTATGGATAAAGTACACCCTGCATACTCTTGTCAGGTTCACATGGAGGTGTTGTGTGAGGGGAGGCATGTGGGTGACTGCTTCAAGGGGTGCTCCAAGGGGTGGATTCTCAGCATCATTCAATTATACCATAAAGAGGACACTCTGTTTCTCTCCTCCTATTAAGGCAGAGAGTAGACTCTGACCCAATCACCTTTCGCAGGGGCACGCTTAGCTAAACCGGCCCATACACCGCTTTGTGATGTCATTTTTAAGGCATAAATAGGGACAGCTGACAGCACATAGGCACTCACAGATCCAGCCACTTTCCTGATTCCGGTGAAGCACTCTGATCCAGCATTCTACATCCAGCTTTAAATATTCTTCCAGATCCAGATGCCAAATATCTTGCCAGCAATAGAGACTATTGAGTTCAGCAAGGCCCCAATCCTCAAATGTATTCTCCCCACTCAGTAAAGCGTTGTGTGGTGTGACAAGGCCATTTTGAACCAGAATGAAGGGTCCCGGTCCCGTACTGGCCCCCTTCATTCCGGGAGCGCCAATGCCTCTGACTCACTCTCGTTTATCCCAGTACTCTGGGGGTCATTGTGGGGCTTGACGTCCCCAATGTTGTTACCTCTTTCTTCACAAATGTAAACTTACACCTATATGATCTACATTGCTTATTGAATAGATTCCTAGGGAAGGCTTTTAGAGGGATTAATGGTTGATCCAGATTTAAGAAGAAATTATGTTCATCAGGGAGTGTTAAGGTTCCGATTCCCACTTGTTTTGTTTTCCTGTTCATCACAAGAGTTTTCACTACCCTCAATGGGGGTAAAATTGTGAAGGGAAGTCTTACTCTGACAAAAAACCATTAAATATTCTGGCACCATAGAAACTCTCCCTCTCTGAAGAAGACAAATACTACATCTCTCAACAGAATCCTCCTGTTCCCTTGGGGTCTCCTCCTCCAGCTAATGCCACCCGCAAGGTCAAGATCAGGTAGCGTCTTCCTTCCCTTGCCCACGTGGAAGGAGACTTTAGGCAGGGATTCTGTGAGGATTCTGTGAGGATTCTGCAGGATTCATCACTGCTAATAAAGGGTATGGCAATGGGGGGCGATTGGCCCCTAATTTTGAACAGATATTCATTCTGGTTGACAACATCCCATACAAACTGGCTCTTGAATTTGACAACGGCTACATCGATGATGTTTTCATCATCCGGGACACCAGCAAAGGGAGATATTGATCTTTTTTCATGACTGGAATAATTAATTGAAGATTCACAATGCGTTCTGATAATGACGGATCACATTTTTGGATCTCTTAATAAAGAAGTATGCCATTTAGTGGTAGTCCTAGGAAAACTGATAGAAATACTATTTTATGCTACGATTGTTTCCATCCACAAGCATTACAGAATAATATTTTGTATGGTTTACTTCTAAGGGCCAGACGGAACTGCACTGGCGTGAATTATTTGCCTTTACAATCTAATCTCATTTGAGCCCGTCTATCCAAGAGGGGCTACCCTATGAGACTATTAAGACAGTCTAAAAAAAGAGCTAAAAATCAACCTAGAGACATTGTGTGCAGAAATACTGTGAATGACCGTCCGGTATTTGCCGTGACCTACAATACTCGCCATAATGAGATCAGGAAAGCAATTTCCAAACACTGCCACCTATTGCAGTTGGAAAACTCTACCTAGTTCATTGCTTGCATACAAAAAAGGAAGGAATTTGAAGGAATCGCTGTCCTGTTGAGCTAGTCTCTAAATCTAGACGGTTGACCACCTCCATGTGGGTGATGGAACCAGTGACAGGCATTTTTCCATGTGGTAGTTGTAGTAGATCAACATCTCTGTGCACTTCCATCATCATTAATAACAAGACTGAGGCCATCCTACATGTAATAGTAGCAACGTTATTTGTGTTGACCTGTCCCTGTAGGAAGACTTTTATTGGAAAAATCTCCAGGCTTGGGCAAATTAGGATTACTAAACACAGGTCTAGGATTAGAACACAGAATTTAACTTCACCATTGGTTACCCCCTTTTTGGCTGAGAGACATGGCCCTGACGATTTCATATGGGGGGCAATTGAACAATTTTATGGTACTAATATCTGACCACATCTGCCAACGTGAACAATGGTGGATGTACCATACTTTTTGGATTGCCGTTCTCGGTTACTTTACCATGCCTTGAATTGGACACACTGGGCAAGCAAGGCATACAATAAGCAGTGTCGCAGAGCAATTTGCTATGCAATTCTGCAGGTTTGCTAATTAAATTGGCACTTATGTAGCAAAGCATAGCTATTAAGTTGCCCTGTTCAATGAAAGCACAGCTCGGCCTGCATTCTGCTCTTGTCTTCGGGTCTCTCTACTCTTTTCTCTGTTTGCTGCAAGTTCAAAGGGGCTAATGGAGAAGGAGCACAGCAGTTATCCTCTCCTCCAAGTGCCAAAGGCCTGTGTGGGAGTGCTAAGCAACATTTCAAATACTTGCAAACCAGAAGTAATCGGTGGGGTGTAGTGAGCGGGGGAAAATCTCATATTAACTAAATCCTGTCTGGCAAAGGCAGGTCTGTGTTAACTTTATTTGTTTTTTTAAGATGGTCATGCAATTCCATTCCTAAAAAATGTATTGTTACATAATGCATATTTACAGAATTGCTACTGTAAAAGAAGGCATTGTTTCCATGCTTTCCAGTAAAGTTGAGCTTTGTGTATCTGTCACATATAATTTTGTTAGGGAAGATGACGAGTGACTTTTGTGAATGTACATTAGCCAAATTCTTTCAATAAGCCTAATTCTGTAACCTGCTGGTTGTATACATCTGTGGAACTGGTGTTCAGCCCATGAGCTGATACTCCATACATGTTCTATCTCAACAACCTGTTGCTTTAGCTCAGCTGTCCTGAAAGTTAGATGGCTGCAATCTCTACAATATTCTACCTAGTTTGCCCAGTTATTTGCTTGCTACGCCATTCACTCTGTTAGTCTATAACTGTCCTTTCTCTTACATAATGAATACACAAAGCCAACAAGATGTTCACGCATAGTAGTGATCAACAGTCCTATCCAGTCCAGGCTCGCTATGGCCTATAGGGCAATAGGCCCATGACCGAACCAAAACCACAAAATACTGGTGTGGGCCAGCTTTTTGGGTCAAAGCGGGCCCCTTTTGGCAGTTTGATTATTTATTTTTCAATTTCTTTATTGGCATTTAAGTCAGTGCATGTACATACAATATATCTTATGCAACAGTTGCAGGTTCTCATGTCGATGAGGATTGGTCAATGTATTCACATACGCTGCCCATACATTTCTTCTACAACTCATCTGTTTTCTTTATAACTTCCATTGAGTCCCTCTGCATTGAATATTGCTTGCCCCTTCACCCACTTTTTGTTACAATAAATTGTTGCTCTATCAGCATCTGTGGTTTTGCAAGACAATGTACACCTCCATTTATCCCCTTCTTTCGCATTCTTTGGATCTTTCCATTTTTTCATTTGTAATGTGTGTTCCTGAAACTGCTGTTTGTGAGAACCCTGGAGGTCTCTCACCCGCTAGCCCCAGAGATCTATCATCCAGGTGGCCAGACACAGCCATCGCTATTGGATCCAGTTCCTGGGATGGACCAGTGGGGAAGGATCACCTGGATAAGGGGTCTTCAGGGAGTGGAAGTGGGACACCGAAGGTTGAGACGCGGTAACCCCTTCCTTGTAACACCTTTTCCCCATCCTACCCTGTATGATATTTAGAAGCTCTGCCCCCTCACGCTCGTTTTCTGACATGAACGCTTTCCTACACCGTAACAGAGCCGTTTACCTGACATGTCCCAACACAAGGGTCGGGCAGAGTCAGGCAATTGACAATAATCACACACGCCTAACAGCCCTTTACCTTCTCCACAGGGATAAAAGGTGGAGCACAAGAGCACACTTTGAGCAAGGCCGAACGCACAAGGAAACGGCTACACCAAAACGCCAATTCAAGTGGAGGAGAAGGGTGATGAGACCTGGAGGGACGACTTTCACCTTTCACCCGCAAAGCCTCTGAAAAAGGGAATTACAAGACCGTAAATTACAGCTGACGCGTGGAGTGACAAATGTCAATGGTGCACAGGGGCCTCCCGCATTGATGACACAAGCGGGAAGGCACGCTGGCTACCGTGGTACCGTCCTTGACTCCAGAAGCAAGCCAGGCTAGCAGACCCAACATAATTGGTGATTCGGAGGAAGCTGATAGCAAACTGAATCGTATTGAGCCCAAGGTTGCAAGCAGCAACATTAGATGAACGCAAGAACTTGAGAAAAAAAGAACTTGTGTGTTTGAACTTTTGGGGGCAGACCAGAGAAGGGCCAGCTGCAGAGTGGTCCGGCGCCACAGAAGTGCTCATTCAAAGGACTATGGCTGGCCTTTTGCCTTTGAACCTGCAAGTACAGAAGGCCCTAGGAAAGGGCGGCGTGAGGTGTTGGCGTGGTCCTACAAGGGTCACGTCAAATCCCTTGTACACTCGGAAGTCTCTGACCCATTGCCAAGAGAAAGTTAAGGGAATTGAATCCTGCATCGTGAGAATGTAAAGTTAACTGTATATTTGGCAAACGTGAACCCGGTTTGAGGGATGCCTGTGAGTTGGAGTGAAGAGTAATACAACCATGAACAATCTGTTGACAAGAGTCAACCCGGCCAAGGGTTGTCCGCAGTGGGAAGTTGTTGTTTAAAGAGACATTAAGGCTCTTGAAAAATGTTACCTGCATTTGAAAGGCCATAGTGAACCCGACAGAGAGAGGCCCAAGTTGCAAGAAGGATCCGGGCCCAGCGGAGGGAGATCCAAGGGGCGAAGTGCAATCACCCAAGGGACAAGATTACCAAAGTAATTTTTGTTTGTTGTTTTGGTCCATCAGGCCTTCTAAGGCATGAGACTTTGCAGAGAAGACACTTGGCCCCTGACGGTTCTGGTATAGTTGAACTGGAATTGTGAGCCTCCTGCTGGAGGGGCCCAGGAGTGTGCTGTGCTCAGAAGTCTCGCCTTGTCCCATGCTTAAAACATGGTGAAGGGAGGCAAAAAAACACCCGCCCCCACTGCTTACTCTCATGCATCCTCGTTAACACCAGATCTGTTGCCAAAAAGTGACACAACATATACAACCTCATTTCCTCAAAGTCCAGGCATCCCTTTCATCACAGAAACCTGGTTTTCTGATGACTTTCGACCCATCGCACACCAGGCATTCCCCCCAGGCTACACACTCGCCGCCCATAACAGAACTTGCAGATCAGGCGGGATCGTCATCCTCCACAAATCGCACCTCTCCATCTCACACTCTGAGCAACAAGCCTGCAATGCAGACTGCGAATCCCACCTTGTGAAATTTCTCATCAACCCATCTACCCACAGCTTTTTACTCCTCTACAGACCTCCCGGCAACTACCTCCTCCTCCAACCCGGAAAAACAAATCATGATCTGCGGGAAGACGGCTCTCTTCCCCGAACCCACCCCTTGCCCATCCTCCCTGTGCCACATCCAATGTCGTAAAGAACCTGGGATGCACCTGGACACTGATCTGACACACTCTCCACAATTGTGCCCAGATCTTGCTATCTACACCTCTGTATTCTCAGAATTATCTTGTCTAACCTCTCGTAACCTCGCAGAGTCACTGCAATCATGGCCATCATACTCTTCAGCCTTGATTATGCCAATTCCTGTTACCTGGGTGCCCTCATTTCAACTCAGAAAGCTCCTACAGGTCCAAAACACTGCAGCTAGGCTCCAGAGTGCACATAACACCCGCCCACCGTGTCCTCCGCTGGCTCCCTGTTGGGCAACGGGCTGCTTTCAAAGTCATGTGTATCACCCTCCGTGCCCTGCTCAAAACAGGTCTAGAATACCGCCAACAGGAAGTACTCCATTACCAACACAATCGAAACTTTCGATCAGGCACCAAACCCACCAAACCCATGCCTCGCAGTGGGGTTATTCAAGCACCTCTCGGGTAGTCCGGGGCAGCAATGAACCTGCAAATAAAATGTACCGAGACCAGAGAAACTAAACTCTAGCAGACAACAGGACAGAATGCACACCAATTCTACGAAACCAGGAAACATGCTAGAGCACACAGGTACGTATCAAACTCCATGCTGATGAAAAATAAATGCACAACACCTCCGCCATAAAAATGCAGCTATCCCCAATGACAAAGATTCAGTCTAGCTGGGCACATAATGAACCTCCTGCGTGTGCACACTATTCAGATGATCCTACAGCAGCCATCCACACGCAAGTTCGATATGGATAGCTAGTGCAGACTTGGCCACCCCTACCCTCCTTTTGTATTGACCATAACTCGTGTGGTGTCCCGATGGAAACAGCGGGTCTAGGTGTCACAAATGCCCTCTCCGCCCTGAACAGAGACACAAACGCAGTGTGTATGGTCTCCATGGCAGCCAGCAGGGCCGGATTGACCCATCGGCCAATTGGCCCGTGGCCGATGCGAAATCATGGCGAGGAGACCTGGGGCCGGTTCCTGAAGCTCACGCCTGGGCCGGTCTCCGGCCCAGGCGTGGGTTTCACACTTCAGGAACCGGCACCCAGGGCCTCCGCCTCGCCAGATGCAAATTGCAAAGGATCTGTAACTAACTAACTTACAGATCCATTACAATTGCAGCCCCGCTGCCGCCGGGCCGCCGCACTGAGGTGTTACCTTTCTTTGATACAACACCGCCACACCAGCAGCAGTCAGTGTTACTAAAAAAAAATGGGAGGGAGCGGCAGGGCGGGGTGGAGCTGCCTCAGCCCGGCCTACTCCCCCCCAGTGTTTTGTACACATACTCCGCAGACTGCTCTCCACAGGCTTGGTGCCACCAGTGCCCGCCACAAGTTGGAGCTGTGAGCTGCGTGGTGGGCCAGGAATGGCTTCCCAGCTGTGCCCCTTATCGAGTCCTGATTGAGGCTTGAGTGCTGGTCGAGCCTTCAGCCTAGGGACATGGGCCTGGACCCAGGAGCCCAGGGTCTGGCCTCGGTCCTTTCAATGTGCAGAGAGTCTGGCTGGGCTGGGGGCCTCGGCTGTTGTTCCTGGGCCTGCTTCTTTCCTGGACGCACGTAGGCTACCAACCAGCCCCAGGAGAAGGTAAGGCAATATTATATATCCCTTGTTCAGAGGCATTAGGTGCCATGATGTGCCAAGAGGTGCCCAGGCCCTGAGGCAAGATGTCCCAATGTTGTGTACTGATGTAGGGTGTGCTGCACTTGCGATGGGGCTGGAATCCCCCAGGGCAGACGCATGCAGGGACCCCTGGTATGTGGCAGGAGGTGTTCTTGGCTGAGGCAGGGAGTGAGCTGACTGAAGCAAGGAGTATCTCTGCTGGCACATGAGCTGCTCCTCGACCTACAGAAGGTGGTGCCCCTCTGCTAAGGTCATGGGTGCCCCTGGGATGAAGTAGGGGATTGCTTTTTCCTGAGGTGTTGGAGGCAGGAAGTCCCCCTGAGGAAACATGTGCCTAGGTGTGTGCACTTGTGATGGGGCTGCAAGAGCCCCAGGGCAGAGTCATGCAGGGGCCCTGGTCTCTGGCAGGAGGTGCCCTTAGCTGAAGCAAGAAGTACATGCGCTGGCACAGTAGATGCCCCTCTGCCTAGCCCTATATCTTGATAGTGTTGGGGGCTACAGTGTGAGTAGTGTTAGAAAATAGATGTGCATTGGCTGTTATTTATTTATTCTTTAACATATCCAAACACTGTCTGTACTTACTATCATTGTACAAACATTGTAAAAAAAGACCTCTGAGGTCGGTGGCAAATGGCGGGAATGCTGCTAGTTTTAAAGTTTGAATGCAGTGAATTCTAAGCAATACACATTGAAAGATTTCCAGCAACCTTTTTTTTGCATTGAGGGATATTGCATTATAATTGGCAGAGAAAGGGCTTTTTTGGCATCTGAAAAACAATGCTTTGGTAAGATGTATGCTGCTGGTGAAGTGCACACAGACTGCTCTAGACGTGGGTGCTTGAAACACTGGGACATACACGCACAGCTGTCAGCGACAGTACGACACTCGTAGAAATACAAGTTCTTTAGATGTCCTGTGAGTGCGCGGCTTTCCCCATTTTGCCAACCTCTGAAGCCTGAAAAGTACATGCACCCACACTCTACAATGTCTTTACGAAGCCTCTCTTTGATGAGATGGATCATCTGGGTATCGCCTACACCAACTACGCAGACGATACCCAGATCCTCCTCCCGCTCTCAGGAGACTACGCCAAGGACCTGGCCCTAGTGAACAGGATCTATAGCATTGTTCAGGCATGGATGGCCACACACGGCTTATGCCTGAACGATGATAAAACTGAGCTTATCATCCTGGGCACCACTACCTATATATCCAAACTTAGCCCTGATTATGACAACTTCATTATTGATGGGAAGAACATAAAAGTAGCCCATGAAGTAAAAACCTTAGGATTTTACCTAGACGCCACCATGAACTTTACCAAACAAGTTAACTCTCTAGCTTCTGCCACAGCATACACATGCAAACCTATCAGAGCGAGCAAACAATTCCTCTCTACAGATAGTTGCATTACACTTGCCAGAGCCTTGATACTATCCAAATTAGACTATTGTAATGGACTGTACATTGGAGCAAATAAACAGACTATCCACAAAATTCAAGTGCTCCAGAACAATGCTCTGAGAGCAGCACTCAAGATTAATAGAAACGAGCATATTTCCTCCACAAGAAGAGAACACAAATGGCTCGCCACCGCAGACAAAATTAATCTCAAAATCGCCTCCCTCACCCACAAATGTATCAACAACAAAGCTCCACCTTACCTCATGGATAGATTACGTAAAAGGACCTCTTCCAGACCTACCAGAATAGCCAACGCAAACTGCCTCCAAGTCCCGCGTTGCAAACTTGCCACTATAGGAGGAAATAGCTTCCCGGTCAAGGCTGCGCAGTTATGGAATTCCCTCCCCCATGACGTTAGAGAACCTCAGCCTTTCGCAAAATTTAGACAAAAACTCACTAGGTGGCTGAGAGCCAACGACAGCTAACTACTCCACTTGTCACATTGTACATTACTGTATATAATTATATATTACACGAACAGGAGCAAATTCCTTGCTCCCCTGTCCTTGATCTCTCCTTGTTCATATCTGCTTGCTGTAATGTTGCTGATGTCTGTCTACTCTTCCTGCCTCTTCCTGTACGTGCAATTAGCCGAGCATATCTGTAACCAAGCTCGGCGCATCTCTGTACCTTCATCTGATTTCTATGTACCTGTAACTAAGTTGAGCATATCCTTGTCTGTTTGTGCCCTGATACTCCAGGGTATGGCGCGCTATACAAATAAAATAAAATAAACTAAACTACCTTTCTCCCCTTCTCTACCACACACCCTATCTCACCATACCCCCTCTCTACCAACCCCCACTCTCTCTACCACACCCCTCTCTCTACTGCAACCTTTCTCTAGCTGCCACAGCTGTTTATCTACAACACCTATTCTCACGCTACCACACTCCCAATCTCTATCGCACTGCCTCTCTCTACCACACTCTTGGTATTCCGCTACCAAACCCCTGCCTTCCTCTGCCACACCTATTCTCTCTCTACCACTTTCTCTCTACCATGCTCCTTCTCTCCTTACAATTCTTCTATGTATCGGACTCCCCTCTCTGTAGCACGCTCCACCTCTCTATTGCACTCGGCCTCTCTTTACCACACCTCCCTCTACCACTCTTTTTCACTGTCACACTCCCTCTACCACATTCGATGTCTCTACCATACTCCGCCTCGACAGCACTAATACATCCAGTCAGTATGTCTTCAGCTCCCATCCCATGTGAAAATGCACGCTGTGTTTCAAGTGGCATCAGTGAAGCCAGTCCCTCCCTCAATACGGACGCAAAAGCCACCGTGAACTTTAGTCCAAGGATTTCCGGAATACGAAGTAAAAAAAAAAATCCTAAATTCACCCATGCGTGATGGGCGTCTTTGATACTTCAGAGTTGGTGGGGGTATGGCCCAGAAGAAAGATCTCGGGAACCCACAGAAAACATCAGCTCCTGTGGACCTTTCATACACACTATTCCCAAAAATCAGGACCTCGCCCTTCCAGTGGGAGGGGGCAAGTTTGAGCAAGGTGTAACCACACTCAGCCTGGGAGGCTGCAAGAAAACGATCCACGACTCCTCTTACAGGGCATGCCACATGTAGGTTCTGCCCAGAAGGCAGGCATTAGCTGCACGGATCCAAATATCAGGTGGGAACTGTTTCACAGTAAGGCTCAGCAGCAGGACTATAGCATGACAGCGTCTCTTGGCAATGCACACACACACACACACACACGCAAGGAAAGCAATGCACTGCTTGCTCTCGAGGCACTGACCTGAGCGGGCGCACATATCCGAGTGCCAAGACCTTGGGCACACGTGCTGGGCTTCACCCCCCATAAACACTGTTTCTAACTCTCACTTCTTAGCAGATACGCACAGGGGAAGTGCAGGAGGAGAGTCTGTATGATTCTATGGCAAGACAGGAGGCATGGGAAATAATAATAATGTTGCCCCTGCTTCAGCGGAGGCCTGCACTCAGGTGTGCACTTCCAAGAAAACAGATAATGGGGGGGGCGAGGGGGGCAGGCGAATAGACAGCCTACAGTGGAACAGGCTATCCAGTCATCCCTTGATTCAGCCTTGTCTGGCCTTAATAATACACTGGCTTCGGCATTTGACAGGCTAATAAACCACATTGCGGATTTTCACCCTCCCCAGAGTGCTGACCCCTCTGTACAGCCCCGAACCCCAAAAAAGTGTACTGGAAAAACAAAGCATATTTCAGGACAACTCAGTCCTCGCCCAGTCTCTTCCCCTGACTCTTCCCCGGGTAGAGCCCAAAAGCGCAAGAGGGATGAGTCTCAGCCCCTCACCTCAACCCCTTGGCCTTCTTATGCCCAGCTCCCTGCGCAGATATCCCCTATACCCGTTTCTTCCTCGGATTCTTCTGAGGACTCTGATTCGTCCCCTAAGAGGCGTAAGAAGAAGGTGGCTCCCGTTCCCACACAGGAAGGTCCTGTATTAGACATTAATGGGGTCCCCTTTTTTGACCCGGCCCTCATTCTGCATTCTAGATCAGCAGAGTGGCAACCCTCTCAAGAGATTGCCTCGTTCCTAGAGTTTTGGGTTAGGCGCCCGCTACCTAAAGGGGACAGGAGCAAGCTACGATCAGAATGCCCTAGGCCAGTCCTGCAGGACAAGGTGGCGTGTACTCCGGATATTGATCAGCCTATGGCTGTATTCTTGACTCAAAAAGGCAAAGACCCCAGGAAGGGGGTGGACAAGGCCTGGTGCAGCTGTCAGGACAAGCTCTTAGATGTTCTGGGTCCTGTCACTCAGATTTTTGAGATGGCTGAGGAGGCGGCGGCCTCCAACTCCCCTGTCGATGTGAAAATATTAAGGGGTTGGATACAAAGGACTGTATGTCTGCTCGGCAACGCCAATGCGGCGATATCAAAGGAAAGACGTAAGTCTCTACTAATGAGACTGGACTCAAAGCTGGCGGATATGTCAGAGAGGGAAGCGGGTCCTTCCGCTCAGGGGAAGTTGTTTGGTGTGAGTTTTCTTAAGGATCTGTCTGCGTATGTCCATACATTCACGGCCTTGGATAAGGCCAAGACCAATATAAAGAAGGTCTTCACGCAAAAGGTTTTCCCCAGGGCCGGACGAGGTAGAGCCCGCTCTTCCGGCCGTTTTTCCCAGGGCCATTCCCGCCCCCGTCAGTTTGCCTCGCGAGGCACCCAGAATACTTCCTCTGCTCGAGGTGCATACACCCAATTCTTCCCGCAACAAAATTCGGGTTGGAGAGGACGTGGTGGCAGAGGTACCAGAAGGTCCAGAGGTGCATCAGGTATTTTCCCAAGTGTTAAATGTTTTTTCCCTCAAAGGTATGGGAGGCAGGTTGGCCAAGTTTCTCCCACAGTGGGAATCCCTCACATCGGACCCCTGGGTGTTGCAGACAGTCCAAGGTTATCGCATAGAGTTTTACTCCCCTCCTTGCCAGTTGTCAGTTCTCGCCCCTTTGGTTCTGGACACAATAAAGCAGTCGCTGGTAGATCTGGAGGTCAAGGACCTCCTCTCCAAGGGAGCGGTAGTACCAGCCTCTTACAGGGCATCCCAGTTTCTGAGTACCATATTTCTAGTCCCAAAACCGGATCAGGGGTTCCGCCCAGTGATAAATTTAAAAGCCCTCAATTCCTTAGTAGTTTACCACCACTTCAAGATGGAGGGAATCCACCTCCTCAGGGACACCCTCCTTCCGGCAGATTGGATGGTGAAGTTGGACCTCAAAGATGCTTACTTAGTGGTTCCCGTGTTCCCTCCACACCAGAAGTTCCTCCAGTTTCAGTGGGGGGGTCGGATTTGGCAATTTGCATCCCTCCCGTTCGGTCTGTCCTCGGCCCCATGGTGCTTCACCAAGTTGATGAGGCCTGTGATGGCCCTCCTCAGGTCCAAGGGGATAAGGATAATTATTTATCTAGACGACATGCTCCTGTTAGCTCAGGACACTCAGGTTTTGCTATCTCAACTGAAGTTCACGGTAACTCTTCTTCAGAGCCTGGGGTTTGTGATAAATGCCAAAAAATCCATATTACAGCCTACGCAATGTATCCAGTTTCTGGGCTTCGATATAGATTCAAAAGATTGCATCCTTCTCCTCCCAGACAGCAGGCTGTCAGATAAAGAAGGAGATCAGGGGTATTCTCAAAAGAGACAACATCTCTCTCAGGTTATTAGCCAGGATAGTGGGGATGTTGTCTGCGTCCATCCAAGCCATTTTCCCAGCCCCTCTTCATTACAGAGCGTTGCAGCATCTGAAGGCACGACATCTATGCAGATGTCTCTCTTACTCACAGATGGTGGCGCTGTCCCCGGAGGCCCGGGTGGAACTCCTTTGGTGGCTCCAACACATGGAGGCCTGGAATGGGAAAGCAATTTTTGGTCCCTCCCCGGATGTAGTTCTGGAGTCCGATGCCAGCAGAGCAGGTTGGGGGGCCAGGCTAGGCCAGGTCTCCACGGGGGGGAAATGGTCAGAAGAAGAGAGGGGACTTCATATCAATTGTCTGGAGTTGTTAGAGGGATCTTTTGCAGTCCGCAGTCTTCTCAAAGATCAGGGGAATTGTTGTGTGCTCCTGCGTATGGACAATGTCTCAGCAGTGAGATATGTCAATCATCTGGGAGGAACCAGGTCCAAGGTCCTAGCGGATCTAGCGAAGCAGTTTTGGCATTTCTGTCTGGACCGCAATATTATCTTAAGGGCAGAATACCTTCCGGGCATCAGAAACGAGGTAGCAGATTGGAACTCCAGACACCTCCAAGACAAGAGCGACTGGATGTTAGACAGGAACCTCTTTGCCAAGATAAACTCCCTTTGGGGTCCGTTTACAGTAGATTTGTTTGCCTCGAGGCTAAATATTCAGGTGTCCAGGTTCTTCAGTTGGAGACCGGATCCTGGCGCTCTAGCTACCGATCCTTTTCTTCAGGACTGGTCAGGTCAGAGGCTTTACGCCTTCCCTCCCTTTGCAATGATAGCCAGAGTTTTGGTCCAAGTACGCAGGCAGGAGGTCATGTTAGTGATTCTAAACCCCTTTTGGCCTTCCCAGATATGGTTTCCGGCTCTCCTAGAGCTCTCAGTAGACATTCCTCATCTTCTTCCCTTTCATCCTCGGTTACTACCGAACCCGGGAGGTTTTCCTCACGAGTTGGTCCTTCAGGGGCACCTCTCCCTTATGGCGTGGAAGATTTCAGCGCTTCCTGGTGCTTCCGAGGCCTTTCGCAGGACTCTGTCAGTCATCAGAGACTCTTGGGCCCCCTCTACCAAAGTGGGATACTCTTCAGCCTGGAACTGCTGGTCTAGCTGGTGTGTGGTTGGGCACATCAATCCCATTTCTGCCCCTCCTGTAGAGGTGGTTAATTTCTTAGTGAGTTTGTTTAAAGAGGGCAAAGCCTACAGGACCATTAATGGCTTCAGGTCGGCTATCTCGGCAGGTCATCTGTTGGTGAAAGGGGAACCAGTGGGTAGACATTTCCTGGTACGTAGGGCCCTCAAATCTATTCGTATTAAAATCCCCCCAAAGCCTAAGTATTCAGTTCTTTGGGATGTTAACTTAGTATTGGATCTCTTTGGAGCCTGGCCTCCTAATCAAGATCTGTCTTTGCAACAACTTCTTTCCAAATTAGCAATGTTGTTGTGCCTTGTGTCTATTAAAAGAGTATCCGATATAAGCGCTTTAGATGTGGATAATAAAATGTTTACCCCTCGGGGGGATTACCTTTTTTGTTTCACGAAGAACTAAATGCATGACTTCCTCCATATCTTATCCTGCCTTCCCTGAAAACAATAAATTGTGTGTTATTGCATGTCTGAAATGTTTTGAGTTAAAAACAGAAAATCTGCGACCTCCTAATACCTCTCAGCTGTGATTTCCTATAGAAAGCCCCATTAACCGGTTTCCCCTTCCACTTTGGCCAGATGGGTTAAATGGGTTATGCGGGAGGCAGGAGTTGACACTTCCTCGTTCGGTCCCCATGCTGTTAGGGGTGCGATGGCCTCTAAAGCTGCCTTTTTGGGTGGCAGCTTAGAACAGATCCTTAAAGCAGCTGATTGGTCAAGAGAGTCAACTTTCAAAACGTTTTATCATAAACGCATTGCTCATGTAGCGGTTAATGTTCTGCAAGGGCTTTGAACTTGCATAATAGGAGCCTCCTGTCTTGCCATAGAATACCTAATCCCCCACACTAGCGTGAGATGGGGGTTTAGATTCTATTAAAGACAAGGAGGCGAATATTATCCCACCCACCCTAATTGTGTTCTGCTTGTTTCAGATTTCGGGTGAGAAGTCCGGCTTTAAGGAGATTGGTTCTGCTTCTGTTGAGGAGTTTTGAGTTCGCCTGGTTCATGGAATCGTCGTTCATGGAATAGTGTTAAGGATGGCTACAGTAACATTTTTGTGAAAGAACAGCTTCAGGAAGAGAATTTGTTATTGATTACAGAGACATTTATAGACTTGGCTGCATGCCCATTGGCGCCCAGGGGGGCATGACCTGTCCACCATCTTGGAATGGGACATTTATAAATGTAATGTGTTGATGTTGTGTTAAAAAATTTTTAGAAAAAGTTTATACAAATTTTATTTTCTTTGCTGCTGTGTATGTCAGAGTAAAGAAAGCTAGTGCATAATATTCACCTCCTTGTCTTTAATAGAATGTAAACCCCCATCTCACGCTAGAGTGGGGGATTAGGTATTGTGAGCAGCTGAAAGAGTTAGAGCGGTCCGACCACACCTGTTCAGATTTTGTAGTGCACTTGTGTGGTGTACTCAAAGACTACATGGGGGTGTGGGGGGGGGCTATGAGGAAATGGCTCTGACTATGGCCCTGTTTTACAGGTTCATTCATTGAGGATGTTTCAGGTGACCGGGCCAATGGGGCAATTGGTAGCAAGATTAAATGGACCAATTGGGAAAGCGAAGTACAGCTTTGTTTATTTGTTGAATGGGCTAATTAGCGCTAACTGCAAAGGCAAATGCGTGAGGCGCACTAATTCCCCTGTTGATGCACGAGTGTAATGCATTTTTGTCTTATCTATGGTTTGCTGTGACGCCCCTACCAGTGTCGTCGCTCTGGCCAACTGCACAGAAACATTTCTTATCATGTTAACGCTGTCCTGTTTATTCTGTGTGTACAAGCGTCAATGTGAACAACTATGTCTACCTGTCTGTCTTATGCTAGGGTTGGGTCAGAATGGTGTCTGTCCCCACCCCTGGCCTAATTCAGAAACAGGGAGAGGATAAGGGAGCACCTAATGCCTGCCTCACCAAAATATGCTGTTATCACCACCTGCTGCCAAGAGGAACCCAAGCTCGACCGCAGGGTGACAAGCACCACCTAGGAATGTGTGTGTCAGTGTATGTTGTGAAGGTGCGTATGAGAGAGAGGCTGCTGGTTAGTTCTTACCTGTCCAATCTAAATGATGAACCAGGCCAACGCAAGCAAACAAGCCAAAGTGGTGGCGACTCGAGTCGACGACACAACGGCTCCTCTCTCCTCTGCTGCTGCGCTGCCTGCTGCTGAGGGCGGCTGAGCTGAGCCACGAGGACCGGGTGCCCAAGAACTTAGGTGGTGGCGGGCCAGGCGCTGCACTGCTTCAGTGTACTGCAGTCTGCTGCCTCCACGTGTGCGCCCAAAATGCCCAGGCCCAGACAATATCCTCGAGACGAGAGAGACGTCACGGAATTGACTTGACCTCTCTCTCTCTCTCCTTAGTCTCCTGGTGCTGGTGGAGTCCTAATTGGCTCGCTGCTGCCTGGCAATTTCCCCGGTCCCAGCCCAAGCACTCTGACAACAAAGTTGCTTTTAACTTTGCAAGTGCAACATTTGTTGTTGGCACTTGCAAAGTTGAAAGCAACTTACAAATTGACAGTGACTGCATGCAGTAGGCATGACTGAGGTGTTACAATTCACAGGAGCGGCCTGACTGGCACCAGCCACGCCGTCATCGGCGGATGCCAGCCAGGCCACCCCACACTGAGGCAGGCCAGCAGCGAGCACGGCCCTGCATGATAATTCATCAAAACAAGGTAAGCAACCCTCACTTTAAGTGTGTGTGTGTGTTACCTTGCTTTGATGAATGCATCAATCCATTCAATCTGCTGTGAGCTGGCTGAGCGGGCTGCAGGCAGCAGGAAAATAACTAACATTACTTAAAGTAACGTAAGTTACAAATACAATATGCACCTAAAAAAATAAATTAAAAAAAAACAGCCCACAGTGGCTTCTTCATAAAACCGACCCCCAGGTCCTCATGTCATACGGCCATGGGCCAAATGACCAATAGCCCAGTCCAACCCTAGTCCCCGCGTATACAAGCACAGAACATTGTACGGGAGGTGCTAGGGAAATGGTTGCCTGACATTATTGAAAACCACAAATGTGTTCCTTTACAATGCTGCTGCAAGCCCCTTCCCTAGTGCAGGAAGGGGGCATGCAGCAGTTCTGTAGAGCTGTATATTTGTCAACCCAGGGAAGGGACTTTGCAACCTGTGGCTTTCCCGTTGATTTGGACTGCAACTCTCTGACTTTCACCACTTTCTATTGGGGCTAGGTCCAGTGGGGTCGCTAGGGGAGAGTCTGGGGGGTCGGGCCCCCCCCCTGTGAAACCCTGTGCCCCCTTGTGCCCCCCCCACCTAAGATGAGCAGTGACCATGTTCTCCCCCTACTTTTGTCTGTGCCCCCCTATTTTGGTCTTTGGCCCCCTCTGTGCTCCTCCTAAATTTGATTCCTGGCGACGCCACTGGCTAGGTCCAGTAGGGGTTGTGAACCCAAAACATATGGAGCGCAAAAGGTTGGAAACTTATTGCATTCCTCTTTAAAGTGCAGACTGCAAACGTGTTTCTAATGACATCTACAACAACAGAGTTCACCTTTTTGACATGTGGGTGGAGCCATGTATACATGGGCGGAGTCTTGTGTGGTTCTGGGCGGGGCATGCACATCAGGGTTTTTGATTTTCAAATGTAGCTAGGTATGGCGTGGTGTGATGCGCTTACGTTTGAGGACTGCCTATATAACTGCAACGCACCACGCCTGACAGCGCTTAGATATGAATGCACATTTGAGCAGCGCTAGATACTTATATCTGAGAATAACTACAGAGCACACACTTTACCCCTGGATGGGAAAGACAACCTTCTAGTTCTGATACACAGCAAGGTTGACTACCATAAAAATGGTACTCAACCCGCCCCTTAAAAGTACTAGCAAAAGCTTGCGGGCGGGTAGATTTTGCAAGGCTTGATGGCACATGATATGATCACCTATAAATACCTTCCTGAAATGTGCTACCCTTTTCAGTTATTTTTTTACAGTGCTCCTTTCACCGGTTTCATGTTGTGTTTTGGAATTGTTCCTGCAGATTTGCATTGCCTGCTCTGCTGACCTGTGCTGCATGCAGTCTGCCTCCACCGCTGCTGGCTCCTGTCCCCTCTCTTTCCCCCTGGCAATCCTCCATTGGCACTGAAGTGACCCACCAGGCAAAGACTTGCTGCACACAACAAGATGAGGCCAGGACTCTGCATACCTGGGGCCATTCTCTTTCTAATCGCCTGCTCTGCGGACGTACACACAGGTACCCATGTTCAAAAGCTGTTACACTCTGCATTGGGTGTAAGAAGAAAGACTCGAGGCGGTGATGAGTTTACAGCTCTTATGCAGGGGCAACACCCAGCCCTACAGCAGGTTTTTTTGTTTTGGCTACTAAGTGGAACATAAGCTAAAACGACTGTATTGGGAGCAGGCGCGCATGTCATTGGGCTGACTGGGCTGACCCCCCAGCTGAGGGGCGGGGCTCCCATGCTCAGGCTTTAACAGTTCAAAGGATCAGGAGCACGCTTCTGGGTGCATTATGTTTCTTCCGAGGCAAATCTACTATCTGCTTGGATGATCAAGCACTGCCTGTTTCCCAGAGTCACAGCTCCCCCCTAACACCTACAGGCTGTGAGTCACAGGCCCCCTGAGAGACACAGGCTGCTCAGGGGATGTCCAGCCCCCAGAGGGGAGCCTCTAGGGACAGCCCGCATAGCGGGCCACCCTTCTGGCAACCCCATCCAGGGGCACCCCGCCTTGCCTCATCCTTGGGAGGAAGGGGCGTTCCCGGGCCCTGCCAAATCCGGCAGGGCTCCGGGAGGCATAAATAGGTGGGGGTGGGGGGACTGCACTGTGGCTGCTCCCTTTTGTGGGGCCGTGAGCCTGCTGCCTCACACGCAGCCCTTAAATGCACTCAGTGGTGGGAGTCTGCTGCCAGAAAGACGAAGGGTCTGACACCACTAGGCGACCCCACCTGCCAGAAAGAAGGGGGTATGGTTAAACATCACTAAGCGACCCCACCTGCCAGGAAGGAGGGGGGTATGGTTAAGCACCACTAGGCGTCCCCACCTGCCAGAAAGAAGGGAGGGGGTATGGTTAAACATTAGTAAGCGCCCCCACCTGCCAGGAAGAAGGGGGGTATGGTTAAACACCAGTAAGCGCCCCCACCTGCCAGGAAGTAGGGGGGGGGGTTTGGTTAAACATCACTAAGCGACCCCACCCGCCAGAAAGAAGGGGGTACGGTTAAACATTACTAAGCGACCCCCGCCTGCCAGAAAGAAGAGGGGTTATGGTTAAAGATTATCAAGCAACCCCACCTGTCAGAAGGGAGGGGGTATGGTTAAACACCAGTAAGCGACCCCCACCTGCCAGGAAGAAGGGGGGTATGGTTAAACACCAGTAAGCGCCCCCACCTGCCAGGAAGTAGGGGGGGGGGGGGGTTTGGTTAAACCTCACTAAGCGACCCCACCTGCCAGAAAGAAGGGGGGTTATGGTTAAACATGACTAAGCGACCCCACCTGCCAGAAAGAAGGGGCGGGGGCATGGTCAGGGCTCCAGATAAGGTGCCTACCAGGCCTTTTTACACATGAAAATCTTGCAAATACGACCGCTTTAATATTTGTGAACATTTACACACAGGTTTAGAACAGGGCAGTGCAAAGGTCAGGCTACTTGACAGAAACCAGAAGGCTTCTTTTGATGTTTATCTACATGGATGCAATTGCAAGCCACCTCTGAAACAGAATGTATTTCTCTGAAGCCTTTCAAAAAAATAAAACTGCACACTGATAAAAGGAATGGCTTCTTTCCATTCAGCTTTCGAAGCACTGTGCATGTTTTCCTAGAATTTTACGATTGTGTAATTAATAAAATGGAAAACTAAGTTGCAATTGAGATTTTTTTTTTAACAAGTTATGCTTTTTTCCAGTGAAAGCAAACCAGTATTGCACAATTGTATTTTTCAGAGTTCCTGTGCTGTGTGCATAATCATGAGGAGGCAGATCATTCTTACACTTCTAATTTAATTTACACTCTAATTATAAAAACAGCGTGTAAAATGATGACTATGCACAGTCTAGTTTACATCCATTCAACCTTGCAGTCAATGGGGTACATTACTATAAATGGTCAGTGGCAGCAGAGTCTTTGATCAAGGGTGAGTAATTGTCATTACACCAATCACAGGTGTTCTAGCCTCTCAAATCTTCAAGACTACAAATAAAACATCCAAAACCTGACTCTCAAGAAAGTGCAAGCGCTGTTCAAAAACAAACAAATGAAATGAAATAGAAACTCAGTAAAACCGGTCCCTGTGATAATCCAGATAGGTATTTAACTTTATGTAGCGCTTCATGAAGGGTTTGTCATACATCTAGGTACTGTGATCATTATACCTCAGTCGATACTCAGTTAACCAACCTCAAAGGATGTTAGCCAATAAGATAGCTCAGCCGGTTGAGCACTCGTTGCTGCAATCTCTGCGCGATCTGTGGGTTCGAATCCCGGCAAGTCCAACTCAGCCTTTCATCCTTTCGAGGTCGATAAAGGAGTACCGACTTTGGTTTAGTGGTAATTGTGATAAATATGTTCTATGTACAACGCTTTGCCAAAAGCGCTATATAAATAACCATTTCACCATGAGATTAGATATAGAGTTAAACATGGAGTCCTTGCCTCTCTGCACTGTTGTATCATAACACTGGCATACCATTAGGTAGTAATAGCTCCAGGAAATGAGGACTTTCATTAAACATCAAAAGACAATTCTGCTATCGTACCTCAAAACATAATGCAATTCATGCTTGCTTTACTATGTAAATGGCTAGGTTTTTGAGATTTCAACACTTAAATATATACAGGAGAGATCAAATGGCCAGAAATAATGAAAGGTGTATTCTGTCACAACTCGGAAAGCTGCCGCGTAGTAATGATTTCCATACAGTATTTTCACATGTCGGCTGGATGTCGCATACATTTTACTCTCTTGCGAAGGAGAAAAGTCATGTTTACTCTCTTAAAATCATATTTACTCTCAAAGTTTAAAAATGGAGAGTAAAATACTCCCACCTCAAAATATTATCTGGAGCACTGATAACTCCACTGGTGAAGAAACCCGGGTTAGACCGAAAGGAGCCGGGAAACATGAGACCTATAACAAACGTCATTCTCAAGGTGATGAATAAGATTGCCACTGCTCAACTGCAATCTTATGTGGAAACAAATGACATCTTGCACAATCGACAGTCGTGTTTCCATGCGGCTCATAGCACGGAAACAGAAATGCTCGATTTGCAAACACATATGCTGAGAATCATAGCTAAGGACAATGTGGGTCTATTCATACTCCTCAACCTAAATGCCGCTTTCGATATGCTGGACCATGAACAGCTCCAATGGGCACTGGAGTAGGTTGGCCAATTGCTCTAAAAAAGCCATCAGCTGGTTGGCATCTTTCCTAACAGATAGGAAATCCAAGGTTCACTGGGGTGATACATTTTCCCAGGAGACCTCTATAGTCTGTGGTGTTCCTCAGGGTGCCAGTTTATCACCGCTCCTGTTCAATCTTTACTTCCGATTCCTCTGCGTAGTCTTGGATAACATCAGTGCGCATTTCACCAACTACGCAGATGATACCCAGCTGGTTATGGAGTTGAGTGGCAGCTACCCACAGGATAGCGCTAAAGTGACAGCACTATATAATACAATCGAGACATGGATGGATAACAACTGGATGTGCCTTAATGGCAACAAAACGGAGCTGAAGGTCTTCGGCTCCCACCAAGCCCGGGCCAAGCTGGCAACTCAATATTTATTTTTATTTATTTGAATTTATAAAGCGTGCAGCGGCCCATAGACATTGGGCCTCATTACGAGGTTGCCGGTCCGGTAACAATGGTACCGGTATGCTTGCCGGTACTGTTGTTATCAGACCGGCAAACTCAGAGTTGTGCTCACGGGTGCCTTCCCGCCCACCAGGTCTGCCCTGGCGGAATGAAAGGCACCCGCGAGCACAGCAAGCCTGTAGCACTGGCACCGTTATGTTTGGTGCCGGTGCTACAGGCATCCCCGTTCCCATTGAGCCCTATGGGGCTGAAATGGGAATGGGGATCTACCCGATTCTGGCACTCGCGAAAGGGCAATTACCGGGTCCGGCGAGGCCGGAATACCCCGGTAATTGGCCATTCGCGGGTGCCGGATTTTCATGCCATTATGGAGGTAGCCTTGCCGGTAAAACCTTGTAATGAGGCCCATTGATTTCAGTGTTCAAGCAGTAATACAGCAGGAGTGTTCCATGGTTACAGGGGAACATCTTCAAGCACACTTTAGTTGAAAAGCTTGGTTTTCAGAGCTTTTCTGAAGGCAGTGAGGGACGTTTCCTTTCTGAGTTTAAGTGGTAGTGAGTTCCAGTTTCTGGGTGCTAGTACCTGAAAGCCCAAGTCACCAGCTTTGACTCTTTTGAAGGTGGGGACCAGGAGTTAGTGAGAGTATTGGGGGCGTTTAGGTCTAAGTGCCGGTGCTTGATGGATTTGTTCTGCCAGATAAGGAGGTGCAGACTGGAAGAGGCATCGGTGTGTGATGGTGATGGCCTTGAAGAGTATGCGCTCTTTGACCGGGAGCCAGTGACTCTCGTCTGACTTGGGAAATATGCTCTCTTTTGGAGATACTTAGAGCAGCTCTGAGAGCATTGTTTTGCGTGACTTGCATTTTGTTCATGTTCTTGGCAGAAGTGCCTAGGAGCAGGACATTGCAATAATCCAACTTGGCGCCAATGGTAGCTTGCGCTATGTGAGGCAGTTTTTTGGCGAGAGGTGGGGTTACTGCATTAATGATTTTGGTAATGATTAAGTTGCTCAAATGCCCTTTTGGACAGAAGAGTAACTTGGGATCCGGTGTCCACCAGTGCTGAAATTTCACCCTGCCTTTGCACCCAGACGGGGGCATAAAATCTACCTTCTTTCTCCTCCATGGGGCAAAGGAAATGGGCATTTTGGGTCAGCTGGGCAGTTCATTTCTTTATTTTGGACTCCGATACTGGGGAATCATGAGCAGTTTTCTGTGTCTGAGTTCGGGAATCTGTAAATAACATTTGGCATCCTGAGATTGGTGGGGTTTTGGAATCCCCTTTCTCCTCTGATTCTGTGCTCTCCCCCTTTTCCTGGGGACAGTCACTTGAACTGGTTTGTGGGGAAGATCCCTCAGTTATTTCTAGGTTTTCAGGAGGACATTTCTGGGGTTCAGTGATGGGTGGTTCTAAGTCAGTCCCCATACCTACCCAGTCTGAGTTATAGTCTTTTGGGACCCTTTTTTCTTTGGGAGGAACCCCCCCATCCTTGAAAGAGAAGCCTTTCTTCCCAGAATCCTCCAAGGAATCTTCCCCTTCCAACTGGAGGACACTGACTTCCTCCACAAAATGGGTCTTCCTTGTCCCTATGTTTCTCCTACTTACCCTCTGTTCCCTAGGTTGCAGTTTCTCGGGGGTAGGATATTTGAGTTCAGGTTCAGATGTTTCTAGGGGCTTTTCACGGGTGAGGAAGGAAGCTTCGTCTATGCCTTTGCATTCCCCTTCCTCCAGAGCTGCTCCTCTGGAACCTGTTGGTTGTCCGGGTTCTCCCCGTCATTGTTCCATGTAGCCAGCCTCTTGGTTCGAGCTGTCCTGAGCAGCCATGTTCATCTGAGGCTCAATTTGCGACTCAGATCTTGGGTCACGCTCTGGACCTGGCTCTCCAGTTGGGACACCCTCTCTGGCTGATATGGGGGTCTTGAGTCAAATCTGGGTGGCTCTCGGGAAGGGTAACTGTCTCTTCTCCCGGAGTAACCTTGGTATTGAGGGTTCCACCCTTGGCCTCCCCTCTCCCTGATTTGGTGGTCTAGACTTCTGAAAGCAGGGAGAGTAAGGAGGGTTGTCCTGAATGTTGGGAAAACTTAAACTAGGAGTTGGAAGATTACCACCCTCCTGGGGGAAGTTTGAAGGGAAGTTTCCTGGGGCTGTACTCACCTGATTATGTCCCCCTCCCCACCCCTTGGCCGGGGGAGTCCACACATACCCCAAGTTGGCTCTGTTGCCCTTGTACCTGGGGCTGATGTAGGTGGCAGAGTCAGGTGACACATTTGTGGGGTACAATGCCTGGCTACCACCTGCTTGAGACTGGTCAGACGGTCTTCTCTGCCTCTGGTTTGGTTGGTTCTGGGAAGGGGTATTGTTAGGCCCTCCATGTCTAGGCCCCCCCATTTCTAGGTCCAAAATGGGGATAACCTTCAACTCCGCCACCTTGGCGGGGGGTGTTGGTTTGTTTGGGTTTTTTGGGGGATTCTTGTTTTCCACAGGCTTGTGGACCTCATAGATCCAGGTAGCTTGCTTTATTACCCATTCCAGGGTCCTTTCCTCATGGAAGTCCCTTACCAACTGCGCCATGATGTACTTCGGGAGCTCATAAAAATAGGTATTTATAAATTCTATACTATTCGTGCGC
This sequence comes from Ambystoma mexicanum, assembly GCF_040938575.1. NCBI lineage: Eukaryota > Metazoa > Chordata > Amphibia > Caudata > Ambystomatidae > Ambystoma > Ambystoma mexicanum. The sequence continues at coordinate 843,508,650 of NC_090938.1, forward strand.
ACCCGCTTAGTGGTTTGTGTAAATGCCCGCTTTAATTCCTGAACAAATTCTCTCTGGGCCTGATCCTCTCCGCACTGCAGGTTGTAGGCCGCCTTGCGAGCCTCCTAGGGGTTCCTGTGCATGGAGAAGTGCTTCAAGATGGCCGCCTTTAAGGTGGACCACCTTGAATGGTTCTGATCCTCCATCCCAGCAAAGAAGCTGGAGTACCCTGGGGAGAACGTCCATTTGGCGAACTCTATAGAATTCCGATAATTTTTTATGTCATCATCTGGTCGCTTCAGATGCTCCCAATATTTGGCTTTTGTATGGTACAAGGTCATGAAACTTCTAATAGCATTTATCTGTCTAGTGGGGTCTTTCACCAGGGTTCTCTTTTGTTTGGCAGCCTACTTTTTCCACTGCACCGGAGTCCATTTGCCCTCAGACTCTGAGCTGCTGTTGTTTGATAGGTGTCACCTCTTCTATCATATTAGATAGCCAGGTGTCCTGTTTTTGTTCTGCCCAATCCCCTCTAATGAATAATTTGGACAGAAGAGGCTGCGTAGCTATGTTATTTTCCACGGCTTACAGACTTTACTTACCTGATGCAGACCATGCTGCAAGTGAGTCCAAGCCAACGTGAGGCCTGGATGGAACTATTTTTCTACAGGGACTATTCTTTACTCGGGCGTGGTTCTGGGGAACTTCTTACCTGGAACTACTTTGGAGGCTATTTAAACCACGCCCGAACAGCAGCACACGCTTCGCGTTATTCTGCATCCAGCAGTATAACGCTCACCGTGCCTGCAGTCAGCATCCAGTCTTCTGGCACGCCCGCCTCGAATCTGGAGCTCCTAAAACCAAGAGGAAAGAAAAGGACAAGGTTAGAAAATGAACTATTTCGAATTCCTCACCTGATTCCGGATCCATCTCGCCTCCGGACCTGGAAAGAACATCATTTCAGTACGCGTCGCATCTGCAGCGCCGCGCCATACTCACCAGTCCTCGCAGCATCTTTCGATTCAGCGCTGCCTCCATCATTTCTTCACCGAACTCCGGCACCTGGGGAACAAAAGAAAACAACAAAGGTGAGCCGAGAAAACCAACAAATGTAACTCTTATCACCATAGACGCACCTGATTTACCACCGTAGGCATTATTCTATAACTCTCCACATCTTGATGTGCTGCACCTGCAAAGAGAGAGAAAACAACACGTTAAAAAATGTGCAACATTTACCGGACAGCGTCGGGTAATACAGACTCTTACCTGAGCGCCACCAGCTGCCACGAGAGCATCTTCTCACCATCTCAGCTGCAAGACAAGGAAGGAAGAGGGGGACAAGAGTGAAACATCGGACATATTGAACTCTATGAACTTGATACTTACTGGTCCTTGCCAGGAACCTCAGAGTCCATACTCTCCAGAAGGAACTCTCCCACACCTTCAAACATTTGGAAGTAACTGGCATCAACACGCCCCTGCAATCCATGCAGGATGGAGAGCTCATCTTTCAAGAATATAAGGTGAGATTGGTAAGCGGGCACTTCGGAGGTGATTAGTAAGGAGGGCTGTGGGGGGTGCCATCACTTGAGTCCACGGGTGGCTAAATCCATCTCTCCACTTGCAGGAGAATACTTCTACGGGTCAAGCAGACAAGATTAGGAGGGCCAGTCCAGTCAGTCATCTCTGCACTACGCATCACGTTGGTGGAGACCGCAGCCGTCCGGGTCCGACCGACACCCCTGTGGGAGCCAGGTGAGTATAACACACAGTGCACTGGCAAATACGGTTTTGGTGACACAAAGCCTAATTCTGTTGAGGCTATATTTGAATGGCTATAATTAAAGAAAGGCACTTGACATGAGGTGGTTGATTTTGAATGTCAACCAACTCACCGTGATTCTTTTTATAGGGGAATTTATTTACTGGAAAAAATGGCAAAGGATTTAGACAGACTATAGAAAGATTTATCAAAGGAATACACTAACATACATGGGCTGACACAGATTTGTCAATGGAAAAGTAAACCGATTATACTGGCAATTTGGGATTTCGAATGGGATTTCAATTGGGTGCAAAGTCAAAAGAGCGGGATATGCAGTTTTGAGACTGGGGTATGTGCTACTTACAATATAAGCTTGAGTTTGGGATTCTGGACAGCCAGCACGGTCTCTGGACAGCTGGGCCCAGGGATCTGGTAACTGGGACAGCTGGTCCAAGGGATCTGGTCAGTGGGCACTCCTGGACAGCTAGACAAGGTCTGGTCACTTCACTCTCTTGGATGGGATTAGCTACCTCCGTCCTTTCTCCTGTCTCTCTGTATTCTTGTGTGGGTCTCTTGTGTCTAGTACAGTCCCCCCCCTTATATAGCCCAAGTGATCATCATTCATTTTACAATCGTTCATTTTACAATCTTGGGGAAGTACTCAAGAATTACCCCTGCTTGGAGATAGGTCAGCCTACCATTCCTCTCTCCTCTCCTCCCCCTGGGCATATTGGTTCAGGGGAAATTACATTTATGTGTTTGCATTTATGGCCTTTCTTTGTCTCTCAAATCTACTTTTTTACCAAAAATGAATTGCAGATCAAACTTCAAACTTGTAATAGCCACCGCCATAGAAGCAGATATGCGGATTCCATAGGTCACAGGGAATTGGACAATCCGATCGCCGACTCTGTGCGAAGTTGTATCACCGTTTGGCACATTCTAGCTGTTTTCATGAAATGCATATTTAAAAAATCGTCCAATGACTACACATATTCCCAATAACAATTGGCATCTTCCCACCTAGTTTCATATTCATCCCATTTATAATTCACCCCAAAATGCATCTTTCATTGCCATTTCAGTTCACCAAGTGCTAGAAACATGTACTTGGTCTGTTTACATTCATCTAAATATCACATGAAAAGTCCTTTAATGTCAATGGGGTGGATTTGTCACATGAGTGGGCGGTGCTGCAGACACCCACAGCACACTGTCTCTGCCAGGCTCAGCTTACAACAAAGGACGTTTATGGTGCCCTCTTGAAGTTTGACAGTTCCTCCTCCAGAGTGGGTGCTGGAGGAAATCGCACCTCTTGGTCACTGGGCACAGCCATGCTGGCTTCTATTGTTCAATCTTCCAGGACTGCCTGCTAGTCTAGCAGGGCAGTGAATCCTCACAAACTCAGCCTTTTCATTGTGGGCCGGTTCACTTAAGGATGCAACTTTTCAGTGGGAGGCAGGGCTGGCCATTGAATTCAGTACCTGGCCAAAGCCCAGTTTTACTGGTTTCTGAGTCCTTTCCAAGTAACCAAATCTTGCAGGGACAAATGTAATGTACATTATGTAGCCATACCCACACCCACATATTCAATCATATTTCTGATCGAGCAAAAGCAGTCATCTGATATTAACCTTTAAATGTAATTTTCCTTATTTTCAGAAACAGCAGACTCACACATGTGCAGGCCTTTCATTTCAAGTTGCAAATGCGGTTCTACAGACCATGGGATTATTTTTCAATTAATCTTTTGTTTTTTTTATTTCTCCAGGTACTGTGTATTCATGGACACATAGGGAAAGTGCACAGAATTTCTTTGATATTGACATGGAAAAAGAGAGACACGCTATTTCTTTCCTTTGCTGTAATTTGAGCACAATGGTTCACATCAAAGGGAAACAAAAAGCGGTGTTTTTGTGAACAGCAGAACTCTTTACCCTTCATGTAACTTATTAGCAGACACGGCCATTCTTGGGATGTACTGCCTAACCTTTTGGCAATCGGATGAAATAAAACACGCAGGGGTGTGTTTCCATGGAGCTCACACTTTGTAGGGTTTTAAATGGAAGACAGAACAAATGCAGGGCCGTCTGGAATGCTGTGCACAGCTTTTTGTTTTTGGATGACGGAACAGCAAATGTGAAGCTGTTCCGAATGCAGGTCATTTTCTTAGGATTCCACTTAAAGTAAAGCAAATGCAGAGCCATTCTTTGGGTGGCAGTGTTCAATGCTCACCACACATGTGACAGGAAGCCAAAAGCACAGCCGTTTTTGTGGCACTGTTAATGCGTGTGTTTTTTTTTTTATTTATTTGTTTTTTTTTAAGGGGATTTCTGCTTGGGGCCTTAAATATACCCCACAATATAGACCGGAAACCTCCAGAGAAGGCCTGAGTAAAACTCAGTTAATAATACCCAAAATCCATTGCAAGATCGTGCTAGCTTTCCCAAGCTCACATCAGTGGGAAATTCTACTTGCAAGGTATCGACTTCATTCAGACATGTGAAATATGCCAGAAAACCAGTGCACATATTCCCTCAGCTGCCCCTCTAAACCCCTTACCGATAATAGAAGTCCCTTTCTCCTGGATTGGGATGGGTATTATTGGACCATTGGAAACTTCTAGACTGGGCAATATGTTCTGTAATCGTTGATTATGCTACCCGGTATCCAGAGGCCTTCCCCATGTGGAACAACACAACCCAGCAAATTTTAAAACACCTACTTTTTTCTAAGGGATTCAATTTCATGAGCAAATTTATGGGTGAAGTCAAGGGATTACTAGATGTTACCACTTTAAGAACCTCGTTTACCCCCCCCCCCCCCTGGATTTCTGTCCCCTGATTGGTTGGAACAGGTCTCCCCAGTCCTGGGACTCAGTTCGCTTCTCAGCCCTCTGTGCACCTCTTCAAGGTGATGTGAAATGACTGTGTGTTCCCAATGTATCTGGTAGCACCATCACATTTGCTTATGTGAGTGCACTCCACGTTGCAACATTGTTAACTTATTCATGTTTCAATTCTCGTTTGAGTTGCTCAGAACTGTTAGTCTTCCCACCCATTGTCTAGCTCAGCCGCATCACGTGGTTGTGGATCATATAATCAAGCTCTCTGGGTCTGCAATTATGAGGCTTTATTCTATTTTTCTGCAGCTGGCACTTGTCGTTTGAAGTTTGGAATGTGCTTATTCATCTCTGACCTTGGCTGTGAGCTCTGGCCTTCCTGTTCTGTGCAGCTTGGCTCTGCTTCCCTTCACTTGTGGCCTGCTGTGATTTTCATTAGACTTCTAACATGATTTCTACACACTTATATTGTGCTATGTTTCCTATAGGTTCGTCGTGCCTGGTCCCACCAGGCTCCTTATATGCTGCAGTAGTTCCATAGGGTTAATTGCCAGAAGCATCTGCAAGCTTGCACTGGATCTCTTCATTGTCTTGCTTTTAGCGTTGCTGCACTTGGCTAATGAGGAAAATAATAAAAGTATCTGTCCTCTGTCTACATAACTGTGTAAGCATGTTCTTTGTGTATAAGAGTCTGTGTAAGCTCTGCATGGTTGCGAGTGTACTTCATGACTAACGCAGCTATGTCGTGGTGTCACTAATGACCTCGGCACCGTGGTTTCTCTGCATTTAGCCTATGCTGTCCATCATGGTTTTTGGATCCATGATCACTGTTAAGGTACCTGTATCCATAAAGACATTCACTGGATAAGGTTGGAATGGCTGTCTGAGAGAACATCTCTCTGCATACGTGTCAGTCAGCGGTGCTCCTGGGGGTGTCTGAATAATGAGTGACTTTGGGCATTCTTGACTCTTTGGGCTGTCATGTTCATAGGGGTGAGGAGGGGCATTCCTGGGACCCTCTCTTCAGTCCCCCATCTAGTCGACTTTTTGACCAATCCTCCATACTTTTTCACTCTTGCTTTTGGTAGCCCTTTTCGATCAATCCTCCATACCTTTTCACTCTCGCTTTTGGTAGCCATATCTTTGTCACTCCTCCAAGATGTCCATAGAAATGTGCATGATCATCGAAACTCCAGGTCAAATAGGTACATTCGCCTTCTGGGTTGCCCCACACCCATTATCCTCAGTATTTGTTATTGTCGTATGGGTGGTCGAATTTTATCATCTCAGTCGGGAACATTGGACATCCCTTTATCCTAGACCTCTTGCTATTTTGTTTTTCCACTATCTTTCTTTTTCTTCTCCCATGTTCACATCCACCATCGCCTTCATCCATATTGTCTTCTCAATAGTTTTGCGGCATTGTGTAATGCAGATTTTCAGCACACACATTCCCATTGGTACTAATATTAGTGCTCCTAGTAATACCTTCAGTCTGTCTGCCTGCCATGACTGCATCCAGGACCATAGCTCTGGTCTTTTGCGGTCTCCTTGGCTTCTTCCTCCATCTTGGCATGCATCTTCGATAATCTCGTCACTGCTTCTATCAGTGTGCCATTCTCTCTGTCGTTGGCAGGCACAAATGTGCAACAGGAACTCCCAATCTTGCCGCAAATTCCTCCTTCCATTGCTTTGAGAAGGTCTAGAACATATCTGTTTTGGAGTGCCTTCAACCTTACTGCTCGGAGATCTTCTTTTTGAAGCCATTTACTGTAGAGTTTGTCTACATCATCTCCCATTGGTTATGTGCAACCCTTTAGCATTTGTATATGTCTGGACAGCTGGAACCACTGACGCGAAAAACATTTCTGTACTGCGGGGTAACCGATGTTCAGGTGGTACACCATCTAGTGATGCTTCTGACTCTGAGAAATAGTTGTCTCTCTTTACTCTACTAACTTCCACAGACCGTTTTCTTCTTCCCTTTTCTTCTACTCCCACAGACCTTTTATGTAATGCCTGCCTCACTCAGACAGACTTCATTTGCTTCTGCTCAATCACCTGTCAAGAGGTGTAGGGTTATGCAGTCCGCCTGGTACTTTGCAAACAGAACGACTGCAAGACCTTTCTACTCTCAGTACAGAGTCACTGGGAGATTCCCATGGAAATGTTATTAAGTATCCACGTTACTTGGATAGGGTCACATGGTTGGGGGTGTGTCTTCTCTACTTAAGCCCTGTGGTGACCTAATCCGGTGCTTTTGATTAGTGTTTTGTTTTTGGCTTGAAGCTAATGCTCGTTCCAAGCTAGCGAATAGTGTTTTGTTACTTAGCCGTACCATTCGGCGTTCTGTTTCATTCATCCGGGTTCATTGTAACCCTTGCGGGCTTGTCAGCAGCCTTCTCCCTCTGCTCAGAGGCTGCTGCTCTCGCTGGTGTTCTGCCAGCTTTCATTCAAGCCTGCTTTGGGAGGAAATCTTCTATCCGGCACTTGTGACAACGCACAGGTACTTTCCGCAGCTGCAGCCCATTTTCATTGCTGCTTCTGAACCATGCGGCTTCAGCACCCATAACGCTGCACGAAGGCTGCGGCTCTCAGCTTCTTCCCGACGGCGCATGAAACGTGGCAATTAACCGCAGCTGCAGACCTTCCCAAGGCTGCTCCATATCACACGGCTTTCAGCGCCCTCTACGCCGCATGGATTCCGTGGCTTGCAGCCCTTTCCAACCCGCTCCAAATCACGCGGTTTACAGTACTTTCAACGCGGCTCAGAATCACGCGGCATAGCCCATCAACACCCGAGGGAGCACCCAGCTTGCAGCTCTTCCCACGCCGCAGGGTACTTGTGGTGTCTCTTTAAACCTGTGGATTTCCACGGCTGATCAAACCTAAACTCAGCTACCTAACTGTTAAGGGCCAGCTACTCCACGTTATTTACAGACTTTGGTTACCAGCAACTACAGGTGTCACTGGCCGTTTTCTCTAATAATCAACTACCTATATTGAAATAGTGAAAGACCTGGGGCTAATCATTACTGGACTCTGTTTTTGTGTTCTTCAGTGCACTGGATTTATAGACGCTCTGCTGTTTTTGTGCACCAGCCCGATACTAGTGCATCCCTTGTGCTGTATGGCTTTAACCCCTTACTAACCCTCTCCTTTCCCTCATCTTCTTTGAAGCAATTGAGTCTGCAAGTTCCAGGTCTTCAAGAGTCTGCAGTCCCGTCCTAAGGTAGGGAACCAGTTTAACTGTCTTCAAAAGGTTGGGGGTTTTTCTTGGTTTAGTCCGTGCTAGCCTAATTGCATTCAGTGTGCCCAGCATAACGTTTTCCTTCTTGTGTTGGTATCCATCTTAGGGAAGTCGTCTATCTTCATGTCTTTCTGTGGCAATACCAGTGCTGGCATATTGATGGTGTACCAACGAGCAAACTCCTCCCCAGTTGGGTGGCAGCATCTTATATGCCTTGGATCCATACGCCCAATAGTGGTCCATTAATACTGCTGTGCCGACCTTCATAGCTGGATGCTTTTCTGTGTACCTAAACTCTGTGTTATCTCCAACCGTTACTGCGCTTTCATTCTTGCAACACAATGCTGGTTTCTTGAGTGGCATTATGGGCATTGGTCCAGCTTCATTGTCTACCCAGGTGAGCAACTTGGTGCTTGCATCCCATTCCTTCAGGAACTTGTCATTTTCTCCTTGCACTGTGTTCTCTGGTGCTTGTACTGGGGTGTGTGTTTTGCATCCTACTATTCCTTCTTTCCATCCTTCTGCTGTGGATACTTGGCCATGCAATAGCATCTGTGGTCTTTCCCAACATCCTGGTTCTCCTCCTACTTCCTTGACCCCCCTCTTCGGGCATGGTCATTTCTTCAGCGTTATTTTTTTTGTCTGCTTTCTGCAGGCCATCAGTTATGTATTGTATAGCCTGGTCTAACTGACAGTAATTGTTCATGTCGTCTGAGACATTCATCTCAATGTTGCTGTTTTCCCTTGGAATCTTCCCTGGGTTGTAACCATGGATAGGTATATGAGGCATTGTGTTCTTGCTGCTGGTATTTCAGTTGTTGTAAACGTTTTGGGGCACTCATGGCATAGGGGATTAGTAAGCAGACATAGCATCTCTCCCCAGTGGTTTCTTTACTTACTTAGGTCATGTGTTTGTACCACATATTGTTAGATATTCGAGCAGTGTCAGTGAGATATAGGTCCACCCCTCCCATGTCCATGTCAGCACTGCGCTTACTTCCCTTTACCGTGCTCCCATGTCCACCTGACATGGTCGTTCCACCGGCTGGAGTTCGGGTAAAGTTAGTAGAGGATACAGCGGTTTCACTAGATACAAGAGATATTCAGCAAAAGAAAACTGCAAAAACTCCACTTGGAAATAATAGACATGACAAGATGAGCATGTTTTTAATAATCCCTTCCATTAACTGTGCTGCTTGGATCCTTGTGCCGCTTGAAAATATCAGTTGCCTGCCTGAAATGCGCAAAACTGTGCGTTACTGGGTTAGTGTTGTATTAATTCAAGTCCCGTTGATCATTCTAATCTGTCATGGCAAAAATGAATAGCTGTTCCTAGAATTAAAACGGTGTGCGATCTCTGAGTACTGCAAGGACAGATGGGTTTCCTTGTTCGAATTGTTGGTAAGCTTGGGTCAAACATGCTATTAAAACGTTATAATACACATTAGGAGGACGTGCTTGGAATCTGTTGGACCTTCTGATGAACTGGACAAATTGACTTTGGAAGATATCAGAGTGTCATTCAGTGGGCATTATGGAAGAAATGCAATAAAACAGTTGCACTTTCACAGTGAATGTGTGTGGAGAGAAAAATAACAAACATACAGTGTGCCCTCACTCTGGATGTGTAGGAAGTCCTTGCCCTAACTCTGTTGCTGTGAGTGAGTAACCATCAGGTGTCCTCGGCTCAGCAATGCTGATTCTAAATTGTCATTGTTCTCCTTGTTGAGGATCGTTGGCCCTGTCGATATCGTTGCCAGGTGAGGCCACAGCTTTGTAGGGCTTGATGTCGCCGATATGATTCCAGACACTCTTTCCAACCAGTTGAATTGCTCGTTCAGTCACTTTCTCCACTGTGTAAGAACCCGTAAATCTGGGTGCGTCTGAACATCAGGTAAAGTTCATAAGGAGAACCTGGTCTCCTGGGTATACAGGCGGCTGCTTAAGTAAGTCCTCTGGGTTGTTGGCACTGTCACTCCCTTCACCGACTTCAGGCCCCACCTGGTGTCGTTGTATCTGACGAGAGATAAAATAGGCACTAGCAATCAAGGAAGTCACATATTCATACATTTCCTGACCCAATACATCTGCAGCATTTTCCACATCCTTCACTGCTCTAGTGAGAGGAGCCAGGGGAAGTTGCATGCGCCGTCCTGTTACCACCTCGGGTGGGGTTAAATGGTGGTCGGACCTGGTCTTATTGCGCAATGTGAACAGGGCTAAAGGCAAGCAATGCAACCAATTCTTATTGAGACTCTTTAGTTTGGCTATGGCTTCTTTAAGCAGGCCATTGAGGCGTTCACACACACACCCCGTTCGCTTGTGGGTGATGAGCACAGGAACATTTTTGTTGAATGCCCAGCAACGTTGTCAAATGCTGAAACATCTCATTGCAGGAACTCACACGTGCCCCATCATGGGGATACTTCCCGGAGCAGGAATTTCGCTGCTCTAAGGGCATTAGGATGAAAACGAGGACCGGCCTTAATCCAACGGGAAAATGGACACACAACCATTATCATGTAGCAGTACCCTTGGCAGACTAGCACATCCCTCTCCCGCACAGATGTAGCGCTATAACACATCCCTCTCTTATACAGGTTTAGCGCCATAGCACATGCCTCGTCTGTACAGGTGTAGAACCATAGAACACCCCTCTCCTGTACAAGTGTAGCACCGGAGCACATCCCTCTGCGGTACAGGCATAGTGCCCTAACACATCCCTCTCCTGCACAGGTGTAGCGCAATGGCACATTCCTCTCCTGCACAGGTGTAGCGTCATAGCACATGCCTGTCCTGTACAGGTGTAGCGCCATGGCACATTCCTCTCCTGTACAGGAGTAGCGCCATGGCACATCCCTCTCCTGTACAGGTGTAGCGCCAGAGCACTTCCTGTACAGGTGTAGTGCCATAGCGCATCCCTCACCTGTAGAGGTGTATCGCCATGGCACATCCCTCTCCTGTACAGGTGTAGCGCCCTAGCACACCCCTCTCCTGTACAGGTGTAGCGCCAGAGCACATCCCTCTCCTGTACAGCTGGAGCACCATAGCACATCCCTCTCCTGTACAGGTGTAGCGCCATAGCACATCCCTCTCCTGTACAGGTGTAGAGCCATAGCACATCCCTCTCCTGTACAGGTGTAGCGCCATACCACACCCCTCTCCTGTACAGGTGTAGCGCCATGACACATCCCTCTCCTGTACAGGTGTAGCGCCAGAGCACATCCCTCTCCTGTACAGGTGTAGTGCCAGAGCACACCCCTCTTCTGTACAAGTGTAGCTCCATAGCACATCCCTCTCCTGTACAGGTGTAGCACCATAGCGCATCCTCTCCTGTACAGGTGTAGCGCCATGGCACTTCCTGTACAGGTGTAGTGCCATAGCGCATCCCTCACCTGTACAGGTGTAGCACCATAGCGCATCCTCTCCTGTACAGGTGTAGCACCAGAGCACATCCCTCTCCTGTACAGGTGTAGTGCCAGAGCACACCCCTCTCCTGTACAGGTGTAGCTCCATAGCACATCCTTCTCCTGTACAAGTGTAGTGCCATAGCACATCCCTCACCTGTACAGGTGTAGCGCCCTAGCATATCCCTCTCCTGTACAGCTGGAGCACCATAGCACATCCCTCTCCTGTACAGGTGTAGTGCCAGAGCACACCCCTCTCCTGTACAGGTGTAGCTCCATAGCACATCCTTCTCCTGTACAAGTGTAGTGCCATAGCACATCCCTCACCTGTACAGGTGTAGCACCATAGCGCATCCTCTCCTGTACAGGTGTAGCGCCATGGCATATCCCTCTCCTGTACAGATGTAGCGCCAGAGCCCATCCCTCTCCTGTACAGGTGTAGCGCCATGGCACATTCCTCTCCTGTACAGGTGTAGCGCCAGAGCCCATCCCTCTCCTGTACAGGTGTAGCACCAGAGCACATCCCTCTGCTGTACAGGTGTAGCGCCAGAGCACATCCCTCTCCTGTACAGGTGTAGCGCCAGAGCACATCCCTCTCCTGTACAGGTGTAGCGCCCTAGCACATCCCTCTCCTGTACAGCTGGAGCACCATAGCACATCCCTCTCCTGTACAGGTGTAGCGCCCTAGCACATCCCTCTCCTGTACAGCTGGAGCACCATAGCACATCCCTCTGTACAGGTGTAGTGCCAGAGCACACCCCTCTCCTGTACAGTTGTAGCTCCATAGCACATCCCTCTCCTGTACAAGTGTAGTGCCCTAGCACATCCCTCTCCTGTACAGCTGGAGCACCAGAGCACATCCCTCTCCTGTACAGGTGTAGCGCCCTAGCACATCCCTCTCCTGTACAGCTGGAGCACCATAGCACATCCCTCTGTACAGGTGTAGTGCCAGAGCACACCCCTCTCCTGTACAGTTGTAGCTCCATAGCACATCCCTCTCCTGTACAAGTGTAGTGCCATAGCACATCCCTCACCTGTACAGGTGTAACACCATAGCGCATCCTCTCCTGTACAGGTGTAGCGCCATGGCACATCCCTCTCCTGTACAGATGTAGCACCAGAGCCCATCCCTCTCCTGTACAGGTGTAGCGCCATGGCACATTCCTCTCCTGTACAGGTGTAGTGCCAGAGCCCATCCCTCTCCTGTACAGGTGTAGCACCAGAGCACACTCCTCTCCTGTACAGGTGTAGCGCCAGAGCATGTTAGGAAGAATTCTCATCTAAGGCTAATTCCCCTTACCTATAGAGCCCCCCAGCAGCTTTGCTGGATTTTAAGGGTTTCTTTTTTTTTCTCCTGCTAAGAATGGGACCCTTTTTTCCCACTCTTAGACAGATTGCTAGTGTGTGTTTTAGGCTTTCTTGTGTGCTTATGGTCTATGGGGTTTTTCTCACCCTCATAGGAATCATCTTTTTAACATGTGTGGTACACAGCTCCCTCCGTGCCGTACCACAGGGGTGTTGTAGTGACCCCCAAACATAGACTCCTTACCCTGGGACTGACTACTGTCTCCCAGGGCATGTGAAGTCCCCATTGACTTTACTAGTCAATACTTACGAACTAAACCTGTGCAACCCATCTTACTATGAAAGTACTGGAAAGGGTTGATCGTTTTTCCATAGTGTTCATTTTCGAGGGGGAACCGTGTAGTCCCTCTCTCAAAAGTTTCTGGCTGGTGGCAGTGGTTACTACCGTAAATATTCGATCGCAAATATTTCCCTATGGGGTTTTCCCATTGTTCGAGGCTACCACTTTTTCTGACAGCCTCTAACATACTGCCGGTTTATTATAATATTAACTTTACTCCGGTAGGTTTTTATTGCCAGAACTTTAATAATTATTTCTCGTGTCTTTCTCTGAAATCCTAACCCGGGTCGGGGATCCTTTGTTCGTCCTTTTGGTGGGCTTCTGCACAGAAGCCCTCCTTTTGGCGCCACGGGGTCTGGGGTAGACAGGATGTGTGGGAGGGGGAATAGGCACCCTGGACAGGGTTGCCTGCGCAACCCAAGTCGCACTCTGCCCTGATAGGCTGGGGGGTTCTCCCGCCTGGAGAGCCACCCCACTGTGTGAGTGACAGCTAGGCTGTATGAATGGGGGTCTTGCTGCATAAAAGCAGGGTCCTGAGGACTGGAGGACAAGACGTCGCCACTGGAACTAAGAAACCGAAGAGGAGAGAAGCTGAAGACATCTGCAACGACTGAACCACCGGTGAAGCCCTGCTGCAGATCCTCACCACTTTTCTCTAACGACTTGAGAAGATCTTCCTCTGAAAGAGTCTTCTTCCCTTAAGCTGGTGGGGCCAACCAGTTCGCCAATCACCTTCCAGGACCTGCCTTGGTCGAATCGCCAGTGCCCTGCACTCGGAGACCGGATAGCCAGGCATCTGTCCACCAGGACCGCGATTTAAAGGAGCGTACCTTTTATTTGTTTGGCAGCACCGCGGCTGGTTTCATCCCTGGGCAGTGCAGTAACTCGAACCTTCCTCCACGACAAGAGTCTCTCTTCCTCTGCTTGATCTCCCGAACTGCAGGAACTGCCAGGAACTACCGCCACCGCAGGAGCCTCTTCCACTTTAAAGGTACACTGTTCCGCCAGGCCTCCCGTTTCATTGGGTATTGCTAAAGGTGTTTTAAATCCTTTACTTACCCCTATCATCTAACATTGTCTTTCACCTTCTGCAACCACCTTTTCAAATCGTTGAACAAAGACTTGACAGCAGCTACTAGAACAGTTTGATCCTGGGCACATTGCCTTGTACCATTGACTCTGGCACAGGCCTATTGACTCTGGCTAAATCTGTTACAACTGCCTTCTCTAGATTGCTTCTCACCTAGAAATGTGTTGGTGCACCTAACTCTTATAACCACCTTTTTCCTTCCCCTTTTTAAACTTGTGAAATGCCCTTTTGCTCGGTTTTCACCTCAGTATTGCATATGCTAAAGTATTGCCTTGCCTAACTTGTTCAGTCTACTTGGGAAGTGTTGCTGGTGTGTTAAAGAGTCTAAACCTGTATACCTTGTCCTTTCTCTCCCTCCCTTCTGAGAACTTGTTAGAGTGCCATTTCTGCTTGGTTTACACTGTGCCGTTTTGCTCAGTTTTCACTCTTGCTCAAACTTGTCTCCAATTTAAATAGGGAGTTGTGTATACTTTTCTCGACTGATTTAACTTGCTTTAATAATAGTGATTTGTGTGTGAACATCAGAGTGTGTAAAATAAATATATATACTCTTTTTGATACAAAGCTTTGGTCAGTGTTTCCTTGTTCCATAGTACTGAAGCCCTAATGTGCAAACCCTGAATACTGCTCAACTCCCTCTTGAGATAAGTCTGACTGCTCAGCCACAGCTACCAACTACATCTTTGTGGTACAGACTGATACCAAAGGGGATTTATTGCATATACCTGTAGTCTTAATCTTCTGTAGTGCTCCCTAAGGGAACTGTACAGGTCTAGCAACATGGCACACCCCTCTCCTGTACAGGTGTAACACCATAGCACACCCCTCTCCTGTACAGGTGTAGCACCATAGCACACCCCTCTCCTGTACAGGTGTAGCACCAGAGCACATCCCTCTCCTGCACAGGTGTAGCGCCATGGCACATTCCTCTCCTGTACAGGTGTAGCGCCATGGCACATCCCTCTCCTGTACAGGTGTAGCGCCAGAGCACATCCCTCTCCTGTACAGGTGTAGCACCAGAGCACATTCCTCTCAGCATCTTGGCACCGCACGCAGGAAAATAAGGGGGGGCGCGGGGGCGATTGCATTTGCATGGATTAATCCACCCAATAAGATTGTTGGGCATTAAATGTGATTGTACCACCAGGGGGCGCCAAGCATCGGATGCCTGATCCGACGTCTCCCTCATTCAGGCTGAATCTAACCTTTTGAGAGCGGAATGAACTACAATTTTAACCTCAACTCTGCACTTTTCATCTTCCAAATACCTTGTGCTTCACCGGTCTGCCTCAGCCTCTGGATCTCTTCTCTTCATTGCTTGTTTCGCCTCCTTCTGGCTCCCCTCCCGCCTCGTGGGCGAAAACATGGCGACCTTGTGCGGAGTCCCCGTGGCTGCTGCCGCCGTCATCCTGCCAAGCTGCTGCTCCTAGGACTCGCTCCATCTGTACCGGACTACGGTGCCCACCGCATCTGGCAATCCTCGCCCTTGCCGGCTCCCTGTGGACCTGACTTTAATCCTGCTGTGACCTGATCCTTCAACGGCGGGCTGCCGCGCTCTCGGCGTCGACCACTGCCTGAACGAGGCTGTGATTAGACACCTGCTGCCCTCGATACTACTGGGACCCGATCCTTCATCCACGCCAGCCGCACTCTCTGCGACTCGCAGCCGTGACCTCTGCAGGCTCCTCTTGAACCTCTTTAATCCTGCTGCCCCTGCAGCTTCTGTGAGCCGATCCTTCAGCCACGGGTTACCACGCTCTCGGCTTCTCTGAGCAGCGCCCACTGCCTAAACGACGCAATGATTTGACACCAGCTGCCCTTGCTGCTACTGGAGCCTAATACCTCAGTGACAGGCTTTCGCGCCCTCAGCGCCCTGCTCCTGCGGCCACTGCCAACACGAAGCTGCCTGCTGCCCTTGCTGCTACCGTGGCCTGCCCTATCTGACACTGGCTGTTGTGCTCCGTGCGTCTGCAGCTGCAGCCACTACCAGCTCACTACTTCTATGCGGTCGGGACCCTACTGCTTTCCTGCTGCTCACTTTTCTTGTGGCCAGTCCAGCCTGTCTGCCTTGCTGTCCAGGAACGCGGCTGCCTGCCTGCTTGCGTGGTTCTACTATTTGGATCCTCAGCTCGCCTCTCATTGCCTCCCAACAGGTGGTCCCAACCTCTCATCAGCTCCTGACTACAGGGCCGCTCCTGTGTCTTGCCCAATCCACTCCGGGCTGTTGCACCTGCTGTGTCTGGTGGCTGCCATCCTTGCCTGCAATCCGCAACGTACTGGATAAGATCCTGCTGCCCTTGCCGAGCCGACCACCCGCTCCAGCTGCTCTGGACTATGGCCCTCCCTTCACTTCAGGCAGCCTGTGTCCTTGCTAATCCCGGCAGTTGCTGCCTTCACTACGCCATTGCCTGCTTCTTCTGCATTGGGCTGCTATGCCTCCCACTGTCCGGGTTCCATTGGATGCCCCTTTGGATAATCATAGATTGAGCTTGCACAAGAACAAACTGTCTAGAAGCCCCAGTGGAGTAAACAATCTTCGTTTCAAATCGAGGTTGTCAGTAAAGCCTCGAAGCCGTGGTGTCATTTCTTGCACGTCCTTTCACAGAATGCTATGGGTTGCCATGGAAACGCTGGTGGCCGTTGTATTCGCGTAGGCACTCAGGCCCAAGGCGCCATCTTGTGCGTGCGGTCAGCTGACCTTTTTTAAGCCTCGCCCCCGCGCACGTCGGTGCTTCTGAATTTGTCATTTTTCAAAGCTACGAACCTTGTACCTTGTCTTCTTGGCTCCTTGAAACCCCGGTCTGCCTTGACCTTCCTTGGTTCCTTCTTGTCATTGCCTTCGAACTTCTTGGATTACTTGACCCGGAACGTCCACGGCCTGCTTTCGTCTCATCCCTCAAGTCTTTCCTGCTCATAACAGACTCGGAACGACCACGGACTGCATACGCTTCATCCCTCAAGTCTTACCAGCTCATACCAGACCCGGAACGACCACGGACTGCATTTGCTTTGTCCCTCAAGTCTTACCTGCTCATACCAGACCCGGAACGTCCATGGACTGCATTAGTCTAATCCCTCAAATCTTACCTGCTCATCGTCGAATTCGGAACGTCCACGGACTGCATACGCCTCATTCCTCAAGTCTTACCTGTTCATTGTCAAAACCGGAACTTCCACGGCCTGCATACATCTCATTCCTCAAGTCTTACCTGTGTCATCTCTTCACTTTGGAACTTTTCAAAGACACTATTGAACACAGGACGCTAGCGCATCGGTATAAGGATCAAAAGACATTGGCGCATCAGCGCAAGGATCAAAGGACCTCAGCGCAACGGCGCCTGGATCAATAAACTCCTTAGGCGTCCTCGTGCCGGCGGGTATAGGAAAACAAGACATTGGGCCTCATTACACGGACGGCGGTAACCATGCCGCTATTAGCGCCATGGTTGCCGCCGGTAGTTTACTGATTCCGCCTTGGTGAATGGGGGAATTGCTGCCCCATTCCAAGGTTGGTGGGGCGGTAATTCCCCATTCACCAAGGCCCTTCCCCATTCCCATTTGAGCCCCCATAGGGCCAATGGGAATGGGGAAGGAGCAAATAACGGTACCGCTATTAGCGGTACCGTTTGCCCTGAAGTCCCTAAGGGGGTCCCTTCCTTAATGTGTGGTCTGGCCACACGTTAAGGACGGGACCCGCTGAGGGACCTCGTAGTATGGCGCTAAGGGATTACCGGCACCGGTGCCCTTACCGGTGCCGGTAATCCCTTAGCGCCATCTGTGTAATGAGGCCCATTGTGTTTCCAGGGACTGCCATTCCATTCCCATCGCTTCTGCAGTATCCATCCCGGTCACTCATTTGGTAAACACAAAACTATTTGGTTCTTACTTTCTTCTTGCTATTTCATACTCCTGGTAATAGTTACTTTTCTTGTTTTCAGGGTACTCAACAATTTAACTTGGAACTATTCAGTCCCAGTCTGATTTCTTGCTTGTAAGTATCAGTTCAGCATCTTGCTTAGGAGAACCCGTTGCCTTAAACCACATGTTAATATCTGGTTAATTTTTCTTACAGCCAGCTGTTGAAGTACCAGGGTGTACCATATTTCGGGCAGTACTCACCTCATTCTGTCCTTTCGTACACTTGAAGGGTATATTGTCAGAAAGACTAAATTGCAGCACGACGTGTCAAGCCACCACTACTGGAGTTAGCCCTTGTGTCCTAACATATTCAGAAGCCTTTAAAAAAGAAAAAATGGAAGAGGCCGCTGATCATTTGGCAGCTCTATCCAAAGTGGTGGCTGACCTCAGGGCTGACATGACAGCCGCACATGATGCAACTCAACGTCTATTAATGAGTTACATGCTGGCTTGCAGTCAGCGGCTGGAGTATCTAGTCCTGGAGTGGATTCAACTTCAGGAAGGGCTCAATCAAGAACTGAGTCAGGCCCTGTCTACATGCTGCACAGTTCCCGTTGGCTCCTCCAGAGAGGTTCCTAGGGGATCCTAAGACCTTTCGAACGTTCATTAATCAGTGCTGTTTACATTTCTTGTGTAGGCTTGCCTCCTTTCAGGATGCTACTACTAAGGCAGCATTTGTCCTTTCTAATCTTGGGGGTACTGCTGCAGTGTGGGCCAATCAACCTGCTGGAACAGAGTAGCCCATTGCTGTATGATTGTGAGGCTCTGATTACGGCTATGACCTGTGTTTTTGATACCAGATATAAATCACAGGCAACAGACCTGGAATTGCTTTCTTTACAACGGAAAGACAAATCCTTTTTGGAGTACTTGGCTAAGTTTAATCAGCTAGTTGCAGAAACAGATTGGCCCGACGAATAGAGAGCTGCTTTGTTTTATAAAGGTCTTTCGGAAGGCTTAAAGGACGTTTTAGCAACCATACCTGTTGTTCCTAGTGGTTTCCCAGAGCTGGTTGATCTTGTGTTGCAAATTGATGCCCGGAAGGCTGAACGAAAGGGTGAACAAAGAACCACCCTAACCGTTCCGACGGCGGTAACTCCTGTGTCAACCTCTGAACCAATGCAGATTGGTGCCATTCAGGGTCCACTTACTCCTTCAGAAAGGGAGCTTCGAAGAGCCAATCATTTATGCTTCTATTGTGGTTCGTCAGCACATTTTTTGAAACTTTGTCCCAAGAAACCTAAGAAGGCGGGAAACGCCAAAGCTCGACAATAGACGGGGTCCCTTTGTCGAGTCAAGTGGTCATGGACCCCAGATCCTCGGTTGCTTTTTCTGTCTTGGCTACCTTGTCTTCTACCCCTGAGACAACCTGGTCTGTTGAACCCATGCTTGATTCAGGTGCAACTGGAAATTACGTGGAAGCACAATTTGTACGTGATCATTCCATTCCATTGATTCCCAAGAAAATACCAGAATTAGTTAATGCAGTGGATGATACATCTCTGATTTCCGGTTTGGTGACAGAACAAACCATTGACCTTGTGTTATCAATTGGTGACAGTCATTCAGAGATCATCCAGTTCGATGTCATGTCAGCTCCTCAACTTAAGCTGATTCTGGGGTTGCCATGGCTAATGAAATACAATCCTTCCATCAATTTGATGTCACGTTCAGTTATGTGTACCTCGGAACAATGTCAGAAGTCTTGTCATACAGCTATGGTTGGATTTGGGAATCCTAGTTCCGTGCTCCTGGATTCGGCTTTAACGATTGGGGCAATTACTACAGCGCTCCTTCCGAAAGAATATTATTCTTTTAAGGACGTGTTTGATAAGAAGGGGGCAGAAAAACTACCTTCACATCGTCCTTATTGCCCGATTGAACTACTGGCAGAGGCCCGTATTCCTTCTGGAAAAGAGGATGTAGTGTTAAGAGTACTTGGATCAAGCACTCCGGACGGGATTCATTCGTCCCTCCAGGTCTCCAGCAGCATTACCACTTTTCTTTCTACCTAAGAAAGGAGACTTACGCCCCTGTATCGATTATAGAGAATTGAATGCAGAGACAGTTCGGAATCAGTATCCGATTCCTCTGATATCTGTTTTATTGGATCATCTAGGTTCTTTTAAGTTTTTTACCAAACTTGACTTAAGGGGGGCCTATAATCTGGTGAGAATCAGAGAAGGTGACGAATGGAAAACAGCTTTCAAGACTAAGTATGGTCTATTCGAGTACTTGGTTATGCCATTTGGCCTTTGTAATGCCCCAGCTACATTCCAGTATTTCATCAACGATGTGTTCAAGGACTTACTGGACCAGTTCATGGTTGTCTATCTTGATGACATTCTCATTTATTCCTCTACCTACAAGGAACACATCCAACATGTCTCCACCGTTTTACAGAGAATGCATGAAAACAGCCTGTATGCCAAATTGGAGAAGTGTGTCTTTCATGCTGACCAGGTGGAATTCTTAGGTTACGATATCACCAGTGAGGGGGTTAAGATTATCAATAATAAGGTTAAAGTGATCTTGGACTGGCCTGTCCCAAACAATGTATCAGTCCTTTTTAGGGTTTGCAAATTTCTACAGGCGGTTCATACACTCTGCTATCGCAGCCTCCTTGACTTCATTAACCAGTTCCAAAACTCACTTTGTATGGTCTGATCAAGCCCAGGAAGCCTTTGAAACACTGAAGTCCACGTTTACCTCAGCCCCGGTTCTACAGCATCCAGATTAAAAACGTCCATTTATTGTTGATGTTGATGCCTCGGATCTGGCTGTGGGAGCTATTCTGTCCCAGAGGTGTGAAGACTCTGGTCTTTTCCATCCTGTGGCTTATCATTCCAGGAAACTTACTAAGTATGAAATGAATTACGCTATCACTGAACCTGGACTCCTGGCAATACTCGATGCATTCCTGGTATGGAGAGACCATCTGTTAGGCACTATTGCACCTGTAC
The DNA here is from genome assembly GCF_040938575.1 of Ambystoma mexicanum. Lineage (NCBI taxonomy): Eukaryota > Metazoa > Chordata > Amphibia > Caudata > Ambystomatidae > Ambystoma > Ambystoma mexicanum. Next base: position 843,529,512 of record NC_090938.1, read on the forward strand.
AGGTCTTCACAGACCACCGCAATCATTTTGCTCTTAAATCAGTACGCTGTACCACCGCTCGCCACGCACAGTGGCATGAATTATTTTTGATGTACAACTTCCAGATCACTTACCGTCCCGGCAAGTTGCATTCTAATGCGGATGCTTTGTTGAGATTGAATGAAGGTAGTCAGACGCCTCTTCGGGAAAGAACAGTGTTACAACCATCGTTTGTCATTTAATCCTGTACCGTTGATTCTTCTTTGACGGGAATGATTGAATCCTGGATGGCAACTAGTCCTCCCGAGCTCAATGATATGGAAATCGTCAATTCCATGCCTTATGTACAAGGACGGTTGTATCTCCCTACTTCGGAAACCCGTGTGTTGGCCCTCCAGTGGTGTCATGATGCTTTAATGGCTGCACATCCAGGGAGATGCAAAACGCTTGAACTGTTAAAAAGGTGAGCGTTCTGGCGGACGATGGGTAAAGATGTCTCGGATTACATTAAAAAGTGCGCTATTTGTGCTCAGTGCAAAGGTATGGTGTCCAAACCGATGGGATTAATTCATCCTTTGCCTGTTCCTAAGAAACCCTGGCTAATGATCTCAATGGACTTTGTGGTCGAATTACCACATGTCAGGGGTTGTGATACCATATGGGTGGTCGTTGACTACTTTTGTAAAATGGCCTTGTTTGTACCCTGCCAGGGTATACCTTCTGCTCCGGTCCTAGCTGAATTGTTCTTGCAGAATGTGTTCCGTCGTTTTGGGCTACCTGAAATCATCATCACCACAGATCGTGGATCGCAGATTACCTCCCGTTTCTGGCACCATCTAGTCACTGCCTTGGGTATAGATGAATGTTATTCTATGGCCTATCATCCTGAAACAGATGGGCAAACAAAGGGCGAATGCCACTAAGGAACAATTCTTACATTGTCTGATTGCTCAGCATCAAGAGTCATGGTTAAATGTGTTGGGGGTGGCAGAATATGTGTACAATAATTCAGTCCATTCGTCTACAGGTGTTTCCCCATTCTTTGCCCTATATGGCCTCCATCCTCGGTTGATTCCTGACCTGAGGATGTAATACCTACCACTGGCAATCCGGCAGCTCAGGCTTGCATACGTGACTTCATTTCCCTGAAGGAAACGGTTGTTGACCATTTGGAGGCCGTGCAACAGCAAGCCAAACAATATGCTGACAAACATCGGAAACCTGCTCCCGTTTATCAACCGGTAATGCTGGTCTGGTTGGCTTCCAAGAACCTCCATTTGCCTGGCCGAATATGTTTAATACCTCATTTTATGGGGCCTTTCCCGATTAAGGAAGTGATCAACCCTTTGGTGGTTCGCTTAGAATTGCCTTCCCAATGGAACATACATCCTGTCTTTCACGTTTCCCTTCTGAGACCATGTCCCGCAGGTACTCGCCTCTCCTCTCGTCCGGCACCAGTAATGGTCGAGGGTGTGCAGGAGTACGTAGTCAAGGCTATTCTGGATACTAAGATGGTACGTGGGGTTCGTCATTTCCTCATTGATTGGGAAGGGTATGGTCCGGAAGAGCATACACGGGAACCCGAGTCGAATGTATATGCTCCTCTTCTCTTGTCTAGGTTCTTGGCTGCTCGCTGCGGGGATGCATCTTTGGGGGAGGAAACTGTCAGGGTTCCATTGGATGCCCCTTTGGATAATCATAGATTGAGCTCGCACAAGAACAAACTGTCTAGAAGCCCCAGTGGAGTAAACAATCTTCGTTTCAAATCGAGGTTGTCAGTAAAGCCTCGAAGCCGTGGTGTGTCATTTCTTGCGCGTCCTTTCACAGCACGCTATGGGTTGCCATTGAAACACTGGCGGCCGCTGTATTTGCGTAGTCACTCAGGCCCACGGTGCCGTCTTATGCGTGCGGTCAGCTGACCTGCTTATAAGCCTGGCCCCCGCGCACGGCGATGCTTCGGATTTTGTTTTTCAAAGCTACGAACCTTGTACCTTGTCTTCTTGGCTCCTTGAAACCCTGGTCTGCCTGGACCTTCCTTGCTTCATTCTTGTCATTGCCTTCAAACTTCTTGCATTACTTGAATGTCCACGGCCTGCTTTCGTGTCATCCTTCAAGTCTTACCTGCTCCTACCAGACCCGGAACGCCAACGGACTGGATAAGCTTCATCCCTCAAGTCTTACCTGCTCATACCAGACTCGGAACGGCCACAGACTGCATACGCTTCATCCCTCAAGTCTTACCTGCTCATACCAGACCCGGAACGTCCACGGACTGCATTTGTCTAATCCCAAAAATCTTACCTGCTCATCGTCGAATTCGGAACGTCCATGGACTGCATACGCCTCATTCCTCAAGTCTTACCTTTTCATTGTCAAAACCGGAACTTGCACGGACTGCATACATCTCATTCCTCAAGTCTTACCTGTGTCATCTATTCACTTTGGAACTTTTCAAAGACACTATTGAACACAGGACGCTCGCGCATCGGCGTAAGGATCAAAGGACATTGGCGCATCAGCGCAAGGATCAAAGGACTTCAGCGCAACGGCGCCTGGATCAATAAACTCCTTAGGCGTCCTCATGCTGGCGGGTATTGGAAAACAAGACCATGGGCCTCATCACGAGTTGGGCGGTAACGGAATAGCCCTACTGCAAAACCCCCCGGCGCTACTAGCGCCGGATCACGGGTTTGGCGGAAGGGTTATTGCCCATTCCCCACTGGGCCCAATGGGGAAAATTAGCGCTATTACCGCCGGCGGATTTCCCGCCTGCGGTAATCGCGCCAAAAATCTGCAATTTTGCCACGGAGAGCTGGGGGGAAATCCGCCAAAGCCATGATCTGGCAGACCCTTAAATGCGACGGTAATGGCGCTACTGCCGCATTTAAGGGTTACCGCCAGACTAGTGATGAGGCCCATTGTGTTTCCAGGACTGCCATTCCATTCCCATCGCTTCTGCATTATCCATCCCGGTCACTCATTTGGTAAGCACAAAACTATTTGGTTCTTACTTTCTTCTTGCTATTTCGTACTCCTGGTAATAGTTACTTTTCTTGTTTTCAGGGTACTCACCAATCTAACTTGGAACTATTCAGTCCCAGTCTGAATTTCTTGTTTGTGAGTATCAGTTCAGCATCTTACTTAGGAGAACCCGTTGCCTTAAACCACATGTTAATATCTGGTTCATTTTTCTTGCAGCCAGCTGTTGAAGTACCAGGGTGTACCATATTTTGGGTAGTACTCGCCGCAATCTGTACTTTTATACACTTGAGGGATATATTGTCAGAAAGACTAAATTGCAGCACGACATGTCAAGCCACCACTACTGGAGTTAGCCCTTGTGTCCTAACACCCACCTTCTACAGCCTCAGCCGGTTCCCCATACTATGCGGGCTGGATTCTGCTGCCTCTGACCACCTCTCCACCATAACTCATCCTTCCGTCCCGAACTGCTGTGCCCGCTGTGTCTGACTGCTACTTTCCGTGCCTGCACTCTGCCACGATCTGGGTCAGATCCTGCTGCCCTTCCCGTGACGGCCACCTGATCCAACTGCTCTGTGCTGCGACGCCCTCCACATCAAACAGCTCCAGCCCTTGCCGACTCCCTCCAGCTGCTACCATTACTACGCCATTCCCCTGTTACACCTGCAGTGAGCTCCAACCTCCTCCTTGACTGTCTTCCTTTGCCCTGCAACTGTTTGGGCTGGATCCTGCTGCCCCTGCTCTTCTCACCATTTATCTAGCTGATCTATCTACCTAGGGTCACAACCACCTACTCACTTGTGTGGCCCCCTGGCTCAGCAGTGCCCCTCTCTCCGGCCTCTGTTGGCCCCCAGCCTCCTTCCTAAGCACTCCCATTACGTGACCTGGCCCTCTGGTTCAACTCTCTCCCGGGTTTCTTGTGCCTGCTCCTTCTCATCACAGCCTATAACCCTGCACTTTTGGCACTGTCACCCCACTGGCCCTATCGCAGGCTCCACAGCAGTCTCCTCCTTGGCACCTGTCGATAGTACAGCCTCTTTCCTGTGCGCTCCTAACTACTCAGCCTGCCCCCCCCTGTCCACCTCTCTGGACCTCAAGAGCCTGCTCCTTCTAATTACCAACTGTGTTCCTGCTCCACTGGCTCGGTACATTTGCACGGATCTCCTTAGCCCACTCCTTCAGTCTGCCAACACCTTTGCCTCCCCCTTGCCTCTGAACGGGTGGCAAACTGGTGGTACGGGTGGTAACACCTACTGTCTTCAAACTGCCTCTCCATCCTGCCAGTGTCTGGGCCCTCCCTCCATCGGCCCACTTTGGAGTGTCTCCCCCACTAGCCCATCTCAGTAGCAACTGCCCCGTAGAGCTCCTACCAATCCCACTGCTGCCTTCCAGAAACACTGCCTCCATCTTATGATCTCCTGAAGGCGGAACCTGATCCACCCAACCTTCTGAGTCCTCTCCAGCTTGCTACAGCCCTCTGACTTCTTGCCACTGAGTTTCCTGGTCTCCTGCTTCACGCCACAGCCCTCTGGTCTTCCTTTCCCTCAATACTGCTGACTGCTGCCCCTACCCTGCCCTACCTCCTAGTCTGCCCCGACTCCTTTCACCATTATCCTCCCTCCTTAGGGTGACCTCCCACTCACAGACCCCCTTCTCACTTATATTGCTCCTTGTTATGCGCTGTTCCTCCTCTCAGTCCTGCCCCCCCTCCCTCCCCTCTCTCCCCAGTCCTCTCCCCCCCCCCTCAAAACTCTGTCTTATTATCATGGCCGTATCCTCTCGTAACCCCCCTCGTCCCCCACACCCACTCCTCCCAGCCTCCACACACCCCACTCCGACATCGCAACCTTATCTACCCACAAACCTCCCATACTCCTAACACCTTTGAAGTTGCCCTCTGGAACACCAGATCGATCTGCAACAAAACCACTGCTGTTCTCGACCTTTTCTTCCGCCTTAACCTTCAATTTCTCTGTATCACTGAAACTTGGATCCCTCCCCACAACACCTCTTTTCCAGCATCCCTCACCTCTTCTTCCTCTTCCTTCGCACATGTCCCTCGTCCCTCAGGCCGTGGAGGGGGCCTACGCCTTCTTTTTCATCCTCACTTACTTCCTCTCCATCTCCTACTCCTCTACCCACTCTTGCTTCCTTTGAATTCATGTATAAAATCTTTAACTCTCCCCACGCTATATCATTCCTCATCATTTATCGCCCCCTGGCCCTGTTGGCTCCTTCTACGAGGACATTGACCATCTTCTCAGCCTCCTCGCCCCCACCCCCACCCCACTATTTATACTTGGCGACTTCAATCTCCATCCCTCCTCTACCTCTTCCTCCTCTCCTCTCTTGTCTATCCTTGATTCCTACTTTCTCACTCCTCTCCCCTCTCCTCTTACTCACCAATCCGGTTCTACCATTGACCTTATCTTTACCTCCTCCTTTACCGCTTCTCCCATATCCTCTCTACCTACATATCTTTCTGACCACTCCTTGCTCTCCCTTTCCCTCCCCCCTCCCCTTTGTCCCTCTCCCCTCCTTCCTCCACCCCCTTCTTCCGACGTGACCTACGTAACTTCAACCCTTCTATCTTCCTAACTTCCTGCTCCTCTTCCCTCCCCCCTTACCCACTTCTCTTCTCTCTCAGCCACTGAAGCCTCTTCCACCTTAACTTCCTCCCTCACCTCCACTCTTGATCTTCTCTACCTTCTTTCTCCCTTCTGCCCTTCTCGGCGACCTGCTCAACCCTGGCTCTCTCCTCACCTTTCCTCTATGCGCCGCCTTCTTAGGTGCTTTGAACGATCCTGGCTTAAGCACCCTACCTCCTCCAATCATGATGCATACTTCTACTATCACTCCCTCTACGACTCTTGTCTCAACTCTAAGCGCCTTTACTTCTCCGACCTTCTCCACTCTCAATCTTCCCATCCTCGCCGTATCTTTCAAACCTTAACTCGACTTCTCTCTCCTCCTACCCTTGACCTCTCCATCGCCTCTCCTCTCTCTGCCTCTGATCTTGCCACCTTCTTTTCTAACAAAGTCCTTAATCTCAGCCAAACTATCCTCTCCTCCCCTTCTTATTCTCCTCCTCCACCTCCTCTCCCTCCCTTTTCCATGTCCTCATTCACCCCTATCTCTCAATCTGAAGTTGCCCTCCTCCTTTCTAAAACTCATCCCACTGCTTCTCCCTCTGACCCCAGTCCCAGATCCCTCATCCCTAAAATTTACCACCTCCTCATACCCTATCTTACCTCCTTTTTTTCAGCATCTGTTTATCCACATCCTCCTTCCCCACTCATTTTAAGCACGCTACCATCATACCCATTCTCAAAAAAACCTTCAGCTAATCCCCTTCTTGCCTCCAACTATCGCCCCATCTCTCTTCTTCCCTTCCTATCTAAACTTCTTGAGCGCGTTGTCTATTCTCAACTTTCCACCCTCATCTCTAACCATTCTCTCCTCCCCTCCACCCAATCTGGCTTCCGCCCTCTGCACTCCACGGAAACCGCTCTCATCTCTGTCCTCAACTCTCTCCTCTCTGCCTGCTACTCTAAGCATTCCTCTATCCTTATCCTCCTTGCCCTCTCTGCTGCCTTTGATACTGTCGACCACCTTTTACTCCTTAGCTCTCTCTCTTCTTTTGGCCTTAAAGACTCTGTACTTAATTGGTTCTCCTCCTATCTTTCTAACCGCTCCTTCTCAGTCTCCTGGAGTGGCCGCACCTCCCCTAGCTTTCCTCTCGACCATGGTGTTCCCCAAGGTTCTGTCCTTGGCCCCTTTCTCTTCTCTCTCTACACTTCCTTCTTGGCTCCCATTATCTCCTCCTTTGGTGTCTCACACCATTTCTATGCTGACGATACCCTACCCGGCTCTTCCTCTCTTTCTCCTCCTTCTCTCCTGACATCCACCATAAGCTTTCCTCTTGCCTCTCTGCTATAAAATCTTGGATGTCCTCTCTCTTCCTTACTCTTAATTCTGACAAAACCGAAATCCTGTTCTTCCCAGCCAACACACTCCCTCCCCTCCTCCTTTTATTCTCTCCCCCCATCCCAACTCCCCTTCTATGCCCACGCCCGCAACCTAGGTCTCCACATTGACCCCCACCTCTCCCTCTCTCGCCACATTTCTCTCACTGCCAGATATTGCCGTTTCCACCACCATAACATTCGTAAAGTTTGCCCCTTCCTAACCTTTCACGCTACTAAACTCTTAGTCACCTTCCTTATCTTCTCCAGTCTCTTCTACTGCTCCACTCTTCTCTTTGGACTCCCCTCCTCTCACCTCTCCCCCCTCAAATCCATCTACCACTCTGCCATCCGCTCCCTCTGCCTTCTCTCTCCTCATGATTCCATCTCCTCTTCTCTCAACTCACTAGGCTTGCTCTCTTTTCAATCACAGCTTAAATTTAATTTCCTCTGTCTAGTCTTCAAATCTCTCTATGCCCTTGCCCCTCCCTACTTATACTCCCTCTCACTCACTCCGTTCTGCGGATCTCTCTCATCTCTCCTCCTCCACCCTGTGCCCCTTCCCGCTTCCGCTCCTTCCAACTTCTCACTCCCTTCCATTGCAACGCGCCTACCCCTTCCTGTACACTCTATTACCTCCTACTCCTCATTCCGCACTTCTCTAAAATCTTCTCTCTTCCACTCACCCCCATAGCTTCCTTTTTTCCTCTCACTACCGGCTGTACCTCTTCCCACTCCTCCCACTCACTCCCTCCCTCACTTAGCCCCTCTCCTTCAGCTCCTTCCTATCAATATTGTAAATTGTTCCTTGTACTGTTCTCTGGTTCAGATTAAATGTGTCATCCATTGCTTATTGTATTATGCTTGTTCCTCTTGTTAAGCGCTTTGGATTAAAGCGCTATATAAATAAAAAAATACAAAATTGTGCATGACTCCTCAGACCCCCGGTTTGAAGTGAATGGTTCCAAGATTGGCCAGAAAGGTGTCTGAGGAGGGCAGATTTCCGGCCCATAAATGTCCCTATTACAGTGGGGTGGGTACAAGTCCAGTGACTGAGGGGGGAATCACTCAGAATGGCGCATTAGTGCACAGCTGGGGTTCCTCTGCCGGGGTCACGTGTGGGTTGCCTTGTCTTGTCTGTGTGTAGCAGGAGGTCTCGCCACAAATGGGCTCAGGATAAAGTTTGGGCTGAAGCACAGGACATGGAGAACACCGTATTGGGGTTCTCGAAAGTCCATGAGTGAGCTAATCGCCACCTCAGTGCTGGAAAGAGAGTAAACCCTTCTTGCTGTAACTGGGGGCAAATATTAATGATTCTCTCCTCACCTGTTGATAATCTGTAAAGCATAAGCATTGCACATGGTTTGAACCTGCCATTTCTTTCCTTTTGAAAAGCTCCAGAAGTGCTCTTGAGCCTCCAGACCGGGTCTTCTTTCTACATCCCAGCCATGGGTTTATCCCCTGCAGCCGTCTATTGGAACCCATCCTCCCCTCCCGGCTGCACAGGACTAAGCATCATAAGTGTAATGCAGGGAGTGGCCCGACCCTTCACATCCCAGCTCCAGGGCCGAGTTGATGAGCGCCTGTCCAATGGAAGCATTGTGATCCGCAGTCTACGGCCAGAGGATGCAGGGTTTTACGTGGTGTGTGCGGATTCTTCCAGCACACCTGTACGAACCATCCTGCTAACTGTGACCGGTGAGTGACCCTTTCCTAATACTCTCCTAAAAGGATGCAGACTGTCCGTCTTGCAGCTTTGCAGGGCTGCATGTTACAGGAGGCCTCACTACCCATGGACCTTGTTTGAAGGATTTTCCTGTACACTTAGGAAGGATTTTGCTTTTTGCTGCTTTAACTCCATTGACATCAATGGGACACCCGTGCTTTTACTATTATTTTGAACCCTTCCTGACTTTTGGAGGTAAGTGACGCCTTTTTGCTTTACTTACCTTGCTATGCGTACCTGTTTTAGGGGCACTGATTAGTCGTTATGGCAATCAGTGCAGGGGAACTCTGTTCTCCATTGTAAAGTTCTCTGTTTGTTTTTCCTGCACACATCGCCTTCTTTGGAGTGCGGAAGGGACACTTTGTGGTAACTTTCATGTTGTGTCCGCGATGGGCTGATGGCAGCCGATACTTTTATGGTGTTTTTAGTCTTGTGCCCTTTCGCATGTTACCGCTTGCTGCCATTTAGATTACCATACTCTCTACAATGGCCGTGCCACGTGATGTTTGACTGTCCTTTGGCCATCTTGTAGTGTGGCTTGCTTCCTGCCCTGGAGTTTCTGGATTCTCCATATAGTACACCGTTTTCCAGGGAAAGCTACAGGCAAAGTCTGTGTGTCTGGACCCAGTCCACATTTCGTTCCAAAGTGCCTGTTGGGCAAATGCAGTGGCCAGACGCTATCCAGTCCTGCCAAGTTTGAATGGTGAATTTGGAGGGGCGTAAATAGTTCCCACAAATATGCCTGAGTATAGTGAGGGAGCCAGAACCAACCAAAGAAGTTTTGGGGAGGGGATTTACCCCCGCAAACCTTTTTGAATAATGTGTTAAAATGATATTTTTCACAGCACACTTAAGTGAACAATTTGGAAAAAAGACAGATGGTTTGCAATTGTTTTTGTATGAGAAGTCACAACAAAATCGAATAGATGCAATTCACCAACAGTGCACAGGATCATTTCTCAACACATTTTCATGATGACTTTCCCCACGATATATGCCAGTATAAAAACATGTTCATGCTGGCTGTGCTCATACATTTCCATGCTGGCTGCACCAATATATACAAGTGTTCTCATACAAAAATGTACTAAAGTTTGCTTGCACAACGTCAGTAATGATACTATAAGAAATCATGTCCACATCCGGTTCGGCCAATTTATGGCAGTATCCACTTGGAAGAACATACACCCATTGGCATTGCCATTAAAAATGCATTGCCACAATATGAAAACCTGTCCAAACTGGCTGCACCAAAATGTAATTCTTTGCGTGTAATAAAACAGCATGCTTGCTTTATCATAAGTGCCCAGTAAGAAATGCATTGCTAAAGAAATAGCTAGACTGGCTGCACCAAAATGCCAGTCTAGCCACTTAATAAGAGTCATCATGCTTGCTTTATCAGAAACCCACGATGCTTGAATCCCTCCGAAATCCCTCCCAGAATCAATAGCTCCGCATGTCACAAACACACAAGCATGTGAGTGAGTGCATGTTTGAGTATCACAGATGATGGAGGACTGATAAGTGTGTGTGTGTGAGTGAGTGCATTTGTGAGTGTCTGGGCATGAGGTGGACTGAGGCTAAATGTGTGTGGAAGTGAGTGCATGTGTAAATGTCAGGGCAGGTGGGGACTCAGGCTGTGTGTATGTGTAAGTGTGTGCATGTCTTGGTGTCAGAATGGGTGGAGGAATGAGGCTGAGTGCATGTGTGAGTGTCAGGGTAGGTGGGGGCATGGCTGAGTGCATGTTTGAATGTCAGCGGAGGTGGGGGACTGAGCTTAAGTGTGTATGTGAGTGCATGTGTTGTCACAATGGGTGGAGGGTTGAGGCTAAGCACGTGTGAGTGGCTGCATGTGTGAATGTTAGGACAGGAGGAGGCTGAGTGCGTGTGTGTGTCGGGGCAGGTGGAGGACTGGGGCGAAGTGCATATGTGAGTGCATGTGTTAGTGTGAGGACAGGGTGATGACTGAGGCTGAGTGGGTGTGGGATTGCATGTGTGAGTGTCAGAACTGCTTGTAACATTAAAACTGCACCAGAATAGTAACATTAGAAGGTGCCCCCGCACCACCAAGTGTGCCCCTCCCACACAGTCTCTGAACATAGACCCTCTCACAATGTTTGAAGGGTTAGCCCCCTCCGATGAAATGTTAGCCTAGGTGCACCCCTGCAGGGTGGTGGGAGTTGCTTGTTGAGGTCTGTGCGGTATTAGATGTGCGCAGGTGGTGTGTGTGCACGTGTGAGAGATGACTTGCACATGCATGGTTGCATAAAACACAAGATACTGTGCCCTCACCCTCTCTGCTTCTCCCCCCCCCCCTTCCAGGCTCTCCCTCTCTCCGCTACTTTGTCTGGAGTCTCTCGGAGGAGGTCCCAGGTATCCCCCGCTTCTCCATAGTGGGGTTCCTGGATGATATCCCGATCCTCAGCTACAGCAGCGACTCCCAGAAGCTGGAGCCCCGGGGCCCTTTGGTGGAGAAGACCATGGACCCCCAAGAGTGGGAGAGGGAGACAGACTTCGCAAAAGAAGCGGAGCGGGTGATGAGAGCAGAACTCCTCACCGTTGGAAACAGACGCAACCACACAGAGGGTGAGTGATAGCAGAACAGGGGCACAATGAGACCGTCATGCGAGGGGAGAGGCACTTCCAGAGACTTGCTGCCCCGTTCACTTTGCCTCAAAAGAATGCTTTTGGTTACTACTGTCAAATTAGCAGCCAATGGTTCAGCTTAATGCCCATTGGGCAGTGACATTGCCCAAAAACAAGATGGGCTTTAAATACAACCTGCACATTTTGACAGTAACTGCCAGGATGACAGTGGTGGAATACATTGCTGGGGTTGTGTTGTGTTGCATGTCTGTTGTAAGGCAGGCATGGTATCAACAGTAAGACAGACACAAGACCCCACAGTTTAAGGGTGTTAATTGAACTTCAAAAAGGGTTTGAAAAACGCCTATCTAATGCTAAATCTACAGATGGGAGCAAGCTACGACCATCAAACAATAATAACGCAGTACTAGTGGTGTCTTGTCAAAATAAAGGGGCCTATACTAATAAACCCATTTCCAATCCTTACCTCTAAATGCAAATAGTGTGGGAAATAGTGTTACGAAAAAGAAAGTGTTAAAAAAATGTTTGTCAGGATGTTAAGACCATTGACCTCCCTCCACCACGTTTTCAGCGTGTGATAAGGCGGCACACTTCATTTTAGCACAATCTCTGGCTTCTCCAGCACAAGGTTACAGTTCAATCATTGACACCAGGGTCTTCCATGACCAAGTCTCTTTGCTTCTCAAATCTCTTCGGTCAGAGGGCCTGATGCGACAAACAAACGATACGTTCTTTTCCGCTTTCAGATTTTCACAAGTATTCAATTTAGGTGATTGACTATTCACCCCAGATCTCTCTTAGCCAGGCTCAGATCCCTTTCACACAATGTTCTTCACCTTGGATCCCCTCATCCGGCCTCAGATCCTCTTAACACAATATTCGTAGGATACTCTTTTTTTCGGTGTGACTCGCGGTTTACCCCAGATCCCCCTCAGCCGGGGCTCAGATCCCTTTTAACACAATTAGTCTCCCTCGGCCGGGCTCGGACCAATTTCAATTAACAACACAGTTCAAGGGTGTTTATTCAACTGTATAAATGGGTAACCTAAATCTATGATGGGAGCAAGCTACAACCATCAAATGATCATAAGGTAGTCCTAGTGACGTCTTTTCAAAATAAAAGGGTCTATACCAAAAAAAATCTATTGCCAATCCTTACTGCTAAGTTATAAAACAGTGTGGGAGGGTGTAAAAAAGAAAAGTCTCCACAAAATAAGTCAGGATGTTATGGCTGCGGTCTCCCTACCTCACGTTTTTAGCACGGGACAAGGTGGGACTCTTGAGCACAGGACACTCATGGGCTTCTCCAATATGAGGCTACAGATACTTGTAGCGATATCCGGACCTTTGTTGGCCAAGTCTCTTCACCCCTGGATCCCCCTAAAATGGGCTCTGATCTTCTCACTGTGTTAGCCTCCCTCCGTCGTGTTCACTACAGCCTTTCACTCAGCAGAATTTCACTTGTATTCACAAGCCTCAATGTCTATTTAAACAACCTCTCACTGTGGACATCCCTCAGCCGGGTTCACTGTTGTCAGCACAATGTTCACGGGTGCGTTACTATTCACCCCACTTCGCAGGCATCCCTCAGTCAGGCTCATGTTTGCCAGCTACAGTTTGGTTTCTCCTGGCACCCCTCTGTCTGGTTCACATTGCCATCTTTGCATAATTCAACAAAGTCATTCTAGACCCCTTAGGGTCTTTTCTTACCTATGTTTGGGTCGTAGCCACCAGTCAGGCCTTCCCTTAAGCCCCCAGAAGGGTTTTCCACACAAGTCTTTTTTTACCACAGTGGTCTCAGATCGGTGACTGTTTACCCTAATTCTCAGGGTTCACACTTGCCTCATTTTCACAGATTTGGCATCCCTTAGTCGGGTTCACATTTGCCTCATTTTCACAGTTTACTTTGTTTAGCTTTCTCTTGGCATCCCTCAGTCGGGTTCACATTTGCATCATTTTCACAGTTTACTTTGTTTATCTTTCTCCTAGCATCCCTCAGTCGGGTTCACATTTGCCTCCACTACGCGCCAAAGACTTTCAACTGTACAAGGGGGTTTGGCTTGACCCTCCCATGACCACTTTGACATTTCACGGCAGCCTCCCCTAAGGCCTCTTGGTACTTGCAGTTTCTACAACCAAAGACTTTCGACTATGCACAACATTCATCATAGCCCGTTGCAGGACCACTTCGATTTCGTTGGGTGAGACATTGGGCCTCATTACGAGTCCGGCGTTAACCGAGGCGGTAAAACCGCCTGGTTAACGCCGGACTCATATTACCATTCCGCCTCTGTGATTCCTGGATTTACCGGGGCATTACAGCCCCGGTTGTCCGGAAATCACGGAGGCGGAATGGTGTAAATCCCCATTCCCATTGAGTCCTATGGGACTGGATGGAAATGGGGATCATGGAAACACCGGCAGCATCTCGTAATGCTGCCGGTGTTTCCTCGTCCGCCTGCATGCGGGAGGTGTTAAACCCGCCAGGTCAGACCTGGCGGGAACATCACCTCCCGCCTGCAGGGGTCGGACTCAAGCGGTCCGGAAACAACGGTGGCGGCGGGTTTACCGCCACCGTTATTTCCGGACCGCCTGGGTCGCAATGAGGCCCATTCTCCTTGTTCAGGAGCAGGTCACCAGTTGGAGTCTGTGTCTTTTAATCTTCTTAAATGTTGCCACTGCAACCTTGAGCTTAACACAGTCCGGTTCCTATCAGGTTCTTCCGACTCACCTGCTGTGTTGCATTCGTTGTCTGCTCTTTTTCCGCTGGAGTGAAGGACGGTACCACAATCGCAACTTCCCCTCTCCTCCCTGGCTATCCGTGCGGGAGGGTTCAACGTACCACTGACATCCGTCACACCATTCACCAGCTGCGATCCCCAGTCTTATGTTTCTTTTGTCAGAGGCTTTGCGGGTCTGGGTTGAAAAGGGCAAGGGCAATTCCCTCCTTGACATTCTTTCAGGTCTCGCCGCCTTTCTCCTCTGTTTGAACTGCCGTCCTGGAATGACTGCTTCCTCGTACGGTTGGCCTTGCTCTCCGTCTGCTCTCGTGCTGCACCTTTTATCCCTGTGGGGAAGGGAAAGGGCCATCAGCTGTGTGTAGTTACTGTCAATTGCCTGACTCTGCATGGCCCTTATGTTGGGACAGGTCAGGTGAACGGCCCTGGTTTTAGTCTGTTGTCTTTCACAATGTAAAGAAGTGTTTGTGTCGGGGAAAAAGAGGGCTGTGGGTAGAGTTTCTGAATATCCTATGGGGTACGATGGGTAAAAGGTTTTAGAAAGATGGGGGTACCGTGTCTCACCCGTCGGCGTCCCACCTCCACTCCCCGAGGATCCCTCATCCAGGTGATCCTCCCGCACTGGTCCACCCCCAGGAACTGGATCCAATAGGGATGGCTGTGTCCTGGCCACCTGGATGACAGATCCTTGGGGACTAGCAAGTGAGACACCTTCAGGTTTCACACAACAGAGACTTTAGAATGAGCACCCACGTGGTGCCGGACCACTTGGTCTACAGTATCGTATCTTAACTTCAAAGTTCAGTCTCTCATCTGCTGTTTTAATTATATTTGTGTTGTTTGTCACATATGCTTCATACACTGTTCTCTTTAGTTTTCTCTAGACAGTGTTGCTGCTTGCAACCTTGGCTCCCACACAGCCCGGTCTGGCATCAGTCTCCCCAACTCACCGGCTGTGGTGACTTCACTGGTGCTGCTTTGTTGTAGGAGCCAAGGGCAGTAACCCGGCGGCAAACGATTCTCCCCACCTTGACTATCAATGCAGGAGACACCGGGTACCTCCGACACACAATGCAGGATTCTTCAGCTTTGATTCTAGGTCTTACGTTTCCTATTCTCGAAGGCTCATGAAAGTTACGGTCTTTCTGCGAAAATGTCAAGGGCAGTACCCTCCATGCAAGCCTCTTCGGTCTTGCCGTCTTTCGACTTGTATTAAACTGCCATCTTGGAACTGCTGCTTCCTCGTGTGCTTTGCCTTGCTCAGAGTGTACTTTCGTGCTCCGCCTTTTATCCATGTGGGGAAATGTGAATGAAGTGGTGTGTGCGTGTATTGATCAGTAATTGCCTGACCCTGCCTGATCATTGTATTGGGACACGCCAGGTATACGGCTCGGGTGTTGGTCCATTTTTGAGGGGATTGGGTCCTCCAACGTATTCCATATCTATGACAAGTAATCACCACAGCTGTGCTGCTTCGGAAAATGTTCTGCGTCCTGCATCGATGACGTCGATACGCTGTCCTCGATGGCCTCCGTCGAGCCGACGTCACCGGATGTTATAAGTAGGACGCACGATGCCCGTATCCTCCGTTCTGTTTTTCCGAAACGTGTTCGCTGCGGAGATCTCGGCGCGCCTCGGTTCTTCTGAGTTGTTCTATCGGTTCTTTGAACCAGTTTGTTTGTGAAGATTTCCATGATGTCTTCGTCTTCTTCTACCTCGCGGCAGGGTTTCAAGAAGTGTTGGGACTGCGGTTCCAAGATGTCGCTGACGGACCCGCATGACGCCTGCCTCTGGTGCCTCGGTGAGGACGATTGTGCCGATTGCCAGTCGTTAACTTCGAAGGCCTTGTGGGAGCGTAAGAAGAAGCTTTCTGTCGGTAAGGTGTTGAAGCCCTGGAAGTAGAAATCCACTGGGCTTTCGACTGACGATTCGAGGGGCGACTTTCTGCATCGTCGGTGTAAGTCCAGGTGGTCTCGGTCCCGGAGTGGGTCCTGCCATTCCTCTGCCTCTTCGAGGCACTCACAGAAGCGCCGTCACTGGTCGCCTTCCTCGTCCGAGGACACCGCCCGTCGGCGGGTTGCTTGTCCCACCAAGCATTCCTCTCCTGCGGAATGGGATTCATTTCATAAGGAGATGATGGCGATTTTTCAGTCGCATGGCTCTGTTCCGTCCGCACCGTCGAAAGACGCCGGCAGGGAGCGTGTTGGAGACACTGTTTGCACGCCTTCGGGCTCAAGGGGTCGTTGCGATCACCGGGAACCTTCGAGGTCCCGGTCGCACAAGGTGGATCGCTCTAGCCATGCCCGCTCCAGGTGTCACGCCACTTACCTGGAGACCGGGGTTCTCCGCACCTGCTCGCTCTCCTCCCTCTTGGCGGATCTACCCGCGCTTTCGCTTGCGGGGATCCGCCATGGGGAGAGCTTCTAGGGTTCCCGTCAGGAGTCCTCTGCGCATGCGCGGGAGACCACGGTCTCGGTTCGGCGCATGCGCAGTAGATTGGGCCCTCTCCACGGCGAGAGCTTGCGCTTCAAGCCTCGCTTTGGATGCGCCGGCACCCGGTAACGAGACGGTTTGCGTTTCAAGCCTCTCGGTGCCGGCCATCCCATAAAACGAGCTTCGATCAGGGGCAATTCGCGTCTCAACGCGGTTGTGCCCTGATCGTGTTCTTCGCTCGTTTGTTTGCTCTCCAGTTCCAGTCCTGTACTTCCGCCCGCTCCAGCCTGATTTCTTTCCTGGTTTCTCGTCCTTCCTGCGGCCCATGGTCCTTCCCTCCTTTTGTGTTTGCTTGGAGGTCCTTTTGGTTCCCGGAGTTCCCAATCCTGGGGTGCCTTTCCCTCTCTCCTGGGTTCCCGTTTTCTGTCCTTTCCCAGTCCAGTTCCTGGGTTTGGTTCCCCAGTCCAGTTCCTGGGTTTGGTTCCCACACTCTTGCCTGAGCTGCTACCTGGTTCCTTTTGGGACTTTTGAGACTACCAGCTGCTGCACCAGTCGGACTACCATCCTGCCTGTCATTTTCGTTTCACCAGTAGTTTGCAGGTGCCTGGCTCAACCATCTACTTCAGTCTTCCTGAACACGCTCAGCAGCAATAACAGCATCTCCTCAACGCTCCTCTTAACAGGGTGCTTGGGACCTCTTCTCGGAAAGTACTTCGGACTCTACTGTTAAAGGACATTCTTCATCTGCCTCTCCTGTCAGTGCTTGCACTGTCCTGACGCCACGCTAATCAGGAGAGAGCGTCCCGTGGCGTTGGGAGTCGGTCCATCTTCCACCCTGTTTCAACCTTGGGTGGTGGAGAGGCCGGTACCCCGCGTCATTTACTCATCAGAAGAAAGTCGTCAGTCTGGCTGCCACGTCAAGATCTTCATCCAAGTCTACAGGTACTCTTCACTCTCGTGATACTCACCTTAACATCAGGCCCCGGTCCTCGACGCCATCGAGACCGTCAGAGCCTGTGAGGTCTTCGAAGAAGACGTCGATGCCTTTGGCACCGAGACTGTCGAAGGACATGCTCGGGGCTCCGCCCTCGAGGCCTGTGTCAAAGCCATCGGTGCCACGCTCGATGTTGACGCCGATTCCCTCGACGCCTTTCGAGGAGGATTTCTTGGAGGCGCCCCGGAGACCGGGGGAAACCCTGAGGAAGGCTCTGGCCAAGTCCAAACACGTGCCCTCATCCAGGGATTTGTTCCAGCCTCTTGACTATATTTCTGAGGTGGATGAAGGGACTGATGATGGTATGGTTCCTGAGGAGGTTGCTGATGACCTATTATCTGGTCATAGCCAGTTAGAAGACCTGCGTCAGTCTTTGCACGAAGCCACTGGTCTGGACACCTCCCCGGAGGTTGAGTTTGGCAGACCTGAGCTGGGTACGCATGCTGAATCCTCGTACCGGTGCCTCATGTCGAGGGTAACGGAATACTTGGGGTGGTCTGCGCCAGCAGGAGATTTTCTGCAGGATGACCTGACAGACATCTTGGACCAAGGTCCACCAACTGACCCGGTACTGCCATTCCATATGGCCTTGCAAAGAAGGGTGGCAGAGGCTTGGACTGCTCCAGAGAGTCTCCCGGGAGTGGGCAAGTCCTTTGCCGAAAAAATACTGTCCTGCCAGTAGCGACCCCAGCTACTTGACTACGCATCCCACTCCGGAGAGTTTGGTGGTGCAGGTGGCTATGGCCCCGGCAAAACAGGCGTTGTACCCTACTATCCCTCCTGATAGGGACGACAAATGTTTTGATGGCTGGGCGAAGAAAGGGTTTTCTTCAGGGGGTATGGCTTTACAGGCAGCCAACTCCGTGTGTTTCTTAGCACGTTTCACTCATACTCTGTGGAATCGTCTCTTTGGCGGATGAACATATTCCCGAAGGGCAGGAACGGGATGGCTTTCTTGCTCTTGTTCGGGATGGCAAAGATGCCATGTGTGAATCTGTTCAGTCGGGTCTGGACGTGGCAGATTGCGTGGTTGCAGAAGTCGGGGTTTGCTCCTGATGTGCAAGCCTGGCTTCTCAACATGCCCTTTGATGGTGAACATCTTTTTGGCAGCAAGGCTGACGAGAGCCTTGAGAGGTTGCAGACCTCCAAAGCTGCAGCGAAGTCGTTGAGCGCTGCAGTTTGCCAACCTCTGCCTTTCGTCCTAGGGGACAGCAGTGGAGGGGAGGTTCCTTTCGATACTACTCTTCCTTTGGTATATCGAGAGGGGCTGCAAGTCAAAGGGTCCACCGTAAGAGTGCCAGAGGTGGAAAAGAAGGTACTCGAGGTGCCAGAGCCACTCGGGCAGTTGCCTCTTTACCCTCAGGCACTGCCACTTCAGCTCAGTCATGAGGCCATGTCCCATGGTTCGCCGGTTGGGGGAAGGCTGGCACAACATCTTGTAGAATGGCGTGCCATTACTTCAGATGTGTGGGTTCTGGAGATCATGGCCCACGGCTACTGTCTTCCTTTCCGGCAGAGGCCTCACGACAATCCACCAGGGAATCTCTCTTTGAAGAGTCCGGATCCGCTCCTTGCACAGGAAATAAAATCCCTGCTGGAGAAAGGCGCCATAGAACTGGTGCCTGTAGCGGAGAGGAACAAGGGATGGTATTCCCCTTATTTTTTGATTTCGAAGAAAGACGGGGGATTAAGACCCATCATGGACTTGCGTGGTTTGAACAAGCTCCTCAGGAAGGACAGGTTCAAGATGGTTACTCTCTCTCAAGTCCTCCAGGCCCTTCAACTTCAGGACTAGTTGGTGTCTCTCGACCTCAAGGACGCTTACTTTCATGTGCAGATCCATCCCAAGCACAAGAAGTACCAGGTTCGTGGTTGGCGACTTGCACTTTCAGTTTCGGGTCCTGCCGTTCGGATTGACCTCCGCCCCGAGGGTTTTCACCAAGCTCATGGTGGAGGTGGCAGCGTATCTCAGGAAAGGGGGAATTCACGTTTACCCCTACCTGGACGATTGGTTGATCAGGGCGCGCTCTCCCGAGCAAGTCCTGGATCATCTGTCAGTCACCTGCCACTCCCTTCACAGGCTGGGCTTCTCCCTCAACTTAAAGAAGTCCCACTTGACACCAACTCAGCGGCTCCAGTACATCGGAGCAGTGCTCGACACATCCCTGGGGCAGTGTTTCCCTCCCCAGGTGAGGGCACATCACATTCAGCAGATGTGCACAAGTTTCAGCTTGCCCAGAGTCTCCCAGCGTTCGAGTTCTTGAGATTGCTCGGCCTCATGGCATCCTGCATTCTTCTGGTGCCAGAGGCCAGGTTGCGGATGAGATCTTTGCAATGGGCACTCAAGCTCCAGTGGTCTCGGTCCTCCGGCAGGATGTCGGACCCTGTTCAGGTGCTGTCTTCGGTCGCCCAGGATCTTCTGTGGTGGGCCGTCGAAGGCAGTCTGATGAAGGGGGCTCCATTTTGGCTACCCTGGCCAGAGGTGACGATCGTTGACGGATGCATCCCTCACGGGATCGGGAGCTCATGCCAACGAGTTGACAGTCAGCAGTCGTTGGTGTCCGTCGGAGTCCAGACTCCATATCAATCGGTTGGAGCTGAGGGCCGTCAGGCTTGCCCTGAAGGCTTTTCTGCCGACTGTGCGAGAGAAGAATGTCCTGATTCTGACAGACAACACAGTGGCCATGCACTACCTCAACAAAAAGGGGGGGGGCAGGGTCACTTCCTCTGTGCAGGGAGGCGATGCAGCTCTGGTTCTGGGCCATCCAGCAGGAAATTTCGATCTCGGCAGTTCATCTGGCCGGAGACGAAAACGAGACGGCGGACGCTCTGAGTAGGCAGAGCATGATCTCTCACGAGTGGGAGCTGGCTCAGGAGATTCTCCTGGAGATCTTCGCCCTTTGGGGAACCCCACAAGTGGATCTCTTCGCCTCCAGTGTCAACCAGAAGTGCGAACGCTTCAGCTCGTGGGAATTTCCTCCAAGAGGAGCCTTAGGGGATGCGTTTGTGGTGGAGTGGTCCTTCCCACTGCTGTACGTGTTTCTCCAGTCCCCGTCATCCTGCAAGTGCTGCGGAGGTTAAGGAGGTTTGGTTCCCGGATGATCCTCGTTGCTCCGGCATGGGCCCGGAAAACGTGGTACCCGGACCTTCTCGACTTGTTCATCTGCCCTCCACGCCGTCTTCCCTATCGAGACAATCTGCTCTCACGGGAGGGGGGTCTGGTTCTCCATCCAGAGGTCAGATCCCTAAACCTTCACGCTTGGCTTCTGAAAGGTTGAGGTATAAGGATTGGGACCTCCCTGAAGACATGATGGAGGTGTTGCTTTCGGCCAGACGGCCTGCAACAAAGTCCCTGTACCGTTGCCATTGGAGAAAGTTCTGCGGCTGGTGCAGGGTTAACAATGTGGATCCTTTTTCATGTGATATTCCTGTGATTCTGTCTTTTTTGCTTTTGTTAGCCCACAAGGGCCTGCAAGTGGGTACCATTAAAGGTTACCTGGCGGCGCTGTCTATATTTAAGCGCTCGTCTGAGTAGTGTTCCTATTTCAAAATTCCTTTAATTTCTCAGTTTCTCAAAGGACTCACTAATATGCCTCTGCCGTCACCTTTTCAGGTGCCCGGTTGGGATTTGAACCTTGTTCTGAAATTCCTTATGGGTGCTCCATTTGAGCCTTTACATTCTTGTCCTTTGAGACTGTTAACCCTTAAAACTGTATTTTTAGTTGCAGTTACTTACGCTCGTAGAGTGAGTGAGTTGCAGGCACTTTCTGTTAAGCCACCCTTCATGGTGTTTCATAAGGACAGGGTTGTCCTTAGGGTTCGTCATTCCTTTCTTCCGAAAGTGGTGTTGGAATTTCATTTAAGTCAGAAGGTCATTCTTCTGGCATTTTATCCTCCTCCGCATCCTGGTAAGGAAGAGAGTCTCCATAGGTTGGATCCTAGGAGAGCTTTAAGTTTCTACATTTCACGCATGTCCCGGGTCAGAGTGGCGATCAGCTCTTTATAGGTTACGCTGGAAGGCGTTTGGGACAAGCTGTTACTAAGCAGACTTCGTCTAGATGGATTATCTTTGCAATTTCTGAATGTTACCGCTTGGCAGGTAAGGACCCTCCGGTAGGCTTACGGGCCCATTTTACTAGGGGTATGGCTGCCTCTACTGCCCTGCAGAGGGGTGTTCCTATTCGTAACATCTGTGAAGCAGCCACATGGGCTTCAGTCCATACTTCTGTACGACACTACTCCCTTGATTCTGTCCATGGGCAGGATCTGCCCTTTGGCAAGGCTGTCCTTTACTCTGCAATTTAATTGGGCATTCAAAATTTCTATATTCTAAATTCTTTCCCTCCTCCATACGTTGGTACTGCTTTGGGAGTCTATCATAGATATGGAATACGTTGGAGGACCCAATCCCCTCGAAGAACAAATTACTTACCTGGTATCATTCTTTCGATGGGATGGTCCGACAACTTATTCCATATCGCTCCCTCCCTACCTGTCCCGCTACAGAATTTCTTATGCGATTGCAGCTTACGTTTCCGCAAGGCTTTCTGTGGGCATACTAGCAGTAGATTGGTGCCACACGTTCTGGGAAAAAACTATAACTGAGGCTACGGGCGTCGTGCGTCCTACTTAGAACATCTGGTGACGTCGGCTCGAGGACAGCGTATCGACGTCGTCGACGCAGACGCCAAAAATTTTCCGAAGCAGCACAGCTATGGTGATTACCTGTCATAGATATGGAATACGTAGTCTGACCATTCCATCGAAAGAACGTTACCAGGTAAGAAAGTAACTTGTTCTTCTCTCACAGTGAGCTGTCCTTGAGAAAGCGTTTGTGTTGGAAAGGGGGGGGGTTGAGTTTTTAAGTATCCTACCTGGTAAACTGGGGTAAAGGTGTTACAGGGAAGGAGATGCCGCGTCTCACCATCCGGTGTCCCACTTCCACTCCCGAAAGACCCCTCATCCAGGTGATCCTCCCGTACTATTCCACCCCCAGGAATTGGATCCAAATGCGATGGCCCTGTTCTGGCCACCTGGATGACAGATCCCTGGGGACTACCGGGTGAGGCACCTTCAGGTTTCTCACACTGTACTGTGAATGTATTGGGGTGGGTTGCTGTGGTTGTGTTGTGGTGCATTGCTGTGCTGTGGCTGTGTTGTGGTTCATGGCTGTTGCGATGAATCCTGTGGAGTAATCACTAATGCCCAGTCTAAGATGTTCTCCCATGTGGCCAGGGGATGGCAACTGCTTCCTTATCCTGACCCTGGGGGTGGTATTAGGCGAGGAGGATTACATGGGAGAAGAAGAGTATTGGGGAGGTGTGTTGACCCCATCAGGTGAGATGCAGTATTTCCTCCCTTAGATATGAGGAAGACCTTAGAATTCCTAAATTCCTAATGGCATGTTGTCACTATACAAATCCCTCCTGTTACAAAACTTTAAGAACCTTTCCTAACAAACATTCTAGGCTGAATACCATTCACACCTCATATGTACACACTCAAAACACCCTCTGTCTCTGATGGTTTTGTATTAAATAAAAATCGTAAACTCCCATAACGCCTCATGTACTGAGACGAGGAAGACAGAGTTAGTATGGCTTGAAAGAAACCCTAAGCTAAACACGCAGACTAGTGCTGATGTAGATCAACTGCACGGGACATTTAAAGATGGTTTACACTTGCAATCAGGAGGCTGAGAGAAGAGAAGCAGCTCTGGCGAAGTGGGAAGAACCGCAGGTGTAGGCAGACCCACGGGTGCAGACCTTGCGGAAAGAGACAGGTGCTTTCAAGCGTCTGCTTTTTAACATTCCTTACCGCAGTGGCGGAAGACCCAGGGGAGCTTGTCAGACTCCGGGGAAGAGCCGCGAAGGAACCAGCAGTATCATTGAGGCTGTCAAGGACATGGTCATGCCAAACAGCAGCAACTTTACTGGCAAGTAAATCCGAGGCTGGTGGGAGAGCTGAAAGGTCTGTCAAGTGGGAGACGCAATTCCCGAGTTAAGACTTCGCCGAAGCAACGTGCCATGGGTCAGAAACTCCATGAGACACCAGTGAGTTGTCCCAGTGATGGTGGGAACCCCGGGGCATATCGACGGGCACATGAACAATTAAGTGCATTTTGAATACCGACCAAGTAAATTAGAAAGACATAATTGGCACAATTCCTCATGCCTGAGATGTCAATATGGGGAAAGTTGAAGCAAATGTTATCACAAGCAGATGAATGTTTATGTACGTCTCCATATACGAGATGCCCATATGGAGCAAGCATTGCCATAAGCAAATGAATAAATGAGAGATATCAGGCAGTGAGCCTTTTGGGGGAAAGATACCTGGCATGAGAGTACATCAGGGGATCTTGTGAGGGGTCAGAAATGTGAGGCGGACAACTTTTGTGAAGAATTTTCAAAAGATGCCATTTTATCAACTCGAAAGGTTGGATAAACGCCTCACTATCCCTACCCTTACGAGGATTTCCCTGCCTAAAATAAACTGCAGGAAACCACTCTAACAAAAGGATTCTGTCCCTCACACTTGTACATACAACAACTCAAAAAGGTAATATATGGCAATTCAGAACCAACAAATAGCATCATAATGACGGTCTCTACTTTTTCTCTGGGTGAATTCTCCTTCCCCAGACTCGAGCAGGATTTGATTCAACAGCTCCAAAAGAATAAGGAAATCCTGTCTTGTAATATAGTTCCAATGCAGTTCTTTAGATTCCAACTTGACAACAAAAGTTCCAATACTTCAAATTTGTACTACAAGGTTTTTCCTTGTCCACTTGTGATATCAAGAACTCAAAACAATCGTCTTCATATAAACCAACAACACTTCCTCAGTTAATCAGAATTAACATGTATTGTCTTTGTCAGGATTATTCTGCAACAACACACTTGTTTTGACAATGTTAGATACTTGAGCAGCAGTTTACACAACACTTGCTTCAGCAATGCAAGTTTGTCAGAATGATTCTGTAGTATTTCATCAAGTAATCTCAATGTTTCTACCACTTCTTCTTTAGGACTTTCAACAGCAGATCACAGTTCTTCATCAACTTCCACCTGTTCCACTCATCTGCCAGGCGTACTAATACAAAGCTCTCTGTTCTGGTGTACTCTCCTGCCAGAACAGAATAAACTGCTAACTCAAAGTACTTCTGTGGTAAAGATCAGCTTCCAACAATTAAGCAATGTCTCTTGCTTCACAACATCACGTTTAAGAATTTCTTCTGGGAAAACAAAACTCACACTGGTGCTGTTTGTTAGACATTTGTGATTGCCACACACTCTGCAAATTATGCTCCACTCCTTCTGAATGCCTACCAGAAGGGCAGCTTCTTGCCACTCTTGTTTCCCCACTTCCTCTTTATCAAATGCTGACAATAATTCTGTCTCACTATGGCTTTTCATTGGCTTTGGCAATGTGGATTTAAGCCAGTTCCTTTCATGAGCTTCTTCCAATACGGCCAATAGGGGTTTCAAACATTTGAATTCTCATTTGCCCCCTCTTGGGGTTGGCAATGATTGTTCTCTGTAACTTGCCTTGTTATAGTTCTCTTCTGGCTTTGGAAATAGTAGTTTGTATTGGGTTCTCTCATTATTGCCTCTTCATGTTGCTGGCCTTCAATCTGACCCACATGCCTATAATCACACCTTTGGTCTGGCGATTAAGCTCTTTTTCTACACGCTTCTTTCCAAGTCAGCTTGGTTTACAAAATAACTATTTGTCTGCTTTCTGTCAGTTCGGTATTCAAAATAGCTTTTCCTTTTGAATGTCACTCTACACATACTGTTACTACTGTTTAGGCACCCAGGCTAGGTAAGCGAGTGGTTACAGAGCGTTCCGGTGTCAGAATATCTTAGTAAACTCACCGGGTCTAGCGTGCGCGTCCGATGTATCGCTGCCTCCAGGTCCTCTGCTTCAGCTGCTCCTCGCGGTCGGCAACCTGCTTTCTTCAGTCTCCTCACTCGAGCATGGAGCTTTCCTTGCTCCAAAGGCTGCCCTGGTGCTTGCCTGCTACCGACAGCCTTACTTCGGGGGAAAGCTTTTTAAATGTACACTTCCTGCTGCGCGACCTCTGCAATTGAGGCTTCTAGAGGCAAAGACCCTCTCAGGACAAGCAACTGCGTGGACCCCGCATCTCCTCCAGATTCTGTTTCTGCTGCAGCGTGGTGAGTTCACAACTCCTCCACCTATGACTACTGCTCTGCTCCTTCTTGCTAATGGCCTGCACCAAAGGGGGCCTTTTAAGCCTTCCAGTGTCCCTCAGGTGTGGGTCATTTCCACTGATAAGCTGCTCTTTGCAGTTTTGTGCCTCTTCAGCCCTCTTCTTCATCCCAGTACTTTTGGGATTATGGGACTTGGAGTCCATTATATGAAAATCGGCTTTTCTAACTTTTTCTATTTCACAACAAGCCATTAGAAGGGTGGGCTCTCTGAGAAAGTTGAGAAGGGGGGGTCCCATTTCTCCTGACCTGCATCCCCTCCCATGTGGTCCTCCCACAGAAAACCACCCCACAGGGTTAGGATCAGAAAGCGTCTGCCTTTCCTTGGCCACATGAGAAGGGTCCCAGGCCAGGGTTTCTGGGATGAATCATCTCCAATTCATCAAATACCCTTCCCCTAATATCACTTTTTTTTTAGCATCTATTGGGAATCGAGAAAGGAAACATTGCCTTGTTCTTTTCCTTTTCGATTCCCAACAGAGAAACAATAGTGCTGTAAATCTAAAAACCAGCGCATGACTCTAGCATTGGTATCCTTCCTTAAACATAGCCATTTAAGAGGAGCATTGTCAATAATCATTGTAAATTTGTGACCTGTCAAATAGTACTTCAAATAGCCCATTTGATGGCGAGGGCTTCCAATTCTAGAGTAGCGTAGTTATTTTCTCTGGCAAACAGTTTCCTACTAATATAGAGGATACGATGTTCTAAGCCATCATGATTTTGAGATGGGACTGCCCCAAGACCAATATGTAAGGCATCAGTTTAATAAGATAAAACGGTCTATTGAAGTCTGCCGCCTTCAGAATAGGTTCACTACACAACATTTATTCTAACTGGTCAAAACAAGTTTGCTCTTCTATACGCCACCCAAGTGGTTGAGGTTCTACATTTTAAAGCTTCTAAGTAAGAGAGTAAGTGTTAGGGAGAATTCTCTCTTTAGGCTGAATTTCCTAACCTAGTGAGTCCCCCAGCAGCTTTGCTGGATTTCTGGAGTTTGTTTTTTCCTCCTGCCAAGAGTGAGACTCTTTTTTTTTTCCCACTCTTGGACATGGTTTATGGTATTCCTTTGACTGTCAATGTTTTTTATGGGCTATGGGGTCCTTTACTCCATAGGGTCTCATGTGTTTTTACTATGTGTGTTACACAGCACCCTCCGTGCAGTGACACAGGGGTGTCATAGTGACACCCCACCATAGACTCCACACCCTGGGACTGACTACTGTCTCCCAGGGCATGTAAAGTCACCATTGGCTTTACTAGTCCCAAATTATTAACAAGAACCAGTACAAACCATCCTATTGTGGATATACTGGTCGGGGCAATTCGATTGCCCCGGGGTCTGTTAGTCGAGGGGGCACGTCTTCGTCCCCCCTGATCAAGTTTTGGCTGGTGGCAGTGGATACTACTTTTTATATTCGACCGCGAATATATCCCTATGGGATTTTCCCATTGTTCGAGGCTACCAACTTTAATTATTTAATTTTCATAGCCTCGAACATACCGCCGGTTTATTTATTTAATATTAATTCGCCGGTTGGTATTTTTTGCCAGGACTCGATTCTAAAATGGCGTTTGTGTTCTCTTCTGTGACTCCAACCCAAGTCGAGCCCTTTGTTCCACTTTTTGGCGGGCTTCTCCACAGAAGCCTCCAAAAGTGGTGCCACTCTGTCTGGGTACCACAGGAGGTGTGGGAGGGGGTTTTGGCACCCTGGACTGAGTTACCTTGGTAACTCAAGTCGCACTCTTGTGTGATTGGCCCAGCCGGCTCACCACTTAGCATGTTTGATTGACAGCTAGGCTGAGTGAATGGGGGTATGCTGCATAAAAGTAGGGCTTTGGGGACTGGAACTTCAGAAGTCGCAACAGGACCTGAGAATCCGACGAGGGAGAAGCTGAGCCGACCTACCACAACGACACCACCGGTGGAGCCCTGCGGAACCGACTCACCACTTCCCGACGACAGAGAAGATCTCCCGGCTGGAGAGGCTTCTTCCCCTGACTGGTGGGCACAACCAGTTTACCTTCTTCTCTTCGCACCCCAGACCGGCTTGTGGTCAAATTGCCCGTGCCAAGCACCACGGCAACCAGATAGACACTTACCACTGGACCGCAAATTAAAGGACCGCTCCTTTTACCTGAGAAACTCCGCGGCTGGTTTATTCCCTGGCAGTGCAACAGACTCCTGTCTTCCTCCCCGACGAGATCCTCTCTTCCCCCGGACGAAGCATCCGCTGCCAGGAACAACTGCCCCCGCTGGAGTATTCTCACCACTTTAAGGTACCGTGTCCGCCAGGCCTCCCTTTCTAAAGATTGCTACAAGGTAATAATAATCCCTTAACCTTCTGGACTGGGCTGGCCGCCTTGACCCTCTAACTGGTCTCTTTCTTTGGTCCAACTCCTTTCTGAACCTTTTCAAGACTTTTGTGCACTGCAACCGTGTGACCTTGGACACATTTCGTGTGGATCCTCTGAAAGTGGATCCGGCCCTCTGAACTCTAACTTCACGGTTTTACTTTGCCTTCCTCTCTTGTTGTGTTCTTATGAAAGTGTTGGGACCTGTTTCAAATTATATTCTGCTTTTCTCTCCCTTTTTAAAACAAATTATTAAGAGTGCCATCTGCGTTAAGCGCTCACCGTTGTCTGAAAATAAGTGGGGCTTTACTTAAGACTTGTCTAATATTCTTCTAAGGGAGTGTATATCTTTTAGTGACCGTGTTTTTGAATTGCTTACTATTAGTGCCTGTGTGTTTTTCTAGATGTGGTTTTAAATAAATAATTATATCTCTTTTACACCAAGCTCTGGTCAGTGTTTACTTGTTCTATTGTGTGCTCTTGACCTATTGTGAATACTCTGTATACTGCCTAACTCTTCTTGAGGGAAGTCTGACTGCTCAGCCACAGCTACCAAGTGAATCTGTGTGGTGCAGACTGCTACCAAGTGGGTTTACTGCTAACACCTGTAGTCCTAAATCTTTGGCAGTGGTCCCAGAGGGAACTGCACAGGTTTCCGCCTAACAGGCAGACATTGAAGAACAATTTAGAATGCATCTACAATAGTAACCACCTAGGCCTACAAAGGCCTGTAACTCCTTTTTAGTCTTTGGAGCTGGTGTTTCCATAACAGCTTTAACCATTTCAGTCTGAGGTTGAATTAGTCCATTTCCTACAAAGAAACCCCAATAATTTACAGCAGATCTAGCCAGATGACATTTCTTTTGGTTTGCACTGAGCTCAGCTTTCCGTAATGCCCGTGTGACTTTGTATAAATGTGACATAGGTTAGGCCAGGTTTCACTATGGATGATAATGTCATCAATGTAGGCACCACAGAATGACGAAAGGGCTCAAAACCTGGTCCATTAGTCTTTGAAAAGTAGCAGGGGCCCCATGTTACCCAAAAGACAACACTTTCAATTTGAACAGCCCAATGGGAGTAGAAAAAGCGGTTTTGGGCTTATCCATGGGATGGACTGGTACCTGCCAATAACCTTTAGTTGGCGCAGTGTTTGAAAGATATACGCCATCCCTCAATCTGTCACTCAAGCAGTATATTCTGGACATCGGGTAGCTGTCAAACTGTGATACCTCATTAACCTTCCTAAATTCAATGTCCCAATAATTATCTGGTTTTACAACTAATACAATAGGAGAGGACCATGGACTTTGTGATGGTTCAATAATGTTTGCTTTTAGCATAGCCTCTATTTCTTCTTGGATAATTTGCTTTCTGCTCTCAGGGATTTATAGGGTTTCTGGTGAACTACTTGTCGAGGGGGAGTATGTATATAATGATATACTCCTTTTACTCTTCCTAGTTCAGTTCTAAACACATCAGGGAATTGCTGTAAGAGGTCAAATAGATATTGTTTATGATTCCGGGATACGTCAGTGGGAATTAACTGATTAGCATCACTTTCTTCAGACAATAAACATGTTAATATGACTGAAGTATCTGTCAATGGGTCTTCCTTCCATTTTTTAAGTAAATTGATATGGTATGTATGAGTTTTGATTTTTTTTTTTTCTGTCGGGCTGAGAAACATTATAATTATAAGGTCCCATTTGTTCTAAAAGTTTGTATGGTCCATGCCATCTAGAAATCATCTTGTGTTCAGATGATCGAAGTAGAACCAATACTCTTTGGCCTACCTAAAAGGATCTAATTATAGCCTTTGTGTTTTAATATTCTTTCTGATGTTCCTGTGCTCGGGCCATACTGGTTTGTACAATATTTCGAACTGTTGCAATATTTTCTTTTAGTCTTTGAGCAGTTTGGGATAATAGAATAGTAGCTCTCTCCCTTTCTTCCCAAGTCTCAGGTAGCATGTCTAATACATCTCTGGGTTCTACTCCATATAGTAACTCAAACGGGGAAACCCCTGTTGATGACTGAGGAGTTTTTTGGATTGCAAATGGGGCCCATGTCATGATGCCTACCCCCGGCTCATATGGAGAGTCAGTCCTGGCGCCATAGGTGCCAGGCTCATAGATTAAAACTTACCTGATGCAGACCATGCTGCAAGAGCTCCAAGCCAAAAGAGGCTTGGAAGGGACTACTTTACCTAGGGACTATTTTTTACTCGGGTGGGGCTGGGGAGGAATACTTACTTTGGAGGCTATATAAACCATGCCTGAAGAGCAGCACACGCTTCGCGTTATTCTGCATCCAGCAGCGTAACGCTCACCGTGCCTGCAAGTCTGCATCCAGTCTTCTGCCACGCCC
Source organism: Ambystoma mexicanum (assembly GCF_040938575.1). Classification (NCBI taxonomy): domain Eukaryota; kingdom Metazoa; phylum Chordata; class Amphibia; order Caudata; family Ambystomatidae; genus Ambystoma; species Ambystoma mexicanum. Next base: position 843,559,895 of record NC_090938.1, read on the forward strand.
GCCTCGAGTTTGGAGCTCCTAGAAAAAGGGAGAAAGAAGGAGAAAAGGTTAGAACAAGAGCAATACCTTTGATCCTTACCTGAATTCCTGATCCATCGCGTCTTCGTGCTGGAAGAAAGAAGTTATTTTATGCGCGTCGCCTCGCCTGCTGCAGCGCCGTGCTGAACTCACCGGCCTTCGCAGCATCTTCACATTCCACCGCATCCTCCTGCATGTTTCACCGCACTCCGGCACCTAAGGAGAAGACCAGAACAGCAAGGTGAGCCAAGGGAACACACAGAGGAATATTAGTTACCCCCTCATAGACTTACCTGATTTTATCCACCGGGAGTACTATTCCTCTTCACGGGTCGGCGCAGCTTCCACTGCATCTTCGCCGAACCCCGGCCCGTAAGGGGAAACAAAAGGACAGCAAGGTGAAACAAAGGGACTAACAAGGGGGAACCCTCCTCACCACAATAGACTTACCTGATTTTACCGCCGGAGGCATTATTCCCCGAGACTTCATGCTTTCTGTCAGCGCCTGAATAAGGGAGAAAGCAACAGGTTACATCTTGACATTATTTTATCGAACTGTGTTGGATAATACAAATCCTTACCAGAATATTACCGGTTGCCACCAGGAACTCTTCACTAGGGTCAAGCTGCAACCTGCAAGGAATCGGACAAGAGTGAAAGTCAGGCATTTGAACTCTTACGAACTACATACTTACGGCATCTTGCCGGGAATCTCTGAGTCAATATTGTTCTGGAACTCACCAATTCCTCCGAGCCAGTGAAGCAACTGGTTAATCTACGCACCCCTGTGCTCAATGCAGGATGGAGAGCTCATCTTGTCAAACCATCAGGTGAGACTATAAGAGGGGACATCAAAGGTGATCAGTGGGGAGAACAACGGGGGTGGGGGATTTTTACGCTCAACTCCACGGGTGGTTAATTCCCTTTCTCCATTTGCAGAAGAATATTCATATGGGCCAAGCAAACGAAGTTAGGTGGGCCAGTCCAGTCCGTCATCTCGGCCCTTCGCGTCACATTGGTGGAGACCGCAGCTGTCCAGTTCAGATCGACGCCTCTGTGGGAGTCAGGTGAGCGTAACAGCCCATGGTATCATAGTATCACAATTTGTCCCCATCTGCCTCTACTCATTTCTTTAAGATATGTTTCAGGTTTTGGTTAAATCTTTCCACTGATCCATCGATCTGGGGATGGTAAATGGAGGTACATAGGGTCTTAATCTGAGGAATATTCTTTACTTCGGCCATGAGTTTACTCATAAAAGTGGTCCCTTGGCCAGTCAGAATACCTTTTGGAAATCTGGTTTGGGAAAAGAATGGAAGTAAGTGCTTCATAGGGGGGAAGGGCTCAGGGCAGCAGGTTGCATAGTCCAAATTGACTAATATGTATTTGTTACCTAATTTTGAGGTTTCTAAAGGACCAACTTTGTCCATCCGGATTCTAGAAAAGGGAACCTCAATAATAGGGAAAGGTTGTAAGGGAAGGGGAGGGGGTATTCAAGTGCTAGGTTTCTGACACAAGGCACAGGTGTTTGCAAAATGTGTTATATCCTCATAAATCCCTGACCAATATTCTATTTACAGTGTGAGCTTGTGTTTTTGCAGTTTCCAAGTGCCCCCTGTTAGATGGGCATGAGCCATTTCTAATACAATATTTTTATGATTTTTAGGAATCACAATTTGAGTTCTGGGAGTACCTGATGAATCTACGTCTGTGCTATATAATAGTCCAGTTTTCAGAAGAAAAATAAATGTCCCTTTTTTTCTCCTTCCTTCCTCCTCACCCATTACCAGATTAAAGTTTTCTGCTAACAAGGGATCATTGTGTTATGCAAAAGTCAAGTCAGGCATAATCTCTTCCTCACGTGTTAAGGTTTACCACTGGATCAAGATCTGCTTCCCCAAAATCCTGAGTTCCTCTTCCAGTTTGAGCACTATTTTTAACTTATTTTGGTTTTGGAAACATAGTATGAAAGGTCAGTAATGTGAGGCGGACAACTGTTTGAAGGTCTTTCAAAATATGCCATTTTATTTTAGAAGAAAATATATTAAAATGCCTTACTTTCCTTACTCTGTCGAGGAATTCCCTGCCTATTCTAAAAGCTAAAGGAACACACGCTAACTGGCCCTCACACTAAACAGCAAATAAATAAATGAAAGCTATGGCAATTCAACAGAACATAAACAATATTTACATTTCCCAAATGGCCTTCTAAAGTTCTTGGAGATTTTCCTTCCACAGGATTTAAAGACACTTCAACAAAATGTTCGACTGCGAAAAGGAAATATCTGAACTCTGTCCTCAAAGATGCAAAGTTAGAGCAAAAGATAAGTAACAAAGAAAAAAGTTCCAATCGTAACAATCTCCTCCTCGTGACAAAGGTTCCACTAGCATTAAATCTCCTTTTTGGGTGAAGTTTCCATTTTTCACTTCAAGCAAAATAGCGCCAATGGTATGTTAATAGCACACACTTCTTGATCAACAGTGTGGATTCCTTTCAATATGGTTCAAACAGTCAAATTGGTATATTTTTCAGGATGACCTCTTATTACTGCTACTTCTACTTCAACAGCTACGTTTCTTTTTAGCTTTACCATGAGAACAGTCACTCTTGTTCCTCAGTAGTTTACCTTGGTTTTGACAACTGCAATGTATCATCTACTGACAACCAAATATGCCTCGGGAATTCCTTTGGACTACTGCCACAACTTCAATTACTTTTAAATATACTTTGACAATGCTTCAACCTCTTCAGGTAGGCTAGGCATTCTTCCTTCAAACTACTCTCTTCAAAGGGGCAGTGTCTCGGCCTCGCTTGTCTAACTGTCAACAATGGTACCCTGTGTTTTCCTTCAAGATACCCATCTCTCTGGCCTTCAGTCTTGGCTATTACAGGTAGCGACTACTTCAAAAAGAATGTTCTTCACAAGCAGCCAATTCCCCTTCCCCAATTTCACCTGCACCTTTCTTACCTGTTTTGAGCCCAACAATTACCAAGAAGCCTTGTTGCCACTCTCTTAGCCTCAGGTAACCGTTGTATACATGTTGGTTTAGGCCAATAAACTGTGAATGACTTTATAGTATTGCTGGATTGGTTCAAACTCTGCGAAAGGTTCAGCTTCACCGTCAATATGGGGGTACCTCTTGACTTTGGGCAATGCTTGTTCTGTTCTTCCGTCTGTATACTCGTTTGGATGAAAGTTATGCCACTTATATACAAAGTATACGGTTCAGTCATTTAGGAGAAACCACAATTAGGCACATGTTGCCACTCTTTGATGTATTTTCAAGATTTAGCGGTGGTTGTGAAATTGTATTCCCATAGAAGCAAAAGGATAGAGTTCAGACCTCCCTGGGGAATTACAATAAGGCACACGCGACCATTCATTAGTGTAGTTTTCCCACAGTGAAGATTTAACTTTAATAGTTTCAGCGTTCGGTGTTCTGTGACGGCCTTTGCAGCGTTCCCTTCTCTTGATTAAGGACATGTGACCAGTCTTTGAACAATTAGTCTTCGGTTATTAGAACAATGTGTTTAACATTGTTGGCTTCTTACGCGAGTAAGGCGGCTTTTACTTGATACGCGTGTGTTACAATTCCATTGTTCAAGGGATTTTGACTACAGCAATCCACTTCTACTCGCTGAAAGTTTTACGCAAGTGGCAAAGGAGTTGTTTATTGTTACTGGCAATGCTTTCGAAAACTATGCTTCACTCATCGGCTTCTGAAGCGTTTGCTCTGCGGGTTATACTGCTTCCCTGACTTCAACTGAAACTTCTACTGCTTCTGGCTCGTTAGGGACCCACACTGTTCTCCTGAACAGGTGTCTCTTGTCCGGCCACACGTCTTGTGTGTTTTCTCTGCTTTCAAGACCTTTGACTTTGAGTGCTTATAGCCTCGATATCTGACACGCCAACACCTCAGCAACCAGGGCAATCAGGCTCACATGGGGAAAACCGTTTCTCCAGCACGTCTTTCACTGCACAGCCTCTGCACTTCAGATTATGGCAGGAAAGGACTCTCTCAGAACATGCAGGTGAAATCTGTTTCCTCGTTCTGGCATCCCTCTCGTGCTCCAACATCTGCTTCGTTTGCCAGCCTTGTGTCTTCCTCCTGCTTCTACTGCCACAGCCTGCACTTGAGCCAATGTTCCAGCTCTTTCCACTCCTCTCTCCTCTCTTCCTGAGGGGTTCTTTGATGGCTCCCAGGTTCAATGATAGCTTTCAGGTGTGGGCTCACTGACTACTACATCTCCATGCTCTTCCTTGTCTCAGTCCCTCTAGGATTTTGGGACTTGTGGTTTCTTATAGAGGTAGACAGTCCATTTCTGAGTTAGAGTGTTTTTTTTGTTGTTTTTTTTCCTTTGGTTTAGTTTTGGGTATCTTTGCTTATTGGTGGTCATGGCGTGGCTGCTAGAGTATGTCGGAGAATTTTGACCAGAGCCATTTGCCACGAGACTGTTGCCGCCTATTATTCTATGCCACCACTGTTCTTCTTCCATCCGTTGATCCCTAGCGTGGAATTGTTTTAGACTTCTTCGTTGCAAACAATAGACTTCAGTAACAACTTGTTGTCGGTCTTCCAAGATGTTAGTAGTTTGCAGGATTCCTCTTGCATTTCTGACCCCATTAGAGCGTATATTGATTTGCTGTTTTGGAGTAGACACTTCCTGTACAGTAGCAAAATGTTGGTGTTAATTGTTCCTAGTAGCGATAGGAGGCTTAATTCTCGTTGTATTGAGTAGACCGGGGTGGACTTTGGGAGAGACAAAACTGTCCTCCAGAAGTAGGCTTCCAACCTCGGCCAGAGTTTTTTCGGTATTAGTGGCCTCGCCTCGGCTCCATATGTAATAGTTGGCACGACTTTCATTTTGTAGAAATCTATGGCTTGGATGGTTGAGAATCTGCCAAACTTTAGGTCGATCGCCTTGCCTTGGGAAGCCAGTCTTCATTTTTCCCTCTAGGTCCTCTTGCATCGAGGTTTCTTGTTTAGAGCTGTCGAGGGTTACGCCGAGATATTTGAACTCTTTGACTTTCTCGATCTCGTTTTCTTCAAGATGCCACTGCAGTTTTTCTGTCCTCTTCGGTGCCTTTTCGAAGACCATTATTTTTGTTTTGGCTTTGCTGATCTCGAGATTGTTCTCTGTGGTGTATCGCAGTAGGTTGTTAAGTTGCCTCTGGAGACCTATTGGTGTCTGGTTGAGAAGAATAAGGTTGTTCGCGTACAGGAGTCGACTGATTTTAGTAGAAGCTAGTTGTGGTGGGAATGATCTAATAGCTTATTCTGTTTTCATGTAATCACCCATGTAGGCTAGAAAAAGAGCAGGTGCGAAGGGACAGCCTTGTTTGACCACTCTTGCAGTTGGTATTTCTGCAGAAAGGCTCCCTTGTTGGGTCAGGCGTGCTGAGAGTGTTGTGCCAGTATGTAGAGCCTTTATAGGGAGAAGTATCTCGTTCGGGCAGTTCCACTCTCTTAGCTTCGACCAGAGGTGGGCTCTATCAACCAGGTCGAAAGCTTGTGTTAAATCAATGAAGGCCACAAATACTCTCGGTCCACCCTCCAGCACCTTACTTTTCAGGATGCTCATTGCTAGGATGTTTGCTGTAGTGCCTGCGTTTGTCTTGCATCCTGACTGAAAGATGTCATTGCAAGGGGCAGTTATTGCCCATGCCTGGAGTCTTTTCAAGAGTAACGCTCCAACGACTTTCCCGATCCAGTCCAAAAGTGCTATAGGGCAGTAGTTTGATGGATCACTGTTGTTACCCTTCTTATCGATTGGCACGATTGTTGCCACTGTCCATAATGGTGGGATGGATTTTTGTTCGGCGCATCTTGTGAAGATTTTGCTCAGGAAAGTTGCCCATTCTTTTGGATGGTTTTTAAGATCCAAGTTGGTGATGCCGTCGGGCCCTGCAGCTCTGGAGTTTTTCAATTTTTTGATTTGGTCGAAGATCTCTTCATGGTCATTGAATGTTATCCATGGCGAGGTGTCAACCACCCAGGTTGGCACTGATTGTTGCTGTAGTGGTTTGAAGAGCAGCGTAAAATGGTTTATCCAGGCAGGTTCACCGATACTGTTTAAAGTTGAATTGTTGCTCGTGGGCCTTGTAGATCTTAGAAGCGACCAGAATTCTCTGGCTTTCCTGCCACAAATTGCTTTCAAGATATTTTCAAAGTCGCTTTGGTACAATTGAAAGCAATGATTTCTCACCCAGTTTTTGTAGGTTTTAGAAGCCGCCGTTATGATTCCTTTGGCTTGCTCAGGGGGCAGGATCTTAGCGTTCCTCTTTATTTTGCATATTTCTCGTTTTTTGGCTGCTATTTGAGCGTCATATGAATGGAGATTCCGAACAGGAGGTTTTCGTTTCTTTAGCCCGTTTATGGTGTAAAATAGCAATAGAGGGGTGTAATCTAAGTTGCTTTGGCGTTCAGGGCTTCTAGAGTTGGTATATCTTCTTGTCAGTTCCTTAATTGAGTCCACTGTCGGTTTTAAACGGTTTCCCTGGCTGTTTACTTCCACCTGTAGGGACGTAGTTGGAGTCTTGTCGGAGCTGTTCAGCCATGACGTTGTTAATATGTTGTGGTCACTGGTCGACATGCTACAGACCTCGAAGGACGTAATCGTTTGCAGTAGTGGACGGGAAGCATAGATGTAATCTATGGTTCACTTTGATTCGCCCTGCTCACATGTTGGGAACCAGTTTTTGTTCTCAAATACATGGTCAAGGTTGAGCAGATTCCTTGAAGCCATTAGCTTAGACCATAAATGGCCTCTGTGTGTTGACCCAGTTGTTTTGTTTGTTTTCCCCTTGCTGTTTTTCAGTTGGCATGACGCATTCAAGTCACCACAAATTACGAAGCAGGAAACCTGGTGTGTCGCCTGGATTTGGTCGATCTCTTTTTCCATCATCTCGAGGTAAACTTGTGCTTCCACGGCCGCTGGATTCCAGTAGGTGTTTATAATTGCGATTGGAGTGTGGAAAATTACGTTTGTATCTGCCGTCTTCTGGGACCAGTCCAAAAGCACTGTCAGTAACGATGTATTAGACTGAAGTGTTTCCTTTATCATAAGGCCTTGCCCCTTGCGGCATGCAGTGAGTAGGCCTGATGAAGGGCGTCCTAATAGGCCCTTTCTTGCTGGCGCGAGGATGAGGTTGTATCCATCCAGGATTGGTTTCTCAGTGAGCCAGGTTTCCTGTAGACAAAAGATGTCAAAGGAGGCAAGGTTGGCGTCACCTGGGACTGTCAAGTGGTGATGTCCTCTCGTATTCTAAGAGCATAGTTTTAAGTCGTTGGAGAGTTGTCGGCTGGCGTGTCATCTCTTTCTTCGTCTGTCGACTGGTGAGTTGCTATTTCTTCTGGTTTATAGTCAAGGCCTTAGGCAGCCAATACCATAGACCTTGCTGGGTCGATCCTTTGTCCCCCGTTTTTTGATGGTCCCTTCCCGTCTCGGTTCTTTCTGTACAGGGTCTTTCTGTTTCGGTATTTCTAACTGCCCCTTGTCGGTTTGGGCGACTTGAGTTTTTCTTGTCCTCGGGGTCAGGGCACTTGGAGTTGCTTGCACTTCTCTCTTGAGGATCTGCACAGAGCATTTGGTGGGTTTCGATTTTCGTTTTGGTTGAATTGTGGGTTTTGAGTTATTTTCTCTCTTTCCGGGCTACATCTCTGATGCTTTTCTGGACAGCTTCTTAGGGTTCGGACGGTCGGAGAGCCTGATTTCTGAGTGTCGTTTCCCTGAGTGCGTATCCCAGTTTTAACAGCTCACGGGACTCCTGTCTTATTAGGGTTTAATGGGATATGGAGGTAGGTCTTAGCTATGCGATTTCTGTTGCTTGGGTCCACGATCCTCAAGTCATCTGATTTAATCCGCCGCAGGGCTGGGATAAGGTTAAATAATGTTAGGACCCCTCTTCTGTTGAAGATGATTTTGTCGTAGTTTTTAGGGATCTGTTCTATCTTTAATGCCCACGTCGTTTTCTCCGATCTTGCTGGCGTCTTATGGTAGACCTCAGTTTTGGACTTGTAATGGAAAGTTTGGGATTTTAATTGATGCCGAGTTTCTTTTTCATCCCTTTCCACAAACTTTCTGATTTTGGGGGATTCCGCGCCTTGGTGCTTTGTGACCTTCTGCCCGAAGTTCTTTCGTGGGTACGATGTCTTGTGTGGCGACGGCGATTTATCTTTCCTGGGAAGGTAGGAGACTTGTCTGGCTGTGGTTTGGTCTCTTGGCCTACCATTTTTTATTTGTGTCAGTTTATTCCGATGAGCCTCCAACGTGAGGAAAGGAGGGCAAGAGTCCTCTACGCTCTGATTTGAAGTGGATGGCGCTTGACCCAAGGTTGCGTTCGGCTCTTCTGCTTCCTCCTGGTCTTGAGTCGTTAGAGACGGAGCCAAGTCATTCTCAAGGTGTTGGGTAATGTTCATCAGGTGGGTGGTTGCTAGAAATTCCTCGGTTGTTTTAGGTGATTTAGGAATGGCCTTGTTCGTTGCTGTGAATGTTACAGGTTTTGCTGTGTTTGGTTGGATTGATGGACGTATAGAGTTTGGGAGCTTTAGATCTGTCCGTGAGATAGTTGCTGCCTTGTGTGATGAATTCGGATTTTGCTCCTGGTTGTCTTTTAAGGCTGAGAAAATCGAGTAGTCCCTGTCATGATCACCTCTCCTTGGTAGTTTGTTTGCCCCTTTATGGGGCTGGTTTTCAACAATGAGGATGTCACTAGACTCCGGCCGTTGGATTTCTTTCGATCTCTGGTTGGTAGAGACCGCGCCGGCTGTTGTGACGATCTCTGGTATGGCTGGAAGTGTGGTGGTTTCCCCAACCTTGGGAATGGTGGTTGAGTAACTGTTGGCGTTCATCGCGAGTGTAGAGTTTTCTTTCCATTGTTGAGGGTTTCCAGGCGGATGGCTCAGGGTTGCGGTTGTCAACTTGGAACGTTCATCAAGAGCTGTAATATATCCCTCTAGGTAGATTCATTTCGTATGCATCATCGCTTGGATGGTTGTATGGTCCTTCAGGGTCTCATTTATTGACTCGTATAACTTGGTGAACGGTGCCAGAGCAATTGTCACTGCTGACATGATGGATTTTCGTGGGTGTGTCTTTTGCTATTGCTGGAGTGCAGGTCTGGTTTTTGGGAGATGAGATAGAATGTTGAGTTTCTTGGCCTGACTGCTTATGGGCCGAGGGTCAGTGGAATGAATCGGATAAACTACGACGCTCATGATCCAGGGTTAATTTTCGATTTAGTTTTTCTCTGGGCTCTCCAGCCTGTTTTTTTCCTCTCGGAGGCCAGTGGCTGGTTACCCTGATGGGTGTATCCAGACAGCCTGTAGACGGCATAAGTGAGGTCTTTGTTTTGTCATCTGGGGCTCTCTGAGGCTCGCCTCTCCTTTGTAGGGGCGTTCGATTCGAGACCAGGTTCCAATGTGGATGTTCTTTGCGAGGGGGTATCCGATAATAGAACGGGTATCTCCCTACTTTGTGGTTGGAGCTGAGATGGAGCTCTCGAAGGCGCTGGGGTCTCCCGTAGGTCCGCTGCAGATTGGCTCGGCAGATTTGGGGAGAGAACAAGGGGAGCGCTATGCCCAGAAGATTCCCACTGTTTGGTGCGCCAGTGAGGGCAAACGCCCCTCTCCCTCAGGTTCTGTCGCTTGCAGCTCCTCCCCCTTTTTGAGAGCTAAGGGGGGGGACAGTTGTAGGAAGTTTCTCGGGGGAAGTATCCGTCTTTCTGTGCTTGTGCAGTGGTTGACAGACCTTTACTACCTCCAGGATTTCTGCATCGGTAAGATCCTCCCGGCTTCCTTTGGATAAATGAGTGTATGAGTTGAAGTCTGTCATCAGGCTCAGATCTGATGGTTTCCCGGAGTTAGTCCTCAAGATTTTGTGTTTGGGGCTCCTCCGGCCAGTTTTGGGCGGCAATTGTTTAGATGTTGCACTCAATCGCTGTCTGTTGGTTTTAGTTTGGGCTTTCGCTTTAAATTGTCGCCTCCTCGCCTGTGTGGGAGAGTCCATCTGATTCCTTTGTCGCTTCTTACTTTGAGGATTTGGTTTTTGTTGACCTTCCCATAGGTCAAGTTGTTGTGCATTTGAAGTTCCTTTGAATGAGGAAGTACTTTGTGGACTTCTGTCCCTAGTAGGGGCTGGCAGTGCCGGAGTCGTAGCTGCGGGAGAGGGGAGGCCCTTTTTCGCTTGATCGGCATGGATTTGTGCTGTAATCTTGATTGAATTTCGGGGATTGCTGGTATTTTGAGCCTCCTGGCTTGCCACCACTAGGGTTTGTGCAGCTCCATTCTTTTCTAGGAATGACGTAGACTTGGGATTTTGCTGCTCGACTGGTGATTCGTTCCTCTTGGCCCTCTTGGCCGGCACCAGAGACTGTGCCAATTGAGACACTGGTGACATACTTTCGGAATCAATGCCAGACTTGTGCAGAAGCTCCTGTTCTCTGGGTGAGTCATGTGCAGCACTGTTGGGCGAGGCAAAACGGTCCAGGGGACCCGCGTCTGCAGTGAATGCCTAGTCTTCTTCGAGTGTCTACTGGCTGCGCCCCTCCAGCTCCGGTCGGCCCTTCAGAGGCACCCGACGGCCAGGCTAGAGGAGGGGGGAACCACGGGGCAGCCGCTGGCCAGAGCTGGCGTGAGACCACCAGGTCCTCGATACTCCGAAGGGGGGGCTGAACCCCGTGTCTTCGTCGAGTCGCTCGCCTCAAGGTCCGCTGTTGCAACTGCGGCAAAGGTGAGTGGCGCAGCTTGCAACAAATCTTCTTCTACCTCCGGTGGTGCTGTTACTTTTCTCGGGGTTCTGATGGTCACATAGTCTCCACGTTTTGGGCCCAGCGTTGATTGATCCGGAATCTGGTGGGGGACGGCCAGCTGTGGTCTGGTGGGGGGAGCACAGGTGTGCATGCTTCGGAGCTGCCGCACTTCTTCTTCCTTGCCAGAGTTGGAATTTCGGCAGTGAAAGTGGGTTCCGCAGCCGTGGCAGCCATGACGGCCATGACTGCATGACTGCCACTCTCCGCCACTCTGTGTCCGCTCTGCGGACTAGTGAGGTCTTTATGGAGGTTGTTAGACACACCTCCTCAGTGAAGCAGCAGCAGTAAACAGAAACAACAGACTGTGTGGGGTAACGGCAGCAAGACTGCCACTCTCCGCCAATCCGTAGACAACATTTCCATATTCCTTTACACTGTACCCTTGTGTTTGAGGAAGGTGTTTAGTTTGGGATACCCAAAAGGATCTTTCTTTTGGTAAAGTTTGTGCAGATCCTGCAGCATTAAGGTCTGCAGCTCGAGATTCAACATGGGAGTTAGGGACATTCAAATGACAATAAACCATTACCTCTTTAGGCACCTTGGGAAGATTCTTCCTTGCAGAGGAAAAATACTGTCTCATCCCACGGAATCTCCTCCCACCCTGGGCCCTGTCTCCTCCCAGGTGATTTTCCTGCAGTACATCATCTCCAGGGTTGGGATCAGGAAGCGTCTGCCTTCCCCGTGCCACGTGGGAGGAGACTTTAGGCAGGGTTTCAGCAAGGGATCTTTAGGATTCTTCCCAATAGCCTTCTCCAATATTCCTGTTCCTTGGGCAATCCGTTCTCTTGCTTTAATTTGGTGTGCTTTCTTTCCATTGTTTTGCATCAGTAATTTAACAACTCCTCTATAATTGGGGTGAATCACTCCTGCCAATAAGTCTAAGCCATACCGACAGGCTAGGCCTGACTTAGAAGCAAGTCGGATATAAGTACCCTTGGGAGGAATAAGAATAAAATCTGTGAAGATCAAGACCCTGTCTCCTTGGCGAATTAACTCCCCTCTACTACTATATATAGCGAAGCATATGGACTGCTCAGTAGCTATAGCTGGAGTTAAGGCTCTTTTGCTTAGTTTCTCAAATTTAGGGGTTCCCCAATTTGTGTCAATTGATTCCGATCGCATATCTGACACCATATGTGAGGGGTCAGAAATGTGAGGCGGACAACTTTGTGAAGATTTTTTAAAAGATGCCATTTTATTAACTCAAAAGGTTGGATGAACTTCTCACTATCCCTACCCTGATGAGGATTTCCCTGCCTAAAATAAACTAAAGGAAACACTAACAAAAGGTTTCTGTCCCTCACACTTGTACATACAAAAACTCAACAAGGTAATATATGGCAATTCAGAACCAACAAATAAAACGATTGACTTTGCATCATAATGACGGTCTCTACTTTTTCTCTGGGTGAATTCCCCTTCGCCAGATTCAAGCAGGATTTGATTCAACAGGTCAAAAAGGAATAAGGAAATCCTGTCTTGTAACAAAGTTCCAATGCAGTTCTTTAGATTCCAACTTGACAACAAAAGTTCCAATACTTCAGAATTGTTCAACATGGTTTTTCCTCTTCCACTTGTGATATCAAAAACTCAAAACAATCGTCATCATATATACAAAGAACACTGCCTTAGTTCATCAGAATTGCCATATATTGTCTTTGTCAAGGTTTATTCTGCAACAACGCATTTGTTCTGACAATGTTAGATACTTCTGCAGCAGTTTACACAACACTTGCTTCTGCAATGTAAGTTTGCCAGGATGATTCTGTAGTATTTCATCAAGACATCTCAATGTTTCTACCACTTCTTATTTATGACTTTTCAACATCACAGTACTTAATCAACTTCCACCTGGTCCACTCACCTGCCAGGCCTACTATACAAAGTTCTCTGTTTTGGTGTACTCTCCTGCCGGAACAGAATAATATGTTGCAAAGTCTTCTAACTTGGTGTACTCTCCTGCCAGGCCAGAATAAACTACTAACTCCAAGTACTTCTGTGGTAAAGATCAGCTTCAAACAATTAAGCAATGCTCTTGCTTCACAACATCACGAGTAAGAATTTATTCAGGGAAAAGAAAAATCACGCTGGTGCTGTTTGTTACACATTTGTGATTGCCACACACTCTGCAAGTTATGCTCCACACCTTCTGAATACTTTCTACCAGAATGGCGGCCTTCTTGCCCCTCTTGTTTCCCCACTTCCTCTAACAATAATTCTGTCTGACTCTTCTTTGGCTTTGTGTGAGGAATTCGACCATCCACACGGGGAGTGTGCGCTCGCCTGGGCTTTTTAGAATGTTTGTAAGAAATGGAATGATGGGAGATCAACCTCAGAAAATGTGTGAGCCTAATCCGCACACATTTTCCTATGCTTGCTGCACAACAAACACATAGTCAAGTCTACTCCGGGGGGGGGGGAGACAGCCTAAAGGCGCAGTCCTCTCTTTCATGTTCGGCTGGAATGTGACAGCCACGGGTACATCAAAGCATCTCAAGAAGTGGGAAGGCGACACCTTCCTCTAGCCATGGCAAGCCTAATTCAAATATCAAAGGCTCCATGGATCTGCCCTGTTCTTTTGTAGTTCTGTGTGGTGGCAGCGCATACTGATGAGTTAATTGAAGCAGGTCTGCGAAGGGTCCTGTTCACAGAACACAGGTTACAGGAAACGCCAACACCTCTTTGATATGCAATGTGTCAACTTGCAGCTAGCTCGCACCACGCTCTATGAAGGGCAGTGAATGGCATGTCTGGGGCAATGGTTTACAGTAGGCAACCCCTGCAGGGAGACCCCCCTTTCAGAGGGAAGAAGTATGTCAATTGATGGAGACCGAGTCTGTTCTCGCCACAAACTTCAAGGGAGACCTGCACTTTGATCAGAAGTCACAGAGAGCTCAATTAACCAGAGAGACACTTTGATCCCCAACAGACAGGAAGATAGGTGGGACTTGGTAGTACATGTTGTCACCCCTTACCTTTCCTGTTGCACAGCACTCTGGTTATGACCTCACGCATAACAGACACCCAGGATTGGTTCATTAAGGTAGGCTTAGCCTGCGCCAATCTATGGGGCCCATTTGGTTTTAAAAGAGGATTGAGCCCCTCATTTGGCCGATCATCCGATGACTTTGAAAGGAGTAAGAAGGAGGACTCATTTGGACCCTGGCTGAAGGTAGTCTGCCTTGCAGCTTCCGCCATTTCCCCCAGTGAAGGAAGGCCAGGATTTCCAAGAGGGAAGCAAGATCCCTCCCCTAAACATCTCCTAGGAAACAGAGGACCCATCCAGCAGCTCCAGAACCGGTACCCATCCAGCACACAGCATGCCTGGCTAGGTTCTGCCAGCAAGCTTCCTAGGTGGGAAGTGCCAGAGAGATGCTGAACAAAGGACAAGGCTGTTGCCTGCAAAATCTATCCACAGCTTTGAGCTGGCTGACTTAAAGGATGACAAGCCCTGCGAAGAAGCTAGGAGCAGTGCCAAACAAGCATCGACCAGCATCCATCTTTTAAGGACATTTTTGAGGCAGTTGAGCAGTCTAACCATGACCCACTGCACCACTGATGTCACGCTGCAGTCACTAAAGCCGCCTGAGATGCCTCGACCAGCGTTCCAGATCCGCCAACCAGCACAGAGACAACGATTCTTGACCTTGAGCCGATGTGTAGGCCAGCCTGCAGCCGTCCATCCAGCCTTACTTGCCGAGCTTCCTGGTACCTGCAGCTGTCTCCCGTCTTGAACTCTTGTCGCAGGAGCTGCAAAGCATCCTGGAACCGACTATGCGCTGTCGAGCATCAAGATCATCTCAAGCACCAGGTATATTGTGGTTCTGTGCCCCTGGTCCTTCTTCTAAGGCCCCTAGTGACATTTATGACCCCTTGCTCCCTTGATGCTGAAAACAAATAACCTTGAACAGTTAAGACTGATTGCTTTACCGACTACCCTCCTGTCAGTATCCAAGGTGCATCCCTTTCCTTCGTGATACTGTCTGTCCTCTGTGTTCCATTACAGTGTGGGTTGTATTTTGTAGTGTGTTAGAACTGTCTGTTATAATAATAATAAAGTAGATACTTGTATACAACCTTGACTGGACAGTCCCTTTTATCATTGGGTAATAATTGCATTTTTGCTGTGTTGCAACTAACCAACGATCCACAACATTGCGGAGATAAGCCTGGCGTTCCGTCCATGTTATTGGATAAGGAGGTGTATAATTTACTTGTGTTTCCAATATGTTTGGACCCCTTGTGGTGCAGTAGAGGGGTGGGGCTGATTGATTGGTTTAGAAATCGATATTCATCCCTGGACTGGACCACTGGTGCCCCAGAAGTTGATTTGTCCCACTTTGGCAATGTGCGTTTAAGCTAGTTCCTTGTATGAGCTTCTTCCAATATGGGCAATAGGGTTTACAAACATTTGGATTCTCATTTGCCCCCTCTTGGCTTTGGCAATGATTGTTCTCTTTAAGTTGCCTTGTTATAGTTCTCTTTTGACTTTGGCAATAGTAGTTTGTATTGGGTTCTCTAATTATTGCACCCTCTTGTTGCGTTGCTGGCCTTCAATCTGACCCACATGCCTATAATCACACCCTTTGATCTCTGTGATTAAGCTCTTATTGTTCCACACGCTTCTTTCCAAGTCAACTTAATTTACAAAATAACGATTTGTCTGCTTTTTGTCAGTCTTCTGCTTTTTGTCAGTTCAGTCTTCAAAATTGCTTTTCCTTTTTAATTTTGCTCTACGCGTATTGTTTCTACTGGTTTGGAACCCGGCTGGGCAAACGAGTGGTTACAGTGAGCTCCGGGGTGTCACAAAATCTTAGTGAACTCACCGGGTCTGGCGTGTGTGTCCGTTCTCCTCGCTGCCTCCAGGTCCTCTGCTTCAGTTGCTTCTTGTGGTCCGGCAACCTGCTTTCTTCAGTCTCCTGCGGCCCGCAACACTCGAGCGCAGAGCTTTCTCTGCTCCAAAGGCTCTCCGGTGCTCACCTGTCACCGGAGACAGGCTTACTTCTGGGAAAGCTTTTTAAATGTACACTTCCCGCTGCCCCACCTCTCCAAATAAGGCTTCTAGAGGCAAAAAACCCTCTCAGGACTGGCAACTGATCGACAGTGGTCCCAGCGTCTCCTTTCTCTTCCAGATTCTGATTCTGTTGCAACGTGGAGTGTTCACAACTCCTCCACTTCCTGCTACTGCTCTGCTTCTTCTCCTTACTAATGACCTGCACCTGAGGGGACCTTTTCAGCCCCCCTCTCTCCCTCAGGCATGGATAATTTCCACTAATAAGCTTCACTTTGCAGTTTCATGCCTCTTCAGCCCTCTTCTTCCTCCCAGTACTTTTGGGATTATGGGACTTGGAGTCCATAAAATGAGAATCGGCTTTTCTAACTTTCTATTTTACAGCAACCCAGAACCCTGTGCCAGAACCTGATCCTAGAGGTAGTAGATTTCTCAAAAGAGTTTGTATTACAAACAGATGCCTCCCTTACAGGGCTAGGAGCCGTCTTATCACAAATTTGCGATGGATTGGAACACCCCATCTTATTTACGAGTCGCAAACTCTTCCCACATGAAAAAAGTACTCTGTGTACTTTTGGAGGCCCTTGCCATCTTATATATTACATCCTAGGAAGAAAGTTCACACTCGTGATGGATCATTCTCCCTTAGTATGGATTAGCCAGCGAAAGCATTCTAACCCTTGTCATACAATGGTTCTTAGACCTGCAACCCTACTCTTTCACTGTGGAGCACTGAAAAGGCAAAGATCAAGAGAGCGTGGATTTCCTTTCTCGGTTCCCTTGTGAAACATATGCGGCTACATTGCATAGGGGAAGGGTATGTGAGAAACCTGAAGGTGTCTCGCCTACTAGTCCCCGGGGACCTGTCATCCAGGTGGCCAGGACACGGCCATCGCTTTTGGATCTAGGTCTTGGAGGTGGACCAGTGCGGCGGGATCACCTGGATGGGGAGTTTTTGGGGAGTGGAAGTGGAACACCGCACAGTGAGACGCAGTATCTCCTTCCCTATAACACCTTTACCCAATCCTACCAGGTAGGATACTTAGCAATTCAACCCCCCAGACTCCTTTTCCAACGCATACACTTTCTCACAGACAACTCACTGTGAGGGAAAATGGACTAACACCTGACCCACACCTGACTTCCATCACACTTCCCCACACGGAAAAAAGGCAGAGCACGAGAGCACACTCTGAGCGAGGCAAAGCACACGAGGAAGCAGCAGTTCAAAGATGGCAGTTTAATACAAGGCGAAAGACGGCAAGACCAAAAAGGAATACAAAGGATGGGCCCTTGACCTTTTCAACGAAAGACCGTAACTTTTATCAGCCTTCGAAAATAGAAGACGTAAGACCTTGAATCAAAGCTGAAGAATCCTGCATTGTGTGTTGGAGGTACCCGGGGCTCTCCCTCATCGATAGTCGAGGTGGGGAGAAGCGGTTGCCGCTGTGGTACTGTCCTTGACTCCAATAACAAAGAAAAGCCAGTGAAGGTAGCACAGCCAGTGAGTTGGAGAGACTGATACCAACCCGAGCTGTCTGGAACCCAAGGTTGCAAGCGGCAACAGTGTATGAAGGAATTTGAAGAGGACTGTGCACGAAGCATATATGGCAAGTGATGCAAACATAATTAATGCACTAAATAAGTGACTGAACTTAGAAGCGAAGATCGATACCATAAACAGAGTGGTTCGGCACCATGTGTGTGCTCATTCGGAAGTCTCTGTAAGGTATCCAAGCCCAAAGGGGACACATGTAAAGAGAACGAATTGTAAAGTCTAAGTGGTACTGCAACGGGTAAAGCTAAAAACTGTGCGCTTTCGAAGTCTTCGATACTTGATTGAAATTGGTCCGAGCCCGGCTGGGGGAGACTAATTGTGCTAAAGAGATCTGAGCCTGACTGAGGGGGGATCAAAAGAAAAAGGGATCTGAGCCCGACTGACTGGGTTCAAAAGAAAGGGGATCTGAGCCCAGCTGAGGGGGATCCGGGGTGAACCATGAGTTCCCCGAGAGAATGTTCTGCGAACATTGTGCTAAAGAGATCTGAGCCCGACTGAGGGGGATCCGGGGGAATAGTGAATCACCTAAAGTGAATACTTGTGGAAATTCAAAGAGGAAAGGAACGTATCATTTTGTTTGGTTGCATCAGGCCCTCTGAATGAAGAGACTTTGAGGAGTAAAGAGACTTGCATACAAAAGGTCCCGATGTTATGATTGAACTGTATCCTCGTGCTAAAGAACCCAAAGACTGCTACGCTCCAGTGAACCGCCGTGTGCAGTGCTAAAAACATGGGAAAGGGAGGCCAACGGCCTGAACATCCGGACATATCATTTTGAACACTTCTTTCTTATTGTAACATTATCCCCCACGCTGTTTGTATTTAGAGGTAGGTACAGATTTGGCAATAGGTTTTTTAGTATAGGCCCTTTTATTTTGACAAGACACCACTAGGACTGCGTTATTGTTATTTGATGGTCGAAGCTTGCTCCCATCTATAGATTTGGGATTAGATAGGCGTTTATCATACCCATGTAGAGGTTCAATAAACACCCTTGAACTGTGGTCACTTGTGTCTGTCTTAGTGTTGATACCATGCCTTCCTTACAGTACACTTTCCTTATCTCACCGACCTCTCCGTCTCTATCAGCTTCTGCACAATATCCTCTCTCTAAAAGCCCCTGATCCTTCTGCGTTCTCACCCCTTTCTTCCTCTGATTTCGTAAACTTACTTTACGTCTAAAGTAGCTAACCTCCGTCTTGCTTCCTCTCCTTCTGTCCCTTTTTCTCCTGCTCTATCACTTCACTCTTTTGCATACTTTTCTCCTCTTACGGACATTTACACTTCTGCTCTCTTGACTTGTGATCATCCTACTGCCTCTCCCTCTGACTCTCTGTCATCCGCCAGGCCGGCCGTAGCCGAGATTGGCGGTTGCTACCGCGTTGGAGCTGGAGACGCCGAGGTACAGTTTAGTCCCTTCTTTGTTTCCGCATCTCCAGCGATGCAGCGCGGCCGGTCGTATTTAAGGCTCCGCCTTCCGGCACGACGCTGCGTTGCAACCCTCCTCTGGATGTTTTCCTGCTTCCGGGTTAACACGCTGTGTTTGTCCTCTGGCTTCGGCCTTCTTACAGAAACTTTCCTACTTTGCTGTTCGGTGCCTCTGATTCCCTTCTATACTCTCTGGATCCTCACAGTCGGCACCTTTCTTCCCCCCGCTACGCAGAGCCGTGCTCTGCCGGTCTCTCTCTCTCTCCTCTGCGGCTCCTGCCGCTTGTTTCCTTTCTCTCCTTTCCTCTCCTTACCTGGCCGCTCTGCTTCCCTGAGGCTCTTCCTCTTCCAGCGGTCCCATTTCCAGGTCCAGCCTTCCTCCCTGCCTCACACTGGTCGCAGCTACCCGTACTCCTACACTCCTGGCCTCGGATTAGAACATTGCCAACGGTCTTCACTGATATCTGGATTGAAGAGCGTCACTGCTCCACTGCAGGTTTTTTTTCCCCTTGGGGGTTTTTCCCTGATTTCTGGCTTGGTTCCGGAAGGGAGTCGCGGGACAGCTGTTTTTACAGCAGTCACTGTGGCTTCCCTCCGTGACAAGCACCATCTTCCCAAAAAACAGAAGGACTACCTCGCGAGACGTCACCTGCAAGACCTTGACACTACCAGCAGCTCAGGTGAGGAGAGTGTGTGTACTGGGGAGGCCGAGGTCGGGGTGCTTACTAAATCACAGATTGCAACGCCTAAAGGAATCACGATGTCGGCGAAAGATCAAGTCCAAGAGCTATGGAAAGCATTCCAAGCAATGTCTCAGGAGCTACAAGGGGTAAAGACCGAGAACGCTCTGCTAAAACAGATGGTCTCCGCTAGAGAACTCGCTCCCCCTGAATTGCCACCCATGGCGCTATCCTCCGGAAAGTTTGACGGCTCTCCCAAGAAGGTGAAGGAGTTTTTAGAAGCTTGTATGGTGTATTTCACCTTCCGCCCTCGCACTTTTTCCTCTGATCAAGCCCGAGTGGGCTTTCTGATTTCGAATATGACAGGAAACGCATTATCCTGGGCTACTCCGCTAGTGACTAGTGGTAACGCCATTCTACAGAATTTCTCGGCTTTTTAGGATCTGCTAAAGCAGACTTTTGAACGCCCGGAATTATCATTTACCGCTTGTGAAGAATTGCTCGACGTCAAACAAGGCTCCCTGATGTCTTGTCTTACATCTCAACCTTCAAAACGTTGGCGGCTGGATCAGGATGGGCCGAATCCGCACAATACGCCATCTTCAGAAGGGGTTTGAAGGAAGAAATTAAGGATGAGCTTGCGAGGTCTCCACGTTCACCTACATTCGCGGATCTGCTTGCTGCGGCCCTTCACATAGAATATCGCCTCCAAGAAAGGAGGGCTGAACGTCGTTAACAAAAGGGCCTTGGTTATCTTCCAGAACCCCTTACACACTCTTCCCCTGGGCGTTCCACAGTCTCGCCGACGGATGAACCAATGCAGATCTGTACCACCCGATCACCACTGACCTCGGCTGAAAGACGTCGCAGACGGGAGAAAGGTCTGTGTGCCTACTGTGGCTCGGGCCAACACCTTCTTAAAGACTGCACAGAACTGCCAAGCAAGAGGTCGGGAAACGGTCCCCCTCTGCGTCAATAGGGACAGACGACCGAGGGTCTCCAAATGTTTCTCCTCGTCCCTATGTCTCCCTCTCGGTTTCCTCACCCGGGTCGCAGGACGACTCCAGACTTATGGTGATTCCGGTACTTCTTGACCTTGACGGCCGACAAATTAAGACCCTAGCTCTACTGGATTGCGGTGCGGCGGGCAACTTTGTCGACACCCTGTGGGCAGATTGAGTGGGTCTACGCCGGATACAGCGGAAGGAGGGTCAGAAGGTTGAAGGTGTGGATGGGTCCCCTTTATCCTCTGGCCCCATTACCCAAACCACAGAGGAGCTAGCCTTAACGATAGATCATCACAAGGAAGTCTTACGCTTTGACATCATTAGGGCTGCCCACTTCCCTATCATTTTGGGTATCCCTTGGCTCCGCCGGCATAATCCCCAAATAAATTGGACTGAGAACCAGCTAAGTTTTGATTCCTCCTATTGCCGTAACCAATGTTTCTCACTGGAAAGTCGGGGAGACCTACAACCGGTTAAGATCTCTTCCAACCATCACATAGGAGTTCATGCTTTACCCAACTTCTGTTCAGGATTCTCAGAGGTGTTTCAGGAATATATTCATGCCAAATTGCCGCCTCACCGGCCAGAAGACTGTACCATCGACCTGGAAGCCAACGCTTTGGTGCCATTCGGACGGATGTTCTCTCTCACACAGATGGAGAGACAGATTCTTCGGAAATACTTAGACACCAATTTGGAGAACGGTCTGATTCAACCCTCAAAATCACCGGCTGGAGCACCACTATTCTTTATCAAGAGGAGAGACTCTACCGATCTTAGGCCCTGCATAGACTATCGGGGCCTAAACAAGGTTACTGTTCATGATAGGTATCCCATGCCCCTCATCACGGACATCGAGGCAGTACAGGGAGCCAAATTATTTACCAAACTGGATCTCCGGAACGCTTACCATCTGCTGCGAATCGCAGAAGGAGATGAGTGGAAAACCGCATTCCGGACCCCTCTAGGATTGTTTGAGTACCGAGTCATGCCGTTTGGATTGGTGAATGCCCCAGCGGCATTCCAGAGGTTTATGGACAGAATGTTTTCCGACATGCTCTTGATATCGGTGGTCATCTATCTGGATGACATTCTGGTGTTCTCCCCTAACATGACCGAACCCATTGAGCAGGTCAGACTGGTACTAGAACGCCTTCGGAAGAATTATCTACTTGTTAATGCAGATTCGCTGAACCTTCTGTGCAATACCTGGGTTATGTCCTGTCTGAGAGAGGGATAGCCATGGACCAAGACAAGGTGAATGCCATACTGGATTGGCCAGCCCCCACATCCATCCGGGAGGTACAGCGGTTCTTAGGTCTTGCTAATTACTATAGGAGGTTCATCACAAACTTTTCGGAGGTCGTGTTTCCCATCACCAGATTGCTTAAAAAAGAAGCCTACCCTTTTTCTTGGTCCGCCTCTGCGGAGCAGAGTTTCTGCAGTCTCAAAAGCCTTTTTTGCTCGGCCCCAATTCTACAACATCCGGATCAAACACTACCATTCATTCTAGAGACGGACGCATCCCCCATAGCCATTGGGGCCGTGCTTCTTCAGACTATTCAAGGAGTTGAACACCCGGTGGCCTACCTGTCTAAAACGCTCTCACCCAGCCAACTCAACTACTCCGTTCTCGAAAAGGAGTTACTTGCCATGAAGACGGCTTGTGATGAATGGCGGCATCTTCTTATGGGGGCAAGACACCCGTTCCTCATTCGTACGGATCACAAAAACCTGAAGGCCTTACAGGAGATGGAATGTTCGAACTCTAGACAGGCAAGATGGGCATACCTGTTCTCGCAATACGACTTTCGGATCACCTATATTCCTGGGTCACTCAATCGTCTGGCCGATGCCTTGTCTCGCAAGGACTCCCACACCGAAAGAGCGGCAATCAAGGTCGAGCCCATGTTCCACAGGAATCAAATACTGGCCACGGTGGGCTCTTTTCTCCAGGTGGTTAAGGCCACTGTCATGCAGAAGATACCCCATCTCTCCTTCCGTTCCGATTCCCCTTTTCAAATGAAGGACGGCTGGGTGTTCTATAAAGGGAAGTGGTACAAGCCCGAAGGTCCACTACGCAACAAGGTGTTGAGTTGGTGTCATGACTCGCGCATGGGAGGCCACAGAAGTGGCGACGGTACTCTTGAACTAATATCAAGGTCATTCCTCTGGCCCAATATCAGAAGGGGGAGGTGCTGAATTATGTTAAGACATGTCCCATTTGTGCCAGGACCAAGTACGCCTCGGGCAAACCCCTCGTACTCCTTACCCAAGTGGAATTGCCGACTCGCCCGTGGGGACTAATTTCCACTGATTTTATAGTGGATCTTCCCAAATCCGAAGCTTGTACCTGTATCATGGTAACGGTGGACGCCTTTTCTAAACTGGCTCATTTTTCTCCCTTAGCGGGTCTCCCCACAGCAACCAAGATGGCAGAGGTGTTTGCCCGAGACATTTTCAAATTACACAGGTTACCTGACAAAATAATCTCGGACCGAGGGAGTCAGTATGTCTCGAAGTTTTGGTCGGCCCTGTGTACCCGATTGGGGATAGAAAGGGCTCTTTCTTCCAGTTTCCATCCGCAATCCAACTGCCAGACGGAGGGACTCAATGCAACACTTGAGCAGTACCTGCAATGCTTCATTTCCAGTCATCAGGACAACTGGGTCTCCCTACTCCCTACGGCGGAGTTTTCTTACAACTCCAAGCACTCTGCCACAAGTCTCTCTCCATTTTTTTGTACCTACGGGGTCCATCCCAGATTTCTACTTTCAGATGTGCCTAAGTTCTCGAATTCTCCGACGGCAGAAGAGGTTTTGAGGAATATTAAAGAGGCTCAGACCACCGCTTTGCGTAGCCTGGAAGACAGCAGACGACAGAATAAGGCTAGTGCTGACAAACACCGCAGAGCGTGCCCGTCCTGGAAACCAGGGGACAAGGTGTGGTTGTCGACCAGGTTTCTTCCCAGGTGGACGAGACCCTCCAAACTTTCACCTCGCTTCCTGGGTCCTTTTTCTATTCTCTCTAGGGTTAATCCTGTGGCCTATCGCTTGAGACTCTCCCCGTCTCTTAGACGCATTCACCCTGTTTTTCATTCCTCTCTTCTCAAGCCCTACCTCCCTGATCCACATCTACGGACTCCTTTCCGGCAGTCTCCAGCTCCTGGCTCCTCTCAGGAGGAGTACGAGGTCTCTACCATCCAGGATTCTCGGTATAACCGGGGATGTTTGGAATATCTCTTGTCATGGAAGGGGTACCCTGAGTCGGAGGACTCCTGGGAGCCAGCTTCACAGGTACATGCCCCTTGCTTGCTTGCCAAGTACCATCGCCTCCACCCGGGGAAGCCGGTGTGGGTGCGATTTAGGGAGGGGCATACTGTCATCCGCCAGGCCGGCCGTAGCCGAGATTGGCAGTTGCTACCGCGTTGGCGCTGGAGACGCCGAGGTAGAGTTTAGTACCGAGGTAGAGTTTAGTCCGATCTATGAAAGCCTCGTCTAAACAGGTTCACCCCTGTTCCTCCAAAACCATCAAGGACCACATCGTCTCCCTGGCTCCTGCCCTGGCTGACTTTTGCAACCACTCATTCGCCTCTGGAGTCTTCCCATCCCCCCTCAAGCACTCCCTTGTGCACCCCCTCCTCAAGAAACCCTCTTCCGACCCCTCCTGCCCGGCCAACTATCGCCCAATCTCCATTACTCCCTTCCTGGGCAAGCTCCTGGAGAAACTGGCCATCTCCCAGCTTAACCTCCATGCTGAATCTGTTGGTAATCTTCATGACCATCAATCCGGCTTCAGAGCGGCCAGAAGCACGGAAACTGCTCTCCTGAACATCCGTGAAGACCTGCTCCTGAACCTCGATTCCAACACTCCCTGTGTTCTCATTCTGCTCGATCTCTCCTCTGCCTTTGACACTGTCAACCATGCCATCCTGCTCAACCGTCTCCGTGATAACCTGGGTATCACTGGTCAGGCTCTGGCATGGCTGACCTCTTTCCTCTCCGGTCGACCCTCCCAGGTCCAAATGGGCTCCTTCCTCTCTGACATCTTTTTCTCCACCTGTGGTGTCCCCCAGGGATCCAACCTCTCTCCCTGGCTTTTCAACCAGTATCTGGCACTCCTTGCCCACCGCATCGCCGCCCTCTGCCCCCACTTCCAGTGCTATGCGGACGATACCCAGATCATTTTCAGGCTACCCTCGGCCTCCTCCTCTCCTTCCCTCATCTCCGACTGTCTGTCTGCTATCCAGGAATGGTGTGCCGCCAATGACCTCTGCCTTAACGCCAGTAAGACTGAGATTCTACTCATCGGCGCACCCACTCCCTCCTTCCCTGCAGCTCTCTGGCCGGCCTCCCTTGGCCCCCTTCCTGCCCCTACCTGCAAGGCTAAAAACCTCGGGGTCATCTTCGACTCCACACTCTCCTTCTCTCCTCATATATCTGATGTCTCTAAGAAATCACACTACCAGCTGCACCTCCTCAGAGGTATTCTTCCCTTCCTCTCCTTCCCCCAGAAGCTCACTGTCTCCCGAGCCCTGGTTCTCTCAAGGCTGGACTACTGTAACAGCCTCTATCTTAATCTCCCTGCCTCCACTCTCCGCCCTCTGCAACTTATCCAGAACAGAACTGCGAGACTTGTCCTTGGCCTCAAGCCCAGGGACCGTATCTCTCCAGGACTGAAATCTCTTCACTGGCTCCCAGTGGCTGCGAGGATTAAGTTCAAAACCCTCTGCATTGTCCACAAGGCCTTCTGGGGCCTGGGGCCTAAATACCTTCAACTCTCTCTTCCTAAATATCTTCCTTCACGAGCCCTTCGCTCATCCATCTCTAACTCCCTCATGGTCAGCCGCTTCTCGAAGCAACGTGCTGGGGGTAGATCTCTCTCCGCAGCAGGGGCCTCCCTCTGGAACAGCCTGCCTGCCTCCCTGAAACTTGAGGAGAACCATCTCCGGTTCCGGAAGCACCTCAAAACCTTCCTCTTCGCTTCTGCCTTCTCTCTCCCTCTCCCCTGCTAAACCTGCTTAACTCCCCACTAAATTCTACACTTAACCTGCTCTGGGCCACTCTCAGCGACCTCGGTCCAGGGCCCAGCCACTCTCCACTTGCACTGCCCCCCTGGCTCCCCCTGCACTGTGGGACTGTCACTGTATCCCTACAGCCCCCTACCCTGCACTTGCTCTGCACTTACCTCGCACTTGCCACCAGCTGGCCCTTTTTATTTATTATCATTTATTATTTTATTACGCCACTTACCTTGTACTGCACTTTTCCCCCCACCTCCTCCCCCTGCACTTTCTCCTTTTCCCCTTACCTCTGCACTTGCACGATCTGAATGACACCTGGCCTAGTAGGATCGTTTGTCCGTCTTCCCCTTGTTTCCCTCCCTCCCTGCCTCGTCGCGCCTTGAAACACTTGTGTATAGGCGCGTTACAAATACCATATCATATCATATCATATCATACCTTCTTTGTTTCCGTGTCTCCAGCGATGCAGCGCGGCCGGTCGTATTTAAGGCTCCGCCTTCCGGCACGACGCTGCGTTGGAGCCCTCCTCTGGATGTTTTCCTGCTTCCCGGTTAACACGCTGTGTTGTTTCTGTCCTCTGGCTTCGGCTTTCTTACAGAAACTTTCCTACTTTGCTGTTCGGTGCCTCTGTTTCCCTTCTATACTCTCCGGATCCTCGCAGTCGGCACCTTTCTTCCCCCTGCTACGCGGAGCCATGCTCTGCCGGTCTCTCTCTCTCTCCTCTGCGGCTCCTGCCGCTTGTTTCCTTTCTCTCCTTCCCTCTCCTTACCTGGCCGCTCTGCTTCCCTGAGGCTCTTCCTCTTCCAGCAGTCCCATTTCCAGGTCCAGCCTTCCTCTCTGCCTCACTCTGGTCGCAGCTACCCGTACTTCTACACTCCTGGCATCTGGACTATCCCTTCGATACAGACACTATACTCTGCCTCGGATTCGAACATTGCCAATGGTCCGCACTGATATCTGGATTGAAGAGCGTCACTGCTCCACTGCAGGGTTTTTTTCCCCTTGGGGGTTTTTCCCTGATTTCTGGCTTGGTTCCGGAAGGGAGTCGCGGGACAGCTGTTTTTACAGCAGTCACTGTGGCTTCCCTCCATGACAAGCACCAACTTCCCAAAAAACAGAAGGACTACCTCGCGAGACGTCACCTGCAAGACCTTGACACTTTCAGCAGCTCAGGTGAGGAGAGTGTGTGTACTGGGGAGGCCGAGGTCGGGGTGCTTACTGAATCACACTCTCTCCTTTCTTCTCTTATACTCCAGTATATCCCCATCTTCTTTCCTATCTTACTTCTTGTATTAATTCCTCCCTTGTACATTGCTGCTTTCCTGCGGCTTTCAAACCTGCACTTATTCTCCCTATCTTGAAAAAACCTTCTCTTGATTAGTCTTCCCCAGCTAATTTCTACCCTAATCCTCTTCTACCCTTTTTTTTCTAAGAATTTTTTATGGGCCGCCTGCACCCAGGTACCCCTTTACTTGAGTCTTCGTTCACTTCTTCCTCCCTTGCAGTCTGGTTTCTGCCTGTTTCACTCTATGGAAACTGCTGTCCTTCATGTTTCTAATCCTCTTCTCGTGGCTCATCACTCTAAGCTTTCTTCTATTTTTATTTTTCTCGACCTATCTGCAGCGTTTGACCCTGTTGACCACTCTTTTCTTATTTCCTCTCTTTCCACTTTAGGTATTTCTGGGTCTGCTCTCAGATGGTTTCGCTCTTATCTTTTGCAGTGGACTTATTCCGGTACTTGGGCTGGACACTCTTCTTCTTCATCACTCCCTCTTATTTACGGTGCCCCGCAAGGCTCGGTACTTGGCCCTCTTCTTTTCTCTTTCTATACTGCTCCTCTCCCCGCCGTCATTTCCTCCTTTCACCTTTATCTTTATGCTGTTGACACCCAGATCTTTCTATCTTTCACCTCGTTTGACTCTGCTCTTCACTCCAGTGTCTCTGGATGTCCTCCCATTTTCTACACCTTAATCCCTCAAAAACGGTGCTTTTGTGCTTTCCCTTTTCAACTCTTTATTTATTTAATTTATTTTTTTATAACGCACCTAATACCATACCGAAGTTCGGTTTCTAAGCACGGATCCGGGATTCAAACCTCTGGTGCTCTGCGTGGTCTTGCTTCCAAGACCAGCGCGTTGCCTCTGTGCTATCCTCCGTTGCCCCTGTGCTGTCTCACTCTCAACGCACAACCTAGGCATTATCTTTGATCTTTCTTTCTCCCTTCATATCGCCTCTATTGCCCACTCTTGTTGCTATGCTCTGTTTGACTTTCACTGCACTCGCACTTATCTTTCTTTTCATGCCACTAAACTTCTTCTCTTTCCCCTTGTCTTTTCTCGTATTCACTACTGTTCATCTTTACTGCTTGGTCTCACTGCTTGCCACCTATTCCGTCTCCGTTCTATCTATAATTCTTCTGTTTCTCTCCTTTTTTCTTTACCCCCTCGGTCCCCTATTACACCCTCCCTGCTTTCAATTTCACTACTTCCTTTTGAATCTCGTCTTTTTTATCACTTTCTCCCGATTTGTCTTCAAATGCACTCATTGTCTGGCCCCGCCTTCTCCTCACTACTCTCGTTCTCATTGTCTGGCCCCGCCTTCTCCTCACTACTCTCGTTCTATCTCCCTTTACGTTCACTGAATCTCTTTCACGTAACTGTCCCTAAGCCCCCCTGTGCCTCATCTCGTTTCCGCTCTTTCTCTTCTTGCTTCTAAGCATTGGAACACCCTGCCCCTCTCTCTTCACTCTTCCTCTTCTCTCTGCCTTTTCAAAACAAATCTTAAACTACATTCTTTCGTTTCTTGCTTCTTAAGAAAAAAAATAAGATGTAACTTCTACTCATTTATATCACTTTGATTTTTCTGTTTTTTTATTATTTTATTGTTCAGTTCCTTATACATTTAATAAAATACAAATCACTCAGGCAGCTTCAATGACTGGCAACAACAGGGCAGGAAATTAATGCCTGTCTGCTGTGCTATTATCTCTGCTGCACCATTTTGACCCTAAAATCATGAAATCTACCCCATTGTAAGGCTGCCTTTTTTGAATAGTGTGAACTTAATCACACCACGTTCTGCAGTTGGGTCACAGTGAGATTACACACTATGCAGTGAACCAGGGATTTTTACCCCCTATGTAAATTAGGCACTCGGCCACATACCTTCTGGGTTCTGCTTAGTGCTCATTTTTAAGTTTTGGCTTTCAAGGACTACAGTAATACTGTTTTATAGTGTTTATTGGAAACAATACACAAACCTATAGTAAAGCAACCTCAAAATATGTAAATACCCAAATCTTGCAAAATATCGATAGCTGGAAAAAAGTCCTATTGTACATAATATGATATGGTAAGTCATTTATAACGCGCCTGTACACAAGTGTTTCTGGGTGCGACAAGTGTGATAAACCAGACTGTGTCTCACCCGCTAGTCCCCGGGGATCCGTCATCCAGGTGGCCAGGACACGGCCATCGCTTTTTGATCCAGTTCCTGGAGGTGGACCAGTGCGGGAGGATCACCTGGATGAAGGGTCTTCGGGAGTGGAAGTGGGACACTAGATGGAGAGACACGGTATCCCCTTCCATATAACACCTTTTACCTAGGAACTCAACCCCCCGCCTCTTTTCCTGACACAAACACTTTCTCACGGACAGCTCATCATGAGCGAAAACAGACTAACAGTAGAGCCGTATACCTGACATGTCCCAACACCATGGTCCGGCAAGGTCAGGCAATTACTGATCATTACACACACCTGACTTCCATCACAGTTCCCCACACGGATAAAAGGTGGAGCACGAAAGCACACTTCAAGCAAGGAAAAGCACACGAGGAAACAGCAGTTCCAAGATGGCAGTTTAATACGAGGGAGATCAGAGAGGGTTGCAAGGAGGGAAGTGGCCTTAACCTTTTCAGACAGTTTCTTTCGTGAACCTTAGAAACTAAGAAACATAAGACTGGGAACTTAAGCTGAACAAACCTGCATTGTGTGTCGGAGGTACCCAGGGCTCTCCTGCATTGATAACCAAGGCAGGGAGGAGCGGTTGCTGGTGTGGTACTGTCCGTGGCTCCTACAACAAAGCAGCACCAGTAAAGACAGCACAGCCGGTGAGTCGAAGCGACTGATACGAGAACAAAGATTGCAAGCAGCAACATTTTATGGAGAAATCTAAAGAGAACAGTGTGTGAAACGTATGTGACGAGCAACGCAAATATAATTGAAAATCACAGGAGTGATTGAACTTTGGGAGGCCAAGCAAGATACCGTAGACCGAGTGATCCGGCGCCACATGGTTGCTCATTCAAAGGTAGAAAGAATAAGTGTCCAAAATACGAGGCACTCCCATCCCATGCACACCTATCAAACTGTGGATAACCTCAGTCAAGATATTTTTTGGGTTACTTCATCCGATTTGCAAATCATCATAGATTTCATAGATATGGAACACCTTTTTTGATAATACTGAACTTAGTGTTTTATTTTTAAGTGAATATGTCAATTCATCAATTCATAACAGAATACATTGGTGCAAAATTACAAAACGATTACATAAAGAAAAGAATCAAAGGATGAGCTCTATGCGTTTCAGGATATAAATCCCTTCATCAGGAGCTAAATTCATTGCTTTGTCTGCTTTCAAACATTGCAGTTCTATCTTGTTCAGTTCTTCCCCTTGTTCTTTCTCCAGCTTAAAGATTGCAACATCAGGTCTGGTGCACTATCCTGCCAGACATGACTATATATCTTGAGTTCCAAAAATGTCTCTTTTTTTATAGTGGGTCCTTGACCCCTTTGCTCAGTTTCTTGCACCTCTCTTTCTCTCTCATTTGTGTCCCAGGTCCCACTGGGTATTCTTGGGTCTCCCCGACCTGCCCTATGTCTTCTTTCTCTGTTGTCTGGTCCCTGACCCCTTTATCTTCCTTCAGCTCTCCCCAGGTTGCTTTGGGCACCAGCCCCTTCACTGTGGATATTTTTGATGCCATATCGGTCCTCGACCCTTGTGTTTGGCTTCTGTGGAGGTCGCCCGACCTCATATGGGTCCCAGACCCTGCTGTGCTCTAATGGGGGGTTCACTCCTCTTTCTTCATTCAATGTCCAACTGAACATAGCTGGTGTACTCTCCTACCAGGTACTGTTCCACAAAGGATATTTAGTAACGTTTGTTCCACCTTTTACAGTTTGATGTTTATCCACTTCTCCCTCTCGGGATATTGGTATGTGTCTTTTAGCTTTACTTGGTGCCCTCTGTATCCCACTAGCTGGCCCGTCCATTTCCCTACCATTGGGAAACGTTGTTGCAGTCTCTAGTCTGTCCTGGGAGTGGAACGGGGCTTCTGCAATCTTTAGGCCGTCGGCATCTTGCTGCAGCAGTAAGCTCTCTCACTCGTACTCAACAGCGTTTCTTTCCTTTGCTTTGGCTTCTCGGGTCAGGTTTCATTGAACCACTGAAAATACTCATCTCTCCTTGACAGCGTCTTGTTCCCTTCTCCTCGGGTCTCTGGTCAATGGAACCAGCATCTGGTTCCTCCCTCCTCCAGGGCTGGCTTGATAATCTAGCCAGTCCTTCCTTGCTTTTTAAGACCGGAATTCAACTTTTGCAGACTGTTCTGCGTATTTTGGTTCCGCAGTGGGCCTTTGCCTCATTCATTGATCTTCTTTGTGTCAGTAGTGATGGTATGCACTCCACTTGGGTAAGCCTTCCTCTACCTCCTCCACCCAGGATTGCAGGAGCTGCATCATCAGGTTGAGAGAGCAAGGGGCACCATGGTTCACGCACGTCCCTTTGGGATGTTTATACACAGGGGGCCCGGTTGGACTCAGTCCTAGCACCTTTGGTGCCAGGTTCATGGAGAAACATAAGCAAGACTCTTTTATTATGGGCAGGAGTGCTTTCAAGAACTTTCCACTTGTGTGCAATCAGTCCGGGTGTGGCTTTCTATCTTGAGCTGCACGTGCAACTTTCCAACTATAGGCTGCACGTGCAACTTCAAGGAGTGGCAGGGTGTGGCAAGCAGAACTGAACTAGCGGGCGTGGCCTTAAGAGCTCAGCTATAAAAGCCAGCCCAACCCCAATGCGCAAGCTTCACGTTAATCTGCATTCGCATGCAGCGTAACGCTCTCTGCCGCCAAGGACACGTAGCACTTACCTTGGGAATCCAGTCTCCTGTCCATACGCTTGCCTCCTGGAGTCAGCTCTCACCTGAATTCTTCACCGCTGAACCTGGCGTCCATTCTTCATCTTCCGGAACGCAGGACTTCAGCTCTGGGCACGACATCTTCTTCATCCTCCGGCACGCAGGATTTCGGCTCTGGGCACCGCAGCACGACATCTTCTTCCTCCACGAAGGCGGACCCTGTAAAAGGACAAAAAGGCAAGGTTAGACATACGATCCTGCAGTTTAAGGTCACAGTTGCAAAATTCTTTGCGCTTGTCCTTAACAGCTCACTTACCTGCTGCCGGACTGCTGTGGGATCCTCCGCTCCTCATCTAGAGCCACCTCGGGCTCTGTTGCTCTGCTGGACCGCAATCACACCTATTTGGGAGAAAGATCGACATTATTGCAGAGCTGACAACAGGCTGTGAGAAAGACAATACCAATACTTCAAGAGAAAACAGAAAGACACTTACCAGAAAGGCGTGGAATCGTCGCAGCTGGACTGGACACCACATACAAAGGACCAGTGAAGGAACTTGGTCCTCATTCTACATGCGCCCCTGCCAGAAGTAGCAGGACGGAGAGCTCATCATTAATAATCTACAGGTGAGCCTTAATGGGACGATGCATGCTCACCACGCTATGAGAGGGAGGGTTTGAGAGGGAATTCACTTGCAGGCCAGTAAACTTACATCCTCTCATATCTACACAGGAGCAGTGTTCCGATTCATCACAGCAGCCCACAGCCTATTTGCGGCGGGAGAAAGCAGATGGGGGGGGTCCTACTTCCTGGGAGGGCTGCAAACGCCCCCGCATAGACTAGGTGACCATAACACCAGTATGAACTGTGTGAATGTAATCCTCTACTCTACAGAGACACATAGAGGTGTGGGGGAACCACAGGGAACTGGGAGGTGGGTTGAAAGGACAGGTGGGACAGAGGTGAAGGTGATGGATACGTGTTCTCCCAAGGCTATCGTCGCTAGTCAGCTGGAGGGTTCCCCTCCCCATGAGATCTACCCGTGCAGTATGATATGATATGGCATTTGTAACGCGCCTATACACAAGTGTTTCAAGGCGCGAAACACCCCCAGGGAAACTAATGGGTAGCGGCCTCACCTCCCTGACCTCATGGGAAGGGGCTTCCCCCATGGAAGCAGTGACAGTACCCTGGGGTTCGTCACACAATGTATGAACACACACAATGGGTCTGACTCCACTTTTTCCTAGTAAAGTTCCTGATGAGGACCCTGTCCCCCGGGAGCAGTCTTTTTCTTCTTGCTCTGATGATTCCACTGTGAATGGCAGTACCGGCCGGTGTCGTCGGGGCCCAGTCTGTAATGAGATAAATCTGTAAGCTCCCTAAGATACCCCCAAAATTCCTCCCCCTGGATATCCGCTGTGCTATGAGAATCGGAAGCAGAACGAGTTAGCATCTGCCTGCCGGTCACAATCTCATAAGGTGTGAGATGGTGGTCGGACCCAGGCTGATTGCACAAGGCAAAAAGAGCAAGCGGCAGGCAGTAGATCCAGCTCTTGCGAAGTGTATCACATAACTTAACAAGGCGCTCCTTAAGCAGACCGTTTGGACACTCCACAATGCTGTTTGCTTGAGTGTGGTAAACTGAGCAAAGCTTGTGCTTAATGCCTAACAGTAATGTTAGTTCTTTGAATAATTAATTTGAGAGGTGCAGACCATTGTTGTTGGATCGTAAGACCTCATATACTCCCCACTGTGGAAATGCCTTGCGCATAAGGAATTTAGCAGCAGACTTGGCGTTGGGTGGACACGTAGGACTGCCTCAAGCCAATGCAAGAATGGGCACACCACAACTATTACATAGCGATAGGTTGTGCAGCGTTGCTGCATATCAATATAATCGATATGCAAGTGATGGAAGGGCCACGAGGGGCGGAGCAAGGTTTTATCTTGAGGGTGTGCCCCGCTGTAAACCTTCGACATGTCACACAAATTGTCACACATTCAGCCACATGCTCATCCAAATTGGGGATGAACCACTCTGCCTGCAAGTCCGAGGCAATGATTTCCTTTGATGTGTGCCCTGGATGGTGTAACTGTTCCAATGCTACTCAAAGTAATTCCAATGGTATCACAGTCTTATCTGTTATATTTTGATGCCATAACAGATCAGAGGGAGACAATGTGCACCCCCTTTTCTTCCACAAACCCTGCTCCTCCTATGGAGCCCCACCCTGTAGCTCAATTATCTGTGCCACTGACAGGGCAATATAACAGTCAGGCAGCTGCACTTGCTGTTGGGATACATTTGAGAATGTGGGAAAGAAGTCAGTAACATGAGGCAGATATGCCGCCTGTTTGGCCACAGTGTGTGTCTGCAGCATCATTACCCCATGAAATAAGATCTGAACCCCCTGTATGGGCCGCACATTTGAGCAACGCCAGTAAGGAAGGGCGAGACAGTGCCTCAGAGTCTTGATAACAAATGGGCGTGCTGAACCGGGGAGCCATCGCTCTTTCTGTAATCCCTACTTTTCCTCCTTGACAAACCTGAGTGCACAGTGGGCATTGCATATGCTGAATCCAAATAGCCCAACATCCCTGGCATATTTCTACAGCTGTTATCAATGCTATCAATTTGGTTGCCTGGGCCGAAGAATGTGCAGGCAGTCTCACTTGTGAGATCACTTCAAAGTCCTCCCCCTCCAGGCAGCCCACTGCCACCCCTGTGTGCCTACATCCTGAATTTTGATCAATTGGAGAGGACCCATGAACTTAATATATTTCTTCCTCCTGTAGGACATCCTCTTTCACTTTATATAAGTCCTGCAACCCTTCCTGGTAAGTTGCGCAATCATTGACAGCATCCCCGTCCTGTACTGGCTGTGCAATTAATGTAGCTGGATTAACATTGTGACAACGCGTAATCTTGATGGCTGAATTGCACAATATCACCTCGTACGCAGATGCATGTTGGGTGGTAAGTGTACTCTTTGACCTTTCCAAAATGTCAAACACTGAGTGCTAAACATAGTGTTACTGAGCAGCCCATCGTAATGGTGGAACATTCTGAATTGCAAAGGCTGCTGCAAGTGCTTGCTTGCATGGGAAGTGGCCCTGCATCACTGGGTCTAAAATGCCACTGTAATAAGCTAGGGGCTTATGTTCTTGCAATGGTGTCTGTGTTAGGACAGCTGTCATCACCTCCCCATTGCAATGGGTGAAGAGGAAGAATGGTTTGTCTAATCTGGGGTTGCTAGCACTGATGCTGTAATAAGTGCATCTTTTAATTCTCTGAAACAGTGCATCATGTCAGCTGTCCAAAGAATGGAGCCCTGTGCCTTTCTGCGCTGCCTTCAGTCTCTGTCGAAGTTGTTTGGTGTAACTACAAAAGTCAAAGATCCAGGATTGGCAATAATTAAACAATCCCACTGTTGCGTCTCTTTTACTGTGTTTGCCTGTGGTGCACCCTTCACTGCTGTGATCCTTTCAGGCGTCAATTTCCTCCCGTCTGAGGACAGCATCTGCCCCAGGTACACCACCTGTTCTGACAATATTGCAACTTCCTCTGTCCACCTTTTACCCTTTGTGCGCTAGTAACATCGAGAGAGTAATTGAGTCCTGCCTGGACTGCTCTTCCCTGGTTCTGCACACTAAGAGATCATCCACATATTGTATCACTGTGCTCTCTGTCTTTAGGTTACCTAAATCTGCCTGCAATGCCCTATTAAAGATACTCAGCGACTCACAATATCCCTGCGGAAGCCTTGCGTGTTGGAATCTATGACCGCAGTAAGTGAACGCAGTGAGATACTGACAATCTGGGTAGAATGGTATCGAAAAGAATGCATTCTTAAGGTCAATCACTGTGAAGTGTGTTGCCCCGTGGGAATGTTAGCACAAGATGGTGGCCGGATTGGGCACTACCGGAAACTCCCCCTCCACAATGGGATTCAGTGGGTGGAGATCCTGTACCATCCTCCAAGTCCCCTCCACCCCATTGCTTTTTTCACTGGGTACACAGCCGTGTTACAAAGGGAGTCTGGGCGCTGTATTATGGCCTGTAGCCATAATGCTACAATGGTGTCATATATTCCTTCATCTGCCTCTCTGGCAGGGGGTACTGTTTGGCCTGTGGTAGTATTATTATTCCTCGTTTCAATTTAATCTGTATCACCCATAACCCCTTTAATAGACCTACATCACGGGGCCCGCTAGTTCAAATTTCCGCTGGGATCTTTTGTAGGTCGTCCTGCAAGTGAGTAAGTATTTCCTTTGTGAGTAGTATCATCTGGGGAACTGCCCTATCCTGTACAAGCAAGTGACATTGGGGCTCATTACAACACTGGCGGTAGCCGTGCCCGTAATACAGACACGGCTGCCGCCAATGTAATTTTTTTCCAGTGCCCAGGAATGGGCAATTACCAGGGTATTACAACCCTGTCGGACCCGGTAATTGTCCTTTCCTGGGCGCCGGAAAATATTCTTCCCCATTCCCATTTGAGTCCCATAGGACTCAATGGGAATGGGGAAACCGGTTGCACCGGCACCATACGTGAATGGTGCCGGTGCATCCGAAATGCTCTGCTCGCAGGTGCCGTTTCACCTGTCAGGTGAGACCTGGTGGATGAAAAGGCACCCGTGGGCAGAACTCGTAGTTTGCCGGACTGGCAAACTTGTAATGACCCCTTAGTATGCTTATCTGAAACACCATTTCCCCTAACTTTTCTTCATCAAAAAGCTGCTCATCCGTCAGATCAGTCAAAGGTTGGATAGAGTCAATGCACAGCACAGTGCTTCATTCAATACCATCATCGCCCACCCTTGCAAGATCACCTTGTTGTAACACTCACCTGATATCCCCAGGGGCGTCTGGAATGCTCTGGGATCTGGAACCCCGGATAAGTAGTTGCTCAGCGCGGAATAACGAATCTGCAATCACAGAAGGGAGGATTTGTGATAACTGTCTCTAGCGGGTGAATCTCCCACCTCCCTCTGACCGACCCCTCTCCCACTGAGCCTTTGTCACCTTGTTTGTTTGTACAGTGAGCTATCCGTCCTGCGTCTGGTGCAGGGGCGCTTGGCATTTGTTGGCGATCTGCCCGAGTTGCTTCACTGGTGCAGTGTGCCTTTCTCTGGGTCCAGGCCTGCTGTGACCCCGATTCTGCTGGTAGGCAGGTAGGTTGGTTAATTGTAAGTCTTAGTTCTGTTTTATGGTGGAATCCCCATAATGTCTTTCTCGTCGTCTTTTCAGATGCGAAGATTTGATGCTGTCGTGCTGGATGAAGAGGCACGTTTTAAGGTAAGGAAAAGTGCAGAGCGCGGTGTTCTTAATTGCCTTTTGAAGCTAACCTGTGTTCTCTTCTCCTCCTCACAGGCTGCTGCGGTGCTCGAGCGTGGATGAGAGCCCGATGAAAGCTGATGCCAGGGATCCGTCGAGGTAAGTTAAGCGCTTTGCGGGTGTTCAATATTGAAGGCGAACCTGAATATTTCTCCTTTCTCTTGCAGGGTGTTGCCGTGGAGTTCCGGATGGAAGTGCTGCGTAGCGCGATGGAATTCAGGTAAGAATAATGGCATTCGATGTTTTGGAAGCGTGCATGTTCAAATATTGTTTTTCCCTTTCTTGCTTTGCAGGTCGCGATGTTCGAACGGGAGCTGTGGCCGCGGGATGCTGTGATTCCTCAAGTTAGTACTCACAGGTGATGTTTCTTCCTCTCTCGGTTTCCCCAGGATGCGGCCCGGTTGAGATGCTGAGCGTAGGATGGAATATTCTCAGGTAAGGCAAGTAATCTTGTTCTTGTTCTTGCAGGTTTACAGGATGCTGGAGACCAGGAGCTGGACACGGGGAGCGTCACGCTGCTAGTTGCAGAATAATGTGAAGCGTGTTCTGCAACCTGGGTGTGGTTTATATAGTCCATGTAAAATAGTACCAGGTAAATTAGTTCCAAGCCCCAGCCACACCCAATACACTAGACCGCATGGTTTGGTTCATAAGAACTGAGCCATGCGGTTGCTTCCATGTTGGTTTTAAAGGCACATGTACATAAATGAAAGCAAGCCTGAACAGTCCCTCCTTACCACACATGAGCGTGGTGCCAAAAGCACCAGGACTGGTTCCAGGAGCCCTTTTGCAGTGGTTTTAAGGTGTCTTAGGGTTCTGGTGGGAGCCTGATTGTGGCACAGCTTGTGACCCCTAACAGTGGTCATGATACTTGTCCCTTTGTGTTATCACCACATATAGCTGCATAGTGGTGATAGTGCCTAGCGCCACTTCCTTGTATGCTGCTGGTCTAAAAAGAAATTCAGTGGGTAATCAAAATGTCTTTTGATCCTGGGGACCCATCCCAACAACACCTACACCCCATAGAGGAATAGCTGTAGGTATATTGTACCCCTCGCAGTGCACTGTGGGTGCAAAGTGCTTGAAGCACTGCGCATGCTTGAGCGTAGTACATCCCACAAGTGTAATGCACTACGCCCTTTTCTGTAAAGAAGATGG
Source organism: Ambystoma mexicanum (assembly GCF_040938575.1). Lineage (NCBI taxonomy): Eukaryota > Metazoa > Chordata > Amphibia > Caudata > Ambystomatidae > Ambystoma > Ambystoma mexicanum. Next base: position 843,598,069 of record NC_090938.1, read on the forward strand.
TCATGTTCAATTTGCGCTTTATGTCTCTTCTCAATTTTAATGTATGCATCTGTGGAGTACAGTAGGGGCGCAACTACTTCTTGTGTGCCAATGGTAAGGGGCAAGTCTTCAGTGAAAGGAACCTTTACAATGACCCCAGAGAACTGCTGCGTGTCCATTATTCTGCCCAACAAAGGGACTCTTCCCCTCTCTAATGCACGATTTGGTAGCCTCAGTGCCGGCCAAAAATGAAATTGTCTTGCCGCCTATGCTCACTGCCACCTGTGGTTCCTCTTATGGGTCTGCAGTTACTAATAGGAATGGGTACACCAGAGCTCCCTGTGGGCTGTCCTATTGGGTATTTTATATGTGTACACAATGGTAGGAAAGGGTTACCCCCCCAAACACTGATGCTCCCGTGTAGTGTGGCACCATGCCCTGAGGTAACAAGTTATCTTATTGTTGGTTGGCGGTGTGCGCCTGTGTCTGTACTTGTATTTGTGCCTGTGCCTGAAGAGGATTTGGAGGCTGGTATTGTTGTGGTGTACTCCTTAATGTGGGCGGGGCTTGTTGTTGGAATGCCTGTCCCGCTGGAACTGGCTGGAACTTGCTGGGACTACTGTGGTGGCATCATCAGTGCAGTCTGGGCATTTGGGATAAACGGGGGCTCCTGTGGCATATTCTGAATGTTCTGAGGAAACGTGTACTGCATGGGCGGTGCTTGCTGCTGTGTCTGCGGGTAATAAGGCATGGTGTGGTATAATGTGGTGCCATCTGTGCCATGCTGGAATTTGGTTCCTATTCCTACACTTCCTTCCAAAGTGACCTACTCCCCCACATGCCCAAAATGTTCCCCCATATTATGCCCTTGCTCCTCCATACCCAAACCTTGCCCTTCTTCCTCTTTGAAACCCCGCTCATGGTCTGGGGAAATATCCTCCTTATGGCACAAAACCTTGTATGTTGGCATCCCATGGTTGCTGTCTCTGTAAGCGCCACTTCTCCTTTATCTCCTGTATGTAATGTGCAGGGTCCTCATCAGGCCCCATTGTGCAAGCTAAGGAAGACTGCATGTCAGTCGATTCAGGATACAAATCTCTCAGTGCCTTCCACACATTTGCTCTGCAATTATTGAATGGCGTGCCATCATGGGCATCTCTTTTCAGTGTCACCCCCTCATACCCTGTCTTCCTCCATATATCGTTTGCCTGCTCTGCCTGTAGGGTGGCGAACAGACTCTTCACGTCGCCCACAGCTAAAGTCATCCCTGACGTCTTTTTTTCTGGAGCATAAATCCACTTCCCCACTCCTGCGGTAAGGGATGGCAAGCTAGTCATTAAATTCTCTGTGTCCATATTTGGCCAAGGTACATACTATGTACTGCCTGACCCTTCTGCAACAAGGGAAGTTGTGTTCCCTTTTGTTTGCTCTTTCCCTTGCCCCGTCCTCTGTACCTGTCACTGCCGCCAAGTGGGCGGGCCTACTCCTGAGTCTCTTGTCACATGGTCTTTCTGCCCATGGCGACCCGTCCCTGTCTTTCCTCTCTTCCTAGTACAACTCAAGACCCTCCTTTTCTCCTCCTCCTTCACTCTCCCCCTTCCCTGCTAACACCTTCTTTTGCCTCAGTGACTGGCTGTCCGGTTCCCTCTGAGTAGTAAAGGGCTCCAGGTACCCCCATCCAGTCCACCCGCCCTTCCCTGCACTTAGCATTCCCTGGCACTTGCCCACTGGCCTCCCGCTAGCACTTGCACCTCGCCTCTTCACCCTTTTCCCCTCCCTCCTTAACACTTCGTTTTTGCACAGACCAGCACTGCCCCCCCCCACACTTCTTGTTCTGCACCTGCACGATCCGAATGTCACAGGGCCTAGTAGGACCGTTATTGTATCTTTCTCCCCCCTTAGTTGTCTTGTAGCGCCTTGAAACACAATTGGTTGTATAGGCGCCTTACAAACATCCAATAAATAAACCCCCTTCCATTTCCTCCTGCTCCCTGGTCCCACAAACTGAATCTGTGCCACATGATCTGTATGATGGGATGTTCTTATCTAGTTTGAACATTATTTGTCCGGATCTGCACTGATCGGGTGGTGGGTGGGGCATGGACCCATCGTGCCACCGCCCCTCCTCCTGCTGCCTCGATAGGTGGACAAACTCATACTCTGCTCTGTTCAACACCTCCTCTATCGGTCTCTGTGCACTCTTGCCTATCTCTGCAACCAAAGCAACACTGACAGTATCTTTTGCCGTACTTCTGCTGTGCATAGTGCACCCTCTCACATTTTCTCTTTGCTTATCGGGGACATAGCGGTAATTTGTATAACCTGCTGTGGGCTTTAGAAGAAAGGACCCAGCCAGGTGTGAGACGAAGGTACTAATGCAGCCACTGTGCGTGTTGCGGGGGCAGCATCGCTAACGCTCTCCCTTTTCTTTCCCTCTTTATCCTCGTGGACCTCCCCCTCTTCATACGCTTTCCTTGCCTTGCCGGTTTCTCAATTTCTGCCCCTTTAATTTGTGAGGTATGTGAGGCCTTCCCCGGGCCATGAGGTGAAGAGCGCCCTTCTGTAATCTGCCCAGCTGCCCCACTGAAAATGATATATGAATATCTTGTCCCGGTGTTGTGGGAACGTCTGGCACATATGCTCCAACAGCATCGTCATGGCACCGATATACGTAAACTCCCCACCTTTTTAGAGCCCTGAACCAGCAGTGCCAGATACCTCTTATGTATGTCTGCTTCCCTCCCGCTTATTCTCAACGCCCAGTACAATAAACGTGAGCCGTACAATTAAACACCCAAAAATGTTTCTTTTGTTACTGCAAATTTCATAATACAACTTGCCAACTTGTAGTGTTCCTACAATACACCACGTGCAAATTCACACCAATATACCTTTAAACAATACTCAAACAACCACAATTACTTCTGTCCTCCCCCTACCAATCAGAAGAAATCCCCAATGTATCTGCCCCGTCCTGCACAGCTGGTAACTGTCAATCACAAAACAAAATACTTCACCTTAACATTTCACTGCTAATTTACATATGACGTCATCTTTCCTCCCCACGGAGGAGCTGCCCTTCAGTAATCTGCATGCACTACTTATGACATCATCTTTCCTCCCCACGGAGGAGCTGCCCTTCATCAAATCTTTACCCAATACTCTGCTGTGCCGTCTTTCTCCACTTATTGGAGAGATCCACTTTTCCATTTCCACATGCACTACTACACAACGCAGCCTTTCCCCCTCTGAAGGGGAGGTCTCTGCACGAATTTCACTTCTCAATAATAAAAAAACAAACACCACGCGGCTCTTTGTACTTTCTTGCCAGGGTGCACTCCTGTTATTATCGGTTCTTCAAATCTCTTGACACGGGATCTCTCCCAAATGCCAGCACCACCCGGGGAAGGTGGCCATGCCTAAGGGATCAGTCAGACCTTTGGGAACTCAGCGTCTGCTGGACCTCCTCGTTTGTGCGCCGATACTGGTCTCTATACACTGGCTCCTCCTCCTTCATGCGTTTAGCGGAGAGCCCCCAGCCGCATCACTGGCTTTGGGATCTCGCTGGGGCCTCCAAATGTAGAGATGGGTGTGCTCCCAAAGTAATCCAAGAGTAACGGAAAGGTAATCCATTGAACTCAAGAAAAGGTAGTGCACCGCTTGCAAGAAAGAACAATTTATTCAAACAACACGACCGGGAGAATGAACTGAACAAAGTCATCTCAAATCCACCCACAGCAAGCTGAACATTTTATACCTATAAATGACATGGAACACACATTTCTATCCCAACAGTTTGATTGGCTAACCCCTAAACAACATTAGTCAAACTTGATTGGTAGTTACCTTCTCGTCATACAATAAAACACCTCCCGCTCAACATCACCTCACACCCCCCTGATCATCAAAAAACCCACCAATCCCATTACAGGAACATTGTTTGATAGGGGGCTTAACTCTGATTGGGCCATGATACCTTGGACAACTGGGGTTGCAGCCTCCCACAGAACCTGACCAATTAGGAGAGAGCGAGAGAGAGAGAGAGCAATCTGCAAGGTTGAAACTTACTGCACCCCATCATGATGCACACCTCCTTCATTTCCTCCCTGTTCCCACTGGTTGCCCTGCTCACTACGTTGCTCCTCAGCTCGACACGTGTTAGTATTCCTAGTACATCTCCTTCTGACAACCTCCCGGGGACCCCAAGTCCTCTAGAAAAAACTGTGGGGTGTCCACCGTCGAGCTCTGCTGCTGGACCATCATTTCTGCTAATTTCTTTATTTTATTCAGCCAATTTCCCTGTGTGGCAGCCTGAGAACTCATCCCACCCCTCACTGTGGCCTTCACAAGATTATGTATTCTTTCCGTATCTAGTGCCCAGCAGCTGCTGTCTGGGATCAGGCCTTTGGAAAAACGCTGCCCTTGCAAAGATAAGCCAGCAACTATCTCCTCTGCCTCCTCACAAGTTTGAGTGCTCGGCCTGCTCATGGGGGAGAACAAACTCCCCATCAAATTATCTCTAACACTAATCACAGCTCTACATTTAAGGCTAAAACCTACTAAAAAAGTGCAAAGCTTTAATCTATAGTAACTAATATCCCTGAAGCCACAATGCATAATAATGCAGGGCCACGTGCTACACGCTATATGCCAAAAAAGGGAAATCCCGAAAAGAAAGGGTTCCCCAATATACCATAAGAAAAATATTACCTAATGGGCTGCATATGTGTGCTGTCTCAGACGCTGCCTGAGCTCTCATTTTGGGCGATGCACCGGCATCTGGACAGTAGGCCACTTTTGCAGTTCTCACACGATTTGGCGCATGTGAGCGTCAGAGGCGAGAATCGGGGAAGCGAACACTGCTAGGCAGGGAATGATGAAGCCCTTGCGGTTAGGACATGCGCATTAGAACACAGAGCTCGCGCCCAATGGCAATAAGGCACTTGTTACCCAAGGTCATTATTATAACATGCCGCAAAGTGTCCAATGATTTCATAAAAGATGTATTTAGTTTTTCCCCCACAATCCCCTCCTAGGAGTCCTTCACTCCAGTCTTTAGTGGTCTGGGGAATCTCGAAGCAGGCAGCCATCTCCCCTGGTAAAGGGAATAGGGGCTATGGGGAACTTGGAGGATAAGTCATGAGGTAGGTGGACACATGCCCAACAATCAGTGATATTCAAAATACAGGCCTACTGCCAGGTGAGGGGAAGGTAGGTGTTCTCACTGTGAACCCAGCTGTAAGCGGATGGACCATCGTTTTCATGACAGGTGGTTTTAAAAGCAGCAGTCACTGTGAGATGGCAGTAAATCAATGAACTGAAAAGAATAACAACAAAAGCCAAATAACCAGACATTGGGCCTCATTACCAGTTTGGAGGTTGCCATACCAGTAAAACCGGTAAAATACCAGCACTCAGCAATGGGGAATTACCTGGGTATTCCGACCTTGCCAGACCCGGTAATTCCTCCATTGTCGGCTGCCGGTAAGTGTCAGTCCCCATTCCCAATTGAGCCCCATGGGGCTCAATGGGAATGGGAAGGTCGGATGCACCGGCACTGTTTGTAACGGTGCCGGTGCATCCGACATGCTGTGCTCGCGGTTCCGCTTTACCCGCCAGGTCCAACCTGGCAGGCAGAAAGTCACCCGCCTGCACAACTCGTAGTATGGTGGTCCGGGAACTACAGTACCGGTAAGCTTACCGGTACTGTAGTTCCCAGACCGCCATACTCGTAATGAACCCCATTATGTTTATACCAGGGACCTGAGTCCAAATGTTGAAATCTGGGTAAGCTGGCCCATACTGTAATGCCGTAGCTGGGGAATCCGGTTCAGTTCATACGGGGAAGACTGTGTGCACGATGCAGTCTGCCGAAACTCCTTTAGTTCAGGGCACTATGGGCAATAGTTCTGCAACAGGGCAAATGTCAATGTTCAAAAGAGTTGCAATCTGGAGCAGGTATTGAGCAAAATCTCTACCGTTCACTGTTCATAGCTGTGCCGGTGGACTCCTGACTGAAAGTTCAAACTAGAAATATCCATAATACCAGACGCATAAGCTTACGGTGGTCATCAAGACAAAGAGAATGACCAACAGGTGATAAAAACAGGGCCTGAAACTGGCTGGCACAGGCATGTCAGTAGTGGCAGCTTCCAGTTTGTATTTAAACCGAAGGAAAGCTCCACAATCACTTTCTGTTAAAGTTACTCTACTTCACGATAAGAGTGTGTGAAATCATCAGTTCTATTCAACTCAATTATTCATTATCACACAATAATTTTTATTACAATATATACGCACTTTTCCTTAAAACAATGTTTAAAAATATACAATTAAAAGAAATATACAATTAAAAAGACATGCAACTAATTTCATCGGTTGCTCATAGATTGAAACCCAACACAGATAATGTTGTTCATTTACTTATTCACAATTTCTCTAAATCAGTTGCACTCTATTATAAGTTGTTCCATTCCTAAGCCCGATTCGACCAAGTTTCTGTCCTTCGTGCTTCACTGTGCCAGACATTCATCAGGGACTGTCCATTTAAATACGTGTATTTTCAGTGCATACCCGTCTACTGTATACCCTTAAAATAAAGAAACGCGTACATTTCATTCCTAAGTCTACTAGTGACTTTTTTATATGACAAAACCGTCAGCACACCCTTAGTTTTATTGTATGGTAAGAACATATTCCACCTCTTACCACACGGTCTCAGGATATTTTCCTTTGCGACCAATTCCAACTTTCACTGTCGGACCCGCACCCAGAAGCAATGCTCGGGCTTAATTCAAAGAACATCACCAATTAAATCTACAAAAGAAAATGGAACCCATACTTTTATTACTATAGATGTCTATTACTATTGATGTCTACGTTATGATCTGACACACAGAATAAATATGTTTCTGTCACTAAAAACAATTATGGTACAAGAGGCTCACCTCTACTTGTTTTGGACACTGCTTTGCAGCTCGCCTGTGTACCCGTTATTATACTTGTATTTAAGGGGCCGAGGCGTCACCTAGAACATAGAGCAAGAACACTCAATATTAACATTATTGAGTGCGACGACCTCACAGCTCAATCCACACATGGACTTTCATATAAGGTATAAAAGTGGACCTTGTGGCATATATACATACCCTGTTTTGCCTATCCTTCAAGTTTCATGCATTTGCCAAATGTACATATTTAACATTCCTTATCATCAGGATTACAAAAAGGCTACTCCACCTTTTATCCAAAAGTCTTCTTCATTCTCTTCATTAGATATGGCCATACTCGCATATATGTACTATTCTGTGCTCACACCCGTTTACACCTTTCTTGGGAAAATTGCTACCTATTTAAAAGGACTGTATCCCTTACTACCTTTTTTCTGTACTCACCTGGATCTTCTCACTCCTAAAAATGATCAATAAGGTTATTTACACACTTACTGTGTCCACTAGTACTTACCTTTTATTTCTCTACTTGTCCACTAGTACGTACTTTTGTCATAATGTTTCTTCCAATTATATCGCTATACTCCGCTAAGGCCATATAGACATTCCTCCAGCACTCCAAAAGTGAAAATGTTTTCATCTGTAATAGACTAATCAACATCTTAATATATACATAAACAATGTTCTTGTTACTTACTCTCATGTGTTCTTTTTGTGCCGTTTTACTAAAGGTTCTCTCATACTGTTGGATCAATCTTGGCCATCCATACCTTCTTGGCCTTTCATTAATCGCATTTTATTTTTATTACATATACTACACTGATCAGTTTAAACGAGCACCATCCATTGTGCTCATTGTTCGGAAATCTGAATATTTTATTCACACCTTCCTCCATCACCCTTGTGTCACAATGTTATTTTTGTTCCTTTATTTAAACCTTCTATCAAATTGTGTTTTTTGTTGCTTTTTAGTGTTGTCACTCATTATTTTTTAAAATTATTTTGTTATGTTACCCCCTGGATTGACGTCAATCTTTTGGTTAGGAACTTCTTCAGCTTTTTTAGTTTTAACTCTTTATTGTTATCTTATATTAATTTGTCTAAACACAACACAAACTCTTAAACTTTACATATTATAATCGCTTACATGTGTGTACTTATATTTTGTTCCCCTATGTACATTTTTCCGCCACTGTCCTAGTGGATGTATGGTCTTCTCTTTTTATTACCCCCTCTGGGACTTTGATGCGCACTCTCCTACCTGGCCCCGCCAGTAGGAATCCTTACCACTCTTATCTGAAGCTTTATTAGTGTGTACACTTCCTGTCTCTTCTTCAGCCTGTAAATTCAAGGCATCCCTATCTCTCTTCCATTTATAGTGTCCAAAAATCCAGCTACTCTTATATCGTAATTCAACAAGACATAATGTTCCTAACAGGTGTTCCGAATGTAAAGCGAAAGCAGCCTATATTTGTGTGTGTGTGTTCTCATTGCAGTATTAAATTCCTTCTCTGACTACCTAAATGTGTTTTTATGTGAATTGAGCCTGTGGTCCATTTATTGCCTGTACTTCCACAAGAGTGTGTGTGTGTGTGTATGTGTGTGTCACTCTCCCTCACCTTATAAGCATATCACGACAGGTACTCTAACCTAAATATCTCAATTTCTTTCCCCAATCTCATGAAAAAGTCTTCTCTTTAAATGTCTCCAAATTCTACTTCTCCCAATTAATCGATTCATTGTGCATAATATTAATCCATATCATGCTCAATAATTGTGCCAAGCCTTCCTTGTTTTTCCTTCTCATCTCCCAGCCTGCTTGCATTTATTAATAAATATGTTTCATCTAAACAAACCCTGCAAATATCTAAATAATGCACTCTTTATTCTTGAAAATCATACTAATCAGGGATTGTGCTCTATAAAAAAATACCCCTTTAACTTAATGGCACACTCCTTTACATGTTCAGGCCTTACAAATACTAGTGTGATTTCTCACGTGTCTTCATAACTAATCCCTAAACTAGTGCATGTTACCTCCTAGTTATTTTCTGAGATCTCTCCTCAATACAACTGTTAATTTATTGTAAAATATATCATGCTTTTTAATCTATATTGTGTGTAACCTGAGCCTTGGTGTGTTTGAGAGTACTTTCTCTCATTACTTACTGCTTCACCATTCTAAATACAAATGTTTGCATCATTGCATGCACTTTTAACATGGTTGCTCTAAAAAGTGTTTTATCTTATTAATTCTTGATATTGCCCATAAATATTCACTGTGCTTGATCTAATATCATTTACTATTTTGTTAATCTGCTTTTTAATGTCATTTGCACCCAAAATCACATTACATTTTGTTTTATGCCTCCATGCTGTACAGTGAGGGATATGCTGTCCCCCCTCTTAAAGCGTGTCTAATTTGCTGTGGCTTTGTGTCACACCCCTGGAGTATACACAACTCCTTCCTAGCCACGGAAACCAAATGAAGTGACCCCTGCCACCTTGGTTGGCACAGGATCCTGATTGTATACACACAGGTACCCTGAGAGAGCCGAAGGGGGGAAGCGGGTTAGGGAGAGGTTGTGGATAGGGAGGGGGCGTTTAGAGTAACCTGAAAAAGGGAGCTGGATAACATACCAAACAAAGAACATGTAACATAACTTGTCCTGCCTCCCAACACCTACTGTTGGTATTCTAAATAAGAAGGATACTAACACTTCACCTTGCACTTGTGCAGACTTCTTGATATAGCCACAAACATAAGCACATACTGCATGAATGAATGACAACATAATACTTATACACTCATGAACCCAGGAGGATATGTCCAGGCAAGTACTTCTTATTTAGTAATGCCCCCAATGTGCCTTAGCACTCCTATCACGGCACATGAACCTCTTGGTGACACAGAACAGGACTTAAGACATTATGACTTGATACAATGTGAAAATTAAACAAGGAGTAGCCACGAACAAACATAACGTTACTTCACGATATGCTTAAACCCATGCTTTCACCCAGCTGAGTGTCTTTGACTGTTCAGGAAACACCTGCGTTATTTTCACACATGGATTTGTTGCAACAAAAAGTAAACCATGTGCGTTTCTAAACTGCACTCGAACTCAACACAGATGTGCGTAGTTCATAACAAACGTGTACTTAGAATGAATGCAACTCATTGTAAAGAGCCCGAAACATTCATGCAGGCACTTATCTGAGGCCTGGGGGCGCTCACCGGCACCTTGCCAGGCAGTGAATATCCCACGTTGGAATGGACTCCTGCCATGACTGCTCCGCTCTTAGGAAGAGCTGCTGCGCGACGCAGCGTTTCACCGCCGGGTCATATGAACTCACCGCCGGGCCCGGTCCTGTCTGCCCAGATTCCTCATGTGCTTCGACTGAGCACCTGCTCCTTCTGGCCCATGCCACGTCAACAATCACCAACAGGCGGCACGGGCCGAAGGAGCTCTTAAATAGCAGTTGGCTGCACCTGCCTCAGTCAGCCAACTGCTGCCAAAAAGCTCATGGGAAGTAGTTTTTTCCCCTTTCTTGCCCAAAACACCCCTAATGAATGCTTATTCCAGCATAGCAAGCCCTTTTCCTTATACTTTGTGCATATGCTTGAGTCTGCACATGTAATATCCTCATGAATCTGTATTGTATTGTGGTGCCTAGCCCATTCCACCTCTCTCTGTCCTTAATTGCCAATATTCTCACTGTTCTGGTTATTTATAGCACTCTCCTGTGCCTTCATTTGCAATCTGTCTTATTTTTGCTTTCCCAATCATTGTGTGTCCCTTTCTCATTCTTCTTCTCTCCTTCTGTAATCACTTTCCCATTTCCTTCTGATGGCATACTTCCTTGCCTTCTGTTACAAATTTTATGAAAATAAACTGTGTGCATCTGCTCTTCCTTTTGGTAGCGCACTGAAACATTTTAGCGAAGCACCTTTCCTTTTTCCCCAATTACTTTCCATTAATGCATCTAGATTTTTTAAATGGTTTATTTCAATTACCTGTTTCTCATCTGTGTAATTGGCACATGCATGCTTTATGATATATGCTCTTTCAAAATGTCCCATTTATCACTAATAAGAAATGCATATTTTGCTTCAAATGAGATCAACAAATCAGGGGTGATCTAGTGTGTGCTTAACAGAGAAAGTATCTAGCATTAACTCCAAAATAACTAACAAACCATTTAAAATGAGATGCGACTTGTGTGACTTTAAACAGTGACCTAATGGGACCACCCTAGTTCACATATGTGCAATGACTGGGGACAATTTCTAGTATAAAACAGTTAACTCACAAAATGGTTTAGTCACATATAGTTTCCTTGTCACGGTCACTTCTGTTTGGTGATTTCACATCACTACATTAAATTGGGTTGGCACCCAGTGGTGTGATAGAGAAACATGCTCACACCTGGGGGAGGGGGGTTGTGATAGGGAAACATGGACACACCAGGAGTTAGTAATAGCAAACCACACATTGACCGGGGATGAGCAGCACTTCTGTGTCGGGGAAAAGTGATAGGGGAGCATGCCCACCATTAATAAGATCCCTCCACACTGTTCCCTACCACCCACCTATGCATGTCACAAGGCCATGCATCTGCACTCCCTACAGGGTGGTTGTCAAATGGCTAGCCCCCACACCACACACACTATCTTTCTTTCCCACTGACTTCATGCTGGTTCCTTTGTTTGGTATCCTGAAAACCTTCCTCCTCCCCGGTTCCACCCACCTTCATTCGAGCTCCTTTGGTTGATGCCCTTCTCTCCCCTTCGCTCTTGCTCCTTTGGTTGTTGCCCTTCTCTCTGGCTCCTTTGGTTGGTTTCCTTCTCTCCCCTTTGCTCTGGCTCCTTTGGTTGGTTTCCTTCTCTCCCCTTTGCTCTGGCTCCTTTGGTTGTTGCCCTTCTCTCTGGCTCCTTTGGTTGGTTTCCTTCTCTCCCCTTTGCTCTGGCTCCTTTGGTCGATATCAATCTCTCCCCTTCGCTGTGGCTCCTTTGGTTGATGTCCTTCTCTTCCCCAGGTCTACACACTGTCCAGGCGCTGATTGGGTGTACGCTCCATACTGACCTCTCCATGGAGGGATTTTTGCAAGTCGCCTACGATGGGGAGGACCAATTCAGCTTTAAGAAGAGCAAAGGAGAGTTGCAGATGGATGGGAGCAGCCAGTACCAGTGGAACTCACAACATAGTGCCTTTAGCCAAGATCAGGCTGATGACCGTGAGAAAGAGTGTATAGAGAGGCTGCGGAAACTCCTGACGAATGGGGAGGAGTCCCTGCTCATGAGAGGTGAGGAGCTGTGCATGGGGCACAGAGGAGTTGGGGAGCTCTGCATGAAGGGGTGAGGAGCTATGCATGGGACACAGGAGGTGGGGTGCTATGCATGGAGGAGTGGGGGAGCAGAATATGGGGCATGCAGGTGAGATGGGGAGTATGGGTCACAAAGGCGAGGTGGGGAGCTGTGCATGGGTCACACAGGTGAACTGTGCATGTAACATACAGGAGAGGTGAGGAGCTGTGAGGCAGCTGTCATGCGACAACCACCACTAACCATACATTGTACGCTTTCAATAAGCTGTATGTTTGGGTGGTGTGACAAATCTGGATTATTCGTTCCTTTGACCCCAGGTGGGGAGCCACCCTCTTTGAGGCTCGATAGGTGAGTCCACTAAGCAAGACCCTGCCTAGGGGTCTGGGCAAATGGGACCTACTAGGAGTGACTCCCCTCTAGGGACAAGGACTCCCATTCCCAGAATGAACTCCCTATTGGGAAGACATTGTCTGCCTAGATGACGATTGAAAAGCCTGCAGTTACTACTCTGTTACCTACAACAGTGACATTGTTCCCAAATCGTTGCCTTTAGGTAATGCTGGATTTAACTCGACAACCAAAGAGGAACAACATTCCCCTCTCTTGGAGCACGGCCGTGAACACAAAGGGAGGAGACACCCTAGAGAGAAGAGAGAGAATCACCTCTGATGGTAGAACGTCCTGGGGCAGTGGAGCCACGCTGTACCACAGAGCCAGTGGTAGCGTGGAACAGCTGGGACGAGAGAGGCCGCCGGAAGGCCATCAAGTTGACTCATCTCACCTGGTGGAGTGACCACGCTGTGGCCATTGTGGGCTTGGGGCCTGCGGACGGGTGCCGACACCAGGAATCCAGTGATGAATGGAGCCTCACTCCATGCGGGAAAATGGAAACCGTGCAGGCTAACCTCCTTGCGGTAGCTGAAGCTTCGACCATATCGAGGTGAGAGAACCAAACACTGAGAAACTGCCCCGTGGAGACGACCGATGATAACGAAGGTAGCAGGGTGACCCATGTAAGCGGGAGGCAAGTACAAACGCGAGAAGTGAACTATAATGTAGGTTACGGGAGCCCTAGAAACCCGAATAGTGAATGTTAGTGATGACTAGATATATTATCATACATAAGAGACCAGCAGGGTCGGGAGGACCCCAACAAAACAGAGACATTGTAAAGATAACAAATAGAAAGGAACCTGGAGGGTTCAGACGAGTGGATTATAAACTGAGAGAAGGATATGCATGTGATTGGAGAAGGGATGTAAGAAGGATCCATCCACTTAAAGAGACTGGGAAGCCCAGTTTATATCAAGAGTTACAGAATCCCCAAAGGAGTGTAAAAGGAGAAGAAAAGAACTTTCTTCATGACTTTTCATGAACACTTTATTTTTCTTTGAACTGAGAACTGTATTGCAGAAGGAAGCCCATTGAGGTTGGCGAGGCAAATCCATAGCTGGAAGCATAGTGCTCTGACTTTTTAGGTTGTTTTCTCTAGTGGCAGGGCCAGATTGCAGTTAGGTTTCTGGACAGAGTACTATTTTTGTTTGGACGACTGACAAGCACCGTTAGATTAGTTTCCTCGGTAAGGAAGACCCTCTTAGCAATAAGGATAAACAGGCCTTTTTCTTTATTTTACTTAATAAACATCCTTGAAATGTCCTCATTGATTCCGATGCCACCTTCTGGGTCACCACATATGAGGTCAGCAGTGGGATGTTGACCAACTGATAGAGGTTGGGGACCCATGCCATTTACCAACCTAAACCCAAAGGCCAACAATCTCACAGTAGTGACCCCACAGTCTGTAGGATTTGATTTACATGGCATAGAGGAAATCCCCATAACGACTAATGAGAGATGTTTGATGCATACAGGGCGTAGTATTTCTCCTCCCCCGGGAACATATGTTTGCATGGCCTCGAAGTCAGGACTCGTAGGGTGATATATCCTGAATATTGTGGCTTGTGTGACAGACCCAGACCATCAGGGGGAGAAGTCAAAATCCTTCTCCATAATCATGGGCTGAACTCTTATGTGATCAAAGATGGAAAAGCCATAGCACAAGGGATTCAAGAACAAGCACTTATTCCAATTCCCCAGGAGGTGGAAGGCACTAAGGGAAACTGAAATAGACCCACAAGGGTTTTGGGAGTCTAACCTCCCTAGGAAGGAGATAGAATCAGTGGATACTGAAGTCCTCACACCTCTATCTGACCTTGCCTTTGCTCAAAGCAATGATCCAGAGGACTTTGGCAGGGTAACATCGGAAGAGAATGGACACAGTCAAGCTGGACCCTTTTTCTTCCTTAAAAAGGGGCTCCTATATAGAGGGGACATCGGAAGGGGCGGTCTTTCCTGAACCCAATTAGTGGTTCCCCAAAGTCACCAGCAGATAGTACTGGAGCGGGCCCATTCCCATTTGACCACCGTCCATCAGGGAATTGGAAAAACACAAAGACAAGTGATTCCCAGGTTTTATTGACCAGGGGTATTTGCAGATGTAAAGAGCAATGTCTCGACTTGTAACATCTCTAAAAAATAATGAAACCACTCCGGTACCACAAGCTCCCTTACAACCTCTAATAATCATTGAGGTACCCTGTTGATGCACAGCCATGGACATAGTAGGCCTGTTGGACACATCCAGACTTGGGAACAAGTTCATTTTGGTAATGCTGACTATGTTACTTGGCATACCGAAGTGTTCCCTCTTAGGAACAACACCAGTCAACAAATCTTAAAACATCCACTTCCCTTCCGTTCCTGAGTTGGATTCCCTAAGGAAATCCTCACGGACCGAGGCACCACCTTTATGTCCAAGATTATGCAGGAGGTCATGGAGATACTCCAAATAAAAACCTTGCATACATCGTATATCACCCTCAGACCAATGGACTGGTGGAAAGGTTAAATCAAACCTTAAAAAGAATATTACACAAGTTGGTACAGATGGATGGCCGTAATTGGGACGTCATTGTGGTCTCACACATCGATGGGGGAAATGCTCTCCTGACAGGGCTCCCAGATGCTCACTTTGCTCCCCCTAAAAGCAGTCCACCATGCTGCAGCACCTCTTATCATGGGAGCACTCAAATGTGACCGAATTACCCCTATCCTACGCAAACTGCATTGGCATCCACTCAAAGCTAGGCTACAGTTCAAGACTGCATGTATCATCTACAAAGCAGTCACAAGTAGCACACCAGCGTACCTGGTGGCTAAGCACTACATATC
This sequence comes from Ambystoma mexicanum, assembly GCF_040938575.1. Lineage (NCBI taxonomy): Eukaryota > Metazoa > Chordata > Amphibia > Caudata > Ambystomatidae > Ambystoma > Ambystoma mexicanum. Next base: position 843,613,558 of record NC_090938.1, read on the forward strand.
TGGTGGCACACGTTTCTTGCACAGCAAACTGACCAACCGGCTTGAATCTCAACTCATACGCAACGAGAGGACACGCAAACAATCCTCTTCTTATGCACCCACCCTCTGGAACTCAATCCTGGTGTCTGCTCGGAATGCCCCCACAATTGTCCAATTTCACAAATCTCTCAAAACATGGCTCTTTGAACAACACCTGGCCAAGGACTAATTCCAATGGATGCACAGACCTCACAGTACTGTGCTACTGTTAAACGATTATAGACCAAATGCTGGCTATCCACACCCTGTGCAGCTCTGCTGTTCTCTAGCTATGTCAGCGCTTTAAACAATAAAATAACATTTTAAAAAAGATTCCCTGGTCTCTCTTCGCTGTCAGGAAAAAAGCACAGGAACCCTGGCATACTCCCCTATTTTTATTATTGTACGGAAGGGAACCTTGAGATGTACTCAACATGTTGAAAAAGGCATGGGAGGAAAAAGAACAGGCCACTTTGCCCACTTCCCAAACAGCACAGAAACTTAAAATGCATAAGAATGCTGTTTGGGAAATTGTGAAAAATTTCGGCAGAGCTCAAGAATATCAGAAGGCTTTGCATGATAAACAAGCTGTAGCCCGATCCTTCAGCATAGGGGAATCTGTCTTAGTTCTCCTTCCCACCTCAGAGAATAAGATAAATTGATATAATATGATATGGCATTTATAACACATTTATAAATGGTATGGTCTGTATACAATTCTAGAGCGGGAAGGCCCTTTGACCTATGTAGTGTCCCAACCAGATAGACGTCACACACAGATAAATCATATAAACATGTTGAAATCACATAAACATGTTGAAAGAATGGAAGACCGACCCAGTAGAGGAAACTACAGTGACCATGTGCACCCGCCTTACTGATTCAGATGTAGAGAATTAATAAATACCCCCACATCTACCTCTCTCCCAACAAGAAGACCTACAGAATGTATTAAGGCAGTTTCCAGAGGGCATGTTTGAACAACCAGTTAGAGAGTAATTTCTTCCATTACCTTTGTGCGCCCGCCGGAAGAATGGTAATCTTGAAACCTTACCGGATCCCAGAGGCAAGACGAACATTCGTAGAGACTGAGTTTGACAAAATGATCAGGGTCAACATTGTTGAGCCGTCAGAGGGCCACTGGTCTTCCCCCATCATTTTAGTGGCCAAACCGGACAAGACTTAGGTTCTTTATCGATTTCAGGAACCTGAACTCCATATCTTCGTTGGATAAATTACCCCATGTCACGGATAGAATTAGCTCATTGAAAAACAAGGGTTATCTAAATAAATGTCCACACTTGGCTTGACTAAGGGTTATTAACAGGTGCCAATAAATCCAGCAATGGGGTGGGGTGGACACCTTTACCACACCTCAAGCTTTTTTCGAATTTCAGGTTATGGACAAACATTTGAGACCACACTCTAGTGTCGATTGTGCATATTTGGACATCCACAGTAAGACCTGGCTCACAAACATGCACCATCTCTATATCATTTCACGTGCCCCCTGGAGAGCAAGATTAGGGCGAACCCGAAGAAATGCGATCTGGCCCAGGCGGCTATGATGTACCTGGGCTACTTCGTGGGAAAACCTCAGGTTGAAAAACTCAAAGCGGTGCACAAACTGTACACAACACCTGTACCTAAAACGAAAAGGGATCTTCAAGGTTTCCTAGGATTGACAGGCTATTACTGAAGTGTTATCCCAAATGATTCCACTCTGGCCGTAAATCTTACAGACAAATTGAAGAACTCTCAAACCCAGAGACTTATCTGGGAAAAAGATCAACAATGTTTTGGGGGGTAAAAATATTGTGCAGAGAACCAGTCTTAAAAATGCTGGATTTCAATAAGGAATTCATTGTTCAGACCAATGCCTCTAAGGTTGCATTGGGGCAGGTCTATCTCAATAATACGTTGGGATGGAACACCCCATATTGTACACAAGTTGAAAACTATTTCCACAAGAACAATTATATGCAACAGTGGAATTAGAATGTTTGGACATCAAATGGGCAATATTGAACCTGCGCTGCTATCCGACATGGTGACAATTGCGGCTCGTTCCAGACCATTCACTCTTAACCTGGATGAGCCTTAGCAAAATTCCAATACTCAGGTCATGAACTTATAACTTCTTTGTTTTACGATAGAACACCGAAAAGAAAACGGAAATGTGGACTTCCTAAGTCGCTTCCCTCTCACCACTGAAGGGGGAGCCACTCACTAAATGGAGGGGTATGTGATGAATCTGGACTATTTGTTCTTTCTCCTTAGGGGGAACCACCCTCTTTGAGGTGAGCCCACTAAGCAAGACCCCCCCTAGTGGTCTGAGCAAGTGGGACCTCACTGGGAGTGACTCCCCTCTAGGGGACAAGGACTCCCATTCCCACAAGGATTTCCCTATTAGCAAGACATTGTCCGCCTAGATGGCGATTGAAAAGCCTGCCATTGCTACTGTTACCTACAACAAACAGTGACATTGTTCCCATCATGTTGGCTTTCGGTAATGCTGGATTTGACTCGACAACCAAAGGGGAACAACATGACCCTTTCTTGGAGCACGGCAGTGAACAAAAAGGGAGGAGGAACCAAGCCTCCAGATAAGATTCATACCAGGCCTTTTTACGTGTTATGAATAGGTTGGGTAAGCCAAATATCCAGCGCGCCTAGGTGTGGAACTAATAACCTATTCTAGTCACTTTATATATACTCTTGAGATCGCTGCCTGTTTCAGTGTGCAGGAGTAGCTGCTCTATCCTCTTTAGTAATGAAATACATATGGTTATATTGACACCAAAATCAGTGGCGCTGATCTTCAACAAATAATATTTATTTTGATCTCATGGATTCATTTGATAATGTGAAAATAATCCAATACTAACAATATCATACTGTCCTGTCTTACCCAAAACGTTTTTCGACCTTAAACGGTCTTTTTCAAGGCTGTTATGCCATTATCAAAAATACCTACACAAACAATTCATGATACATCCCAAAATCAATAATTTTAGCAATGTTCCATCATAATTTTATCAATTATCCACCAGTCACATGTAGCATTATAACATTGGTGATAAGATTCACCCCGAATTTATCATAGAGGGTGAGTTGGTAACATAAGAGACGAGGAGCATCATTTGCAAAAACCAAATGACATCAGAAATGATAATTTCAATGATTAAGCATTCATAATTAAATTTCACAACTGTTACCATGTGAGAAATGTGTGCATTTAAATCTGTACATCGGGAAAAAAGGGAAAAAATGAGAAAATATGTGTGTGTGTGTGTGTCATACATTTCTACTGTCCATGTTGGATGTGACTGCTAAACTTCGTTATGTGCCCACCGTAGTGATTTATATTGGTGTGTTTCTTATAATACTACTTCAATTAATATGCACTGAGTGGACTTACCAAATGCTTTGCCAGTCCTATTTTCCTAGCGCTGGCACAATATTGTCAATTGTAATGTCTCAGGCCTGTAGATGCGAGATAGAATGCGTTGTTCTTAATAGCTAAGCTAGTATGGCTTGCCTGTATGGTTTAATGTGGTGATTAGCTTACCACTCCAAGTTTTCCCTGGTGAGTCTCAGTTGGAGTGAGTTCCTGAATCGTCCAAGTACCTCGGGATATATATATTTCTGAGGCTTGTGGAATCTGTTTAGATCGCATGTTAGTGGAAGCTGCGGAATATGACAGTTGTGGTTTTCAAAACTCGAAAAGGGACGTTGCCGGGGCGTGCCAGTAATACTATCCCTAGTGTGACTTCCACTGTATCCATGGTGCTTCATGCGTCGAGGTCCTTCAGATTGTTTTTTTCTGCCATCATTGTCGGATGCTGAAAGCGGAGTACCTTTCTGGCTATCGCCATTTTATTAACAATAATTAGAGCTAGTTACTCTTACTGTACTTTCCTTGCCGTTACCCTATTATATTTTTGGCGACGGCTTCCAGGACTACCTTCGTTGACTGCGGAACCCGCCTCGACACACTTTTCCAAACCGCCTCGGAAGGCTGCTTCGGGGCTCGGCCCTCACAGTAGGGAGAGTAGGGGTGGGGGGGTTCATATATTTGTTCCCTAAGAGAATGCATTTCTCCCCTTCTTCCCACTTTATTCACCAAGCTACCTTCCCCTCACAAAATGAAGAGTGCAACTTTTAAATTGTGTCCATCTTGCAATAAAATATTTCCCTGGAAAGACCTGCACCGGGTGTGCAACCTTTGTCTTCCAAGGGACCATAACGAGGGCCACTGCAAATCTTGCAGGCTCTTCAATCCCAAGACTTTAAAGGACCAAAAAACAAAGCGGTCGGCCCATCACGCCATGCAGGCCGAGAGGGTGCCTCCAGCGACGGCAGCATCCGCGTCTTTAGTGAGGATGACGGTGAACAGAATCCGTCGGATACCCACGTGCAAGCCCCCACCCCATCAGTCAGGCCGGTGGCTCTGTTATGGGGAGGACACCCAGCGGCACAGGCACAGACAAACATACCCACACTAAACACACAACCGTCGGCCACAAGTCGACTTCCACGCTGACCAGAAGGCCTCGCATGGCGTCAAGGGGAAGGTCAGCGAGTTCCGTGTCCTCTGGGCAATCGCGCTCGCTTCACCACAGGCCCCTGAAATGGAGAGAAAAGCCTGGTTTGGATGCCGTGTCCAAAAAAACCAAAGCCACGCACGCTGATGACCGACCATCAAAAGATACAGCGATGGCCCGTGCAGAGACTGAAAAACAACTGTCGAAAGATACGTCGAAAGCTCCCGCAAAAACCCATCAGACCTCGGAAATGTCTGAACTGGTTAAAAAACATGTCCCGGACCCACTTTTAAAGGGTTGGACTTCGAAACACCACAAATCGAAGGCCCATGACTCTCCTAGACATAATGAGACTATGTCCCAGGGGGCGGTACCATTTCAGGGGCTATGCAACACAGGCATCACCCTGCACCTTGGCCAACTTCCAGACTTCCTAATCCAGCTGTTGTACCACCACCTGCTGTCCCAAGTTCTTCCCAGTGGTCTGTAGAAGACATAGTCAGGGTCATGCAACGCATGTTCTCACTGGCCAATTTCTTCGACAGCCACCCCGAGGTTTTGGAAAATCTCCAAAGCACCCCACCAGAAAGTGGTCCCGCTCTTAATCAACCCCCAGCCAAAAGACCCTGCTCAGACACCCCACAGATGGATCCATGGCAGCATTCATTCTATGATTCCACTCAAAGCTTCCAGGACACTGGAGCATACTCTGACACTGAGGACCAAGGGGACATGGGGGATGTAGACCAGTTCTATGACACTGACGAGGAAGACGTCTACATCATACAGTCTCCGGATCATACAGACCCACCAGTTGCAAGACTCACCAGTCGATAGCCAAATGCAGTATAGCGATATACTCCTAAAGGCAGATGAACATTTCCAAATGGACACACAGGAAACCCAAATAGACAAAGACTTTGTCGAAAACATCTTGGGAGACAAAAAATCTTCTACCCAATTTAACCCTATCCTCCAGTCTGTACAAAGGCGAATAATGGTAAGCTTGCTGGCACTGTACTTCCCGGACCGGCAAACTATGAGTTGTGATCGCGGGTGCCTTTCTGCCCGCCAGGTCGAAAATGCCGGGCAGACCGGCACCCGCGAGCACAACAAGACGGATGCACCATACACTTATTAATGGTGCCGGTGCATCCAACCTCCCCATTCCCATTGAGCCCTATATGGCTCAAATGGGAATGGGGAGAATTTATTCCGGCGCCCGCGGACGGGCAATTCCCAGGTCCGGCTGGGTCATAATGACCCGGTAATTGCCCATTCGCGGGTGCCATAAAAAATTGCAAGTTTGGTGGTAGCCTGCCGGTTTTACCAGCAAGGCTACCGCCAAACTTGTAATGAGGCCCAATATTTTGTTCGGCAAGGCAGTAGAAGATCCCCTCAAAAGTGCCAAGGAAGAATATGACACCTTAAAGTCACTGGGCCAGCTTAACAATAGACCACCCGGTCAGAAAGGGGGATATCATTTTCATCACTTCATGGGACAAAATTCACAAAGAGGCTCTGGGTACAACCAGGGTCAGAGCTTGTCCTGGTGCTCACCACAGGGCCAATCCTCACATGGTTTTCAGAGGCCAAAGATCTTGCGGCCGGGGCAGATCCTCCTCTTCCGGATGCGGATCCACCCCTCCAAAACAATGACCACCCGCTACAGGTTCTCTCCCTCCCTCCCATGCCACTCCAGTAGGAGGACGCATAACGCACTTCACCCACGTATGGGAGGGAATCACCTCAGACAAGTGGGTGCATTCAACCATGGCGTGCGGTTACTGTATAGAGCTGCTTCAGCGACCTGCCTACCATCCCCCAAAACTAAGAACCACCTCAAAGGAAGAGCAACGCATCCTACTAGAAGAGGTGGCAGCGCTGCTATTAAAGGACGCTGTCGAAATCGTCCCGGCGAACCAGGTGAAAAAGGGTATCTATTCAACATACTTCCTTGTGCTGAAAAAAGATCTCACAGTGCGGCCTTTAGATCTGTGTCCTGCGAACACTTATGTCAAGCCACAAAAAATCTGCATGACAACATTACAAGAAGTAATCCCACTGCTAAAGCGGGGGGACGACATGGCAACCTTTGATATGAAAGATGCTTATTTTCATATTACAATGTTCCCAGCACACAAAAATGTCTTGCGTTATAGATAGCAAACCAGCACTACCAATTCAATGTGCTACCCTTCGGCATATCCCAGGAGGATAGCTCAGCGGCAACGTGCTCACCTTGGATGCAAGACGACACGAAGCAACACAGGTTCGAACCCCAGGTCCGCCCTTAGAAACCTCTGGGTATTTAAGCGCATTATAAATATGTAACTAAGACAAAAAAACAAAGAAATTCCTGTAGCAGCGCCTCGATGCCCGCGGGCTGTGTGAGCGCTTTAAAAATGCAAAATAAATAAATAAAATAAATAAAAAGCATCCGCTCCAAGGGTATTCACCAAGGTACTGGCGGTGGTGGCGGCGCACCTACACAGGGAGTCAATCCCAGTGTAACCTTACCTGTACGACTGGCTGATCAAAGGGGAAACCTCCCAAATTTCCTATCAAAATACCCAAAGAACGATCAACCTTCTTTTCCAATTGGGATTTTCTATCAATGAGAAAAAGTCAAGTCTTGTACCAAACAAGACCAAATAGTTCTTAGGAGCTGTCATAAAGACAGAAGAAGGTCTAGTCTTTCCATCAAAGGAAAGAGTACAAAACATACTGCTGCAAATACCTCAGTATCGAGCCGGTCGCCAGATAACCGTACGGAAGGCCATGCGCTTGATCAGAATGATGGCGTCATGCATTTACCTGGTCCCACTCACGTTTGCGCATGCGCCCAATGCAGGAGTGGTTGGCGAAACAGTGGTCTAAGGCAAGTGGTCAGTGGGACGATCTAGTGGTCATTTCGCCAACACTAGTACAAGCTCTACATGGGTGGACAAAGGAGAATCTGGTGAAGGGAACCCCTTCCATGACCAAGCGAGCATTACAACAGACGCATCCCTCACCGGGTGGGGGGCCCATCACCTTTATCTCACAGCGCATGGTGTGTGGACTCAAATCACAGCACAGAGCCAACTTCTAGCAGTGCTCAAAGCGTTTCAATCCTTCGAAGCACATCTGACAAATCAATCGGTACAAATTCTCACAGACAGCACCACTGCAATGTTCTATTTAAACAAGCAGGGAGGCACACATTCTCCAAATCTGTCCAGACTAGCACAGAATATATGGAACTGGGCACTCAAACAGGGAATATTCCTAACTTCCCAACATGTTCCAGGGGAACTCAACACTCTAGCAGACTCTCTAAGCAGAGATCCACTACCAGAAGAGCACGAGTGGCTACTCGACAGAAATGTCGTAGATCACATTTTTACACAGTGGGGCTAACCCTAACTAGACTTGCTCGGAACAAGAGAACAAAACAACGCCCACACTTCACGTCCAGATTTCTCCAACCCGACTCCAAAGGGAACGCCCTGTGAATGAGGATGAGTTGGTCAGGCAAATTTGCCTACGCTTTTCCCCCCCAACTCCACTAATGAGCAAAGTGGTGAACAAGATTCACAGGGAATAAGTGACATTAATCCTTGTTGCTCCCATGTGGGGGAGACAACCTTGGTATCCACATCTGCGTAAACTGGCGATGTGCGAACCGATCAAACTCCCGTACCCATTCACCATGCTCACACAGCACAGGGGGGGGACAACATTACACTCTCAACCTCACTCTGTGAACTTGGCAGCCTGCCTCCTGAAGTCATAGAGTTTGGACATCTAAATCTACCTCAAAGGTGTATGGAAATCCTCAAGGAGGCACACAAACCAAACACTAGACACTGTTATTTTGAGAAGTGGAGAAGACTTGTAATTTGGTGCCAGTCTAAACAAATAAACTCCATAGAATGTACTCCATCCCACATTCTCCATTACATGCTTCACTTACTAGGCTCAGGGTTAGTATTTAACTCAATAAAGGTTCACCTAGTGGCTCTGTCCACTTACACCACCTCTCAGAGAAAGGTGTCATGGTGGAAAGTCCCTGTCATTAAGGCATTCATGGAGGGAGTAAAGGGACTCCACCCTACTATTTCAAACCCGCCGCCAGGCTGGGACCTCAATGTAGTACTTGCGAAACTCATGGAAACCCCCCTTTGAGCCTATGCATAAGTCAAGCCTTAAACACCTCACGTATAAAACTGCTTTCTTGGTGGCTATCACCTCCATAAGGAGAGTTGGTGAACTGCAAGCTTTGTCACTGAAAGACCCTTTCTTTGTGGTCCACAAAGATAAATTGGTATTAAGAACACACCTTAGGTTTTCAACTAAGTTCCTTTCCAAGTTCCATGTCAATCAGGCCATCAAACAGCCGGCTTTCTTTAAAAACCCAACAAGCCCAGCTGAGGTAAAACTCCATACATTAGATTTAAGGAGGGCGGTCCTCTACTAGGTATACAAGACCAGACCGCTAAGGAATACAGATAATCTGTTTCTCTCCGTAGCACCAGGCAGAGAAGGAGACCGCCTTTCCAAAAACCCCATCTCCAGATGGATAGTCGGATGCATACAGCTCTGCTACTCTCTATCAAGCAAGACACTGCCTTTTACACCAAGAGCTCACTCCACCAGGGGCACAGGAGCTACTTTGGCCTTTATTACAAACATCCCGCTGGACGCCATTTGCAAAGCAGCTACATGAAGCTCAGTACACACTTTCACTCAGCAATACTGCATTGACACTCATTCCAAAGCAGATACACAGGTGGGACAAGCGGTTCTAAAGCATCTGTTTGCCGCTGTACCTTCTCACAACCCACCACCTTCTCCAAACACTGCTCGTTAATCTATGCATAGCATGTGATGTAAGCAGATTCCACAAGCCTCAGAAGGGATACATTACTCACCGTAATCCTATTTCTGATGCTTGTATCTGCTTAGATTCACATGCGCCCACCCTTCCTCCCCTTGGAGTAGAAGGTGCATAGATGATTTCTGGACTTTATCTGATACATAATCTGCTTTATTACACCTGTACTCCTGCTACACTTCATGCAACCTCATGTCAGAAACAAAACAATCTGAGGGACCTCGACGCATGAAGCACCATGGGTACAGTGGACGTCACACTAGGGATAGTATTAATGGCACGCCCTGTCGACGTCCCTTTTTGAGTTTCGAAGAAAAAAAACTGTAATACTACAGAGCTTCCACTAGATGTCGGCCTATGCATAGAATGTGAATCTAAGCAGATACAAGCATTAGAAATACGATTACGGTGAGTAATGTATCATATCTGCGGAATTATCACTGTAGTTGAGAAATATGCAGTGGCATTTTAATATAAGGATATTATTATCAATACCGTCAGTGCAATATTTCATTGTATATTAATGTGCAAGTGCTCAAATTATACAGTTGGGCCACCTAAAAACGTGTCATTCGTGGGTGACAATGGCTAACTCGCCACACTAGTGTGAGCAGGGATTATATTCTATTAAGAGACACAGAGGTGAATATTATGCATTAAGTCTCCTTTACTCTTGACAGCAGTGTGTTTTCACCAATGCTTTTAAAACGTGAAAAACAAAATCAATAATAATATTGAACCATTTAACAATGAAAGGAGAGGGCCCCAGCCTAAAATGGCTGCCACGTCCCTCTGCACCAATGGGGGTCCAAGCCCCTCTTAAATTGTCCTGAATGTAGTCCTTTGTCCTGTTCTGTAGCTGCGAGGCCCATTCCAGAACAGCAAAAATAGTCCAAACAACAACTGATATCCATCCCGCTAACAACGTACAGCTCCTATGGACTTCCTTCTGGCCAGAGAGCGAAACTCCCACACTGATTCCAATTTCAGCAGGGAGCAGCAAAAAGGCAAACGCACATTAAGGGAGGGTGGGAGGGATAATACTCGCCTCTGTGTCTCTCCTAATAGAATCTAAACCCCGCTTACGCTAGTGCGGGGGGGTAGCCATTCTATGTCGAACAGAGGCTCCTATTATGCAAGTTTAAAGCTCTTGCAAAACCACATTAGCCACATATTGGAAAGTAGACTCCCTGGACCAATCAGCTGCTTTGAGGACATCCTGTAAACCACCACCAAGTAATAGCGACTTGGAGGTCATGGTGCCCCTGGAAGAATCAGCCCCACAGATGGAAACGTTCTTTAATTATCCAACAAACCCAGAGCGCCAATGTGGCAGATGATACTGCTCCACGGAGCTTCGTAATGGAGATTAGCAGCTGAGAGGTAGATGGAGGTCTATAAGCAGAAGTAATTCGTTCATAACATTTCAAACAGTTAACTACGCACAATTTCTGATCCTCCTGAAATCAAGGATAAGAAACTGAGGAGGTGAAGTTGTTCATGCAACGTGCGACAAAGAAGGTGACATCTTCAGCAGAATACACCTGCTTGTCCACGTCTAATGCCCTAACATCAGACACCCTCTTGATAGAGATAAGGCACCGTAACATAGCTAATTTCAGATAGCTGTTGACCTGACAGACTAATTATCAGGCCAGGACTGAAACAGTCGAAAAACCATACTAACATGCCAAAAGGAAGATTATTTATTTAGCCCTAGGTGTAACCTTAATCCTAATGGATCACAACGCCTTCCTAACCAAGAAATGTCTGTCCAATGGTTCCCCTTTAACCAGTACAGGTACTGCCGAAATTGCTGACTGTAAATTATTAACTGTCCTATAAGCTTTCCCTTCTTTGAACAACATTCCTTGAAAATTAACCACAACGGGATCAAGACCCCCATACACGCACCTCCCCACCCAGGAACTTTGCGTGGATCCAGCCCGAGTCCCTGAAAACTTGGAAAGCGTCTCCCAAAAACCCGGGGAAAGCACCGAAATTGTCAAAATAATCCAAGCGATGAGGGGCAGTTGACCATGAAGCACGAGCTTGTGCGGACCCCCCTCCCCTGGGATCCATGGGAAGAAGGGGGAAGGATAGAAGCAGGCAGGGAATGTCTACCGCCAGCTCCAATAGAGCTGGAAATCACATTTGAACCAGCCAAAATGGAGTAATCAATTCCAGAGACGCCCGCTTCCTGCGCACATGCAAGAGGGTCAGCGGGATGAGTGAGAAGGGGGGAAACGCATATCCCCGGAGACTCCTCTAGTCCTGAAGAAACGCATCCACGGCCTCAGCATCCGGATCCGGACGCCAACTGAAGAACTGAGGCACCTGACAATTGAGCAATTGAGGCGAGAGGCAAAGAGGTCACTGCAGAAAGGACCCCAGGCAGCCAACATGAGTCAGGAAACCTCTACGTATAGTTTCCAATCGTTTCCATCGCAGAGAAACCTGGAATTCCAGTCTGCTATTGTGTTCACTAGACCCGGGAGATACTCCACCTGTAGCATTATCCCTCTGCTGAGACAGAAATGCCAAAAGTCCCAGGCCAGATCTGCTGATCCCTTGCAGCGCGTCCCCCGGCTTGTTGATGTACCTTACTGTTGAGACATTGGGCCTCATTACAAGTTTGGCGGTAGCCCTGCCTGTTTTACAGGCATGGCTACCACCAAACTCGCTACCGGCACAGCCACCCACGATTGGGCAATATCAGGCCCATTACAAGTTAAATGGGCCAGTAAATGCCCATTCGCGGGTGGCGGTATTGCTGGGCTCCGATCCCCATTCTGCCCCATAGGGCAGATGGGGTGTGGGGAGCATGGTTGCACTGGCACCGTTGATAACGGTGCCAGTGCAATCACGAGTTCTGCTCGCGGGTGCCGCACAGCCTGCCAGGTCAGACCTGGTGGGCTGTCAGGCAACCGCCTGCAGAACTCGTAATTCGGAGGTACGGTATGAACGGTGCCGGTGCCTTACCGGCACCGTTCATACCGTAACCGCCAACATTATAATGATGCCCATTGTCCTTCTTCAGAAGGATGCAACAATTCACGCTGCCTTTGGCTAAGGGCGGGGTAGGCCTCCCTGACATTCAAAAATATTATGAGGCGGCCCAACTGCAAGTGCTCATTCCCATCTCCGCAACCAAAAATCGCCCCAGTGGATTGCCATGGATAACCACTACCTGTCCCCGGCAACAGTTTCAGAGTGGCTATGGTCCCCTAGGAGGAGGGTGTTAAATAGAACTAAAGGGCACCCGATGTTCGAAACCATATGGGACATATGGCTGGAAGGCAAAGGCATGGCAAACATCACCACGTGGCCGTCATCACTGAGCCACCTATGGTCCCCCGGCATCAATGACCAGATTCCCAATGTGGAGAGATTCCAGTCCTGGTACGAAGCAGGTCTAGAGAGGGTGGGGCAACTCCTTAAGAAAGATTCATTCATCTCGCTTCCTGAACTGGAGGAAGCACTGGGAGTGGGTACACTGTCTGTGTTCCACTTCCTGCAGATTAAAGGTGTCTTGACGAAACCCGAGTGGAGGGACAAGCTAAGAAGGGAACTCACCCCGTTTGAAACCATATTGGACTCCAGAACAGAAACGAAAGGATTAAATGCAGCCCTATATAAGGTATTAATAGAAGCAGGTGAGTGCTCCACGGAACCCCTCAGGCAGCGATGGGAAAAAGACATAGGGGACGACATCGACCCAGAACACTGGGACAGGATATGTCGAGCAGCTCCCAAAGCCTCGATCTCGTGTCAATATAAACTACATGCAATCAAGGTATTGAACAGATGGCAATATCATCCACACAGGCTTTCCAAAATGTACCAGTCATCCAGTCCGTTGTGTTGGCGAGGGTGTGGGTCCGTGGCAGACTACTGGCACATGTGGTGGAGCTGTCCACGTATTCAAATGTATTGGAATGAGGTACTAGGGTGGATCAGGGACCTAGACGGGATCCAAAGAACAGTTGACCCCTATCTTACCCTGTTCGGATTTGAGAAAGTTGATGATGAATGGAGGAGGGTCACAGACATAGCTGCACATTTGTTACTAGTTGCCAGGGCTGTGATAGCTGCAAAATGGAAATACCCTACTGTCCCAACCGAAAAAGAGTGGGTCAATGTGGCATCTAATATGTCCATTATGGAAAAGATCACATCCTCCATACATGGGAGTTCCACATAATGTGATATCCTATGGATGGAATTCCTTAACAAGTACATGCCAGGAACAACACACTAACGGCAAGTGACAGACCAATCCCACGTCCTGAACCGTGGGAGGTCTCCTCGCCAGCAAACCATGCAAGCACTGTAGAGAAATACTACGACAATTCCCCCAGCAAGGGGGCCTCTAACGCCTCAAATGCCTCTAACACTTCTAACACCTACCGAACGGCTCGCTGATCGTTGAATAATGCTATCCTCAGCGGAAGCACCCAAAGTCTTGCGGGGTGGGGGTAGGGAAGGAGGGATGGGGGGAAAAGATGAAAGAATTGTTGGAAAATACTGCTATATCACAGTGGGGTTACTTCGGTACCGAAAGTTCGTAAGGTTAATGTTGAAATTGTGCGATTGGATTGTCATAGAATGTCCTTTCCAATGATACAAATTCAAATGTCAGTTAATTTCCTGTGTAATGCTGTTACCTTGTACGCAACAAATTCTAATAAAAACAAATAAAAAAAAAAAGAGAAACTGTTCTATCTTTGACCGAATGATTACAATGCACTTTTGTTTTACGCGATTCCGTAGATGAGAGGGAATCGCCACTGAATTGATGAGTTTTGAGTAAACTGTTGGTATAAAATATTGCAGAAAAGTTGGATTGGAACTTGCGTATGTGGTGCTCGCTCATAATAGCATAAAGTTGAAAAACTGTGTGAACATTGTTGGTGACAAAATTAAGAATGCAGTTGCCAAAGCACGCAACAAAACTGAAAAAATATAGCCAGCAGTGGGTTAAGGGCACCGCAATTAAAATGTTTATGCTGTGGCCCCAAAATGGGTCATTGTCTAAGGCTGTGTTACAGCATATGACTACCTTCTTGCATGCCGCATATAGCGGGAAGAAGCTCGAGAAACGCCTTGCTGTTCTTGAGCTTTGGAAAATGTTTGAACAAGTAAAAGAAGAACCCCCCGCAGACTGGATATTAAATGTATGTACGGAGGGGGGTGAGACGCCTACCGCGCCACCTGCCCCGCTGGAACCAGTGGTTGGGGGAAGTAAGTCGGAGGGTCTTTATCCACTAAGAGAACTTAAGGCAGCCACAGGGTATAGCAACCCTGCATAAGAGTCACCTGCATGTAGCAGTGACGGGACAAAAGAGAAGGAACAGGAAATTGACTCGGCCTCCACGATCCCGTGGGACAAAGAGAGGGGAGGTGAGGAAAGGAAGGACCAGGCACAAGCGAGTGCACCTCTCGATAGAGAGAGGGAAAGAAATGGAAAGGAACCAATGAGTTAACGTTTGCAAAGGACGAATGGATGGGAGGGCAGATACTATTGAAATTAGATGGAAAAGGAAGTGAGGATGCAAGGCCGAGTGAACGGTCTGTGGAGGCACAAAGAAAGGAAAGGGAGGAAGAAATGGTTATGAGAGACGAGAGGGCAAGAAAGAAGGATAGGTTGAGGCGAGAACAGATATATCGCGAAGAGCAAGGTACACCGCTCATTCGCACGCAATATGCTGCCTATGAAAAGTACAGGCAGAACATGCTAAAGTTGGAGGAAAAAGAGTACACGGAAAGAAATGGAAGAAGAGAGAAGATGAGGAAAGTAGAAGGGCAAAAGAACAAAGAAATGAATGGATGAGGGAAGTAGATCAGGCTGGAGAGGAAGCGAAGAGAAATGGATGAGGAAGCAGAGCGTAAAAACAGGCAAAGGGCGTGAGATTTAGAATATGTGCAACGGGAAGTTAAAAAACTCAATCCTGTTGTAGACTGGGAAGACATAGAAGAGTTCTTTCCTGCAAGTGATGCGGTTCCAGGTACAAGCGGGACAATTATTGACGATGACTTCGACACCAGAAGCATCGGGTAAGCGATTGATAAAATATATGATGAGATGGGACTGGAAACGAATCTCCCAAGAGGGAAGGGAAGATGAGCACTTAGAGAGCACTCAGCTATCTGACACTGAGGATGTCACCCGAAGTAGTGGGAGTAGGGGGCGTTCCCTAGATAGACTAGAAATTGGGCAGAACGAAGACGATGCAAGAAGTTGTGTAAACTGGGAGTATTCAGAGTCTGACTCCGATGGGGAAATGGAGAAAGTAGCGCATGACGAAGGGACATGGTGCGAAAAGCAGCTCCCAAAGAACCTGGAGGTACGATGGTCAGATGCGAGTGGGTCCATAAAAAGGACACCGAAGTCCGCTGGACAGTCCAGCCGACATGAAGAAACACACCACGGTCAGAGGGGGCGTCGGCACCTGCCTATACAGATAGGTTAAGGGCATTGCCGGGTAGATGGCAAGGCGGGAACGCCACCCCAGCGAGAGACCGAGGAGGTACGGAGAAGGAAAAGGAAGATTGTGCATTCCAATTCCCACTGTTAGAAAAGGGGGGAGCAAGACCGCAATATATTCCATGGCCACACATGGACCGAGAGAATCTTAAAAACAAGCTTCCAATGCTGACGTCGGGGGCTGGGAAGTGGATACATGAGTTAGAAAAAATGACGGGGGTGTCACCCTAGCCATAGGGGACATCAAGGGACTCCTAATTGCTATACTCGGAGAAAGAGCAGATGATGTATGAACAAAATTTGAATGCCAGTTCGGATAATATGATTAGGATCTTAATCCAACATGCAGAAAGAGAACACGTACGAGCAACGGAACAGATTGACATAATCACCAAAGAAATTGCTGAAACCCAAGCGCTTGAAGCAACTAAGGAAAAAAACTACAAAAAAATGTATGAAATATTAAAAATCTATCAGGATGAAATCAAACTAAGAAAATTGCGAAAATTTTTCAGGGATGAAAGGGATTATAAAGAGGATCGTGTATATACTTTTCAGGAGAAATTTGATAAATTTACAAAACCATTATCTAAGGCTAGTACACCAAATACATCCTCTGGCAGCTCAGAGGTGGATTCAGAATCAGAGAAGGAAGGAGCAGAGGGAGAGGAACCATGTCAAGATAAAACTAATAACAAAAATCAACAACATGCGGGTTTTCTGAATCAAATAAGAAGATATAAGAAAGGAACAAGAGTCGGAAACCAAAAACAGGTCCGTTTTCAACTACCAAATGCACAACCCAAGAGTACTACTACTCAAGGAGGAGAGGAAGGAGGGGGGGCTGTAGACACAGGCAACCCAGATGTGCTGGAAGATTCTCGTCGCCTAACGCGGGCGGCCGCCCGGGATGCAACCAGGAAAAAACAATAATTGACTTAGTGTTGAACCTATCAGGACATATCCTAACGGATGATGAGAGAACTGTATTGAATAAAGGATTATCATTTGCCCCGACCTGTAAATTGGATCTTATCAATACTCAGATAGATCTATTTAAATTTGTAAGAAAACTTAGATTAAAAAAATTTTTTGCAACTGCTCACAAGAGTGGCTCTATACGGACCGAGCAAGAACTGATAAAATCGGACCTTACCATGGAGGATATTGAGAACATTCATATTCTAAAAACATTGGGAGATGGAGAAGACAGTGAAATTCACAATACTCTTTATGACTTGAAAATCAGACCGAGTTGTCTTATAGAGAAGGAACTTAAACCTAAATCTAAATTTTCACCGCAACTCTCAAATGAAAATATGACTGAAGTATTCTACAAAGCAACATCACGTGATATATATAAAATGTATGATGAAATCAGAATGAAAGTGGACAAACAGAACCTAACAAAGGGGGAAAGGCAAGCATTGAGGAATTTGGAGAATGACAATACAATTGTTATAAAGGAGGCCGATAAAGGCGGAAATATTGTACTGATGAATAGAGAGGATTACATCATCATGGCTCAGAATCACTTAACAATACCAAATTGTTACCTGAAACTACCAGGCAATCCCATAGTGGACATTATAACTCGAGTGGAGGAACAGATACATGAATGGCATAGGAAAGGTCTGATTACGGATGATGAAAAATCGGCATTATCAAATAACACTCCAGTGATCCCAACCATGTATTTTTTACCTAAAATACATAAATTGTTTGACAAGATTCCTGAAGGTAGACCAATACTTAGTGGTATTGGATGGCTAACGGAGAAAATTTCTGAGTATATTGATAACATATTAAGACCACGTGTACCAAAACTAAAGGCGTTTATTAAAGATACTACAGACACTATCAAGGCAATCAGTAGAATAAATTGGAAACCATCATATCGACTTGCAACCTGGGATGTCCGCGCATTATATACTATCATTGAACATCCAGCGGCTATACAAACCATAGATTTTGAATTTAGACAGGACTCGGCATCGCACTACCAATACATACAAATGTTGAAGGAGATGTTGGCAGTAACATTAGAGAACAATATTTTCTTGTTTGATAACAAATACTATCAGCAGAAGAAAGGGATTGCTATGGGCACTAAGTATGCACCAGCATTGGCTAACCTTTTTATGGGTATGTTTGAGGAGAAATCAGTATACACGGAGGAGGTATTCAAACAACACATGATTCTATGGGTACGGTTTATTGATGATGTCCTCATAATCTGGGATGGAACAAGTTCAGATTTGAATGAGTTTAAAATCAAATTAAATGATAATGATCTGGGCATTGAATTTGTAGGCAAGGATGACAAGTGTTCCATAAATTTTCTTGATTTGACCATCTTTGTACAGAACAATAGATTGGTAACACGAACTTTTCGCAAGGAAACGGAGGTGAATTCAACCCTCCATGCCGGTAGTTGCCACCACAAACCGATAAAATGGAATGTCCCGAAAGGGGAATTTATTAGAGCACGGAGAAACTGTACAAACACTATTGATTTCAAGTCAGAATGTGAGCTACTGCAGGATCGTTTTGAACAGAGAGGCTACTCAAAGAAATGCATTGAAGCAGCACAACAAAAGGTAGCTAAAGTAACCTGGGAGCAGACTCTGATGCCTAAAGAAAGAAGGACAAATACTGAGCACAGGATGATTAATTTCATTACAACATATAGCTCCAATATTGGAGTACTCAAGAAAACGTTAAACAAAAATTGGCATCTTTTACAACTTGATTCTCACCTAACGGAGTATATTGGAGAAAGACCAAAAATAACATATCGTAAGGCTAAAACTTTGAAAATGACCTTGAGCCCTTCTCTTCTACCAGATGTAAAACCTGAACCTAGCAGAACATGGTTGGACCCAAAGACGTCAGGGTTCCGAAAATGTGGCACCTGCACTATGTGTGATTTTGCACATGACATGACGATGGAATTTGTGGACTCAAGAGGGACGCAAATGAAAATCAAAGAAAATATAAATTGTCGTTCAAAATATACAATATATGCAATAATATGTCCATGCAAGATGATCTATATTGGAAGCACGATTAGGGAAACGAGGTTTCGTATAAGAGAACATTTCTCATCCATTGGAAGCCAGGATGCAACATTACCGCTGGCACAACATTGGCAGCTCCAACATCAAATGGAAAACAAAAAAACTCTGAGGTTTATTGGACTGCAGAAGATACGAATGGGGAAAAGAGGTGGAAATATAGAGGAGAAATTAAGACAGATGGAAGCCAGATTGATATGCAAATTTAGATCGATTGAGTTTGGTCTCAATCATGATAACGAGATGGGACATTTTCTCTGATTTGATAATGTTCATACATGTCATGAAATGAAAGGACACTGTTAGGGCATGGTACTTTATTTCTGGTGGAAGGAAGCAAATGGATATTGAAATGGATGCTATTCTTTATGGTTTGAAACCTTGATTTTATATGTAAAATGTACAAAAATGATAAACAATTTGATATGCAAAGGTAGTTTGTAATGCCGAATCCTTTCAATAACATTTATTTGTATCAAGATTAATTGAGAAATAATGTTATGTAAGGGTGGTTAATGGCTAATCACATTCGACACAAACTGAGTTGGAACACCATTTGGATAATAACAAGAATTTAATTTCTAGGGGCTAACAAAAATTTGTAGTAAATATATATTTTTAAATTGGCCTATAATATAGGGTAGATGTCCGTTCAGAAATATATTCAATTATTCCAATATGTGAATGGGAGATGGGGAATTTGACACATCATCATGATACAAACAATGATTAAGTGAATAGATGATTTGTGCATTCTTAACCCTTCCAATATGGCCGCTCTGTAAAACGATGCTAGAAAGAGAAGAAGGAGGATTCGTGTAACTTTGGTGATGCTATATATTACATGGTGGATCCCCGCGGTGGCTCATTTCTGTTTGAGGCCGACGCGAGGAGACGGATTGTTACAAAGCTGCAGGTAAGCCATCAGGGGTGGGTCCCCGAACGGAAAAGGAAAAAGAGACGTTTTTGCACGCCCGCAGTCGGGCGATCCAAATGCCCATATGGGAGTTGATTCAGACCGGGGTCTTTTTGCTAACGGGGAGACTGTGAACTTAATAAGACAAACCGAAATTGTTGATAAATTAAGGTGTGGAGTGGCGAGGTAGATGTGATGGACTCTTAAGTGGAAGGTTAGAATTTATGGCCATACGAAAGGTTGAGCTTAACCAAAACCTTTGGAGAATTAATAGATTTAATTCCTGTGTGTGAACAACAATTGGATTGGAAATATTTCTTTCTGCATTATTTTCACTATAGGGATTTACCCGGGATTTATGGAATTAACGGGTAAGAGATTTCTACTGTTCTATGTATTACGCTCAAACATGAATATATTATTGTGTGTCGAATGTAGATTTACTGCAACCCATTAGAGGGAACAATACTGTAGTCTGTAATACATGATAGAATCACTATAGAAATAATACAAATGAGAATTTGTGTTTAATATTGAAACCTTAAATATAAAATGTGGATTTATGTATGAGGAATTATTTTAAACAATATATTTTTTCTGTTTCTCTGTTTGTTATTTTATTTATTATCCACTATTATTATTTTTTATCTTTTATTGTTCTCTTATCACTTATATTGTTTTGTATTTATTATGAATTTGATGGACATTTTGATGTAATTATCTATTACTTTTATTTATTTTCCAAAATATATGTGATTTAATATTGCATAAACCCCCCCCTTTCCTATTTCTTTCTTTTCTTCGTTACCTTCCTTTCCTTACCCAAACCTTTTTGAATACAAAAATGTTTTGAACATTATATAATAATTGTGCCAATAGAATAAGATATGTACCTAATAAAGCCCTGTTTTGTTTTGAGAAAGGCTCTTGAGTAGCCGAAACACGTGTCAACAAGAATTCAAAGGGCAAATAAGGAATAAAAAGAAATGTTCTTTTGAAAATATTGAACTAACAAGTGTGGCGCAATTCTTGAGTGGCAGATTATCTATTCATATTAGTAACCAAGGAGGTAGGGGATTGGTTCCTCCAACGAATGCCACATAGGATGCGACACGGCTGAGAGGCCAAATCAAACCCATCTTGGTCGCCAACAGAAGAAGTTGTACCGACACATATCCCAAAACACTAATCTGATGTATGGAAAAGGGCAGGCTACCCTAGGGTAAACATAACTAACACCTCTCATGACGGAGCGCCATTTAACAACTGTAGAGCAGCAGTGTAGAAAGAGCTGCGTACGTTATATCCAGACACATCCGATATGGGAGCTACAATGACTAGAAAAATGAGAGTCAGAGGATCCGTTGCTTTATATCCAGAATTTTCAAGACGCATGGGTGCTCAAAACGCATGAGTCTTGGACGAAATCTATCCCTGTATTCTATCATATATTGTGCCAAGGGTTACCAGAATCGGTGCAAAAACAGCTAAAAAAATTGGTAGGAATAGAGGCTAAACCGTGGGCCGAAATCCAGTTGACTATTGCACATTATTGTAGACTGTTGCAAGAAAAGAATCGAAAGAAAGAAGCAATGCGTAAGGGAGAGGAGGCAAAGCTAGTGGAAAGGAAGCTCTCAAAATATGCTCTTGAGGGAGCCATGCTAACAAACCCAGCCGAATCGAGTGCACAGCGTGCAACTAGCTCGCCACAGACTAATCAGGGTAACGCGGGATTTTACCCGAGAGGAAGGGGATTTGGAGGAAGAGGATGGCAGAGTAGTCGGGGAGGGTTTCGAGGTAACCAAGGAGGTTTTCAAAATGTTGAAGGTGGTATCCAGATCGCACCCAACTATGCCAGATGGACAGATGACCTGACCACTGCCAGTGTGTTGGCTCTGTGGAGTGACAGGACATGAGGCGCGCATGTGCAGAAGCCAAAGCATGTGGCAGAACAACCAAGGGATGGGGGCAGGCATGGTGAATCAACCTGCTACCCCACAACAGGGCAGTGCACAAAACTATACCGTGCAGCAACAGGCGGTTGGCTTGCAGCAAAGTGCACAGCAAGTGGTCCAGCCACAGAACATGGGGAATGTACCACAGGGACAACCCCAGCTGACACTGCCGCAAGTGGCTCAGGGCACTAATTCCGGTGCGGGAAACCCACAGGTATACAGTGGACCAAACCTATAGATGAAGTAGGACGGCTCACAGGGAACTCTGATGTGTTCTTTCCTATCAGTGACACCAGACCCTAATAGGGAAACTAGGGTAAATGTCACCATAGGGGGGAAAGGATATTCCTTCTTAGTTGACACGGGCGCAACGCGCTTGTGCATACGAGAAGGTAAGTTCACCTTGTCCGGCGAGGCCATAGATACCCAGAGTTTTACTGGAGCTCATAGCAGAGTTGCCTTTACTGATGCACTCCCAGTCTCAGTGGGAGAGTGCGACATGAATGTACCCTTATTGTATTCGCGCCAGTCCCCGGTGAATATCATGGGACGGGACTTGATGACAAAGTTAAATATGACCATCTCGTTCACTGAGGATGGCATAGTGTGCTCCACCCCAGGGATGCATTATTCAAACATGTGCGAAATGATCAGACCATACTCTGGACGTGCGGCTATGAGAGCTGTACCACTGGAGCCAGAAGTCTTCGCATATGGTTTTCGAGTACTTATGGTGGGATTGCCAGGCCTCGCAGATAAAGCTATGAGAAGCCCTGATGAGTTTCTATTCAGGCCAAGAATACCCATGCACGAAGAGGAGGGACAAGTATTTCCCTTAATGATACAATCTGCCGCAGTGCGAAGAAAGGTGATATTAGTTGAAGGATGTGACGACGAGGGCAGACCGTGGTGTGCGATTGTCACCATCGAAGAAGGGTATCGAGTGACTGACATCACAGATGACGATCTGTTCGAAGAACACCCTGACCTAGAAGAGACACGGGTGGAAGGGAGTCTCATATTTGTGTCAAAATGATGAGGTGGGAGGTACCACAGAGGATAATGTTAGCGTTGGTACGGCCAGAATACTTTGATAACGACATGGCCCTAGTGCCGACCAAAGTATGGACTACAGGGCCCTATGATGTAGGTCTCCTGAAGGGGGCCGGCGAAGTAAAAATTAATTTGAAACCAGGAGCAATTCTGCCGCTGGCACGACAGTATCCCATGTCCAGGGAGGCAGAGGAAGGGTTCGCTAAGACAATCTCTGCCATGATGGAGCAGGACATCTTGGTGACGTCAGAATCACCTTGCAACACAGTGATTTATCCTGTTAAGAAATCAAAGGGAGGGTCCTGGCGTCTAATCCAGGATTTACGAGCACTAAACGACATAGTCAAAGCCGAGTTCCCTCTAGTCCCAAATCCATCCACAATTTTGTGTAACATACCCACTGAGGCAAAATACTTCACGGTGATCGATTTGAAAAATGCATTCCATTGCACCTTGACTCACAAGACCTGACGTCATTTACTTTCAGACAAATGCGCCTGAAAAGTACGAGGTTGCCACAGGGGTATTGCGAGTCTCCGTCCATTTTTAACCGAGTCCTGCAAATGGACCTAAGCAATATTGCGGTGGACAGTGTTGTTTTGCAGTATGTAGATGACATACTAATCTGCAGCACCACTGAAGAGCAATGCCGACATGACTCTATCCAGCTATTAACTATATTGGCTGAGAAGGGATACAAGGTGGACAAGGATAAATTGCAGTACTGCCAACAGGAGGTGTTGTACATAGGGCAACTGATCTCACATGAGGGGGAAAAGGTAACCCCAGAAAGGGCTTAGGCTATCATGAATACCGCCAATCCACGCACAATAAAGCAAATGCAAAGCTTCCTAGGCCTGTGCAACTATGTCAGGGCTTGGATCTTCGACTACAGCTCGTATACCAAGCCCTTGTTGCAGGCCCTTAAAAAGGCCCAGGCGACGAGAGATGAAATTGAATGGAATGAAGAAATGGAGAAAGGGTTTACAGAACTCAAGGGGGCAATTTGTAAGGCCCCAGTTCTCGGGATTCCTAATTATGCTGAGGAATTCTATCTGTTTTCTCATACTGATGGCGATTTTATGACGGCAGTACTCGCGCAGCGAACCTCACTGGGATATAAACCCCTAGCATATTACAGTGGAAGTTTGGACCCGGTCATGAAGGGTCACTTCCCGTGCGAACAAAATCTAGCTGCCGCCGCGTTCGCCATTGAGAAGGCGTCATCCATCGTGATGGGGTACTCCATGACATTATATGTTGAGCACTCATTGTTCGCCATACCGGAGAAGCCAAAGGGCACGCTAACTTCTCAGAGAGCATCAGCCTACGAGGTGATTATCTCAAATCCATTGATCAAAATAGTGCGATGCAAAACCGTGAACCCTGCTATGTTTATTGCTGAGCCAGTCACAGAGGGAGAACCTGTGCATGACTGTGCGAACTATGAGGAATTCTATGATGAGATCCCCAGGGTAAAGGAAAATGCCCTGGCAGGTGGAGAGATCGTCTTTATTGACGGGTCTTCGAGAATTGACCAAGAAGACGGGCAAAGGTATACAGGCGTGGCCGTGATCAAATACATGGCGAATGGAGAGTTCCAAGTACTTGTCAGTGCATGAATACCATCTCATTATTCGGCACAGGCTGCAGAACTAGTGGCATTGATACTCGCCATTGAAAATCACATAGACCAGGAAGTAACAGTGTACAGTGACTCCGCCTATGTGACACCTACAGTGCACGCAGGACTAGCGTGCTGGAAAAGGAGGGGCTACCTCCGAGCAGACAGCACGCCAGTGCAGCACGCAGCCCTGTTGGACAGGCTGATAAAAGCACTACAACTCCCAGTAGGCATAGCGGTCATGAAATGTGCCGCTCATACCAAAGGAACAGATTTTGTATCACGTGGGAATTATGAAGCAGACACGGAAGCCAAACGTATGGCATCCAAAGCTGGAACAATCATGGATGTGGCACGTACCCATGAAAGAATGATGATCGCGCGAACCACACCAGAAGCCTATAGCAATATGGGACAGTCTCAACTAATGGAGCTCCAGGGGGAGGCACCTCAGGAGGAGAAAAATCTGTGGAAGCGTCAAGGGTGTTCTTTAAACCCCTCAGATGGGTTGTGGAGGTAAGACAGCACTGGTAAACCAGTGATGCCTGTCGCCCTTCTAAAGGTAGCGCTAGAACAGCTCCACTACCCTTTACACTTGTCAAATCTTGCTGCAACGCTCGCCGAAGACTGGTTTACATCGAATTTAACAGAGCATGTTGCATGCTTTATGGTAAATTGCATTGTCTGCCAACAATTCACCTCTGGGCACACATTAAAAGTAGTGAGAGGAGTCATCCCCAGAGCTAATGGACCTTTTCAGCATCTTCACATCGATTATGTTGATATGATCCAGGTGTGCAATGGGTACAGGTATTTACTTGTGGTGGTGTGTCCCTTTTCCAGGTGGGTAGAAGCAGGTCCCTGTACACACCCTGACGCTGCCTGTGCTGCTAAATTCCTGGTAAGGGAGGTCTTCCCTAGATGGGGGGGTGTGTGAGGTTATGAGATCAGACAATGGGGCTCATTTTGTGAACGCAGTGTTTGAACAGATTAGCTTTTTGCCTGGTATAAAGCACAAGTTCTCGTCGGCGTATCACTCCGAGGGAAATGGGATATGTAAACGGATCAACGGCTTGCTTAAGGAAAGGATAGCCAAGTTGAAACTCGCATTAAAAAAGGGATGGATGCACTGTCTACCACTGGCATTGTATGCTCTTCGGAACCAACCAGGCTCCGACCATCATCTTACACCGCACGAAGTAGTCACTGGGAGAAGAATGAAGACCACTCTTACCCCCCGAGACAGAGCTAGATGTGATGCCCAGTCAACTAGGGAGGTTCTGGGAGCAGAAATGAAGGCTTATCTTGACTGTCCCATAGCCAGCACCTCTATCATTTCAGGCCAGCTGCAGCGACGGCGGAAAGGGGACAGCACAGCACAAACCACAACAGATAGTGCTGATGCAGGCGCAGCTCACAGCCTAGGCGCACCCCTTGTCTTCCCTGGTGACAGAGTTCTCGTGAAGAATTTTACGAGAAAGAAATGGGACGAGCCGAGGTTTAACGGCCCCTTCATCGTAGAGGATTGCATCCCGTCCGCTGTCAAGCTCGTGGGCAGAAGAGCCTGGATCTTCCTGAACGATATCAAGCCGTTCATAGGAGAGAGCACTCCTACTGAATCTGCCGCCGAGGAATCCACAGACAACGAGGAAGGACCTCAGCACATGCAGACAAGGTCTATGGCGAGGAATAAGGACGCACGAGCAGAAAAATAACCAAAAGAACTCTCTGTGAAAATTGTGGCTATACACTGAACTTTTCCTCTAAGCATTGAGTGAGATACGAGACTTTTCAAACACGCACTGTGCAGCTGAAATTGCAGGCGAAAAGAAGAAAACCGCATACCCTGAAACCGCAGTGACACTGGTAGCTTGATCACGTTGAGCCAAGAAGCATTGAACACAAACTCTCAGACTCTGATAAACAGTAAAGATAGGACACTCCTATAAACTAAAACTGGTATCCTGAAGCATCCAGTATCAAGACTTTGTTCACGGACATATGGTTCACTTCAGCAGAAGTCTCAAGTGGGATGTGCTCACCTATTTTCAGCTAGTAATATTGTCCTATCCATCACTCATAGGTAGAGAAACAAGTGTCACAGAATACATTCAAGATCCAGAAAATAAGAAGGTAATCGGGCAACTACTGACTGTCATCACAGAGGTCTTCGCCGAGTTGCCCGAGTACAGTGAACAAAAGACTAATGCTCCCGCCTCAAACAGTCATTGATGAACTTACCTATGCGTTATTCTTTCGAATTATAGAGGAGTGCCCAGAACCTGTCGGGAGAAGCACAGATACACTGACGTTCATCAGAGATCCCCGAAATAATAACTTCTTAAGTCGGATATGGAGTAAATTACATTGTGTGGTAACAGACCACGCAGCAGGAAGGTGCAAGACCTGCTCACGACAACAAAAAGACCTGTGATCGGGACCCAGCAAAACAAAGCAAATGTCCCTGTCCCCTGCAGACACGCAATTAGCCCACAACGTCCTGATTAGATTAGTCACAGACTATCCAGAAATGGTGGGAAGGCCTGCTGATGTTGACGTCGTCACTTTCCTCAGAGATCCAGTAAATTTCCTACACATGAAAACCCTTCTGCATGGAATCATGCTCCAAGTGGAGATGTCCAACTTCCAGCGCAAATTCCTAAGGAGATTCCTGTGAGACCATTCGGCGAGGGACAGATCGAGGAGGCAAAGACTGTTCACGCTGCAAGAAAGGCCTAAGACCCAGAGGCTAGAAACCCAAAGCAAATGTCATTAACACCCGAAGACAGTCGGTATGCGTTTCGTGTTTTCTTTCATCTCATTGAAAACTTTCCAGAACTAGTGGGCAGACCCCACAACATTGATGTGCCCGCTTTTCTTAATGATCCAGCGAAAAATGCTCAATTGAATAGACTCCTGAGGGCTATAGCATCGCAACTAAGAAGCAACTATGGACATCCACTGCTAAGAAGAGCCTTAGAAGGGGGAAATCCAAGATAAACTTTCCATCATCCTCCCGCCAGGGACAGAGGAAGGAAACAAAGATACAGTTCTCATGCTTACAACGTAGGACGGATCGAAAAGGGCAGAAACGAGGATAACGACATCTTGAACTTCTTTTTCCTATTTTTCTTATTTTTTATTTTTTCATCATCGGTCCACGGTGGAATAAATGGAGGAAAGAGAGACTGTTCATCAATTCAACCTCGAGAGACCAACTGAGAGGAACAGAGGCACGAACTTCACCGACGTGTTTACCTTTTTTAACCTTTTTCTTATTTTATCCTACCTTCTCATATGTTTACTTTTATTTTTATTTTTTCAATATTTTATTTTTGCGTGATTTGTAACGAATCAATCCTTTCATGGTGTCACTGTAAACAAATTCCTGCATGTTCTCAGGGCCAAGGCGTGTTGGAAGAGTGCCCTGGGAATGCGGTTCCCACAACAATACAGACTAAATATGATGTGCTGAAATTGATAGTCTAACCTTTTTCCATAGTCTAGCAGAGGACCTGTCCTCTGTGCCTAAGAGATTATTGTCATCGCTCGCAAGAGGGGGGACATTGAACAGAACTTGTCACTTTAGTGTTTACTGAACTTATGAGCGACGAAAACAGAATAAGAAGAAAAATATCCGATTGACTATGGACTTGTTTGAAATGGGGGCCCAAAACAGTAACTTAGTCGTGCCACCAGTGGAAGGGCGCCCCCGCTTTCCTGGAAGGAGATGCTGCAAGCTGTCTTTCAAAGCCATTATATGTATATGCATAGTGATTATTGTAGTATTTTTGTCTGACTATTAGAACTGCATTTTTTATTGGTGCACGAAGCGTCCCAATGTCTGTGCATCCACCAGGTAATGAACATCTGGGCCCCACAAAGGCACCCAGACCTTATATTGTCATCCCTGTTCCAAGAAAAATGCATGATAAAGCAAATGATTTACAGTTAAATGTAATTAGCAATAATATGTATACACCTAAAGTAGTGAATGGTGAGAAAAGCTGGAAACGGGGTCAGCACGGAATGAATGATAATATAGCATTGTCCACGGCACGCACTTATACACCGAGTGCACACGATCGAGGGCAGGTGTCAATGGCTGAGCAACCACAGGCGAAATCAACTGAAAGAGAAAAGTCACCCTTGGAACAAACAGCCCCAGAAAGCAGGGATCCATGCGAGAAACTGAACCGAAGTGAAATAGCAAAATCCTTCAATAGAACGGAGGAAGCCACGAAAGAACTCACTGAGAAAACACATGCGGTAGTTGAGTATGTGTTACCACTCATACTTAGAGCAAAGAAGCTACATGAGAACTTGAGCAAGACAACCACCACAACTGTGATAACGAGCACGCCAGCTCCAATGCCAGAAGTAACTACCGCGCCTATGACACAGCCACGTGTTGGAAGGATGATAAGCCAAATGTGGTGGGAGGAGGTCTACAAAAGAATGCATGAGGGAAGGAAAAGAAACACAAAACCTCCTCCTATTACTGCAGGGCAGGAAATGAAACCTGCCCCTCCAAGGATGATACCCGAGAGCCTGCCTGAACGGAAGAGCAGTACAGATGCATTCAGAGACATAGTGATAGCCAACTACAGAGAAACGCTAAGGGTCAAGAGAAGTCTATATGAAACCAATAATGAACTAAACGATTACTTGGACAGCACAGCCCATCTTGGAAACAACATATGGTACCAGCACATGAAGGAAGTTGGACGAAGGCAATCAGAAGGAAAATGTTTCGTCTGTGCACTCCTGCCATACAGCATGGGCAAGTCCAAAATCTTCGTGGCTGTAGAAATTGATGTCCCCACAGCGCACTGTATGTCACACGTAGCGATGTACAACACCAGAGGACAATTTATGGGAAGAGATGCCTCATTGATATGGGCCAACGAAAAAGACTACCCTGACGAAACGGGTTTGTCCAGGCCATCAAAACAAGAAACAGGGCGCACACCAAGAATCATGTGATTAGATATGAAAACTCTGACGTCAAAGGATCAGGAATAAGGTGGGAAATAAACTCAAGACTGAACGTCCAAGGGAAAACGGCAGAAGAAGCTCAAATATGGAAGAACCGAGGCCAAATGCAGATCTGGGGATCAGTAGTTTCCCCTGACGGTTGGGAAGAAGGAGTCGTAATCTGCCGAGCTTGGATGGTCATTGGAGACTGCCAAGAAGCAATAGAAAATTCACAAAGACTGTGTAAACCACTATGGCCAAAATTGGTAAAGTTGTTAACGTGGGTCGAAGACAGAGGAGGCCCCCTGCAAATAGTACCACTGGAAAAACCCAAAACTGTGCTTTAGAAGGAATGGCACAAGGAAGATGGGGGAGAATCAAAACTGCAGACAAATATACGAAGCCCCAGGGATGTCGCAAGGAACCGCAGTCCTGATGGATCATTACTGGGCATGTGGATCCAAGGCCTAAATAAGACTACCGAAGAACTGGGGAGGCATATGCACACTGGTGAACGTCCACGTTCCTGCACAAGTGATTCCAAAAAATGAACTGAATTTGGACAGTTTCCCGAAAGCAGATGCTCACCTGAGGAAAAGGAGGTCTGTGGAACTAGTGTCAAGGATGAGGAGAGAGAATTACTTCTCCGCCAAATCAGAGGACGCATTTTATGCCATTCCCTACGAACACAGGCTGTTTAGCCTAACATCATCCGTATTTACAACAATACTACTGCCGCATATCCAGGTTGGTGCAAAAACGAAGTGGTCACAGATAACAAGGTGGGAATTACTGCAGACCATCAATACCACCGGAAAGGATTCAACGTGATCAAAGAGGAACTAAGAGCTGTCCGGCTGATGACTCTCCGGAACAGATATGTGCTTGACATGATTACAGCAGTGGATGGAGGTGTTTGCGCAAAAATTGGAGAATCATGTTGCACTTTTATACCATCACACGACGAAGAAAATGGAACCCTCACAGAGGCCATAAGCATGTTAACAACCCTAAAGAACCAGATGACCGATGAAACAGACGAAGTGGACAATGACAGCTGGTTTGGAGACCTATTCTCATGGGTCCCACAATGGATGGCTGATATATTCAAGTTCCTGGGAGCCTTGCTAGCAATGGTGCTGCTAGGATTCTGTGTTATCAAGATTATTATCACCCAGTGCCAGAAAACTGCAAAAAAGGCTATTGGGATGAAAATGATGGACGATGTTGAGCCAGGCTGGAAGCCCAGAGACCTGACAGATGAGGAGATAAAGGAGTTTGTGAAGGCCAGTGAATTTGTATCAGAGGGAAAAAAATGCACTTATCCCAAGAACCGAAGAAGGTATGAAGGCAAATGGATTTACTGCAGTCCAAATGGACAATGCCAGCTGATGAACTGGAACAAAGATGAGCATGTGAAAACAGCAGGAAACTTGAAAGGGGTGATAAAGATATGGACACCAAAAGTACATAAAAACACGCCATCGTGTGTAAACCCAGAAGACGATTAGCATGAATCTGAAGAATCAAAGAAACTGAATATAAAGGAGGAAGCAGAAGTGGTTGATGTACCGACCAGAGGGGGGAGTGTAGAGGAGGCCCCAGATATGTCCTGCACCCCCGCCCCCCGTTGCGAGTTACCAGTAAAGTACTCGCCAAGGTACGTGACGAATGAGGAGCAAATGAACCAACAGAGAGCCGCACTGGGACTCTGCCCGATGTACATAAGGAGGTCGGTACCAGTTGAAGCAGTCATAACACGACAACCCTGGGCTGCACAGTACCCCATCAGACAGCCGTACCAGCCACTCGCACGAAATGAGGAATACCTGCACACGGTCCATGAGGAAACCCCGAAAGCCTTAATGGAAGGCCAATGAAAATAAACCAAGGGCCCGAGCAGCCCCGAGAACAAACAGAATTGGCTACTGAAAGCAAGCATGCCAATGCTAGTAACTGCGAGGATAAATGTAATGAGCAAAGGGGAGAGATACGGTTAATATGAAAGGGAATGGTGCCTCGAGAAAAGATGGAAGTAACCGCCCTGCTAAACGTGTGCAAATAGGCTTGAAACGCAAGATGATGAGAAATCGATACTGCTTGCAATGCTTAGTAGAAGAATAGAGCGGCAAGCGCCAACCATATATCTACCTCAATATAGCACAATGTACACGTGCAACTCCATTTTGTGAAAGCCGAAATGTACCCAGGAGGCCAAAGTTTAGAAACTCAGCCAAAGGCAAGAGAAGGAACTGAATCGAAACTCAGCAAAGAGGCTCATGCCGGGGAAATCGAGATCAACCAGAGAAGGGGAGGTGAGCATGAGCTCACTGGACTCCAACTTTCTCGTTCCCCTGGGATGGCCTGTTCCTATATGTGTTCCCTCCGTTGCCGTTGCTGCTCCGACTCATCAACCAACTCAAGAGGTCCCGGTACAGGATGATCCTCGTCGCACCGGCATGGCCAAGGCAGATCTGGTTCCCGGACCTTATGGACTTGGCAGCGTCCCCACCATCCAAACTGCCGACGGATGCAGATCTTTTCACCAGGGAAGGAGGCGCCATCCTTCATCACAATCCGGAGTCACTGAACTTGCAGGCCTGGCTCCAGCAGCGCTAGAGTTTGGAGGGTAGGATATCCCGGCTGACTGCAGAGAGGTTCTTGCAAAGGTCAGGGCGTCCTCAACTCTCAAGTGCTACGGACATAAGTGGAAGAGGTTCTCTGTCTGGTGCCGTGCACAGAAGATTAACCCTCTACGGATTACGGCCCCTCAAGTACTGCCGTACCTACTGTCGCTGGCCAAAGCTGGACTAGCTCACGCCTCCATCAAAACACATCTGGCTGCGATCTCCCGATACACCAGAACCACGGGGGGGGCGTCCTTGTGCTCTCATCGCCTGGTGAAGGAATTTATGAAGGGACTATTCCGTTTGTTTCCGCCGGTGAAGGCTCCAGCCCCGGCGTGGGAGCTCAACGTGGTGCTGACCAGGCTCATGGGGCCACCATTCGAACCTCTGCATTCGGCGCCGTTGAAGTTCCTGTCGTGGAAAACAGCATTTCTTGTGGCCATCACCTCTGCACGACCGGTGGGAGAGATCCAGGCCCTATCCTGCAAGCCTCTGTACTTGACTTTTCACGACACGAGGGTGGTGCTGAGGACGCACCCCTCCTTCATGCCCAAGGTGCCGTCGGGCTTCCATCTCAACGAGCCCTTGGTGTTACCTGTTTTCTTCCCGTCGTCTTCGTCGCCGGCCGAGAGGACTTTGCACTCGCTGGATGTGGCTAGAGCGCTGAAGTTCTACCTGGACCGCACAAAGAGTTTTCGGAAGTCGTCACAGCTTTTTGTGAACTTTGGACCTGTGAACCAGGGGAAGGCTCTCTCGAAGGCTTCCATTTCCAGATGGCTCTCCGGCTGTATCATGCACTGTCACTGGTTGGCAAACCGACCGTTGCCCGGCCGTCCGAGAGCCCATTCGACCAGAGCGATTGCTGCTACTATGGCGTTCCTGTCTGGTGTGCCCCTGCTGGACATCTGCAGGGCGGCTACGTGGAGGTCGACGCACACCTTCACAAGATTCTACTGCGTCGATCAGGACTCCAGGGAGGAGTCCAGGGTCGGCCAAGCAGTGCTGCGCAACCTGTTCGCTTAAGGTGAGCCTGGTGAGGAGGTAGGAGATGCTTAATGTTGAGTTTTTGTATTGCTTAATGTTGAGCCTGTTGCCACCTCCCGTGGTTGTGCATGTGTATACTGCTATGTATTCTTATATTCATGAGCATGTGAATCCATGCCAGACCCCATGCTGGAGAAGGAACAAGTTACTTACCTGTAACTGTTGTTCTCCAGCATGGGTCTGGCATGGATTCACATGTGAACCCTCCCTCCTTCCCCTCTGCGGCTCTTCACTTGGTCATACTGCCACTTTACATGCTACCAAATCTGAGGATGGCTGCCAGAGGCGGGGCTTAGGGAGAGGGCAGTCATTGGCTGGGGGCAGTATGACCCAGAGACCAGTGATTGGTTACTACTAAGAAAGACGGATCAGAAACTAAACTGATACTGATTTTTTCTGTACCGAGGATTCCCGGCCTGACGATGGGGAATATTCATGAGCATGTGAATCCATGTCAGACCCCATGCTGTAGAACAACAGTTACAGCTAAGTAACTTGTTCCTTATCCTTGCTATTACCCGTAGTGACAGAAATCATTTCCTGAGAACGAACCTGATCTGACTGCAAATGTCCTGAATTCTCTTGGAGGGAAGAAGAAGCTGGCATGACTGAGAATCGATAACAAAGCCCGGAAATTGGATGCATTGCGAAGGCACAAGGACCGACTTGTCCAGGTTGATGACAAATTCTAGGTTCTGAAGAAGAGGGGTTACCAGTCGAGATGGCTCTGCAACAGTTGTCGCTGTTGGGCTAACAGCAGCATGTCGTCTGGATAAATTATTTTCCTGACACCCCTCGCTTGCAGAAACGCCATGGCAGGACGTAAGAGCTTTGTGAAGCACCACAGAGGCAATGAAAGTCCAAATGGGAGAGAGTCAAACTGCCAGCGATGACCTTGCCACTGAAACTAAAGATGCTCCTGGTGGGGAGGATGAAATGGAACTACCAAATACGCATCTTTGAGATCTATCTTTCCCATAAAGTCCCCTGGAAGGAGAGTGTCCCTGAGGGGATGAATCCCCTCCACTTGGAAATGCCGGTATAACACAAAAACATTGAGGGCGTTGAGATGTATTACCGGACGAAACCCCCCATCTGGTTTGGGCACCAGAAAGATTAAACTGAGGAAGGGAGAATGACCCCAAGAAGCGGGAACCTCGGCTCCCTTCAAAATGAGATACGTGACCACTTTGTCCACCAAAATGTGCTTCTCGCCATAGAAAACTAGTGGGCAGGTAAGATAGTCCTGAAAGGGAGGGGAGTAAAACTCTATCTGAAACCCTGACCATGTCTGTAGAACCCATGAATCTGACGTTAGAGCTGCCCACTTTGGAAGAAAGAGAGCTAACCGTCCCCCCAGCCTTCCCTGGGAAGAAACATTTAAAGACAAACTGCTCACTTGTTGCAGCTCTGCCACAGCCCGCCCCTCTGGGCGCACAACCTCTCCAATGAGCACCTTGCTGTGGGAAGAAGACATCTGCTCTGCCCCTGGCAGCGAACGATCCTGGCCGCATACCCCTGGCAGCATACAGTACAGCTGCACAAAGCCCTGGTATGGGCGGCAGGAAGAGCGGGCTCCACCTCTACCAGCCCTGACAAAAACACTAGGGGACAGGG
Organism: Ambystoma mexicanum; assembly: GCF_040938575.1. NCBI lineage: Eukaryota > Metazoa > Chordata > Amphibia > Caudata > Ambystomatidae > Ambystoma > Ambystoma mexicanum. Next base: position 843,648,379 of record NC_090938.1, read on the forward strand.
CCTTCTTGATATTTGTCTGAGCCTTGTCTAGGGCCATGAAAGTGTGTTCAAACGAGGAAAACTTCCTTAGGACAACAACCCCTGTGCCTTAGAGCCTGCCTCAGTCGGAGCCTTATCAGCCAGTTTCAGATGAGCAGGCCTTTCTTGCGCTATGTAGACGAGGCAGTGTTGGCATTCCCCAGAAGGCATATACACCTTTAGACCCATCCCCAGAGCACCAGCACATCCACTGGAGACTCTAGAGCAACACTTTCCTCCGACATATCAAATGTCTGTGTGTGGGGCCCCAGAACATCCAACAGCTTACCTTGGCACGCCCTAAGAGCCTTATCAGTGCCCTTCCAGGGTTCTTTACCTTTTGTAGACAGAAAAACCACCATGGACTGATCTATCACTGGGGTGGCCGCTACCTTATCGGGCAAGGAGGGCCAAGGGCATTCAGCCTTTAGTTTGTTATGAGCCTCCTTTTCTAAGGGCTTTCTAACCCAATGTCTTCGAAATGACTTCACTGATTCAGAAGACTTCCAGTCCGCCAAGTGCGGGTGCTGAATACTTTCTGGGTCAAAAAAAGGGTTCTCCCAAAATGTCCCTTAAAACCCATTGCTCCTGTTTTAACTTCCACCTTCCACTTCTTTCTTTTAGGGCTAGATTCCGAGGAGGAGGAGGAGGAGGAGGAGGAGGAGGAGGAGGAGGAGATGATGATGATACCTGTCTCTCCTGGCCCTTTCACAGGACCGGGAAGTTCTGTCCTACTTGGGCCCTTCTGCGCTAACTTCCTTTTCTGTGCTTAGTCTTGGCAAAACATTTGCCTTGTGCAGGACCCTTTGCTCCCGAGCTACCCTCAGTAGCAGCCGCTCCCCCAGAGCGGTAATCAGTGATGCCTGTAATAAGGCGGTCAAAGGCCAAAGCCAACGTAGTGTTCAGCTCCCATAATGCACCATCCACAGACTCCTGCACTACTCTACAGACCTCCTTACTCACTTCTTGAGGACCAGAGTCTACTTGGACCTGCCTACTAAGGACCCATCTGAGGAACTACCATCCTCCAACAGCCCCAGCACCTCTAGAAGCTGACATATTCACAACCCTATTAAGGTGCTAATAAATCCCAGAGCAGAGGCACTCCTGTCTCAGCTGGCCAGGCCATGCTTCCGAGCACAGGAGGAAAGGCCAGGCAACACTTCCGAGCCCAGGAGGAAAGGGCAGGCCACACTTCCGAGCGCAGGAGGAAAGGCCAGGCCACGCTTCCGAGCGCAGGAGGGAAGGCCAGGCCACGCTTCCGAGCGCAGGAGGGAAGGCCAGGCCACGCTTCCGAGCGCAGGAGGGAAGGCCAGGCCACGCTTCCGAGCGCAGGAGGGAAGGCCGAGCAGGCCTTAGTCACAGCATGACTGAAACACTGCGGAGCCGAGCACCCAGTCTCAATACAGTGGCACCCACTGTCGTCACGTGCCTATAAGGCACTCTGGGCCTCATTACGACCCTGGCGGAAAGGGGTTTACGCCAGCGTTAGCTGCGCCAACCCCTTTCCGCCAATTACGAGTTCCCTTACCGCCATGGTGATTTTTACGGCTGCTTTTAGCAGCCGTAGAAATCCATGGCGGTAAGGGACCTTCGTGTTAATTACGCCACCGTAATTTACGGTGGCGTAATTAACGCCTTCCCCACTCCCATTGAGCCCTGTGGGGCCGAAATGGGAATGGGGAAGGGTAAATGGGTCAATGGGGACTTACCGCCCCGCCAAACTCGGAATGGGGCGGTAAGTCCGCCATCCGCCATGGCGTAAACGGACTTTACGCCATGGCGGTAAAGTCCGGCCCTGGCGGAAAAAATCCGCCAGGGTCGTAATGAGGCCCTCTGTCTCCACAGAAGCACGAAGCTTCAAATATGCCCTCACTGGCAGCACTTAAGAATAACTTCAAAGAAATGTAGTGTGCTCAGAAGAACTTAAAGCATACATGCCAACCCTCCCGATTTAGGCGGGAGATTCCTGACTTTTCAATGAGAAATATTGCTTTTTCTCACGTTCTCGCGCCTAAGATAACGCCAGCGCCAATACATTTCTATGAGAAAAACAACATCTTCCGATTTTCTCGCTCAAAACTCCCTCTTAGGTGCGCCTGAATGTTGGCATGTATGTTAAAGTAACTCACCGCCACAGAGGCCCAGCTAGAACAAACACTTCGCAACCTCTGCACTGCCCTGGGGACTTTCCTGACAGAACCCTAAAACCTACAACTATTAATTGGAGCTCTGTTCGATAAACAGCGAAAATATGGCTTAAACAGATCACCACCGCATGGCACGGCTAAGATAAACCCCTTCATGCATTCACAATGCTCTGGCACTCCTCTGACGGAGCGTTAGTCAGACACCTATCCGCTCTGAAGAGAAAACGGCTGGCAGGAGCAGTGTGCAGCGTGAGCCCCACCCCTGCCACGCTCGCATTGAAGATACAAAATAAAGAAACTCTCCCAGGCAGGCGCCTGGAACCACAAGGAAACAAATGCAAAGTTACAGCGAACAACGCCTTACATTCCTTGCAGCTACAACTTAACACACATTTACTTTAAAGCAAGAAAAAGCGTGCAGCAGTAGAGATTACTTATCTGCTGTGACGAGCAGCAAAGAAGAGGACAAATAGAGGGGCTCGGACCCCATTGGTGCAGAGGGGCGTGGCAGCCATTTTAGGCTGGGGTCCTCTCCTTTCATTGTTAAATGGTTCAATGTTATTCGTTGATTTTGTTTTTCTCGTTTTAAAAGCATTGGTGAAAACACATTTTTCTTTGCTGCTGTCAAGAGTAAAGGAGACTCAATGCATAATAGGCGCCTCAGTTCTCGACTTTGAATCTGATATCTCCTATGTGTGTTGAGTATTCCAGTATCGTTGTATAGCTGTGAAATATAATAACTAATAGCATTTTAGTATGAATTTGATCAATCTTGAATTACTCGAACTAATGAAGGGTCATCTAACAATCACATTATTCTTACCTTATTCTCGTGTTCTCCTGGTTAATAGAGAGTGTCCTGTGAGGAAATCCTTGCCATTATCAGCAACCTGCGTGGTTACACGTCAGGCGCCATTTTGTTTTTTCTATTTATTTACGTCTTCATGACGTCACTTGTATTCAACATGTGGCGTCATCACTGAGGTCCGTAGTATGCGTAAGCATTAGTAAACATTCTATTATAATGGATACTAATCATGTGTGCCCCATGAGGGATTTTGGGTACACTACACGTCACGTTAGGGATACAGTCACGCCCATGTCGACGTCCCCATGCAATACTCTTTGATTACCAACAGATGTCGAACTATATGCACAGCATGTGAATCTAAGCAGATGCAATCATCAGAAATGCTATTACAGTGAGTAATGCATGTCATTGTTATGTAGTTCTTATTTTTCACTGTCTCTAAAGAGTCCATATCTGTTATCTCCTGTTTGATTACGTCTATCTGTGCCTGGATTCTTTTGTGCTCCCAATCAGCATGTTCTATCGAAAGCTCCTTCATTATCCTGGAGTTTTGGTTTAGATTCTCCTCCCATTTTTGGGCTAAATCTGTATTGTCATTGTTGCTAAAGTCAGGGAACGTTAATATTCTAAGACCCTGTGGTATCCTATTATTGTCTAGATAACTTGTCATCGATGCTTTCTCCCAATATTTGCTTATTTTGCATTTTGAAAGCCTCTGCAGTATTACAAACATTTGTCTTAATGTTTCTAATTCGGTTGTATTAAATGCATTAGGAGCAAATAAAGCTGCTTGTTGTTCATAGCAATTAACTACATATTCTGCAATTGTTTTGTGTTCTTCTCCTTGGCAGCGCTTCACTTGGAATTAACAGGTTATAAATAGGTTGAGTAAACCAAATGTCTAGCGTGCATAGCTGTGAAATTAATAACCTATTATAGTCACTTTATATATACTCTTGAGATTGCTGCCTGTTTCAGTGTGCAAGAGTAGCTGCTCTATCCTCTTCAGTAATGAAATACATACGGTTATATTGACACCAAAATCAGTGGTGTTGATCTTCAACAAATAATATTTATTTTGATCTTATGGAAAATAATCCAATACTAACGATATTATACTGTGTCCTATCTTAGCCAACATGTGTTTCAACCTTAAACGGTCTCTTTCAAGGCTGTTATAGGCATTATCAAAAAATATACACAAACAATTCATGATACATCCCAAAATCAATAATTTGAGCAATGTTCCATCATAATTGTATCATTTATCCACCAGTCACATGTAGAATTATAACAATGGTGATAAGATTCACCCCATATTTGTCAGCGAGTGTGAGTTGGTAACATAAGAGACGAGAAGCATCATTTGAAAATACCAAATTATATCATAGAGGATAATTTCAATAATTAAGCATTCATATTGAAATGTCACTATTGTTACCATTAAGGCACAATGTGTAGAACATTTTCCACAAATGTAGTAATTTGTCTGAAGCCACACATTTTTGCTACACAAATATATTGGTTATGTGTTGCATTCATTTTTAAGTTAAGTAATGTTCTGGTTGCTTGTCGCATATTATTTACACTCTTGATGAGGCAAATTATTGTTACTCTTTGAATTTCATTTTGTTAAAACAGTATGTGTAATAACTCCCACTGTGAGGACGGCATAGTATCAACTGTAGACACAGACACAATAGATGCAAGTTTCAGAAACCTTTATTTGGTATCTTGCGAGATTGGGAGAATTCCTAACTGGCCCAAACTCTAGAATCGTAGTATTCTCGACCATTAAATAAAGAACAAACAAGTCCAAGTCAGTCTAGTCAAAACAAAAAGGCCTGTATTTAAAAAACCTAACCTTGCCCTCACTCTTAAATGACAAATGTGAAAAGGGGATTAAAGGAAAATAGTGTCTCAAAAGAAATGTCAGAATGGCTCAGGTAATGACTCCCTTCCCAACATTCAGAAGCACAGGGTCGTGAGAGTTTCTAAAAAGGATAGGTGGATGGCACAGTTCTGTCAATGTGGCACACTTTAGCTTACTGGTACGATTCAACAGTTCAGGCTTGGACTTCAAGCATTTCACAGTTCATTAAGTTCTTTAGGCTTCGTTCGCCTCGCCACAATTGCACGGTTAAAATCTTGACATGTTACCTTAACACAGTACAACACAGGCTTCCCTCCGTCGGGCTCGAACCTGTCTTTCTTTCATACACTTACGCTTTTACTTCTCACACGGGTCTCCATCCGCCGGGCTCAAACCATCTTTTATCTTTATGGGGGTTCCCTTCCCCAAGCTTCGTTTCGCACAACCTTTTGACTTTGCTTGTTTTTTAGCTGTCAAAGACCTTTGAGACTGCAATGATTTTACATAGACCTCTGCATGACCACTTCACCTTTCCTTTAAACAATTTAACAATCTTCATCAACTCTCAACACAAATGCATCTTGGTATCGTAGTTTCCTTAAATTGTAATTCTTTTGCTTCGCCCTCGTGGCGTGTTTAAAGTTCATACACTTCACTTTCCGCTTAATCAACTTTCATTCAGGATCGCAGTTACTTTCTTCCCTTCACTTCCTGTTATATCACAACTTCAACCATTTTACAGAGACTTTCGATTGTGCGATTTTATCGCAGGACCACTCTGCTACTTTGTATATTCACGTTACAGTTCAACAATTGTCTTTTCTGTCACGCTTTTCTCAGTATACGCCCAACCTTCAACTTGCAATACAGTTTCACTTGCCTTTAACACAGACCAGGCCTTTGTTGCCTGCGATACCTCACTGGTCATGTTAAATCTGTTTCTTCAATGCCTTAGATGTAGCTGTCAAGGTCTTTACCAGTACCTCTGAGCGTAGGGCCCTTTGGATAGCACCCATGCAATGGATGGGATGCAGAATAACTCTGACACCAAATAATCAAACCAAACACAGGAAGATGGCAAAGTTTGCTGTTTTATTATCAATTGTCTAAAACGGGAGTTACAAAACGAATCAACAGATGTTCGCTCGTGCTCTCGGTTACTTTCACATAAAAACACATTTATATACAAAATATTCGTCATAAGTGACGTCATACTATGTGGCAAATGAGAAAAACCTATGAAGGGTTGTGATAGGCTCAAGTGGAACATCTAAGTATAATTTCTATAAGGAGTGGGATTGTGATTGAATATCTACTGTCAGGTGGGCAACTTATGCCTACCTTTAAAACATGTAATCTTCAACACTTGCAAGTACTAAGAATATAAGGGAGTGCGAGCACGCACTATCGTGGTTCTAGGACTCCAAGCTCAACTCTATTTCCATCCTTGGCTCACGTGACAGGAGACCACAATTTGGTCCATTTTGCAGCATTTAAATGTCTTAAATGTAATGGTTGCCTTCAGCCTTGACAACAGGCCAGACTGTCAGGATCGGTGGTTGGAAGGTATGGAATTACTGGCGGCTTTAATTCTATTCTGAATAGCGCTCTAGTCCTCATCCAACATGGCGGACTACACTATAAAAGCCGACTCCTCCCCTTCTGCCGGTGCGTTGTATCTGTTTTCTCTTGCTACTTCGCTTGCATTTCGGTGCCACTCTTGTGATTCTTGTGATTACTCTATTGTATCCTAAACCCCTTCCCCGGGGTCCATCTGTTTGGTATCTGTGTTTTCTATTCTTTCTTTTCCTTCTGTACGTTTACCTACCTGTTTATTATCATTACACTCTGTCTGCCCGCCTTCTGTAACTATACTTACTTTCTCAGCTTGCATTCACGGCTTGCATTTCACAGCTTGCATTTACGGCTTGCATTCACGGCTTGCATTCAAGGCGTCTTGCCAAACGAAACCAGCCACTTGTAACACACGCAAACGGCTGTGTTTACTTTCTGTATGCGAACAGCTTTCGCGACTTTCCTTTCATTTTCTTACTTGCTTCCGGCGACTAGCCGTTCTTACTTAAACTTTAGTATTCTATTTCTTCGGTGTTAAGGGATCTTTTGCTACCATATATAAATATATACTTTTTCCCTGTATGTTTGGTTCGTTATATTCTTCTGTGCGATTTGAGCCATTCTCAGCTTACAGTACTACTTTCCGTACCAGATTTGGTCGTTGGAAACAACTCTCACTTACTTCAGAACCAGGGTTTTTTCTGCCTTCCGGCTTTTTCCCTGGGGCGAGGCTGGCCCTCCTGGGGGCCTCCCTGGGCAGTTTCTCATCTCTGTCACGGTGGCCTCTGGAGGGGCCAGACCTTATTTACACGAAAGAAAAGGTCGGAAACTAAGGGATAACCAACCCAAGGAAAGGAAGAAGGACAGTAAGAAATCTGAAAAGGTACTTAAGGACCGTTCTTCTGAGGATTCAGGTGAGGAGAAGGGGGATTTTGAACCAGGGCCTGACAGCATACAACGCCCAATTCACACTATGGCATCATTGGAGAAATACCAAGAGCTATTTGCGGCTATGCAGAATTTAACTGTGGAGGTTCAAGCCCTGAGAACGGAAAATGTTGCACTTCGACAACAGGTAGTGGTACGTCAGGATGGTCATGGTGATTTACCCACTATGCCACTCTCTTTCGGCAAGTACAACGGTTACCCTGGAGGTCTAAAGGATTTTCTAGATGCTTGTAAGGTGTACTTTGCCTTCAGGACCCATGCTTATGAAACGGCCAGATCAAGGGTCGGTTTCATCATCGCAAACCTTTCAGGAAACGCATTATCCTGGGTCACACCGTTGGTCACTAATAATGACCCATCCCTTAATGATTATGACCGTTTCATAGAACTGTTCAAGGAAAGATTTGACAGACCGGAGGTCTTCTACTCCTCCTTGGAAGCCATTCTGGATGTTTGTCAAGGTAACTCTGATCTTCAAACCTACGTTTCCCGCTTCCAGAGTTTAGCAGCTAAGGCAGACTGGCCAGACTCGGCCCAACAGACCATTTTTAGACGAGGTCTTCACGACGAGATCAAGGACGAGCTTGCTAGAGTTGCCAGACCAGCATCCTTCCGAGAGTTGGTAACATTATCACTCCAGATCGAATTTCGCCTACAGGAAAGGCGACAAGAAAGAAGACGACCCAGAGGAACTCCTCAAACCATGAGGCTCCCATCCCCTTCTCCTCCAGCAAGACCCTCAGCCATGACGGAAGAACCCATGCAGATAGGAGCCACTCGAGGTCCCCTGACTCCAGACGAACGAAGAAGACGACGGGACACAGGATTATGTATGTACTGTGGGTCTTCCAAACATCTACTGAGAGACTGCCCGGAGGTACCCCTTCGACGGAAGGGAAACTTCAGCCCCCGCTCTGCTGCAAGGGAAGTGTCGGGGGACTTGACAAATACCCTTGCAACAACTCAAGAACCTTAGACAACAAGGAAGAAAAAAGCCTGATGGTATTCAAGGTGAAACTGTGGCTGTCCGATACTGCCCCCACTGAGGTATTAGCAATGTTGGATTGCGGAGCAGCAGGCAATTTTATGGACCTAAATTGGGCCACTGAACACCAGGTGGCTACCAGACTCAAGTCAACTCCTATTCCAGTAGAAGGTGTTGACGGCAGGCCATTATCCTCTGGACCAATCACCTCAGAGACTTTCCCGCTGAAGATGGAGATGGGCCAACATAAAGAGATCTTAGTGTTTGATCAGATCAGGGATGCCCATTTTCCTGTTGTGATAGGGATCCCATGGTTAAGAAGGCATAACCCGCACATTAACTGGACAGACAATAAGGTGAGCTTTGATTCACTGTTTTGTAAAACCAACTGTATGGACTTCCCTACTACCCAAATCACCAAGGCCAGATTGGAAGAAGGAAGATCTACTCACAATTCCATGGTCATTTCTTCTGTCCCTCTTCAATATCAGGCATTTTCCGAAGTATTCCTGGATACTATACCCAAGATACTGCCTCCTCATAGGGCAGAGGACTGCAGCATCGACTTGATACCAGAAGCCATAGTTCCCTTTGGACGCATGTATCCATTATCGCTTCTGGAACGCAATGCTCTTAGAGAATATTTAAATGCAAATCTACAGAATGGACTTATCCGTGAATCAAGGTCTTCTTGTGGGGCTTCTTTATTCTTTATCCCTAAAAAAGATTCAGTAGAGTTACGTCCTTGTATCGACTATCGAGGATTGAATAAGGTTACCATCCGTGACAGATATCCCATGCCACTTATAAGGGATATATTAGAAGCTGTACAAGGAGCGGTATATTTCACGAAGCTGGACCTAAGAGGTGCCTATCACCTTCTGCGGATAAGACAAGGAGACGAGTGGAAAACGGCATTCCGCACCCCATTTGGTCTATATGAATATAGGGTCATGCCATTCGGACTTGTAAACGCTCCAGCAATATTCCAAAGATACATGGATAAGGTGTTTTCTGATATGTTGTTCATAATAGTAGTGGTTTATCTTGATGACATCTTGATATTTTCCAAGACTCTTTCAGAACACAGAAGACTTGTTGTACAGGTATTGCAGCGCCTTAAGTCCCATCAGTTGCTGATCAAACCGGAAAAGTGCAAATTTGAAGCTACGTCAGTATCCTATTTGGGATTTATCCTAACTACGGAGGGCATAGAGATGGACCCAATCAAGATCGAGGCTATCCGAAGCTGGAAGGAACCTACTAATATAAGGGAGCTACAGAGTTTCCTGGGTTTAGCTAACTTTTATCCGAGATTTATATCCAATTTTTCTAAAACTGTGCTTCCACTAACCTCTCTGTTAAAGAAGGGTGTAAAGTTCGTCTTTGATGAGGACCCCAGAAGAGCCTTTATAACACTCAAGGAATGCTTTTCTAAGGCACCAATACTGATCCAACCAGATCAAACTAAACCATTCATTATGGAAACGGATGCCTCCATAGGTGCAGTAGGGGCTATCCTACTACAGAAGTCTGAGGACGAGGTGGAACATCCAGTGGCCTATTTTTCAAGGACTCTTACTGCTAGTGAGCGCAACTATTCAGTACTGGAAAGGGAACTTTTGGCAATCAAGTTAGCCTGTCAAGAGTGGCGCCATCTGTTGCAAGGGGCCGCTCACAGCTTTGACATCAGAACGGACCATCGTAACCTTAGGGTCTTACAACAAATGGAATGCACCAATGCACGCCATGCCAGGTGGGCCTATTTCTTCCTGCAATATGATTTTAACATCACCTACATTCCAGGCACAGAAAATTCGAAGGCGGATGCCCTGTCTCGTAGTCTGGGGGAAGGCTCTGGAATCTACAGGGGTCACGAATTGGTCTTCCCAGGGCTTAAGATTGTTGCGTCCACTCTATCCTTTCTTCGAGATTTGATACCTCAATATCAAACAGGCTCTGATCCTCCATCCTCTATCATCCAAGGCAAGGATGGGTTATATTATCATGATGAGGCCTTGTTCATTCCTACCAAGAAGCTTCAGACTCTAGTCTTGTCCTGGTGCCACGATTCCCCTTTAACAGGACACCCAGGAGTCAGGAAGACTTATGACTTGCTACGCAGGGGTTTTTGGTGGCCTACCCTACGGAACGATGTTTGCCAGTATGTTTCTACATGTTCGGTTTGTGCCTCCAACAAACATCGAACTGGAAGACCGCTAGGTCTACTTCAGCAGGACTCCTTACCTGAACGTCCCTGGGAACATATTTCCACTGATTTTATTGTGGATCTCCCTCCTTCGGATGATATGTCTGTGATCATGGTAACTGTTGATTCTTTCAGTAAGTTAGCTCACCTCTCCGCTTTCAAGCATGTTCCATCAGCCTCAGAGACAGCAGCCGTATTCCTTCGGGATATAGTCCGCTTCCATGGGTTGCCTCGGACTGTGGTTTCAGATCGAGGACCTCAATTTACTTCGAAATTTTGGGCATCTCTTTGCCAGTCACTAGGAATTCACAGGGCTCTCTCATCGGGTTACCATCCTCAGAGTAACGGACAGACCGAGAGGTTGAATGCCAGTCTGGAACAATATCTGAGATGTTTTTGTAGTCCGCAGCAGGAAGGATGGTATCGCTTCCTTCCACAAGCAGAGTTCGCCTACAACAATGCAGTTCATACGTCCATCCAGATGAGTCCTTTTTTTTGTACCTATGGGTATAATCCCCAACATCTGCCCTGGCTCAGTACCCCTTCCACCAAGATTCCTGCGGTGGACGGGGTTCTGAAGGACTTACATGAGGTACATGAACTTGCACAAAAGGCACACCTGGCCAGCCAACAGGCTCAAAAGAAATGGGCAGACAAGAATAGAAGCCCCAACCCTACGTGGCAGGTGGGCCAATTGGTCTGGTTGTCTACCCGTTTCCTGCCCAGGTGGGTTCATTCTGGTAAATTTTCCCCCAGGTTCCTCAGACCTTTTCCCATTGTGCAACGGATTAACCCGGTTGCTTTTAAGATCAAGCTCCCTGATAACCTCAAGAGGGTGCATCCGGTCTTCCATGTCTCCTTACTCAAGGAATACAAGGAAGATCCTTTCCAAAGACCAGTCCACAGAGTACGTACACAAGTAAAACCAACACCTGAAGAATATGAAGTGGCTTATTTAGTTGATTCCCGGTACCACCGGGGTAGGTTGCAATACCTAGTGCATTGGAAAGGTTATCCGTTGGATGAGAGATCCTGGGAACCAGTGAGTCATATCAAGGCACCCCGATTGGTTAGGAGATTTCACCGCTTCCACCCGGGCAAACCGGGGGGACCCCCGAGGAGAAGGGGGTATACTGTCAGGATCGGTGGTTGGAAGGTATGGAATTACTGGCGGCTTTAATTCTATTCTGAATAGCGCTCTAGTCCTCATCCAACATGGCGGACTACACTATAAAAGCCGACTCCTCCCCTTCTGCCGGTGCGTTGTATCTGTTTTCTCTTGCTACTTCGCTTGCATTTCGGTGCCACTCTTGTGATTCTTGTGATTACTCTATTGTATCCTAAACCCCTTCCCCGGGGTCCATCTGTTTGGTATCTGTGTTTTCTATTCTTTCTTTTCCTTCTGTACGTTTACCTACCTGTTTATTATCATTACACTCTGTCTGCCCGCCTTCTGTAACTATACTTTCTTTCTCAGCTTGCATTCACGGCTTGCATTTCACAGCTTGCATTTACGGCTTGCATTCACGGCTTGCATTCAAGGTGTCTTGCCAAACGAAACCAGCCGCTTGTAACACACGCAAACGGCTGTGTTTACTTTCTGTATACGAACAGCTTTCGCGACTTTCCTTTCATTTTCTTACTTGCTTCCGGCGACTAGCCGTTCTTACTTAAACTTTAGTATTCTATTTCTTCGGTGTTAAGGGATCGTTTGCTACCATATATAAATATATACTTTTTCCCTGTATGTTTGGTTCGTTATATTCTTCTGTGCGATTTGAGCCATTCTCAGCTTACAGTACTACTTTCCGTACCAGATTTGGTCGTTGGAAACAACTCTCACTTACTTCAGAACCAGGGTTTTTTCTGCCTTCCGGCTTTTTCCCTGGGGCGAGGCTGGCCCTCCTGGGGGCCTTCCTGGGCAGTTTCTCATCTCTGTCACGGTGGCCTCTGGAGGGGCCAGACCTTATTTACACGAAAGAAAAGGTCGGAAACTAAGGGATAACCAACCCAAGGAAAGGAAGAAGGACAGTAAGAAATCTGAAAAGGTACTTAAGGACCGTTCTTCTGAGGATTCAGGTGAGGAGAAGGGGGATTTTGAACCAGGGCCTGACACAGACAGCCTCGCTATTCGTATCCACAATCTCAGCTAATTCTTTGCTGCGACAAAGCTCTCGCCCTTTCCTCTCCATGTGTCTGGGCTTACTAAATTCATGACACTGATGTCCAGCTTCTATAAAATGGTGGCTCCGCCTGCAGTCTATTCACTACGTATAGCCAGCTTTTATGATCACTTAGTCCACTTGCGTTACAACATCTGTGCAGTTATTGAACAGCTTGCATTTTCTGCAGTGTGTCACACACGTGCAGTCTTCTCTTCGCATATGAAAGTTTACTCGATTTCTTTTTCAATTTTTTTTTTACTTCATCATCATTTTCTATGGTCCATGCATTCTCTTCAGTCAGTATTCTCAGGGCGTCGCGCTCTTCTCTCGTGATGTCACTAGCTCCTCTTCCGCTCTTTTCATATTCCTTCATGGAGTTCCTCCCTCAGATTGTCGTCTCTTCGGGAATACATCTGATAGGGTTTCTCAGAGTTATCTTCTTTCGAATATTCTCCGGGGTATGGTCACCGCTGCTGGTGTCAAGCATGGCACAATCTCAGGGTTCCAACATACAGGAGGTAGGGGGCGGGACTTCCTGCAGAGACATTCAGCTGCTCCTCTAAACCCCCCCACCCCCTCGGTCGATCCATCAACCACCTCTTCACCGGTTTCCACATCTTGATATTTTCTCTTGAAGAAATGCTTCTTTGATCCAGATTTTCATCACCCCCCTCAGGGTGCCAGCTGATTTAACATGTTCATCCACACTCCAGGTCATATAGCTGCACTGTCCATTTGGATTACAATAGACCGATTGTCCCTCATACTTTTTATGATTCTTTGGATAAAGGAACTTCGTTCCCTCAGGTGCTACGATGCTGGCCTCTTTGTATTTCTTGACATCTTCATCAGTCAATTCCTTGGGTCCAAACCGACATTGATCTTGATCTTCATTCCTACTGCTTTCTTTGCTGTCTTCTTACACTGTGTAATTATTATCCTGATCACACAGAATCCAAACATCACCATCACCAGTATCGCTCCAAGAAACTTGAAGATGTTTGCCATCCACTGCGGAATCCATGAGACTATGGAAGCAAACCAACTGTCATCCATAATGTCCTCTGTCTCGTCTTCCATCTGGTTATGCAGGTTCTTCAACAGCGTTATGGCCTCTGTCAAGGTCCCATTCTCGTCATCGTGAGAAGGTATTAATGTGCTACATGATGGCCCGATTTTGGCACAAACTCCTCCTTCCATCATTGTGATCATGTCAAGGACATACCTGTTCAGGAGGGTCATCAGTCATATGGCCCTCAGCTCTTCCTTGATAGCATTGAAGCCCTTTATGGTGGTGTTGATTGTCTGCAGAGGTTCCCATCTGATAATTTGCAACCATTTGGCATTGGCCATCTTCTGGATCCCAAGCATGAAGATAGTCGTAAATATTGAAGCAGTCTTACTGAACAACCTGCTGTGCTCATAAGGAATAGATTCAAATGCTTCTATTGACTTGTTTGGGAAGTTTGTCTGGTTCGATTGAGAAATTCAAGCGATCTTCTCCTTCTCAAATGGGTATCCACTTTTTGAAATTCTCCAATGTTCAGGTCACTCTGAGGAATCACTAATGCTGGACCATGCATGAGCACCAAGGAACACGTTCCTCCCCAATCCTTGGGCAGCTTCATGTAGGCCCTATGCCCACAAGCCCAATATCGATCCATCAGGACGGCTTCGACCCATGTCAGAAGTTTGGCATACTTAGCCCATGACTTCAAACACACATCATTTACTCTACCTCTTGCACATATTCTGACTTCAGTAGATGAGCTGCACAGGACATCGGTCCACCTTCTCATCCCTTCTTGGACTTCACTTGTCCATAGACTAAGACTTGTGTTTGTTCCCAACACCCAGGCTATCCAGCTATCTCCGTTATAGCAGGGCATTCCATCCTCTTCATGTCCTTCATGACCACCTCTTCCTGTCCTTCTGCAGTTAACACAAGCATCTTGCTCTCCCATCCAGGTTGCTTTTCCATCTGTGAAGTCTTGATATAATCATCCTGGAACGAAAACAACCATTTCGATCTCCATCGTAAAGTGGCCCAACTTCCCTGGAATTGTCCTCTGGTCATGCATGCTGCAAGATGAACGAGGCACCTGGCATCGTGTTCTGAAACGTCTCTGGAAATGAAAGTTTGCACTGTATTCATGGCATAGGTTCTGAGAGCACAGATGTAGCAACTCTCCTAAGATGTTCTCTCTCCCACCTTTCTCATGTGTTGATAGCACATGTTGTTACCCAAGTGTTCTGCATTGTCTAAATAGGTATTTATCCCCTCATTATCTTCCTCTGCATTTCTCTTATGTCTCCCATATGCAAAGGTCGTATAATACTCATGAAGCAAATCAAAAGCAGTTCTCTTAATGGGGTGAACCATAGGGACCTCTACCTTAGTGGAAGTAAGCAAATCAAATAATTCCCGTAGTAGGGAGAACCATAGCTGCCCCAACCTCGGTGGTATTACTAATATGATAGAGACTGTGAAAGAGGAGAAACAGAAAAACAAAGAGTGTAATCGTGCAAGCATATAATATGCACCAAAACATAGGCAACCTCCTTTTACGTCATCCTGCTACTTGTTGTTCATTCTCTAGAACCATGCCAGCTTTCAAATGTCTCATTTTGAATGCACTTATCAAATTACTTTTACACCTGTAATTGTAAAATGTGCTCGATTATTGCAATGAGGAGTCTCCTTATCAAAGGGCCATTTTTAGGATCCTGATAAAAAGTGCGAATATCAACGTCTCTTCTGACAAGAGCAGGATAAGCTTGAAGTATAAATATAAAAACAGCAAACACAAGCCGATGAACATCACTGTCAGTAAATACCATATGGTTAACTACTTAGAACCGGTATGCAACACAAAATGAATCTGGATACTGATCTTGTTTCCAATTTCTGATCAAGAACTGACATTTAGGCATAACTTTGATACTTCGATGTATTTCGAAAGTCCATTTTTGACCTATATAAATTAGCTGCAAGTCTTGGTACTCCTGCAAAAATATCTATAAGGAGTATTTGCTTAATTTTAGTCCAAACTAAATCTGCATCATTTGCTGGTCGTTGCTTTATCATCCTTCTTCATCATCACCGATCGAGTCTGCACACGCTGAAATTCTTCTTCTTGTCTTCCTTCTGGAACGGCAATGGTGGGAGGGAGAGTCTCACCTTTGTAGACTTTCACGTTGCCCAAGTGAAGCCAAGCACGTCTTCCTTGCACCTTCACAGTTGAATGGGTTATATTTTCAACGCAAAAGGGGCAATTACACCATGGCTCATGCCACTTTCTAGTGAAGTTTTTTTATCAGCACTAAATCACCAACATAGAACTTGGGTGCCGATAGAAGTTCAGCCGTGCTGGTTGTTGAATTGTCTTCATCTGTGTTCTGTGACCATGGTACTTGAGTTGATCTGAAATTAGAGCAATGCTAGAGGTCATACATGTCAAATAGTCATGCAATTCATTACGTTTTAGCTACACTCTGGGCATCACTTCTAGACAGAGGTGTAAGAGGCGTTCTCATTCGCCGCCCTGTCACTAGCTCGTGAGGGTTGAGGTGATGGTCTGAACCAGGCTGATTCGGAAGGGCATATAAAGCTAAGGGTAGGCAATATAGCCATCCCTTCTTCAAAGTCAATTTAATCTTGGCAATCCTTTCTTTATGGAGGCCATTGAGTCTCTCACATATCCACTTTGCTTGCAGGTGATAAGCAGAAGAAAATGTATCTTTAATATTCAATAGAAGCCCTATTTGTTCAGATACCTCATTAACAAAATGTGGCCCATTGTCGGATCTCAGCATTACACACACACCCCATCTCAGGAAAACCTTGTGTACTAAAAACTTCGCTGCACAAGTGGCATCAGGGTGTGTTCACGGACCTGCCTCAATCCACTTAGAAA
This sequence comes from Ambystoma mexicanum, assembly GCF_040938575.1. Classification (NCBI taxonomy): domain Eukaryota; kingdom Metazoa; phylum Chordata; class Amphibia; order Caudata; family Ambystomatidae; genus Ambystoma; species Ambystoma mexicanum. The sequence goes on from NC_090938.1 coordinate 843,665,030, forward strand.
AGGGACACACCACCACTAATAGATACCTATATCCATTACACACCTGCAGCATATCAACCTAGTCAATATGAAATGCAGAAACAGACCATTCGGTCGAGGTATTACCCCTCTAATTGTTATCAGTGTATGCCCAACAGTAAACCTCTGACACACAATGCAGTTTATCATAAAGAGTGCAACGTGTTCCAACAAATTCGGAATGAACTAATCTTCTGCAATCGTTGCAGCAAGACTCTCCCTAGTTACATGCACGGGATAATGCAGCTGTTCAAGCGTGACCTTCAATAATACTACTGGCATCACCAGCTTTGAGTGCTATCTTGTTGCCATAATGCTTCGGTGGGGGATAACAAATCCTTTGCTTCCATAATTCCTGCTCTTCCTGCGGTGCACTTCTTCGAATCTCCATTAGTTTGGTTATCGATAATTTACTAAACCCTTCTTGCACTAACATGGTTGTGACTACTTTCTCTTTAATTCTCTCAGTATCAAAATTCATAATACCTGGGGAATATGCAACCCTTTTGGCTTCTGCATCTGCGGCTTCGTTTCCGCAAAAAATAAAATCTGCTTAGTATGAGCTGCGCATTTAATGACCGCTATGGCCACTGGGAGTTGTAGTGCCTTAATAAGCCTGCCCAATAAGGATGTGTGCTGCACTGGAGTGCCATCCGCACGGCGGTAGCCCCTCCTTTTCCAACGTGCTAGCCCTACGTGTACGCTTGATGACATGTAGGCGGAGTCACTGTACACCGTCACTTCCTGCCCTTCATGTTTCTCGAGCATGACATTAAGCGCTACTAATCTGCTGCTTTCTCTGAAAAGCAGCCTTGCACTTGCTAAAACTTCAAATTCTCCACTTAATCTGTGTCTTTTACCGCTGCGCTTGAATGTCTTTCCCGACTAGTCTAATCAATTTTCAAAGAACCATCAATAAAGAGAATATCCCCTCCTGCTAAAGCATTTTCTTTCACACAGGGTATATAATCATAAAATTCAACATAATTTGCACAGTCATGCACATGATCACCTTCTGCTATTGGCTCAGCTATAAACGTGGCAGGATTCACTATTTTACAGATTACAATCTTAATTGTTGGGTTCAAAATCATTACTTCATAAGCTGAATCTCTTTGGGATGTCAGTGTACCTTTAGGGTTCTCTAAAATGGCAAACCGAGCATGCTCCACCAAGAGGGTCATAGAGCAGCCCATGACAATACTTGTAGATTTCTCAATTGAAAATCTCACTGTAATATGCTTAAGGCTTGTATCCCAATGTAGTTCTCTGGGTAAGCACTGCTGACATGACTGTCCCATTTGTGTGTTAAAACAGATAAAATTCCTCTGCATAATTGGGAATTCCCAAAACAGGGGCCGTACAAATAGCTTTTTTCAATTCCTCAAACCATTCCTTCATTTCCTCAGTCCATTCTATTTTTACTTTAAAGCTTGTAAAAGGGGTCTCGTGTATGAACTGTAATCAAACACCCAGGCTCTAGCATAATTGCATAGCCCTCAAAATTGTTGCATCTGTTTATTTGGCTTCGAGGTTTTCATAATCCCCTCAGCTCTTTAAGGTGCCATCTTTTTTCCTTCATGTGAAATCAGCTGCCCTGTGTATAACACCTCTTCTTGCCAGTATTGCAACTTCTCCTTGTCTACCTTGTATCCCTTGTCTGCTAGAATGGTCATCAACCGAATAGAATCTTGCCTGCACTCATCTTCCATGGTGCTACAAGTTAAAATGTCATCTACGTATTGTATCACTGCACTTTTAAGATCAATATTGCCTAGATACATCTGTCGGACTCTGTTAAAGATTGACGGGGACTCACAGTACCCCTGGGGCAAACCAGTATGTTTCAGTCGAGTTTGGCGGAATATAAAGGAAGTCAAGTCTTGTGCTTCTTTATGCAACAGGATTGGGAAAATGCATTTTTCAAATCTATCACCATGAAATATCAAGCTTCCACCGGGATACTACATAGTATCGTCGCCGGATTAGGAATTGGAGGAAACTCTGCCTCTAAAATTTGGTTAATCGGTCTCATAACTTGTATAAATCTCCATGACCCTCCTTTAGATTTTTTTTATCAGATACACTGCGGTATTGCACAATGATTCTGATGGCACCAGAATACCTTGTTTCATCAGTGCTGAAATAGTCTGAAATATACCTTCATCAGCCTCTCGAGACATTGGGTACTGTCTTGCTCGAGGTAAAATCGCTCCTGGCTGCAGCTTTATTTTAACTACCCCTATTCCCTTTAATAAACCTACATCATAAGGGCCTGTAGTCCATAGGGCACTGGGCACCTTCTCTAAGTCGTCCTCAAAAAATGCTGGACGCTGCCGCATTATTGCCATTCGCTGTGGGATTTCCCTTTTCTCTATTCTAATCCAATATGTGATGCTCATAAAGTACTTAATCATCTGTTGGGTCTTCTCTAAACATATCACCATCAGTAATGTCAGTCAATCTGTACCCTTCTTCGAGAGCTATCACTGTCCTCCATGGTCTACCCTCAATAATTGTTCCTTTGAGCATCGCTAAATCCCTTTGTACTATGACTGCTTCTTATTCTATAGTGATTGTCTGTCCCCCCTCTTCGTCCATAGGTCTGAACAAGAATGCATCCGGTATTCTCACAGTTTTCCCAGTAAGCCAGGTAGCTAAGTCAGTAGAATGCTCGCCCCATAAAGGGAAACCTCTGGCTCTACTGGAATGCCTCGCAGAGCCACTTGCCCTGTGAACGCCAGTAAAATCTCGCCCACATTTAAGTAGTGTATTCCTGGAGTGGAACACACTATTCCTTCATCAGTAAATGATATCGTCTCATGGCAATTCCCGACATTGGATATTTTCCCTCTCGTATACATGAACAAGTAGCCCCAGTGTCTACTAGAAAAGAAAAATATTTGCCTCTTATTGTCACATTAACCCTTGGTTCCTGTTGGGGGTCAGATGTCGCTCTATAAATAAATATACAATACAATACTGATAGTACCGAACACATCAAGTCGCCCTGTGAGCTGTCTTATTGTCGGTACAGGCATACCCCTGTACCTGTGAAGGGATTTCCCGCTACCTCAGTGACACCTCCTATTCTGGGTGTCAACACGTGTTCTGTGTTTGCATACTGCTGTGTCTGCATAGGGGCTTGTTGCGACTGCCTTTGCAGTGGATTCATTTGCACTTGCTCTGGCTGCTGTGTCTGTTGCATTTGCAGCGCTTGTATCTGATACACTGTCTGATAATGGGCAAATCCTTCCCTAGTTTGTGTGCTATATGGTGGAGGATAAGCTGTCCCCCCTCTTGAAAATTGGCCATTCTGTACATTCCCTTGGCTCCCACATATGCGTGCAATGTGCCCTGTCATCCCACAAGTCCAACATACAGGGGGAGGCCACCTGACTAATCCTCCTTGGTTAAATCCTCCTTGTGCATTTTGATTCTCATTTTGCGCATTTTGAAACCCACCTTGATTATTCTGGAATCCACCCCTTCCTCTGTAGCCCATAGCTCTGCCTTGTGGCATTAACCCATTCCCTCCTTGGTCCATCGGGCGCTGATTATTCGCATGCGATGTACACATTGCTTGCTGCATTCCCAGTCCCTCTCCTCTTGTCAATTCCGCCCCTTCTATTGGATATTTTGACAGTTTCCTCTGAACTAACTTGGCTTCCTCAATTTTCCTGGCCTCATCTTTCTTCTTATTTTTATCCTGTAGCAGCCGACAGTGATGCACTATCGTCAACTGTATTTCTCTTCATTTGCCTCTGTACTTGCTCGGGCAACCCTTGACATAAAATGTGGTAAAATAATGGCACTTTTATTTCCCACGGCTCTTGCGTTTCAAGTTGCCAACGCTCTTGAATATCCTGAATGTAAGCAATAGGGTCTTTATCTTCCTTCATTTTACGTGTCATAATTGCACCCATATCTGATGTATTGGGATACTGCACCTTGAGAGCCCTCCACACATCTGCTCTGCACTTATTAAACGGCGCTCCATAGTGCGCTGTTTTGCTTGGTCACGCTTGAATAACCTGCTCTTCTTCATATGTCATCAGCTCTCTCCCCAAGAATAGCTGCCAAGAGACCCTTAATGTCCCCTATGGCCAATGTGTTTCCTCCTGTCATTGTCTCCCATTCGTATATCAATTTCCCAGTGCCCGAAGTCAAACTCTGGAGCTTTCACCTTAAGTTATCCTTATCCATCTACGGCCATGGAATATACTGTGGTCTTGCTCCCCCTTTTTCCAATAAGGGAAACTGCATAAATCCTAACCCGCAGTTGGCTCCCATCGTCTGCCTATCCATGGCAGGGACAATTGTCCCTGACCATCTCCTCGCTGGTAGTGATCTTAACCTGCTCACATATGGCGGTTATTCTCCCTTTTCACTATACGATCGTCCTCTGGGATGCTCTGAATATGCTATGGGGTCTGGTGTCCTATCTTCAGGTTGCTCTAGATCGGACCATCTTACTACTTTGTCCGTCTGCAGGCTTCCCTCAGGGGCACATGCGCTCTTCCCCTAGGAAGGATTCTCTTTCCTCGTCTGACATATCTAGTCCCCAACTAGTGACTCTCATCCCCTTTGCCTATATATATAAGGTCAGTCTGCTTAAGGATAAGGCTCTGTGCTCGAGACTGAATAGATGTTGCTCTTCGTTTCGTGATTGAAATGCTAGGGATTGCTCTCCCTTCCCTCAGCTTCCAGATTTGCTACCTTCCTTTAATTCTTGATAGGCCTCATCAATTCTATCTCCGATACTTCCTATATCAAAGTTTTCTTCTTCTAATACTATTCTAGATGCCCCTGACATTGCTCCCTTTAACGGTAGGAACTCTTCTATTCTGTCCAATAGTATTGCTGGGCTTGGCCCTACTGGTTCTTTTCAAATGAGGCTACTATGAAAGTCCTGCTGTCTCTCTTTTTTCGTTCTAATTCTTCATCCAATTCTCTTCATTTTCTCGCCTCCTTTCTACTTCTCTCTTCCTCTTGTATTTGCTCTTCTCTCCTCCCTCCTGCTCTCCTTTCTTCCTCTTCTCTCCGTCTCTTTATTCTTTTATCCCTTAATTTCTGCGCTTCCTCCTCTTCTCTTCCTTTCTTTTCTATCTGTCTTCTATTGCTCTCTGCCTATTGTCATACTTTCTTTGCTCTTCTGCCCGTTCCTCTTTTTTCTCTTGCTCCACCTGATACATCTGTTCTCGCCGCTCCCTGCTCTTTCGTCTGATTGTCTTCCTTCAATCTCTTTTCCCATTCCCAGTCTTTTCTATCATGTTGATCCTTGTCTTGTCTTTGCTTTACTTCCTCGATGCTTTTCCCATCGTGCTTGAGTAATATCTGTCCTCCCATCCATTTGTTCTGCACGAATGTTACCTCATCAGCTTTGTCCTTCTACCCTTTACATTTCTTAATCTCTCTTTCTATTTCTGTTGTGATATTCAATCGCTCACTCTTCTCTTCCTTGTCCTGTATGATCTTAAAAGATCTCTTCTTTTATTCTCCTCTGGACTGTCGTCACTGCTATAAGCGGGTGGTTCGTATATCGGTTTACTATACCCTGTTGCCGCTTTCAGTTCCTTTTAAAGGATACAATCCTACATCTTCTGCACTTGCGCCTTTCACTTCAGGTGAGGTAAGGGGAGCAGACGGCTTGACACCTTCCTCCTTAAACTGGCTAAGCATCCATTCTTCATGTGGCAGATCTTCCCTATCTTCCAAAGCTCTAAGAAAGCTAGCCTTTTCTCTAATTTCTTCCCTGTGTACGCAGCGTGCAAGTATGTGGTCATGTGTTGCAATACTCCTTTTCACAGCAATCCCCCTTGTGGCCACGGCATGAACATCTCATCTGCCGTGCCTTTCTCCCATTCCGCACTGTACTGTTTAAGCTTGGGCATGTGCTTTGGCAATGTCTTACATAAATGCATCACTGAAGCGTCTCACATTGTGACGAGTCTCAATTGACTGTCAATACTTACCAGATGTTATACAATACTTTCACCACTTTTTGAATAATTTTAAAACAACAAATATGAGGGTGCGCCAACAATCGCAGCTAAAGCCTCTACCTCTGGATTGGTACCAACCACTTCCCTAGATAGTCCCTTTTAGCTCCATAACTTTGTTTCAATTCTTTCACAATTTGTGTCACTCTTCAACACCTTAAATTAACATATTAACAGACAGACTAGTCGACTTTACACATTTACTAAAAATACTCTGTGATCACCCTTTTTTCTCCTCGCCCCTAATCAAATATCCTGTCACAGGATTTAACTTGTCTCCTTATGTGAACCTGTTCACACGTAGCCTAGTGACCTCACTGGGGTGTGAGATGACTTCTTCTAGACTACCTTGGGTCAGGTTTCTGGGCGCTATCTCTAACTCCACACTATTTTCTGTTACTTTTAAATTACCACAACCTCGTCCCCTAAATTTGCCATTCCCCTCAGTCTACTCACCATTCGGCCGTTCTTTGACTCAAGGCCTTCAGTATTGTCTCCTCCTCCAACGACCTCTTTCCCCTTCTGTCTGCAGAGCGCCCCTGGAAACCAGGTAGGGATTTTGTCAAAGAGGGACCCTGCCTACCATCTCAGTTTTTCTTGCAAGATTTATTTTCAGCCACTCTCCGAAGGAAACCCTTCAATCTTCCGGCTAGATGGCAGTGGATTTCTGATTGTCCGAAACTCTGGAGCTAACTGATCGATGGGTCTGGAACCATCCGACATTGCTACCATGTGACCTTATGGCCTTTGGTGGATAGCGCATCATGCAGTGGATGGGATGCAGAGTAACTCTTTACACCAAATAATCAAACCAACTCATGAAGATGGTAAAGTTTGTTTACTGTTTTATTATCAATTGTCTAAAACAGGGAGTTACAATAGACATCAACGGACGTTGCACAGCATTCTCTCAAAGCATTTAATAAAAAAATTACACTTTTATAGAAAATATTCATCATACGTGACGTCTTACTACATAGCAAATAAGAGAAACCTACGGGGTATTGTAGTTGGTTCAAGGGGAACATCCAAGTATACTTCTATAAGGGGTTGGGTTGTGATTGGACGTCTACTGTCAGGTTGACAACTCGTGCCCACCCCTTGTGCAAGTCATCTTCAACACTTATTAGATACACGGTACATCATTGGCTCTCAAACTATAAGGCCCTTTGTTATATGGCCCTCTACAATTGGTTGGCATGCTCGTGCCCTTCTGGAAGATTTGATTCACTAGCAGCACGTAAACTCATACTCCAGGTGTTAGGGGGTGGACATGACTTCACCTCCCCACCCAATTAGCCCAACGTCTCATCACCCATGCCTTCTGCCATGAAGATTGTCTTTGAACTTGGCCTTGCAATGTATTCTCGTCTCTGGGAATATAAAGGAGTGCAGGCACACACTTATCAAAGTTCTAGAACTGTACGCCCAACTCTATTTCCATCCTTGGTCACGTGACAGGAGACTGCAATTCGGCCCATTTTTGCAGCATTTAATTGTCTTGCATTAATAAACTTGGTACGCTTGGTGTTCTTTATTTGCACCTTAAAGAAGGGCTGATTCAGCATCTCACAGTTACTGCCTTCAAGAATAGATAACCAGTCTTGGCTGCCTTCAGACTTGATACCAGGCCAGACAGTCCTTCTCCATTCTTCCATGATCTCAGCTAATTATCTGCTGCAACACACCCCTCGGCTCTTCTCTCCATGGGTTTGAACTTACTAAAGTTCTGACACTGATGTCCACCTTCTATATAATGGCGACTCCGCCTGAAGTCTATTCACTTCGTATAGCAAGCTTCTATGATCAGTCTACTTGCATTGCTGCATCTGTACAGTTATTGAAATATTTGCATTTCCCGCAGTGCTTTTCACACATGCAATCTTTACCTCGAATATCAAAGTTTACTCGATCCTTTACTTTGTCATCAGTTTCTATAAGGTCCATACATTCTCTTCTTCAGCCAGTCTTCTCAGTGCGTCACGCTCGTTTCTTGTGACATCACAAACTTCTCTTTCTCTCTTTTTCATATTCCTTCGGGGATCTCTTCCAAGAGATTGTCCTCTCTTAGGGAGTACATCTGAGAGGGTTGTCTTAATGGATACCTTTTCTCGAAGATTCACCACGAAATAGTCACAGCTGCTGGTGTCAAGTATGGCACAATTTCAGGCTTCAGGCATACAGGTAGAAGGGGGGCGGGACTTCCTGCAGAGGCATTCGGCTGCTCCTATACCAAAGTTCTTTACATGGAAAATGCAGAGCAAGCTCCTGCCTCCTTCCAGGCTCAACAGGTTAACCAGCGCATCACGATAATCACACAAGTCTGTAGTATAGCATAACCTCGGCCAAAATAAGAGAAAATCTGCATTCCTGCACAAGTGGCGCATGATCCGTATGAATCTTTAAGGGATTTTTCCAGCTAGTCCTTAAGAATTCCCTCTTCCTCCATTATTTGGAAATGTATCGATCTTTGATGAATCGATTGACCTGTGCCAGAACAATCGGGCAGTCGTAAGTTTGATGGAGTCACAGCTTTTCAGGTATATACTTCACGTTCCTGTATCTTTGTGTAATGTAACGGCAATGTGTGTAACAGGATAGAGAACAGTCCAGGGAATGCACTGGTTCTGCAATGGCTTTGAGGAACACGGGTATTACTGTTTGTAGTCACCAAAGGTTCTGGATTCCACCATTGCCGTGACCTGCAAAGGTGGTTCTGTGCCCAGGAACGTCACACGCAAATGCACGTGAGGGGTGACAGAATCTTGGTCTATCACTATAAGAACCTTGGTGACTGTAACCAATTCTCAAACTCCCTTTCATCTTCCGCGTTTCCTGATCGGGAGTGGGGGACAATCAAGTCCATAAGGGCCTTTGTTGCCGCAATACATGCTGAGATGTTGCTGTCATCTTCGTTGCCTTTCTTCAATGGTTAACTGCCTTCTTACACCTCGGTAGTCGAATCGTCCTGATTCTGTGGTCTTGGTTGGAGTGTAACCATCTTCCTGGCTTGCCGTTGCCCTTAACTTTCCTGAAGGCTCCTCCAGTGTAGAAGGTGGTGGATGTACCTGTGTTAATGCATCTTGGACCTCATCATTGAGCCCATGTTGAAACACTGCTTTGGGATTCTTCGACCAATGACCTTGTGATGAGCATCTGAAAATGGGTGATGTAGGCGATCTGGTCACGTGATCCTTACTCATGGTCAGCATTTCTACTCTTGGCTTGTGTAGTGCAGCATCTTTCTTATTTTCTGTTTAGCAATTATTATTAGACTTTGTAATGGATAAATACAGGATATAATCATCAACAATTAACCGTTATAATACTTGCTAACCAATAGTCCAAGATACAAATTTAAGTTGAGTTAACAATTAAAAGGCACAACGTAGTGTATCAAGGTTACAATAAATGTAGAGATGCACTAAATGTTCCTTGCAAAACTCTAACATAAGAATTTATTGAGGCAATATATGAAAAATATATATCTGAAAGTACTACAAAAATACAAACGAAGAACAAAACAGACAGGGCAATACAAGACACAAGAGGAGAAGGAAGAACAGACAAAACAAACTGAGGCAACAAATTAAAAGGACACTGCTGAGGAGGCATTAAGATATTCACTTTTCTACATCCAGCATTCCTCTGGGCAGAGTTAGTGCTTTTCTAGATCTGGCATTCCTCTGGGCAGGGTTACACTTTTCTACATCTGGCATTCCTCTAGACAGGTTAGTGCTTTTCTACATCCAGCATTCCTCTGGGCAGGGTTAGTGCTTTTCTACATCCGGCATTCCTCTGGGCAGGGTTACACTTTTCTACATCTGGCATTCCTCTAGACAGGTTAGTGCTTTTCTACATCTGGCTTTCCTCTGGGCAGGGTTAGTGCTTTTCTACATCCAGCATTCCTCTGGGCAGGTTAGCGCTTTTCTTCATCCAGCATTCCTCTACATCCAGTATTCCTCTGGGCAGTGTTGGTGCTTTTCTTCATCCAGCATTCCTCTAGACAGGTTAGTGCTTTTCTACATCCAGCATTCCTCTGGGCAGGTTAGTGCTTTTCCACATCTGGCATTCCTCTGGGCAGGTTAGTGCTTTTCTACATCCAGCATTCCTCTGGGCAGTGTTGGTGCTTTTCTTCATCCAGCATTCCTCTAGACAGGTTAGTGCTTTTCTACATCCAGCATTCCTCTGGGCAGGTTAGTGCTTTTCCACATCTGGCATTCCTCTGGGCAGGTTAGTGCTTTTCTACATCCAGCATTCCTCTGGGCAGTGTTAGTGCTTTTCTTCATCCAGCATTCCTCTAGACAGGTTAGTGCTTTTCTACATCCAGCATTCCTCTGGGCAGGTTAGTGCTTTTCTACATCCAGCATTCCTCTGGGCAGGTTAGTGATTTTCTACATCTGGCATTCCTCTGGGCAGGGTTAGTGCTTTTCTACATCTGGCATTCCTCTGGGCAGGGTTAGTGCTTTTCTACATCCGGCATTCCTCTGGGCAGGGTCGGCGCTTTTCTACATCCGGCATTCCTCTGGGCAGGGTTAGTGCTTTTCTACATCCGGCATTCCTCTGGGCAGGTTAGTGCTTTTCTACATCCGGCATTCCTCTGGGCAGGGTTTCTGCTTTTCTACATCCGGTATTCCTCTAAGCAGGTTAGTGCTTTTCTACATCTGGCATTCCTCTGGGCAGGGTTGGTGCTTTTCTACATCTGGCTTTCCTCTGGGCAGGGTTAGCGGTTTTCTACATCTGGCTAACCGCTGGGCAGGGTTACTGCTTTTCTACATCCGGTATTCCTCTGGGCAGGGTTGGTGCTTTTCTACATCAGGTATTTCTCTGAGCGGGGTTAGTGCTTTTCTACATCTGGCATTCCTCTGGGCAGGGTTGGTGCTTTTCTACATCTGGCATTCCTCTGGGCAGGGTTGGTGCTTTTCTACATCTGGCATTCCTCTGGGCTGGGTTGGTGCTTTTCTACATCTGGCATTCATCAGGGCAGGGTTGGTGCTTTTCTACATCTGGCATTCCTCTGGGCAGGGTTGGTGCTTTTCTACATCTGGCATTCCTCTGGGCTGGGTTGGTGCTTTTCTACATCTAGCATTCCTCTGGGCAGGGTTGGTGCTTTCCTACATCTGGCATTCCTCTGGGCAGGGTTGGTGCTTTTCTACATCTGGCATTCCTCTGGGCTGGGTTGGTGCTTTTCTACATCTGGCATTCCTCTGGGCAGGGTTGGTGCTTTTCTACATCTGGCATTCCTCTGGGCAGGGTTGGTGCTTTTCTACATCTGGCATTCCTCTGGGCTGGGTTGGTGCTTTTCTACATCTGGCATTCCTCTGGGCAGGGTTGGTGCTTTTCTACATCTGGCATTCCTCTGGGCAGGGTTGGTGCTTTTCTACATCTGGCATTCCTCTGGGCTGGGTTGGTGCTTTTCTACATCTGGCATTCCTCTGGGCAGGGTTGGTGCTTTTCTACATCTGGCATTCCTCTGGGCAGGGTTGGTGCTTTTCTACATCTGGCATTCCTCTGGGCAGGGTTGGTGCTTTTCTACATCTGGCATTCCTCTGGGCCGGGTTAGTGCTTTTCTACATCTGGCATTCCTCTGGGCAGGGTTGGTGCTTTTCTACATCTGGCATTCATCAGGGCAGGGTTAGCGCTTTTCCTTTTAGCCTCACACCTACAGTTTGGCAGTTGTGGCACGTCTTGTCTGACTTGACAGTGCTATTTAGATTAAGACGCATGCGCAGTCTGGGGCATCTTTCTCCCCGGTACCCCCTTGGTCCGGACCTCGAGGGGGGAGTCATGCGCATGCTCAGAAGCTATCCCATGATACTAATATTGATTGCTTTCCCATCTCTTGGTCTAGGTGCCTCTGGTGGCTTTACGGTGCCTCTGGCCGTATTTATAGTGAAGTGCTTCCGTTTATAGCAGTGACGTCAACTCTGCAGTGATGAGGCCATCAAGTTTAACTGGGGTCGGGGATAGGGCCTGCACATTTATTTAGTAAGTTTCCTGAAAGAGAATTGGTATTGCAAAGGTTAATAACCCAACATGTGAATTGTCCCCCCATCCTACAGTGATAACTGCGCCCCCCTTGCTCTCCCAGGCAGGCCCACCCTTGCAACGGGCTGCTCCCGCTTGGACCCCTGCATGCGGCCCAAGGACGTGCAGCGTGGGGGGGCTGCTGCATGCAGGGTTCTCCCAAGTTTTTCTAGACATATATTTGGGATTTTCAGGAAAGGAACAGGCAGGACATGAGCAGTCAGTGTTGGGAGTTTAGGGAGATTGTGGGGCTTGCGCAGAGACCGGATTGTTGGGTACAGATGCCAAACACTTAATGGAACTGAAGTAGCTGGCCCAGGATAGCCCCCTCTAGTCAGAATATCTGCCCCAGACCAGCCCCCCTCATGTACCCGTCCTGCTCCTCCTTATCCTGTCCCCTCTCTCTGAAGTTTCAGAAGCTGTTGCTTTAGGATAGACATGGTGTGTAACTGTGGATGTTCTGTTTTTTCTTCCAGTTCCCCCTTCAACAAAGTTTTCCCGAAGGAAGTCTGGCGGCCGCACCCTCCTGATCTGCAACGCGTATGGATTCTACCCCCGAGAAATAGAAGTGAAATGGGTCAGAAATGGAGTCGAGATGCCCTCGGAGCAGAGTCCAATCCTCCCCAATCCTGACGGGACCTTCCAGATCAAGACGACGGTGGAAGTTCAGGAGGGAGATGATAACATGTACAGCTGTAAGGTGGAGCACATCAGCCTCCTGGGGATTGTGACAGTGGTGTACGGTAAGTGCATGTCACTGTGCAGATCACGGGTGCAGTGTGACCTGAGGGGGGGAGGGGTTACATGTCCCTATACTGATCGAGGGGTGCGTAGCAACCTGGGGGGGCTGTACATGTCACTCGACAGATCGGGGGTGCATGGTGACTTGAGGGGGTTGGGATGGAGCCTGATGAATATTAATAACGTGTTGTGATGTGGAAAAACGCCTCCCTCAGGATAGGGTGGAAGCAGGGAGGACTGCAGTAAAAAGCAGCCCGGGAAAGATTTTTGATATCAGTCTCTAGTTACGTAACTCCCTTAAGCAGGGCCGGAAAGGGTCTACCACCAAGGAACTCTTTTTTTTTTAAGTGTCAAAAGGCACATTTTACAGCAGAATTTTCTGGATGTATTGCGTAGAAGTGTATGTTTAGCGGCGAGAGGAAGGTATGGCTGAACGGTCTGCCCAGACGAGGGGTTTTAGGGGTGGTTGCCAAAACGCAGTTGGAGGAGCTGAAAATCGCTTCAAGTGTGTGGCCTGCAGTGTGGGTGGGTCCTGTGGTATGCCGGGTAAGGTTCAATGCCTCCAGACTGTCGACCAGGGGTTGAGTCATGGAGTTGTTGGGCAAGTCAACGGGCGGCTTGCCTCATAGGGAACGCTAACTGTGCTATCGCCGTAAAACAGCAGAGGTCGATTCTTGTAAAAAAGCAATCCGAAGTTGAAAGAGTTGGCATCTTCGGAGACCGCTGTCCCTCCGAAGGGTTGCCTCTTCGGGGATGCTTTTGTCAAGGACATATCCAAGTTTGTGCACACGTTCGCTACCCTGGACAAGGCACAGGTATACCTCACGAAACTCTTTGCCCCCAGAGTTTTTGGGGAACCCGGCAGAGAACAAAGCCGCTCTGCCGGCCTTGCAGGCCGCCCATGCCCTTTCTACAGAGACTCATGGCGCACTCAAGATACCAGGAAAACCACCACCACCTTCCCCACGTGAGGCAGAGGTAGAGGGCGAGGCTGGAAAAGCACTGGTGGAACTCCAACCCCCACCACAGGTGAGAGCGCGAGCTCCTGCTACAAACGCATGCGCTGCAATACCTGCGATAGGCGGCAGATTAGCCACACGCTTAGACAGGTGGCAAGAGATCACTGGGGATACCTGGGTCTTGGAGGCGGGCCGGGGGTTTCCAGCTAGAGTTCTTCGAGGAACCCAGTCAGGCAGAGCTGCCCAGGCTGCTGGTCCTCTCGGAACAGGCCCAGATTCTTAGGGGAGAAGAGGTCGCAAAGCTTATTTAAAAAAAAAAAAAGGGGGCGGGGAGGGTGACCAGTCAGGTTGGTGATGGACCAGGCGGTTTCGTGAGCAACCTTTTCCTAGTGAAGAGGAAGGAAAAAGTCAGACCAGTCATAAACCTCCGAGCCCTCAATGCGTTCTTCATTTACCGGCATTTCAAGATGGAGGGCATCCACCTTTTGCGGGATATCCTGCAAGAGGGAGACTGGCTAGCGCGCATAGATCTCACACACACCTTCACGAGTCTCACCAACGTTTCCTTCCGTTCCTTTGGGAAGGTGGAAGTGGCAGTTCACTTGCCTTCCGTTTGGGCTGTCCTCGGCTCCTTGGTGTTTCACCAAGGTGCTAAAGCCAGTAGTGGCAGAGTTATGCCACTGGGGCATGATTGTTATCATATACCTGGACGATATGTCTCATGGCGCAGAACGTCCAGCTCCTGCGAGAGCATATAGCGGAACCAACAGGACTATTGGAAAAATTGGGGATCAGTCCTAACCAGAAGATGGAGTTCCCGGACTTCATTATAGACTCGGTACAAGGAGTTCTGAGTCTGCCGTTGCAAAAAGTCGACATCAAAAAAGAGATCAGGTCAGTCCTGGCCAGGGACCATGTTTCTCTGAGAGCTAGCGAGGATAGTGGGGAGGCTCGCCTCTTCCATTCAGGCGACCTTCCTAGCGCCCCTCCATTATAGAACTCTGCAGCGGTTGAAGGTTCAACACCTCAGTGAGGGGCTGGCTTACGAGCAGGAAGTTCTGCTGTCTCAAGACACGAAGATAGAGCTGCACTGGTGGGTCCAGCACATGCAGGCCTGGAACGAGAAGGTCATATTTTTCTCTCTCACGGTTCTAGTCATAGAGTCAGACGCCAGCTGCAGGGGCTGGGGAGCACGCTGCGGGGAGATCTCGACCGAGGAGAGCCGCCAGCACATCAACTGTCTGGAGTTGTTAACGGGCTCTTTTGCGATCAAGAGTCTGACTCAGGACAGAGTGCAGTGCTGCATTCTGCTAAAGATGGACAATGCCTCAGCCGTACATTATATCAATCGGCTAGGCAGAACTAAGTCCAGATTGCTAGCGGAGTTGGCCAAGGAGTTCTGGCACCTATGTTTGAGCAACTGACTCACCGTCACGGCAGAGTACCTGCCTGGGTTAGCCAACCAAGTGGTGGATTGGAACTCCCGCTATCTCAGAGATTCCAGCGGCTGGACAGGATAATTTTTCTCGTCTTAAACTGAAAGGGCCATGCATAACAGATCTTCTCGCCTTCAGGCTGAACTGACAACTACTGGAGGCCGGACCCGGAAGCTGCCGCCACGGACGCCTTCCTGCAGCAGTGGGGACTGGCAAGAAGTATGCCTTCCGGCCCTGTGTGATGATTGCCAAGACTTTGGCGTACGCAAGGCGTAAGAGTGAGGCTGGTCCTGGTAATGCCAGCTTGAAAGAGTCCGGTCTGGTTCCCCGATCTTCTGGACCTCTCCTGCGACAGTCCGGTTCTGCTGTCCAACTGGTCAGAGATACTACTGGATCTTCCAGGGCTCTCGCACCCGTTAGTCCTTCGGGGAACTCTCAGACTGATAGCTTGGGTGATTTCAGGAGTACTTGGAGAAAGCCAGGCCTTTCAGGAGACGCTGACCAGTTTAACAGAGAATCCTGGGCGCCAAAGACAGCTAGATCTTACAGGGCAGCTTGGACCAAGTGGTGCAGTTGGGGTCTGGAGAGGAGCATACACCCCGCTTCTGCAGATGTCATCCATATCGTCAATTTTCTAGCAGCCCTGGTGGCCCAAGGTAAAGCATATAGAACAGTGAGCACCTACAGGTTGGCTATCTCGACAGGCACAAGCAGGTCCTGGGAGCTCCTATAAGTGAACACGCTCCGATATCTAGGCTGCTCAGAGGAGTGAAAGCCATTCAGCTGCCCAACCCGAAAAACTCACGTCTGTGGGACGTGAACGTGGTCCTCAGTTTTTTGCAAAGATGGCTGGACAGTGCAGATCTATCCAGGAAAGAGCTCTGAGCTAAACTAGCAATGCTATTTTGCCTAGTGGCATGTAAGAGTGTGTCTGACATAGGAGCGCTGGAGATTGACAGCAAGTCCTTTTCGCCGGAAGGGGTCACCTTTCATGTGAGGAGAAGGACCAAGACAGCCATCTGCTCGGTATCCTTTCCCGCCTTTCCAGAGCAACCAAGGCTGTGTCCGGTCAGATGCCTTAAAGAGTGTGAAGCAAGGACTGCACCCCTTAGGCCCTCAGGGGAGAGCAGACTGTTTATTACGCTCTGCAAGCCTTTGAAGGCGGTGTCTGTGGCCACCCTGGCCCTTTGGGTCAAGCGGGTCATGCTCCAAACCGGCATCGACCTAGAGCATTTTGGGGCACACTTTGCGCGGGGCGCCGTGACCTCCAAGGCATTTTCTAGCGGTGCCAGGCTACAAGACCTCATGAAAGCCGTGGATTGGTCGAATGAATCCACGTTCAAGGCACTTTATTTTAAACCTATCAATCAGGTATGCTCGTTGGTGGTAAGTAAGCTTTAAACAAGCATGAATACGAGTCTCCAAGTCTTGACATAGAATTCATATTTTCCATACTAACGTTTAGGAAAGTCATAATTTTATTAAAGACACAGAGGCAAAGTATTATCCCACCTGCGCAATCGCTAAGAGTATAGAGAGGGCAAGCGTGAGCTAAGCCAAGCGATAGACCAACACAGAAGCGCAAACAACAAGGCTGGCAAAGAAGGCTCGCAAAGGCGACTCTTTGCGATTGCCCACCCTGCGTCTTAATGAGTGTCTGTACCAGGTATGTCCTCTTCAGGTGCATAGGGTAAGCTTGCTGGCTCCTGAAGATCCGAACACCAATCGGGCAGGTGCGTAGAGCAGAGGCAAGAGGTTGTGCCACGTTGGGCACCAGCAGTTCAGCTAGTTTCTGTTGCGACACGTTGGGCATTCAGTTACTACAGAGATTCTGCAACCAAAAGAGGAGGAATATGGGGGGAAATGCCAGAGCCTGTTGGTTCTAATGGGACGCCTGCAGCAGGCCCCCACCATTTTCCTGACACTTTAGCTCACTTCGGGCTTTGCCCCTGTCCCCTGCACTTCGGAGAGATATCTTTTACGTTCGACTGAATCTCTCCATAACTTGTAGACATACACGCTACTCTTTCATTACTTTGTTTCATTATCTCTCATACAGTATTTACAGTTCACAATGGACAATTGAAGCTTTCTCTTCAATGCGGCTTTCATCTCTCGCGTGTCCTTCTACTAGCAACTTTTCATCTCTCGCGATACGCGTCTTTCACCAACCGGGTTCTCCTCTGAGTTTGAACTCACCAGTTGTGATCAGCATAGCCTACCGTTGTTAGGCAGAATCCTGTGCAGTTCCCTTAGGGACCACTGCAAGAAGATTAAGACTACAGGTGTTGGTAGTAAACCCAATTGGTAGCAGTCTGCACCACCCAGATTTACCTTGTAGCTGTGGCTGAGCACTTCCCTCAAGAAGAGTTAAGCAGTATGTAGAGTATAGACAATAGGGCCAAAAACACAGTAGAGTAAACAAACACTGACCAGAGCTTTGTATAAAAAGTATATAATTATTTATTTAAAACACACTTTAGGCAATATACTAGCACTCTTAATCAAAAGCAAGTTAAAACACAGTCAGGTAAAGTATAAACACCTCCCTTGATAACTACTAGACAAGTCAGGGTTAAAGCACCACTATTTGTTAAGACAGAGGTGAGCGTGTAACCTAGATGGCACTCCAATAGTTAAGTTAAAAGGGAGAGAAAAGGCAGAGCATAAAAATCATACCGGTCCCAACACTTTTAGAAGTGCAAGGCCCACTTTAAATGGAGCAAGGCAAAATGTGCCCAAGTTCACACAGTTTAGTTGCACTAAAAGTCTTTGCAAAAAATGTTCAAAAGGAGGTTGGGGTGGTTCAAGAAGAATAGTTAAAAGGTCTGGAGCCAACCCAGTTAGAAAGCCAAGGATTTAAGGGTCACCTTTAGCAATCTACAGAAAGGGAGGCCAGGCAGGACACTGTACCTTAAATGGGAAGGAAGCTACAGCGGGGGCAGTTGTTCCTGGCACTGGTTGAAGTTCATGGTTCCGACCAGGGGAAGAGAGGATCTCGTCGAGGGGGAACTTTGGAGTCGATGCACTGCACAGGGAAGAAACCAGCCGCGGAGTTCTCTGGTTAAAAGGTGCGGCCCTTTTATTCGCGGTAAAAGTGGTGAAACTTGACTATCCGGCCGCCGGGGTGCTTGGCACGGGCGATTCGATCAAGAGACGTCTTTGGAAGCGAAAAGAGGCGAACTGGTTGGTCCCACCAGCTCAAAGGAAGAAGACTCTCCAGCAGAAGATCTTCTCTTGTCGTTGGGAAAGTGGTGAGTTTGTTGCAGCAGGGCTTCACCGGTGTTGTCGTCGTTGCAGATGGCTCAGCTTCTTCCCTCTTCGGATTCTTAGGTCCTGTGGCGACTTCTGAAGTTCCAGTCCCAAAGGCCCTGCTTTTATGCAGAAAACCCCCATTCAAACAGCCTAGCTGCCACTCACACATGCTAAGTGGTGAGCCGGGCGGCTCACCACTGGGCCAATCAGAGTAGAGTGCGACTTGGGCTGCCGAGGCAACGCAGTCCAGGGTGCCTATTCCCCCCTCCACCCTTCCTGTGGAACCCAGAGAGAGTGGCACCATTTGGAGGGCTTCTGTGGAGAAGCCTGCCAAAATAGTGGAACAAAGGGCTCGACCTTGGTCAGAGTTACAGAGACGGACACAAACGTCCAGGGGCAATCTAATTAACCCCTTCAGTACTTTCACACTATGATGGTTTGTACTGGTTCTGTTCACAATTTTGGACTAGTAAAGCCAATGGTGACTTTACATGCCCTGGGAGACAGTAGTCAGTCCCAGGGTATGGAGTCTATGTTTGGGGGTCACTATGACACCCCTGTGTTACTGCACTGAGGGTGCTGTGTAACACACATACAAAACCAATGATACCCTATGGAAAAAAAATACCCCATAGCCCATAAGCACACAAAAAGTCAAAGGAGTACCTCAAATCATGTCTAAGAGTGGGAGAAAAAGAGTCTCACTCTTAGCAGGAGAAAAAAACAAACCCCAAAAATCCAGCAAAGCTGCTGGGGGACTCACTAGGTTTGGGAAATTAGCCTTATAAGAGAATTCTCCCTAACAACCGTGTCGAGGTCAGGGACTCCTGGCTCCCCCCTCCGACACTCCTGGGCAGCCTCTGTGGCCCAGGGTAACAAACACCTCCAAGGATTTGGTCTTTAGAGAGCAGCTTCCTATGCCATCCCCTTCTGGCTCCCTGGCCACGCTCTCTTGGGCCCTCTCAACCACGGCCTCCATGTCTCGCTGCTCTGCTCTCTGCCATCCTCCCTCAGGGTGCTAAGGCCTTCTCCACAGCCTCTTAGCTCAGTCTCTAACTCAGGTCCCTTCTCTGGCTCATTCTCCGTCTCATGTGGTTACTCCTTTTATTCACCTGAGGAGCATTAACAGGCTTCAGGTGGCTACAATGTTCATTCAGTGCCTGACTTTGTTAATGGACCGTCATGAGAATAGTAGAGTCCCTCTGAATGTAGCTGTTCTGTCGGTGTAACATTGTGACGGTTTAAACAAGGAGAGTTCAGGGAAAACCAGGGGTCTGGCTGACAGTAGGCTGAGGGGATGTCGGGTAGTGGGGTTGGGTGATACCATGTCTCTCTCTCTCTCAGGTAATCCCTCCCCAATCCCAGGGTACCCTCCGTCCAGGTGATCCTCCCTCGCTTGTCTGCTCCCAGGGTCGGGATGCAAAAGCGATGGCCCTCACCTGGCCACCTGTTTGGAAGATCCCCCGGAAGTGGGAAGTGAAAAACCCTCAGGTCTTTCACAATTCCTACACTTTGATCCTACTGTGCTACAAGTAATCTGGGATGGGGAGGGCTTTTTTAGCATCTGTGACATGACCGTAATAAGCTTCTAAAGCTGGTACCGCTGCTAAGTTCAGTGTCTGGGGTCTTTGCCTCATCTCCGATGTTCAAAGGAAGCGTGTGTGTGAAAGGGGACTGTGTTAGAAAGTGTTACAGGTGAGTGATTTCTCCAGCACACTCGTGCATCCTCTCTACCTTCGCTAGTGACCTGCCTACACGTTACCTTTTGGGGGCTATAGTGGTGTAAAGACAGCTGAAACTTACACGAGGCTGCACGTTGCGTGTCCTGTTCCCTCCTAGCCTGTGTGGACTCTGGATGTCCTGTCACCCAGACTGTTGGGGAATTGCTTTCCTTAGAGCTGGCTTGAGTGGCTGCTGGGTTCCCTGGCTGGCTTGAGTGGCTGTTGGGGTGCCTGGCTGGCTTGGGTGGCTGTTGGGGTCCCTGGTTGGCTTGAGTGGCTGTTGGGGTCCCTGGCTCTGCGCTTGTACTGTTGGGTGAGTTCTCTTCCTGTGCTCCATGTGTGACACCATCTTGCCTGCCAGGGCATTGCCACAAGAATGTTGCTATTCTGTAGATCTCGCGCCAAAGGAGTCATCCTCTTCCTGTTGTCATTTCAGATGAAAAGCAAACTCGCCACCGTGGTTGTCTGGTGGCGGCGGTGGTGTTGGTGGTGGGGATAGCAGCAGCAGCAGAGGTCATTTGGGTGAATAAGAAGCATCGACAGCACCAATCCCTTGAGCTGCAGCCCTGCAGGGGATCAAGTGAGGAGGAGGCTGGACAATCACCAGAGCCGCTACACAAGCACCTGCAGCAAAACGGTGACACTGCTGTGGTCCAAGACTATCCACCCACATGTTTATCCACAGGAGAGAAATCTGATCACCAAGAAACTGCTCCGATATTATTGGAGAGAAATGATCCAGAAGGGAGAAATGGGTGGATTGTTTCTAATGGGGCCTCAGGGAATCCGAGATTTTCTTCTGTGGGTTTAATATGAAGGCTGTTGAGACCCAATGGACACGCAGCGCGTGCTGCTTCTTACACCCCATTTGCCACGCTGTGTGGGGAGGGACCAGTAGTTTGTGTTTTTCTGTGATGGGGACTGGTCCGTGTAAATGCAGCCAAGATGTGTCTTCTAGGGCACAACTGGTCTTCTAATGATTGTGCTCCTTTCATCCTCACAGCGACTGCTCTTGTTGAAAGCAGATTCCTCTGGTAGAATCTACAGCAAGTCAAAATGCTGCAGTATTTGGCCTGAAGCTTAATGGGTGCACCTGCCTCCTTCTGCTTCAATGAATAATGCAGCCAGAGAAAACGGCATATAAATTGCCAAATGTGACCTTTAAACCCACATAGGCCCCGTAGTCTTACGTCGCAATGATGATAGGTTATTTATAATGTGCTTAATATCCAGAGTTTCTACGCGCGAACCCGGGGATCGAACCTGTGTTGCTCCGTCGTCTTGCTTCCAAGGCGAGCACGTTGCCCCTGAGCTATCCTCCCGAGATGAATAGACTTGTTAATAAAAGAGGAGCTTTTCGTCTAGAAGTGAAGCTAGCTGGGTCCCCCCCCAATACAAAAAGCACTGTTACACCTGCCCAGAAAGGAGGTGGTTGTGTTGAGTTTTCTTGACCATGTTCTGTGTGGGCTGTTACACCAGTATTGGAGGTTTACAGAGCCCAATCCACCCAGAGCTGAATTAAAGGCCTTGTGGTAACGTTTTATCAAATGAAAATGCTTAGTTAGTGCACATGCTCCTCACGTCTGGCACATGGGATTGGGTGTTTATGGTATGAATGGGTCTCCTGCTGCAGTGCTTACTCCACCCTGCTAGAACTTGGACTGTACCAAGATGTGCCATTTCTTGTTCCTTTTTTAAATGTTCTAATTGCACGTGCTAATTTTAACTTAACTGAAGTCCGTAGTAAAAGTTTAGTTTATATGAGTATTTTTAAAATGTTATATTGTTGGAATGTTGTTTGTATATTTGATTAATTACAGAATAAAATGTAAAGGTTTTGTATTAACTACATGCACTAAATACATTTTTAAAATATATTTCTGATGCTTGTTAATCTGCTTAGAATCACATGCTGTGCATATAGTCTGATATCCAGTGGTAACCGCAGAGTATTGGATCGAAAGGGGGCGTCGACATGGGTGTGCCTGTCACACTATCCCTGATGTGTTGTGTAACCAAAATCCCTCACGTGTCGAGGGCCCTCAGATTGTTTTTTTCCACCCAGTTATCTGGTCGCCCTAATGCGGAGCTCTTCATAAGAGATTGCGTTATTGTTGTATTTATCGACGTTTGGTCTTTTATTCCCGTTAAGTTACTTCGACGGTTGAATCCTGTGCACCGCCGAAGACTGCTGTGGAATTTCGACGCCTTTTGATCCGGCCAGCGCTGCCGACCACGTGGCCGGTCCTTCTGGCTGGCCTGTACAGTAGGGAGAGTGGGGTTGGGGTGGTCATATTCTTTTCAAGTATGCCTTTCCTCTTTCTTTCTCTTTGTTCCCTGGGTTTTGTCATCGCTATATCTATCTTTCGCTATGGACAAGACTCAATTTAGATTTTGTCCTTCGTGTAAGGCAAGATATCCGTGGAAATACAAGCACCGTAGGTGCAATAATTGTCTGCCCCTCAGCCACGACGAGGCGGCCTGTACGGCCTGTAAACTCCTGCATCCAAAAAATATTAAGGAGCGCCGTCTGAAGTGGTGGGCGGCCAATGGTATGTCGCAGGCCGAAAGTACTTCTCCCGCCGCCAGAGCCGCTGATGGGCTAGCGATGACCAATGCTGCGTTTCGGCGGCCATTGACCTAACGGCAGAGTTTTCGATCTGCAGCGTCCGTCCCCGACCCCGATAGGCACGACGCGAGCCATGCTATGGGGAAGAAACCCGGCGACAGGGACGCACAAAGTTCCCACACTAAAAACACAACCCAAGGTTCGGCTTCAGCGGCACAGTCGAAGCGCTCCAAAGCGCTGACGGACCCGTTGGATACTTCGACGGGATCCGCTGATCTTTATGATCGGCAGCCATCCCTGCAACCGCAGCAGCGGCATGCGACTGGGCAATCCAAGGTAAAGAGCGCTAGCACAAAAACACACGCGGCCGTAGAGACGCTGCAGGAGAAAGCGCTGACCACGCTTATGGCCCGAGTGGCGCCGAAATCCACTGTGCAGCTACCGGCCCACCCGACGCTCCTCCCTACTACCGAGCATCGGCGATAGTATCGCAAGGATCGCTTCGGCGATGAGAAATAAGGAACTGGCAGAGGACATGTCGAAACAGAAGGAACGGCCTAGAGACACGCCGAGAGACACGTCACAAAGGCCAGAACCTCGCAAGGACTATTCTGAGAGCCCTGTACCTCTATCCAATGCTGTAGGAGCCAAATATCGACGCTCTACAGAACCATTGAGTCGAAATGACCCCTTTCCTTCCCTGGACTCCTCTGGTTCATCTTCATGGAGAAGTTTGAGGGGTGTATGGACAGACTAGAGAAATGTCTCTTTTTCTGAGAGATTTGCTCCCAAAAGGCCTTGTGAGGTCCTTCCTTTTACTACTATGGCCAAGCTTCAGAGGACCTTTGACAATCCTCAGGATGAATATACTTATGACCTTACAAATGACGAAGTCCCTGTGGACACCTATGATGATGCTCCCTTCGGGGACAATATTGATGACCCTGCGGATCCAATGGAGAATTGGAAAGACAGCCATAAGGTTGATTGTCAACCTTGGGCGTCCCCTCCTCCTACCCGAGACCCTGACGCCCTGGGTATGGATTCACCCCTCCCCCTCCACTTAAGTCCCTCAGGCCTCACCTGTGGATGATCAAATGGTGTTTAACGCCATCTTGAAGAAGACGGCTGAGCATTTTCAGATCGCCACACAGGAGGCTTTACCGGATTCAGACTTTGTAGAAAATATACTGAAGGAAAAGCCTCCTGCCAGCCAGGCCATTCCTTTGCTGAAATCTATCAAGAGGAGACGGGTGCCTTCATTGTTGACACCAGCTCAGACCAGAGCAGTTAATCTCACGGTATAGAAGTTGTTTCGCCCTTCTTCTACCGACCCCGCTTACATCAAGGGCTATGCCACTCCGGATTCACTAGTAGTTACTACCACTAGTAAAAGAGAAGGTGTACCCCTGTCTACAGGGGAAGCACCGCCTGATAAAGAATCCAAGAGGTGTGTGCTCTGGGGAAGAGGGTCACGGCGGCTGCTGCTGCATTCTCCACCCGAATAGCCAATAACGCCACTCTATTGCCTAGCTATGCAGGCGTCCAGTAGAACCTGCTGCAAGAAGGTCTTCAGGAGGTACCTGAACCAATGGGCTAAGTTGCTCGCATTTGGCCCAGAAGGCAAACAAGTGAATAATAATGTTCTTAAGAACACTTTAGACGCCACTGAGACGGTGGGTAGAACCCTGGCCCAGGGTACCTCACTGAATTGACATGCCTGGTTACGGAAATCTGGTTTTGAACCTGAAACGCATGCAGCCCTATTAAACAAACCTGTTGAAGAAACCAACTTGTTCGGCAAGGCTGTGGACGAAGCACTCGAGACAACCAAGAAAGAACATGAGACTCAACAGATTACCCAGAAGCCTTCACAACAGGGAGGGGGCGGCTCTCATCGGTCCTTTCGTGGGCAATCTTGCTCACCTCAGAACCAGTAAGGTTCGGGAAACAACTATTCTGGTCAAGGATCTAACACTATTACCAACTATCCACCTAGAGGACAGCAGCGTGGAAATGGTAGAGGCCGGAGCTCCACTCCCAGAGGCTCTCCGGCCACAGGTCAGAAATGACCCTCAGATCCGAGTCCCCTCCCATTCCAACCCAGTTGGGGGGGCGTTTATTTTCCTTCATGCATGGGAGGGGATAACGACAGACCAGTGGATACTCAAAACTGGTGCCCACCGGTACTGCATAGAATGTTGACGACCACCTCAATTCAGACCGCCAAAATCAAGACGCCGACACCGGAACACCTACACGTCCTGCTGCAAGAGGTTGAGATCCTGCAGGAAAAAGGTGCCATAGAAGTCGTCCCTTTTCTACAGGTAAACAAGAGTATTTATTCAGTGTACTTCCTTGAACCCAAAAAGGATCTCACCATGCACCCTGTGCTAGACTTGTGCCCAGCAAACAAATTTGTCAAACCTCAAACATTTTGTATGGTTACGTTGCAGGAAGTAATCCCTCTGCTGTAACAGGGGGATTACATGGCAACATTGGACATGAAAGATGCATACTTTCATATTTTAATGTTGCCGGCGCACAGAAAATACCTGAGGTTCATGATAGAAGACGAGCACTATCAGTTCAAAGTACTCCCCTTCGGCATCGCCTCGGTGCCAGGGGTGTTTACGAAGGTAGTGGCAGCAGCGCACCTGCGCAGATAATCCGTCCCGGTTTACCCTTACCTCAACGACTGGCTCATAACAGGGGAGTCCTACGGAACATGCCTGTTGTACACGCAAAAGACGATAGACCTCTTGTTCAACCTGGGATTCTCCATCAACGAGAAGAAATCCAACTTAGACCCCAGTCAAGTCAAACAGTTTCTAGGGGCTCTAATTCAGACAGAAGATGGCCTCGTCTTCCCCTCCAACGAGAGGGTTCCAGAACATGCTGTTTCAGATCCCTCAGTATGTAGCCGGTCAAGAGGTGACTGTGCGCAATGCCATGCGGCTGTTAGGGAGGATGGCATCCTGCATTTACTTGGTTCCTCACGTGCTTCTGCGCATGCGTCCCATGCAAGAGTGGCTCAACAGCCAGTGGTGTTAGGCCAGCGGACAATGGGAAGATCTGGTAGTTGTCCCGCCAGCCCTCGTTCTCTCTCAGTGGTGGTCGAGGGAAAACCTCTTGAAGGGGAAAACCTTCACCACCCCCGCAGTAGAAGCCACTCATGACAGACGCATCTCTCAAGGGGTGGGGGGGGGGCTCTCACCTGCTTCAGCAGACGGCGCACGGCGTGTGGTCCCCAGAAGTAGCATCCAACCAAATAGATCTGTTGGAGCTATTAGCTGTATTCAAAGTACTGAAAGCCTTTCAGACACAGTTGCAGGGGAAGACATACCTGATCCTGACAGACAGCACCACGGCCATGTACTACCTGAATGAGCAAGGGGGCATACACTCTCCAGGACTAGAACATTTGGAAATGGGCTCTTAAACACAGGATGTTCCTTTTGTCCCAACACGTTCCAGGGAAACTCAATCTTCTGGTGGACGTGCTCAGCCGAGACTTCCCACTGCCCGTAGAGTACGAATGGCGACTACTCGAAGACATCGTCGCCAAAATTTTTGCGCTATGGGGCCTCCCAGAGATTGACTTGTTCGCAACTCTGGAGAACGCTCAATGCCAAGATTACGCCTCCATGTACCCCCAGAACTGATCCAAGGGGAACAGTCTCTGGATAACGTGGTCAGGGAAATTTGTTTACGTTTTTCCCCCCGGCTCCCCTACTCAACAAGATCGTACACAAGATGCACCAGGAACCAGTCACCATGATTGTGGTGGCCCCCATGTGCGCCCGCCAACCCTTGTTCATCTCATCTGATGGAGATGTCCCCATCTTCTCCAGTCAAACTACCTTGCCCGTAATACATGTTATCTCAAGACAGGGGAGAAACACTTCACCCATGCCTGCAAACCCTGAATTTAGCGGCCTGGCTCCTGAGGTCATAGAACTTACAACTCCCTCAGAGATGCATGGACATACTTAGGGAGGCGAGGAAACCTAACACCCAATATTGCTACTCCAGTAAATGGAAACGCTTTATTATCTGGTGCAACTCCAAGGGCATCAATCCCATTGACTGTTCTCCTACACACATTGTGTTATTTATTTATTTGTTTATAAGGCGCCGAAAGCCCGCAAGCATCGTGAAGACAGTGACTCACACAAAACACAAAGACTAGCTGGTACAAAGGCACAAGAGGCTTGGCATGCCAAGAACCAGAAAGGAAACAGGTACTACTCTGGAATGCTTAGTTCATTTGAATATTGCTTTTGGAGCCTTAGGAGGTTAGATTCATTTCTCTGGTTTAGTGGCAGTTTGTTCCAGTGGTAGGCAGACCGATTTGGGAAGGCTCTACCCAACTGTTTGCTTTCCTGTGGAGGTTAGTTGTAATAAGCCCTTGAGCCTCAGATCTTAGAGTGCGGGTTGGAATGTGGGCCACAATTTTGGACTTAAGGTAGGCCGGAGCGTTTCCATATAAGCACATGTGTGTGAGTGTCATTGATTTGAACATCACACGATCTTCGACCCTTAGGCAGTGTAGTTCCCTCCTTGCTTCACTGATATGATCAGATTTTGCCTTATGCTTGATTATTGGCACAGCATGATTCTGAATATGCAGGTATTTTGTCAAGCATTGTTTACTGGTGCCCAGTAACAGGGCTTTGCCATAGTCAAGTCGAGAGAGTATAGTCGCTCTGGCTATGGTAGCGCAGTTTGATTCATTAAGTACAGGTCTGAAAGCTTTTAGCAATCTTAGCTAGTAAGAGCAGTTTTTAGTAACATAAGAGGCTTGAGCATCTGAGCTCAAGGAAGCTCCCAGAGTCATGGCCAAGGTTTTGACACTAGTCACTACCTGGATATGAGACTCTTTTATCGTGAAAGACTCATAACTGGATGGTAATTTTGCCCTGGCTTGCTTGGACCCTAAGACCATCAGCTCGTTTTTTTTCCCGTTCAAACACATCCAGTTATGATCCATCCACTGTTCAATGATGTTATAAAGTTCATTTACCATTTTGTTGTCTTTCGTGTAGTCCCCACTCAATTCCACTACCAGCTGAGTGTCATCAGCGTAGTTAGTGAAAAAGGTGTTGATGTTATCTAGTGCCTCACACAGGAGGCGTAGATATAGATTGAAGAGAAGTGGCGAAAGACTAGCTCCATGGAGAACACCACAGAAGATGTTTGACTATATAGAGAATTTATCATCCCAATATACTCTAGAGATTCTGTCTGCTAAAAATGATGCTAGCCAACCTATGGCTTCCTTAGAGAAGTTTGCAATTTTCTCCAGTGCTTCTTGTAATAGCTTGTGGTCTAGTAAGTCAAATGCAGCACTTAGGTCTAGCAGGATTAGCAGACCATTATTGCCCCTGTCAGTGATACTCAGCATTTTCGTCTGCAGGTCCAGCATCACCTTTTCCGTTTTGTGAGCAGCACGGAAACCCGATTGTTGGTAATGTAGTATTTCATTGGTCTCTACATATGCTTGCAGTTGTGCAGTTGCAATTTTGTCCATTACTTTTAGTATGAAGTTACAATTGGTTATGGGTCTTAAATTCCCTGGCTCTCGTTGATCTAGATTAGGTTTTTTGACCAATGGGGCGATAGTCACCTTTTTGATATTCTTGGGTACCATTTGGTCTCGGAATGAAGTATTAACCATTCTCGTAACAGTGGTGCGAAAATGTCGGCATTTTCAAGTATGATTTTCGGGTGGAGTATGTTTTCTGCGCATGACGACGGCTTCATCGATGCCAGAGTTTTGAGCATGTCCGCAGTCGTAATCTCTTGAAATTGGAATCTATCCAGATGATCTATTGGCTTATTGATGTGTGGTTGTTCATATTTTGTTGAGTTGGGCATTAGCTATTAATTCTCTTGCTTTAATGATATTATTGCTAATGGCAGCTTGGGTGTTTTCACATTCAGCTTGGGACGGGACAAAGGCCGGAGTCAGCGAGTCAGGTTTCTCAGTATATTTGAGAATCTCAAACAGTTTGGCCGGGGCATTTGAGGCTTTCTGAATTTGAGTGTTGAAATAGTCTTTTTTGCCTCCACAAGCTTCCTTTTATAGGACCTCTCGAGTTCCTTCCAGCTATCCTTGTTACTAGTTGTTGGTTTCTTCAACCATCTAGCTTAAAGCTGTCTTTTTTTCCTTTTTTTGAGAAGCTAGGTCTAAGGTGTACCATTTCTGATGGTTAATATTAGGTCTAACTAGTTTAGGGCAGAGGTGGGGGCTATCTGATCAATAAGAGATGAGGTGTGTTGTTCATATTTGAATATGATTTTCTCACAAGTGTCATCGTCATTAAGGTCTGCTAGAATGTTGTTTATACAGGGAACTAAGTGTTGCCTTTCTATTCTCTTGAAATTCCGACATGACGTTTTCTTGGGTTCATTGGGACTTTTCTTGACTGGAGTGGGCATGGTCAGTGTAAAGGATATTTTATAATGATCGGACCAGATACAGGGAGTGGTCACATAGTTGTTAGTTGCTAGATTGTTTGTAATGATCCAGTCTAGCTGGTGTCCATTATCGATTGTGGGTTTGGAGTTCCTAACTTGGAAGTCAAGATCATTTAGAGCCTTCTCTAGGCTTATCGCCTTTTTGTCTTTGGGTTCGCCACGCCAACGGTTGAAGTCACCTAGAACCAGCGTAGAAAAATTAGGGCTTTTGAGTAGGTTGAGTAGTTCGGTGAGTTCCTCATTAGACTCGGACGTAAGAGATGGGGGTCTATAAATAAGAACAATGTTCAAGCAGTTTGTGTCAGTAGGGCAGTGTTTCAGATGTAGTGTTTCGCAGACGTGGCAAGTCGAGGTATATGGAAACATTAGGAGTGAGTCCCGAATTATCATTGCTACCCCACCCCCTTTACCTGTATCTCTGTTAGTGTGGTGTATGGTGTAACCTGTTGGGACCGTAATGTTGCAGGTTGGACCAATTTGGTCATGTAACCATGTTTCGGTGAGACACATGATGTCAAGGTTTTCCTCCTGTATAAAATCATGTATGCTTTGAGCATGTTGATTTAAGGAGTGTGTATTTAACAAACATACCTTTTAGATTCATATTTGGCATTGTTTCGATTGGGGTTATATTAGTCTTGTTAGTTTATATGCCTGTTTCTGGGGAGGTTCGCATTTCAGTAGCGAGCAGTGTAAGGCATTCTGAGGTTGTATCCTTGCCCGTTCCATAACCTGCATTGCGTGTAGTTGGATTGCTTCCAGGCGCTGCATGTCATATAGTTCTAACCATAGGTTGCCCATTGCTTCAATGCCCCTTCTCACTGTGTAATTGTGGGTAGAGCTGAAGAAATAATACCAGGCATCTAGGCCGACGCAGAGGACCGGCGCAAGAAGCTGAAGCGCCGGACGTTTCGAGAGAAAGGGAGCCGGTGCTTTTGGGACTTGTAGTCCTACCAGGTCTTACAGTAGCCTAAGTAGGCTGTGATAGATCCTTTGCTGCACTAAGTGTGACACATATAGAGACAATGCACCCTAACACTTGTAACAAGCAGTATTCACCAGACAGTAAGAACAATTCTCCATACAAGTATTTCGAGGAGACACGTGCTGCTTTATATTATCACAGCACGTGTCTCTGAGCAGTTTCCAATGCAGAGAGAGTAAACAATTGTCAACTATGGGTTAGTGTTATTCGCAGTGGTAGCCTTGGTAACAGAGCGCAGTTCAACAAAGCAGTCACCCAATGAGCCCCGAGCTAAGAAGAACCACCCACCTCAGTCAACCCTTGGTTTAGAGTACACTGAGGTGAGCCTTTTATGAGAAAGGCCGGCGGCACCGGCGCAAGACCGGCTTGTCACTCGAAGCGCTGGCGCTGAAGCACCTGACATTTCGAGATAAAACTATGCTAAAGGAAGGTTCTGGTTACAGTGCCCTACTAAAAACCTATCAAATTCACTGACAAAAAACGTTGTTACAGGGACGTTATTGTTCTGTTGCCCTAAGAAAAACTTATCCAATTCAATGACATTTGTGATGTCATCTTTCATGTCATGGGTCTTCGTCTTAGCAGTGTACAGAGGTGGTGCGAGTTATGGTTGCTTAGCTTACCATAACTGGCAAATTTCTGGGGGGTTTCGGTTTTACTTGTAACCATAATAAGGATAGTTTGTTATTAGTGCAAAGTAAGTATAATGTTCCTTTCATGTACTTGCTGCACTGAATTGGATAGGTTTTTCTTAGGGCAACTGAACCAGAACGTCCCTGTAACAATGTTTTTGGTCAGTGAATTTGATAGGTTTTTAGTAGTGCACTGTAACCAGAACCTTCCTTTAGCATAGTTTTTTCAGTAAAGGGGATAGGTTTTTAGTAGCGCAACCTATCCATAACATCCCTTTTACAATGTTTTTTGTTAGTGAATTTCATAGGTTTTTAGTAGGGCACTGTAACCAGAACGTTGCTTTAGCATAGTGTTTTCTGTAGAGGTGATCGGTTTTTGGTAGCACAACTGAACCATAACATCCCGTTAACGTCTTTTCACAGAATCCTTGGCTGCCCTCATGACGAACTTGTTGAAAACCCAAATTCCTGTGTATGTATCCATTTGTGCTATCCCTTCCCTTTCCTAATAGTGTCTGTATATCTTAGAAATTAAAGGAGTACATGTTAAGTGTTGGTGAGTGTGTGAGTGGTTTTTGCTTTTGTGTTAACATTGCATGGTGAGTCTGTGGCGCACATTACTGTGCGAGATGGCTGCAGGTAAGCAATATGGAGGTTTTCTAAGGAGACTGCACTTGGTCAGCGTATGTGCAATCACAATGCAGGTATCCGTAGGAATCCAGTACTGGCCACATGGCTGCATCTTCTAATGCACTTTTAATTAGTTGTGGGAGCGCACGTCTGTCCGTTCTACAGCTATGCGCATGCGTAGGGCATCCTCTGCGTGCTAGTAACACCGCCCCTGTCGCCAGCCCTACGGATTCGTACGGTAAGCTACCGCATTTCAAGCAGTCCTGGCGATTACGTGGGTTGCTGTGCAAACCTACCAATTTATGGCTGCAGCATGCCTGGCTGTATGAGGCCCACTGGAAACAAGGAACAGCAACCTCCAGTGTACGCTGGGCGTGTTAAATGTCGCATTAATTTGATTGATGTGCTGCTTGCCTTTCTATGACCCGTGAAACGGACACACCGTCTCTGTAGTGAGCACCGTGACGGAAAGTGTCAAGGGTTCGCCTGCTGGTCGTAGAGTTGAAGAAAACATTTAACTGCAGGTGTGACAGTCTGTAGTGAATCTGCAAAATGACAAAGCTGGTGCGGCTTGGTCACTCACATACAAGTGCATGTAAAGAAAAGTAAGCAAACAGCAGATACTTCGGATCGCAAAGAATATCAGTGGTGGTTTTCAAAGTACTGTAGCCGCATGGGGAGTGCTGAATTATTATCTTCCTGCTCCACGTAATGAATCTGCGTTTCTCTTTGTTGTAAGCATTCTTGTATTTCAAAATGTATTCATTTCCGTGAATGCTGGTCCTACGACTAATGCCGTGCCATGAAGTGTCCGTACTGCTTGTGATGAGAACTGAAATCGAAACTCAAGGCACCAGTGGGCAGTGTACTGCCCTTCCAACAATGCAGTAGGTTAATTTCATGTACAGCATTCTCCACATCTGCTCCTGCCAACAGGGGCACAACATACTTGCAGACCATATGCTGCGCTGCAGACCCTTACCTGGCCAAGGGCATTGTATTTCTGCATGTACTGCAATGCGCTACTCTACAGAGGGAAGCTACTGGAAGTGCTTGGGAAGGTTCGGTCCGGCAGCATGACAATAACTGCTGCCTATTTAAGTGAGGGACAACCAACATTGCCCTCTCTCTGCACGTGCCCTATGTTATCCCTGTAGATGGTGCCACTTCTGTACCGGCCGTTGCCTTCCTTTCCTTCTGTGTCTGTTGACAAGACCAACATAAATAGAAACCAACTGGAAAAGGTAAAAAGTTCAATGAAAAAAGCTCCTTTCAGAGTTGAAAAATGGAATTGCCAATGAACGGCTGCAGGGCGCCGTGCACCATATACGCTCCACAGAATCTGTGCTAAATAAAGGGAGGCTGGCTCTGTGGAAAACACTGTAGTGGAATTGGGTAGAAGAACAAGTTACTCTCTTCCTTGTAACGTTCTTTCGATGGGATGGTCTGACGTCGTATTCCATATCTATGACAATAATCACCACAGCAGTGCTGCTTCGAAAACTTTTGTCTGCGTCCTGCGTCGATGACGTCGATGCGCTGTCCCCGAGGACCTCTTCCGACAGCCCCCGATGTGATAAGTAGGACTCACGACGCCTGTAGCCTCAGTTGTAGTTTTTTCCCCCAGAATGTGTGACACCGGTCATTTGCCAGCCAGACACACAAGGCCTTGCGGTAACGTAAGCTGCAATCGCAAAGAAATTCTGCAGCGGGGAAGGTTGGTAGGAAGCGATATGGAATACGTCGTCGGACCATCCCATCGAAAGAACGTTACAAGGTAAGAGAGTAACTTGTTCTTCAAGGGGATTGGGTCCTCCGACGTATTACATATCTATGACAGACTCCCAAAGCAGTACCAAAGCAAGGAGGTGGGAAAAGAATTTAGAAAACCAAATTTAGAATACCCAATTAAATTGCAGAGTATGTACTGAAGCCCAGGTGGCTGCATCACAGATGTTACGAATAGGAACACCCCTCTCTAGGGCAGTAGATGCAGCCATACCCCTGGTAGAATGGGCCCGCAAGCCAGCCGGAGGGTCCTTACCCGCCAAGCGGTAACACTCGGAGATAGCTAAAATAATCTGAGACAGTCTGTTTCGTCACAGCTTGTGCCAAACGCTTTCCAGCGTAACCAATGAAGAGTTGATCGTCCACTCTGACCCGGGACATGCGTGAAACATAAAAGCTCAAAGCTCTCCTAGGATCAAGCCTATGGAGCCTCTCCTCTTCCTTACCAGGATGTGGAGGAGGATAGAACGCCGGAAGAACAACCTTCTGGCCTAAATGAAACTCCGAAACCACCTTCGGAAGAAAAGAAGGACGAACTCGAAGGACAACCCTGTCCTTATGAAACACAGTGAAGGGTGGCTTAACTGAAAGTGCCTGTAGCTCACTCACTCTGTGAGCGGAAGTAACCGCAACTAAAAATACAGTTTTAAGAGTTAACAGTCTCAAAGGGCAGGAATGCAAAGGCTCAAACGGAGCACCCATAAGAAACTTAAGAACAAGGTTCAAATCCCAACCGGGCACCAGAAAAGGTGACGGAGGAGTAGGAACTCTCTTCAGACGAGTGCTTAAATATGGACAGCGCCGGCAGGTAACCTTTAATGGTACCCACTTGTAAGCCCCTGTGGGCCAAAGAAAGCAAAAAAGACAGAACCATGGGAATGTCGCATGAAAAAGGATCCACATTCTGGACTCTGCACCAGTCGCAGAACTTACGGCAACGGTACAGAGACTTTGTTGCTGGCCGCCTGGCCGAGAGCAACACCTCCATCACGTCTTCAGGGTGGTCCCAATCCTTATACCTCAACTTTTCAGAAGCCAAGCGTGAAGGTTGAGGGATCTGACCTCTGGATGGAGAACCTGACCCCCCTCCCGTGAGAGCAGATCGTCTCGATAGGGAAGACGACGTGGAGGGCAGATGGACAAGTCGAGAAGGTCCGGGTACCACGTCCTCCGGGCCCACGCTGGAGCAATGAGGATCATCCGGGAACCGAACCTCCGTAACCTCTGCAGTACTTGCGGGATGACGGGGACTGGAGGAAATGTGTACAACAGTGGGAATGACCACTCCACCACGAACGCGTCTCCTAAGGCTCCTTTTGGAGG
Organism: Ambystoma mexicanum; assembly: GCF_040938575.1. NCBI lineage: Eukaryota > Metazoa > Chordata > Amphibia > Caudata > Ambystomatidae > Ambystoma > Ambystoma mexicanum. Next base: position 843,699,599 of record NC_090938.1, read on the forward strand.
AAATTCCCGCGAGCAGAACCTCTCGCACTTCCGGTTGAAACTGGAGGTGAAGAGATCCACCTGAGGGGTCCCCCAAAGGGCGAAGATCTCCAGGAGAATCTCCTGAGCCAGCTCCCACTCATGAGAGATCGTGCTCTGCCTGCTCAGAGCGTCCGCCGTCTCGTTTTCGTCTCCGGCCAGATGAACAGCCGAGATCGAAACTTCCTGCTGGATGGCCCAGAACTCGAGCTGCATCGCCTCCCTGCACAGAGGAAGTGACCCTCCCCCCCCCCCTTTTTGTTGAGGTAGTGCATGGCCACCATGTTGTCCGTCAGAACCAGGACACTTTCCTCGCACAGTTGGCAGAAAAGCCTTCAGGGCTAGCCTGATGGCTCTCAGCTCCAACAGATTGATATGGAGTCTGGACTCCGACGGAGACCAACGACCGCTGACTGTCAACTCGTTGGCATGAGCTCCCCATCCCGTGAGGGATGTGTCCGTCACGATCGTCATCTCCGACCAGGGTAGCCAAAAAGGAGCCCCCTTCATCAAATTGCCTTCCAAGGCCCACCACAGAAGGTCCTGGCCGACCGAGGGCGGCACCTGAACAGGGTCCGACAACCTGCCAGAGGACTGAGACCACTGGAGCTTGAGGGCCCACTGCAAAGATCTCATTCGCAGACGAGCCTCTGGCACCAGAGGAATGCAGGATGCCATGAGGCCGAGCAACCTCACTCGAACGCCGGGAGCGTCTGGGCAAGCTGAAAATTGTGCACCATCTACTGAATCTGAAGAGCCCTCAGCTGGGGAGGAAAACACTGCCCCAGAGATGTGTCGAGCACTGCTCCGATGTACTGGAGCCGCTGTGTTGGTGTCAAATGGGACTTCTTTAAATTGAGGGCGAAGTCCAGCCTGTGAAGGGAGTGGCAGGTGATGGACAGATGATCCAGGACTTGCTCGGGAGAGCGCGCCCTGATCAACCAATCGTCCAGGTAGGGGTAGACGTGAATCCCCCTTTCCTGAGATGCGCTGCCACCACCACCATGAGCTTGGTGAAAACCCTCAGGGCGGAGGTCAATCCGAACGTCAGGACCCGAAACTGAAAGTGCGAGTCGCCAACCGCGAACCTCAGGTACTTCTTGTGCTTGGGATGGATCGGCACATGGAAGTAAGCATCCTTGAGGTCGAGAGACACCAACCAGTCCTGGAGTTGGAGGGCCTGGAGGACTTGAGAGAGAGTAACCATCTTGAACTTGTCCTTCCTGAGGAGCTTGTTCAAACCGCGCAAGTCCGTGATGGGTCTCAATCCCCCGTCTTTCTTGGAAATCAAAAAATAAGGGGAATACCATCCCTTGATCCTCTCCGCTACAGGTACCAGTTCTATGGAGCCTTTCTCCAGCAGGGCTTGAATTTCCTGCGCAAGGAGCGGATCCGGACCCTTCAAAGAGAGGTTCCCTGGTGGATTGTCGTGAGGCCTCTGCCGAAAGGGAAGACTGTAGCCGTGGGTTATGATCTCCAGAACCCACACATCTGAAGTAATGGCGCGTCACTCTACAAGATGCTGCGCCAGCCTTCCCCCAACCAGCGAACCATGGGACATGGCCTCATGACTGAGTGGTAGCGGCTGCGGCGTTGCCTGAGGGCAAAGAGGCAACTGCCCGAGCGGCCCTGGCACCTCGAGTGCTTTGCTTTCCACCTCTGGCACTCCTACGGTGGCCGCTTTGACTGACGGCTCCTCTCGCTCTACCAACGGATGAGTAATAACGAAAGGAACCTCCCCTCCATTGCTGTCCCCTAGGACGAAAGGGCGGAGGTTGGCGAACTGCAGCGCTCAACGACTTCACTGCAGCTTTGGAGGTATGAATACTTTTTCTGCAGTATGTTTACAGCTCCGTTATAAGTGCCTGTGCGCACGGTATCTGCCACTGAGCGTCCATTATGTTCTTAAAAAGCTTACTGTTTTTTTTTCTCCCATCCACTACCATCAAGTGGCACTTCAATTGTATATGCTTGCAACATTTCCATTTACCCATATCACCCATTGTAATATAGAAACAGGAACTCTCTTCTTTCCTTTCGACAATACTATGAATTCTTTTCCCCACTAACCCATCTCCTACATAAATTGTAAAATGATGGCACCAAAACCAGCACTGAATGTATGCTACCAACCTAAAGCAAGGTCCGAAAAGCTCACTGTCTCTACAGCTGTGGTTCTCTCTAGGCTGGACTATTGCAACAGCCTCATTCTAAATCTGTCTGCTTCTACTCTGCACCCTCTGCATCTCATCCAGAAGAGGACTGCACGCCTTGTCCTTGGCCTCAAGCCCAGGGATCGTATCTCTCCGGGACTGAAATGTCTGCACTGGCTCCCAGTAATTGCGAGGAATAAGGTCAAAACCCTCTGCATTATGCACAAGGCCTTCTGAGCCCTGGGGCTGCAATACCTTCAACTCTCACTTCCTAAATATCTCCGTGCTCAAGTTCTTCCCTCATCTGCCTCCAACTCCCTCAGGGTCACTCGCTTCTGCAAGCAACCAGTTTGTGGTAGATCTCTTTCTTCGGCTGGGGTCTCCCTCTGCAACAGCCTCCCTGAAACTTGAGGAGAACCATCGCCAGTTCCGGATGCACCTCAAAACCTTTCTATTTGTCTCTGCTTTTTCTCCTCATCTCCCCTGCTGACTTCCTGGCTGAAACTGATTCTGAACTGGTTACCTGGCCACCCTCTGATCTCAGCCCCAGGCCACCTCCCCCACCAGTCGCTCCCCTGCACTGGCTTTCTGGCAAACCCTGCACTTGGTGACTGTTTTCTGTATCCCTAACAGTTCCACCACCAACCTGATGTCTGCACTTAACCTTGCACTTGTTACCATCGGGCTGTATTTTTACTTATTGTAATGTTTTCTTCTTCCCATGTACTGCACTTTCTCCTCCCCTTCCCCATGCACTTGGGCGATCTGAGTATCACCTGGCCTAGTAGGTTCATTGTCTCTGTTATCCCTCTCTTCCCCTCCCTTGCCTCATTGCGCCTTCAAAAACGTGTGTATATGCGCACTATAAATGGCATATCATACAATATCACATCATATCATACACACATTGTATTCATAACGGGATGCCTGCTACTTACCTTGTACACTTCACAGAATTTTTTTCCACAGCACCCTACTTACTAAAAACGTATGAAAAATTATCGCACAAAAGCAACACTAAGAGTATGTTAGCAACTTCAAACAAGTACATACAGTGCATGCATTCAAACAGGATGCCTGCCCCTTACCTTGCACACTTCCACCATAGCCTTCTGCATTTCTCTGTACAAAGAGAACTTCTACCACAGTTTTTCCATACACACCACAACCAAAAACCTTATTGAGCAATCCCTTAGCCTCCACAGTCCCATTTCCAGGGCTACCATCCTGAAAAGGGCTGGATGTGGCAAGTGTAATCCAGAAACTACCACGGAATCCGCAGAGTTATCGTGCTAGGAAGGGGGCGGGGGAGAAGTGTGAAACAGGTTAGGTGATTGGGTTGTTAGTGGTCTCACGGAAAAGATGTATTTTTTTCGTGCTTACAAAGAACCTTTTTTGTTTTTGCTCTATCTGAGTTTTTTTGTTTGCCTCCTTTCATCCTTTCATTGCTACAGGATTGTCTTCAACACTTGTTGCACAGTGTAAAACAAAACAGCATTGCCAATGTTGGTCAAATAAATGCCATTTGCATGGAACCAGTGAAAATGTTGCTCATTAATGATGGCATAGTCGGTGGAGAACATCCCATCAGGGGACATTAATTGACACATGCATCTGTTAATGAAACACCTTCCGACCTCTGGCTGGGTACAAATTACACCGGCATGGTCCCATGCGCCTCTTGGTGGTATGCTTGAGAAAACCATCTTGGCAGTGGGAAAAATCTGCATCACTTCCATCAATGTACCCCAAATGTAGAGCTCCATAATGCAGCATGACAACATAAACAGTACCGACAGAGGCCACACATCTGCAAAGGTCAACCATACCGCCGAAACTGCCCTCATAGACAGTGCCCCAGAAAGCCTCCACTCCTTCCGACGCAAAATTAGCAGCCATGCCTCTTTGCGCGGCATACATGTACAGATTTTGCACAAAAGGTATCATCCACTATTAGCACTCTGTGTCTCTCCATCTCTGCCTCTCTCCATCTCTGCCTGCCACCCTCGCTACACAGACTAATGGGGAAAAATAGTACCAGCCCTTCCTGTGAGGCACACCCTCGACACCTGATTGGTTAGTTCCCACAGTTCAATTTCCATGGCCACCATGCTTAAAAGGGCAGGATGTGGCACGTGCGCTTTCCCAGCTACAGCGAGGGCCGCGACCCAGTAAAGCAGGACCAGTCCTCCTTCCCTTTCCACTCCAGTGAGGCATCAAAGGCGCTAGACCCTCACCACACACAACACACCATAGTACACCCTATGTTTAAATGCTCCTGTCGCATGCAATGCACTCCCCATCTGCAATTGAGCCTGCCAGCTTTCACCCTGGCCACATATTTGCATGCATGGCTGCATAACATTGCGTTGGGTGTGCTGAACAGTATGTAGGTGGCTGTGTACATTGTCCATATTTTACATGTGTGATGCTGAGCACTTCCTTTCATGACGCAATATCTTAAAGCACTTCCTAAAGCAAGGGTCTTATAAGGGCCTAACCATAGCAAATGCAAATGCTCACATGTGGCTCCCTCTTGTGCAACGGGTGCAATGATCTACACCATACGCTAATGTACGCATAGCAGCTCACTTCTGCTGTTCTACCAAGTCTACAATGTCCTGCACAACCATTGTGTAAAAGTCACCAACTTCAAATACATGCAGAGTTACAACTGCATGCCTGCATTATGTTGTGGAGGCTGTGGTGAAGGCCTAGGCTCTTGGGTGCATGGCCTACATCCAAGGGGATTGGCCATGCACCCAACAGTCTAGGCCTTGCCCACACCCACCACAACATAACAGAGCAATGCAGGCAAACATGTAGCCAGATTCCGGAATTCACAAAGGCAACATAGTCACCGTCACTTCTACCCAACCGCCGCCCCATAATACAGCAATGCATGCAAACATGTTCCAGTTACCATAATCCACAAACATACCACACTGTTTGGCACTCCTACCCACTGATGTTCACATAGCATTGTATTACTTGTGTATAGGCGTGTTTATAAATGCCATATATCATTACTGCCAACAAAACCACAAAATCTTCCCAACATTGGTCCTGCTGCCAGCACTCTAGTAACTGCATACAAGCAATACTGCAAAGTGCCGTACAACACTTACTAATCTGCGCATTGCAGACTACCCAAGCACATATCAACTCCACTTCAACCGTACCCTCTGCTATACGTACAGTATTCCAACACTGCACCCAGTGGACATGCTGCAGGACTGCTCACTGCAGCATCTCCAGCCATGCACCGACAACTGTAAGATGTTCTAACAATCACCACACCCATGGAGCCAACAATGTATGCAATGCAGCCAAACCACACACACTAACCAACAATGTCAAGCCTACCTGAAACCAGTGGACATACTTGTCGGGGCAAGGGCTTCAGCCATGCATCCAATGCAACATAGGAAGGGTATTATAAAGGGCAATCCCTAGCAAATGGAAATGGTCCCCACCTTCGAAGACATGCAGAGTTACAACTGCATGGCTGCATTATGTTGTGAAGGCCTAGGCTCTTGGGTGCATGGCCTACAGCCTTTGGCCATGTACCCAACAGACTAGGCCTTGCCCACACCCACCACAACATAACAGCTATGCAGGCGAACATGTAGCCATGTACCAGAATTCACAAAGGCAACATAGGCGCTTCTACCCAACCGCCACACCATAATACAGGGATGCGAGCAGACATGTCCCAGTTACCATAATCCACAAACATACCACAGTGTTTAGCACCTCTACCCACTTCCATTCACAAAGCATTCTATTACTGGCACCCAAACAACAAAATCTTGACAACATTGGTCCTGCTCCCAACACTCTAGTAAGTGCATAGAACCAATACTGCATAGTGCACTACAACACTTACTATTCTGCGCAATGCAGACTACCCAGGCACATATAACATCCAGTTCAACAGTACCCTCGTCTATACGGACAGTATTCCAACATTGCACCCAGTGGATACGCTGCAGGACTGCTCACTGCAGCATCTCCTGCCATGCACTGACAACTGTAAGATGTTCTAACAAACACCACACCCATGGAACCAACAATGTATGCAATGCAGCCAAACCACACACACAAAGCAACAATGTCAAATCTACGTGCAACCACTGGACATACCTTTTCAGCCAGTGGACATACTTTTCCATGCAAGGGCTCCAGCCATCCATCGAAGGGGCAACAGACTTACCACACACAACACACCATAGTACACGCTATGTTTACATTTTCATGTCACATGTCATGTGGAATGCACTCCCCTTCTGCAATTTAGACTGCCACCACTCATCACAGAAAGAGATCGCTGCTGGAGCTGTCATGCCATAACAAAGGCTGCCTGCAACCACCACACAAGGCTGTTGCCTGTTGAGGTAACTGCGAATTGGCGTAGTATGCACAGATACCGCTGGCACACCACCATCTTCTTCTAATGAGATATATCAGATTAACCACTTCTCACTCCCCCATCCTTTCCATCCCTTCTTCCCACCACCAGATGCCGTAAAGTATGTTTTCCAGACCCATTCGCTGCCACATTGTCCTCGGATACAACATACCGGCATTATTGAAAACTTATGACGCACATCATGTCACCGCACACTGCAGTGCAATCAAACTTTTGACCACACAGCAAACCGGGAAATGGGATGCCGGAGCAAAGCCAGATATGACACATTTTAGTGGGCACCCTGTTACGTACAAGAGCCCCAGCCATGCACACAATGCCTTAGGGGCTTGGCACACACACCACAACACTATCCTCCAATACACCAGGGCGGCGTTTCCCAAAAACTTTGACGCACAACACGCTTCCCTCCAGCCAACCACCGGCCGCGCCCAATGTTTGCTGACATCACGGCATACTGCAAGCCAATGAGACTTATGTCCGCGGAGCAAACAGGGAAATGGCTCCGCGGAGCAGACCCAGATATCACACATTTTTGAGACGTACATTTCAGTTCTTTGCAACAAAAGCACTTGTCGGATTTCCACCAAACACCCAAAAGCACGCTTTCGGAACCAAGACCAGCCCCCCCCCCACTCCTGATGTAAATTTGGTGAAAATCCGTCCAGCCGTTTGGGCTGTAGCCGTGCGCAACGTTTTTGCCCATTCAGTCTATGGACAAAAAAAGTTTGGGACCCTCCCTATAAATGTTCCCCCTCTGCACGAAACCTCACCAAACTTGCCGGTAAAATTCAGAGCGGGCCATATACTCTTTTTGCAAAGGTTGATGAGGATTCCTCCAGTGGGAGCAAAGTTATAAACTTCCCAAAAAGTGGTCTTCCTATGGGTTTAGGGGTTTAGCAACTTAAACATAACTACACGGACGCTACTGCGGGCCGTGTGAGAGAGATATATATATATTATATATATATATATATATATATATATATATATATATATATATATATATATATATGATTCAATGCGTGTTGTGGTCATTGCTCGGGGGTCCTGTGTTGTGTGTGTGCCACTTATTCCCATTGTGTTGGTGCTGTGTTGATCTGGTGCCAGTCGCCGTGCCTTGGGTTGGCACCGCTCTCTTCAGGTTGCCCCCGCAGTGCAGGGCACAGGGCTCATTGGAAATGCATTTTCATATTGTGTTCACTTTGGGCAGGAGCTGGAAGTGTCTAAATTCACAGGCGTGGCACCTGTTAGTGAAATAAAGAGGGGGTGCACATCTAATATATATAGTTAATGCCACTTTACAGGAACATTTCTGCAGTATTTTTATCTTTTGTAGGTGGACATGGGTTCGTTGAATTGCCCTCCCAATGTGTGGTCTCCTCAAAGGGCTGCCTCTAACCGCTTGAAGAAAATGGAAGTTTGGTGAGGAGATGGGGGAGGGGAGATGTACCACCAGAAAAATAAAGATGATGATGCACCCTGGAAAAGGCGATGAGAGAAACTGATATTTCTGGCCCTTCGGCTTCAGTGCCCACAGACTCGTGCAAGGGTATGTGCCACGTCTCGGTCAGGAAACACATGGCCCTCCACATTGCAGCATAGCTTCTGCCCTGCAGTCACCCATCACCTCTGCACACCCACACTGCGTGTGGGCGCTGCTGGCTTCCCTCACTCAGTGTCCTCCACAGGGCCGGTCTTAAATGTTTCTTAAACCACCCGGACGCTGCTGCCGCTAATGCCAGCCCTGGTCCTCCACATCTGCCATCCAGGTATTTGAAGCAGCCAGCTAAATATGTTCTGTACCGGAGAATCTGCCATTGCATAAGCGTGCCCGTTGAAGCGCTAGACACCCTCCCTGCATTCGACACAGTAAACCATGACACCCTCATCAAGAGTTTAGAAGAGATAGGTATCTTCTGAATACCAAGCATTTAAAATCAAAGAATCCTGTATCGAGGTTTCAGGCAAAGTTAAAACACTAGGTATGACCCTGGAGGCATCACTGAATGCCGATGCCCAAGCCATGTACCTCAGTAAAAACTGCACATACTACATAAGACTGCTCAAAGCAATCAGACCTTTGCTCAGTGAGAAAAACTGCACCACAATAGCTAGAGCTACCATACTGTCGCGTTTGGACTATGGAAATGCGCTCCTGGTAGGCGCCAGTAAACAAAGTTTGCATAAATTCCAATTGATCCAAAATAACACGATCAGAACAATCAAACAAAAAAACAGAACTGAACACATCAGTGAAGCCAGACGTGATCTGCACTGTCTGAAAATGGAAGATCGTACTCTATTCAAGTTACTTTGCCTGACTCAGAAATGCTTGTATGGCAAAGCTCCAGCCTATCTGAAATCCAAAATCATACCTCACAACCCGTCTAGGGCGCTAAGATCAGAAGCCAAGGGTTTAATAACTGGCATGAAGCACAAAAAAGAAAATGGCATGGGTAGATCATTCCCCAACCGGGCAGCAGCTAGCTGGAACAAATTCCCGACCGGCCTCAGGCTAGACACCAACCTCTCTTCCTTTCAGAAGAAGCTCAAAACCTTTCTCTTCAAGTAAATCTTAATGGAAGAATCTCCTCTCTGGCCTTGAAATTCCCAAATAACTGGTACATGTAACTGTCCTGTGATCACTGTCTGCTTTCTGTTTGTCCTTGTCTTTCTGTCTGCACCCCGATGCCTGCGGGCAGTCGGCACAATACAAATAAATAAATAAATAACCGACTTAGCACTACTCTGGATGAAATTATTCCTAGCAAACAGAACACAAACTGTCTGGATAAAGCCCTTCAAATCTCCTCCGTGAGTTAACGACTACAGAGTACTACAAGGATCCTCACTGTCACCACTGTACTTCAACATCTATTAGACTCTGCTAATGAAGATCTTAAAAAAATACAATCTACGTACTACAACTACGCAGACGGCACTCAAATCATCTACAAAACCGAAGTTGCACAAGAAGAACACTCAATTCTAGGAGAATGTCTCAAAGAAATCTATGACTGGATGAATGCCAACAACCTAAAATCAGCCCAGGAAAGACAGAAATCATGATTGTCCAAAAATCAAGAGAACAACACCTACATACCGAGGCTGATAGAATTGGGAATGGCGCCCACACCATCAAAAGTTGTCAAAAACCTGGGAGCCCTAATGGGTAACACACTAACATCAGAACCACAAGTAAACGCAATAATTAAGAAATGCTTCTTCCTCCTTCACTCAACAAAAGAATCTTACCGTTCCTGTCCTTCGCCCACAAAACACTGACAATCGTTGCACTCATGTCAAGAATTGACTGCGCCAACAGCCTCAACAGCCTCTACCTCGGAATGCCAGAACCCCTACTGAAGAAACTCCAACGCATCCAAAACACAGTGGCTAGACTCCTCAAACTATATAGAAGAGATCACATCACACCAGTGCCAAAAATGCTACAATGGCTTCCAATCAAACAACGTATCACTTTCAAAACAATGTGCATAACACACAGAGCAATCAGCGGCCAGGGAGCAGATATGATGCATCTTCTCCAACAAAATGAAGTATAGTTGACACTATGAGATTTAGATACACTAACTTTACTGTAAAGCATGGAGGCAATGCAGTGTTTTACAGTAGCAATACTATAAGCATTATGTAACAGGTTACATTTTTAGAAATTCAATTGCATGACTGTCTTTAAAAGAAAATAAAGTTAACACCCCCTGGTCTTTGCCAGATATGATATAGTTAGCTTAGTAAAAGTAGCCTCTAAATGTACTACTGTTTTGCAATTATTTGAAAAAGAAAAGAAAATCTTGCCTAGTACTCCCACACAGGCCTTTGCCATTTAAGTGGAGGAGATGATTGTTGCTGCAGTCTCTCCCTCCATTAGCCCCTTTGAACTTGCACAGAGAAAAGAGGGTGGAGAGAGAGCCCTGAGGGCAAGAGATGAATGCAGCGTGAGCTGTGTTTTCATTGAACAGGGTAACTTAAATAGCTATTTTTGCTACAGAAGTTTTTTATTTAATTAGCAAATCTACCGAATTGCATAGCAAATTGCTATGCAACACTGGTTATTTTATGCCTTGGAACTTAATGACACTATTTGAAAAAATTATACCATTGCAATGGGATAGATTTAATGAATGGTAAGAAAATAGTGTACACTCGTGCTCCTCTGTTAGTGGACCCACAAAGCCGTCACTTAGCATGTCATTATTCATACACTGGCCCTCCCTCAGTCCTCGATCCCTTGATTTGATAGGCAAATATATAGTCTCAGCAGCCAGTCGGGTCGCTACACTAGAATCTTTGGTACACTAACTCGGGCAGAGCTAACATTAATGTTCTCCCCTGTTGTTGCCAGTCACAGAAGTACTTGGGCCATGCAGAGTTCTGCCCCACAGGAGAATGAGGGGAAACACATTGCTATGTCCTGTTGTGCTATTTTATTGCATCCTTTATAGCACAACTGCTGCTATTTTCTCACTTTCTAGGAGCTTCAGGGTCTGCAAGCAGTCGGGGTAGGATGCTAATGCAGTAGCAGGGGAACAGGGCAAGATTGCTTTGCTATAATGTTGATGTGTGCAGATCTGAAGATGTGGCTCTATTCGGGGTAACATTTAGATATATTGTGAGCTGTCTGAGAAACCTGAGGGCGTTCTCATCAGTAGTCCCAGAGGAGCCATTGTTCAGGTGTCCAGGGAAGGGCCATTGCTCTTGAATCCCAACCCTGGGGGCGGACGAGCGATGGAGCATCACCTGGGCAGGGGTCCTTGGAGACTGAGAGGAGAGCACCCAAAGGCGAGAGATGGTATTCCCCGTTCCTTGCTCCAATACACCCTACCCTCCCTCCATCTTCATGGGTTACTGTCGCCCACGTTTCATCCTACCCCAGGATATTCCCTAAAAAGGAAGGAAGGTAAAACATCCTGGGCCCCTAGAGAGACCAACCCCTTTTTCAAACCTTGGCAATAACATAAATGAGTAAAGATGGCACACATTACCTCTGTACCCTACTAGGTCCCAACAGATCCCCATTCCTAACATTAAAATGAGAAGGAGGAAAATCCACCTACCCGACATCCCCTCATCCTTCATGGGGTATTATAAATCTCAAGATGCCCTTTCCCCAATGTACCATTCAAGTACTGGGACGAAGACGAGGGAGCCAGTAGTTATGCAGGCTTCCTATGGGGAACACCACTATGACACTGGGAAGAGGAAGATGCAAGCAGAGGCACACCTATACTCTCAATACATGTGTCCCACTAATAAGGTCAGGCAGAGTCAGGCACTTGAAGCTGACTACCATCACCTGCAGCCTATCAACTCTGGCTGGAAGTATAAAAACCGCACCTTGAAACAGCAAAGAGAGTGAGTTAGGAGGAGAGCGAAAGCGCCAGAACCAGCTACGACCGGCAGAAGGCGAACGGGACGCTGAGACACTAAATGTCTGCAAGTTGAAGCAGAGAATTACTGTAAGGTGAGGGAGCCGTGTCTCCAAGGAGCCAGGAGAGTCCGGGAGAGAGAACTGGAAGGCGGCGTGCTGATCCCTTGGGAAGTAAACAGAACAAATTGCTTGTTCCCCATGGCTAGTGAGGCAGCCCGGGAGTGTCTGGGGGGGGGCAGGGGGCAGCCGGTAAGACCCTGACCTCAGAACGAAGAACCGATAAAGCTGAGCACAAAAGTTGCCAGGCAAGCGTGTGTTAGGAAAGATTTCATGTATGTGAAATTTTCTCTCCAGTTGTGAACCCCCCAAACTTTTTCTGTTGTCTGACCATCCTAGCCTGACTTTTGCCAGTAGAGCCCATCCTTCTGCCTTACTCCACTGGGTTTTCGCTCACTTTGTTATGGGGAAACTGATATGCCCTTAATGACAGTCAGTACTGGGAGACTTTGTTTCCCTTAGTCTTTCACTTTGTTGCTAGTTCTTAGCAACATTTTATCAGTGCACAAAGTACCTTACAGTACAGTGCGCTGGGGTCTTCCTTTCATTTTTAAGGCCCTAGACACCCTCAAAGGATTTGTTGGTAGATGTACAAATGTATATATTTGGCCCTGGACATTGGCTTGGCCCCAAAATGGCCATTCCACTAGGTATTTTGTTCTGTCCTTTGGCCATCTTGCCCTTTGCCTTCTCCAGTGTTAAGGTTTGACTACAGACTGTAATAGACTTTGAATAACACCAAATAAAAGGATACTGATGTAAAAGGATACAAGTTGAATTTCCGGGATTCCTTTCTATTCCTATTCAAGTATCTTCTAAATGGGTTTGATGATTGAAAACCTTCCAACCAATGTCACTCTCAGACTGTAGCAAAAACACAGCCTGAGAGAGTAATTAGTGGAAAGGTCCGTGTTGATAGATACCAATCTGTAGAATAAGAATGATAAGTTTTAGACACTATTCGATTAAACTAAGGAAATGTAATTGTAGCTAAGAATATTCACTGACCTGTGTATGTGTGGACAGGAGGAATAAATGGAGTTCCAGATAAGTTCCAGGTAAGTTCCAATTAACAAAACAACGAAAAGGAAAGGGGAAGTTAGTAAGGGAACTAACCCGAACGGAACGAGGGCCGCACTAGGGACGAGTCGGTGCACACCGGATAGCGTCCATAAAGTTCAGTGCACAGTTCCTTAAGGTGTAAATAGAATGCAAAATTGGATGAAGAGAGAACCTGGAACATGAATGTCCAAAATGCTTGAGACTGGCTGGGACCTTGGAATGAACAGAAGACCAGAAGGACAATTGGCGCAGATCAGATGGCAGACAGGAAGGTAGTCTGGGAACCACCAAAATAGCAAAGCTGATCCGACTAGTGAGGGTAGACTGGTTGAAACTGCTAGAAGAAGAGCAGGAACAGGCTCCAAGACGTGGATCATAAGAACAACGATCAGAAGCGCCGAATAGCGGGAGACTTCTGTTTAAATAGGTATCAGCTGACAATGCGTGAGTGACGCTGTGACGTAACAAGCGTGAGTAGCGCTGTGACGTCCAGTCATGTGATACTCACGCATACTTGTTGAGTGGAACGATAATGTATTCAGTGTGTAAAATCCGCCATGATTTAGCGGAAATGAAGACGTTTACCAGGAATTCTTCCCCAAAGTCGCCACCGAGTATAGAATGGTCTGGCAGATCTCCGAGCTGTAGATGAATAATGCTGGACTCGGGGACGAGAAGGCCTAGCAGGCATGACAGTGCCATCCCCCAAAGGGCACGCCACCCCCCTGGAAGCGTGGAACCGGCGGAGAAGAGCGGGTGCATGGATATTACCAATAGGTTCCCAAGAACGGTCCTCCGGGCCGTAGCCCTTCCAATCAATGAGGTAATGTGGAACCCCCGCACGCATCTTCATGTCCAATATAGCCTGTACTTTGTACTCCTCAGAACCCTTTACAGAAAGAGCAACAGGCCTAACAGGTAACCGAGTACCGGCCACGAAAGGTTTCACTAAGGACACATGAAACACAGGATGTACTCTCCAATGTGAGGGTAATTTCAAACGGATTGCCACCGGATTCAATACCTTGAGGATTTCATAAGGCCCAACGAAACGTGGCAATAACTTTCTTTTTCCCGGCATTCTCAGGTTCTTGGTGGATAACCATACCAACATACCCACTCTGTACAGTGGGGATGGACGCCTGTTTTGGTCTGCATACAGTTTGGAACGAGCCTGTGCCTTCTCCAGATTCTTTTTAATGGAAGAATGCAAAGACGACAACTCCTTCAATTTATCGTCAGCCTTAGGAACAAGGCCGAAAGACTCTATGTCCACAGGAATGGACCTGGGATGCTGACCGTATAACGCGTAGAATGGAGAAGACCCTGTTGAGGAATGAACCGAATTATTGTAGGCAAATTCGGCTGCTGGCAGGACTTCCAGCCATGAAGATTGGTACTGTAAGGTCAAACACCGTAAAAACTGTTCCATAGTACCATTAACCCGTTCAGTCTGACCATCTGTCTGAGGGTGGTAGGAACTAGACATGCGCTCATCCATTAGGAGAGCTGTTGACAATGCTTTCCAGAAGCGAGACGCAAACTGTGATCCTCTATCGGTGATAACCACAGAGGGTAAGCCAAAAAACCGGAACACATGTTTCAAAAATAGATCTGCTAGAATGGCCGCAGAAGGTATACCCTGACAAGGCAAAAACAAGGCCATTTTCGTGAAATAGTCCACCACGACCCATATCGTGTCAAACCCCTGGATAGGAGGCAATTCTACCACGAAATCCATGGATATCATGAACCAGGGTTTATGGGGTACTGGTAAAGGATGTAAGAGCCCCATAGGTTTCTGAAGCGATCCCTTACTTTGGATACAAATTGAGCATGAATTGACATAATCAATGACATTCTTGGACATGTCTGGCCACCAAGCCCACCTCCGTATTAATTCCAGTGTTTTCTTCTGACCAGGATGGGCAGCGATCAAAGAATCATGACCCCAGTTTAATGCCTTGGCCCGAGTCTTTTCTGATGGTAGATACAAAAGACCATTATAGTAAGGGAGTCCGCCCCGAATAACTAGATTCAGACGTTGTACCTCTTGTGGATTCTGAAATACCCAATCTATAATTTCTTGTTTCAGAGAGGGTTGAACGAAGCAACTACATATCACATTATCGGCCAATAAAGTTGGTTTGCTTGACTCTGAGGTTACACCCGTATGGAGTCGGGATAATGCATCGGCTTTAGTGTGTTCTCTGGCAGGACGATATGAGATCCGAAAATCGAATTGCGCAAAGAATGAATGCCATCGGGCCTGTCGTGCAGTCAAACACTTCATTGTTTTAATGGCTTGAAGGTTCCTGTGATCTGAATAAACACAAACCGGATATTTAGCCCCGAGTAGATGATGCCGCCATGTCAGGAAAGCATCTTTGATGGCCAAAAGTTCTTTCTCCGTGACTGTATAGTTTCGTTCATAAGGAGCCAATTTACGGGAGAAGAAAGCTACCGGATGTTCTGCTCCAGTGGATTCACAAACTTGAGAAAGAATAGCACCAATGGCCAAGTTGGAGGCATCTGCTTCTACTATAAAAGGCAAGTCAGGATCTGGATGAAGTAAAACCGGTGCAGTGGTGAAGGATTCTTTTAGCATGTCAAAAGCCTTTTGAGCCTCTTTTGTCCAACCAAACTCCACCTTGGAACTAGTTAGAGCAGTGAGAGGTGCTACAGTTTTGGAAAAACCATGTATAAACCGCCTATAAAAATTCGCAAAACCCAGAAATGATTGTAAGGATTTGACAGAGGCGGGTACAGGCCAGTCCAAAATAGCTCTGACTTTTGATTTGCTCATTCTGACTCCCTGGCTGGTGATATCGTAACCCAGGAACTCAACCTCAGAAGTGTGAAAAATGCATTTTTCAGTTTTTACAAACAGATGATTTTCTCTCAGTCTTTGAAGAACCTTGATGACATGTGAAATGTGATCCTGGATAGAGGTTGAATATATCAGTATGTCGTCAAGATAAATAACTACAAACTGATCGATATAATCACTGAAAATGTCATTCATAAAATATTGAAATGTTGCGGGGGCGTTGCATAGACCAAATGGCATAACGAGGTATTCGAAAAGACCGTACCGAGTCTTAAAGGCGGTCTTCCATTCATCGCCTTGTCGAATACGCACGAGATTGTATGCCCCCCGCAAATCCAGCTTGGTAAAGATAACGGAAGCACCCAATTGGTCCAGAAGGACGTTGATTAGAGGCAAAGGGTACTGGTTTTTAATGGTTATGGCATTGAGGGCCCTGTAATCAATGCAAGGCCTGAGGTCCCCCTCCTTCTTTGGAACAAAGAACAAAGGGGAGGCCGCTGGAGATTGAGAAGAGCGAATGAATCCATTGGCGAGAGCATGGTCAATGTATTCTTTCAGGACTGCATCTTCCTTTGGAGTGAGTGAATAAACTCGTCCAGTTGGTATCTTGGCTCCCTCTACTAAATCAATGGGGCAGTCGTATTGACGATGCGGTGGTAATACCTCAGATTTTCCCTTATCAAAAACATCAGAATACTCATTGTATTCAGAAGGCACAAGGACTGTGGTAGGCCGGAGTGCCCCAATACTGGGAGGATTGTCAAGAAAAGCCAACACAGGAGTGGACATCACGTTCGACTCCAAAAAACAATTCTTATTGCAGTAGGCCGATGGATACTGAATGTGACCGGTTACCCAGTCCACATGGGGATTATGTAATCTGAGCCAGGATAAACCCAAAATCAATGGAAACTGAGGAGCAGCTATCACATCGAAGACCAAATGTTCAGTGTGACCATTAGGCAATGTTACTTTAATGGGAATTGTTTCTTCCGTAACCAACCCAGAAGACAACGCTGAACCGTCAACTGTATTAACTGCTTCAGGTACTTTTTTAATAACAATGGGAATGCCTGATTGTGTGGCGAACGTGTTGTCAATGTACATGTTGGAAGCACCTGAGTCTAACATTGCTTTAGAGCTGATAATGTTTCCGTTGAATTCCAAGGAGACTGCTACCTCAATGGAGGAAGCAACGTTTACAGTGGGGTTCTGTTTGGTACTCGGCAAAGGAACCCCTGCTATTGCCGAGCTCTGGCGTTTCCCGATTTCTTGAGTGGTTTTTTAGGACAAGAAGCCAATAAATGCTCAGCTGAACCGCAATACATACATAAGTTATTCTTACGGCGGTTTTCACGTTCCGTGGAGGACAAACGTCCACGTATAACGCCAATCTGCATGGGTTCAGGTTCACTTGAAATGTTTTGAGTCACACCAGATTGACTAGGTATTGACGTAAAGGTTCTTTTCTCCCCTTTTCTTGCAGATCGTCGTGCATCGATCTGGAGGACTAAATCCAAAAACTCTGAAAAACCGGCAGGAACCACAGGAACTGTTGACAAGGCGTCCTTTAGTTCTTCTGATAGTCCTTTATAAAACACTGCCGTTTTCTTATCTTCCGGCCATTGGGTCTCTGCTGCTAATTGATTGAAACGGGCAAGATATGACAAGAGTGTCTGACTACCCTGTTGTAAATTTAGAATTTCCAAATCCGTCGCCTGATGAGCATATCGCATATCAAAAACTTTACTCATGGCAGATAGTAGTGCATCACAGTCATATAGTAGAGGACTGTTTGACTCTAATAACGGATTTGCCCAGGCTGCAGCAGAGCCACCTAAATGAGACAGTACAAAAGCTGCTTTAGTAGTTAAATCCGGAAAAGAACTGGGTCTACAGAGAAAATGCAATCAACATTGATTAATAAATGTACGATAGCATTTAGGATCTCCCATGAATCTTTCAGGTGGAGCCAAAGGAAACTGTGTAGGCATCAAGACTTGCACTTCCCTGGAGGGAGGTGGAAAGCCCGAACCGGAAGCCACTGGTTCACCGCTTGTTGCTCCCTGTGGTGCGGATCGTATGGCGTCCTGCATAACGTCCATGCGATGACGGAGAGTATCCTGAGCGGATATCAACTCATGTCTTAAATCGGCTATGAGTTGCGTAAGGACTTGTAAAGGATCAGTACTCTCCATTTTTATTAAGGCTTCTGATTCTGTTAAGGTTTGACTACAGACTGTAATAGACTTTGAATAACACCAAATAAAAGGATACTGATGTAAAAGGATACAAGTTGAATTTCCGGGATTCCTTTCTATTCCTATTCAAGTATCTTCTAAATGTGTTTGATGATTGAAAACCTTCCAACCAATGTCACTCTCAGACTGTAGCAAAAACACAGCCTGAGAGAGTAATTAGTGGAAAGGTCCGTGTTGATAGATACCAATCTGTAGAATAAGAATGATAAGTTTTAGACACTATTCGATTAAACTAAGGAAATGTAATTGTAGCTAAGAATATTCACTGACCTGTGTATGTGTGGACAGGAGGAATAAATGGAGTTCCAGATAAGTTCCAGGTAAGTTCCAATTAACAAAACAACGAAAAGGAAAGGGGAAGTTAGTAAGGGAACTAACCCGAACGGAACGAGGGCCGCACTAGGGACGAGTCGGTGCACACCGGATAGCGTCCATAAAGTTCAGTGCACAGTTCCTTAAGGTGTAAATAGAATGCAAAATTGGATGAAGAGAGAACCTGGAACATGAATGTCCAAAATGCTTGAGACTGGCTGGGACCTTGGAATGAACAGAAGACCAGAAGGACAATTGGCGCAGATCAGATGGCAGACAGGAAGGTAGTCTGGGAACCACCAAAATAGCAAAGCTGATCCGACTAGTGAGGGTAGACTGGTTGAAACTGCTAGAAGAAGAGCAGGAACAGGCTCCAAGACGTGGATCATAAGAACAACGATCAGAAGCGCCGAATAGCGGGAGACTTCTGTTTAAATAGGTATCAGCTGACAATGCGTGAGTGACGCTGTGACGTAACAAGCGTGAGTAGCGCTGTGACGTCCAGTCATGTGATACTCACGCATACTTGTTGAGTGGAACGATAATGTATTCAGTGTGTAAAATCCGCCATGATTTAGCGGAAATGAAGACGTTTACCAGGAATTCTTCCCCAAAGTCGCCACCGAGTATAGAATGGTCTGGCAGATCTCCGAGCTGTAGATGAATAATGCTGGACTCGGGGACGAGAAGGCCTAGCAGGCATGACATCCAGGTCGAGCAGACCTGGGAAAATCCTTATTTGGTCATGCAGACCCCTGCGCAAACCGAAGCTTTCGCGGGCTTCTGCATGCCTTGTGTGTGTGCCTCCAGGATATGGGCTGGACTGTCTAGTTCCAATACAAATCCTGGGTGCCAGGATGTCTGGTGTGCTGGGAATGACTGGGACCACTGTGGTCAGTGATTGGTCCACGTCTGGGATGGCTGTATGTGAGCAGAATTCTCATTGGGTCCTCTTTGTTTTGGCGCGAAGGAGATTCTGGATAAGAGAAGGCATCTTACACTCATTCCAGGCCGATCTCTTGAGTTCTCACCGAACTTAGGTTAGGAGCCAAGTATCCTGAAACCAAGAAGCAGAGCTGAGGAACCACTGGTGACCCGCTGGTAGGTTTGGCACCCTGTGCCCGCTGTCGTCTTGTTGGACCCCCTGTTTCTGATAGAACTTAGAAGGTCTGCAAAGACGCTTCGACCCATTGGAATAGTGGGACTAACTATTCTCGGCACCCCACCTTAACCTGTAAGTAAGCCTTCTCGGAAGTGTTCCTGGGCCAACCAGTGAACTGACCAGCTTGCACAGGACCTGTGCCCTAAAACCGCCACTGTCTCGAGTTTGATGAATGTAAGCTCTGGGTATAAGGCACTCTCCTGAGTTTCATACACCTAGCATTCCTAGGTCTGGAATTAGGAGAGTACGCCTGAACCGAGCATACGTGGTCGCTGTGTCGCCCAGCTGTGGTGACAAACTTCCCGGGGATTAGACGGTGAGACACCCTCTGGTTTCTCACACTGACTATCGAGCCAGCCTTCAGGTAATATTGTAAACAATAGACGGTCCGTTGGATAGCAAACATTCCAATTCAATAATGGGGTCGTTTTTCTCACTCTAGAAGAACTTGCAGCTAATGTACATGACTTTTTTCTTCCCCATTTTCGACAATACCACCCTGTAAGCGTTGGCCTGGGGAATGACTTCTTTTGAAAAGTCTAGCATGATAAGTATGGGGTCTCACACAATGCAATCTTTAGCTGTTCCATGTCGTTTTCGGGAAGACTGTCCCATTTGATGATGTTGGGATGATATGCAGTGATAAAATCGCTGCAAAAATGTCACCTGAACAAATAATCGCGGCAAAAATGCTGTGGTTTGACCCATTAAAGGTGTACCCCATTACACCATTTAAGGGGGGCAGGGATGTGGGGTTGTCCGTTAGAGGGTTTGCTTTTTCTGAGAACTTAGGGATAAATCGACGGTAGAAGCCGAGTAGGCCCAGAAAAGTCTGAATGAATGTACTTGTCTGCAATAAATGGAGGTACTCTTTGTAGGGGTCGATCTTCACCCTCTCCGGAAGGACCGTTCCGTTGCCTACTTGAAACACCATGTACTTGAAGCTGTTCTGGGCGAGATGGCATTTGGCAGGGTTGGCGGTAAAGTCTGCTTTCCTTAGCTGGCCACAAATGGCCATAGGTTGCTGTAAATCTTCCTCCCACATAGAACATTATGTGTTACTACTGACTTCTGCAATTGTATTCACTCTCCCCTCTTGCTTCTCGACTCTTTTGACTGCTAACTCTCTGTTCTCTACTCCCTTCCCTTCTCCCTTTTCCTATCTCCTCCGCTTACTTTCTGCTATGCACTTACTCTATCAGAATTGTCCCTGGACCTAGTATGATAGCAACCTCGTCGGTTTCCTCCTCCGTCCCCTTACTGGTTTTTTCCTCCCCACCACCCATCCAGCACTATCTGAAATGTCATCAGGCCTAGTATGATAGTCGCTTGTTTTGTTCCTCCCCGCCCGTTCTGCACCCCTCTCCCTCACCTTTTGTTTTTCTCCGGCTCTACCAGAAATGTTGTCAGGCCTAGTACGGTAGTCGCCTGTCTGTTTCCATTTCCTTCCCACTCTCCCCCTCCCTTCCTTATCTATGTCTTAGCTTTTGCACTATCTGAAATGTCGTCAGGCCGAGTACGATAGTTAATTTCACATCCTTACTGTTCATAGCTGTAAGAATGTCATTGTTTTTTCCCTTGTTCCCTCCCTTGCCTTGAAGCGCTTTGAAACACATTGTGTATAGGCGCTATATAAATAAACTATCATATCATAACTACAGATGACTATACCATCTAAATATTCTCCACCAAAAGCTTGGTAAGGGGCCATAATGTGATCCATTAACCTATGGAATGTGGCAGATGCCCCATGCAGTCCCAAAGGGTAAACTAGAACAACCCCTCAGGGAGAGACAAGGTGGTTTTTGGCTTAGCCTCTTCGTGTAAGGGAACCTGCTAGTATCCTTTAGTTGGAAACAGTGTGCAGACGAATTTTGCTTGACACAATCCCTCCACCAGTTTGTCAATTCTGGGCATGCGATAGGCTTCAAATTGAGATATTTCATTCAGCCTTCTGAAGTCTATAAAGAAACGCCAGGAGTTGTCGAGTTTTGGAACTAGGGCAATTGGTGAGGACCACTCGCTCTAAGACCGCTCAGGCACTCCTGAGTCAAGCATTTATTTTGAGTTCTTTGCGAATGAACCTCTTCTGGGCGTTTGTTAAACTGTATAGTTTAGACATATCCCTCTCCTGGGAGTGGTGTGTATCTGATGCACCATCCCTGGTTTTGGATAAATATGTCTGCATATCCCTCCATCAATTGAGTCAACTCTGATGTTGTGTGGTTGTTAACCCAATGGGGATGGTTACTCCTACTTTGATCGGTAGGTTGTTGATGATGTACAGCCAGAATAGATGCCTGCTGCTGTTCCCCCTCCAACTGTTCAGCTTGTTTATATGGTACAGCTGGAAGGGTTTCCTATGGCCTGCTTGCTGTACCTCGTAGGTCAGCTGAGACGAGACGTCTGTAATACCAAAGGCCTAATCCGGCTCACTAGCAGCTTGCTGCGAGTCCTTGAAAGTTATCCAATCGAGCTTCACTGTTATATGTTCTTTCCTGTCGATTCTGGGCCTCTTCTAACTAGCTTCAGGACCTTCTCCAGGGCCGACGATGTCGTAAGTCCAAAGCCAACGTCTGTCTGTCTGACAAAACCTATGCTTGCACTCACTCTTAAAACATATGTGATGATAGGTCTTCTAAAATAAAAATGTGGTTAAAAAAGAAATGCAAACCAAGGCTGGGTTCAAGGGCTGTATGTAATTTCAACAAATTTACTTCACCTAAAGGTGAAATATTCGAATTTGTTTTTCTATAAATTTATTTTTTATTACGTGGCGGGAGACGCCCCTCCACTTCCCCCTACATTATCCTATCCCCTTACACCCCCAATCTATGTTTTAAAATGTACCCACTTACCCAACCAAATTTGAAGACATTTTCTTTTCGAAGATTTCATATTAGGTGAAAATGGATTCAGTGAAATGCATGGATATGGGTTTCAGGTAGCCTTAGGTTTAGTTCTGCCAGTTTAAAAACAGTTCAACAGAAAAGGGGTGCCCTTGGGAACGTCCATGTAGGGTTCTTGCAGCACAATACAGTTTACAATGTGTGGGTATCTTGGGGTTCCCTTCCCCAAGTCTAGGCCTCTCTTTTCAACAATGTCGGTCATTGTTTCCTTTGGGCCTCTCGGGGTTCCCTTCCCCAAGCCTAGGCCCCTCAGGTCTCAAAGGATTAATTTCAAAGTTCACAAAACACAAAAGTTAATCTTGTCAATATTCACCTCTCAAAGCGCAGTTTCTTCTTGTGGAGTTGTAACAGCTTTTCTTTCACTTTGGGGGATTTCGACTTCCACTTCACTCAGTGTAGCTCCCCTTTTCCCACCTTCTCTGAAGTGTCACTGTACACCTCTTTTTAACACTGGGGCAATATCAGAGACTTTCCAGAACGCAGAGCTTTTACTCCTCCCCATGCGCGACCACTCTGATCCATAGCCCCTTTCCTTGGACTCTTTATCTGGCTTTCTTCTGGCACCTTCTGCCTTTCCATGCCACTTGCACACTTCTACCTGTCTTTCTCTCCTCGTGCTGCTTGCACGCTTTTCTTTCTTTTCCTTTTTGTTTCGTTCCCTTCGTACCTTTAAAACCTTTACTTCACTTTCTTTCTGGGCCGCTCGCACCCTCTTGTTTCTTCCTTTTCTTTACAATTCACATGGTTTCCTTTTCCTATTCTTTCGTGCCGTTCGCGCACCTTTATATCTTTTTCTCTCTCTTGCTCGCTCTGTCACTGTTGTACTGCTTGCACTTTTTGCACTTTTCTCTTCTAACACTCCCACTGCAGCCTCCCACATGCTACTGTGTTTCTCCCTTTCCTTGAAACTCACCGAATAGCGCAGCGCTGGCGGGCAGTTTCCTCGGGATGTGTGTGTCGAGGTCGGGGTCTCACCACTTGCCCCTCAGACATCCCTGGGACCTGCACCTGCACATGTCCCAGAGGAATGAGAACTTTTCTGGATACGGCCAACAGGTCACAGCTTTCCTCAATACTGCTCCATGGATACACGGCTCCCTCGCCATGCTGCAACCCCTCTGACACACTGGGTCATCGCCCTGGGGTCCCGTTCTCCTCCGGATCCTCCAGGCTCCTCATGCTGCAGCCTCCTGTTCCCTAGCTCCCACAATCCGTCCAGCAACCCAGACTTGCTCATTTACCCCGGACTGAACTCCACCTTTTAAACCTTAACTGAGAGTCAATTGGAGTCAGGTGTGTATGGTTAGTGTAAAATACCCGACCCTGCCTGACTCTATTAAAGGGACAGCCTAGTGGTGTAGTGCTCTCCTGTCATGTTCCTCTGCACAGTACTCTTCCTATGGGTGATCTTTATAACTTCCAGTTGCCTCGTCCCAGTACATGCTGGAAATGGGGAGGGGAAACAGGACAAGACGTAAACTGACATTTATAGGCTGAATAATCATAGGGTGATTGACAGAGGAAAGCGGAGGAATCCCCTGGCCCTGTTTCTATGCAAGTGGGGTGATTCCCCCTTTGTTAGGTTACTCCCTACCCCTGGTACCCTGCCATGACGGTACTATGGTCTGAAATGGGGGAAGATAAATAGGTGTTAAGTCAAAGCCATGCTTTTGTCTCATCTGACCCTCCTCCCTACCTGCTTCTGCTCTGGTACGATATTTCCACCTCCTTCTTGGATCAGGGACAGCGGGACCTGCATATCCCATGGAGGCTTCAGGGACTTCTTCCTCCTCGCCTATCGTCCCATTGCGGTAACACGTCTCACCTGGGGTCTTCCCATGGGCGCAACCCCGGACTCCCCTACCCAAGTGATCCTCTCTCGCTCGTCCACCCCCAGGGTTGGTATCCAAAAGCGATGGCCCTCCCCTGGCTACCTGAATAGAGGATTCTGGGAGTCTACATGGGAGAATACCCCTGTTAGGCGATCCTCTGCACACCAGGCCACGACACTTCAGAACCAGGCCACGACACTTCAGAACACTGCTCACATTCCCCCAACATCTCCTCCCAAGCTTCGAGGCTCAAGTGATCCGGTGAACCCACAGAACCGAAAACTCCGTACCAGTGTACGGGCTCGATTGCAACCCTTTCTGCATTGGCAACTGCCTTGGAGAACGTATAGCAGAAGGAGCGGCGTTACGTCTTCACGCCGGTCACGTGATACACTACGGCGTTCCCCATGTGATCTTGGTGGACGTCACATGACCCAGAGAAGTCACATGACCCAGGGGCGCTCAGTATAAAGGCCTGAAAGACACAACGCTCATTGCTTCTCAGCTGGCTTCGGACACTGTTTGGCGTTACTACTTGCTCCTTGTTACCTTGATCACGGAACTCTATCTCGGACTCCCTCGGACACCCCTTTGTACCTTTGCTTGGAACTGTTTACCTGTTGCCGGATATTTGGACTGCACCTCGACTTGCCTTTGGATCATCCCTTGGTACCTTGCTGAACTCCTACGCCTTTTCCCTTCTGGGGATTCAAGTCAAGCCCTGACTCCCACAGGTGGCTACTCTTCTTCCACGCTATCCTGCGGTTCTACCATTCCTGGGACCGCCGCATCTAATGAGCCTCGAACCTCCCTACTAGGTTACCTGGGTTTCCTTTACACCAGATAGGTAAGACACTTTAGTTACTTTCGTTTACCTGATCGTATTGTGCTTGCCTGATACTTAACCTCATTCCTCCTTGACAGCAGCATCGGTGTTCCAAGAGGCTCCGTGGATCTGAGAAGACATCTCTCACCTGTGGCCTCAAGGGTCGCACAGCGGGTTTCTATTAGTTCTCCTGTGCGTCACTTGGGGACGGAGGTCTCATCGGTCTACACGACACTCAAGTCAGAACAGACTGAGAAGCCGTATAGTCGTGTTAGACGATGCAGGGATCCACGGATGAACCCATAGCTGCTTTGGTTCAGGCAATTACAGTACTAAGGGCAGATATGGCCGCTGCAAACACAGTGATCCATCAAAGGTTGGATTCCATACAGAGTGTTCAGCATTCCCTTCCTGCAGACCCTGAGTTTGGAGATAGCAGCTCCTCCACTACACCCCCTCCCTTGACTGCTTCTACAGTCCCAACTCCGATGATACTCACAACTCCTTCCCCCTTAGCTGCTCCTGAACGCTATCAAGGTGATCCCAAGAAGTTCAGAACCTTTATTAATCAGTGCAAGTTACACTTCTTGTGCAGACCTTTGGCTTTTCCTACATCCACTGCTAAGGCCACCTTCGCCCTATCCCATTTAGCCGGAACAGCAGCCGCTTGGGCTAATCCCCTGTTAGAGAACAATAGTCCAGTTCTTTATGACTTTGATTTGTTGGTCATAGAAATGTCCCGAGTATTCGATACCCGACACAAGGCACAGTCTAGGGATTTGGAGTTGTTGGAACTGACTCAGGGTAAAAGGACTCTGATAGATTACATCACCCGGTTCAATCAGCTAGTTGCGGAAACATCATGGCCAGAAAACAAGCGGGCGGTGGTCTTCTATAGGGGGTTGAGTAACACCATGAAAGATGCATTAGCAGTGATCCCTTCTATGCCTACTCAGTATCAGGAATTGGTTGATCTCGTCTTGCAGGTAGATGCACGACGATCGGAGCGTAGAGCCGAATTAGGGGCCTCTTCCCCTCCCACTCTTGTTAGCACTCCTGCTTCCAGTACTGAAGAACCTATGCAAGTGGGAGGGTTACGTAGTCCTATTACAACATCTGAGAGAGAACGTAGAAGGGTGGATAATGCATGCTTTTATTGTGGCACCACTGGACACTTCGTGAAAGAGTGTCCTCGACGGCCCAGGAAGAGTCAGGTTTTTCGGACGGCTCGACCTTAGACCCGGAGAACAGGTCGAGTGTTCCGTCATCTTCTCCGGGTACTTCCCTTGCCTTTACTCGTGTTCAGCCCATTTCTGTAAAGGCTACCCTATGTCCCTCTACAGGCCTTCTTCATGCAGTCAATATCATTATTGATTCAGGTGCCAATGGTAATTATATAGATATTGATTTGGCCCATTCCCTCAACCTACCTTTAGTGGTAAAAACACGACCGGAACATGTCCAAGCCGTAGACGGTTCTGCACTAATTTCTGGTCCTGTTAGACACCAAACTGCACCCCTCTTGTTGAACATACAAGAAATTCACACAGAAACCTTAAGCTTTGATTTGATCACCACACCCCAATTCGGTATCATACTAGGGATTCCATGGTTACGTGAACACAATCCATTGATCAATTGGCAGTCAGGCACTGTAATCTTTGAATCTGAAATTTGTCAGAATTATTGTCTCCCGGTCCATCAAGATCCTGACACACCTTCTCGGGCCTTGGGGGCCTTAGCCCAACTCACACTGACTGTCGACGATCCAGAGCTTGTGCATTCACATACTGTTGGGGGGTTGGTATCTGGGATTCCGCCAGAATACAGTGCATTCGATTCAGTGTTCGATCGGGGCTCGTCTGAGGTACTTCCTCCACACAGACCATATGACTGCCCAATCGAATTGCTTCCTGATTCGACTATTCCTTCGGGCAGGATCTATTCTTTGTCCCCTTCGGAAGAACTGGCATTAAAAGACTATGTACAGAACGCCCTACGATTAGGACACATCCGTCCATCCACTTCACCAGCGGCAAGTCCTATCTTCTTTGTACCCAAGAAGGAGGGGGATTTACGTCCTTGTGTGGATTATCGGCGTCTCAACGCTATCACTAAAAAGGATAGGTATCCCATCCCGTTAATCACTCCACTCCTAGATCATTTAACACATGCTTCCATTTTCACTAAGCTTGACCTACGCGGTGCATACAATTTAGTACGCGTCCGCGAGGGAGACGAGTGGAAAACTGCTTTTTGTACTCGTTATGGTTTGTACGAATATCTAGTCATGCCCTTTGGCCTATGTAACGCCCCGGCCACATTCCAACGATTCATGAATGACATATTCAGGGATATTCTGGATGTTTTACATGGTTGTGTACTTAGACGACATCTTAATCTTTTCTCGTGATCTTGATGAACATGTAAAGCATGTCCGAGAAGTATTAACCCGTTTGAGAGAACATTCTTTATTTGCCAAACCTGAGAAATGTCAGTTCCATAAAACTACTGTTGAGTTTTTGGGTTTTCACATCACCCCTGGGGCGTTATCCATGAACGAATCTAAGGTCAAAGCAGTATTAGATTGGCCAGTACCTCAAACACTCAAATCCTTGCAGGCCTTTTTAGGATTCGCCAACTTTTACAGACGTTTCATTTCTTCCTTTTCCACAATTGTAGCCCCGCTTACGGCCCTGACTAGCCCTCAGGTACCATATCAATGGCAGAGAGAACAACAGGAGGCTTTTGAGGCTTTAAAAAACGCCTTTACTACCGCACCGGTACTCCAACATCCCAATCCTGATCTTCCGTTCATAGTAGAGGCGGATGCCTCTTCCTTTGCCCTCGGTGCGGTACTGTCACAAACTTGTCCAAATACAGGCAAATTACATCCAGTTGCATATCATTCCCGTAAGTTTACCAGTACTGAGTCTCATTATACCGTTACAGAGAAAGAACTCTTGGCTGTCATGGATGCTTTCCGTGTCTGGCGTCATCATCTTCTGGGGGCCAAACATCCCGTCACGGTATACTCAGATCATCGGAACCTACAGGATCTGGCTTCCCTGAAATGCATTAATAGCAGACAGGTCCGTTGGCATCTTTTCTTTTCTGCTTTTGATTTCCATATCATGCACCGTCCTGGCACTTCACATGGGAAGGCTGATGCCTTGTCACGTTCCCCGGGGGGGTCCAGTTGCCTACATTCCCCGACACGGTTCTCGGTAAGAGTCATGTGATTTGTCTCTGTACACCCTCATTGTCACTATTAGATTCGGTCCGATCCTGGACTAGCAATCATTCTGACCAGTTACGAGAATGGGATCCAGTATATTCTGATGGGTTACCCTTCGTACATGAACGTCTGTTCCTTCCTACACCGGACACACGTAATCTAGCCCTTGAGTGGTCTCATGACGCTCCTTTTAATGCCCATCCCGGACAAGAGCGCACTTTAGATCTCCTCAAGCGTTGGTGTTGGTGGCCTTCTATGAAACGCGATGTGGAGTGTTATGTCAGATCGTGTGCGGTATGTGCTCAGGCTAAACATCAAAGGGGTCGACCGGTTGGGTTGTTGCTTCCGCTTCCGGTACCTCCCAGGCCCTGGCATACATTGACAATGGATTTCGTTACCGATCTCCCCAAGTCGAAAGGCTTCGATACCATCTGGGTAGTGGTGGACACGTTCACAAAAATGGCCCGTTTTGTTCCTTGTAAGGGCATCCCTTCGGCCCCTGTCTTGGCGGACTTGTTTTTTGAACATGTGTTTATGCTATTCGGCCTCCCTTCGGTCATTGTTTCTGATCGAGGATCACAGTTCACCTCTCGGTTTTGGAGATCCTTGACGAAACTATTGGGCATTGATACGAGGTATTCTTCGGCCTATCATCCAGAGACCGACGGACAGACCGAAAGGACGAATCAGTCGATGGAACAGTACCTTCGTTGCCTTATATTGCAACATCAGTCCTCTTGGTTGGCAGTTTTGCGGCTTGCGGAGTTCGCGTATAACAATGCGGCCCATTCAGCTACTGGTTATTCTCCTTTTTACGCCCTCTATGGCCAACATCCCAAGGTTTTGCCGGTCCCTGATGCTTCTGGTTCCTCGAATCCTGCGGCCACGACATGTCTTAGGGATCTTTCTGCTATTCATGCGAGTACAGTGGTTCATCTCACTGAAGCAAAGGCCTCTATGAAGGCCCGTGTAGATGGCAAACGTCGTGCTGCTCCCCCTCTGGTGGTGGGTTCTAAGGTCTGGTTATCTTCTCGGCATCTTCGTCTAGTGGGTTGCCGGAAGTTGCTGCCTCGCTTTGTCGGGCCGTATGTGATCTCGCAGGTTGTGAATCCGGTGGCTTTTCGGCTTGTACTCCCCAGCTCTTGGCGTATCCATCCTGTGTTTCATGTCTCCCTCCTCAAACCCTGTCCTGACTCTGTCCGTCTTCGTACCCCTGTTGCACCGTTGTCCTTGACCTCTCCTGATGTTTTTGAGGTGTCGGCCATTTTGGGTTCTAGATGGTTTAGGGGTAGGCTCCAGTATCTGGTGGATTGGACGGGTTACGGCCCGGAGGAGCGTTCGTGGGTTTCCGCCTCTGATGTGAACGCCCCGCGGTTGGTAGCCCGCTTCCATAAGGATCATCCGTCCTGCCCACGAGGTCGTGGGCCGTTGGGGGGGGGCTATGTTAGGCGATCCTCTGCACACCAGGCCACGACACTTCAGAACCAGGCCACGACACTTCAGAACACTGCTCACATTCCCCCAACATCTCCTCCCAAGCTTCGAGGCTCAAGTGATCCGGTGAACCCACAGAACCGAAAACTCCGTACCAGTGTACGGGCTCGATTGCAACCCTTTCTGCATTGGCAACTGCCTTGGAGAACGTATAGCAGAAGGAGCGGCGTTACGTCTTCACGCCGGTCACGTGATACACTACGGCGTTCCCCATGTGATCTTGGTGGACGTCACATGACCCAGAGAAGTCACATGACCCAGGGGCGCTCAGTATAAAGGCCTGAAAGACACAACGCTCATTGCTTCTCAGCTGGCTTCGGACACTGTTTGGCGTTACTACTTGCTCCTTGTTACCTTGATCACGGAACTCTATCTCGGACTCCCTCGGACACCCCTTTGTACCTTTGCTTGGAACTGTTTACCTGTTGCCGGATATTTGGACTGCACCTCGACTTGCCTTTGGATCATCCCTTGGTACCTTGCTGAACTCCTACGCCTTTTCCCTTCTGGGGATTCAAGTCAAGCCCTGACTCCCACAGGTGGCTACTCTTCTTCCACGCTATCCTGCGGTTCTACCATTCCTGGGACCGCCGCATCTAATGAGCCTCGAACCTCCCTACTAGGTTACCTGGGTTTCCTTTACACCAGATAGGTAAGACACTTTAGTTACTTTCGTTTACCTGATCGTATTGTGCTTGCCTGATACTTAACCTCATTCCTCCTTGACAGCAGCATCGGTGTTCCAAGAGGCTCCGTGGATCTGAGAAGACATCTCTCACCTGTGGCCTCAAGGGTCGCACAGCGGGTTTCTATTAGTTCTCCTGTGCGTCACTTGGGGACGGAGGTCTCATCGGTCTACACGACACTCAAGTCAGAACAACCCCCAGGTTTCTCACACAGCACAGACCATCACTTGAAAAGGCTTCTAGGCGCTAAACAAGATCTGACAGATACTGAAACAAGAAAATCTTTAGGCAATGCCTACATTCCAGGTGATTTCCAATGAGGCAGAGGCGACAGCTATAGAATTCCAGAGCCTGGATGCCTGTACCGAGAATGAACGTCCACATCATCTAACATATCTCAATTTAGGAACGGCGAGAAGCTCAGCTCAGGTTGAGTGCAGTGCACGTGGGAGTAAGTAGTGGCAGAACCTACTCCTGAAAGAGGAGGTAGCTAGGTTACAGTAGGAATTGTGCTCAAGACACAAGGCCTTAAACTTCAATCTTTGTTCCGCCGGCTGCCAATGCAGTGTCTGAAGAACCGAGGACACATCGCACCTGCGCCCAAGGTAGGCGATAAGTCTGGCAGCAGCGTTCTGGACCATTGGTAATTTGGGTATGGCAGGTTTGGGCAAACCCAAATAAATTGCATTACAAGAGTCCAGTCTGCTGTATACAAAAGTGCTTTGCAGCTGGATTTCATGAGGTAAAGCGAAATACTTCAAGACTCTTTTTAGGGAACGTAAATGAAAAAGCACACCCTGGAGAGTGTTGGAATATGATGATCGAGAGAGAGCAGAGGGTCTAGCCTGGACCCCAACTTTCTGTGATGGAATATGATGTGAACGATTTCTCGACAACCTGAGGGGAGATGGCACAGAGCAGAATTTAGTTTTTTCGGATTTGAATCTTTAGAGAATTTGTAGTCATCTAAGACAAGCAGCCTAAGACCCAACTGGATATCCTACGTGGAAAATCAACCTGGTATCATCAGCATAGACATAGAAGAAACCCCAAAAAGATTTAATGAGGCCGACCAACAGTCATGTGCCAAGCCGTGAGGCACCACCGCAGGTGATGGGAGGTGTGGCTCATTCGAAAAATCATTTGTCTGTGAAGCATCCGTTCCTCTGTGTCGAAATGAGCATTATCATAGGACCAATTCGACATTAATGGGCGGGAGGTGAACAATTAGCAGAGATATTTGTCCCTTAAGAAATGTGAATGGGGTGGTGAGTAATGGGGAGAGTGCATAATGCTGCATGCTGCGTGAAATAATGAATACGCTTTTAACACCCAAGGGAGATTTGCTTGAACTCACATTACTTTGCGTGTGGCTACTGTGACCTTCTGGGGAAAATAAAGCTAAAACAATGCTTTTTTTTGAGGAAATGGGAGAGAAAGTGGCAAAAAAATCCCAAAAACAACAATAAAGAGAAATGGAAAGAACTGGATAGCCTATATGGAGAAAAACTGACAGAAGCAAATAAAAACTATTACAATTAACAAATCACTGCTGCTTCCAGCTCGACTGGCAAATTGTTCCAGATTCTGAAAACGGTAGAGAAACCTCCGACACTGTCTCCTCCATTTCTGCCATCACAGGAAGACTGTGAGAAGGTCCAAACAGCCTTGTACAATAAAATTCAAAAAGCTCGAAGTCATAAATTCCTGTAAGTTGAACGTCCAACCACACCAACTCCTGGATAACTTGGAGCATACCCCTAAGAGAGGAGTAAATTCAAGATCTCCCCTATCTCCCTGGACGACATGAACTCTGTACTTTCTACCATCAGATGTACAGCCTGCTCTGAAAATATACTACCTCCCAAGCTTATACTGGACAATGCCGAGATTTTTGCCCCTTACCTTCGTAGAATGTTGAATGCCTCGTTTAGAGACAACAAGGTCTGTACTGCAAACAAAACAGTTACTGTTACACCTGTAATCAAAAAACCCAGATTAGATCAACATGACCCTTATAATCTCCGTCCAATAACAAACTGTAACTTTCTCCTAAACATCTTGGACAAAGTTGCTACAATCCAACTCCAAGATTATGTCGACAGGAACAGCCCCCTACACACCCAACAATCAGGCTTTAGAGGAGCACATGGTACGGAGACGGCCCTGCTCGACCTTCAGACCAAAATGCTTAGTATCTTAGATGAGGGTAAAGCAGGGATACTGATATTATTATATCTCTCAGCAGCATTTAATTTGCTCGACCATCAAAAACTCCATGAGGCTCTAGACGAATCAGGCAATTGTTCTCGAGGAGCTATAGACTGTGGAACATCCTTCCTTGAAGATCGGAGCTCCAAGATCCACTGGGGTGATCATTTCTCCATACCATGACTTGTAAATTGTGGCGTACCCCAGGGGGCCAGCCTATCTCCTCTTTTGTTTAATCTCCATCTACGGTGTCTATGTACCCTATTAACCAATTTAGGGGTCTTTTTTTTTACAAATTTCACCGACGATACACAATTAGTCATCGAACTGACCGCCTGTCACACCACTGACAATAATAAGCTTGCCTACATCTAAAGCACCATCAAAGCCTGGATGATGACAAATTGGCTTTGTCTCAAAGGAAGTAAGACTGAGCTCATGAGCTTTGGATCACCCTAGGCAAGACCTAAACTAGACACTGATTACACCACCTTTAAGATCAAAGACACAAATGTAGGAGTCTCTGACAAGGTCAAGACACTAGGTGTCTACCTGCAAGCATCCTTGGGAGCGGAAGCCCACGTAACATATCTGAAAAACAATTCCAGATACCACCAAAAGCTGCTCAGTCGCATCAGGCCAGTACTGAGTAAACAAAACCGCACCATTATCGCCAGAGCCACAATCATATCTAGACTGGTTACGGGAATGCACTGATTATGGGGGCTAACATAAAATGCATCAAACAATGCGGTGAGGAACATTACCAGGAAAACAAGGGGCGGATCATATCGCAGAAGACAGAAAGTCTCTTCATTGGTTAGCCCTAGAAGACCGGATCACCTTTAAAGCAATGACCATTGTCCATCAATGTATATTTGGATCCGCCCCTGTTTACCTAAATAAACAAATACCCACATAAAAACCTTGCCACACCTTAAGATCCAAGACGCAAGGGTTTGTGAAAGTAACTCACTCCAAAAAAGCCAATGGACTTGGGCGAGCCTTCCCTACCAAAGCGGCATCCAAGTGGAATGAGCTCCGAAACAGCCTAAGGCTGGAATCTAACTACCTATCCTTTAGGAAGAAACTGAAGACACTGTTGTTCAAATAAAGGACCTGCTTAAATACTAATGTCCATGTAATGTAATCTACTCATACCAGTAATACCAGTAACCTTGCTTTGCTGTCCCGTCACTTTTCTGTTATACTTGTCTTTATGTAATGCGCCCTGATGCCTCTGGGCTTCGGCACTATAGAAATAAATAAATAAATAAAATGACAATGTATAGTGCAAGGTTGGTTTTCTATGAAAGGCTAGTGTATTATGTAACATGTGTTCTTTTCAAGGCATTGTGAAGAACCAAGTATTATTTAAGCACATGAAACCCAAACGTTAGTAAATATTTATATCAACTAAACATGGGAAAATTTGTGGTCATGTGCTTAGATTGCCTAGATCCTTGTTTTGCCACTTAACGAGTGTGTGATCACGGGCAATTATTAATTCTCACTGTCTTATCTGGAGTCCCTGCAGGTGATCCAGTTCATGGTTTATGGTATTACATGCTATTATAAAAAGCCTCACTCGTGGTTTACTTGACTGTAGAGGTGCTTCATATATATATATATAATAGTAGTGACTATTCATGCATTTCACAGAGTTATTTGTCTCTCAGTGCACTGATGGCAGCGTCTTGTAATGGTGCCACCAAGGGGCTGATTTATGGAATTATTTGCGGCGGAAAAAAACGGGGATTTGTGCGCCATTCTGCCCGCAAATCCCCATTTGTTAAATAGGGATTTGCGGGCAATATGGTGCACAAATCCCCGTTTTTCGGCGCAAATAATTCCATGAATCAGCCCCCAAGTATCAAAGGTTAATAATGCTCCTTGGAATGCCCTTTTCTGTGAACTTGCTTCTGCAGGTGTGAATACATATGTAAATTAGCTTTGCATGTCGTTTACCCTTGAGAGCCTGGACAGATCTGTAAATGGGCAGTGTCCTGCTTGCACACTGGTCCTACAGCTGTGTTTCTTGTGAGCTGTGTACATGCTAAAATGTAGCGTTTCCCCCTGGGGTTGTTTTGGGCACTGCACAGGGCAGCGAACTGGCCTGCGCATAGAACGACTCTGGGGCTATTTAAGGAGGCAGGGAAGTTTTGAGAGCAGGCAACGGTTTAGGACGAGCGTTTGTCCAGGTCGCCTGCTCTCTGCTTGGGCCTGTTCTTAGAACGATAGCTGGAAATAGGGCTTAGCAAGTATAGATTTGAGTTTTATGTAGGTGGGCAGGTAGGGAGCGCATGCGTGTGGTTCATATATATATATATATATATATATATATATATATATATATATATATATAGCCATAAAGGCGAGTGTGCAAATGTCTATTGTCAATTTATCGAAACATGTTCTAACAGAGTCACAACGTCAAGTACTTAGTTTGGGGATCAATTTCTGTCCTGCGCCTGAATTTGACTATCCTCAAGCAAGGATAGACCTGGATCAATATATTCGTAAAATTAGACTCAAGAAATGTTTTGCAATGAATCCCCCAAAAGAGAAACAGAAACTAATTCAAGGAGGACGAACAGAACTTACTAAACAAGATTTGGACACTTTATCTACTCTAGTGTTCCTTCAAGAGGGTGGAGATGCCACCTCTAGTCAGATTGAGATCGATCCGAATGAATTGGAGATTAATATGGAATGGTACAAAACGAGCAAATTGAAAAGCAAATCAAAATTCAATCCACCCATGATTACAGGAAGTTCCATAGAGACATTCCAAAGTCTGGTCATTGAAGACCTTAAAAGAATCAGACTTAAAGAAGTGAGAACATTCAAACCCAACATAGGGAATGAACACTCCAAAGCTCTTAAGGAATTGAACCAACTATCCAATTGTATCATCAAAGTTTCAGATAAAGGCCGTAACATTGTACTCATGGACGAGATCAATATGTATACGAGGCCAACAGGCAACTAAATGATAGAACCTGTTATGAGAAGTTAGTGGAAAATCAGATGGTTAATTTGGAATTGAAAGTGCAAAAATTCCTGAACGAATGGTCGGAGAAAGGAATGTTGGAAGACCTAGATGTGAGGTTTCTCTATAAATCTCATTCCACCACACCTATGATATACTTCCTTCCCAAGATCCATAAATGTGCCTCTAAACCACCAGGTAGATCCATTGTCACTCTCACAGGTTCATTGTTAGAGAACATGTCAAAATATATCGATGAATCTCTTTTTCCCTTTGTTTTGACATTACCTTCTTACTTGAGGGATACAAAGGATTTCCTGTTGAAAGTGAATGAATTACCATGCGACCCAGATTTTCTCTTAGTAACAATGGACGTCGTTTCCCTATATACATCAATCACACATGAACAAGGAATGAAGGCCTGCGCATATTTTTTGAATACCAGGTCATTAAACTATGCTCGACATTCCGAAATGATCATGGCTATGATCCATTTGTGTTTGACGAACAATGTATTTGTATTTAATCAAAAATACTAGAGACAGAGCAGGGAACGGCGATGGGCACAATCTTTGCCCCGTCCTACGCAAACCTGACTATGGGGTATTGGGAAAGATATGAGGTGTGGAAAGAAGAATATGGAAAATTTACAAGCAAGGTGATCATGTGGCAGCGTTATATTGACTACCTCTTTATTATTTGGAAGGGCACTTCCGGAGAATGGATGGACTTTGTTAAACAGTTGAACATTAATAGTTACAATCTACAATTTACTGAGACACACAGTCCAAAAGAGGTGGTCTTCCTGGATGTTACATTCTTTATAGAAGACGGGAAAATCAAGACAAAATTGTTTCGAAAGCCAACTGGAGTTAATGCTCCATTACATGCGAAGAGTGCACATAGCCAAAATCTGATTTGGAGTATACCCTACGGCGAGTTTATCCGATTACGGAGAAACTGTTCGGAAATGGGCAGCTATGATGAAGAAAGTAAAATAACAGCATGGGGTTTTAAGAAACAGTGCTACCCCAAACAGATTATCCAACGGGCATATTTGAAAGCACGACAGTGTGACAGATCGTTGCTGTTATTGGATAATGTCAAGAAAACCAAAAGTAAGGACGAAGAAGCAACTCGTCTCATACTAACGTATGGACAATCAGCAAAGGCCATTAAAACCATCATTCAGAAGCACTGGACCACATTAGTGGTAGATACAGATTTGAAACAATCCTTGGGCAGCTACCCCATTTTTGCGTTCCGGAAGTGTCCATCCATCAAAGATAGGTTAGTCAGTAGTTACATGGCACCTGAATTAACTCCCCAACAATCCACGTGGCTCAACCGTAGGAACAAGGGTTTCTAGAAATGCACAAAATGCAAGATATACCAATTTGCAGATGAATGCTCCAGCTATTTACATCCAGTACTCAAAATATCCATCACGATCACTGAAAGAATTACATGTGAATCGGAGTACATTGTGTATGCATTGAAATGCACATGCAATAAATGGTACATTGGTAGCACCAAATGTAAGTTGAAAATACGGATCCAACAGCATATCAGAGCCATAAAGAATCGTGATTTTGCATACCCTATAGCTAAACACTTCTGGGAGGAACATGAAGGGAAGCTTTGTGATTTCTCCTTTATGGGGTTACAACAAATCAACATTGGATTGAGGGGAGGAGACAGAGAAAAACTATTGAGACAACGAGAAACACAATATATTATTGACTTTATTACATTACATTTCATTTGTTATGCGCGCTATTGACCCTTGGGCATAAAGGCGCAGACAACGAACAGACATACAACACAAATGAGGACAGGCTTAGAGGAAAGGATCAAAACATCCTCAGTAAATTATTCTACTATTCCCTGTGGTATGATGCAGTCTATTGGAGAAATCCGAAGAGTACAGTAGATCAAACAAATAAGAAAGTCTTCAGTTCCTTCTTGAAAGATGCGAGGGAATAGTGACTCCTCAAGCTGATAGGAAGATTATTCCACATCGTGGGGGCCTTCACCATAAATGCTCCCTTTTCCGCCTTCATTGTTTTACATCTTGGCTGTATAATTTGATTAGTGAAGTCACTAGTTGAGAGCAAGACCCCCTCTAGGTCACAATATTGATGAGGAACTGTATACATTTTTGGGGGAATTATTTATGAAATGGGTAATGTATTGAAGACATACACCCCCCTGTTTGGCACAATGCTTTTTTGCTCTTTTGCTGTTTTGCTCCCCCCCTTTTTTGCCCTTTTTCTTGCTCAATATATTTTGTATACAACCCTACATGAAAGAGTTAAAAATTGTCATCTAACATTGTTTGGATTGCCAAAATTCCCCCACACTGCTGTTTATTATTATTGTTCTTGTAATTTTTAAATACTCCCTCCAACAAAAAAAATGTTTTGTTTGGTCGTGAGCCTTTTAGTAACAACATAAGACACCTTGAATGATCCCGTATATTCCTTCATTTTCTACTGTTGTCCATAATACGAACCATTGATGGTGACAGGTATCGTGTTATAAAATCAGTGTAAACATAAATGTATCTTAGATAGAATACCGTATTTTAAACATGTGATGCACTAGGCACTTTATGCCCAGCTGACATATGGAATAGAGGTCGGATTGACCCGGCCCATGGCAAATTTATATATATTTATATGAGGTATGTTGCACTGTGATGGGATGCACTATGCACCTGATCCAGCTGGTTTATATCAAGGGGAGGCATGGAAGATATGCCACATGAAAGAATGCACTTTGCACGATAGTATTAGATATTGTCAGAAAACGCTCCAGGTCTTGTATCACCCCTGCGGTTCACGTGTCTCATCCTCACCAAAAGCTTCTGTCCCGTTATACCACCATACAGAAGGCGGGCTTGCGGTATCCACGCTCTACGCACGGAACACATTTGCGTCGGGAACTGCGTTCCCGACGCCTCACGTGGAAGTTGCCATGGAGACTACGTCAGTGGACGCAGCATCTTCCACGTGATAGAAAACGTGTT
This sequence comes from Ambystoma mexicanum, assembly GCF_040938575.1. Taxonomy (NCBI): domain Eukaryota; kingdom Metazoa; phylum Chordata; class Amphibia; order Caudata; family Ambystomatidae; genus Ambystoma; species Ambystoma mexicanum. Next base: position 843,738,500 of record NC_090938.1, read on the forward strand.
GGGTCACGTGACCATCTTGGTGCCGGTACTTCAAGTACTTAATGATCTGGCGCCCACTTCTCGCTGCTTCTGATCCAATAGTGACAGCGGTTTTTTCTTGCTCAGATTTAGTGGTTTTGTTTGATCTCGGATTACGTTTACTGGATTGCTCTTGGATTATCCTTACCTGTTCTTGTATCTTGACCTCGGATTGTTTATGGATTATTCTTGCCTAGTGATTTGGTTTTGTCGAAATCGGACCTCGAAGCTTGGGAGACCTCTTACCTTCGTTCTTTCCTTCCTTCCTTTTCCCTCTCCAATCCCTTCCCTGTCCTTCCCCAGGGTGCTGTAGGCGTCCTCGTGCCGGCGGGTACAGGCTTGGTGCTGGACTAGAGACTTCCTGAGCACCTTTTAGGCGTCCTCGTGCCGGCGGGAATAGGTGGTTGCTGGACTAGTGACTTCTTACACCTTGGATTGTTTGGTCCACCGAACAGAGGGCAGATACCATCACACTGTTCCTACAGGAAAGAAGAAGGACTTTGCCAGGGACGTTCACTTCCAGGGAAAAAAGGGTAAGAAACCTACCTTTCCTTACCGTTATTTCTTCCACTCATTCTCTGGTACTGATTGTCTTTTCTCTTCTTCTGGTCTCCAGAGTACCCCAGTATAGAGGACATTCTTGCATGAAACACTTCTGGTTAAACCGTTTTCTGCAGGTTAGTCTGTTGAGATTTTGTTACGTGTTCTCTTGAAAGGGGTGTATTTGATTGTAATCAGTATAATATTCTGCAGTCGTTGGCTGGAACCTGGAACCATCATCTACCGGGAAGTTGCGGGCCGCTCAGCTCTACGATCCCAACGACTCTACACCATCTTCCGATCAATTGGATTCTTAGACTGTCCTTTCGTACTCCTGAGAATCACATTGGTAGGAAGAAATATATTCTTCACGACGGGTCAACGCGGAACCAGGTTCCCGGAATTCTGACAGAATCAGAAGCCTTATTATGGATGCCGCGAATGACCCGTTGGCCGTTTTGGTTCAGTTAGTGGCCGACCTACGTGCCGATATGACGGCCACCCAGGCTGACACCCACCGGCGCATTGATGAAATGCAAGCCGGTATCAGGGAAGTGGTTACAGGAATACCATCTTTGGCCTCCGCTTCCGCTTCAGGTCAGGCAGGGCCTTCGGTCAGACCTGATTCTACGCATGTGTACATGGCCGCTCAGTTCCCGCTTTCTCCCCCAGAAAGGTTTACTGGGGATCCAAAATCCTTTCGGACATTCATTAACCAATGCAGACTGCATTTCTTGTGTCGGCCTACCTCGTTTCCTGATGCGACTACTAAAGCAGCCTTTGTCTTATCTAACCTTGGAGGTATGGCCGCGGTTTGGGCGAATCCTTTGTTGGAACAAGGCAGTCCGCTGTTGTTCGACTGCGATGCATTGATCAGTGCTATGACGAGGGTGTTTGATACTCGCTACAAGACTCAGGCCACGGATCTGGAATTGCTGAATCTCCGTCAGGGGGACACTCCTTTATTATCGTATTTGGCTAAGTTCAATCAGTTGGTGGCTGAAACTGGTTGGCCGGAAGATAAGAAAGCCGCTCTGTTCTATAAAGGACTGTCGGATACGTTAAAGGATACCATAGCTACGGTTCCGGTGGTTCCTACGTCCTTTTCTGATTTCTTGGATCTAGTACTCCAGATTGATGCCCGACGTACCGAAAGAAAGGGGGAGAAGAGAATGATTACGGTCAATACCACTATATCCCCAATCCCTGTTTCTGGCGGTGACGAGCCTATGCAAATTGGGGCAGTTAGGGGCCCGCTAACGACAGAAGAACGAGAACATCGTAGACGGAACAATCTGTGCTTTTATTGTGGTTCCTCTACTCATCTGCTTAGTGCATGTCCAAAGAGACCCCGCAAGTCGGGAAACGCCAAGGCCCGGTCGTAGAAGGAACCCCTACGCCGAGCTCTTCCCTGCAGGGTTCCTCGTTGTCCACGCCTTTTTACATTGACGTCATGTTGAGTTACGATCAGGTCACTCCTTGGAGTTCTGCAGCTGTTCTTGACTCAGGGGCAACCGGTAACTACATTGATGCCCAATACGTTCGGAAATGGGGTATTCCCTTGTTGTCAAAAAGTGTTCCGGAGGTAGTCAATGCGGTTGACGGTTCAACCCTACTTTCGGGGCTTGTTACTGAACATACCATTCCGTTGTTGTTAACTATTGGCGCCGAGCATTCGGAAATCATCACATTTGACGTCATTATGGCACCGCAATACAAACTCATCCTGGGTTTACCGTGGCTCAAGCTTCATAACCCGGTCGTTAACTGGGAGACCGGGGTTATAGCTTTCAGTGCTCAGCAGCGCCCTCGATCCTGCAGTTCCCTAGAGTCCATGTATGAAGTACCTGAAGCTCCTAGTCGGGCGTTGTTGAACTCTGTGGTTACAATCGGAGCTGTTGTTAACACCGTATTACCTGTCGAATACACAAGTTATAAGGACGTCTTTGACAAGGGGAAAGCAGAGATCCTGCCGCCTCATCGGCCCTATGATTGCCCCATTGTTCTCAAACCGGATGCCAAGACACCTTCGGGACGTATCTATTCCCTTACACAAAAGGAAGAAGTCGTCCTTAAAGAATATTTGGATAAAGCCCTCGAGTTAGGTTTTATTCGGCCTTCTCACTCTCCATTTGCTTCACCGCTCTTTTTTGTACCCAAGAAGGAGGGGGACTTAAGACCTTGTATTGATTATCGGGAACTCAATGCAGGTACTATCCGTAATCAATACCCAATCCCGTTGATTTCTGTCTTGCTGGATCAGTTAGGGTCTTCAGAATTCTTCACCAAATTAGATCTAAGGGGTGCGTACAATTTGGTCCGGATACGTCGAGGGGATGAGTGGAAAACAGCCTTTAAGACACGATATGGCCTATTCGAGTATTTGGTGATGCCATTCGGGCTTTGCAATGCCCCGGCCACATTCCAGAATTTCATCAACGACGTTCTACGCGACATGATCGACAGATTCGTTATTGTCTATTTAGATGATATACTCATCTATTCTCCATCCATGGAAGATCATGTACGTCATGTTTCACAAGTCTTACAACGCTTGCGGGAGCATCGTCTTTTTGTCAAACTGGAAAAATGTGTATTCCATGCGAGTGAGGTCGAGTTCCTTGGATATGACATCACCAATAAAGGAGTGCAGATGAGTAGCAATAAGGTGAAAGCTGTCTTAAACTGGCCTGTACCAACTTCAAGGAAGGAGTTACAATCATTTCTGGGGTTTTCGAACTTTTACAGGCGGTTCATTAGACAATTCTCTTCGATTGCTGCACCCCTCACCGAATTGACCAGTAACAAGAAACCTTATTTATGGAACGATAACGCCCAAATAGCGTTTGAGTCTTTAAAAGCCGCGTTCACTACAGCCCCGGTGTTGCTACACCCAAATGTCAAACGTCCATTCGTTGTCGAAGCTGATGCTTCGGATGTCGCGGTAGGGGCTGTCTTGTCCCAAACCTGCGCTGATACCAAGGAGTTGCATCCAGTCGCCTACCATTCGCGCAAATTAACGCCCTATGAACGTAACTACACCGTTACTGAACGGGAATTGTTGGCCGTAAGAGACGCATTTATGATCTGGCATCATCATCTCCTTGGGACGGAATTACCGGTCCAGGTTTTTACTGACCACAGAAACCTGTTGGCGTTGCAGTCCCTGACGTGCACCACTGCGAGACATGCCCGTTGGCATGAATTCTTTTCCATGTACAACTTTAGTTTGACTTACCGCCCAGGTGTCTTGAATTCCAAGGCGGACGCGCTATCCAGAAGCCTGGGTAATGATGGTTCACGTCCACAGGATGGGTCTTTGTTATTACCTACACAAGTGGTCTGTAGTTGTGTTCTACAACCCACTTTGAAGTCAACGCTCCAGAACTGGGTTGATAAAGAGCCCACAGAACTGGCAGACTATAACATGGATATTCTGCATGGTCTTCCTTATGTCCAGGGTCGAGTTTATATGCCTGATCAGGATACCCGGTGTACAGCTATTTCTTTGTGTCATGACGCTGCTATCGCAGCGCATCCTGGTTCCCAGAAAACTCTTGAACTCCTCAAACGCTGGTGTTGGTGGCCTTCCATGCGAAGAGACGTCTCGCAATATATCTTGACCTGCGCCATCTGTGCCCAGTGTAAGTCCCATTCAGCGAAACCTATGGGGTTATTACAACCATTACCAGTGCCAGCCAGACCTTGGGCGATGATTACCATGGACTTTGTGGTGGAGTTGCCTTTGATTGATGGGTTTGATACCATATGGGTGGTGGTTGACAGCTTTTCTAAAATGTCTCTCTTTGTGCCTTGCCAAGGCCTGCCATCAGCTGCTAAGCTGGCAGAGTTGTTCTTGCGACATGTTTTCAGGTTTTTTGGGTTGCCTGAGATTGTGGTTTCTGACAGGGGGTCCCAGTTCACGTCGCGTTTTTGGAGGCATCTAATGTTCTCTTTGGGGGTAGATGAACGGTGTTCCACAGCGTTCCATCCCCAGACGGATGGTCAAACAGAGCGGGTTAACGCTACCATGGAGCAGTACCTCAGGTGTCTCATCCTTCAACATCAGGAATCCTGGCTAGCAGTTCTTCCTTTGGCGGAATTCGCGTATAATAATTCCAGCCATTCATCAACGGGAACATCGCCATTCTATGCCTTGTATGGGCAACACCCACGCACCCTTCCTCTTGATTGGAATCTACCTGAGGATTGTCCGGCAGTTCAATCTTGTATCAAAGATTTGTCTCTGGTCCGTGATAGGGTGCTGGAACATCTGAAACAAGCACAAGAACAGGCGAAGAAGTACGCGGATCGGAATCGCCGTCCTGCACCCGTCTACATTCCAGGTACACGGGTATGGTTGTCCACTAAGAACCTGCGCTTTCCAGGTCGACGATGCTTGTTGCCACGTTTTGTAGGTCCTTATGTTATAAAGGACGTCTTGAGTCCATTGGTGGTCAAATTAGAACTTCCGCACTCTTGGAAGATACATCCGGTTTTCCATGTGTCCATGGTTAAGCCTTGTGTAGACAGCACCAGGATACCGGCTTCTCCGTCTCCGATATTGGTTCAAGGGGTGGAGGAGTATGAGGTCAATTCCATTCTGGATACCAGGGTTTCTCGTGGTACCAGGTATTTCTTAGTGGACTGGAAGGGTTACGGTCCGGAAGAACGGACATGGGAACCGGAGCAGAATGTGCATGCCCCGTTGTTGGTTTCCCAATTTTTGGCCTCTCGGGGGCATGGGGGTCCTTTGGGGGAGGATACTGTCAGAAAACGCTCCAGGTCTTGTATCACCCCTGCGGTTCACGTGTCTCATCCTCACCAAAAGCTTCTGTCCCGTTATACCACCATACAGAAGGCGGGCTTGCGGTATCCACGCTCTACGCACGGAACACATTTGCGTCGGGAACTGCGTTCCCGACGCCTCACGTGGAAGTTGCCATGGAGACTACGTCAGTGGACGCAGCATCTTCCACGTGATAGAAAACGTGTTGGGTCACGTGACCATCTTGGTGCCGGTACTTCAAGTACTTAATGATCTGGCGCCCACTTCTCGCTGCTTCTGATCCAATAGTGACAGCGGTTTTTTCTTGCTCAGATTTAGTGGTTTTGTTTGATCTCGGATTACGTTTACTGGATTGCTCTTGGATTATCCTTACCTGTTCTTGTATCTTGACCTCGGATTGTTTATGGATTATTCTTGCCTAGTGATTTGGTTTTGTCGAAATCGGACCTCGAAGCTTGGGAGACCTCTTACCTTCGTTCTTTCCTTCCTTCCTTTTCCCTCTCCAATCCCTTCCCTGTCCTTCCCCAGGGTGCTGTAGGCGTCCTCGTGCCGGCGGGTACAGGCTTGGTGCTGGACTAGAGACTTCCTGAGCACCTTTTAGGCGTCCTCGTGCCGGCGGGAATAGGTGGTTGCTGGACTAGTGACTTCTTACACCTTGGATTGTTTGGTCCACCGAACAGAGGGCAGATACCATCACACTGTTCCTACAGGAAAGAAGAAGGACTTTGCCAGGGACGTTCACTTCCAGGGAAAAAAGGGTAAGAAACCTACCTTTCCTTACCGTTATTTCTTCCACTCATTCTCTGGTACTGATTGTCTTTTCTCTTCTTCTGGTCTCCAGAGTACCCCAGTATAGAGGACATTCTTGCATGAAACACTTCTGGTTAAACCGTTTTCTGCAGGTTAGTCTGTTGAGATTTTGTTACGTGTTCTCTTGAAAGGGGTGTATTTGATTGTAATCAGTATAATATTCTGCAGTCGTTGGCTGGAACCTGGAACCATCATCTACCGGGAAGTTGCGGGCCGCTCAGCTCTACGATCCCAACGACTCTACACCATCTTCCGATCAATTGGATTCTTAGACTGTCCTTTCGTACTCCTGAGAATCACATTGGTAGGAAGAAATATATTCTTCACGACGGGTCAACGCGGAACCAGGTTCCCGGAATTCTGACAGATATCTCATTAGTCATTGCCATATTCCTATGGATCATTGGTTGTAAGGGCACATAGGAAACCATATCGTAATTATATATGCATATGATGTACGGAATTGCACTTTGCACTTTATGAAAATCATGAAAGCAGGTAGCTAATCTATTCAGGCTGAAAATCGGCACTGTGCACTCGATAATTATTGCATATGGAGATCAGATATATAATGCTGGAATATATACGATTTGGGATATGAACTGAATCTGCCATGGCATCTGTCATAAATACAGTTGACTACCACAATGGATCATATTATATATTGTATTTAGTGGATTTAGGTAATGGCGGTTGTAGAATTTGGTGCCAGATTGCCAGATTTGGAATTAGTCCTTTGTTTGTCTTCATGCTGATCACGTGAGAACACTGATGTCTGATGGGAGACAGGGCATAAAGGTGTGTCTGTAATGTTAGCAAGATCATGTGACCAAGCTACAAGCTGTAGCGAAACGCGTCATCTGTGGAGCACTTTCTTCCGGCTGGGCGTGGGTGGGAAGTTTCTATATGAATTTTAACCATATTTTGAATAAAGACTAAAAAAATGTTTTACTATTTTTTGATTGCAGTGCAATTGTTGGTTTGGAAGCTTGGAAACCTGAACGCGGAACCTTACTCTGGGAGTGCGGCTCAACATCACACCGTTCAGTCGGTGTGATAGAAACTGGAGATAGATAGATATATATATATATATATATATATATTTCCGAGGCTTGTGGAATCTGCTTAGATCACATGCTGTGCATAGGCCGACATCTAGTGGAAGCTGCAGAGTATTACAGTTTGTTTTTCGAAACTCGAAAATGGGCGTCGACACAGGCGTGCCAGTAATACTATCCCTAGTGTGACGTCCACTGTACCCAAGATCCCTCACGCGTCTAGGATCCTCAGATTGTTTTTTTCCGCCATACTGGTCGGAAGCATCTTGCGGAGTCCCCTGGACTTAGCCATACTTCATACCTTTACTAATATTAGCATTTAAATTCTTTATTGACATCCTTCCCCACCCCAACGTCGACCCTCGACGACGGCTGGAGAAGACATCGACCGTCGGCTGCTGCACGACGGATCTGGGTCTCGGAAGGCCGCTGGCCTCGGCCCGGGCCTGGTAGGCCGCTGGCCTCGGCCCTGCAAGTAGGGAGAGTGGGGGGTGGTACATACTCTTCACTCTTAGTATATAGGTACACTATATATATATTCGTACACTTATCAGCCCGCTGCCTCAAGGTGCGTATGGAGGGTACCCCTTTCCAATTCTGCCCCAAGTGCAACCGCAAATACCCTTGGGTCGACAGGCACGCCACGTGCAATCTCTGCTTGCCGAGGGACCACCCCGAAGCGTTCTGCAGAGCGTGTAGTAGGTTTAAACCTAAGACACTTAAGGACCGTTCGACAAAGCGTTGGGCCCACCACGCCAGGCAGGCGGCCATGGCAGCGGAGGGCGCCTTCAGCGATGGCAGCGACGCCGTACTTTCGGACGGCGAGGGCATTACGGCGTCGAAGGACAGCCGAGCGCAGGTCCCCGACCTCAGAAGGTCGTCCGGCAGGTCGGCTATGGGGAAGACCCCCGGCGACGCAAGCGCTACACACCATACACACACTAAGCACACTAAATCCAACCGAACCTCGACGACGTCGACTTCTCGGAAAGAGGCACAGATAGAACGGTCCGATTTGGTATCCTCTGGGCGCTCTCGATCGAGATCGCCTCATGATACAAGGCAATCATCCACTCTTGCCAAGAGTGCCTCGCACCCTAGACTAACGGAAGTTCGATCGTCGGAGGACGAAGACGACTTCCACCCCCAGGCCGCGCCCCAAGAGTCGGAGCGCACAAAGGGCAGAGATACCTCTCCCGATCCTCGACGGCAGGCGCTGAAAGCCTCCGGAGCCTCCAAGGGACAGGGAAAACATCCTTCCATGCACGGGGAGGGGGGGGAAACAGCAGAAGATACTACCTGCACATTCTTCCACTCCTGTAAAACTGTCCAAGTCTACTGATAAATCTACATCAAGCAAGGGTACCCACGATAAGTCCCCTAAATTGCCTGTTAAAGTCATCCCCACTTCCATGAAATGGTCCAGTGAAGACATAGATAGAGTCATGTCAAGAATGTCTTCCTTGGCAGATTTTTATGACAAAAATCCGGAACATTTCCTCTCGTATGACCCACAGGGGGACACACCCTCAGGTTCCACTGATCCTATCCCCCTAAGTAAGAAAGCCCGGTTTGAAACCTCTATAAGACCTGAACCCTTCGAGGTGCCGCCTTACTCTACTCCTTACCCCAGGTACCAAGGAGAGCCCTTCCCTATAGGGGACCAAGAGTTTGAAATTATGGAGGAGCAAACCGGGACGGAATACTATGCGGATGATGAGGACAGGGAGGAGGAAGAGGACGAACCGGAGAGATATAGAGTAGATTCCCCGGTAGAGGACGAAGCCCCGGTTACCAACTCGCCAGTCGATAACCAGCCCCTCCTTAATGAGGTTCTTGCTCGCGCAGCAGAACATTTTCACATCGACACACACGGTGTACAGGAGGAAAGGGACTTCGCAGAAGAGTTGGTGGGAGAGAGAAGGCCGGTTGCCCAGACCATCCCTATCCTTAAATCCATCCAGCGAAGAATAGATCCGTCCCTGGTGAACCCAAACCTCACCATAGCGGTCAACCCCAGAGTCGAAAAACTTTTCAGGGCAGCCCAGTCTGACCCTCTCTATATAAGAGGACATCTGAAACCAGACTCCCTAGTTGTTACCAACACTCGGAAGAGAGCTGGAACACCCTTGTCTTCGTCAGAAGCTCCTCCCGACAAGGAGAGCAAAAAACTCTACGGTTTTGGCAGGAAGGTAGCCTCAACGTCCGCCTACCAAGCAAGGATTGCGAACTCCACCACCCTGTTGGCTAGTTACAACTGCCATCAGTGGGAAGAAGTCGCGGCACTTATAGCCTCTGCCCCTGAACCATTAAAGGGCCAGTTGGCTCGGATTTCGGCAGAGGGTAGAGCCGTGTCGGGTTGCATATTGAAAGCAACTTTCGACGCCGCAGACAACGCAGGAAGATTGATAGCAGAGGGTACTGTTATCAAGAGACATGCGTGGTTACGACAGTCGGGGTTCAAAACAGAGACTCAGGCTTCTTTAATAGATAAGCCGGTGGAACCCGATCTATTGTTTGGGAAAGCGGTCGAAGACGCACTGAAAAATGCCAAGGACGAATACGAGACTCTCAAATCCCTTGGCCAGCTAACCAACAAACCCCCTAACCAGAGGGGGAATAGTAATTTTCGTCGCCCACGCGGCCAAAATTCACAAAGAAGCAATATCCCCAGGGACAGGGTACACAGTGGAGCAACAACCAGCAGTCTACCCAGAGTTACGGCAGGGGTAACAAAAGAGGTCGTGGAAGAGGCAGAGGCAGCCCCAACAAGGGAGGCGCCACGCCTCCACCAAAGCAGTGACGCTCAGTTCAGGGTCCCTTCTCACGCAACCCCAGTAGGGGGACGCATTTCCAACTTCACCCAGGCTTGGGAAGGGATCACATCAGACAGATGGGTGCTGTCAACAGTGTCCACAGGATACTGTATAGAACTACTGCAGCGTCCCCGGAACCATCCTCCACGACAAAGAGTACACTCCCTAGAACATCAAAAGATCCTTCTCGAGGAGATCGCCATTCTGCTAGAAAAGGACGCGATAGAACTCGTCCCGGGACACCAGGTAAACAAGGGTATCTATTCAACTTACTTCCTTGTGCCAAAGAAAGATTTGTCAATGCGCCCAGTATTGGACTTACAACCTGCCAACAAGTATGTCAAGCCCCAAAAATTCCGTATGACCACGCTACAAGAGGTAATCCCCCTCCTAAAAAAGGGGGATTACATGGCAACCTTGGATATGAAAGATGCATATTTTCATATTTCCATGCTCCCGGCGCACAGAAAGTACTTGCGCTTCAAGGTGGACAGTCGCCACTACCAATTCAAGGTACTGCCCTTCGGGATAGCTTCAGCACCAAGGGTATTCACCAAGGTACTGGCGGTGGCAGCTGCACACCTACGCAGGGAAGCAATTCCAGTGTACCCTTATCTGGACGACTGGCTCATAACGGGGGAAACCCCAGGAATATGCAGGACAAACATTCAGAGGACCATCGACCTCCTCCACGATTTAGGCTTCTCAATCAACGAAAAGAAGTCAAGCCTAGTGCCAAGCACGTCAAAACAGTTCCTAGGAGCGATCCTAGATACTCAGAAAGGGTTGACCTTCCCTTCAGAGGAGAGAATTCGGAATATACTACTGCAAATTCCACATTATCAGTCCGGTCAACAAATAACGGTACGCAAAGCTATGCGGTTACTGGGCATGATGGCATCATGCATTTACCTGGTCCCACACGCGCGCCTGCGCATGCGTCCCATGCAGGAATGGTTGGCGAAACAGTGGTCTCAGGCAAGTGGTCAGTGGGACGATCTAGTGGTCGTTTCGCCAACACCTTTTACAGAGCCTACACTGGTGGACAGGAGAAAATCTTGCAAGGGGAAAACCCTTTTACGATCCAGAAGTACAGGCAGTGGTGACTACAGATGCATGCCTGACTGGGTGGGGAGCTCACCATCTCCACCACACAGCTCAGGGTCTCTGGTCTCACTCAGTAGCCAAGAACCACATCAACCTGCTAGAGCTTCTGGCAGTATTCAAAGCGCTTCAGGCGTTCGAGCCCCACCTTCTAAACTTGTCGGTGCAGATCCGGACGGACAGCACAACAGCCATGTTCTACCTGAACAAGCAAGGAGGGACTCGTTCGCCAAATCTGTCCAAACTTGCCCAGAAAATCTGGATATGGGCACTCAGATGGAACATCTTCCTGTCATCACAACATGTTCCAGGGGAGCTCAATTCCCAGCGGATGCTCTAAGCAGAGACTCCCTCCCAGAGGAACACGAATGGGTCCTTCACAAAGATATCGTAGGAGATCTCTTCTCTCGGTGGGGTTTCCCCACTATAGACTTATTCGCCACAAGCGAAAACAAGCAATGCCCAGGATTTGCATCCAGGTTCCCCCAACCAGACTCCCAAGGGAACGCCCTGTGGATGAACTGGTCAGGAATGTTTGCGTACGCTTTTCCACCAACTCCTCTCATCAGGAAGGTGGTATACAAGATGAACAAGGAATCGATGACGCTCATCCTAGTTGCTCCCATGTGGGCGAGACAACCGTGGTTCCCACACCTACGCAGGATGGCGGTGTGCGAGCCCATCAGACTTCCAGCCTGGTACAACCTACTGTCCCAGCAACAGGGTCAAACAGTGCACCAGCAACCCAACTCAATGAACCTGGCAGCATGGCTCCTGAGGTCATAGAGTTTGGACATCTCAATTTACCCCAGAGGTGTATGGACATCCTAAAAGAATCCAGGAAACCAAACACAAGGCACTGTTACTTTCACAAATGGAAAAGATTTGTTATCTGGTGCCAGAGTAAACAAATCAACCCGGTTGATTGCACTCCTTCCAACATTGTTACATACATGCTCCACCTGCTAGATGCAGGGTTGGTTTTTAACTCTCTGAAAGTACACCTGGCAGCCCTCTCGGCTTACACCACTTCACATAGCAAAGCGTTGTGGTGGAAAGTACCAGTAGTTAAAGCCTTCATGGAAGGAGTAAAGAGACTTCACCCTCCCCTCTCTAACCCACCGCCAGGGTGGGACCTTAATGTGGTGCTAGCTAAGCTCATGGGCCCCCCTTTCGAACCCATGCATGAAAGTAGTCTCAAACACCTGACTTATAAAACGGCCTTCTTAGTAGCCATTACCTCTATAAGAAGGGTCAGTGAAATTCAGGCTCTGTCAGTGCAGGACCCCTTCTTTACTATCCATAAAGACAAACTGGTTTTATGCACACACCCTAGGTTCTCACCTAAATTTATATCTAAATTCCATGTAAACCAGTCCATCGAGCTTCCGGCTTTCTTCCAGAACCCTCAAAGCTCGGCTGAGGTGAAACTACACACCCTAGATGTGCGTAGGGCGGTCCTCTACTATGTAAATAAGACCAGACCGCTAAGAAAAACAGATCAACTGTTTGTCTCCGTAGCTACAGGCAGAGAGGGGGATCGCGTCTCTAAAGGTGCCATCTCGAAGTGGATTATTAACTGTATCCAGCTGTGTTACTCACTTTCTGAAAAAACTCTGCCTTTCACGCCAAGAGCCCACTCTACAAGAGGCATTGGGGCCACTCTGGCTTTCATTGCAAATGTTCCCCTCGACACCATTTGCAAAGCAGCTACTTGGAGCTCTATTCACACCTTTACTCAGCATTACTGCATTGACACTCATTCCAAAGCAGATACACAAGTGGGACAAGCGGTTCTAAGACACCTGTTTGCTCATGACCCTTCTCACATCCCACCTCCTTCTTCTGGTACTGCTCGCTAATCTATGCACAGCATGTGATCTAAGCAGATTCCACAAGCCTCAGAAGGGATACATTACTCACTGTAATCGTATTTCTGATGCTTGTATCTGCTTAGATTCACATGCGACCCACCCTTCCTCCCCTCCGAGAGAAGGCGCATGATTGCTTGTAGTCTTACCTTTCTGTCTATCTGCTTGGATTATCTGTACTCACGCTACTCCTCATGCTTCCTCATGTCAGAAAAAATACAATCTGAGGATCCTAGACGCGTGAGGGATCTTGGATACAGTGGACGTCACACTAGGGATAGTATTACTGGCACGCCTGTGTCGACGCCCATTTTCGAGTTTCGAAAAACAAACTGTAATACTCCACAGCTTCCACTAGATGTCGGCCTATGCACAGCATGTGAATCTAAGCAGATACAAGCATCAGAAATACGATTACGGTGAGTAATGTATCCCATATGGTTTTATTGTAGGGGGTACTGTAGATAAAGTACCCCCACGTACCTTGGGGATCCATTTTCGGCCAGGGGAGCTGCGCTTTGCTCTGCGCGTGGGTGGCCATCCAGCAGTGCAGAGTTTATCTAGCAGCGCAGTCATTACTGGAGCTGCGCACTCATCAGGGTGTGGGGAGGTCATCAGAGTACCGGTGGTCGGTGCCCCAGTTGGCAGAGGAGTTGTGGCTGCAGGAGGAGGTCAGTTGCCTCACACGCTCCTTCCAGCAGTTGGGAGGGGGGGGGGATTTTTCCGTGAGAGGGAGGTCGGGCGTTCGTGCCAGAAAGCCCTGGTTTTAGTGCCCGCTTCCAAGAACGTTAAGCGGTGCAGTGTCCTGAGCGGGCCACCAGAGGGCAGGGCAGAGCCCTTAAAGGGGCAGCGCTTTTTTTTTCCTTCTCCCCTGTCAGTCACCAGCAGATCCCTTAGGGGACTCACGGTCACAAGGGGTGGGCCTATGGCGACGGGGTAGCGCAATCGGAAAAGGGGGCAGGAGGGATGGGAGAGGGTCAGGAAAGGGTGTGGGGGACAAAGACCCGGTGGAGGACGCGTTTAATAGGAGATTGCGTAAGGGGGCAGGTCAGACGGGGAGGGGTTAGGGGTGCATAGGGGAAAAGGAGGAAAGTACCTGCAGAAGAGTGCAGGAGGGAGGAGGAGACAGCGATCCCCTTCGAGTGGTGAGGAAAGGGAGAGGAGCGGAACGGCCTCCCCGGCTGGGAGGATTTGGTGTGGAGGGCTTAGTACGGCCTCTGCTGTTCCAGAGGTGGAGTCGGGAGAGGGTTTAAAAACGGCCCCTCCGCAGGAGTCACAAGGACAGACTAGAGGGTGTAGCATGGCCCCTAGCATGGAGGACCGAAGGTGAAGGAGAGGACCAGGAAGGGGTTTCCACAGCCCCGCCTAGAAGACGCCAAAGGAGTGGTGGGGTGGACGCCCCGGGCTCACAAGAGGAGGATCTGCCCGGCCCGAGCATGTGCTCGCAACAGCCATGGTATTATATGGGGGATGATGAAGGGGTGGAGGAATACGTGGGGTGGTGGGAGGATGAAGGGTACAGTGTTGTAAGGAGCAGGGATAGCACGAGAAGGGGTTTAAGAAGGGAAGGGGAAAGCCAGGAGCAAGGGGGCTAGGGGGCAAGAGGTCGGGGGGAAACTGGCTGGGTGAGACTGTTGACATGTTTAGTCCCCAAAGCAGGAGCCCAGTGAGGAAGGAGATGAGCGTTGGAGTGGAGGCCAGGCTGCAGACGGGCGACGGCAGGGCAGAAAGAGGTGAGCTGGAAGGGGAATGGTCAGTGGCATGGCATAGGGGGGACACGAGGTTGGGGCATGAAGGGAAGGGGCAGGGATGCAAGGGGCGAGGAGAGAGTTTGGCTTGCAGACTATGGGGGCCTTGGTTGTGGAAAAGAAGGTTTCTTCGGTGGAGGTTGTAAGGCAGAAACCTGTGCAGTTCCCTTTGGGAACACTGCAAAAGATTTAGGACTACAGGTGTTAGCAGTAAACCCACTTGGTAGCAGTCTGCACCACCCAGATTTACTTGGTAGCTGTGGCTGAGCAGTCAGACTTCCCTCAAGAAGAGTTAGGCAGTATGCAAAGTATACACAATAGGCACTCAGGCACAATAGCACAAGCAAACACTGACCAGAGCTTTGGTATCAAAGTATATAATTATTTATTTAAAAACACACTGATTGAAACACTCCAGCACTATTATTGTAAATCACTCTAAACACAGTTACTATTATTATATATACACCCGTTATTCCTTATCAGAAAAGTCTTAGTTAACACCACTTATTTCCAGACAGAGGTGAGTGCTTAACTATAGAGGGCACTCCAATAAGTTAACGAAAAAGGGAGGGAAAAGGCAGAATGTAGGAAGAGACACCACTCTAATACTTGGGAACACTTTAGCAAGGCAGAAAAGGCAAGAGTTACTTGTGAGCCAAAGTCCATAGGCCGGGCCCACTCTTAGGGAGAGCAGAGCACAAATGCGCCCAAGATCACACAATTACACTAGGCTTTGAAAGTCTTGCAGAGGGTTCGGAAAGAGTTTAGAGAGGCTCAGAAAAGTTTAGCCAGGGTGTCCCAGGCTAACCCAGGTTCGAAAGCCGGGGGCTAAATCTACCCCGTACAGTCGGTTGCAAGGCGGAAAACGGTACCTTAGGTGGAAAGGATCCTCCAGCGAGGCAGTTGTTCCTAGCAGCGGGTGCAAGTTGCAGCGTCGTCCTGAAGAAGAGAAGATCTCGACGTGGAGGAAAGATGGAGGTCGTTGCACTGCCAGGGAAGAAACCAGCCACAGAGTTTTCCGGATAAAGGTACTACCCTTTATTTCGCGGTCGTGGTAAAACGTGGTATTCCGGTTGCCGGGGTGCTCGGCACAGGCAAGGCGGCCACGAGATGCTTCGGGAAGGCGAAAAGAAGGTGAAACTGGTTATCCCCACCAGTCAAGGGAAGAAGACTCTCCGGCTGGAGATCTCCTCTGTCGTTGGGAAAAGTGGTGAGTCGGTTCAGCAGGGCTCCACCGGTGGTGTCGTCGTAGCAGGTCGGCTCAGCTTCTCCCTCGTCGGATTCTTAGGTCCTGTGGCGACTTCTGAAGTTCCAGTCCCCAAAATCCTGCTTTTATGCAGAAAACCCCCATTCACTCAGCCTAGCTGTCACTCAAACATGCGAAGTGGTGAGCCGGCCGGCTCACCACTTGGGCCAATCAGGACGGAGAGCGACTTGAGTTGCCTAGGCTACTCAGCCCAGGGTGCCTAAATGCCCCTCCACCCCTCCTAAGTACCCCAGACAGAGTGGCACCACTTTGGAGGGCTTCTGTGGAGAAGCCCGCCAAAAAGTGGAACAAAGGGCTCGACTTGGGTTGGAGTCACAGAAGAAAACACAAACGCCATTTTAGAACCGAGTTCTGGCAAAAAATACCAACCGGAGAATTAATATTAAATAAATAAACCAGCGGTATGTTCGAGGCTATCGGAATTAAATAAAGATAGTAGCCTCGAACAATGGGAAAATCCCATAGAGATATATTCGCGGTTGAATATAAAAAGTAGTATCCACTGCCACCAGCCAAAACTCAGGGGGGATGGAGACGTGCCCCCTCGACTAACAGACCCCGGGGCAATCGAATTGCCCCGGCCAGTACGTCCACAATATGATGGTTTGTACTGGTTCTGTTCAGAATTCAATACTAGTAAAGTCAATGGTGACTTTACATGCCCGGGAGACAGTAGTCAGTCCCAGGGTATGGAGTCACATCACAAAAACATATGAAGCCCTATGGAGTAAAAGACCCCATAGCCCATTAAACACATCTAGAGTCAAAGAAACACACTCAAATCATGTCCAAGAGTGAGGGTAAAAGAGTCTCACTCTTGGCAGGAGAAATAAATAAACCCCTAAAATCCAGCAAAGCTGCTGGGGGACTCACTAGGTTAGGAAATTCAGCCTAAACAGAGAATTCTCCCTAACAGAGGTGCAGACGGACAGGGCGATTGAGTCCTTGGCACCCGAGGTACAGGTTCCAAAAGAGAAGGATGCAGAGGGAAAGGGAAAGGAGAAGAAGTTGCCATACATGGGCATTACGAAACCATTGGGAGCACATTTGATGACATCAACAAAGGATAAGATATGGGCAGGGGAATTTGTGGAGGTTTTCAAGCTTCTACATAGGGAGGTGAGAGCTAAGGACAAGGAGAGGGAGTTGGCATTGCGTCCAAAGGTGCCGGTGACGATTGAGAATTGGACGTCGGCTTTTATTATCTATGCGAGTGTCTATTGTGAGAAATTCCCAGAGAGATGTGTGGCACTGTTGAAGTACATGGATGTGATTAGAAAGGCATTCATGAGTTTTGGGAGCTTCGCGTGGATGCGTTATGACGAGGTATTCAGGGCGAGGATGGCAGAGGACAGCCAGGCAGTTTGGGGTAAGATCGACATGGATCTCTGGCTGCAGTGGATGGCGCCGACGAGGCCAGCTCCAAGGTTACACACAGCGAGCGGCTTACCAGTGCCTTACCGGCCCTTTCTTGGTCACCCGGCCATGAGGGAGCGGGGTGAGGAGGCAGAGGTCAGCCTTCAGCAGCATGTTGGGCCTTCAATAAAGAAGGCTGCACGAAGACAATGTGCACATTTAAACATGAGTGCAGCAGATGCACGGGTCGGCATCCGATCACGCATTGTTTTCAGGCAGGGGACAGAAGGAAAGGGCGAGGAGTGGGGCAAGGAGGTGGGGGGAAGGACTGTATGCCAGTTAAAGTTGGGGTTTCTGTAGGGGGGCCTCAGTTTATCGGAAAGGGTGCAGGGGTGTGAAGTTTGGGGAGAGGTTTGGGGGCGATCCCAAGAGAGTAGGAGGTGGGTGAGGAAGCAGACGTTTAGGTAGGGCGGGGGAGGGCTGCAGGGGGGGGAGTAACAAAAAATGATAGGGGGTGGTGTTCGTCATTGGGAGGGCGTGGAAGACGGTGGTGAAGCCCTCACGCTTCCTGCACGACAAGGTGAGCAAGCTTTGTGGGGAATTGAGAGGGTTATAGTGGCACAGAATCAATACGGAGAGACTCACAGAGGTTAAGCAGATATCGCAATTTCGAGCGTATGGTAGTAGCCCCGGCTCGCATGAGGGGCAGGAGACAGGGCACGCGCTAGGGCAGGAATTCAATACGCTCATCACTGGAGGAACTTGGCAGGTGAGGTCAAGGGAGTTGCAAGTTCGGCTTGGTTTAGTGGCAGTATTGGCTGGGAAGGAAAATAAATAAAAAGAAAAAAGAAAAAAGGGATTATATCAGAGTTGGTGTTCGAGGAGGAGCAGTAGGACAGAGGTGTAAGGGCGCCAAGAAGCTACATGAAGGGGCAGGTTGGACTGCATGGACGGGGGTGCTGGTTTGGCCCTTAGTGCAGTGGGGGGAATGAGGAGAGTGACTGCATGGACGGGGGTGCGGGAGCGCCCCAGGTGCAGTGGGGGGAAGTGATGAGAGGTGAGTGCATGGACGGGGGTGCACAAGGGCCCCTGGTGCAGTTGGGAAACATGGTGTAATGGACGCAAGGTGCTGGAAGAGAAAGTTATATGGATTGGACTGCATGGACGGGGGTGCTAGTTTGGCCCTTAGTGCAGTGGGGGGAATGAGGAGAGTGACTGCATGGATGGGATGCACAAGGGCCCCTGGTGCAGTTGGGAAACATGGTGTAATGGACGCAAGGTGCTGGAAGAGAAAGTTATATGGATTGGACTGCATGGACTGGGGCGCAGGTTTGGCCCCTGGTGCAGTGGTGGAGAGGAGCAATGAGGAGATGGGCCTGCACGGACGGGGGTGCACGTGGGCCCCTGGTGCAGGGTGGGTAACATGGTGCAATAGTAGTAAGGTGATGGAGGGTGGGGGCAAGTGTGAACAGGAAGGTAATAGGATAGCGGAGGCAGGAGGTCTAAGTGGGGGTAGGTGCATTGGTTAGAAGAAGGGGGTTGAAGGTACGAATTAAGGCGGGCCAGGAAGGGAAGGGCCGGGGGGGGTTTCCGGAGTGGGAGTAAGGAGTTGGTCAGGTGAGGATGGGTTGTCTTGGGGGAGACAGAAGGGGGTAAAATAAGGATGTTTTTAGGAGTTAAGTTTGGGTCGGCAGTGCTGGCAGCACATGTATTAGGGGGTCAGGAGGAGGGTTTGGAGGAAGTGGGGGAGTGAGCAGAGGTGGGGAATGTTGCCTGAAGGAGGTTGGTGCAAGGCATTGGGAAGGTAGTTAGAGGGGGACTAGCGGAGAAGGGGGAAACAAGGGGGGCACTGGGATAAGGGAAGTTCATGGGATATAAGTAGAGATTTCATGGAATTGGGGGCAGATTGGGAACGAGGGCAGGAACAGGGGGGGTGGATTGACAATGTTAATGTTAATGTTAATGTTAAAGGTCATTTGTACCGCGCACTATCACCACCGGAGTGGTCCCCTGGCGCTCTGGCGGCTCTGAAAGAGGGGGGGGTGGTGGGTTAGTGGGTGGAGGCTGGAAAAGTGCAAGATTGCAGTGATGTGCTGTTGGCAGCCTCAGCCCGGTGGTTCTGTCGGCTGGGCCTGGGGTGTATGCGGCCGGTAGTCGTCGTGTGCTGATGTGCGAGTCTATGTGTTTTTTTGTTTTGTTGTTGCAGTGTAGTGAAGTTCGTGCGGTTTGCTGCGCTAGAGGTTTGTGGTTGTGTTTGGTTTGGTGTTTGAGAGGTGTATGCAGAGAAGGAAATTGTTAATGGTATTCGTTAGTCATCTCTATCCTGGACTGAAACCGGTTGGGCTCGTGTAATCTTACCCGACGGGATGCTTGTACACCCTGAGCCTCTGGAGGTACGTGCCCGATTTTCCATTCGGGGCCGTTTGAGGATCTAGCTGTCCCCTCCGCCCGCTCCCTTAATAGCCTTGCATGCTCCTCCCCCCCTCCACATGACTAGCGCCGCTGCTATTGTCCATACACCCGGTTGTGTGGTGATTGGTGGTATCTTGTCTGTTCCACAGCCTCGTGGGACCTAGTTGTGGCTGTGAGGGCGGTGGGGGATGGTAAGGGTTGGCTGGAGTAGTTGTATCCGTTTCTCTGGGTCTAGCGGGTGGACCCCTGTGTCCAGCGTCAGCCCTGCTGGTGCCCAGGGTACTTCTGTCGGTTCTAGCGGTTTGTCACTGTCCTTTTTTGATGATTCGTTTGTCTTATTGTTGTTTCGGTTTTAGTCTCCGGTGTTGAAGAGGCAGGTTTTTAGTAATTTTCTGAATTTAAGGTGATCTTTGGTGTTCCTTATCAATTTTGGGGTGTTGTTCCAGGTTTTCGCGGCTAAGTGGTAGAAAGTGGTGCCTCCGAGTTTCTTCTTGATGTAAGGTTTTTGTTCCAGTCGGATTTCGTTGGTTGACCTGAGTGGTCTCGTTGGCTTGTAGATTGTTATTTTTTTTTGTAGGAATTCTGCTCCTTGTCCGCTGATTGCCCTGTGCGTTATGCACATTGTTTTGAAGATGATGCGCTGTTTTACTGGGAGCCAGTGTAGTGTTTTTAGGGCCGGGGTGATGTGGTCTCTTCTGGATAGTTTGAGGAGTAGTCTGGCTGCAGTGTTTTGGATCCGTTGTAGCTTCTTCAGTAGGTATTCCGGTATACCGAGGTAGAGGCTGTTTGCATAGTCGATACTTGACATGATGAGGCCGACGATGGTGAGTGTTTTGTGTGGCGAACAGAGACTCATAACTATTTTGTTTTGCAGATGGGGGCTTGAAGGAGAGGTGAGTTGCCGTAGACCTGGAATTGCGGCCAGCGAATGGTTATTGGGGCTGGGAATGTGGGGAGAGAGAGAGATCGGATTGTTTGACACAATTGAGGACGCTGTCATAACTGTGTTTTATTAGAAAAGGGGCTTAGAGGGGTCTATTTGCTGCCCATGTTGGCGGGGGGAAGGGAGTGTAATGGGGTTTCGGAGGCATTTATAGTTCACGCAGGAGGTATGGCTTAGTAAATTAATGATTAGTAGCTTTGCTATAGAAACAACAGGGGACCCAGCTGGTTTTTGGGAGTGGGGCTCAAGGTAAGGTGGTTGGACAAAGTTGTCACCGAGGAGGGTTGCAGGGGGATGGTATTTGAAGGGGCAGCGGGTAGGTCTAGGAGGAAGTTTAACGGGTAGTCATAATACAAATTGGAAGTAGAGGTAAGTTAGGATAGGTGGGGCAGAAAGAACACCTCAGGGGATGGTTTTTCAGGTGCCGGGGGCATGGCCCCTTTGGATGAGGGGGGAGCAAAGCACAATGGGAGAATAGCGCGGGAAAGGATGGGGGTGGTGCGGTTTGCACGAACGGGCTACCCCAGGGGTGCAAAGAGGGGGAACAGGTATTGAAGAGGGAGGGGCATGGCCCCGGGAGAAGATGGGAGAAAGTGGGAAGGAAGGCTGGAGAAGATGGTAAGGAGACAGTAGGGAGCAAGGGATAGGTAGGGAGGAATTTAAACTGATTTATTTATTTAATTGTTGGGGGAATTGAAATGTTGAATTATTAATTTGTTTGGCAAGTTGTTAAAAACAAATGTGTTAGGCTGTAAGGCCAGGGGCCAGGTTAGCATTTATTTGTGAGCTTTGGCCTGTTACATTAAAGCGACCTTTTCCACTACATGCGAGTCTGGGTGTTTTGTGCAGTAAGCCCAAAATCCACTTCCTTGAATTAGGGGATGCTCACAATCTCAGGCATGCAGAGTACACTTCTAGGCTGATGGGGGCAGTGGGAAGATGTGGAGAGATGACTGCCTGCCTGCCTGTAGAGCTCTCTGCACCAGCTAACTTCCCTACATCATAGCATGTCATAACAATGGGTCCATAACTGTCATAACTGTGAGCAGTTAGCTATCTCCCCATCCATATACAGACACAAATAGCCAAGTCGTCCTCTCCCCACCCCCTTAGTTTCATGATCGATAAGGACATTCCTTCCAGCCCTCCCCTCAGGGCAGTCGTGAATCCAGGTTCATCTCCATCTTATCCCAGACCTCATGCCACACCAGATATCGCAACTCAGTCCCTTCACTTTCAAATCCCTTTAGGAGCTCATCATTTGCGCAATGCCCCATCTTAGATCCCCCATTTTAGGTCGCCCTTGTGCCTTCCACGCCATAGCTATTGCCCGTCTAGCCAGTAGTAATCACAGCGCCAGGGCAGCAGCCACATCCCTCCCTCGTCTGCCCTTCCCCCGAGGCAGGAAGCCTAACAAGCAATGCTCGATTGGGAGTTGAACCCTCACTGCGAATAATTCATACACTTCAGAGCAGACAGCCTCCCAAACAGAGGCGTAGGCAGGGTAGGGCCTGAGCGGGCAAGGCCCACCCAAAATCTGTAAATCCCCACTCACTATGGCTGTGTGGGCATTTACAGGGGTTAATGTCACTGTGGTGGGCCCAACTACATTAGCTTCAGGCCTCATTTGTTAGACAATCCTGGCTACGCCTCTGCTCCCAAAACCCCACCACTCGATCACATCCCCACCACATGTGTAAGAAGGTTCCAGTCTCACTCCGACATCTCGAACAAGACGATCCGCACCAATCACCATTTTCGCTACCATCACCAGTGTAATATATGCCCGTCTCACTATTTTATATTGTATCCATTGGAATTTAGCATTTCTAGAAACCCGCTTCGCGTGTTCAGGCACTCTAGCCCACTCCCCATCCATAAATTGGTCACCCATATCCGTTTCCCATTTAAGCAGAATCTCTACCACTGTATGATCACGTTTGCTGCTGTGCACCACATACAGTTCTGAAACACCCAAATCAACCAATGGCAAGAGAGTCATATTCATCCCATGAGTACGTGTTTTCTCAGGGAATCCCTCCCAGGCCTCCTGTACTCCAGCCATTAGCGTGGCAAACTCCAAAAGGTTCAACCGAACTGCCAGATGGGCGTCCTTAAATTCTGTGTATGTAATGGCCCGGTCCCCAACATACAAGTCTTCAACGACCCCGCCTTGCCCTAGTCGGCCAATCGCATGCCCCTTCTCCCCAGCTGTCACTCATCTCAATCTGCGACACGCCAGAGGCACAACCTGCAGGAAGGGAAACCTTGGTCCTGACAGCACCATGGCCTTCCACCACACCCGAATGATGGTACTCACAGACATAAGGAGATACCCAAGTTTCCTCTCCCGTCCCCAAGCATTTCCAGTACTCTGTTGTGTGGCTCAGATTCCTTCAGACCGCATTGCGATCCTTGTGTGGCTGGACGAACCGGTCCATCATATGCTGTAGGCAACCAGTCCACCATACGCTGTAGGGTTGCTGCCAATATTATGCCTTAGAATCTGCCGCCCAATCCCTCCTTTACCTGCTGGCAAATGCAAGGTACTCAAAGCAATCCTTGGTGTCTCACTAGCAACCAAGTTAAGGTGCCATGCAAAGACCAAAAACAGGCAGCCTTCAGAACCATGGCATGACCTGAAAAACATGCAACAACCTGGCTAACAAGATCACCTTAACCAAGACCATTCATTCCATTAGAGCGACAGGGAATTTAATCCAAAATCATTACGGTTCACAAACTCCTCAGTCAACCTCCCTACGTTCTGATGATACATTCACTCCCAATCTGCACTTACCCTTATTCCCAGGTATTTGAATCCTGCGGTCGAAAACTCCATCCCAAAATGTGCTAGGTTCCCATTGATACTGGACGGCAATGTATAGATGGCAGAGTTAGACCTATTAACGACCAAATCAGACAGCTCAGCAAACTTATCAATCGTATCTATAGCTCGAAATTCCCACGAAACCGAGTCAAAGACCTTGTATGAGTCTAAGCTAATCGCTGCCAGCCCCTCCTCCGTACCGCCAGCCCCTCCTCCGTTTGTCTGTACTTATCCAGAAGATTAATCACTGCAGGGTATCCATTGTGGATCTCTCTGGGATAAATCCAGTCTGATCTGGGTGGACCAGGGACTGCATAAACGGGTTAATCCGGCTCGCCAGCACTTTGCACATCATTTTAGCGTCCACATTTACCATAGATAAGGGGCAGTATGGCACACATTTGGCAGGATCCCTCCCCTCCTTGGGCAGGGGTATTACCAGAACTTCCAACATG
The DNA here is from genome assembly GCF_040938575.1 of Ambystoma mexicanum. NCBI lineage: Eukaryota > Metazoa > Chordata > Amphibia > Caudata > Ambystomatidae > Ambystoma > Ambystoma mexicanum. The sequence continues at coordinate 843,762,520 of NC_090938.1, forward strand.
GATTCTGGGAAACCTCCACACACCTTAGCTTCCAGGAAAACCTCCACCAATTTAGGAGAAAGGATATCCACATACTCCCTATACACTTCCACCAGGATCCCATCTTCCCACGGTGGTATACCCCAGGAAAGGCTGTGTTATAGCCCCCACCACCTCTTGCTCGTCAAGCTCCTTCCCCAACTGCTCACCCTGATACTCAACCAGAATAGTTAAATCGCCCTCCTCTATCCACTGACGTGCCTGGCGTGCGTCAATTCCTTCCATTTCCCAGTATAATGTGGCATACAATTCTTGAAACACAGCACAGATCCCCTCCCCACCTGTAGTAATTGATTCCTCTGGGCCACAAATTCCCTCACAGCGACACAAACCCCCTTCCCTTCTAACCAATCAAGCCAGCATTTTACCTGCCTTATCTCCCTCCGAGGGTTGACGTGACACATAGCCAGCATAATTGTGGTTATCCAAGTGTTCCCTTGCGTCATTGCTGTGCTTAATGCATCCCCGTGCACCGCACCCTTCAGTTCCAGGTTCAGTTGTGCCACCTTCAGTTCGAGATTCTTAACCTCCCGATTGAGGACCCTAGAGAACCCCACACTCGTACATATGCATAGCCCTCTTATAAACACCTTCAATGCCTCCCACTCAGTCGATCTATGATGCATTGTGGTGCCGCAATTATCCTCAAGAAATTGGCAAATGTTGTCTCCTAATAGTGCCCTAAACCCAACATCTGCTAACATCCGATTGTCAAATTTCCACTTGGGTACAAGTGGACGCATGTCCCTGCGAAGCAAATCCATCAGAATAGGTGAGTGGTCCAATAATGGCCTATCGAGATATTCCACGCTTGACACCCAATCAAATGTCTCCTCTTCTAAAAATGCGTAATCAATCCGTGAAAAGGAGCCATGAACTGCAGAAAAATAGAGTAGCTGCACTCGTTACCATGCATCACCCTCCAAGCATCTTTGAGACAGAGGCCCGCACCACGCGTGCCAAGGTTCTTGTGGCAGCACCCACCGGGGCCTACATGTGGCGCTAGTCACCTCCAACGTGCCATCCAGCACACAATTGCAATCCCCAACCCAGAGGGTCCACCGATCCCTAGGATGTGCCAATATGTCCTGCATTTCATGAAAAGACTCAGCTTGAGCTGCATTAGGGGCGTGCGTACCCATCAAAAACACTGGCATACCCAGGAGCTCCCCCACAATGCCCACATATCTGCCTTCTTCATCAACCACAGTTTGCAAAACCTTGAGCACCCCCCCCTTGCATAAGTGGAGAACGCAGTGGCAACCACCACCTCCTCCCACCCCCAGTAAGCCGTGCCTATCCAGGTGGGTCTCTTCTAAGACAGCCACGTCAGTCTTAAATTGGTGCACGGAATAAATAATCTTTTTTTTTTCAAACTTTTATTTTTGAAATTTTACAGAACAACAGAAAACACAAGCGCACCATCAGGGTGCACTTACGTAGCAAGATGGAACAGAGGAGAAAAGGGGACGAATTGAAGAGAGGGTAGGGAAAGGAAGGGAATAGAATAAAGCGAAAAGAAAGCATAACATTTCCCGCTCTCGGGTTCGACCGCGGAGCCGCCCCACCCCACTCATGACCACAACAACAAGCATCAGGACTTTCCTGGTTAATTGTCAATCACCATTAAGGCACAAATATATAGTGTCTCCCAACCTCATAGATCTGTTTCGGAATCAGGAGTTCTCAGTAGTGGAAGGAGCTGCACTGTTTAGCAGATATGTAATATACGGCCCCCAGATGTCGGGGGTCGAGCATGCAGTGGTAGGGTTCTTATAAATTCACTCTCTACATCCTGACAATAGGTAATGTCTTTTTTCCAATCGTCAATTTTGGGTAGGGGGCCCGGCTCCAGGCATAGCTATCCGCCTACGGGCCAACACCAGGAGGAGCGTTGCCAGTCTGCGGGATGCGGGACGCAGGTATTTTGTGAGGCCAAGGAGGGCCGCCAACGACAACGGGGCTACTTGTTCCCCAATAATATCGGCGACGATCTGCAGGAATGAGGCCCAGAACCGCTGGATTCCGGGGCAATCCCATGCCAGGTGGAAAAAGTCGGCATGCGCCGCTGTACAACGTTCACATTGGGCCGATACTTCAGGGTGATGACAGTGTTTCTTGGCAGGGGTGTAATATGTTTGTTGCACGTAGTTAAAGTGTATTAATTTATATTGTGTATTCACCGCGACTTTCTGGGTTTGCTATAGAATGTAGGACCAGTCCCCAGCCTAAATCGTCATCTGGAGGTCCGATTCCCATCTTTGTTGAGTTCTGGCATTGGGTGGCCCGGTGTCTGCCACCAGGGATCGGTAAAGTGCTGAGACCAACCTCCCCTCTCCCCCAGCCTGGATGGTTTCGTGTAGCAGATCCCATGTGGAGGGGTTGTGCAGGAAAAGAGGGCAGTATTTTTTGCAGGGTATAGCGCAGTCTGAAATAAATAAAAATGTCTAGTGAGGTGGTACCTCCCCTTTCTTTGGCCATCTGAGGCGTTAGGAAGGTGCCTCCCGGGAAGACATCACCGAAGGAGTGGATATTAAGCTTGTCGGCCCATATTAAAAATACTTTCTCATTCGTGAGCGGAACACCCGGTCACCCCATACTTGGCAGCCATTCTCTTCCAAACTGCGTACGTAGAGAGGACTGTATTTAGAGTGTTGTACGGAACTGGGATTTGACTAATGATAACGGCACTGAGCAAGTTGGGAGAGGCCAGAGCACGTTCCACCTGCACTTGAGGACGCACGAAGTGGACCGTGTACCAGTGGCTTAAAAACTGTGCCTGGGATGCCCAATAGTACTTCTCGATGTCCGGGAGCGCAAGGCCTCCTTTTGACGTCGGTAGAACCAGGGTGTCGTAGGCCACGCGCGCCGGTTTACCGGCCCATAGCAGTTCCAGGACTGCAGCCTTGATTTTCAGGAGGAAGGATTTGGGGAGGATAAGCGGGATATTGGTAAACAAGTACAGAAATTTGGGGAGTATAACCATCTTCGTAAGAGACGTCCTACCCCACAGTGTTAGTGGGAGCGTTTTCCACCTGTGCACCCGTTCCTGAATGGAGGTGAGCGTGGAGACATAGTTGTCTTTATATATCTCGTGATGGTTACGTGACATGAATATACCTAGGTAGCGCACCCCTGAGTTCTCCCATTTAAAGCCATGGTCATCGGCGAAATGCACCGTGTGACGGGTCAGGGGGAATATCACAGATTTAGATTGGTTGATTTTTAGTCCCGACATTTGCCCAAATCTCAATACCTCCCGCATAACTGGGTTAAGGTTCTCCTGGGGATTGCTGACAAATAATATAACATCGTCAGCATAGAGGGAGACAATCAATTTGTGTGGACCTAATTTGAGGCCTCTGTGTATTTGGAATTCGCGTAGTCTAGAAGCCAGGGGTTCCATGATGAGAGCAAAGATCAGAGCTGAAAGTGGGCATCCCTGCCTCGTTCCGCGTTCAAGTGAAATGCATGTGGATCTAGTGTTCCCTAGTATAATGTAGGATCGGGGGCTGTTGTACAATAATGGCACCAATTTAATAAAGAAGTTGCCAAAACCCATTTGTCTAAGCGTTGCTAGCATGAATGGCCATTCCACAGAGTCAAATGCCTTCTCGGCGTCAAGAAGCACCGCTATTGCCTGTTGCGATGGGTCCAGGGCCTCCATGACGCCAAACAGGCGCCTGATGCCATAAGTGGTGCTGCGCCCTGGGATAAATCCGGCTTGGTCTCCAATCACTAGAGCCGGCATAAGGGGGAGGAGCCTGGAAGCAAGAATTTTGGCCAGGATTTTATTGTCTAGGTTGATCAAAGAAATTTGTCTATAGGATGCACATTTGTCAGTGGGTCTGCCGGTTTTGTGTAGTAGAATTATGTTGGCTTCCCGTAGTGTTGTGGGAAGGCATCCGCTTTCAATGGATTCTTCATATACGCGTAGCAAGAGAGGGGCGAGGGAAGTTGCGTAGGCCTTGTAAAACTCTCCGGTAAGACCGTCCGGACCTGGTGCCTTGGAGCTCGGAGGGACTTTATTGCTTCCAGTATTTCTTCTGTTGTTATCGGGGCGTTGAGAGGTTCTCGTAGGTCTGCCTCCACCCAGTGCAGCTCAGTGTTGTCTAGGTATGCTTGCAGAGATTCAGAGTCTGAATTGCCTCTAGAGCTGTACAGGTCCTGATAGAAGTCTCGAAATGCCTTGGCGATGTCTACTTCGGCATAGACACGCTGGCCTTGTGCGTCTTTAACACATTCCACCCGGGTCGGGGTTTTGTCCACCAATAGTAATCGGGCGAGCAGGGCACCTGGCTTCTGACCCTCTCCATATTGTCGAATCTGGTGTTTCCGCCCTAGGAATTTTAGCTCTCTTTCGGCTGTTTCCCTGAACTTCTGGAGCTCCTCTTTCAGTTCTGCCTGGATTTGCGGGCTTGGAGCTGAGATTGCCTTCCTCTCTAGATCCTTCAGACGGGTTTCGCTGTCGGAGAGTTCACTGCGGATCAGCTTCAGTACCCCATTTTCCTTACCCAAACATATACCGCGCACAAAGCACTTCAGCATTTCCCAGATGATGCTGGTCGCCTTGACTGAGCCTTGATTCCTCTCAATGAAGGATGTTATTTCCTCGCGCAGTTCATCTGCAAAAACTTTGTCTGAAAGCGCACCCAGCTTGAATCTCCAGTTCAATCCGGGGACCGTTGCGCCCACCATGGAGGCGTCAAGTGTGACCATTGAGTGGTCGGATAGCGTGCGTGGTAGAATTTGGCTCGTTCCCCAGGCAAACGGACAGTGGGTGGAGGCCATGATGTAATCTATCCTGGAGCTGGTGTTGTGAACGGGCGAGTAGAATGTGAAGTCTTTCGCATCTCGATTATGAAGCCGCCATGTGTCAGACAGGTCGAACGCTTGACATGTCTCACGAACTTGGCCACTGGCTTTGGACCGATGTCCAGTGGTGTTATGTGATTTGTCTAGAGTAGGGTCCATCGGTGTGTTAAGGTCTGCAACCCATATGATTGTTTCTGCGTTGGACTTCCCTAGTTGGGACAACACCCAGTTAAAATTGTCGGGTCCATCAGTGTTGGGAGCGTAGGAATTTACAATCACCACTTATTTCCCTGCGATTATTCCCCTCACCAGCAGGCCCCTGCCTTCAGCGTCCTTCACCGATTCAATGAGACTGAAGTTAGTTCTCTTATCAATCAGAATGGCAACCCCTCTGGCAAAGGACGAGTACGATGAAAAGTACCTGTGACAACCCTAGGACTTGGCCCACTGTGATTCCGATGCCGGCAGAAGATGGGTTTCCTGAAGGATGGCGATGTTAACCTTGTGTCTACGGAGACACTGAAGGATTTTCCTGTTCTTTGCCGGCTGATTCCCGCCGCGTATGTTCCAGGTGGCAATTTTAAATGTTATGGCTGGCATTCCAAAGACCAGGCGAATTCGCGCCTGTCAGAACGTGAGAGCGAAAATGGTGCCTTGAGGTAGTGGAGTGGCTAGTGGGATTGGCTTCCAGGTTATCAAAGTTATAAAATATCAACGTTGTGAAACGAGAGCGGGGTGAGTAAAGCGGCCGCGTCTGGCCCGAGTCCCTCCCGTGTGTGGGCAACCCCCAACTGGCCCACAGTAATCCCCCCATGTAGAACAGAGTTGCAAGCATAGCCGCGCTAGGGGCACTAGTAGCCCACCAAGAGGGTACCGGGCTTCCTACGGCGACGTAATTTCGTTCCTGTGATGCATATTGAGCATAGAAGCAGAAGGTGCGCTGATTACGACTGCCAATTACTGTGACTGTGGATTACGGAGGGTCTCTTCTCGCTCGCTCTTCCCGACGGGGTCTTGGATTGTTCCCGCCATGTCTGCAGCCCGACCGGTCCAGGTAGTCATTGGCTTCTTCGGGGGAATTGAAGAATTGGGCCTTCCCCTCATCTTGGATCCGCAGTTTCGCTGGATATAGCATGGAGTAAAGGATCTGATTGTCCTGCAGGCGTTGCTTGACTGCCGTAAAGGATCTTCTCTGCGTTTGCACCGCCTGTGAGAAGTCTGGGAAGACTTGAATGGAGTCGCCGTCGTATTGAAGTTTCCCCTTATCTCTGGCTGCCCTGAGCATGGCGTCGCGATCCTTGTAGTTTAAAAGTCTTGCAATGATTGGTCTAGGGTGCGCGCCGGGTGCCGGTCTAGTGTTCGGGATTCTGTGTGCTCTTTCTACCACAAAAAGCTGAGACAGTGTTTCTCTACCGAAGGGAGCTATGCAGATCTGTTCCACAAAGTCTTCCATTTTACCTGGGATTTGTCGCTCCCTCACCCCTATGATCCTGATGTTGTTCCTGCGGGAGCGGCCCTCCAAATCCTCATTCTTGGCGCACACCACCTTCATCTGGGTTTCGAGCACAGAGACACGGGATGTCAGTGCCGCTGATCCATCGTCCAGGTCGGACACGCGTTGTTCGACATTGTCGAGTCGATCGGCTTGTTTATCTAGCATGTGTTGAAGCTGGTCCACCTTTGACGATAGGGTGTCCAACTTGCATCCCAGGCCGCTGATACCGGCCTTCAGGTCCATCAGTATCTCCCTTATATCAAAATGTGGGCCCTGGTCCTCGGCTGACATCGTTTCAGGTAGCGGGGAGTTGGGTCTGCTGCTGGTAGTGAGCTTGGCCTGTGAGCTGGCTTCGAAAGTCAGTTTCTTCTGATTCTTGTCTACTTTCCCCATGGCAGCTTGGGGAGAGTGTCCGTGTTGAGTTGTGACTGTCTTGGTCCGGGTGTTAGCACGGTGCCTTTGGTGCTTGATGTGGAGAGTCCGTGCACCGAGCGTGGGGCCTGCACAGCACGCCGCCAAAGTTTGCCACAGGCCTTCTATACCAGCTGCGCCGAGGGGCGGCGGCACATGGTGCAATCGGCGGCTTGTATCAGAGCGTCAGGCCCAGCCATCTCGGGTCGGCTGTATCTTCTTGTGCCCAGGATCACTGCCGTGTTGTGGGAAGTCTCGTTGGGACGGGTGCCACGCCTCAGGTTTCTAGAAAGCGGCCCCGAGTGTGGTTAGCTTCTCCGTGCTGCACACCAGGTCTGCGCCACAGCGCGGCCAGCCGTTGGCGGGGGCTGCGTAGATTAAGCCGCGTCAGGACAGGCGGGCCCCCCCTGCGGCCGCGCCGAGCCCGCTCGCGCTGCAGTCTGTTTCTACCTGGGTTGTCTCGGGACTCTGGCACCCTGGCTCGACGCACCACTGCCGTCGCGTCGGGCCGCCGCGTGGGACGGAGACCTCCTCGTCTCACAGGTGCCAGTACGTACACGTCCACTCTGCTTGCACGGGGCTGCTCCTGGTCCCGCCGCCGAGACTCCCGCCAAGTGCCCGCCTCTGCCGCTCCGCACACACGCAGGGGCCGCACCGCCCAATCCGTCAGCCGACAGGCCTCAGATTTGCGAGCGAGTATCTCGGGCTGCAGGCAGGCGTCTGAGTCGAGATTTATCTCAAAATGATCAGTGGAGCTTCGTGAAGGTGCACAGCTGTAGGATGGGTCATTCCAACCATCACAGGAGCATCGATGTTACAGGATTCATTAGAGCCCTACAGAGCTCTCTCAGGAAGCGGCCATCTTGGTTGGCTCTCTGGCGCCCTCTCTGGAATAAATAATCTTTAACATTATCACCACCGGAGTGGTCCCCTCGCTCTTGTCTGTTAAGGTACGAGCGGTCCTTGCTCCTCTTAATGAGATTATTCAGCCTTCGCACACTTCAACTAGGTAGTCTTAACCTGGTCATTCCAGCCGTTACACTCAAGGGCCCCATGAGGAGCTGGGAGTGAGGGGGATCTGAGCACCCTGTACACATCCATTAAAGGGCCCTATCAGGGGCTGGGACTGAGGGGGATCTGAGCACCCTGTACACCTCTATTAAAAGGCCCCATCAGGGTTGGGACTGAGGAGGGTCGGAGTACCCTGTACACATCTATTAAAGGGCCCTATCAGGGGCTGGGACTGAGGGGTGTCTGGACACCCTGTACACATCCATTAAAGGGCCCTATCAGGAGCTGGGACGGAGGGGGATCTGAGCACCCTGTAAACTTCTATTAAAGGGCCCAATCAGGAGCTGGGAGTGAGGGGTATGTGAGCACCCTGTACACCTCTACTAAAGGCCTCTATCAGGGGCTGGGACTGAGGGGGATCTGAGCACCCTGTACACCTCTACTAGAGGCCCCTATCAGGGCCTGGGACTGAGGGGGATCTGAGCACCCTGTCCTCCTCTATTAAAGGGCCCTATCAGGGACTGGGACTGAGGGGGATCTGAGCACCCTGTACACCTCTATTAAAGGGGCCTATCGGGGTGGGACTGGGGGGATCTGAGCACCCTGTACACCTCTATTAAAGGGCCCCATGAGGAGCTTTGACTGAGGGGGGTCTGAGTACCCTGTACACATCTATTAAAGGGCCCTATCAGGAGCTGGGACTGAGGGGGATCTGAGCACCCTGTAAACCTCTGTTAAGGGGCTCTACCAGGTCTGGGACTAAGGGGGATCTGAGCACCCTGTACACCTCTATTAAAGGACCCTATCAGGGGCTGGGACTGAGGGGGATCTGAGCACCCTGTACACCTCTATTAAGGGGGCCTATCGAGAGTGGGACTGGGGGGATCTGAGCACCCTGTACACCTCTATTAAAGGACCCCATGAGGAGCTTGGACTGAGGGGGGTCTGAGTACCCTGTGCACATCTATTAAAGGGCCCTATCAGGAGCTGGGACTGAGGGGGATCTGAGCACCCTGTAAACCTCTGTTAAGGGGCTCTACCAGGTCTGGGACTAAGGGGGATCTGAGCACCCTGTACACCTCTATTAAAGGACCCTATCAGGGGCCGGGACTGAGGGGGGTCTGAGCACCCTGTACTCCTCTATTAAAGGGCCCTATCAGGGGCTGGGACTGAGGGGGATCTGAGCACCCTGTACACCTCTATTAAAGGGGCCTATCGGCGGTGGGACTGGGGGGATCTGAGCACCCTGTACACCTCTATTAAAGGGCCCCATGAGGAGCTTGGACTGAGGGGGGTCTGAGCACCCTGTACACATATATAAAAGGGCCCTATCAGGAGCTGGGACGGAGGGGGATCTGAGCACCCTGTAAACTTCTATTAAAAGGCCCTATCAGGAGCTGGGAGTGAGGGGTATGTGAGCACCCTGTACACCTCTACTAAAGGCCCCTATCAGGGGCTGGGACTGAGGGGGAGCTGAGCACCCTGTGCATCTCTATTAAAGGGCCCTTTAAGGGGCTGGGTCTGAGGGGGATCTGAGCACCCTGTACACCTCTACTAAAGGCCCCTATCAGGGGCTGGGACTGAGGGGGATCTGAGCACCCTGTACTCCTCTATTAAAGGGCCCTATCAGGGGCTGGGACTGAGGGGGATCTGAGCACCCTGTACACCTCTATTAAAGGGGCCTATCGGGGGTGGGACTGGGGGGATCTGAGCACCCTGTACACCTCTATTAAAGGGCCCCATGAGGAGCTTGGACTGAGGGGGGTCTGAGTACCCTGTACACATCTATTAAAGGGCCCTATCAGGAGCTGGGACTGAGGGGGATCTGAGCACTCTGTAAACCTCTGTTAAGGGCTCTATCAAGGGCTGGGGTGGTGGGGGGTCTGATCACCCTATACACCTCTACTAAAGGACCCTATCGGGGTGGGACTGGGGGGATCTGAGCACCCTGTACACCTCTATTAAGGGGCTCTACCAGGTCTGGGACTAAGGGGGATCTGAGCACCCTGTACACTTCTATTAAAGGACCCTATCAGGGGCTGGGACTGAGGGAGTCTGATCACCCTGTACACATCTATAAAAGGGCCCTGTCAGGAGCTAGGGCAGAGGGGGGTCTGTGCACCCTGTACACATCTATAAAAAAGGCCCTATCAGGAGCTGGGGCAGAGGGGGATCTGAGCACCCTGTATACATCCATTAAAGGGCCCTATCAGGAGCTGCGACTGAGGGGGTCTGATCACCCTGTACACATCTATAAAGGGGCCCTGTCAGGAGCTAGGGCAGAGGGGGATCTGAGCACCCTGTACACATCCATTAAAGGGCCCTATCAGGAGCTGGGATGAAGGAGGTCTCTGAGCATCCTGTACACATCTATTAAAGGGCCCACTCAAAGGCTGGGGCTGTGGTGGGTCTAAGCATCCTGTAAACCTCTATCAAAGGGCCCTATCGGGCTGGGGTGGAGGGGGGGTCTGATCACCCTGTAGACCTCTATTAAAGGGCCCTATCAGGGGCTGGGACTGAGGGGGATCTGAGTACCCTGTACACATCTATTAAAGGGCCCTATCAGGTACTAGGACTGAGGGGGATCTGAGTACCCTTTACACCTCTATAAAAGGTCCCTATCAGGGGCTGTGACTGAGGGGGATCTGAGCACCCCGTGCACCTCTATGAAAGGGCTCTATCAGGAGCTGGGGTGGAGGGGATCTGAACACCTAGTAGATATCTTTCAAAGGCCCCTATCAGAATCAGGTCTTAGGGGTTGTCGGAGGGGGGTGTGTCCGAGCTCCCGGTACACATCTATTGAAGGGCCCTATGTGCGGGCATCATGAAGCAAGACGCAGACAACAGATTCAGAAATCAAAATACACACTTTTATTAACTTAAATGTCAGGATAGAAAAAGGCCTTACTTGCCCTATGCTAAGGTGGGATTTCCCTACCTAAAGAAACTAAGGAAAGTCTGAGTCACAGAGTTCAAGTCCAAATAACCGAACCAACTCAGGAAGATGGCAAAGTACTCTTTTATTAACAATTATCTAAAACAGGGAGTTTACAACAAACATCAACGGACGTACACTCAGGTTCTCTCAGCGATCTTCACATAAATCATAGCTTTTATATCAAAAATATGTCAGAGGTGACCTCATAATACGTGATAATAATGAAAAACCTACTAATGGTCAGGATTGGCACAAGGGAAACATCTAGATATATTTTCTATAGGATCTAGGATTGTGATTGGCTGCCTACTGTCTGGTGGACAACATATGCCTACCTTTAAAACATGTATTCTTCAGAAACATTAGATACACAGTTTCTTATGGGTTCTCAAACTATAAGGTCCTTCGTTATACGTACCACTACAATTGGTTGGCACGCTTGTTCCTGGTCTGGAACATTCGGTTCACTTAGCAGCACGTAAGCCCAGACCCAGGTGCAAGGAGATGGGGCATGACACTTCCTCCTCTTCCTTTCTTTGAACGTGGCCTTGCAAAGTATCCTTGGGCACTCACTATCGTGTTCTGGGCCTCCATGTTCGAACTCTATTTTCATCCTTCGGCCCACGTGAGAGGAGACCACGATTTGGTCCATTTTGCAGGTTTAAATTCTTTAAATGAATTAAACTTGTCACTCTTGGTGTTCTTTCTTTGCACCTTAACAAGGGATGATTCATCCTTCGCACGTTTGCACCTTTCCAGAATAGATAGCTGACCTTGGCCGCTTCAGTCTTGACTCCAGGCCAGACAACCTCGCCATGCAGCTCCACGATTCTGCTTATTCTTGCTGCAACACTTTTTTTCCCTTACCACTTCATGGGTCTTGACTTACTAAATTCATGACACTGATGTCCAGCTTCTTTACAATGGCGGCTTCGCCTGCATCTTATTCACTATGTATAGTCAGCGTCTATGATGACTTAGTCTACCTTGCGTTTCAGCATCTGTACAATTATTAAACGGTTGATTTTCTGCAGCACTTTGTGCACCTGTTATCACCTTTTTTGCACTTAAAAGTTCACTTGATTCTTTAGTTCGTCATAAGTCTCTTGAGGATCTATACATCTGTTAGGAAAGCTTCCCATGTATGTGTAATTTTCCCTCCAGTTGTGTACTCCCAACTTTTTTCTGCTGTTTGAACACCATATTCTGTCTTTGCGAGTGGTGCCCAGCCTTCTGCTGCATTCCACTGGGCTTTTCGCTCACTTTAGTCTGGGGGAAACTGACATGCCCTTAAAGACAGTCAGTACTGGGAGACTTTGTTTCCCTTAGTCCTTTGCAATGTTGCAACTTTTCTGCAACATGTTACAAGTGCACAATGTACAGGGCGCTTGGACCTTCATGTCATTTCCAAAGGCCCTAGACACCCTTGAAGGATTTTTTAGGAGACGTGCAGATATGCCTCGGACAGGGCTGGTGGCAGCTTATGTTTTCATGTATTTTTTACCCTTTCTTGCCATGCAAACAGCGTTTACCGCGGTTCACACAGACAGGTGGCCTGGCTCCGAAATGGCCATGCCACAAGTTTCTTTGTCCTGTTTTTTGGCCATATTGCCCCTTCACCTTCCCCGGGTCAGTCCTTATTTGGGCATGCATTCTCCTGGAAAACACCAAGCTTTCGCTGGCTTCTGCATGCCTTGTGTGTGTGCCCCCAGGATGTCGGCTGGACTGTCTAGTTCCAATACACATCCTGGGTGCCAGAGAGTCTGGTGTGCTGTGAATGACTGGGGCCACCGTGGTCCGTGATTGGTCCACGTCTGGTGTGCCTGTATGTGAGCAGATCTCCCATTGGGTCCTCTTCGTTTTGGCGCAAAGGAGATTCTGAATAAGAGAAGGCTCAAAACACCCATACCAGGTCGATCTCTTGAGTTCTCACTGAATGAAAGATAGGATCGAAGTATCCTGAAACTAAGAAGCCGAGTCCAGGAACCACTGGTGATCCGGTGGAGGGTTTGGCACCCTGAGCCCACTGTCGTCCCGCTGGACCACTCTGTATCTGATCGAACTAGAAAGTCTGCGAAGATACTTCAACCCATTATAATAGTAGGACCAACTATTCTCGGCACCTTCATCAAACCCTGCAAGTAAGCCTCATCGGGAGTGTCCCTGGGCCAACCAGTGGGCTGACCAGCTTACGCAGGACCTTTGCTCTGTCACCCCTGTCGTTTCGAGGAGACCCTTGAAACTTGGTACATTGCAAGCTCTGTGTTCACGGCAGTCTCACACCGAATTTCATACACTTGGCATTCCCAGGTCTGAAGTAAAGAGAGAGCACCCGAACCGGAGTACACACAGTTACTGTGTCGCCCAGCCGTGGTGACGAAGTTCGCAGGTGCCTTTCTGCAGTGCCCCTCTGTGCCCTGAAGCCTGCTACAGTGAAGCTAGCCTGATCCATCCACCAGGAGCGGAGAAATAGCCACTGTCACACCAGGGAATCAACGCTGTAACTTTGCAGCTGAAAGACACAGAGCCGCACAATTTCTGCATTGGAACCTACAACCGAAGTGGACTCGACTGCCGAAGCTTGGTCCAGAGTGCGCCGGGGGTCTGTGAGTACTAGCAACCCTTACTGGGGCCCCTAGTGCATCCATCCATTTTTACGCACCAGTGTGCCATGAGGGCCACTCTCCTTTCCACAGATAGTCCGAGCTACCGTCCCATTCCCAACTCCTGCAACCTGTTCTGCCCTCTTGGGGAGACTCTCCACGAATAGTGGGAACTTATTCCGCATCACCTTACCTACCTTCCTGAGCTGCTACAGACCCTACAAGAGACCCCATTTTTGCCCTTCTGCACTACCGCATGCGCCAGCATTGCAAGTACCTTTGAGCAATAGGCGCCTCTCTTCGTGTGGACTGGACTGCCTTTCAGTTAGGATTTGATTACTGCAGAATTGCCTAAAGACTCTTTGCACTGCCTGCGTCCTTCTGTTTTATGGTGTGGACCCATTTGTGCATTAACCCTTTAGGCCACTTGGTATTGTGTATATGTATTGTAGTAGTGTTGTGTTGGTTTAAAGATATTACTGTTAATAATTACTCTGTGTTGAAACTCAAAGGTCTTGAATAAATGTACATGTATTTTTAATATATATAAACCTGACTGGGAGTGATTTGTAGTGTCCTTTACTGTGTGTGCTCATTGAGGTCTTTCAGTCACCCTCACCCCTCCTGAGACATAGTCTTGACCGCCGCCATAGCTACCTTTATTGGTCTGGCTTGTCCCAAAGGTTACCCTGTTCCAAGAAACTAGGCTGGTCTTCTGAACCTCTGCCCACCATGTCAGAGGTCAGGAATCCATCTAAACAGTATCTTCAGCCAGTATCTCGGGACGTTGTACATACTCTTTTGTGACATGACTGGCTTCTTTTCTTTGCTCCTTCTCATATTCCTTCAGGGAGTTCCTCCCTTAAATTGTCATCCCTTGAGGGATACATTCGGTAGGGTTGTCTCTATGGTTATCTTTTATCAAACAAACTGCGGTATTGACACAACTGCTGGTGTCAAACACGACACGATCTCAGGTCTCCAACATATGGGAGGAAGGAGGGCAGGGTTTCCTGCAGAGGCATGCAGCTGCTCCTCTACATTCCCCCCTCCGGTTGAGACCTCGGCCACCTCCTCAATCATTTTCACACCCTGGTATTTTCTCTTGAAGAAGTGTTTCTTTGGTGTCCATATCTTCATCACCCCCCTCAGGGTGCCTGCTGATTTGACATGTTCATCTACACTCCAGCTCATGTAATTGTGTTGTCCATTTGGGTTACAATAGACCCATCGTCCCACGTACCTCTTATGATTCTTTAGAAACAGAATCTTGGTTCCTTCAGGTGCTACGATGCTACTAGCCTCTATGTATTTTCTAACGACATCATCAGTCAGCTCCTGGCGTTTGGTTCAGGTTTGACATTGATCAGGATCTTCCTCCCTAACACCTTCTTTGCCATTTTCTTACATTGGGCAATCACCATCCTGACCATACAGAATCCAAACAATACTAGCACCAATTACTCCAAGAACCTTGAATATATTTGCCAACCACTGTGGAATCCATGAAAACAAAGAGGCAAACCAGCTGGCATCTTCAATGTCATCTGTCTCGTCTTCCATCTTGGCATGCAGGTCTGTCCACAACGTTATGGCCTCTGTCAAGGTTCCATTCTGGTCATTGTGAGAAGGTATAAATGTGCAACATGATGGCCCGATTTTGTCACAAACCCCTCTTTCCATCGCTGTGATCATATCAAGGACATTTATTCTGGAGGGTCATCCGTTATATGGCCCTCAGCTCTTCTTTAATGGCGTTGAATCCCTTTATGGTAGCATTGATTGTCTGCAAAAGCTCCAATCTGGTCATTTTCAACCATTTGGCATTCCCCACTGTTTGGATCCAAGGCATGAATCATGAATATAGCTGTCATTATCATAGCAGTCTTTCTGACCAACTTGTGCTCCTCAGGAATGGTATCATATGCTGTTATTGACTTGGCTGAGAAATAATGTTCTCTTTTTGTCCGTTGGAGAAGTTCAAGCGATCCTCTTTTTCTCAAATGATCATCCACTTTTGGAAATTCCCCAATGTTTAGATTGCTTTGAGGAATCACTAATTCTGGAACATGGATGAGTACCAGGAAACACACTCCACCCCAATCTTTGGGCAACTTCATATAGGCTCTAGATCCACAAGCCCAATATCAATCTATAAGGATGGGTGTCCCTTCTCTCATCCCAGGAACATCAATTGTGGCTTTGCATCCTTTGTTATATCCCACATGGTTCTTCCCATGGTTTTGGAAACATAGTGTTGCATTAACCAATGGTACTACAAATACTGGGCCTGATTCGTCTTCTACCCATGTCAGCAATTTGGAGTGCTTGGCCCACGACTTTAATCATCCATCATTCACTCTTTGTACTTCTTGTACGTATTCTGTCTTCAGCAGATGAGCTACACAGGACACCATTCCTTCTTCCCATCCCTTCTTGGTATGCACTCGTCCATAGATTAACATTTGCGTTTGTCCCCAACATCTGGGTGATCCTGCTATTTCCGTCACATCAGGGCAGTTCATTCTCTTCATTTCTTCACGGGTCACCTCATCCTGTACTGCAGCAGGATCTACAAGCAATTTGCTTTTCCATCCAGACTCCTTCTCCATTTGTGTGGTCTTGATATAGTCATCCTGGTATGAAAACTCCCATTTTGATCTCCATCGCAAGGTCGCCCAACTTCCTTGAAACTGTCCTCGAGTAGAACATGCTGCAAGATGGCTGAAGCACTTCGCATTGTGTTCTGAAACCTCTTTCGAAATTAAAGTCCTACTGTATGCCTGGCATAGGGGATGAGAGAGCAGACATAGCAACTCTCCTTGGATGCTCTTTCCCCCACCTTTTTCATGTGTTGATATCACATGTTATTCCCCAGGTGAGCAGAATTATTTTTATATGTATTTATTCCTTCATTATCTTCCTCTGCATCTCCTTTATGTCTCCCTATATACTTATAGAGATTAAGGAATTTGTCATTATTTGTTTTCATCATAGTTGGGAGAATCACAGGAGCTCTTCAGTAGAAACATTAAGATGATAAGAGGCTGTGAAAGATAAGGAACAAAAAGACGAGAACAATCATGCAAATATATATTATGCATAGAAATCTGGGTAGCCATTTATCAAGCCATCCTACTGTTTGCTAAACTTGTGCTCTTCGTATTGTCTTCTTCATTAATAATTTCTAATACAATCATCAAGTTTCTTTTAGGTCTGCAACTGTACAATTTGTTGAATTATAGCAATGAGAAGTTTTCTTATCACTGGACCGTTTTTAGGATCCTGTAAAAAAGTGTGAATATTAACGTCTCTTCTAACAAGAACAGTGTAAGATTGAAGTATGAACACAAAGACAGCAACCACAAGCCGATGGACCTCACTATCAGCAGGTATCATGTGTTTTTATTACCTAGAACAAATATTCTCCACGAAATGAAGGCAGTCGATATGCCTGCTGCATGCTGCAGCATACCCTCATCCAGGTGTGAGAAAGCAGTCGATGTCATGCTGCAGTGTACCCTCACCCAGGTGTGAGAAGGCAGTTGATGTGCCGGCTGCAGCGTACCCTCAACCAGGTGTGAGAAGGCAGTCAATGTCCTTGCTGCATGCTGCAGCGTACCCTCACACAGGTGTAAAAAGGCGCTAAATGTGCCTGCTGCAGTGTACCCTCGCCCAGGCATGAGAAGGCAGTCGATGGCCCTGCTGCATGCTGCACCGTACCCTCACCCAGGTGTGAGAATGCAGTAAATGAGCCTGCTGCAGCATACCCTCACTCAGGCATGAGAAGGCAATCAATGTCCCTGCTGCATGCTGCAGCGTATCCTCACCCAGGCATGAGCATGCAGTTGATGTCCCTGCTGCATGCTGCAGCATACCCACACCCAGGCATGAGAAGACAGTGGGTGTCCCTGCTGCATGCTGCAGCATACCCTCACCTAGGCATGAGAAGGTAGTCGATGTCCCTGCTGCATGCTGCAGTGTACTCATACCCAGGCGTGAGAAGACAGTCAATGTCCCTGCTGCATGCTGTAGCAAACCCACACAGAGGCATGAGAAGACAGTCGATGTGCCTGGTGCATGCTGCAGCATACTCTCACCCAGGTATGAGAAGGCATTCGATGTCCCTGTGGCATGCTGCAGCATAGCCTCCCCCAGGCGTGAGAAGACAGGTGATGTCCCTGCTGCATGCTGCACTGTACCCTCACCCAGGCGTGAGAAGACAGGTGATGTCCCTGCTGCATGCTGCAGCGTACCCTCAACCAGGCGTGAGAAGGCAGTCGATGTTTGTATACCATATTATGAGAACCATGTGGAGCAGGTGGAGATACCCTGACACATTGTATTCTGTGACCATCGAAGGTTGTTAGGGACACCCTGTGCATACAATACCATGTTATGCGAACATATGAAAGTCACGTATGCCAAGGAAGGGGGGTTGCAGTACAATGTCCAGTCGAAACACTTGGATTGGGGTATTTTTCCTGTTGTATCCTGTCCTGTGGATGTTAGTATGCCGCTTTGCTGACTGGCATTAAATACGCTTAACAACCTTCCGTGAGATTGGATTATTGGTGAGCAGTGAATTATGACGCTTTCTGCACCCCTCTCCCTCACCTTTTGTTTTTCTCCGGCTCTACCAGAAATGTCATCAGGCCTAGTACGGTAGTCGCCCGTCTGTTTCCATTTCCTTCCCACTCTCCGCCTCCCTTCCTTATCTATGTCTTAGCTCTTGCACTATCTGAAATGTCGTCAGGCCGAGTACGATAGTTAATTTCACATCCTTACTGTTCATGGCCTGTAAGAATGTCATTGTATTTTCCCTTGTTCCCTCCCTTGCCTTGAAGTGCTTTGAAACACATTGTGTATAGGTGCTATATAAATAAACTATCATATCATGTGACCACCTCTATCCTAGCTCTGGTTCATAACCTCCAGCTTAGACCAAACCCCCTGCTTGCCCTATAGGACACTCTGCCTCTGGCAGTGTCCTTGCCACTTAGTATTTAACACTAGCCAGGGCTCCTGCTCCCTTAACCTACAGGGCACTCTGCCCCTATTGCTATACTTACCCACTAAACACCCACCAGGGCTCCTTCTCGCCTACCACAGCCGAAGGAAAGAGCGGAATCGATACTCAGTAAGAAGCAGCTCAATGCCTGGGAATTCAAGGTCAACTCCAGGAAGGGAGGAGAGCGGCAACTCTGAAGAATCAAAACTTCAGAGCATAGCAGCCAGCCACTGAAGGTCGAGATAAGGAGGCCCCATGCAGGTGGCGAGGCTATGGAATAATCAAACACACGAATAAGAGGGAAAATGAAGCAGATTCACGTTGAACAGACACGTGACCAGCCAAGGGCAAAGAGGTACCAACGTCTGATGTCACCCAGAACCCGAGGATGCCATAACTTTTCCTGATAAGAACTACAGTTTCGAGGCCATCCTCAGCCAACTAATTGACACATAGCCCTAAAGGTACTGATTGATGGACGGGAGGCAGGGTGAATCTTGGGGCACTCCGCATCTGGGTGTCTATTCTGCATGCTGCTAATTAAAGTGGAGATTTATGCCTAGGGGTCTAACCCACCCAATCACAATGGACCAAATAATCTAGGGTCCTATAGCTTGTAGAACCAATAAGACGTCATAGTTGTAGTGACGTCTATCACGAGTGTTGTAGTGGGATGGGCGTACACGCCCACCCGATAAGAGCTATCCAATCCGAATGCTCTGTTACCATATACAGATATAGCACCTATACTTAAGTTACCTTTCCGACCAACAGAATTGCATGACAAACATGTGAGTTTTGCACGTCACATGATGACGAATTTTGCCCATAAAAGTTGCTGCCTAATTAAAAATTTGGGAGTTGAAGCGAGACAGGCAATCGCATCATTGATGATTACCATTTGTTTCCCCGTTTTTGTACTTGTCATTAATCGGACTTCCCTTTGCCAAACTATTGAGTCATCCTTATTGAAGTGTGTCTGAGTAAGTGAATCCTGCACCCTAACCTCCTCAAGGTGCAGCTATCTTGTCTTACAGGTACTAGAGGGTGAGCTCTGACCTATGGGCCCATCAGAGGATGCTCCGCCCACCTGTACACTTGGTAGCAGAGGATGGTTCGCCATCAACTATTGATGAATTAATACTAAGACACCCATAGAACGACGGCACAAAGTAACTGTAGGCCTTCGGCAATATCACGAGTCCTTCGCCATTTGGCTGAGTAGACTGAGAAGCTTCCCGTGGACAATGATAGAAGTAAGTCCATCAAATCTGCAGTAGGTCTGAAGGAACCTGCCTTTCCAAGCATAACCCTTCTCATTCCCAGAGGCAGCGGATCGGACGAAAAGACCGCAAGAGGCGGGAAAAGGAGGGGCGGTGATCCCGAAATTCCAGAGAGGAAAAGATGCGAGCGGTGAGTGAAACAATAAACTCATTACTTTGGCAAATGTCTTGTAGGCATTAGAACAAGTAAGGGAAAGGTAACGGAGGGTGGCGGAGAAAAATAAAAATAGTCAGAAGTAGAGAAGACTGTATATATATATAAGGGGTTAATGACTCGAGTATAATAGATAAAAAGTAGGTTACCGGGAGGACACCCGAGATAAAAAGTTGGTTACTGGGAGGACACCGGTGATAAAAAGTAGGTTACCCCGAGGACACCCGAGAGGAAAAAGTAGAGGATACCGGGAGGGCACCCGAGAGAAAAAGTAAGAGGATTCGCCTTGTTCCTGCGCTTTAATACAGCGGTCAGAAGAAACGTGAACTCAGAGCCCACCTAATAGGGGACGATTAGGCTACGGTGACGATTAAAGATGGCACTAATGGGGTTCGTTTAAACCCTATGTCGGGTATTGATTAGAAGGCAGGTATATGTGTGTCCAGCTGGTGTCCATTTAGTCTGTCAAATGTCTGTCATACGTGTCCTGTTATATGTCAAACGTAAAGAACTGTATCATTGATTGTTTGAAATGAAGTTTGGGCTTTACGCAATTCCGTATCTAAGAGGGAATCGCCAATGAATTGATATTCTTGAATAAAGTGATGATATAGAACTTTGGCGGGAAAGATTGGATTGGAGCTTGCGTATTTGGTGCTCGCTCATACTGTTGAACGTGTGAAAATTGCATAAAATAGTGTTGGTAACGAAAGTTGAGAATGGAAGAGGTTACCCCACTTGCCCATTTGTGCAAGCAATTACCCAAGCACGCACTCAAGCTTAAGAAGTATAGTGCGGAGTGGGTTAAGGGTACCGCCCACAAAAGGTTTATGCCGTGGCCACAGAACGGGTCTTTATCTAAAGCCGTCTTACAGCATATGACGACTAATCTGCATGCCACATACACAAATGAAAATGTTTGAACAGCCAAAGGAGGAAGAGCCTCCTGCAGATTGGATACTAAATGTATGCACGGAGGGGTGTGAGACACCTACTGCGCCACCAGCCCCGCCTGAGCCAGAGATCGAGGGGAGTAAGTCAGAGGGACTCTACCCGTTAAGAGAGCTTAAGGCAGCTACGGGGTACAGCAACCCCGTGTATGTGTCACCTACGTACAGTAGTGACGAAATCAAGGAGAAGGAGCAGGAAATTAATCTTACCTCCGCAGTCCCAAGGGACAAGGAGAGATGCGATGAGGAGAGGAAAGATGAGGCACAGAGTTGTGCACCTCTCATTAAGGAAAGAGAGAGAAAGAAATGGAAGGGAAGCGAAGGCAGAACTGATGAGACAGCATTCGCAAAGGACGAATGGATGGGAGGACAGATATTGCTGAAACTTGATGGTAAAGGAAGTGATGCTATAAGGCTGAGAGAGAAGTCTGATGAGGCACAGAGAAGAGAAAAGGAGAAGGAAAAGGAAATGAGGGATGAGAGAATAGATATGCTGAGGCGAGAACAGCTATATCGTGAAGAGCAAGGAAAACCGCTCAGTCGCAAACAATGTGTAGCCTATGCACAGTACAGAGAGAACATGCAAAGGTTCGAAAAAGAGCAAAGAGTATGTGAAAAGAGAATAAGGAGACTGGAAGATGAGGAAGTTCGAGGGGCAGTTCGAAGGGCAAATGAACGTAGAAATGAGAGAAGAGAAGAAGATAAGACTAGAGAAGAAGCGAGAAAGCGCAAGGAAGTAGATGGTGATATAGAATGCAAACATAGACAGAGGGCACGGGATCTTGAATATTTGGAGCGGGAAGTTAAAAAACCCAATGCTGTTGTAGAATGGGAAGACATCGAAGAGTTCTTCCCTGCAAATGAGTCAATATCATGCACGAATGGGGCAAACATTGAAGATGACTTCGACACAAGAAGCATCGGGGAAACGATTGATAAAATGTACAATGAAATGGGGCTGGAACAAATTTCCCAAGGGGGAAAGGAAGATGAGCGCTTGGAAAGCACTCAGCTGTATTACACTGAGGATGTCACCCGAAGTAGTGGGAGCAGGGGACTGTCCCTGGATAGGCTAGAAATTAGTAAGAATGAAGAAGATGTAAGGAGTTGCGTGAACTGGGAACAATTAGCGTCCGACTCTGGTGGGGAAACGGAGGACGAGACATACGAAGAAGGGAGACGACGCGAGAAGCGGCTCCCAAGGGACCAAGGGGTACGATGGTCAGACACTAGCGAGTCCGCACCTAGGGCATCGGAGTTCACCATGCAGCCAGGCCGACATGAGGGAATACCCCACGGTCAGAGGGGGGAGCCAGCATCTGCCTATGTAGACAGATTGAGGACATTGCCAGGTAGACAGTGATGCGGGAATGCTACCCCAGTGATAGACAGAAGAGCTATGGGGAAAGAGAAGGAAGATTGCGCATTTCAGTTCCCGCTGCTAGAAAAGGGGGGCACAAGCTCACAATATATCCCATGGCCACACATGGATCGAGAGAACTTGAAAAACAAGCTTCCAATGTTGAATTCAGGAGCCGGTAAATGGATACACGAGTTAGAAAAAATGACAGGGGGTGTCACATTGGCTATAGGGGACATTAAGGTCTCCTGATCGCCATACTGGGTGAGAGAGCAGACGATGTATGGAAGCGGGCTGGGTACCCTGGGGTAACCATAATGAACACTACCCATGACGGAGCACCATTCAATAATTATAGAGCAGCAGTGTGGAAAGCGCTACGAGTGCTGTACCCAGACACTTCCAATATGCGAGCTATAATGACTCGAAAAATGAAAGAGTCAGAGGATCCTTTGATTTATATCCAGAATTTATTTTCAAGACGCATGGGTGCTCGAAACGAAACGCATGAATCTTGGAAGAAATCTATCCCTGTATTCTACCATATATTGTGCCAAGGGTTGCCAGAACGGAGCAGAAACAGCTCAAGAAATTGGTAGGAGTAGAAGCTAAATCGTGGGCCGAAATACAGTTGACAATTGCACACTACTGTAGATTGTTGCAAGAAAAGAACTGAAAAAAGGAGGCAACTCGTAAAGGTGAGGAAGCAAAGCTGGTGCAAAAGAAACTCTCAAAGTATGCTCTCGAGGGAGCCATGCTGACAAACCCAGCTGAGCCAAGCGCGCAACAAGTGACCAACCCATTGCAGAATAACCAGGGTAGTGCAGGATTTTACCCGAGGGGTTGGGGTTTTAGAGGAATAGGATGGCAGAGTAATCAGGGAGGGTTACAGAGTAATCAGGGAGGTTTTCAGAATAATCAAGGTGGCTTTCAGAATGCGCAGATGGGCAGTCCAGATACGACATGTGGCGCGCGTGTGCGGAAGCCAAGGCATGTGGTAAAATGGCCAAGGGATGGGAACAGGCATGGTGAATCAGCCTGCCGTCCCACAACAAGGCGGTGCACAGAATCACGCAGTGCAGCAGCAGGCGCCAGGCTTGCAGCAAGGTACGCCGGAAGGGGTTCAACCCTCGAATATAGGGAATTTTCCACAGGGGCAATCCCAACAGGCACTGCCGCAAATGTCGCAGGGCACTAACTCCGGAAGGGGAGTCAACCCTGGGAATGGGGGAAATCCACAAGTATACAGTGGACCAAATCTTGTGTAACATACCGATCGAGGCAAAATACTTCATGATGATTGATTTGAAAAATGCTTTTTTCTCAATCCCGCTGCACCGTGACTCACAAGATCTGACGTGCTTCACTTTCAGACAAATGCGCCTAAAAAGTACGAGGTTGCCGAAGGGTTACAGTGAGTCCCCATCCATTTTCAACAGAGTCTTGCAAATGGACCTAGGCAACATTACAGTAGACAGTGTTGTTTTGCAGTATGTCAGTATGTGGATGACATTCTGATCTGCAGCACCATTGAAGAACAATGCAGGCGCGATTCTATCCAGCTTCTGACTATATTGGCTGAGAAAGGATATAATGTTGATAAAGAAAAGTTACAATGTGGTCAACAAGAGGTGCTGTACATAGGCCAGCTAATCTCGCATGTGGGGAATAAGGTCACCCAGAAAGGGCTGAAGCTATCATGAACACGGCTAAGCCGCTCACGATAAAACAAATGCAGAGCTACCTAGGCCTGTGCAACTATGTTAGGGCATGGGTCTTCGATTACAGCTCATATACCAAGCCCTTGGTCAAGGCCCTGAAGAAGGCCCGAGCGACAAAAGAAAAAATTGAATGGACTGAAGCGATGTAAGAGAGGTTCACAGAACTAAAGAGAGCAATTTGCGTGGCTCCAGTTCTCGGGATTCCTAATTATGCAGAGGAATTCAACCTGTTCTCGCACAAGAATGGCAATGTTATGACGGCAGTACTCGCTCAAAAAACCTTGTTGGGGTACAAGCCCCTGGCGTATTACAGTGGGAATCTGGACCCAGTAATGAGAGGCCAGTTCCCATGCGAACAAAGCTTAGCTGCCGCAGCGTTCGCCATAGAGAAGGCGACAACCATTGTAATGGGATGCTCCATGACGTTATATGTTGAACACTCATTATTTGCCATATTAGAGAAACCAAAAGGTACATTGACATCTCAAAGGGCCTCTGCCAATGAGGTGATCATATCAAATACATCGATCAAAATAGTTCGATGTAAAACAGTGAATCCAGCCACGTTCATAGCAGAGCCAGTCACTGAAGGAGAGCCGATACATGACTGCACAAATTATGAGGAATTCTATGATGAAATCCCCAGGGTAAAGGAAAATGCCCTGGCAGGTGGTGAAATTGTGTTCATTGACAGTTCTTCAAGAATCGACCAAGAAGACGGACAAAGTTATACGGGCGTTGCCGTAATAAAACACATAGCAAACTGAGAATTTCAAGTACTCGTTAGTACACGAATACCATCTCATTATTCAGCACAGGCTGCAGAATTATTGGCGTTGATACTCGCCATTGAGAAGTGGAGGATAGCTCAGCGGCAGCGTGCGTGTCTTGGAAGCAAGACGACACGGAGCAACAACAGGTTCGATCCCCGGGTCCGCGCTTAGAAACCTTTGGGTGTTTAAGCGCGTTATAAATACGTAACTAAGAAAAAAAAAAACACACAATTACGCAACTAAGAAAAACAAAAAAAGACAATTCCTGTAACAGCGCCTCGATGCCTGCGGGCTGTGTGAGCGCTTTATAAATGTGAAATAAAAATTAAAAAAAAATGCAGACCAGGAAGTAACAGTGTACAGTGACTCCGCCTATGTGACGTCCACAGTGCACGCAGGACTAGCGCTTTGGAAGAGGAGGGGCTACCTCCGAGCGGACCGCACACCAGTGCAGCACGCAGCCTTATTGTACAGGCTGATCAAGGCACTTCAGCTCCCAGTGGGCATAGTGGTCGTGAAATGTGCCGCCCATACTCACGGGACAGATTTCTTGTTACATGGAAATCACGCAGCAGACACGGAAGCCAAGCGTATGGCATAAAAAAATGAGACAATCATGGAAGTAGAAGTGGCACACACCCATGAGCTTATGATGATAGCTCGAGCCACAACAGAGGCTTATAGTAATATTGTCAAAACTCCAGTATACAAAAATGGGGGAAGGTGTGTCAACACTCTCCCCCGAACCACAGAAGCCGAATGAAGTCGACCCTCCACCCGTGGTTGGCACAGGTACCTGATATACAAAACACAGGACACCACGTGGCAGCCAGTGGGGGGAAGAGGGTTAGGGAGAGGTTGTGGACGGGGAGGGGAATTAGGATCACCAGATAAAGGGTTAAGAAATGCCTAGTTTGGATAGGACAGGGGACGTAACAGGGAAAAAGCCCTACACTATCTAATACCCTAGAAAATACCATAGCCATAACCACAACCTCACGTCACAGTACAGTAGTACCCCTTAATACAGGCCCCTAATGCACCATCCTAGGTTACTTGTATTTTGATACCTCTTGATACAGGCACCTGTTATCATACTATTTCAGGCATCACATATAAGCAAGCAAGAACAATGGAACATACATGGGAGATTCTCCCAACATGAAGAACATGACACATGGCCCTCTGGGCAAGCATTAGCGACACATACCAACATTAACATGAATGGTCTTAGACATGAAACATACAACACACTGTGCTGTTCTTTGTGAATTCACTTTGCATATCTAGTTTCCCAGTACGGTCACACTGATATTCTCGTGAAGCCTGAGCTTCCTTGCAGTGCGAGTTCTTACATGCAGGGAAAACCATTAACGCTGAAAACCATAAGGCGAGAACGCGATTAGATTCTCCAAAAACACTATTACGGAGAACCCGTGCATTTGAAACCCATTAGTCAAAAGTTATTTCTATATCCATATGAAAACCAAATGCACATAATCAGTGTAGCGCCCATTTTATAATGAGCGTTCACAACAAAAACACTCCTACACTTATCTTGTCGTCCGGGAAGCTATGGAAGCCTTCCCGGACGTGAGCTGGTGTAGCACGTAGCAGCCGAACGAGTACTTTGTCTGCAGCTGCGAATTCTGAATGCCGGGCATGGAGACCACGCGTCCTCCGTACTCCGCTTCCCGGGTGAATGGCCTGCTATGAAAGAATGTCTGCAGGCGTGAAATGGTCTCCCTCAGTCCTCCGGCATGACTTCATCTGGATCACAAAATAAGCCATACCTGCCGTGCGCCGTTGGCCCTAGATAAGCTGTTACTAATTAGTGTCAGCTGGCCATACGCGCACACGGCAAGAACTACCAGAGGTCCCAAGGATGCTGGGAAAGGTAGTTCATTCTCTGTATCCTGCTTTCCTTAGTCCATTGACATTACCTCCTCTCCCAGGGCCCTTCCCAGGACCTGGTTTCTCCAGATGTCGCCGATGAAATTGTGTGAACAACCTCGGAGCATGTACTGCATTTGCCAGTTCCCAAGAACAATCCTCCGGACCATAACCCTTCCATTGAATCAGATACCAGAATTGTCGATTACTTTTCTTTACATCCAAAATGCGTTGCACTTCATATTCCTCCTGACCTTCTTTCATCACAGCTGGAGGCCTCTTCGTAGTTATTCCCGGAGCTGCAGGTGTAAGTAAAGATACATGGAACACCGGGTGTATGGGTAATGATTTAGGCAAACGTAATTTCATAACAGTTGCAGAGATACAAGTACTAATCTCATTGGGTCCGATGACTAGGTATACATTTTCGTGAACCCATCAAAGACAAATTCCGAGTAGACAACCAAACTCTATCCCCCACCTTATATTTAGGACCTTCCTGTCGATGTTTATCAGCTTGGTTCTTGTACTGTCTCTTGGCTCTCTCCAGATTTTCTCATGCCTTCTGCCTAATCTCGAGAAGCAACTGTTTGCGCTCCTGCAACACTGGCATGTTTTCTATTTCGGGCAAATGTTCTGGTATCATATTCTGTTCATGACCATACAAACATTTGTTAGGTGCCATTCCCAAGGAAGTGTGATAAGTGTTCTTATAGGTAAATTCTGCCAGCCATAAAGCTTGTAGCCACGACTCTCTGCCATCACCCAAGTAGCCTCGTAAATATTGCTCAAGTGTTTGATTCACTCTTTCAGTCTGACCATCTGTCTGAGGATGATAACTGGTGGAAAGAGCACAATTGATTCCCAGCATTCGACAAAAGGCACGCCAAAATATGGAGGTAAATTACGAGCCCCTATCTGAGACAATACATTTTGGCAATCCATGCAGCCTTACCACATGCTGTAAGAATAAGTCGGCCAATTTCCCTGCCCCAGGTATCCCCTCGCAAGGAATGAAATGGGCTTGTTTCGACAGAAAGTCCACCACTACCTAGATGGTATCACATTTAATATCGTGTGGAAGATCCGTAATAAAATCCATAGAAATGTGCGTCCAGGCTTTCCCAGGAGTTGGTAATGGTTGCAGTAACCCTCTTTTGAGGGGATTGGGTCCTCTGACGTACTCCATATCTATGACAGTAATCACCACAGCTGTGCTGCTTTGGAAAATCTTTCTGCGTCCTGCGTCGATGACGTCGATATGCTGTCCTCGAGGGCCTCCGTCGAGCCGATGTCACCGGATGTTATAAGTAGGACGCACGACGCCCGTTGCCTCAGTTCCGTTTTTTCCGTGAACGCGTTCACTTCAGAGATCTCGGCGCGCCTCGACTCTTCTGAGTTCTGTTCTTTCGGTTCCTCAAACCTGCTTGTTTGTGAAGTTATCGTATGATGTCTTCATCTTCTTCTACCCCACGGCCGGGTTTTAAGAAGTGTCGGGACTGCGGGTCCAAGATGTCATTGACGGATTCGCACGTCGCTTGCCTCTGGTGCCTCGGGGAGGACCACGACATGGATGACTGTGTGGATTGCCAGTCGCTTACTTCGAAGGCCTTGTGGGAGCGTAAGAAGAAGCTTTCTGTTGGTAAGGTGACCAAGGCTCGTAAGACGAGGTCCTCTGGACGACTCTCCGCATCATCGTCGTCGTCGGTCCGGGAGGTCTCGGTCCCGGAGTAGGTCCCGCCATTCCTCTGCCTCTTTGAGGCACTCACGGAAGCACTGTCATCGGTTGCCTTCCCGGTCCTCTTCTGAGGACGCCGCCCGTCGGCGGGTTGTTTGTCCCACCAAGCATTCGACTGCTGAGGAATGGGCTTCCTTCCGTAAGGAGATGTTGTCATGCCGTTTGCAAAGAGATTCCCTTCGAGTCTGAGAAACCAATGGCAACTCCGCCGCCATTAATCGTTCCATATTTTTCCCCCATTTCCTGTTGCTACGCTCTAGTCTTTTTCCGACCTCTTCCTGGTTTCACTCTTAACCACGCCTCTTTGTTTTGCCCGGCGCTTTGCAACTGAAGCTTTCACGCTCCGTTTCGCTAGCGCTCTCTCTCCAAGTTCCTTGCCTGCTTCCTGACCGGTGTTTTTGCCGGTTATCATCCCTTTCTGCCTTCCTTTGTTGCGTTTCTCCTCCCCGGTACTTCAGTCCTCCTTTTCTATTTTTGCTTTCCTTCCTCCGTACTTACCTGTTTTCCTTACCCTTTTCCCTTCCAACTAGACATTTGGCGCTACAACCCGCGGTCTCTACTATCCCTCCAACCCGGATCCTCCTCTCCTTCGAATATCTGGAGAAACAGCTTGTCTGGGTTACCTGGCTCCTCATCAAGATCGAAATACAAGAGAGGTTTTTTTTAGCTAACGCTTTTTTCCTCTCCTACGGCTCCTGCGGAAAGGGGGTCCCTTGCTTCCCTGGTTTACTAGGGGGAACAGGGTGGCTTCTAACCGCGGAAGACCATATCTCTTCTCAAAAATGAAATCCACAAGAAAAAAGGGGCGAAGACGCGAGGAGTCTACTGAAGAATCAGGTGAGGAGGAGTGGGTTCTGCATAACGACGATTTTGGTTCCGACGAATCAAGAAATCAGCCTGACATTCATGATAGATGTTGGCGATTTTTGAATCGCAGGGCTCTGGTCCGTTCGCGCCTCCGAGAGGGGTCGGCCGTAACCGTACTAGAGACACCGCTCGTAAGCCTTTGGGCTCGGGTGGTCGGCACGATTCGCGGGAGAGGTCCCGCTCAGACAAGGGGAATCGTTCTAGTCATGCCCGTTCCAGGTCCCGGTCCTCGACACCCTCAAGACCACATGAACCTGTGAAGTCTTCGAAGAAGACATCGACGCCTGCGGCGCCGAGGTCATCGACGGACTCTCTCGAGGCTCCGCCTCCGAGGAAGTCGTCTACGTCATCGGCTCCTAGGCTGTCGAGAGACACGCTCGGGGCTTTGCCCTCGGGGCCTGTGTCGAAGCCGTCGATGCTGTCGGCGTCGCGCTCAACGTCGACGCCGATTCCGTCAACGCCCTCTACGCCTTTCCAGGCTGTTTTGTCGGAGGAACCCCGTGGCACGGTGGAAACCCCTAGAAAGGCTCTGGCCAAAGCAAAAAAATTCTTTATCCCTTATTCTGTGCCCACATTCCAGCCTCTGGATTATATTTCCGAGGGGGATGAGGGTTCTGAAGATGAGTTGGTTCCTGACACGGTACCAGACGAGATAATATATATAGCCAGATTGAGGACCTGCGTCAGTCGCTGCACGACGCCAGCGGTCTGGACACCTCTCCGGAGGTGGAGATCTGTAGGCCTGAGCCTGGCACCCATGCCGAGTCCTCGTACCTGCGCCTTATGTCAAGGGTTATGGATTACTTGGGGCGGTCTGCGCCATCAGTGGATTTTGTGCAGGATGACCTGACGGATATCCTCGACCAAGGTCCACCGACTGACCCGGTACTGCCATTCCATATGGCCTTGCATTGAAGGGTGGCAGCGGCTTGGACTGCCCCGGAGAGTCTCCCAGCAGTGAGCAAGTCTTTGCCGCGAAAATACCGTCCAGCCAGTAGCGACCCCTGCTACTTGACCACACACCCCACTCCGGAGAGTTTGGTGGTGCAGGCGGCTACGGCCCCAGCAAAGCAGGCGTCGTATCCTACCATCCCTCCTGATAGGGACGACAAGCGTTTCGATGGTTGGGCGAAGAAAGTGTTCTCTTCAGGGGGTATGGCTCTTCAGGCAGCCAACTCTGTATGTGCCTTGTCACGTTTCACGCACATTCTGTGGAACTGTATTTCCTTAGCGGCTGAACATATTCCCGAAGGGGACGAACGGGATGGTTTTCTTGGTATTATACAGGATGGCAAGGATGCCATGTGTGAGTCCGTTCAGTCGGGTCTGGACATGGCAGACTGTGTCAGCTGGTCCATGGCGGCGAGCACCGTAATACGCAGGTTTGCGTGGTTAAGGAAGTCGGGGTTTGCTCCTGATGTGCAAGCCCGGCTCCTCGACATGCCCTTTGATGGTGAAAATCTTTTTGGCAGCAAGGCTGACGAAAGCCTTCAGAGGTTGCAGACCTCAAAAGCTGCAGGAAAGTCGTTGAGCGCTGCAGTTTCGCCAACCTCCGCCTTTTCGTCCTAGGGGACAGCAATGGAGGGGAGGTTCCTTTCGTTATTACCCATCCTTTAGTAAATCGAGAGGAGCTGCAAGTCAAAGGGGCCACCGTAGGAGTGCTAGAGGTGGAAAACAGGGTACTCGAGGTGCCAAGACCGCTCGGGCAGTTGCCTCTTTGCCCTCAGGTAATGCCGCAGCTGCTTCAGCTCAGTCGTGAGGCCAGGCCCCATGGTTCGCCGGTTGGGGGAAGGCTGGCGCAGCATCTTGTAGAATGCCGTGCCATCACTTCAGATGTGTGGGTTCTGGAGATCATAGCCCATGGCTACTGTCTTCCTTTTCGGCAGAGGCCTCTCGACAATCCACCAGGGAATCTCTCTTTGAAGAGTCTGGATCCGCTCCTTGTGCAGGAAATACAAGCCCTGCTGGAAAAAGGCACCATAGAACTGGTGCCTGTAGAGGAGAGGAACAAGGGATGCTATTCCCCTTATTTTTTGATTTTGAAGAAAGATGGGTGATTGAGACCCATCATGGACTTGCGCGGTTTGAACAAACTCCTCAGGAAGGACAAGTTCAAGATGGTTACTCTCTCTCAAGTACTCCAGGCCCTTCAACTTCAGGACTGGTTGGCGTCTCTCGACCTCAAGGACGCTTACTTCATGTGCCGATCCATCCCAAGCACAAGAAGTACCTGAGGTTTGCGGTTGGCGACTTGCACTTTCAGTTTTGGGTCCTGCCGTTCGGATTGACCTCCGCCCAGAGGGTTTTCACCAAGCTCATGGTGGTGGTGGCAGCGCATCTCAGGAAAGGGGGGATTCACGTCTACCCCTACCTGGACGATTGGTTGATCAGGGCGAGCTCTCCTGAGCAAGTCCTGGTTCATCAGTCCGTCACCTGCCACTCCCTCCACAAGCTGGGCTTCTCCCTCAACTTAAAGAAGTCCCAGTTGATGCCAACTCAGCGGCTCCAGTACATCGGAGCAGTGCTCGACACTTCCTTGGGGCAGTGTTTTCCTCCCCAGGTGAGGGCTCTTCACATTCAGCAGATGGTACACAAGTTTCGACATGCCCAGAGTCTCCCGATGTTCAAGTTCTTGAGGCTGCTCGGCCTCAGGGCATCCTGCATACTTCTGGTGCCAGAGGCTCGACTGCGGATGAGATCTTTGCAGTGGGCTCTCAAGATGCAGTGGTCACAGTCTTCCGGCAGCATGTCGGACCCAGTTCAGGTGCCGCCCTCGGTCCCCCAGGACCTTCTGTGGTGGGCCGATGAAGGCAATCTGATGAGGGGGGCTCCATTTTGGCTGCCCTGGCCGGAGGTGACGATCATGATGGACGCATCCCTCACAGGATGGGGAGCTCATGCCAACGAGTTGACAGTCAGCGGTCGTTGGTCTCTGTCGGAGTTCAGACTCCATATCAATCTGTTGGAGCTGAGGGCCGTCAGGCTTGCCCTGAAGGCTTTTCTGCCAACTGTGCGAGGAAAGAATGTCCTCATTCTGACGGACAACACAGTGGCCATGCACTACCTCAACAAAAAGGGGGGCAGGGTCACTTCCTCTGTGCAGGGAGGCGATGCAGCTCTGGTTCTGAGCCATCCAGCAGGAAATTTCGATCTCGGCAGTTCATCTGGCCGGAGACGAAAACGAGACGGCGGATGCTCTGAGCAGGCAGAGCACGATCTCTCACGAGTGGGAGCTGGCTCAGAAGATTCTCCTGGAGATCTTTGCCCTTTGGGGGACCCCTCAAGTGGATCTCTTCGCCTCCAGTGTCAACCGGAAGTGCGAAAGGTTCTGCTCGTGGGAATTTCCTCCAAGAGGAGCCTTAGGGGATGCGTTTGTGGTGGAGTGGTCCTTCCCACTGCTGTATGCGTTTCCTCCAGTACCTGTCATCCCGCAAGTGCTGCGGAGGTTACGGAGGTTTGGTTCTCGGATGATCCTCATTGCTCCGGCATGGGCCCGGAGGACGTGGTACCCGGACCTTCTCGACTTGTCCATCTGCCCTCCACGTCGTCTTCCCTACCGAGACGATCTGCTCTCACGGGAGGGGGGTCAGGTTCTTCATACAGAGGTCAGATCCCTCAACCTTCACGCTTGGATTCTGAAAGGTTGAGGTATAAGGATTGGGACCTCCCTGAAGACGTGATGGAGGCGTTGCTTTCGGCCAGACGGCCAGCACAAAGTCCCTGTACCGTTGGAGAAAGTTCTGCGACTGGTGCAGGGTTAAGAATGTGGATCCTTTTTCATTTGACATTCCTGTAGTTCTGTCTTTTTTACTTTCTTTGGCCCACAGGGGCCTGCAAATGGGTACCATTAAAGGTTGCCTGGCAGCGCTGTATATATTTAAGCGCTCGTCTGAGGAGTGTTCTTATTTTAAAATCCCTTTAATTTCTCAGTTTCTGAAAGGGCTCACTAATGTGTTCCCTCCGTCACCTTTCCAGGTGCCTGGTTGGGATTTGAACCTTGTTCTCAAGTTTCTAATGGTTGCTCCATTTGAGCCTTTACATTCTTGTCCTTTGAGACTGTTAACCCTTAAAACTGTATTTTTAGTTGCGGTCACTTCCGCTCGCAGAGTGAGTGAGTTACAGACACTTTCAGTTAAGCCACCCTTCACTGTGTTTTATAAGGACAGGGTTGTCCTTAGAGTTCGTCCTTCCTTTCTTCCGAAGGTGGTGTCGGAATTTCATTTAAGCCAGAAGGTTGCTCTTCCGGCATTTTATCCTGACCACATCCTGGTAAGGAAGAGGAGAGGCTCCATAGGCTGGATCCTAGGAGAGCTTTAAGCGTCTACATTTCACGCATGTCCCGGGTCAGAGTGGACGATCAGCTCTTTATTGGTTACGCTGGAAGGCGCTTGGGACAAGCTGTTACTAAGCAGACTTTGTCTCGATGGATTATCTTGGCAATTTCTGAATGTTACCGCTTGGCGGGTAAGGACCCTCCGGTAGGCTTACGGGCCCATTCTACTAGGGGTATGGCTGCCTCTACTGCCCTGCAGAGGGGTGTTCCTATTCGTAACATCTGTGATGCAGCCACCTGGGCTTTGGTCCATACTTTTGTACGTCACTACTCCCTCGATTCTATCCATGGGCAGGATCTGGCCTTTGGCAAGGCGGTCCTTTACTCTGCAATTTGATTGATCATTCTAAATTTGTATATTCTAAATTCTTTTCCCACCTCCTTACGTTGGTACTGCTTTGGGAGTCTGTCATAGATATGGAATACGTCGGAGGACCCAATCCCCTTGAAGAACAAGTTACTCTCTTACCTGGTAACGTTCTTTCGATGGGAAGGTCCGACGACGTATTCCATATCGCTCCCTCCCTGCCTACCCCGCTACAGAATTTCATATGCGATTGCAGCTTACGTTTCCGCAAGGCTTTCTGTGGTCATACTGGCAGAAGATTGGTGCCACACGTTCTGGGAAAAAACTACAACTAAGGCTACGGGCGTCCTGCGTCCTACTTATAACATCCGGTGACGTCAGCTTGACGGCGGCCCTCGAGGACAGCGTATTGACGTCATCGACGCAGGATGCCGAAAGATTTTCCGAAGCAGCACAGCTGTGGTGATTACTGTCATTGATATGGAATACGTCGTCTGACCATCCCATTGAAAGAACGTTACCAGGTAAGTGTCACGCCCCTTAGGAAGAACTGGTCCCTATGGTACCGTTGGGTCCAGAGGTACGCGGCGTCCATTTTTACACCCAAGATGGCGGCTACAGCTGTTTGTTGCAGTCTAGCTGCTCTGTTTCCACACGGCAACTTGACTCCGCCCTCTCAACCAAACACAGCATATCTGTCTCGTTCTATAACAAGCAGGCGCGTTGCTACTCCTTCATACCAACGCTACGTAAATTCGGACCTAGGCTTTGTCTATCTGTCCCTATTACGTTATTGTGTGTATTTACTTTCAATCTTCTGTTTCCCGTGTCAGCTCTCTCCACTTCCCTGCCATAGGACCGATACTGCTATAAATCCACCATCAGAACAAACTCACTCGCTCTCAAGGGAAACTTCCGGGTTGCCTCGGAACTTCGAACAAGATCATCCCTCGGCCACATCCGAGGTACGAAGGCAGGGCCGGCTCATTCCTTTTTCCCCTCATACGGGGAGATTAGTCCTAACGTAATTTCCCTTCTTTCTCAGCCTATCTCTTACTTCTGCAACTCCAGACGAACAGCAGACTACCTAGCTGAAGCACTGTTCAGCAGCCAGTCCGATCCTTCTCACAGGTATTTCTTGTTATCTGAGGCACACATACTTTCGCTTTCTCTCTCTGCCTGATTTAACACCTTCTTTCTATTTAGCGAAGTCTCCCGAAAGCAGAACCTCCTGTCTTATGTACAACTACTTCCCAGTCCGCTACAAGGTGTTTGCTCCGTCTTGTTTCATTTTCTCCATTTATTCACTGTTGGGTTAAAACCTACTATTGCTTAATGTTTCTCATTCATTTCCTGATATTAGACAACACGATGTAACCTATCCTGAGGTGCAACTGCTAGAAGACATCAGAAGGCTGATGTTTTGACAGACACGCAGGGTTTTCTTCCCCCTCGAGGGTTTCCCTGGGATTTCTCTCCGTGTCCGGGGCTTTTGCCACGGGGAAGGAGGGAGGGTTCAGGGGAATTCATATCAGCTTCATCTTACCTGGAATCCGGTCACAAGTGGGTCCAAGAGGTCTTCTCTGTTGGTGAGTCCACTCAAAGATTTTGTTCCTTGTCATCACCACTGAAATTGATTGTTCCACCACAGTTGATATTACAGTTTATAACAGTTAGCAACGCCCAAGAAGCCTTTAAAGAAAAAAGGCCAGTGGTGTGACGAGGAGTGAGACTTGGGTTCGCTTCCCAATTAAGTATACTTCAAGATGGACCCGGCCCAACAGCAACAACTGCTGACAGCGGTTCAGTCTTTGACCGCTGAGGTTCAATCTCTTAAACAGGAGAATGCTATCCTTCGCCAACATGTGGGGAAAGCTCCTAGTTGCTCTGAGTTACCCCCTTGTCCAATTCCCGGAGGTTTATATGACGGTGATCCCCATAAACTGAAAGCTTTTATTGAAGCTTGCACCGTACAATTCTCTTTCAAGGCTGCCTTCTTTCACAGTGATAGGGATAAAGTTGGTCATATAATCTCTAACTTAACCGGTCCAGCCTTAGCTTGGGCTACACCACTAGTCACTAATAATAATCCCTTATTGGATTCTTATCCGGCCTTTCTAAATAGCCTAAGGACTATGTTCAGTAGACAAGAAATCACTGTCTCTGCTCAAGAACAACTTTTGGACTTTAGGCAAGGGTCACAGGACTTACTGTCTTATATCACTAGGTTCAAACAGTTGGCAGCTGGCACTTCCTGGGCTGATGGCGCTCTCATTACTCTTTTTAGAAGAGGCCTTAATGAGGATGAGGTGTCTCGAGTACCTCGCCCCCTAGCAGAACTAATCTCCATTGTAATGCAAATGGATTACCGCTTACAGGAAAGACATAGAGAACGTCGTAGACCTAGAAATCCACGATCTACCTCTGATTTCACCTCCATTCCCGCAAGGGCTCTGGTAGAGGAACCGATGCAGATGGGTACAACCCGAGGACGTCTAACTCCGGAAGAACGTAACAGACGTCGGCAACATAATCTTTGTATGTATTGTGGGGCTAAGGATCACGCTGTGCAGAACTGTCCCGTTGCTCCAGTGAGGAGATCGGGAAACGCTCGTTCTCTACCGTCGGGGGAACCGCGGATAGGGAATTAAAAAACGGTTCCTCACTGTTTCATGTGCCTTCTCAAGTCACTGAAATTCCAGATCTGTCAATGGTCGTTCTGCACATTAATCTTCGATGGGATACTGTAGAACCCGTGGATGTACCTGCCTTGATCGACAGTGGAGCTGCTGGCAATTTTATAGATCTTCAGTGGGCTCAGCGAGTGAGTATTCCATCCTCATTAAAAACGCTAGCCATTCCAGTTGAATCAGTTGACGGTAGTCCATTGGTTTCTGGTCCTATCACCAAACAAACTCAACCTGTACATATGAGAATAGTTTCCCACAGCAAAACCATCACGTTGGACATCATCCGGACCACCCATTATCCAATCATACTTGGATTACCTTGGCTCAGGATTCATAATCCGTATATAAACTGGACGGCAGGAACCCTCTTTATGGGGTCTGAACATTGTATTAAACACTGTCTCTCGAGCAGAGCTTTAGGATTTCATCATGGTCCTTCTTTGCAAGACCATAGGTCAAATTCCACTATGCTTAACCATATTCAGGGCATTCCAGACGCCTATCAGCGCTTTAACACTGTGTTCTCAAACACAGAATATGCGGAACTCCCATCTCACCGGAGAGCTGATTGCGATATCGAATTGATGCCAAATGCTCCTATCCCATTTGGGCGCATGTATATTATGTCCTCGCAGGAAAAGGAAGTTCTAAAGGAATATCTGCAAAAGAACCTGCGTCATGGTCTTATAGCAGAATCAACATCCCCAGCAGGAGCTTCTTTATTTTTTATTCCAAAAAAGGATACGAAAGAACTTCGACCATGTATAGACTATCGTGGATTGAATAAAAAAATCACAATCGCCGAATCCAATGCCCTTGATCCCCGACATACTTGAAGCCTTCAATGTGCTACTATCTTTACAAAATTGGATCTCCGCGGAGCTTACCACCTTATCCGTATCCGAGCTGGCGACGAATGGAAGACGGCATTCCGAACACCTTTCGGGCACTTCGAATATCGAGTCATGCCCTTTGCCTCTCTAATGCCCCCGCCGTCTTCCAGCATTTCATGGACCACATCTTCTCCGATCTTCTTCTCCATTCGGTGATCGTTTATTTAGACGATATTCTGATCTTCTCGTCATCCCATTCTCAACACATTCAACATGTCATGGAGGTACTCCAAAGACTTTCCAATAATCACTTGTACTGTAACTTGGATAAGTATGAGTTCCACAAGGATAAAGTCGCATATCTAGGTTACATTCTTTCTACACACAGAATTTTCATGGCTCCACAAAAGGTTTCTGCTATTACAGAATGGGCTACCCCTGGAAGTGTAAAGGAACTTCAGAGATTTCTCGGGTTCGCCAATTTTTACTGACGCTTCATTCCTAACTACTCAGAGGAGATCTTACCTCTGACCGCTCTTCTCAAGAAAGGAGTGCATTTCCTTTGGTCGGATGAGGCTCAACTGGCCTTTGATAAACTTAAGATGAGCTTTGTCTCTGGTCCAATCCTTATTACCCCTGACCAAACGAAGAGGTTTATTGTGGAATTAGACGCCTCCCACCATGCATTGGGAGCCGTTCTTTTACAGGAGAACAAGCAGGGGATAGAGTGTCCGGTGGCATACATGTCTAAGACGCTCTCACCTTCCGAAAGAAATTATACAGTCCACGAAAAACAACTGCTGGCAATCAAGCGTGCCTTCGAGGAATGGTGGCATCTGCTACTTGGTGCGTGTCATGCTATCGAGGTTCGGACAGACCATAGTAACCTTTGAGCCTTACAGTATGCCCAGACTCGAAATAGTAGACAAGCCCTTTGGGCGCATTTCTTCTCCCCTTATGAGATAACTTTTACATTCATACCTGGCAGAGTCAACCTGAAGGCTGACGCCTTATCAAGGAAAGATTCCACCTTTTCAAATCCGTTTCGGTCAGAGCCTATATTTCCCAGGGCTCGTTTTCTGCAGGTAGTAACTACATTCTTACAGTCCATCTCAGAAGCTACAACTTTGTTTCTGAGAAATAAACCTACAGCATTGAATGACTTGAAGCTAGTGCTGTCCCAGGGTTGTGCCTACCGGGAGAAACTATTGTTCTTACCCTTTGAAGATCTGAGAAGGATGGTGTTGCAATTGTGCCATGACTCACGTATAGCAGGACACTGCGGAATTGCCAACACTACGGAACTGGTACAACGACATTTTTGGTGGCCCGAAAGGGCTCAGCATATCCGGGTCTATGTCTCGGCTTGTTCGATATGCCTACAAACCAGGTCCCAGCGTGCAGCTCCCCAGGGTCTCCTTTCTGATATGCCTGTTCCAGTTCGTCCTTGGCAATTCATGTCTACCGATTTTGTGGTTGACCTACCTGATTCCAAAGGGTGTACCATGATCATGGTGGTCGTGGACTACTTTAAAAAGTTGGCCCATTTTATTCCGCTTCCTCAGGTTCCCACGGCGGCTCAAATGGCAAGAATTTTCATCGCCCGGATCTTCTCTCTTCACAGACTCCCGGAAACCGTAGTCTCGGATCGAGGGCCACAGTACACCTCTCGATACTGGCATCAGATCTGTACCTATCTAAAGATCAATAGGGCCCTGAGCTCTGGATTCCACCCACAGACCAACGGCCAAATTGAGCGTCTCAATCAGACACTGGAGGGGTACTTACGTTGTTACATTTCGGCCTCCCAAGACAATTAGTGCGAATTGTTACCCTTGGCTGAATTTGCCTATAATGTTATATCTTGAGTGTCGTGTAGATATGTGAGACCTCCGTCCCCAAGTGCCGCACAGGGAGAATGACTGACTCACTCTCTACGCAACCTTTGGGGCCACCGGTGGAGAAAATCCGGAACCACGAAGGACTGGAAACCCCAAGGAAGCTGCGAAGGAAAACAGCGTTAAGTACCAAGCAAACAGGGTAATACACAGGTAACCAGGAAACAGCAAGATCTTACCGGGAATTGGTGGAAGGAATGATGTGAACCTAGTGGAAGGATGGTTCCTGGGCTCATGTAGGCAGAGGTCCTGAACAGGAGACACTAACTGATAGCAAGCCAGCCTCCACCTGGTGAAGTCCTGCAGGCAAGATTGAGCCAGGTAACAAGATTGTAGGCAAGGGCGATGGAGAGGAGCAGTCCGTACAGTGCACCAGAGTCTGTAACAAATGGAAATCCAAGAGAAGTCCGTGATAAAAAATCGAGGTCAGGAGCCAAGAATATCAGTCCGAGCCGGTAGAACAATATCAAAGCGTAATCCAAAGAAAATCCAAGAAGCGTTAGCCGGGACCAAGATAAACCATGAAGCAGAGCAAGATTCGTAAGCCAAACAGAGTCTCCGGGGAAAACAGCTGTGAAGCGGGGTGCTGGGATACTTCACTGCTTAAGTACCAATCGCTTCCTGGTCACGCGATGCGGATCCGCGTCACGTGCTCGCGAGTCTGGGTTACATGATCGCAAATCCAGGTCACGTGATCGGACAGCAACGCGACGCGAAGAGGTACCTCTGCTCCTGTGGTGGCCTAATCTCCATGGCAACTGCCAATAAAAAAACGGTCGCAACCGTGACTGCGGGGTGTGAGCAGAAGGCCGCTGTTGTACTGGTGTGCAGGGTGGTCTGGGCCGCCGACGTGAGCCCCGGAAGGTACGTGGATGGGGTAAACGGGCCGAAAGGAAATCGCTGGTGGAACGAACGGAGGGCATGACAGAGCCCCCCCAAAGGCCCACGACCACGTGGGCAGGAAGGATGCTCCCGATGGAACTGAGCAACCAACCGGGGGGCCTGAACATTCGAAGCAGTGACCCAAGAACGCTCCTCTGGGCCGTAACCCAACCAGTCGACAAGATACTGCAACCTGCCCCTATGGAGGCGTGAACCCAGGATACCGGAAATCTCAAAGACATCAGGGACCTCCAGGGACACCGGGGCAACTGAGGGACGAAGACGAGAGGAGGCTGGACAAGGCTTGGGGAGGGACATGTGGAAGAAAGGGTGTATCCGCCAAGAAGACGGAAGCACAAGGCGGTAGGCCACCGAGTTAATGACCTGGGAAACAACATAAGGGCCCAAAAAACGGGGTAAAAGCTTCCGACAACCCACTAGACGAAGATGACGGGTGGACAACCAGACCGGGGAACCCACAGTATACAAAGGGGCCAAGCTACGCTTTGAGTCAGCAAAAGATTTTCATGGAGGATTGTGCCTCCCGGAGATGGACAATGGTCTGGGCATGGATGGCCGACATATCCCTAACGTAGGCTACTGCGGCATGGTTGGCAGCGGAGGAAGTGTCAGGGATGGTGTCACGACCGCTGAGCGCTGGCGGCTGTAGAATAGGTGGAAGCTGGGCCGCCATTAAATTGTGCCGTCACATTATTTCCCTTACAGCGCTAATGTTCTAGTCTTTTTTCAACATGGCCGCCGCCTACGCATATTTACTTCCACACGCTAGGCGGCTCGGCGCGTTGCAACTTTGGATTTCCCTCTGTTGCGCTCGCTCATTTCCATAGTTCTCTCCTAGGCGGTGCTCCGCCCGTGCTGTCCTATTTCCTTCCAATCTCTTGCTCTCTTTCCCTTTGCTCTTTCTTCTCCCAGTCTTTCCAGTTTTCCCCCGCCGGGTGTTTTACACCGGTCCGTTCCTTTTCCCTGTGGTCTCTCGCGCTGCTCCTTTCTCTACGCAGCCTTCCTATCTTGTTACGCTCTCTTACTCACCTTACCTTGGATCGCCTGATTTCTTCACCGAGCATCATACTCACCTTACCTTGGATCGCCT
Source organism: Ambystoma mexicanum (assembly GCF_040938575.1). Taxonomy (NCBI): domain Eukaryota; kingdom Metazoa; phylum Chordata; class Amphibia; order Caudata; family Ambystomatidae; genus Ambystoma; species Ambystoma mexicanum. Next base: position 843,803,636 of record NC_090938.1, read on the forward strand.
GATTTCTTCACCGAGCATTCCTGATTTGGTTCCTGGTTTCCGGAGGGGTTTTTATGCCGTTTGGATTTTCCCCTCACTCCGTCTTTTAGTCCGTCACGGAGGGGGGTCACCATGCCTCCTGTGTGGAGCCGCGGTGGCTTCCTTTCGAGGCCGACCTTACCTTCTCCAGAAGAAAAGGCATCCCGCTCTACACACCAGAAGAAAGAAGCTAAATTACTTTTCAAGCTCAGGTGAGGAGGAAAGGGAACGGGGGAACGAGTCGAGTTTTACTGATGAGGAAGACATTACTGATGAACCTAAAGAGGTGGTGAGCCTGCCAGCCCTTTCTGATAGCTTGCAACGCCCCAATATTGAGATGGCAACCCCACAACAACTCCAGGAACTCGTCGCAGCAGTACAGAGTTTGAGTCAGGAGGTTCAGACTTTGAAAACAGACAATGCCGCCCTTCAACAAAGGGTTGCTGCTCGAGAACAGCTCACAGCGGATCTCCCCCCCCTACCCCTGGTATCAGGTAAATTTGATGGCACCGAGAGGAAAGTAAAGGAATTCCTTGATGCTTGTAATATACACTTTGCAGAAGAGGCACTTTTTCCACAGAACATACCAAGGTAGGGTTCATGATAACCCATATGACGGGGAATGCCTTAGCATGGGCCACCCCTTTGGTGTCCCGATCAGACCCGGTGTTACAGGATTATACAGCCTTCAAGGACCTTCTCAAACAGACTTTCCTTCATACGGAAACAGCCTTTGTAGCCAGCGAAGACCTCTTTGACGTGTGTCAAGGGAATTCCGACCTACTTTCCTATCTGTCCTCTTTCAAAAAGATAGCAGCTGAGACTGGTTGGCAGGAAGAAGCACAGTATACCATATTCCGGAGGGGTTTGCGGGAGGACTTAAAAGACGAACTAGCCAGAATTCCCCGCCCGGAATCTTTCTCCGATCTCATTAAGGCGGTAATAAGGATCGATTATCGCATGACCGAAAGAAAGAACGAGAAGAAGAAGACTCGTCCTCCCAGATCCTTTCCTGAAACCCACACTTCGACCTCCTCACCTGTTACTCGCCCACCTTCCAGAGACGAACCAATGCAGATTGGTACTACCCGAGCTCCTTTGACAGCGGAAGAAAAGAAGAGAAGGCGAGAAGGCAATCTGTGTCTCTACTGTGGTTCGGCCAATCATCTTCTGAGAGACTGTCCTGACGTACCCCCGAGAAGGCCGGGAAACGAGCGCCCTCGGTAGTCGGTGGGACAGACTATCGAGGGGCGTCAGTTGGTTCCTATGCTACGCTCTCAGTGACCCCTGCCAAGACCTCCGAAGACCATCGATTGATGGTAATTGCCGTCCAGCTCCGGTTTAGAGGACAGAACATAGAGACACAAGCCCTACTTGACTGTGGAGCTGCCGGGAATTTCCTAGACACCTTGTGGGCAGACAAGGTGGGTCTTCTCAGAGTTCCAAAGAAGGAAGATCAGAAGGTAGAAGGGGTAGATGGCACTCCTTTATGCTCCGGGCTCATTACCCACACCACCGAGGAAGTACAAGTATCTATCCAACAACATTCTAAGTCTTTGAAGTTCGATATCATTAGGGCCACCCATTGCCCTGTTATATTGGGGATTGGTTGGCTCCGCAAACACAACCCAACAATAAATTGGACAGACAACCTGCTGAGTTTCCACTCTTCCTTTTGTCAAGAAAGGTGTTTGCCGGGACCTATGTTTGAGGAAGTCAAGACGATATGTGCTACTGAGAGTAGCTCCATCCACAATATACCCAGGATATTTGAGGAATTTGCTGATATTTTCAAGGAACAACAACCTTCGGTACTCCCCCCTCATCGGCCGGAAGATTGTAATATTGACCTCATACCACAGGCCTGGGTTCCTTTCGGAAGAATGTACCCCCTTTCTATGTCTGAAAAGGCAGTTCTCCGGAGCTATTTGGATGACAATCTTGCTAACGGATTGATCCGACCCTCGAGATCCCCAGCAGGGGCTTCCTTATTTTTCATACCCAAGAGAGACTCCAAGGAGTTGAGACCTTGTATCGATTACAGGGGTCTAAATCAAGTAACGATCAAGGACAGATACCCGATGCCCATAATCTCGGAGATACTTGAAGCCATTCAGGGATCGGTATTGTTTACTAAGCTCGATCTTCGAAACGCATACCATTTGCTTCGGGTGAAATCCGGTGATGAATGGAAGACTGCTTTCCGCACTCCCTACGGGCTTTTTGAGTACCGAGTGATGCCATTTGGACTAGTAAATGCTCCTTCTATATTCCAGAGGTTTATGGATCGCATATTTTCCGATCTGTTGGGGATCAACACAGTTGTATACCTTGATGATATCCTGATATTTTCCTGGAAGAAGGAAGAACATTCTTCCCAGGTATTGGAGGTGTTACACCGACTCCGATTACATCACCTCTTGGTCAAACCAGAGAAATGTGCTTTCGCTCAATCATCCATGCCTTACTTGGGTTTTATACTCTCTGAAGAGGGGATAACCATGGATCCCGAGAAGGTAGAAGCCATTCTCTCATGGCCATCTCCTTCATCTGTCAAGGACGTCCAGAGGTTTTTAGGTCTGGCAAACTTTTACCGGAAATTCATCCTGGGGTTTTCAAGGCTCACCTTGCCCATCACTTCTCTCCTTAAGAAATCATCTAAACCCTTTCTCTGGAATAAAGAGGCTGAAGACAGTTTTGCTAGTCTCAAAGGAAGATTCTGCACGGCTCCTATCCTTTGGCAACCAGACCAACTGAAACCTTTCATAATGGAGACCGACGCTTCTGCTGCTGCAGTAGGGGCCGTTCTTCTCCAAGTCAACCGCGACATGGAACACCCAATAGCCTATTTTTCAAAGACCTTGACAAACAGTCAACAAAACTATTCTGTCATCGAAAAAGAGCTACTGGCTATGAAATTGGCTTGTCTGGAATGGAGACACTTACTTCAAGGAAGTGTGCACCCATTTCAGATACGTACCGATCACAAAAATCTGCAGATTTTGAGGCAACAGGAATGCTATAACACTCGACAAGCCAGGTGGGCACACTTTTTTGCTCAGTTTCATTTCACTATCACGTATATTCCGGGATCTCAGAACCAAGTCGCTGACGCGTTGTCCCGAAGAAATGAAGTCCACAAGCCATATCAGAAAGAACTCATGTTTCCTCGAACTAAGATCGTCCTGGTTGTGTCGTCTTTTCTAGAAGAAGTTAGGGGGGCTTATACTTCTTTAGAAGGACCCGCTCCCACTCTAGGAAAGTTACCTGTCGAGGAAAAAGATGGACTGTATTTCAACCAAGGAAGAACCAAGTCGCTGACGCGTTGTCCCGAAGAAATGAAGTCAACAAGCCATATCAGAAAGAACTCATGTTTCCTCGAACTAAGATCGTCCTGGTTGTGTCGTCTTTTCTAGAAGAAGTTAGGGGGGCTTATACTTCTTTAGAAGGACCCGCTCCCACTCTAGGAAAGTTACCTGTCGAGGAAAAAGATGAACTGTATTTCAACCAAGGAAGACTAATTCTACCTACACACGACCTCCAGGTACAAGCTCTTAGGTGGTGCCACGACTCGAAGGTTGCGGGTCATCGAGGTCTTCGTGGTACGCTAGAACTACTCCAGAGAACCTTCTTTTGGCCAAATATGAGGGCAGACACTCAGGCTTATATTCAAACATGCTTGACTTGTTTACGTAACAAGAATTCCACCCAGAAATCGTTGGGGTTACTTCAACCCAGCCCGATCCCTCGAGGTCCTTGGATTAACATTTCTACGGACTTCATCGTCGACTTACCTAAATCCCAAGGTTGTACATGCATCATGGTAACTGTCGATACCTATTCCAAATTGGCGCATTTCTCCCCATTGTCCGGCATACCTTCTGCTTCGCACACTGCTGAAGTCTTTCTTAAGGACATATTCAGATTGCATGGTCTCCCTCAAAAAATTGTAACCGACCGTGGCAGCCAGTACACCTCTAAGTTTTGGTCAGCTTTGTGCAAATTGTTGGGGATTGAGAGGGCTCTTTCTTCTGGATTCCATCCTCAGACCAATGGCCAAACTGAGAGGCTGAACGGAACCCTAGAACAATATCTGAGGTGTTTCGTAAATCAGTCACAAGACAATTGGGTTTCTCTTCTCCCAACTGCCGAATTCACGTACAACAATGCGATTCATGCGTCTTTAGGTATGAGTCCTTTTTATTGTACTTATGGATATCAGCCCAGATCTATAATACCCACCTTCTGGAAAGATACCTCTATCCCATCAATTGAATCCGGTTTGGCGCAGCTGCGAGGAGCTCACATATCCGCCGAACAGAGTCTAAAGAAGGCAAGCATTCAATACAAGGACCAAGCAGATCGCCACCGGAGACAGGTGCCGATGTGGGACAAAGGCTCAAAGGTTATGCTGTCTACCAAGTTTCTACTCTGTTGGGTCAGACTTTCCAAGTTGTCCCCCCGGTATATTGGACCTTTCGACATCCTGACCAAGATCAACCCAGTGGCTTACCGCCTCAAGTTACCTAAGTCGCTCAGTCGTGTTCACCCGACTTTTCACTCCTCACAACTTCGCTCCTATGTGGCTGATGAGAGAAGGCAGAGAGCTCCCAGACCTCACGTTCCACCCGACCCTAACTCTGAGGAATACGAAGTCTCCCACATCAGTGATTCCCGTTACCATAAGGGTCGCCTGGAATACCTTATCCATTGGAAAGGCTTCCCTTCATCCGAGGATTCCTGGGAACCCCGATCTTATGTTAACGCACCCCGTTTGTTACGCCGGTTCCACAACCTGCATCCCGGCAAGCCCGGGGGGTATCGCCCTAGAGGGGGGCATACTGTCACGACCGCTGAGCGCTGGCGGCTGTGGAATAGGTGGAAGCTGGGCCGCCATTAAATTGTGCCGTCACGTTATTTCCCTTACAGCGCTAACGTTCTAGACTTTTTTCAACATGGCCGCCGCCTACGCGTATTTACTTCCACACGCTAGGCGGCTCGGCGCGTTGCAACTTCGGATTTCCCTCTGTTGCGCTCGCTCATTTCCATAGTTCTCTCCTAGGCGGTGCTCCGCCCGTGCTGTCCTATTTCCTTCCAATCTATTGCTCTCTTTCCCTTTGCTCTTTCTTCTCCCAGTCTTTCCAGTTTCCCCCCCCCGGGTGTTTTACAGCGGTCCGTTCCTTTTCCCTGCGGTCTCTCGCGCTGCTCCTTTCTCTACGGAGCCTTCCTATCTTGTTACGCTCTCTTACTCACCTTACCTTGGATCGCCTGATTTCTTCACCGAGCATCATACTCACCTTACCTTGGATCGCCTGATTTCTTCACCGAGCATTCCTGATTTGGTTCCTGGTTTCCGGAGGGGTTTTTATGCCGTTTGGCTTTTCCCCTCACTCCGTCTTTTAGTCTGTTGCGGAGGGGGGTCACCATGCCTCCTGTGTGGAGCCGCGGTGGCTTCCTTTCGAGGCCGACCTTACCTTCTCCAGAAGAAAAGGCATCCCACTCTACACACCAGAAGAAAGAAGCTAAATTACTCTTCAAGCTCAGGTGAGGAGGAAAGGGAACGGGGGAACGAGTCGAGTTTTACTGATGAGGAAGACATTACTGATCAACCTAAAGAGGTGGTGAGCCTGCCAGCCCTTTCTGATAGATGGGGAGAACCCGGGGGTGCTGGCCATACAAAGCATAGAAGGGGGAAAAACCAGTGGAGGAATGGATCGCGTTGTTGTAGGCGAATTCAGCAAAACGGATGGTCTGCAACCAAGTTGCCTGTTGTTGTAACATCAAGCAACGCAGGTATTGTTCCATGGACTGGTTTGTCCTCTCTGTCTGACCGTCGGTCTCCGGGTGGCATGCCGAGGAGAACCGTGTATCGATACCAAGCAACCTGGTCAAAGCACGCCAGAACCGAGATGTGAACTGGTAACCCCTTTCAGAAATAAGCACAGAAGGGAGACCAAAGAGACAAAAAATGGATTCAAAGAACAACTTGGCTAGCACAGGGGCAGACGGGATACCATGGCAGGGGATGAAACGGGCCATTTTGGTGAAAGTATCAACCACCACCCAAACCGTGTCGTACCCCTGGACCCTAGGTAAATCAATCACAAAATCCATGGACAATGTGTGCCAGGGCTTTGGTGGTATAGGTAGTGGTTGTAAGAGGCCAAGCGGACGACCCCTGCGGTGTTTACTTTGAGCACATACTGCGCACATGTTTACGTAACAGACAACATCGCGTTTCATGGAGGGCCACCAACACCAGCGTTTCAGAAGGTCCAGGGTACAGACCTGGCCTGGGTGACCGTTGATGGGGGCGTCGTGTGACCATTCCAAAGCTAGATTTCTGGTATCAGTGGTAGGTAAAACTAGGCGATTCTGTACATACGGTAGACCATCATAGTACACAGGGTCCCATTTGGATAATTGCTCTGGATGTTGCTGGACCCAAGTACGGATTGCATCTAGCAATGCCAAAGGGGGTGTACATGTGCATACAACATTCCCATGGGGGCAAGAGAGTGTCGGGAAAGATGGGCAACGAAACACCCCCAGGGGAACGGGACAGAGCATCAGCTTTACCATGTGCCAAACCAGACCGGTGTTTAATTTGAAAGTCGAAGGCTGCGAAAAACAAATACCACCTGACCTGCCGGCTGTTCACACATTTCAGGGTGGCCAAGTCCTGCAAATTCCGGTGGTCTGTAAACACTGTGACCCTGTGTTTGGCCCCCAACAGATGGTGTTGCCAATTCCGAAAGGCATCCATCACTGCCATGAGCTCCTTTTCGGTTACAGTATAGTGGACTTCCGCTGAGTTAAATTTGCGGGAATGGAGGGCTACGGGGTGTAGACGTCCAGTAGTGGAGCAGACTTGTGACAAAACCGCCCCTAGTGCAAAAGAAGAGGCATCTGCCTCAACAATGAAAGGCAGGTCAGGGTCAGGGTGCTGGAGAACGGGGCGGTGGTAAAGGCGTTTTTTAAATCCTCGAAGGCTTGCTGATGAACCTCCAGCCATTTGAAGGGAACATGAGGACTGGTGAGGGAGGTGAGAGGTGATACTAGGGAGGAGAACCCAGAGATAAAACGCCGGTAAAAGTTGGCGAAACCTAGGAAGGATTGTAATGCCTTCAGAGTCTGCAGGGTTGGCCATTCGAGGATCGCCCGTACCTTAGTATAATTCATCGTCAGACCACCGGGTGTGATGTTGAACCCTAGAAACTCGACATTGGTAACATGAAACTGGCATTTCTCAGGTTTCGCATACAGCGAGTGTCTTTGCAACCGAGACAGTACTTCTCGAACATGTTGCACATGTTTCTCTAGGTTAAGGGAAAAGACGAGGATATCGTCAAGGTATACTACCACATACACGTCCAGTATATCACAGAACACATCATTCATGAAATGCTGGAAGGTGGCTGGGGCATTACATAGCCCAAAAGGCATGACCGTATACTCATAAAGACCATAACGTGTGCAGAATGCGGTCTTCCATTTGTCCCCCTTTCGGATGCAGACAAGGGTGTAGGCGCCTCGAAAATCCAACTTGGAGTAGATAGAGGCATGGGTCAATCGTTCCAATAGCGGGGAAGTGAGCGGTATTGGGTACCGATTCTTAAAGGTAATGGCATTGAGACGACGGTAGTCTACACATGGACGAAGATCGCCTTCTTTCTTAGGCACAAATAATATTGGACTGGCAGCTGATGACTTGGAATGACGTATGTGACCCAGGCGCAAGGATTTCTTGATGTACTCCTTGAGGGTTTGGTCTTCGGAATGGGACAGGGAATAGATACGACCCGAGGGTATAGAGGCCCCAGGGGTCAAATCAATCGGGCAATCATAGGGACGGTGCGGGGGAAGGGCTTCAGAGGAGTCTTGATCAAATACTTGAGCATAGTCCTGGTACACCGCAGGGATGTTTGCGGCAACCAAACCCACTACATGCGAATCAAAGGGAGCACTGTTTTCCGTTATACTGAGTTGGGCAATGGCGCCTAATGCCGATGCAGGCGTGTCCTCCTCTCTGTTCATGGGGAGACAGAAGTTCTGGCACAGCTCGGATTCAAAGTGCACGTGGCCCGTTCCCCAATTAATGAGTGGATTATGGTCCCGCAACCAAGGCATTCCTAATATGACACCAAACTGAGGCATGGCTATCAAATCAAAATGTATGGTTTCCTTACGGACAGACTGGATCGTCAGTATGAGTGGTGCTGTTTGTTGTTTGATGGGACCAGATGTAAGTTCCGTCCCATCAACTGCTTGTACCAGTTCGGGTCGGATCTTGTTTATCAAGGGCAGGTTCAAAGCTCGGGCCAAGGTAATATCAATGTAGTTCCCAGAGGCCCCTGAATCAATGACGATCACTACGGGGTGGTTGATGCCAGGAGTGGGTTGCAGAGTGGCTTGTACCTGAATGGGTCTAATCCTACCAAACACCGGGACAGGATCCGGGGGGAAACATGAGGAGCTCGACCCCACCCCTGTGTCTAGGGTCGAGCTGTGTGAAAAACCTGGTTCTTGGGTCTCGGTCTCCGGGGACATTCTTTCACAAAATGGCCACCCAACCCGCAGTAGAAACAGGCATTCTCTACCCTTCTGCGTTCCCTTTCCCTTGATGTGATAGGACTCCTGATACCTCCGATCTGCATAGGTTCCCCGGTGGTATCAGAGGTGGACGAAGAGATGGCAGGGCCTGTGGAATGGGGAAACCCGGCCTCAGCTCTTCGTTCAGAGTGCCGCGCATCTACTTGGAGGGTCAGATCCACAAGGGCCGGGAATTGAACGGGTCGAGATGGAACCACTGCTAGTGCATCCTTCATAGGATTACTTAACCCTCTGTAGAAGACCACTGACTTCTTGCTTTCTGGCCATGATGTTTCGGCCGATAGTTGATTAAACCGAGTTATGTAATCAATGAGGGATCCCCTACCCTGGGTGAGTTCTAGTAGCTCTAAATCATGAGATTGCGCCTTGTACCTGGTGTCGAACACTCGTGACATTTCCGATACCAGCTGATCGAAATCATAGAGGGCAGGGTGGTCATTTTCTAAAGGGGGTTTGCCCATGCAGCAGCTGTACCGGCCAGGTGTGATAGAGTGAAAGCCGCCTTTGTGGTGGGATCAGGGAAAGCAAGAGGCCGGCACAAGAAATGTAGCTTGCATTGGTTAAGAAAGGTCCTGAACTTTCTAGGGTCTCCATGGAACCTTTCTGGGGCTGCCAAGGGAGAGGGCAGAACAACGGGAACGGGAGTAGGGGTACTAGGAGTCGGGGGTGCAGGGGGTGGTGGTACTGGAGCAGCGTCCCCGAGCTCCGGATCCGCGGGTAAGGGATGTTGGGCGCTCTGCAATACATCAAGGCCATAATGGATTGCTGTGTTGGCAGCGACCATGTCTGCCCGTAGTACCGTGATTGCTTGGATTATAGCAGCCATGGGGTCCTCCACGGCACCCTCCATATCTGACACAACAAGGCTTCACAGACTGTTATATCTTGAGTGTCGTGTAGATATGTGAGACCTCCGTCCCCAAGTGCCGCACAGGGAGAATGACTGACTCACTCTCTATGCAACCTTTGAGGCCACAGGTGGAGAAAATCCGGAACCACGAGGGACTGGAAACCCCAAGGAAGCTGCAAAGGAAAACAGTGTTAAGTACCAAGCAAACAGGGTAATACACAGATAACCAGGAAACAGCAAGGATGTTACCGGGAATTGGTGGAAGGAATGATGTGAACCTAGTGGAAGGATGGTTCCAGGGCTCACGTAGGCAGAGGTCCTGAACAGGAGACACTTACTGATAGCAAGCCAGCCTCCACCTGGTGAAGTCCTGCAGGCAAGATTGTGCCAGGTAACAAGATTGTAGGCAAGGGCGATGGAGAGGAGCAGTCCGTACAGTGCACCAGAGTCTGTAACAAATGGAAATCCAAGAGAAGTCCGTGATAACAAATCGAGGTCAGGAGCCAAGAGTATCAGTCCGAGCCGATAGAACAATAGCAAAGCGTAATCCAAAGAAAGTCTGTGGCAACAAATCCGAGATCAGGAGCCAAGAGTAGCAGTCTGAGCCGGTAGAACAATAGCAAAGCATAATCCAAAGAAAATCCAAGAAGCGTTAGCCGGGTCTAAGATAAACCATGAAGCAGAGCAAGATTCGTAAGCCAAACAGAGTCTCCGGGGAAACAGCTGTGAAGCGCGGTACTGGGATACTTCACTGCTTAAGTACCAATCGCTTCCTGGTCACGCAATGCGGATCCGCGTCACGTGCTCGTGAGTCTGGGTCACGTGATCGCAAATCCAGGTCACGTGATCGGACAGCAACGCGACGCGAAGAGGTACCTCTGCTCCTGTGGTGGCCTAATCTCGACGGCAACTGCCAATAGAAAAACGGTCGCAACCGTGACTGCGGGGTGTGAGCAGAAGGCCGCTGTTGTACTGGTGTGCAGGGTGGTCTGGACCGCCGACGTGAGCCCCGGAAGGTAAGTGGATGGGGTAACCGGGCCGAAGGGAAATCGCTGGTGGAACGGACGGAGGGCATGACATATAATAACTCAAGACATTCTGCTCTTAAGACTAGCCCATTTCATTGTTCTTAAGGATTTCATCTGACCTGTTTTCCTGTGGGTTTATCTTCACCATCTAAATTTCCAGATGTCGATAGTTTGCTCTTAAGCATCCGGGAGTGTCAACGTTCCACTCATGCCTCTCTTCTTGCTGCACAAGAACGTGTCAAGAGCTTTGCCGATCGACGCCGCTCCCCTGCTCCGCAGCTGGCTCCACGGGACGATGTATGGTTGTCATCCCGCTTTTTACCACGCCATCTGGTGCCGTCCAAATTGTCGCCCACATTTTTTGGTCCTTTTCCTGTTCTTCAACAAGTGGGTTCTGCTGCCTTCCGGCTTCGGCTCCCTTCCTCATGGTCCTGGATCCATCCAGTCTTTCATGTCTCCCAACTCAAGAAGGATGTGACGGATCGTTTTGCTAGACGCCGGGGTTCCCGTCCTCCTCCTGTCTCTACTCCTTTGGGTCCTGAATGCGAGGTGGCTGGTATTTGTGACTCCCGGTTTTACCGGGGTCGTCTTCAGTATCTGGTTGATTGGCGCGGTTATTCTCCCGCGGACCGATCTTGGGAGCCTGCTTTTGCTGTGCATGCCCCGGATTTGATTTGGCGCTTCTATCGTTTTCATCCCGGTAAACCGGGTGCCCTGACCCTTCGGAGGGGGCATACTGTCACGCCCCTTAGGAAGCGCTGGTCCCTATGGTACCGTTGGGTCCAGAGGTACTCAGCGTCCATTTTTACACCCAAGATGGCGGCTACAGCTGTTTGTTGCAGTTTAGCTGCCCTGTTTCCACACTGCAACTTGACTCCGCCCTCTCAACCAAATACAGCATATCTGTCTCGTTCTACAACAAGCAGGCGCGTTGCTACTCCTTCATACCAGCGCTACGTAAGTTCAGACCTAGGCTTTGTCTATCTGTCCCTATTACGTTATTGTGTGTATTTACTTTCAATCTTCTGTTTCCCGTGTCAGCTCTCTTCACTTCCCTGCCATAGGAACGATACCGATATAAGTCCACCAGCAGAACAAACTCACTCGCTCTCAAGGGAAACTTCTGGGTTGCCTTTGAACTTCGAACAAGATCATCCCTCGGCCACATCCGAGGTACGAAGGCAGGGCCGGCTCATTCCTTTTTCCCCTCATACGGGGAGATTAGTCCTAATGTAATTTCCCTTTTTTCTCAGCCAATCTCCTACTTCCGCAACTCCTGACAAACAGCAGACTACCTAGCTGAACCACTGTTCAGCAGCCAGTCTGGTCCTTCTCACAGGTATTTCTTGTTATCTGAGGCACACATACTTTCGCTTTCTCTCTCTGCCCGATTTAACACCTTCTTTCTATTTAGTGAAGTCTCCCGAAAGCATAACCTCCTGTCTCATGTACAACTACTTCCCAGTCCGCTACAAGGTGTTTGCTCTGTCTTGTTTCCTTTTCTTCATTTATTCACTGTTGGGTTAAAACCTACTATTGCTTAATGTTTCTTATTCATTTTCTGATATTAGACAACACGATGTAACCTACCCTGAGGTGCAACTGCTAGAAGATATCAGAAGGCTGACGATTTGACAGACACGCAGGGTTTTCTTTCCCCTCGAGGGTTTCCCTGGGATTTCTCTCTGTTTCTGGGGCTTTTGCCACGGGGAGGGAGGGAGAGTTCAGGGGAATTCATATCAGCTTCATCTTACCTGGAATCCGGTCACAAGTGGGTCCAAGAGGTCTTCTCTGTTGGTGAGTCCACTCTAAGATTTCGTTCCTTGTCATCACCACTGAAATTGATTGTTCCACCACAGTTGATATTACAGTTTATTACAGTAAGAGAGTAACTTGTTCTTTCTTAACATGCTCTGCTTTGTTATGCGCACAATTCTCACTCAATTCCACATATCTCTCCATATCCTGTCTTAATGTGGGCCACCAAAAATATTTTTCCAGCATCATCTGCATCTTTCTCAGACCTGCGTGTCCCACCAATATAAAGCCTTGTCTTGTAACTCTAGAGGGTAAATATAACCGACTCTGATGATATGGCAACCCTTCCCGTATGATGCATGCCGGATGACTGTCCCGCCACTCTGTCAATTGTCGTGAGGTTAAAGCTTTCTTGACTAATTCAATGACCTGTTTCATAATGGCCCCAACAATTTTATCTGGGGAGATAATGATTTTCACTTCACCTATTGAGTTATCCAAATTTTGCTGCCTGGAGAGAGCCTCTGCCTTTCCATTCTTGCTACCTGGTCTAAAAGTAACCACAAAATCAAATTCATTAAAGTAATGAGACCATCGTAATTGTCTAGGACTAAGGGTTTGTGCCTTTTTGAAATATTGCAAATTCTTGTGGTCCGTTACCACCACCACCTGATGCCTTGCTGCCAGCAAATAATGGCGCCACTCAAGGAATGCGGACCAAATCGCCAGCAACTCCTTATCAGTTATGGAGTAATTCTGCTCACACCCTGACAATTTTCTGGAATAAAATGCTACAGGATGCCACACTCCCTTCTCATCCTTCTGTGACAGAATGGCTCCTATCGCCACATTACTTGCATCTGTTTCAACTTGAAATACCCGTTCAGTGTTGGGATGTTTTAACACGGGGGCAGCAGTGAAGGCTGACTTCAACTCTTGAAAGGGTTTCTCTGCTTCCGGACTCCAAGTAAACCTCACCGCCTTCTTTAAAAGATGCTTGATGGGGGTGACAATCTTAGAGAAATTGCTAATAAATCGCCTATAAAAGTTGGCAAACCCTAGAAAAGATTGTATGTCTTTTATGCATTGTGGCGAAGGCCAGTCCCTCACCGCCTGCACTTTTTTAGGATCCATTACAATTCCTGTGTCAGTCAAGATAAATCCCAAAAACTCCACCTGTGTCACATGGAATGCACATTTTTCCAATTTGACACACAATTGACAATCCTGTAATCGTTTCAACACAGTCCTTACATGTTGTACATGCTACTCTGGAGATTCAGATTAAATCAAGATATCGTCAATATAAACAATGACAAAAATATCAATAAATTCATGCAATACTTCTTGCATAAAAAACTGAAAGGCTGCTGGGGCGTTACATAAACCAAAAGGCATCACCAAATATTCAAACAAACCAAACTTAGTTCTAAAAGCTGTTTTCCACTCATCCCCCTCTTTAACCCGTATCAGATGGTACACGCCTCTCAAATCCAGCTTGGTATAAATCTTGGCAGCCCTCACTTGATCTAAAAGAACTGAAATCAAGGGCAACGGAAATCTATTCTTAATCGTTACCTTATTAAATGCACGATGGTCAATGCAAGTGCGTAAGGTCCCTTCTTTCTTAGGAACAAAGAATAAAGGTGAGGAGACTGGGGATGTGGAAAATCCCTTAGCCAACATCTCATCTAAATATTCCCGTAAATACTGATTTTCCGTCTCTGTGAGAGCATAAATTCTACTGCAAGGCAATTTTGCTCCTTCCTACAAATCAATAACACAATCATAGGGTCTATGCGGGGGTAATTGCTCCGCAATTCTTTTGTCAAAAACTTCACTAAACTCCAGGTACTGTGTTGGAATTTCCTCTGTCACTGCTCCCACCATCTGATCTCCTGCCCCTTTTTCAACTAACAATGTGGCTGGTCCTGCTTCTTGAAAACCATGTTCCTGACACCTCTGCTCATCAAACCACACTGTCTGCCTTTCCCAATCAATTCTCGGATTATGACGAACTAACCAGGGCATTCCCAAAATGTATCCGAATTGAGGTGCTGCTATTAAGTCAAATGTGATTTCCTCTTTATAACCATTTCCACAAATCATGTCCAATTTTTCTGTCTGCTTTCGTATGGGCCCTGATACCAAAGGTGAACCATCCACCGATTGCACTGCTTCCACCTTGGTTTTGTTCATCAAAGGCAATCCTAAACGCTCCGCCGATGTAATATCTACAAAATTTCCAGTAGCCCCTGAATCCACCATTGCTAGAACTTACTGTTTCGTCAAAGCAAAACATAACGTCACCAAAATGTATAAGTGAGAAGTTTTACCCTCCGTTGTATTTGCAACCCATCTGGGGAACCTCATCTCCATCGGGCCTGGCACCTGTGTTCCCCCTAAGGCCAGCCCAATTCTTTTCTCGCCTCCTTCGTACTCCTCTCCCCTCCCACACTTTTCTGAGGGGTATTGGGACATGTACGTATAAACTGCTCTGCTTGTCCACAATAGAGACACAATTTATTAACCTTGCACTGTTCCTTCTCTGCTGCTGACAAAGGTCCTCGTACACAACCAATTTGCATGGGCTCCACTTCAGCTGTCCGTCCTCCTCTACTCCTGTCTAAGGCCCCTGGTTCTGGTCTCTTTTTATCTCCTTTCCTCTCATTCATACGATGATCCAACCTTAAAGCTAAATCGATCATGGCTGTGCAAGTTCCTGGTTGCGGCTCCACCTGAGCAATTGCATCCTTCAGTTCCTCGCGTAATCCCTGGTAGAATAACACAGTTTGTTTAGCCACTGGCCACTCTGTTTCAATTGCCAACCTGTTAAACTGGGTTACATATGTTACCAAATATTTGCCTCTCTGTCTTAATCCCAACAACTCTTTATCTTGTGCTAATGACACCTCACGGCGATCAAATAGTCTGCCAAATTCCCCTAAGAAACCATCCCAATTGTATAATAAAGGGTCATCCTTCTGTACCAGCGGCATAGCCCATGCCGCTGCATCTCCTGTCAAATAAGAAATCACAAAAGCCGTCCTGGCCTGAATGGTTTCGAATGCAGTAGGTTTATACAAAAAATTCAGTCTACTTTGGGTAAGGAAGGTCATGTATTTTCGAGGATCCCCTGAAAAAGGTTCTGGAGCTGCCAACGGTACACTACTAGAAGGTTGAACAATTACAGTGAGATTCTGCCTTGTGGACCCTCCCACTGCACTAGCCCCCTCCAACGGGGTCCGCTGGGCTAGCAAACTCTGTACTTGTGTCTTTGAATTATCCGAGTACTGTCTTGCTTGTACTCACTCCGTCTGAATATCCTGAAGCGCCTTCAACACATCGGCCAAGGCGGGAATAGTCGCTTCCATTTGGCTTGGGTGGTTGTAAGTATCCCAATTTGGGGGTGGTTTATTATGTCAAAACTCCAGTACACAATAATGGGGGAAGGTGTGTCAACACTCTCCCCCGAACCACAGAAGCCGAATGAAGTCGACCCTCCACCCGTGGTTGGCACAGGTACCTGATATACAAAACACAGGACACCACGTGGCAGCCAGTGGGGGGAAGAGGGTTAGGGAGAGGTTGTGGGACGGGGAGGGGAATTAGGAACACCGGATAAAGGGTTAAGGAATGCCTAGTTTTGATAGGACAGGGGACGTAACAGGGAAAAAGCCCTACACTATCTAATACCCTAGAAAATACCATAGACCATAACCACAACCTCACGTCACAGTAGTACCCCTTAATACAGGCCCCTAATGCACCATCCTAGGTTACTTGTACTCTGATACCTCTTGATACAGGCACCTGTTATCATACTATTTCAGGGTTCACATATAAGCAAGCAAAAACAATGGAACATACATGGGAGATTCTCCCAACATGAAGAACATGACACATGGCCCTCTGGGCAAGCATTAGCGACACATACCAACATTAAACATGAATGGTCTTAGACATGAAACATACAACACACTGTGCTGTTCTTTGTGAATTCACTTTGCATATCTAGTTTCCCAGTACGGTCACACTGATATTCTCGTGAAGCCTGAGCTTCCTTGCAGTGCGAGCGTTACATGCACGGAAAACCATTAACGCTGAAAACCATAAGCCGAGAACGTGATTAGATTCTCCAAAAACACTATTACGGAGAACCCGTGCATTTGAAACCCATTAGTAAAAAAGTTATTTCTAGATCCATATGAAAACCAAATGCACATAATCAGTGTAGCACCCGTTTTATAATGAGCATTCACAACAAAAACACTCCTGTACTTATCTTGTCATCCGGGAAGCTACGGAAGCCTTCCCGGATGTGAGCTGGTGTAGCACGTAGCAGCCGAACGAGTCCTTCGTCTACTGCTGCGAATTCTGAATGCCGGGCATGGAGACCACACGTCCTCCGTACTCCGCTTCCCGGGTGAATGGCCTGCTATGAAAGAATGTCTGCAGGCGTGAAATGGTCTCCACCAGTCCTCCAGCATGACTTTGTCTGGATCACAAAATAAGCCACACCTGCCGTGCACCGTTGGCCCTAGATAAGCTGTTACTAATAAGTGTCAGCTGGCCATACGCGCACACGGCAAGAACTACCAGAAGTCCCAAGGATGCTGGGAAAGGTAGTTCATACTCTGTATCCTGCTTTCCTTAGTCCATGACATCTTTTCCACTTCCTCCACCCCATATCCCTGACAAATATGGGGCAAACTCAATTGATAGAGCGACAAGGGAAGGCACCACAGGATGAAAAGAACCTGTGGAAACAACGAGGGTGTTCTTTGAACCCCTTGGACGGATTGTGGAGGCAAGACAGCACTGGTAAACCAGTAATGCCTGTAGCCCTACTAAAGATATCAATAGAACAATTACATTACCCGTTCCATATGACAAAAGAAAATCTAGCCGCAACGCTCGCAGAAGACTGGTTCATACCGAATTTAGCAGAGCAGGTTGCATTTTTTATAGTGAACTGCATAATTTGCCAACAGTTCACCACTGGGCACACATTAAAAGTACGTCGATTATGTTGCATGATTCAAGTATGTAACGGGTACAGGTACTTCTTTGTAGTGGTGTGTCAATTCTCCAGATGGATAGAAGCAGGTCCCTGTACCTACCCAGACTCAAAGTGTGCTGCCAAATTCCTGGTGAGGGAAGTATTCCCTAGATGGGGGGTGTGTGAGGTGATGAGATCAGATAATGGGGCTCATTTTGTAAATACAGTTTTTGAACAGATTAGCTTGCTGCTTGGTATAAAGCACAAGTTCTCGTTGGTGTATCATCCAGAGGGAAATGGTATATGCGAGAGGCTCAACGGCTTGTTAAAGGAAAGGATAGCCAAGTTGAAGCTTACTCTAAACAAGGGATGGCTGCACTACCACTGGCATTGTGTGCACTTCGGAACCAACCAGTATCCGACTATCATCTCATGCCGCACGAGATAGTCACGGGAAGGAGAATGAGGACCCCCCTTACCCCTCGAGATAGAGCTAGATGTGATGCCCAGTCTACCTGAGAGGTCCTGGGAACCGAGTTGTCGGAATATCTGAACTGCATGGCATCGAGCCTCGCTGTCATTTCAGACCAATTGCAGGGACGACGAAAAGGGTGCAGCACAACACCAGACCCAGAGGGAGATGCTGAAACAGACACCGGTCAAGGGCTATGTGCGCCAATCATCTTCCCTGGTGACATAGTACTGGTGAGAAATCACACAAAGAAAATATGGGACGAGCCAAAATTCAACGGCCCATTCATTGTAGAAGACTGCACTCCCTCAGCCGTGAAACTGCAAGGCAGGAGAGCTTGGATTTTCCTAAATGACATTAAACCTTATATCGGTGAGATCCCTTTAGCTGCACCCCACCGTGAAGAACCTACAGACAACGGGGAAGAACCTCAGCACGTGCAGACGAGAGCTATGACGAGGAAGAAGGACACATGAGCAGGAAAACCAAGACAAAGAACCCGGATACAAGTTCCTCCAAGGAAAGGGGGATAAGGACATAACGAACACTCTGTGCATTCTAGTCGCAGGGTGAAGAAGAGAATCGCCCATCTAAGCCGCAACACACTGATGATATGAACTTTTGAATCAAGCCATATCCAAGCATTATTAGTAAACGAGACTTTGACGAACTAAGAGCAAAAGTTAAGAACATCACACAGTCACCTGAATCAACAAACACCCAGACTTTGTTTTGCAGAATGTATGACATCCCCCAACAGGAATATCACCAGAGATGTGCTGTCCTGTTTTCAGTTAATACTAGAGACATATCCATCACTTGTAGGGAGAGTTACCAGCATCACAGACTTTGTCCAAAATCCTGCCAACAAGAAGGTGATCTGGCTACTAATGACTGTCATCGCGGAAGCCTTCATTGTACTGCCTGAGTACGATAATATAGGCACAGATGCTTCCTCCACAGGTGAAAATAGATAAACTCACTTATACGCTTTTCTTTCGCATCATAGAGGAGTGCCCAGGACTCATCGGGAGAACCACGGAATACCCTAACATTCATCAGAGATCCAAGAAACAATGAATACCTGAACCAGCTGTGGATCAAGCTAAATTACGTGATTGCAATCCACGCAGCAGGAAAGTGCAGAGACTGTTCAAGTCAAAAGAAAGGCCTGTGATCCTGAACCCAGCAAGACAGGACGAATGTCGTTATCACCAGAAGATAGCAGATACGCATACCATGTCTTCTTTCACCTCATTGAGAACTTTCCAGAGCTAGTGGGAAGACCAACCAATGTTGATGTGCTTACATTCCTCGAAGATCCAGTGAAGAGTACTCAGCTAAACATGCTCTTGCATGCCATGATAGCTCAGATTAAGAACACTAATGTCCATCGACTTTTTGGGAGATTCCAGTGAAATCTTCCGCCGAGGGACAGATCGAGGAAGCCACGGCAGCTCTTCATTTTTTTCTGCTGAGGGACAGATCCAGGAGACAGAATGAAAGCACTTCATCTTCCACCGTGGGACAGATCGAGGGAGAGGAGACAAGAACTTCGTCTGTTATTTTTGACTTTGATTTTGATTTTGATTTGACGTTGATTTCTATTTTGATTCTGATTTTCCATTTTTTCTATTTTTGCATCACATTGAACAGGTTCCAGCATTTCCTCAGGACTGAAGCAAATTCGGGGGGTGGACTGGGAACTGACCTATTTTGAATATACACAATGAATGTGACTCACCAAAGGTGTTAGTCTAATCATTTTCCATAGTCTAGCAAGGGAACTGTATACCATAACCAGAGACAAATGTCACCCGCGAGAGGGGGGACACTTGTGAAGCACCAGACACTTTGCGATACAACTGATTGAGAACAAGTGAATTGGGGGAAAGGAATAAACATTGACATTCTGTGGTGATTAAAATGGGAGCACAGAACAATAACCTGGTCATCCCCCAGCAAAGGGGCGCCCCCGCTTCCCTGGAAGGAAATGCTGCCAATTGTCGTACCGCACAATTATATGTATATGCACAGTGATTATCATTGTCTTTTTGTCATTAACAATCAGAACTGCATTCTTTATTGGTGCACGAAACAGTCCAATTGCAGTGCACCCACCAGATAATGTATGTACAAATCCCACGAAAGCACCCAGACCCTATATAGTAATTCCAGTTCCAAGAAAACCTGATGTTAAAGTAAACAAACTAAAATTGAATGTAATTAACAGTAATTCATACACATTTGAGGTAACGAATGAAGAGAAAAGCTGGAGACAGGGTCAGCGTGGAATGAATGAAAATGTAGCACTGACCACTACACGCACACACACACTGAATGCACAGGAACAAGGGCAAGTCTCAATGGCTACAGAACCTCGAACGATGGCAACAGAAAGTAAGAGACTGCCTAACAAACAACCAGTTCCAGAAAATAGTGGAAGTAACCAAGAGGAAGCAAGCGAAAGGCCAACTGAAAAAGATATAACCAAAGCACTCAAGAAGACAGAGACTGCTACAAAAGAATTCACTGCAAATACATAAAAGCTGATAGACCATTTGTTCCCGGTTATAGCTAGAGCGAAGAAACTGCATGAGGAACTGAAAAATAGAACCACATCGACTATCGCAGCAAGCACATCAGTTCCTACAAGCACTAGGCCCGCGATGTGGCCTTACGTTGGGCAGACGGTACACAGGTGGTGGTTAAAGGAGCTCTACGAAAGAATACAAGGGGAGAGTAAGAGAAACACAAAACCTTCTCCCACCACAGCGATACAGGAAATGAAGCCTGCCCCTCCGACAAGCATGATTGAGAGACCCCTAGCATGGAAAAGCAGCACAGACGCATTTAAAGATATAGTTATAGCAAACTACAGAAAGACACTAAGGATCAAGAGAAACCCACATGAAGACAACAATGAACTAAACGATTACCTAGACAGCACAGCACATCTAGAAATAACAGTTGGTACCAACACATGAAGGAGGTCGGAAGAAGAAAAGCTGAAGGTGAATGCTTCGTCTGTGTACGTCTACCATACAGCAAGGGAAAATCCAAGATCTTTGTGGCTGTAGAAATCGATGTCCCTACAGCACACTGTATGTCACACCTAGCAATGTGCAACACCAGAGGACAATTTATGGGAGGAGATGCCTCATTGATATGGGCAACTGAAACAGAGTATCCCGATGAAAACGGTTACGTCCAGGATATCAAGACAAGAAACAGAGTGCACACTAAGAATCACGTGATCAGGTACAAGAAGCCTGAAGTGAAAGGATCAGGAACAAGATGGGAAATAAACCCGAGGCTGAACGTCCAAGGAAAGACTGCAGAAGAGCCTCAAATTTGGAAAAACAGGCCAAATGCAGATCTGGGGAACAGTGGTTTCCCCAAACGGATGGGAAGAAGGAGTTGTAATCTGCCGAGCGTGGATGGTCCTTGGAGCCTCGAAGGAGGCAATAGAGAATTCACAGAGGTTATACAAACCACTATTAGCCGAAATTGGTAAAGCTGCTGACATGGCTCGAAGACAGACGAGGACCCTTGCAAATAGTACCATTGGAAAACCCGAAACTGTGCTTCAGAAATAATGGCACAAGGAAGATGGGAGAGAATCAAAACTGCGGACGAATCTTCGAAGCCCCACGAATGATTCAAGGGACCACAGTAAGTATGGACCATTACTGGGTGTGTGGATCCAAAGCATACATAAGACTGCCAAAAAACTGGGGAGGCATGTGCACAATAGTGAACGTCCACGTTCCTGCACTAGTGATCCCGAAAAGTGACCTGAACATTGACAGTTTCCCGAAAGCAGATGCTCACCTAAGGAAGAGGAGGTCTGTGGAACTGGTATCTCGGATGAAAAGAGAGAATTACTTTTCTGCCAAATCAGAAGAAGCATTCCATGCAATCCCATACGAGCACAGGCTGTTTAGCCTCACCTCAACAGGATTCACAACAATGCTCTTGCTGCACATCCAAATAGGAGTGAATGCTAAATGGTTGCATATAACCAGATGGGAGTTATTGAAGACCATCAACACTACCATAAAAGTATTCAACGCAATCAAAGAAGAACTGAGGGCAATCCGATTGATGACCCTCCAGAACAGATATGTACTTGACATGATCACAGCAATGGATGGAGGTGTTTGCACAAAAATCGGAGAATCATGTTGCATGTTTATACTTTCACATGATGAAGAAAATGGAACCTTAACAGAAGCCATAAGTATGCTGACAGATCTGCAGAATCAGATGATCAAGGAAACTGACGAAGTCAATGATGACAGCTGGTTTGGAACACTGTTTCTATGGGTCCCACAATGGATGGCAGACATGTTCAAAATTCTGGGTGCCCTGCTAGTAATGATACTACTAGGATTTTGTGTTATCAAGATAATCGTAACACAATGCCAGAAAACTGCAAAGAATGCCATTGGGAGGAAAATGATGGTCGATGTCGAACAAGAATGGAAGCCCAGAGACCTAACAGATGAAGAAATAATAAACTGCGTGAAGGCCAGCAAATTTGTGCCAGAAGGAATAGAGTTTGCATACCCCAGAAAACAAAGAAGGTATGAAGGGAAATGGATTTACTGCAGCCCAAATGGGCAATGCCAGCTAATGACCTGGAACAAAGACGAACACGTAAAAACAACAGGAAGTTTGAAAGGAGTGATAAAAATATGGACTCCAAAGATGCACACGTTCACACCATCATGTACAAACCCAGAAGATGAAGAATTGGATAAGAAAGAACCAAGCAAGAATAATCTAAAGGAAGAAGAAAAAGTGGGCGATGAACCGACCAGAGGGGGGTGTGTAGAGGAGGTCCCAAATATGGCCTGCACTCCAGCCACCCATATCGAAATGCCGAAGCATACTCGCCAAGATATGTGACATATAAGGAGCAAATGAACCAACATAGAGCCACGGTGGGTCTCTGTCCAGTACCCATCAGAGGGACATGTATACCTATTGAAGCGCCAATAACCAGACAACCGTGGGCTGCAAGGTACCCACTGAGACAACCATACCAGCAGCTGATACGAAATGAGGATTACTTACAAATAGTCCCTGAAGAGACCCAGAGAGCCTTAATGGAGGGCAGATGGTGACAACAAATGAACACATACAACGAATGAAAAACTGACACACAAGGACTAAAAACAAAGAGTAACGATGTAATGGACATATAAGAAGAAACAATGTTAGCGAACAGAAACTTAACCATGAAGTAAGATGAAAATATGCGACTAACTGAATGCATGCGAATAGGCTTGGAACGCAAGAAGCAAAGAAAAACGGTACTGCTTGCAATGCTTAGTAGAAGAATAGAGCGGCATGCACCAAGTATATATCTACCTCAATGAAGCACGCTATACAAGTGCGACTCCATTTTGTAAAAGCAGAATTAAGCCCAGGCTGCAAGGGACTAACAAGGCCAAGATTTATATTCCAGCCAAAACCGAAGGAAAGAGCGGAATCGAAACTCAGTAAGAAGCAGTTCAATGCCTGGGAATTCGAGGTCAACTCCAGGAAAGGAGGAGAGCGACGACTCTGGAGAATCAAAACTTTAGAGAATAGCAACCAGCCAGTGAAGGTCGAGATAAGGAGGCCCCATGCAGGTGGCGAGGCTATGGAATAATGAAAAATGAAGCAGATTCACGTTGAACAGACACGTGACCAGCCAAGGGCAAAGAGGTACCAACGTCTGATATCACCCAGAACCCGAGGATGCCATAACTTTTCCTGATAAGAACTACAGTTTCGAGGCCATCCTCAGCCAACTAATTGACACATAGCCCTAACGGTACTGATTGATGGAAGGGAGGCAGGGTGAATCTTGGGGCACTCCGCATCTGGGTGTCTATTCTGCATGCTGCTAATTAAAGTGGAGATTTATGTCTAGGGGTGTAACCTACCCAATCACAATGGACCAAATAATCTAGGGTCTTATAGCTTGTAGAACCAATAAGACGTCGTAGTTGTAGTGACGTCTATCACGAGTGTTGTAGTGGGATGGGCGTAGGCGCCCACCCGATAAGAGCTATCCAATCCGAATGCTCTGTTACCATATACAGATATAGCACCTATACTTAAGTTACCTTTCCGACCAACAGAATTACATGACAAACTTATGAGTTTTGCACGTCACATGATGACGAATTTTGCCCATACAAGTTGCTGTCTAAATTAAGAATTTGGGAGTTGAAACGAGACAGGCAATCGCATCATTGATGATTACCATTTGTTTCCCCGTTTTTGTACTTGTCATTAAACGGACTTCCCTTTGCCAAACTATTGAGTTATCCTTTTTGAAGTGTGTCTGAGTAAGTGAATCCTGCACCCTAACCTCCTCAAGGTGCAGCTATCTTGTCTTACAGGTACTAGAGGGTGAGCTCTGACCTATGGGCCCGTCAGAGGATGCTCCGCCCTCCTGTACTCCTGTACACCTGTACCCCTAGATTCCATTCCATTAAATGAATTCCCCAGGTGAGAGGAGTAACAGCACCGGCTCAAGGTCTTCCATTGGGATGACTTGCTGAGCCACTTATGATGGGATGGGGCAGCGCCGCGCGAGTGGGGAAGGCTGGGGGGTGGCATGAGTTAATACATTCGGTCTGGCAATATTATTATCCATTGAATACCCTGACTTTGTGGGAGTGTTTTGTGACGGTCTTCCCTCACACCCCCGGGGAACGGTCCTAGGGGCAATACAGTTACCCCCATGAACCAACCTGACCCCTAGTCCCGTTCTCCCGCACCCCTGATCACCGCCCGGATCAGCACCGTTTGGTATTTGTGGGGCCAAGTGCAGCAAATTAAGTGTGGGCCCCTTAATTTGCATTTGATGACATCAGAGGAAGAGACATCACAGGAAGTGACCGCACAAGATAATGACCACTAGTATGTAAGCAGGAGAGAAAACATGTCCAATAACTGCCTTAGCAAAGTATAAAAGGTGCCCACCTTTTAATCCCAACAATTTATAATTACATTTTCCAAAGAAAACAAAATCCTAACATGAGGCGTGCGCTTTAATGGCACTTTTATGTGTTCTTGTGGGTAAGCGTCTGCATTGGAAACATGACCACCTGGTGTAAATTCCTACTAGCTGAACACTTTAGCAAACAGCATTTTTTTTATGCTGACCTTAAAAACACACAACAGGGGTTGCTTCCACCCGTTGAAAAAAGTGGGCGGACGCTGTCCACCCACGTGTATCGACTTGTGCCCTGAAAATCAGTACAGGGCCAGAACCAGAGTAAATATCCCCTCCAGTTTCCAGGATGACAACCTCTCTTGTCACATCCTTGGTAAATATCCATGGCTCACTTGCAGCTTCATGTATAATGTGAGGAAAATGTTACATTCTACTTAAAACGCTTTTTGGCATGGCAAATACAAGCATGTGGAAATAAGGCAAATAGCAAACGGTTTTGTGCGACATGTTTTATTGTGCTGGAGGAAGGCACAGATTTTTGGCAGCTAACTTCTGCTTTACATGCGCTTTCAAAATGAAAATGCCCCTTTGCAGTTCTTAACACAACAATGGTCTCTTAAATAGGCCCTCAATAGTAAATCACCCCCACTTTAAACGCGCTGCTTTAAGAAAGAAAGTGATCAGCAGTGCGCCACTGGGAGGGGGAGGGGGCATTTGTACCTCCAGCCTCGCAGCACGAGGTTCTCAGGTAACAAGTTACCTCATCAGAAGAAACAAAAGGGAGCCAAACCTCAAGATACAACAGCAGCTTTTGCAAAAGATAAGCTTCCCCTTCATCATGCATGCTGCCGCGTCCTCATGCATGCTGCCGCGTCCTCATGGATGCTGCCGCGTCCTCATGCATGCTGCCGCGTCCTCATGCATGCTGCAGCGTGTGCCGTCCGTGCGCTCAGAGCGCACTGCAGCAAGCTTAGTTACTCCAAGCACACAGACCATGCTGCAATCTGCAAGAAGAGGGAGTCAACGGCACCCTCAGCGCGGGGCCCTATGAGCGCGGGCCAAGTGCAGCTGCACATGCTGCACACGCCTAGCGCCGGCCCTGACTTCACCCTTCTGCCCGAGCCTCGCCCCCCCAACTAGGAGGAATGTCTCTCCACCAGTGTCCACTTGTTTGTCCCCAGTGAACAAATCAATACAAATTCGGATCAACAGCCACAGTGGCCCTGACTTACTAGTCAGGGGCACCCTCCCTCCCCTGCATATGCCTGGCACCCCGGGGCCACAATACCTAATAGTCTATGGCCCCTCCCGGTCCTCAAAGGTTTCAACTGCCATGAGGCTAGTAATAATTGACTCTTGGCGAGTAACAAATAGTGAGCTGTCTATATGTGGAGAATTGAGGGGGCGAGTGACTTTATAGTAGGCTAGTAGCTTGCAACTAGACATTTTTTATCCTGCCCCTCCCCCCATTAAGTTGTAACATATTCACACTAATATCTTAACTGCATTCCTGCAGATGCGCGCAGTGGAAGCCAACTGAGCAACATTCATTGTCTCCCCACCCACCCTGTTGCCCCCCGTGATTGTGTGTATGCCCCACCCCTCCCTGCCCCTGTGATGGCATGTGTGCCCCCCTCCAACCCCGTTTCCCCCTGTGATGGTGTGTGACCCCTCAACCCCCCCTGCCCCAATTATTGCATGTATGCCCCCTACCCCCTCCCTGAACCCCGTATTGGCGTGCTTGCCCCCTCCCACCCCGTTGCCCCCTGTGATGGTGTGTGACCCACCCACCCCCTTCCGTGCCCCCGAGATTGTGTGTATGCCCCCCACCCCCCTTCCCCCCGTATTGGCATGCTTGCCCCCTCCCACCTCATTACCCCCCGTGATGGTGTGTGTCCCCCCACTCCCCACCTCCCCCCCATGATCGTGTGTGTAACCCCACCCACCCCCGCTGCCCCTGTGATGGCGTGTGGCCCCCACCCACCTGCTCCCCATGATGGCTTGTGTGCCCCCTCCCACTCCCCTCCCCCCTTGATGGTGTGTACGCCCCCTCCCACCCTGTTGCCCCCACGATGTTGTGTGTGCCCCCTCCCACCCTGTTGCCCCTCGTGATGGTGTGTGTGCCCCCCACCCACCCCCTCCCCGTCGTGTGTGTGTGTGTGTGTGTGACCCCCGCCCCATTGACCCCTGTGACTGTTGTGTGCCCCCCCACCCTGTTGCCCCTTGTGATGGTGTGTGCCCTCCACCCCCTTGCCCCATTAAGGCTTTGAGTTTTGCCCTCCTTCACCCGCCTACCTTGTTGGTTGTGTGCACCCCCACCCCTCTCTTGGTTCTCCCTTGATGTGGTGTTGTTACCCCCTCTTCCCGCCCTCTAACACTTTGCTATCTCATATTTGGCCTCCTGACCAGTATGATAATTGCCTGTCTGTGCCCCCCCTCTTGTTCTTCTCCTTCTTCTCCCAGTCCAGCACTACTCTGAAAGATCGTTGGGCCTAGTACGTTGGTCGCATGTTTTGTCCCTCTGCTCCTCCCTCACCCTCTTTCCCTCCTCCCCACCCCTCCCCCCCTCTTGCTAAATTCCGGCACTACCTCAATTGCCTTTTAGGCATAGTAACTGTAGCCGCCTGTCTTTCTCATCCACCTGCCCTCTCCTCTTCCCCATTACTGTTCATTAGCACTTATTCTATCATTGTCCCGTGACCTCTGTGATAGCAGCTTGTTTGTCTTCCCCCGTCCCTCCTTGTCTTCTCCTCCCACTTCCCCCTCCAGCACTATTCTGAATCGTCCTCCAACCTAGCACGATAGTCGCTTGTTTTGTTCCTCTCCTTCTCCCCTCACTCACTCCATAGCACCCTCCCCCGCTGTTAGGCAGAAACCTGTGCAGTTCCCTTTGGGAACACTGCAAAAGATTTAGGACTACAGGTGTTAGCAGTAAACCCACTTGGTAGCAGTCTGTACCACCCAGATTTACCTGGTAGCCGTGGCTGAGCAGTCAGACTTCCCTCAAGAAGAGTTAGGCAGTATGCAAAGTATACACAATAGGCACTCAGTCACAATAGCACAAGCAAACACTGACCAGAGCTTTGGTATCAAAGTTTATAATTATTTATTTAAAACACACTTATTGAAACAATCTAGCACTATTATGGTAAATCACTCTAAACACAGTTACTATTAATATATATACATCCCTTATTCCTTATCAGACAAGCCTTAGTTAACACCACTTATTTCCAGACAGAGGTGAGCGCTTAACTATAGATGGCACTCTAATAAGTTAACGAAAAAGGGAGGGAAAAAGGCAGAATGTAGGAAGATAAACCACACTAAGGCTTTAGGAACACTTGAGCAAGGCAGGAAAGTCAAAGTTTACTTGTGAGCCAAAGTTCATAGGCCGTGCCCACTCTTGGAGAGAGCAGGGCACAAATGCAACCAAGATCACACAACTAACAGGCTTTGTAAGTCTTGCAGGGAGTTCGAAAAAGGATTTAGATAGGCTCAGAAAAGTTTAGCCAGGGTGTCCCAGGCTAACCCAGGTTCGAAAGCCGGGGGCTAAATCTACCCCGTACAGTCGGTTGCAAGGGAAGCCCGGCGGAACATGGTACCTTATGTGGAAAGGATCCTCCAGCGGGGGCAGTTGTTCCTGGCAGCGGGTGCAAGTTGCAGCGTCGTCCAGAAGAAGAGAAGATATTGACATGGAGGAAAGATGAAGGTCGTTGCACTGCCAGGGAAGAAACCAGCCGCAGAGTTTTCCGGTTAAAGGTACTACCCTTTGTTTCGCGGTAGTGGTAACACGTGGTATTCTGGTTGCCGGGGTGCTTGGCACAGGCAAGGCGGCCACGAGATGCTTCAGGAAGGCGAAAATAAGGTGAAACTGGTTATCCCCACCAGTCAAAGGAAGAAGACTCTCCGGCTGGAGATCTCCTCTGTCGTTGGGAAAAGTGGTGAGACGGTTCAGCAGGGCTCCACTGGTGGTGTTATCGTAGCAGGTCGGGTCAGCTTCTCCCGCGTCAGATTCTTAGGTCCTGTGGCGACTTCTAAAGTTCCAGTCCCCAAAGCCCTGCTTTTATGCAGAAAACCCCCATTCACTCAGCCTAGCTGTCACTCAAACATGCTAAGTGGTGAGCCGGCCGGCTCACCACTTGGGCCAATCAGGACGGAGTGCGACTTGAGTTGCCTAGGCAACTCAGTCCAGGGTGCCTAAATCCCCCTCCACCCCTCCTAAGTACCCCAGACAGAGTGGCACCACTTTGGAGGGTTTCTGTGGAGAAGCCCGCCAAAAGTGGAACAAAGGGCTCGACTTGGGTTGGAGTCACAGAAGAGAACACAAACGCCATTTTAGAATCAAGTTCTGGCAAAAAATACCAACCGGTGAATTAATATTAAATAAATAAACCGGCGGTATGTTCGAGGCTATCGGAATTAAATAAATAAAGGTAGTAGCCTCGAACAATGGGAAAATCCCATAGAGATATATTCGCGGTTGAATATAAAAAGTAGTATCCACTTCCACTAGCCAAAACTCGATCAGGGGGGACGGAGACGTGCCCCCTCGACTAGGAGACCCCGGGGCAATCGAATTGCCCCGGCCAGTACGTCCACAATATGATGGTTTGTACTGGTTCTGTTCAGAATTTAAGACTAGTAAAGTCAATGGTGACTTTACATGCCCTGGGAGACAGTAGTCAGTCCCAGGGTATGGAGTCTATGTTTGGGGGTCACTATGACATCCCTGTGTTACTGCAATGAGGGTGCTGTGTAACACACATCACAAAAACACATGAATCCCTATGGAGTAAAAGACCCCATAGCCCATTAAACACACCTAGAGTCAAAGAAACACACTCAAATCATGTCCAAGAGTGAGGGTAAAAGAGTCTCACTCTTGGCAGGAAAAAAAAAGTAAACCCCAAAAATCCAGCAAAGCTGCTGGGGGACTCACTAGGTTAGGAAATTCAGCCTAAACAGAGAATTCTCCCTAACACTCACCCCCCCAGATTAAAGGACAGGAGGATTTAATCCACTTCTGGATGAATCTCATACCTCTAGTCGATGACATACATCCTAGAGAGACCATCAGCATTTTGATGGTGACACCCTGACCTGTGCTCAAGGGTGAAATCAAACCCTTGCAGGCAGATTGACCATCTCAATAGTTTTGGATTTTCTCCCTTCATTTGCATTAACCATCTCAAGGGTTGGTGGTCAGTCTGAATGACGAAAGTAGAACAAGTATGGCCTAAACTTCTTCAGTGCCCACACAATAGCAAAGCATTCTCTTTCGATTGTTGCCCACCTCAGGATCCTTCAGCTTACGGCTGATGAAGCAAATGGGGTGCTCCCTACCCCTCTCATCCAGTTGGCTAAGGACTGCACCTATTCCTACATTGGAAGCATCAGTTTGTACAATGAAGGTTTGCAGGTAGTCAGGAGCTCTCAGTACTGGAGCTTGGCAAAAAGCCTTCTTCAGGCTTTCAAAGGCCTGATTGCACTCCTCATTCCATTTGACTTCTTAGGGAATTCTGGAGAGGAGATTACATTCAGTGGAGAAGCTATGGTCCCATAGTTCTCAATGAAATTCCTGTAATACCCAGTGAGGCCTAGGAAGGCTCTCACTTGGGTCTGAGTAGTAGGTGTTGTCCAATTTTGCACAGCTTCAATTTTGCTGAGCAAAGGCCTTATTTCTCCACCTCCTACCTCATGCCCAAGGTAGACCACTTTACTCTGTCCTATCTGGCATTTATTTGCCTTGATGGTCAGATGGGCCTGCCCAAGAGCCTGCAAAACATGTCCCAGGTGGTTCACATGTTCCTCCCAGGAGTGGCTGAAGACTGCAATGTAATCTAAGTATGCCATGCAGGAGTCCTCCATCCCAGCTAGAACTTGGTTTACCATCCTTTGAAATGTAGCAGGTGCATTTTTCAGTCCAAAAGGCATAACCTTGAATTGGAATAAGCCAACTGGGGTAGAAAATGCAGTTTTCTCCTTGCCATGGTCTGTCAGGGCTATTTGCCAATAGCCTGACGTAAGGTAAAATGTGCTGAGGTACTTGGCTGCGCCAAGTCTATCCACCAACTCATCTGTCCTTGGCAAAGGATGGTCATCAGTCTTTGTGACTGCATTAAGAGCTCTATAGTCCACACAGAATCTCAACTCCTTGGATCCTGCCTTTGGTACTAACACAACTGGGCTAGACCATGGACTAGTAGAGGGCTCTATTACCCCGAGATAAAGCATCTTCTTGACCTCACCTTTGATGTGGGTCCTGACATGTTCTGACATTCTGTACCCTCTTCTTTTGACTGGCAGACAGTCACCAGTGAGTATATCATGCTGTCCCCAAGGGGTCAAGCCTGGTGAAAGTGAGAACAGAGGGGCAAACTGAATTAACATAGATTTGCACTCCTCCTGTTGCTCAGGTGTCAGATCTGAAGAGAGATTAACTCCTTCAACATTTTCATCCAAAGGTAAGCCTCTCAGGAGGTCAGGTAGAGCTTCACTCTCCTCCTCCTCTTCTGATGAAGCTAGAAGTAAGGCTCCTACTTCAGATCTAGAGACATAGGCTTTGAGGCGGTTGGTGTGGAAGACTCTGGGAGCTTCCCTGGGTTTGCCCAGATCCACCAGATAGTTGACCTCTCCAGGTTTTCCCACAACCTTGAAGGGTCCCATCCATTTGTCCTGCAAGGCCCTCTGCCTTGTTGGGAGCATAAGAAAACTAGCTGGTCTTGAGTGAACTCAACCATGTTAGCCTTCTGATCATGCCAATGCTTGACCAGAGCTTGTCCAGCTTTCAAGTTGTCACTTGCTTCTGCCATCATGTGTGACATTCTCCTTCGGAGACCTATCACATAGTCAGTCACTCTGACTGGCTTGGGGGAAGGAGCACTCTCCAACCCCTCCTTGATCAGGGCCAATGGACCTCTGACCGGATGGCCATAAAGAAGCTCAAAGGGAGAATAACCTACTCCCTCCTGAGGGACTTCTCTATAAGCAAAGAGAAGGCATGGCAGTAGAAGGTCCCACTTTCTTATAAGGGGTTCCTCTAAAGCACCTATCATGCTCTTCATGGTTCTGTTGAACCTTTCTACCAACCCATTTGTCTGAGGGTGGTATGCTGTTGAGAACTTGTAAGTATCTCCGCAGGTTTTCCACATGGCTTTCATGTAGTGGGACATCAAATTTGATCCCCTGTCAGAGATCACTTCCTTAGGAAATCCAACCCTGGTAAAAATACCAAGGAGGGCCTTAGCCACAGCCGGAGCTGTAACAGTCCTCTTAGGAATTGCCTCAGGGTACCTAGTAGCATGGTCTACTACAACAAGGATAAACCTGTTGCCTGAGGAGGTTGGGGGATATAGGGGACCAACAATGTCAATCCCTACCCTCTCAAATGGGACTCCCACAACTGGGAGAGGCACTAAAGGTGCCACATTCTTGGAACCAACCTTACCAGAAGTCTGGCAGGTATGGCAGCTCTTACAGTACTTATCTACTTCAGCCCCCATCTTTGGCCAATAAAGTGGAGAGAGAGCCTTTCCTTGGTCTTCTTGAAACTCAAGTGACCAGCCAAAGGTATCTCATGGGCTAGTTGTAAGAACTGTTGTCTGTTTTCTTGAGGTACTACAAGGCGTTTGTAGTCTCCAGGTTCAGACTCAGTTGGTTCACTGTAGAAGAGGCCATCTTCCCAGTGTAACCTGTACTTCCCAGGCTTTTGCCCATCAGCCTGGGAAGCTGCCTGGTGGTGGAGACCTTGTCATGCCCCGCGTTCCTGCACACGGACGACTAGGGTCATCCGTTTCCATGTGGAAGTTGCCTTGGCGACTACTTCCAAGTCGCGGGACACGCGGCACTACATTTCCCAGCATTTCCCCTTTTTGCGATCACGTGACACGCCGGCAACGCGTCTCACGTCCTGGGAAAGATAATCATACTTAACTCAGCTTGTCCATGCAACGGGTGCTCCTAAAACTAAGCAGTTAGTTTAAGTGCCCGATTCTCGTTATCCTGTTTTCTGAAATCTCCTGGACCCGGCTCATGCTTTAAGGACTATTCCATATGTCTCCTCCCTTACCATTTCTGGCGTCAAAACCCTCAACTGTTTTCCCTTTGGTAATCAAACTCCTGGCTTTGTATACGGATTGCTCTCTCCTGCTCCTGTTTGTTGTGACGCTTTCGGATTTGCTTCCCCATCACTGAACTTCCAACTAAGCTCTGTTTGTCCCCTCTGGCTGCTATATTCACAGACTTCCTAATTCCCCTTCATTATCTACGCATTCTGGATTGTTTAATGGTACTTTACATTTTGTCACAAAACACATCACTCCACGCATCAACGTGACTATATGAACGCTCTCCTGATTCTACTGGTCACTACTTGGATTGTTTACCTTCACTTCAGGGACGCTTTGCTGAATGGAATAAGGGATTGCTTTTTGGACACTAGCTGCGCCCTCGTGCCGTTCGGGTTAGGTGAATCTTTGCACTAACTTCTACCAACTGGGACTTTCTTCCTACATCACCTGGTTGCCGTGGTGTGTTTGGACTTACATAAGGTTGTGGGATTTCTCTCTGGCTAAGCAGGTAAGAGAGGGTAATTGTGGGTGGCTGGTCGCTGCATTTTGGGTAACCTTAGTTGCTCTTTTGAATCATTGTTTTGTTTGCTCCCTTAGCTCTGTTGTCGCTGCTCCTGCCTTTTCGCTCAAGCCCCTGGCCTGTTAGTTATAGTTAAATTCCTACAGGCTATGCTCTTGGGGGGGGGGTCTTGTTTAGCATCACGCGCAAGGTGTCCCGGAAGAATCTGGTTCCCTGCACGTTCAAGATACCCCAGAGCAGAAGGGCTCCCCGAAAGTGGATGCTGACTGTATCCTTTACACAGCTGTATCCTTTTATAAAATTTGTCTAAACTGTGACAGATTTAGGAGCCTATTTTTTCTTGCCTGTCGGTCATGGAAACCGAAGCTGATCAAATGGCTGCCTTGATGCAAGCCTTTGCGGCTTTGCGTACCGACATGGCATCAGCACATGCGACCCTCCATCAGCGCATGGATGTACTACAGAGTTTCGTGCAGCCACTACCACCCGATGAGGAGTTTGGTGATGCTGTTGCAGCAGCAGCCCCTCCTACACCCCAAGTTGAGCCTCCTGCTTCAGCCCCCATTGTGCTTCCTGGATCTTTCCCCTTGGCCCCTCCGGAACGCTTTTTTGGAGATCTGAAAACATATCGGACCTTCATAAATCAGTGCCGTCTGCATTTTCTGTGTCGGCCACTGGCATTTCCTGACGCTGTTACTAAAGCAGCGTTCCTTCTTTCCCATTTGGGAGGAACAGCAGCGGCTTGGGCTAACCCGTTACTCGAAGCCAACGACCCAGCCTTGTATGATTTTGATACCCTTATTCAATCCATGAATAGTGTATTCGACATGCGTTACAAGGCACAAACTTCCGATCTCGAGTTCCTTGCTATCAGCCAGGGCAAAACGGACCTTATATCCTACCTTGCCCGCTTTAATCAGTTAGCAGCAGAAACTACCTGGCCCGAACAGAAGAAAGCAGCCGTCTTCTATAAGGGACTTTCGGAAGAGTTAAAAGACGCTCTATCAGTGGTACCGGCTCTACCGTCCGGTTTTCCGGAACTGGTAGACTTGGTTGTACAGGTCGATGCTAGGCTACGACAGAGACGTGGCGAACGGCGTATCCCTGATCTTCGTCTTCCAGCCAAGTCAGAAACCTCCTCTACTACCTCTCCTGGAGAAGCCGAACCGATGCAAATAGGGGCTATCAGAGGTCCATTAGCCAAAGCCGAACGTGAACGGCGTATGGTTCATAATCTATGTTTCTATTGTGGCCAGTCAGGCCACTACATCCGTGTATGCCCTAGGCGACCTGTCAAGACGGCGGGAAACGCCAAGACTCGTCCTTAAGCCGAGCCCTAAGGATGAGTCACCAAACGGATGGCTCGGAACAATGTCCTCCCTCCTCACACATCTATCTGGCCATGTATTTTGTGATCCCTGGTGTTGAGCCTTTCACCAATCCAGTCATGATTGATTCGGGGGCTAACGGTAACTATATGGATATACAGTTGGCTCGATGCCATGGTTTAATGGTAGTTCCTAAGGCTAGACCTGAGGAGGTGCATGCTGTAGACGGTTCTCGTCTGGTATCCGGATGGGTAACGGAACAGACAACCCCGCTTTGCATGTCCACCACAGAAGGCCACACTGAACATATAGTGTTTGACCTTATTTCGGCCCCTCAGTTTGGGATCATTCTTGGTCTCCCCTGGCTTCGGACTCACAACCCTGTAATCGACTGGATTCAACAAACGGTGCATTTTTCTTCTGTGTTTTGTACCCATCATTGTCTTCAAAACCCGGATATGACGTCTGCTTCTCCTTGTTTGGCTTTGGTGGCTAATGTCCCCTCCATTAATGCCACGCGGAGGGATCCAACGCCCGAACTGCCGACGGTATACAAGGACTTTTCTGATGTGTTTGACAAAGGACTATCAGAGAAACTCCCTCCACACTGTTGTTACGACTGCCCGATCGACTTGGTACCTGGGGCAGTGGTGCCTCACGGTCGTGTCTACTCCTTAACCGTCAAAGAAGAGGAACATCTAAAAGAATATGTGGATAAAGCATTGCGTCTGGGACATATTCGACCTTCCCGGTCCCCTGCTGCTTCTCCCATATTTTTTGTGCCAAAAAAGGAGGGGGACCTACGCCCTTGCGTAGATTATAGGGCCTTGAACAAGATAACAATAAAAAACCATTACCCGCTACCCCTCATAACGGAACTACTTGACAAGATGACATCTTCCACCATTTTTACCAAATTAGATCTCAAAGGGGCATATAATTTGGTCAGAATGCGAAGCGGTGATGAATGGAAAACCGCTTTTAAGACGAAGTTTGGGCTCTACGAATACTGTGTCATGCCCTTTGGGCACTGTAACGCCCCAGCCACTTTTCAGCACTTCGTTAATGACATCTTTGGAGACATGCTGGATTGTTATGTAGTGATCTACTTAGACGAAATCCTGATATTTTCAGATTCACTCACTCAACACATCCAACATGTCCACTCCGTGCTGCGGCGTTTGCGTACTCACTCCCTCTATGCTAAGCTAGAGAAATGTGTGTTCCACGCCGCCTCAGTCGAGTTCTTAGGGTTTCAAATATCGGCAAAAGGAGTGCTAATGTGCACTTCCAAAGTCAAAGCTGTGATGGACTGGCCGGTTCCGGACTCTGTAAAAGCGCTCCAGTCTTTTCTGGGTTTTTCAAATTTTTACAGACGCTTTATTGCCTCCTTCTCTGAAATAGTGGCACCTCTTACCCGTCTCACTAGTCCCAAAGTCCCCTTTGTTTGGGACAACGAAGCCCAGTCGGCCTTTGAGGCATTAAAAAAGGCCTTCACCACAGCTCCTGTTCTGCAACACCCGAACTCCTCTCTCCCTTTTATAGTGGAGTCTGATGCCTCCGCGATAGCGGTGGGGGCCATCCGGTCTCAAACCTGCCCTGCTTCACAGCGGTTGCATCCGGTGGCCTATTTCTCCCGAAAACTGTCCCCGGCTGAACGCAACTACACCGTCATGGAGAGAGAGTTTCTGGCAATTTGAGCGGCTTTCAAGGAGTGGAGACACCATCTCCTGAGTGCTCGACACACCATAACGGTGCACTCTGACCATCGGAACCTCCAAGCTCTTTCACATGCAAAATGTACCAATGCCCGCCAAATACGTTGGCATTTGTTCTTCACACTTTTCGATTTCACGGTTACATATCGCCCTGACCTTCTACATGGGAAGGCGGATGCCTTATCCCGTGTTGGTAACGATTTTAACACCCAGGACTTGGTGTCGCCTATATTGCCCTCGGGTTCTGTGGTATGTGTCTGTTCGGTCTCCACCTCACTCCTTGACCGAGTACGACAGTGGACCAAAGATCATGCTTCTTTTCTCAATACTTTGGATGCCCAAATCGCTACGGGTCTTCCTTATGTTCATGGGCTTTTGTATTTACCTGATGACCAAGCCAGACGGAAGGCCTTGGAATGGGCACATGATACCTCGTTGGCTGCACACCCGGGTCAGCTTAAAACCTATGACCTGTTACACCGATGGTGCTGGTGGCCGGGCATGAAGAAAGATTCTGATTCATACGTATCTAAGTGTGCGGTGTGTATTCAATGCAAGAGACAACCTGGGAAACCTTTCGGTCTATTGATGAAAATGCCTCTCCCACCACATCCGTGGCATACGGTTACTCTTGATTTCGTGGTGGAACTCCCCTTGGTCAGGGGGATGTCAACTGTACTTGTGGTAGTGGATGTTTTCACAAAGATGGCATGGTTTATACCATGTTCTGGTCTACCTACTGCTCCATTGTTGGCTAAACTATTCTTTGATCATGTGGTGCGTTTCTTCGGTCTTCCTACAATCATGATTTCCGATCGGGGCACCCAGTTTACCTCACGGTTCTGGAGAGCCCTACCCATTCCTTGGGCATAGATGCACGGCTTTCATCATCCTACCACCCTCAAACGGACGGACAAACCGAACGCACCAATGGCACCATGGAGGAGTACCTTCGTTGTCTGTGCTTGCAACATCAGACCGACTGGTTGTCCGTTCTGGGAACCGTGGAATTTGCTTATAATAACTCTCGGCACTCTTCAACAGGTTGTTCCCCGTTTTACGCTTTGTATGGTTTACACCCAAGGATTCTTCCGCATGTCCTACCTTCATTGGACCAGATCCCTGCTGCAAAATCTACAAGAGACACATTGGTTGCTATACGCGACTCAATTGTGTCTCATCTACTGGCTGCGCATTCCCGGACAAAAACACAAGCGGATAGGCATCGTTCACCTGCCCCCTCCTATGCACCGGGTGATCGTGCCTGGCTCTCGACCAAGCATCTCAACATTCGGGGTAAACAAAAGCTTTTGCCTCGCTATGTAGGTCCTTATAAGGTACTGCACTGTCTCAATCCTGTTGCAATCCGTTTGGACATTCCATCTCATTGGCGGATTCACCCTGTTTTCCATGTTTCCCTCCTCCGCCCCTTTGTACCTGGCACCCGGCTTTCTGTTGCTCCCGCTCCCATCGATGTGCAGGGGGAAGACGAATACGAAGTAAATGCTATACTGGACACTCGTCTGCGTCACGGAGTGCGATCTTACCTGACTGATTGGAAAGGTTACGGCCCCGAAGATAGAACTTGGGAACCGGCCTCAAATGTGCATGCACCCCAGCTTTTGCGTGCCTTTTTTTTGGAAAGATTGCGTGCCCGCAGGGGTAGTCGCTCTTTGCGGAGGGGTACTGTCATGCCCCGCGTTCCTGCACACGGACGACTAGGGTCATCCGTTTCCATGTGGAAGTTGCCTTGGTGACTACTTCCAAGTCGCGGGACACGCCGCACTACATTTCCCAGCATTTCCCCTTTTTGCGATCACGTGACACGCCGGCAACGCGTCTCACGTCCTGGGAAAGATAATCGTACTTAACTCAGCTTGTCCATGCAACGGGTGCTCCTAAAACTAAGCAGTTAGTTTAAGTGCCCGATTCTCGTTATCCTGTTTTCTGAAATCTCCTGGACCCGGCTCATGCTTTAAGGACTATTCCATACGTCTCCTCCCTTACCATTTCTGGCGTCAAAACCCTCGACTGTTTTCCCTTTGGTAATCAAACTCCTGGCTTTGTATACGGATTGCTCTCTCCTGCTCCTGTTTGTTGTGACGCTTTCGGATTTGCTTCCCCATCACTGAACTTCCAATTAAGCTACGTTTGTCCCCTCTGGCTGCTATCTTCAAAGACTACCTAATTCCCCTTCATTATCTACGCATTCTGGATTGTTTAATGGTACTTTTCATTTTGTCACAAAACACATCACTCCACGCATCAACGTGACTATATGAACGCTCTCCTGATTCTACTGGTCACTACTTGGATTGTTTAACTTCACTTCAGGAACGCTTTGCTGAATGGAATAAGGGATTGCTTTTTAGACACTAGCTGCGCCCTCGTGCCGTTCGGGTTAGGTGAATCTTTGCACTAACTTCTACCAACTGGGACTTTCTTCCTGCATCACCTGGTTGCCGTGGTGTGTTTGGACTTACATAAGGTTGTGGGATTTCTCTCTGGCTAAGCAGGTAAGAGAGGGTAATTGTGGGTGGCTGGTCGCTGCATTTTGGGTAACCTTAGTTGCTCTTTTGAATCATTGTTTTGTTTGCTCCCTTAGCTCTGTTGTCGCTGCTCCTGCCTTTTCGCTCAAGCCCCTGGCCTGTTAGTTATAGTTAAATTCCGACAGGCTATGCTCTTGGGGGGGAAGTCTTGTTTAGCTTCACGTGCAAGGTGTCCCAAAAGAATCTGGTTCGCTGCACGTTCGAGATACCCCAGAGCGGAAGGGCTCCCCGAAAGTGGATGCTGACTGTATCCTTTACACGGCTGTATCCTTTTATAAAATTTGTCTAAACTGTGACGGACCTTCCAGAGTTGGACATTCTCTTTGGCCCCTACAGAAAGCTGATCTGCTTGGTCCACCTTCTGCCAGTAAAGACTGCAGCTCAGGATGGTCAGCTGGATCCAAATCTCCAATAAGGTCATGGCCTCCTACTAGCTCTTCTTCAGAGTCTAGTTCAACCACACAGGGTTGTACCTCCCTCTCAGCCTCAGCTGGAGGTGGAGTTACTGGTGTAACTTTGGACAACCTACGGGAAGTCCTTGTTGGAGGCACTGGAGTGCTTGCTGCTGGCTTGTTCCCGGGAGTCTTGGGTTGCCCCTTGGCTCCTGATCTGGTTGAGACTGCAGTAGTTTGCTCCAGTGGAGTGTCAAAACCACTTCCCAAAGTTTCTCTACCTGGAGTCTCCTCACCTTGATCTTCACTATGACTGGTGGCTTTCTGTCTTCTCCTCCGTTCTTTCTGGGTTTTCTCCTCTTCCGTGTCCTTCTTAAGGAGTCCTTTACCCTTCTTGCGTTCGAAGAGATAGGGACGGTCTCCTCCGGAGGCCACCTTGACCGTTATTAGAATAAACCGTCAGGTGAACCCTGGGGAGTCCGCCCCTCCCAATACAGGGAAAAAGCCAGTAAGGCAGAAAAAACCCTATGAGGCTGCTGGCGGGGATAGATTGGGTAACTAGCGGATCCAGATGTACTAAGAGTCTTGAGACTAATGTCCAGTTGATAACTCCAAATATAACCGGAAACAGGACTTTGATTCCTTGGCAGGAACGAGGGCGCCTTGGAAGAGGCGATGGAGTGAAGAGCCACGAAGGAAGACTAAAAAGGCTTCCGAAGTATCCAACAGAGGCTCCGAAGACTGCTGACAGGGTAAGTTGGGATGGAGAGAGAGAGTTGGAGAATACAAATGAGAAATGGAGAGTGGCACAGAGTCCGTGGGAGAGAGAGAATGCGAGAGAGTAAGAATGAGAGAGAAAGTGACTATGAGAGTGCGCGAATGCGAGGTAAAGCGAATGCGAGAGAGTATGAATGAAAGAGTAAGTGACTATGTGAGTGCGCGAATGCGAGGTAGAGTGAATGCGAGAGAGTCTGAATGAAAGAGTAAGTGACTATGAGAGCGCGCGAAAGCGCGGTAGAATGAATGCGAGAGTACGCGAAAGAAAAAAGGGGTGAAAGAGAAGGATGGAAAGACCGAAAGAAAAGGGGAAGGCAAGAGAGAACGGCTGTCGCCTGGCGAGAGGGCGAAGGGCCGCTGAGAGTATCCAAGTAAACAAAAGAGGAGCTCGGGAGGTCAAAGCTTTCGTAGGCACAAATCCGAAAGTAGCATAGCGAGTTGCAACGCAACTAGCAGGGGGGGCGTGGCTTCCTTAAATGCAGCAGCAACCAAAAAAGACTAGACCGCTCACCGACAGACCATATGGACCTAATAGCGCCTCCATCTTGCCCATAACTTCCACGGTCTCAGCGGTGTGACATGGAGGAGGAGTGATATCTTTCTTCATCATCTCCTGAGAAGAACCTCTCAAGGTTTTCTCCCTTGCAGCTTTGGTTAACTCCTGTAACCGTTTACTAGGAGGTCCGGGGGTATGTGACACAACTCCAAGAACCTTCAAGTCATTACCCAACAGTACACTTCCTGGCACCTCACATTGTACACTGACAGGTATCTGTACGGTCATATCATTGCACTGGATGAGAACTGGTAACTGGGGACACATCTGCACAGGCCCTCCAGCTAACTTGGTGAGGTATTTGGGTGCCTTAGCAACATCCTCTGCCTTGAAAAAATGATTCATCCACCACAGTTATGCTGGCCGCAGTGTCCCTAATGGCAGGAATCTCTTGACCATTCACCTGGACACTGTCGTTATAATTCTCTTTAGTATTATCTGGGATAGAATTGTATACATCTAAATTCTGTTGTTCCCACAACCCCAGAGAGACTAAAGAAACACTGGCTGAGACTCCAGTGGGTTCATCAGCCAGTAATAGAAAGTTTCCACTTGCCATTTGGACTTCCTCTTCTTGAGCGAAGGCTAAGGAGGCAAGTTGGATCCCTGGAAGTTTACCCCTGCATCTGGGATCTCCTTTCACATGGTCAGTAGCCTTACAAACATAGCATGAGCCAAAGGCTCGCTGGAATGGAGGCTTGTTCTGACCTCCTTCTGGCCTGGGGCCAGAAGGTACACTAGCCTGATTCGGTTTCCCTTGTGGCTTACCCTTATGGTTTTGTTTGGGGCCCTCTTTGGAATTTGCAGTATTAGAATTCTCTTTGGAGTCCTTTTTAGGCTGTTTCCCCTCATCCTTTTTCTGAGTTACCCCAAAATCCTTGTGAGTGGCCCTGTTGGCAACCCACAAGTCAGCAGCCTTAGCAAGTTTTCTGGAATCTAGTTCCTTTGAATCAGCCAAGTGTTGTCTGAGCTCAGGAGAGCAGGCATCATAAAGTGACTCCAACATAAACAAATTCCTCATACCTTCATAAGTGTTCACTTTGTAACCCTTAATCCATCCCTCTAGGTTTTTAAACCCTTCACTCACCCAGGTAGCCCAAGGGGTACCATCATTCTTTTTGAGGGTTCTAAACCTCTTAACATACTGGGAAGGGGTCTTCCCAAATCTAGCTATTAAAGCTAGTTTCACACATTCATAATCCTTCTTATCCTCCTCCCCCATTTCCATTACCACATCAGTTGCAACAGGGGGAAGCCTAGAGAACAACCAAGTGAGTAAGTCATTTCCTGTGATGTTCTGGAGCCCATGATTATATTCAAACAGAGACAACCAATCCAACACATCCAACTTAGGCTCTGTTAGGGAGAATTCTCTGTTTAGGCTGAATTTCCTAACCTAGTGAGTCCCCCAGCAGCTTTGCTGGATTTCTGGCGTTTGTTTTTTTCCATCCTGCCAAGAGTGAGACTCTTTTCTCCCACTCTTGGACATGAATGTGGTTAATTCCTTTGAATGTCAATGTGTTCTATGGGCTATGGGGTCTTTTACTCCATAGGGTCTCATATGTTTTTCTATATGTGTTACACCGCACCCTCCGTGCCGTAACACTGGGGCGTCCTAGAGGATCCCCACCATAGACTCTGTACCCTGGGACTGACTACTGTCTCCCAGGGCATGAAAAGTCACCATTGGCTTTACTAGACCTAAATTTACTAACAGAACTAGTACAAACCATCCTATTGTGGACGTACTAGTAGGGGTAATTCGATTACCCCTGGATCTGTTATTCGAGGGGGCACTGTCCCGTCCCCCCTCGTCGAGTTTTGGCTGGTGGCAGTGGAAACTACTTGTTATGTTCGACTCCGAATATAACTCTATGGGATTCTTCCCATTGTTGGAGGTTAATACTTTTTCTTGTTAATCTCTAACATACCACCGGTTTATTTATCTTAAATAAATCTATCGGTTGGTATTTTCTGCCAGAACTCGGTTTTTAAAATGGCGTCTGTGTTCGTCTCTGTGACACCTAAACCAAAGGTTGAGCCCTTTGTTCCACTTTTGGTGGGCTTCTGCACAGAGGCCCTCCAAAGTGGTGCCATTCTGTCTGGGTACCACAGGCGGTGTGGAAGGGGGTTTAGGCACCCTGGACTGAGTTGCCTTGCCAACTCAAGTCGCACTCTGGTGTGATTGGCCCAAGTGGTGAGCCACCCCGCTCACCACTTAGCGTGTTTTGATTGACAGCTAGGCTGAATGAATGGGGGTTTTCTGCATAAAAGCAGGGCTTTTGGGACTGGATCTTCAGAAGTCGCCACAGGACCTAAGAATCCGACGAGGGTAAAGCTGAGCCGACCTGCAACGACGACACATCCGGTGGAGCCCTGCTGAACCGACTCACCACTTCCCAACGACAGAGGAGATCTCCCGGCTGGAGAGTCTTCTTCCCCTGACTGGTGGGAACAACCAGTCCCCTTTGCTTTTTCTTCGCTTCCAGGGCATAGTGGTCGAATTGCCCGTGCTGAGCACCCCGGCAACCGGATAGCCACTAACCCGTACCGCGACCAAAAGGTGGTGCCTTGTGACGGAGCACTCCGCGGCTGGTCTCTTCCCTGGTGGTGCAACGATCTTCAACTTTCCTTCAACGACGAGAGCATCTCTTCTCTTGGCAAAGCCCCGACTTCCATCCACCACCAGGAACAACTGCCCCCGCCGGAGCTGTCTCTCCACATACAAGGTACCGTGTCCGCCTGGCTTCCCTTGTGACGGGTAGCATGAGGTGTCTTAATCCTCGCCTCTCCATTGGGTCGACTCCAAGCTTTCTTAACTTTCTGTTCTGTACTGGTCCAATCTTTCGATAACAATTTGCGAAAAAGACTCGAAGTGCATTTCCACTGTGATACTTTTTGGGACATATCGCCTTGCTTCTCTCCGAGTGGGCCTGGCCTCTGAACTGTGCGATCTACAGTAGACCCTGCCTTACTTGCCTTGCATTTGTTCGTAAAAGTGTTGGTACCGAGTTTATTTCATACCCTGCCTTTTCTCTCCCGTCCTAACGAATACTAGAGTGCCATCTAGGTTAAAGCATTCACCTCTGTCTGCAAATAAGTGGTGCCGTTGAACGTAGACTTGTCGAACTATTGTTAGGGAGATTGATTTACTTATAGTAATTGTGATTGAAGTTGTTTGCCGTATTAGTGCCAGTGTGTTTTTCATAGATGTGTTTTTATAAATAAATACCTTTATATCTTTACACCAAAGTCTTTTTGCGTGTTTACTTGTTCTACTGTGTAAATTGCCCTATCTTGTATACTCCACATACTGCCTAACTCTTCTTGAGGGAAGTCTGACTGCTCAGCCACAGCTACCAAGTGAATATGTGTGGTACAGACTGCTACCAAGTGGGTTTACTGCCAAACACCTGTAGTCCTAAATCTTTTGCAGTGGTCCCAGAGGGAACTGCACAGGTTTCCGCCTAACACTGGTGTACAGCGGTGGGATTTGTATCGAGTATACAGTTTAGAGTGCTTTTCAACACTTTAGGATAACTAACCACAAAGCTTAGCACTAAAAAGCAACTTTCAAAAAACATGTCTACTATGGAAGTTGGAAAAATTTACGAAAAAACAGATGGACTACCCCTCTCTTTAAGTCCTGTATGGGTCACGGGTGAAGATAAAGGTTGACCTGTACACTTTGTTAGTAAGGTTATCGCCTTTTTGGGAAAAATTGCACAAAAATGCAACTAAGTACAAAAAATTCTATCTTTTTAATAGTCATAAAAATACCTAAAAAACATTACAAACTTGACAAAACGTAACAAACTTAATACATTTTCAATCAAACCATTTAGTCATCATTCATCTATTCTAACAGGGGAATACTACAACTTAAACAGCTTTGTGCATAACGGTAAATCAAGATATGCATTAGTGACAGGGGAAAAAACCATTAGATTTTCCCTTTAGCAGTCGACATATGTTTCGGCCCGTTATAGTGTACCACATCTGTCAACAGTGATCACTAAAATGAATATTGGGCCATCTTCAGGACAAACGGTTACTTTGTGGTCGAATTGCCCGTGCTGAGCACCCCGGCAACCGGATTGCCACTAACCCGTACCGCGACCAAAAGGTGGTGCCTTGTGACGGAGCACTCCGCGGCTGGTCTCTTCCCTGGTGGTGCAACGATCTTCAACTTTCCTTCAACGACGAGAGCATCTCTTCTCTTGGCAAAGCCCCGACTTCCATCCA
This sequence comes from Ambystoma mexicanum, assembly GCF_040938575.1. Classification (NCBI taxonomy): domain Eukaryota; kingdom Metazoa; phylum Chordata; class Amphibia; order Caudata; family Ambystomatidae; genus Ambystoma; species Ambystoma mexicanum. The sequence goes on from NC_090938.1 coordinate 843,848,495, forward strand.
CCACCAGGAACAACTGCCCCCGCCGGAGCTGTCTCTCCACATACAAGGTACCGTGTCCGCCTGGCTTCCCTTGTGACGGGTAGCATGAGGTGTCTTAATCCTCGCCTCTCCATTGGGTCGACTCCAAGCTTTCTTAACTTTCTGTTCTGTACTGGTCCAATCTTTCGATAACAATTTGCGAAAAAGACTCGAAGTGCATTTCCACTGTGATACTTTTTGGGACATATCGCCTTGCTTCTCTCCGAGTGGGCCTGGCCTCTGAACTGTGCGATCTACAGTAGACCCTGCCTTACTTGCCTTGCATTTGTTCGTAAAAGTGTTGGTACCGAGTTTATTTCATACCCTGCCTTTTCTCTCCCGTCCTAACGAATACTAGAGTGCCATCTAGGTTAAAGCATTCACCTCTGTCTGCAAATAAGTGGTGCCGTTGAACCTAGACTTGTCGAACTATTGTTAGGGAGATTGATTTACTTATAGTAATTGTGATTGAAGTTGTTTGCCGTATTAGTGCCAGTGTGTTTTTCATAGATGTGTTTTTATAAATAAATACCTTTATATCTTTACACCAAAGTCTTTTTGCGTGTTTACTTGTTCTACTGTGTAAATTGCCCTATCTTGTATACTCCACATACTGCCTAACTCTTCTTGAGGGAAGTCTGACTGCTCAGCCACAGCTACCAAGTGAATATGTGTGGTACAGACTGCTACCAAGTGGGTTTACTGCCAAACACCTGTAGTCCTAAATCTTTTGCAGTGGTCCCAGAGGGAACTGCACAGGTTTCCGCCTAACACTGGTGTACAGCGGTGGGATTTGTATCGAGTATACAGTTTAGAGTGCTTTTCAACACTTTAGGATAACTAACCACAAAGCTTAGCACTAAAAAGCAACTTTCAAAAAACATGTCTACTATGGAAGTTGGAAAAATTTACGAAAAAACAGATGGACTACCCCTCTCTTTAAGTCCTGTATGGGTCACGGGTGAAGATAAAGGTTGACCTGTACACTTTGTTAGTAAGGTTATCGCCTTTTTGGGAAAAATTGCACAAAAATGCAACTAAGTACAAAAAATTCTATCTTTTTAATAGTCATAAAAATACCTAAAAAACATTACAAACTTGACAAAACGTAACAAACTTAATACATTTTCAATCAAACCATTTAGTCATCATTCATCTATTCTAACAGGGGAATACTACAACTTAAACAGCTTTGTGCATAACGGTAAATCAAGATATGCATTAGTGACAGGGGAAAAAACCATTCGATTTTCCCTTTAGCAGCCGACATATGTTTCGGCCCGTTATAGTGTACCACATCTGTCAACAGTGATCACTAAAATGAATATTGGGCCATCTTCAGGACAAACGGTTACTTTGTGGTAGATTATTCTTGTTCCCCATTGGGCACGCTAGCACATCTAAAAGGATAAATATACATGTATTAATGTATGAAAAAGAGATAGAAAAGAAAGAGTTGTAATTCCCAACTGGATTGGATCAAGGCGATGGCTAGGTTACACTGTTCTAGACACACACACTAAACCCACCTATGGTCCATAGACTGAAGTTTGGACTATTGAGCTTGGTCAGACTCTCGGATGTGGCAAGGTATTGCCATCTCTGGTCTTGGTTCCTATAATTGATTAGAAACGACAATTTCTTAGTGTTATGTTCCTGCTACTACAGGCTATTTATTGAATAAACTAGAGTGACTTACAGATTAGCAACTTCTGTGGCTTTGTTTTCGAGGTTGATCTTTATATTTCTGGATTTCACTCGGTACCATTCATAGGCAGGACATGAACAGTTATTCCTGTGATTATAGTGCTGCCTAATTCAAAGGAAAAAAGAAACTCGCTGTTGAATAGATATATTACAGCATATAAGGATAGTTGTCATTCTTTTTTAGCTTTGTTGTTACTGTTGTTTTTAAACGTGGACTGTGGGCCACGGGTTATTATCAATTTCTAGAAGCCTGTGATTTAATATACTCGGCTTTTAATTTTCTCAAGCGGCTGTCAATGCGCCTTTTACATGATGGCTTGTGAAAATCTGAAGTATGTAGCCAAGAGATGCATGAAGTGGCTGTGGTTGGTTGTTCTATTTTCTGAAGTTATTTTAAATATACTGCTGTCATGAATTACAAAAACGGGCGGTGTGCAAGCACTTTAGCACCGTGGTCACCGCCTTGCAACCTACAGCTTGATTTTTACATGTTTATTTAAAACGCACGTGTTTCCATGAGCAGCTGTAATCATTGCCGTTAATGTCAGATTTTACGAGCAAGCCAATGACTGATAAGTCAATGACTGATAAACTTGCTCGTAAAATCTGACATTAACGGCCGTTAATGTCAGATTTTACGAGCAAGCCAATGACTGATAAGTCAATGAATGATAAGCTTGCTCGTAAAATCTGGAGGCCAGAACAAGCCACCATTCCAGAAAGCATTTGGTAAATGCTTTGTTTGTGGCTCGACTGACCACGTGAAAGGAGATCCCAGATGTAAGGGTAAACCTTCAGGGGTCCAGCTTGTCTCCTTAGCCTTCGCTCCAGAGGAGGAAGTCCAAATGGCAAGTGAAAACTTTCTACTGCTGGCTGATGAACCCATTGGAGTCTCAGCCAGTGTTTCTTTAGTATCTCTGGGGTTGTGGGAACAACAGAATTTAGATGTCTATAATTCTATCCCCGATAATACTAAAGAGTATTATAAGGACAGTGTCCAGGTGAATCGTCAGGAGACTCCTGCCATTAGGGACACTGGGGCCAGCATAACTGTGGTGGATAAATCGTTTTTTCAGGCTGAGGATGTTGCTAAGTCACCCAAATGCCTCATCAAGTTAGCTGGAGGGCCTGTGCAGATGCTTCCCCAATAACCAGTTCTCATCTAGTGTAACGACATGACTGTGAAGATACCTGTCAGCATACAGAGTGAGGTACCAGGACGCGTTCTATTGGGTAACGACTTGAAAACTCTCGGAGTTGTGTCACATACCCCCAGACCTCCTAGTAAACGGTTACAGGAGCTAACCAGACCTGCAAGGGAGAGAACCATGCGAGGTACTCTCCAGGAGATGATGAAGAAAGAAATCACTCCTGCTCCACTGGAATTGTCAGCTGCTGTCTCCAAGAAATCAGAAGCAAAAGGGAAACCTAAGACTTCTATACCGAAACCAGCAGCCAGCATTTCAGTGCAGCCCAAAAGGACTTCCCCGCGGTTGTCCAAAGTTACACCCGTAACTCCCCCTCCAGCTGAGACTGAGAGGGAGGTACAACCCTGTGTGGTAGAATTAGACTCTAAAGAAGAGCTAATGGAAGGCCAGGAACTCATTGGATATCTGGATCCTGTTGACCATCCTGAGCTGCAGTCTTTACTGGCAGAAGGTGGACCCAGCAGGGCAGACTTCAGTAAGGGACAGAGAGAATGTCCAACTCTGGAAGGTCTTCGCCACCAGGCAGAAGCTCAGGCTGAAGGGCAAGAGCCTGGGAAACACAGGTTGCACTGGGAAGATGGCCTCTTCTACAGTGAACCGACCGCGTCTGCACCTGGTGACTACAAACGACTTGTAGTACCCCAAGCGAACAGACCACAGTTCTTGCAGTTAGCCCACGAGATTCCTTTGGCTGGTCACTTGAGTTTCAAGAAGACTAAGGAAAGGCTCTCTCTCTACTTTTATTGGCCGAAGATGGGGGCCGAAGTAGAAAAACACTGCAGGAGCTGCCACACCTCCCAGACCTCTGGTAAGGTTGGCTCCAAGAATGTGGCACCTTTAGTTCCTCTCCCAGTTGTGGGAGTCCCATTTGAGAGAGTAGGGATTGACATTGTTGGTCCCCTTGATCCTCCAACCTCCTCAGGCAACAGGTTTATACTTGTTGCAGTAGACCATGCTACTAGGTATCCTGAGGCAATTCCTATGAGGACTGTTACAGCTCCGGCTGTGGCTAAGGCCCTCCTTGGTATTTTTACTAGGGTTGGGTTTCCTAAGGAAGTAATCTCTCACAGGGGGTCAAACTTTATGTCCCACTACATGAAAGCCATGTGGAAAACCTGTGGAGTTACTTACAAGTTCTCAACAGCGTACCACCCACAAACCAATGGGTTGGTAGAACGGTTCAACCGAACCATGAAGAGCATGATAGGTGCTTTAGAAGAACCCCTTAAGCGTAAGTGGAACCTTCTACTGCCATGCCTTCTCTTTGCTTATAGAGAAGTCCCTCAGGAGGGAGTAGGTTATTCTCCCTTTGAGCTTCTCTATGGTCATCCCGTCAGAGGTCCATTGGCCCTGATTAAGGAGGGGTTGGGGAATGCTCCTTCCCCAAAGCCAGTCAGAGTGACTGACTACGTGATAGGTCTCCGGAGGAGAATGTCGCACATGATGACAGAAGCAAGCGATAACTTGAAAGCTGGATAAGCATTGGTCAAGCACTGGCATGATCAAAAGGCTAACATGGTTGAGTTCGCTCAAGACCAGCTCGTTCTCGTTATGATCCCAACAAGGCAGAGGGCCTTGCAAGACAAATGGATGGGACCCTTCAGAGTTGTGGGTAAACTCGGAGAGGTCAACTATCTGGTGGACTTGGGCAATCCCAAGGAGGCTCCGACAGTCTTCCACACCAACCGACTCAAAGCGTATGTCTCGAGACCTGATGTAGGAGCGTTGCTTCTAGCATCATCAGAGCAAGAAGAAGAGAGTGAAGCTCTTCCGGATCTCCTCAGAGGCTAACCTTTAGACGGAAAAATTGAAGGAGTAAATCTCTCTTCAAATCTGACACCTGAGCAACAAGAAGAGTGCAAATCTATGTTAAATCAGTTTGCCTCTTTGTTCTCACTTTCACCAGGCTTGAAACCCTTGGAGCAAGCATGACATACTCACTGGTGACTGTCTGCCAGTCAAAAGCAGAGGATACCGAATGTCAGAAAACGTACAAACCCACATCAAAGGTGAGGTCAGCAAGATGCTTGATCTCGGGGTAATAGAGCCCTCTACTAGTCCATGGTCTAGCCCAGTAGTGTCAGTACCAAAGGCCGGATCTAAAGAACTTAGATTCTGCGTGGATTATAGAGCTCTTAATGCAGTCACCAAGACTGATGCCCACCCTTTGCCAAGAACAGATGAGTCGGTGGATAAAATTGGCGCCGCTAAGTTCCTCAGCACATGCCAAGGAGAAAACTGTATTTCCTACCCCCGTTGGCTTATACCAGTTTAAGGTAATGCCTTTCGGATTGAAAAATGCACCTGCTACATTTCAAAGGATGGTAAACCAGGTTCTGAATGGGATGGAGGACTTCTGCATGGCATACTTGGATGACATAGCAGTGTTCAGCAATTCCTGGGAAGAACATGTAACCCACCTGAGAGATGTTTTGCAGGCTCTTGGACGAGCCAATCTGACCATAAAGGCGAGTAAATGCCAAATTGGACAGAGTAAGGTAGTCTATCTTGGACATGAGGTAGGAGGTGGAGAAATAAGGCCTTTGCTCAGTAAGATTAAAGCTGTGCAAAATTGGACAACACCTACTACTCAGACCCAAGTGAGAGCCTTCCTAGGCCTCACTGGGTATTACAGGAATTTCATTGAGAACTATGGGACCATAGCTTCTCCACTGAATGTCATCTCCTCTCCCAAATTTCCTAAAAAGTTTAGATGGAACGAGGAGTGCAATCAGGCCTTTGAAAACCTGAAGAAGGCTCTTTGCCAAGCCCCAGTACTCAGAGCTCCTGATTACCACCAAACTTTCATTGTGCAGACCGATGCTTCAAATGTAGGAATAGGTGCAGTACTCAGTCAACTAGATGGGAAAGGTAAGGAGCACCCCGTTTGCTTCATCAGCCGCAAGCTGAAGGATCCTGAAACAAGGTGGGCAACAATCGAAGTGAGAGTGCTTTGCTATCGTGTGGGCTCTGAAGAGGTTTAGGCCATACTTGTATGGTTCTACTTTTGTCATTCAGACTGACCACCAACCCTTGAGATGGTTAATGCAAATGAAAGGGGAAAACCCAAAACTACTGAGATGGTCGATCTGCCTGCAAGGGTTTGATTTCACCATTGAGCACAGGTCAGGGTGTCATCACCAAAATGCTGATGGTCTCTCTAGGATGTATGTCATCGACTAGAGGTATGAGATTCATCCAGGAGTGGATTAAATCCTCCTGTCCCTTAGTCTGGGGGGGCGAGTGTTAGGGAGAATTCTCTGTTTAGGCTGAATTTCCTAACCTAGTGAGTCCCCCAGCAGCTTTGCTGGATTTCTGGAGTTTTTTTTTTTTCCATCCTGACTCTTTTCTCCCACTCTTGGACATGAATGTGGTTAATTCCTTTGAATGTCAATGTGTTCTATGGGCTATGGGGTCTTTTACCCCATAGGGTCTCATATGTTTTTCTATGTGTCTTACACCGCACCCTCCGTGCCGTAACAATGGGGCGTCCTAGAGGATCCCCACCATAGACTCCATACCCTGGGACTGACTACTCAGGGCATGTAAAGTCACCATTGGCTTTAATAGACCTAAATTTACTAACAGAACTAGTACAAACCATCCTATTGTGGACGTACTAGTAGGGGTAATTCGATTACCCCTGGTTCTGTTATTCGAGGGGGCACTGTCCCGTCCCCCCTCGTCGAGTTTTGGCTGGTGGCAGTGGAAACTATTTGTTATATTCGACCCCGAATATAACTCTATGGGATTCTTCCCATTGTTGGAGGTTAATACTTTTTCTCGTTAATCTCTAACATACCACTGGTTTATTTATCTTAAATAAATCTATCGGTTGGTATTTTCTGCCAGAACTCGGTTTTTAAAATGGCATCTGTGTTCGTCTCTGTGACTCCTAAACCAAAGGTTGAGCCCTTTGTTCCACTTTTGGCGGGCTTCTGCACAGAGGCCCTCCAAAGTGGTGCCATTCTGTCTGGGTACCACAGGGGGTGTGGGAGGGGGTTTAGACACCCTGGACTGAGTTGCCTTGCCAACTCAAGTCACACTCTGGTGTGATTGGCCCAAGTGGTGAGCCACCCCGCTCACCACTTAGCGTGTTTTGATTGACAGCTAGGCTGAATGAATGGGGGTTTTCTGCATAAAAGCAGGGCTTTTGGGACAGGATCTTCAGAAGTCGCCACAGGACCTAAGAATCCGACGAGGGTAAAGCTGAGCCGACCTGCAACGACGACACCTCGGGTGGAGCCCTGCTGAACCGACTCACCACTTCCCAACGACAGAGGAGATCTCCCGGCTGGAGAGTCTTCTTCCCCTGACTGGTGGGAACAACCAGTCCCCTTTGCTTTTTCTTTTCTTCCAGGGCATAGTGGTCAAATTGCCTGTGCTGAACACCCCGGCAACCGGATAGCCACTAACCCGTACCGCGACCAAAAGGTGGTGCCTTGTGACGGAGCACTCCATGGCTGGTCTCTTCCCTGGTGGTGCAACGATCTTCAACTTTCCTTCGACGACAAGAGCATCTCTTCTCTTGGCAAAGCCCCGACTTGCATCCACCACCAGGTACAACTGCCTCCGCCAGAGCTGTCTCTCCACATACAAGGTACCGTGTCCGCATGGCTTCCCTTGTGACGGGTAGCGTGAGGTGTCTTAATCCTCGCCTCTCCATTGGGTCGCCTCCAAGCTTTCTTAACTTTCTGTTCTGAACTGGTCCAATCTTTCGATAACAATTTGCGACAAAGACTCGCAATGCATTTCCACTGTGATACTTTTTGGGACATATCGCCTCTCTGCGAGTGGGCAAGGCCTGTGAACTGTGCGATCTACAGTAGACCCTGCCTTACTTGCCTTGCATTTGTTTGTAAAAGTGTTGGTACCGTGTTGATTTCATATCCTGCCTTTTCTCTCCCGTCCTAACGAATACTAGAGTGCCATCTAGGTTAAAGCATTCACCTCTGTCTGCAAATAAGTGGTGCTGTTGAACCTAGACTTGTCGAACTATTGTTAGGGGGATCGATTTACTTATAGTAATTGTGATTGAAGTTGTTTGCCGTATTAGTGCCAGTGTGTTTTTCATAGATGTGTTTTTATAAATAAATAACTATATATCTTTACACCGAAGCTCTGTTCCGTGTTTGCTTTTTCTACTGTGTAAATTGCCCTATCTTGTATACTCCACATACTGCCTAACTCTTCTTGAGGGAAGTCTGACTGCTCAGCCACAGCTACCAAGTGAATCTGTGTGGTACAGACTGCTACCAAGTGGGTTTACTGCCAAACACCTGTAGTCCTAAATCTTTTGCAGTGGTCCCAGAGGGAACTGCACAGGTTTCCGCCTAACAGGCTCATACATACCAACCAATTCCTTAGGCATCCGGGGTCTTTTAGGACTGGAACTTCTAGAGGAGCCAGAGAGAGAAGCATTCTCAACAGACAATTTCTTCATTTCTAGCTCATGCTTGAGCTCCATTTCTCGTAACCTTAGTTCTTGGTGCTTTTGTTCTGTTTGAGCACTAATTCGTTTAAAATCTAATTCTAGTTTCATTTTCTCTAATTCAAGATATTGAAGACTAAGTGTGGGACCTGCCAAAGGTCCAGTATGTACAGCAGGTAGAGCAGACAGAGGCCTAGGGGGGACAGTCACAGCAGCCTCACCCTCCTCTTCTGACTCTTCCTCAAGATTATCAACCTTCTGTTCAGTTTCAATCTCAATACTGTTATCTACAGTTGCTGGAGTGGTAGGTTCCTCTGAACCACCATCCAGACTTTGGTTAGCTAACCACCTTTCTATTAGCTCCATTTTCTTGCCCTTAGTGAGCAGATTCTTATGCTTACAGAGAACTCTTAAACAATCAGCAGTTTTTGTAGCAAGGGACTCTTGACTATAATTTTCCATAGTTGACATGTTAGAAGATTACTTTTTCAGTGCTAACCTTTGTGGTTAGTTGCACTAAGGTATCCTAAAGCACACTAACATGTGTACTCAATACAAATCCCACCGCTGTACACCAGTGTTAGGCAGAAACCTGTGCAGTTCCCTTTGGGAACACTGCAAAAGATTTAGGACTACAGGTGTTAGCAGTAAACCCACTTGGTAGCAGTCTGTACCACCCAGATTTACCTGGTAGCCGTGGCTGAGCAGTCAGACTTCCCTCAAGAAGAGTTAGGCAGTATGCAAAGTATACACAATAGGCACTCAGTCACAATAGCACAAGCAAACACTGACCAGAGCTTTGGTATCAAATTATATAATTATTTATTTAAAACACACTTATTGAAACACTCCAGCACTCTTATGGTAAATCACTCTAAACACAGTTACTATTAATATATATACATCCCTTATTCCTTATCAGACAATTCTTAGTTAACACCACTTATTTCCAGACAGAGGTGAGCGCTTAACTATAGATGGCACTCTAATAAGTTAACGAAAAAGGGAGGGAAAAAGGCAGAATGTAGGAAGATACAGCACACTAAGGCTTTAGGAATATTTGAGCAAGGCAGGAAAGTCAAAGTTTACTTGTGAGCCAAAGTTCATAGGCCGGGCCCACTCTTGGAGAGAACAGGGCACAAATGCAACCAAGATCACACAACTAACAGGCTTTGTACGTCTTGCAGGGAGTTCGAAAAAGGATTTATATAGGCTCAGAAAAGTTTAGCCAGGGTGTCCCAGGCTAACCCAGGTTCGAAAGCCGGGGGCTAAATCTACCCCACACAGTCGGTTGCAACGGAAGCCAGGTGGAACACGGTACCTTATGTGGATAGGATCCTCCAGCGGGGGCAGTTGTTCCTGGCAGCGGGTGCAAGTTGCAGCGTTGTCCAGAAGAAGAGAAGATCTCGACATGGAGGAAAGATGAAGGTCGTTGCACTGCCAGGGAAGAAACCAGCCGCAGAGTTTTCCGGTTAAAGGTACCACCCTTTGTTTCGCGGTAGTGGTAACACGTGGTATTCCAGTTGCCGGGGTGCTTGGCACAGGCAAGGTGGCCAAAGTTGCTTCAGGAAGGCGAAAAGAAGGTTAAACTGGTTATCCCCACCAGTCAAAGGAAGAAGACTCTCCGGCTGGAGATCTCCTCTGTCGTTGGGAAAAGTGGTGAGACGGTTCAGCAGAGCTCCACCGGTGGTGTCGTCCTAGCAGGTCGGCTCAGCTTCTCCCTTGTCGGATCCTTAGGTCCTGTGGCGACTTCTAAAGTTCCAGTCCCCAAAGCCCTGCTTTTATGCAGAAAACCCCCATTCACTCAGCCTAGCTGTCACTCAAACATGCTAAGTGGTGAGCCGACCGGCTCACCACTTGGGCCAATCAAGACGGAGTGCGACTTGAGTTGCATAGGCAACTTAGTCCAGGGAGCCTAAATCCCCCTCGACCCCGCCTAAGTACCCCAGACAGAGTGGCACCACTTTGGAGGGCTTCTGTGGAGAAGCCCGCCAAAAGTGGAACAAAGGGCTCGACTTGGGTTGGAGTCACAAAAGAGAACACAAACGCCATTTTAGAATCGAGTTCTGGCAAAAAATACCAACCGGTGAATTAATATTAAATAAATAAACCGGCGGTATGTTCAAGGCTATCGGAATTAAATAAATAAAGGTAGTAGCCTTGAACAATGGGAAAATCCCATAGAGATATATTCGCGGTTGAATATAAAAAGTAGTATCCACTGCCACCAGCCAAAACTCGATCAGGGGGGACGGAGGCGTGCCCCCTCGACTAGCAGACTCCGGGGCAATCGAATTGCCCCGGCCAGTACGTCCACAATATGATGGTTTGTACTGGTTCTGTACAAAATTTAAGACTAGTAAAGTCAATGGTGACTTTCCATGCCCTGGGAGACAGTAGTCAGTCCCAGGGTATGGAGTCTATGTTTGGGGGTTACTATGACACCCCTGTGTTACTGCACTGAGGGTGCTGTGTAACACACATCACAAAAACACATGAAGCCCTATGGAGTAAAAGACCCCATAGCCCATTAAACACATCTAGAGTCAAAGAAACACACTCAAATCATGTCCAAGAGTGAGGGTAAAAGTGTCTCACTCTTGGCAGGAGAAGAAAATAAACCCCAAAAATCCAGCAAAGCTGCTGGGGGTCTCACTAGGTTAGGAAATTCAGCCTAAACAGAGAATTCTCCCTAACACCCGCCTCTTGATATTTTTCCGGCACTACAACAATTTTCATCAGGCATAGTAATTTAACTGCTTGTTTTGTCTCATTTACCTTCGCCCGCCTCCTTTATTGTTCCTGGCAATTGCACTATCTGAACTGTCGCCAGGCTGATCATGTAAGAATGTAACTGTATTTTCCCTTGTTCCCTCCCTCCTTGAAGCACTTTGAAACACACTGTGTATAGGCGCTATACAAATAAACAATCAGTTCAATTCCTTTTATCCATCCCACCCCATGACACTCTTTTTCTCCCGCCTAGAGGCCCAAAGGCCATAGTCAATTTTTTTCCACCTGGTCCCCACCCACACCACCCCCGTCAGATGCACCATATGATATGATATTTCATTTGTATTGCGCACGTACACAAGTGTTTCAGAGCACGATATGTCATCACGCCAAACACGGATATGATATGATAGGTTATTTATAACGCGCTTCATACCCAGAGGGTTCTAAGCGTGGACCCGGGGATCGAACCTGTGTTGCTCCGTGTTGTCTTGTTTCCAAGGCGAGCATGTTGCCTCTGAGCTATCCTCCTGTGCAGGGTCATGCAGAGGAACCGCGCCCCCTCCTGACCTGGGGTAGGCGCCCTACCAGGGCACATGCCAGAGCTGATTCTACCCCAGAGGCGGGGTGAGGAAGTTTGGCGAGGGAGGATGAATTTTGGGGTCAGTTGTGGCAGGGAGGCCCCAGTCCTTAATTCCTCCCTGAGAGTGCCTTGTGTGCTTCAAATGTTGGTACCACTGTCTATCGCACCATGCCTCCCACGCTCCTTTCTGGACAGATTTATTTCTTGTGGATGTCTCAAAGGGGAAAATGCATAGTAGGACCCTGAGGGATGCAGGTGGTGTTGGATGGCCTGAATTGGTCTCCCTTGGGTCCAGTAGTGTCCTTCTTGAGGGTCCTCCTCGGCCTGGTGAATGTGCTATTGCTGAGGGTCCCAATATTAGATATGTATTGGCTGGAGATGAGTCTCACTGAGCGTGGCTTGCCAAAATGGCGGAGCCACATGGTTCCAGCTGTCCCTAACAGTGAAGCTTACTCCTCTTCTCGGTTTCTGAGTTGGAATACGCGGGGACACTCTCACTTATATGAACACGAGGGACTCTGGGAACATGTCTCCAAGAGACCTGGTTAACGCACCCCCTGGTGATCGATGGATGGTCTATTCTAAATTCCCTTGCCTCTCTGGGGCCTCAGGGTCCGCCAAATGGGGTCTTGCTCTGGGAGTGGGAAATCCGTTGGAGCTGTTTGAGGTATTGTCACCCTGTGAAAACCCCCGGGGGAGTCCGGCGTTTGTGTTTGTCATTAACATCTGTGATCCGCTATTAAGTAGTCACACAGCAGCTTTCCAAGGAGTAGGGACTATTTGGAGTAACCTTGTGGGGATAGCAAAGTGATGATTTGTGGGGATTTTAATGCTAAAATATCTAAGGTTGAGAGATTTGGTGAACAGGACATGACATGTTGGATACCAGCTGTAAATGGTGGTGACGCACTGGGAAGCTGCACACGAGGAATTTGTTGGGCCACCATGGTGTATTCAACTGGTTTTCAGATGGCCAACGGGGCATACCCCCTGAAGATCCACCAGAATGTACCCGCACTGGCCCAAGGTTAGTGGTATCCTGGATTACCATCTGATTAATTGCTGATCTATGTATCCATCAATGCAACGAGAGTGATCACTATCCTCTCGTGGCGCGTTTGTGTTTATCGACAGTTTATCCTGGTATCGTCACCACGGCCCACATGAATGTACATTAAACCGGCTGTCATGGAGTGATGGAAATCCTGAAAAGGCTTCCCAGGTGTGTTTTTTACTAATGATGGAGAGCTCTGCAGTGTGAAGGCCAAGGAGATTATGACTTATTTCCAGGAGTGTGTGGGGCTTATTAAGACTTCTCTGTGCTTAGGCACACACCTGGGGTTGGGTCTAAGGAATTCCCATTGACATATTTTTGATAAAGAGGTCAGGGATAAAAAGAGAGCCCTGCGTCGTGAATGCCCTGAGACGTCATAGGCTCGCCTAGGAGTGCTGCTGCTGGAGGGCTCTGGTTCAATCATCCCTCATGAGCCACGCGGCCCTGTTTAGGAGGATTGGCAAAGGTAGTGATGGCAATAAGAATAGGTTAATGGGGTTTCCGAGGCTTCCTGGGTAGCCCATGTTGAATTGGCGATGGGTTTGGTAATGAGGCAGCCTGTTATTGAGTGATTCCAAAAGTCCCTCTGACATCTACCGCATTATCACTGCCTCTAAAGGTTCGAGGGCCCCCAGCCCTGACGGGATTTGTAATTATCGCCTTTTGGCCATGCTGGATGTCTCTGCAAAGATCTTTCCCAGACTTCTGCTCGGTGAGTTAGAAGAATGGGTGGAGGCTCTTAACATCATTCCACTAAATCAAACAGGTGCTCGGCGAGGCTCCTGCACTGTGGACAACAGTCTAGCACTAGTAACCATCGTTCAACAGGCATGGATGATCCAGAAAACACCAGTCTCTACCGCCTTCATTGACCTTAGTGTCGCTTTCGATACTGTTGGCCGGAGTAGGCTCTGGGCTGAGCTACAGAGCTACAACATCTCCTCCGGTCTTCTGAAAATGATTATCTCTACACACGAGGGCACTGGAGTCGCCTGGACCTGCTTGGAGGGGCGTCCAGATGCAGCTCCACTTCAAACGGCCTTAAACAAGGCTGTATTCTAGCCCCAACACTGTTTAATTTGTATTTATCTGACTTGGGAGGATCTATTGCGAATTCCATCTCGATTCTCCCTAAATTGGGTTCTACCCCTGTACAGTGGATGGAGTACGCGGATGACCTTGTCTTCATGGACCAGACGCGGGGCACCTGCAGTCATACTTGTCTCTTTTGAAAATCGATTCTGACAAGAACTCTCTCAGTGTGAATATTGTACAAATTAAAATTATGTTTTTTATGCTTATAGGAAGGCAAAAACCATCCGATGGGAGATGGGGTGGGGGGGAGCAATTGAAATTGTTAGGAAAGACAGACATTTGGGTATTGGATTGGATTGTAAATTAAGTGGAGAACGACATCTGGATTAGCTCAACATGAGGACAGCTATGACTGCCGCTGCAAGTAGGTCCTTTGCCAGCAGGCAGGGGCGGGGGTACTCAATCAAGACATTATTGACCCTACATCAATGAAAGATCTCTCCATGTCTTTTCTACGGGGCTTGGATCTGGGCATTGTCTGCATGCTCACAAATAAAAGCATTAGAAGGGACCCTACTGAAGAGACTCATGAGACCCTCCATGGGCCTCTTTTGAGATGGTGCACCTTGAGTTTGGAGTGGTACCCATCAATATCAGGGTTCACCTTTGCTATCTCTCTACGCATTGGAAGATAATCAACGCCCCAGCCAACACCTTGAAAGGGGTAATGCGGGAGGTACTTACCCCACGCACAAGCGTGCTGCCTTCTAGTTATTTGGTGAAATTCTCTATCATGGCTAAAAAAACAGGTTGGCATTGGAGCCAACGCGTGTTTTTGAAGCCACGTATGACGCATTTAAAAAAAACTATATTGGAGAGAAGTTTTAAATCTACCGAGTTCCACACCTCTGGTCTTAATAAGACGCGAAATGAGCCAGCTCTCGATGACCGCATTAGTAGAAAGGAACACCATGATGCTTTTCAGAAAATTACTTCTTGAAAAACGCTCGAAACTACTAGAAGCGATAAATGCAGAAGCTGAAAGTGGTTGCTCCGCTGTCCTGACCCAGTGGTACAAGGATCAAGAATCGAAACTGGATAAAATTAATTGCTCAAAAAAAGACGTGGTGGAAAATCCAATGAAAATTCAAAAGAAACTAAACGAGCTTGATTGGGTCAACACCTTGGAACAAGCAGGTTCTTACAAACTGGTGGGCGATTTACCACTCATGACCTTTAAATTACACGAACTCCAACCCTTTGTGAAAAGATATCCTGATCGTAAATTGAGGAACACTTTTTTAAGAGCTCGTCTTAACTTACTCCACACTAATGAAATTCTCAAGATAAGAGGTCTAGCAACAACAAACAAATGCAGATTCTGCATAGACCCAGTGGTGGTAGAAACCACAAGACACCTACTCCTAACTTGTCCAGGCGTCGAGCTTATAAGAAATTCTTATCTGAAGACGATGTTAGCAGCGGCACATACCTTTGACAAAGAGATTTGGTGGGCCAGGTTTTTCGGAGGTGGGTGTACTACATAGGTTACTGCAACCGCTAAAATCTTGGACACAATACTCGCGACTGCAAACAAAGAAGATGTGTAGAGTAAGCTGTAAACTGTAAACTGTAAAAATCCAGAAACGAAGAGTTTGAACACAAAACCTTTTAAAAACCTTTTAGGTTAAAGTAAGTAAAAAAAATAAAATAAAAATAAAAATAAAAAAAAACTATGAAAGCTGTTTTGTTCATTACTAGTAAGGAACAGCTAACCGTGAACCTCGTAACCAAAGTAATGCCAGTATGTGTGTAGGGTATATACTGGAGCGGTGTGGTATGTTTTCAGAGCATTGTGGAGGTCTACTATAGGAACTGTTGATATGAACCTTTGATGAAATGTGTCGCCATATTGTTTTATGGCTATTGTGTTGTAGTGACTGTTATTGGTTCAATGCCTGAGGATTCTTTGTATTGATTAGTATTAAAAGTTGGCTTTTGTCACTGTATGACACTATATCCACATAAATAAGTGATCCGATTGCCTGCTCCTGTGTGGCCGGAGAGAGGTTGGAAGGGGACAGGATACAACTCCTCATCATAGGGTGGAGGTTAGGTCTAGAAGACACGAGAGACACGGGAGGGAGAGGGGAGAGGACCTGGAGAGTGTAGAGAGAGGTAAGGAAGAGAGAGAGAGGAACGAGTGAGTATACGAGGAAAGAGTGAGCATAAGAGGAAGGAGTGAGCATAAGAGGAAGGAGTGAGCATGAGAGGAAAGAGTGAGCATGAGAGGAAAGAGTGAGCATAAGCGGAAAGAGTGAGCATAAAAGGAAAGAGTGAGCATAAGAGGAAAGAGTGAGCATGAGAGGAAAGAGTGAGCATGAGAGGAAAGAGTGAGCATAAGAGGAAGGAGTGAGCATAAGAGGAAAGAATGACCATAAGAGGAAAAGTGAGCATAAGCGGAAAGAGTGAGCATAAGCAGAAAGAGTGAGCATAAGAGGAAAGAGTGAGCATAAGAGGAAAGAGTGAGCATGAGAGGAAAGAGTGAGCATAAGAGGAAGGAGTGAGCATGAGAGGAAAGAGTGAGCATAAGCGGAAAGAGTGAGCATAAGAGGAAAGAGTGAGCATGAGAGGAAAGAGTGAGCATGAGAGGAAAGAGTGAGCATAAGCGGAAAGAGTGAGCATAAGGGGAAAGAGTGAGCATAAAAGGAAAGAGTGAGCATAAGAGGAAAGAGTGAGCATGAGAGGAAAGAGTGAGCATGAGAGGAAAGAGTGAGCATAAGAGGAAGGAGTGAGCATAAGAGGAAAGAATGACCATAAGAGGAAAAGTGAGCATAAGAGGAAGGAGTGAGCATGAGAGGAAAGAGTGAGCATAAGCGGAAAGAGTGAGCATAAGAGGAAAGAGTGAGCATGAGAGGAAAGAGTGAGCATGAGAGGAAAGAGTGAGCATAAGAGGAAGGAGTGAGCATGAGAGGAAAGAGTGAGCATAAGCGGAAAGAGTGAGCATAAGAGGAAAGAGTGAGCATGAGAGGAAAGAGTGAGCATGAGAGGAAAGAGTGAGCATAAGAGGAAGGAGTGAGCATAAGAGGAAAGAATGACCATAAGAGGAAAAGTGAGCATAAGCGGAAAGAGTGAGCATGAGAGGAAAGAGTGAGCATGAGAGGAAAGAGTGAGCATAAGAGGAAGGAGTGAGCATGAGAGGAAAGAGTGAGCATAAGCGGAAAGAGTGAGCATAAGAGGAAAGAGTGAGCATGAGAGGAAAGAGTGAGCATGAGAGGAAAGAGTGAGCATAAGAGGAAGGAGTGAGCATAAGAGGAAAGAATGACCATAAGAGGAAAAGTGAGCATAAGTGGAAAGAGTGAGCATAAGCAGAAAGAGTGAGCATAAGAGGAAAGAGTGAGCATAAGAGGAAAGAGTGAGCATGAGAGGAAAGAGTGAGCATAAGAGGAAGGAGTGAGCATGAGAGGAAAGAGTGAGCATAAGCGGAAAGAGTGAGCATAAGAGGAAAGAGTGAGCATGAGAGGAAAGAGTGAGCATGAGAGGAAAGAGTGAGCATAAGCGGAAAGAGTGAGCATAAGCGGAAAGAGTGAGCATAAAAGGAAAGAGTGAGCATAAGAGGAAAGAGTGAGCATGAGAGGAAAGAGTGAGCATGAGAGGAAAGAGTGAGCATAAGAGGAAGGAGTGAGCATAAGAGGAAAGAATGACCATAAGAGGAAAAGTGAGCATAAGCGGAAAGAGTGAGCATAAGCAGAAAGAGTGAGCATAAGAGGAAAGAGTGAGCATAAGAGGAAAGAGTGAGCATGAGAGGAAAGATTGAGCATAAGAGGAAGGAGTGAGCATGAGAGGAAAGAGTGAGCATAAGCGGAAAGAGTGAGCATAAGAGGAAAGAGTGAGCATGAGAGGAAAGAGTGAGCATGAGAGGAAAGAGTGAGCATAAGAGGAAGGAGTGAGCATGAGAGGAAAGAGTGAGCATAAGCAGAAAGAGTGAGCATAAGAGGAAAGAGTGAGCATAAGAGGAAAGAGTGAGCATAAGAGGAAGGAGTGAGCATAAGAGAAAGAGTGAGCATAAGAGGAAGGAGTGAGCATAAGAGGAAGGAGTGAGCATGAGAGGAAAGAGTGAGCATGAGAGGAAAGAGTGAGCATAAGCGGAAAGAGTGAGCATAAAAGGAAAGAGTGAGCATAAGAGGAAAGAGTGAGCATGAGAGGAAAGAGTGAGCATGAGAGGAAAGTGTGAGCATAAGAGGAAGGAGTGAGCATAAGAGGAAAGAATGACCATAAGAGGAAAAGTGAGCATAAGCGGAAAGAGTGAGCATAAGCAGAAAGAGTGAGCATAAGAGGAAAGAGTGAGCATAAGAGGAAAGAGTGAGCATGAGAGGAAAGAGTGAGCATAAGAGGAAGGAGTGAGCATGAGAGGAAAGAGTGAGCATAAGCGGAAAGAGTGAGCATAAGAGGAAAGAGTGAGCATGAGAGGAAAGAGTGAGCATGAGAGGAAAGAGTGAGCATGAGAGGAAAGAGTGAGCATAAGAGGTAGGAGTGAGCATAAGAGGAAAGAATGACCATAAGAGGAAAAGTGAGCATAAGCGGAAAGAGTGAGCATAAGCAGAAAGAGTGAGCATAAGAGGAAAGAGTGAGCATAAGCAGAAAGAGTGAGCATAAGAGGAAAGAGTGAGCATAAGAGGAAAGAGTGAGCATGAGAGGAAAGAGTGAGCATAAGAGGAAGGAGTGAGCATGAGAGGAAAGAGTGAGCATAAGAGGAAAGAGTGAGCATAAGAGAAAGGAGTGAGCATAAGAGGAAGGAGTGAGCATAAGAGGAAGGAGTGAGCATAAGAGGAAAGAGTGCATCAAGCAGTATGCCTGCAGGGCACATTCCCATACCCATTCAGACCACTGGCAGCTGAGTAGAGTAGGGAAAGCTAGGATGTCCCTGAGGGAGTCTAGTGCAATAAGTCTTGGGAGGATAGCTCAGGGGCAACGCGCTCGCTTTGGAAGCAAGACGACGCGGACCACCACAGTTTCGATCCCTGTGTCAGCGCTTAGAAACCTCTGGGTATTAAGTGCGTTATAAATAACCTATCATATCAGATCATTTCATAAGGCAGAGGGCCTTTAGGTCGACATTGCATCTTATCAAACTCATTAGTGTACTGAGGGTGAAACAACCGCTATCTACAAACCGGGTGCCTAGATGAGGGAGGAGATGCTTTCAGATGAGAGTGAGAGCGATGGCGAAAGGGCCTTTGAAAGTTCAATAACCTTTGAACTGTCCTTCAGCATAGGAGTGGTCCTTAAGACATCTGTGACATGGTGTGTGGGGACAGCGGAGAAGGCTGTGTGTGAGGGGCATTGTTTGTGTTTGTGTGTGTGGGGTGCAGTGAATGCATGTGTGGGGGCAGTGCCTTTCCGAGGAATGTGTCTTGGGGCATAGTGCCTAGTGTGGGGGCAGTGTGTGTTTGGGCGATGAATACATGAGGGAACAGTGTGAGTGTGTCTAGGGGGTGATCAGGTTGTGAGGGAAGGGCAGTGTGTATGTTTTGGAGGAGTGTGTGGGGGGTGTAGTGTGTGGTGGCAGTGTTAGTGTGAGTTTTTGTGGATTATGTGTAGGGCCAGTTTGTGTGTGGGAAGTGCAGGGTCAATGGGTGTGAGGTGGCAGTGTGTTTCTGGGGGCCATGGGTGTGCGTGGAAGGGGTGGTATGTGTATGGGGGAGTTTATGTGTGAGGACAGTGTTTGTGTTTGGGACAGTGTGTGCATGGTGCAGTGTGTGCAGGTTCAAGGGGAAGCATGCATTTATGTGTGTGGGTGTTGGACCAGTGTTATCTTGGACTGTGTGTATGTGTCTGGGTGCAATATTATTGTGTGAGAAGGGGGCAGTGTGTTTGGGCAGTGTATGTTGAGGGGTAGTGTTAGTGTGTGTGAGCCATTCATGCATGTGTGATGCTGGTCAATGTGTATGAGAGGAAGTCTGCATGGGGAAGTGCTTGGTGGGGCATTGTGGGGGCTCTGTGTGGTGGTTTCTATGTAGGGGCAGATGTGTCTGTGGGAATGCAGGGAGAGTTGTGTGGGACTGTTTGGGTATGTGTGTATGTAGCAAGTGCGTGGGAGTCTGTGTGTGAGGGGAGAATGCATGTATGTGTGGGGACAATGTGTGTGGGGGCAGTGTGCATACATGGAGTAGTGTGCAGGGTGGGTGTTTGTGGTTGGGCTGTGTGTGGGGTTGTTAGGCAGAATCATATGCAAGTCCCTTTGGGAACACCACACACAATTAAGACTACAAGTGACAGTACAAATTCAATTTTGGTACAAGCCTGTACTACACAGTAAATTGGTAGCGATGGCTGAGCAGCCAGACTTATCTCAAGAGTAAAGTGAGCAGTATCAGAAGTTACACAAAGGACAGCAATTACTATGGTTCAAACAAACACTGACTCAAGGTTTCTTACTAAAAGAATATACATTTATTTTCACAATCATTTGTAAAACAATTCACTAAAGTAAAGAAGCAGAAAATCACAATCTCAATATGCTACACACCACCCAATGAATTCTGGACAAGTTAAGCTCAAAATGAAGTGTGAGCAAAATGGCACTCCAGCAATTTAAAAAGGGAGGGAAAACAAGGTTATACAAAATCAAGCAGCACCAACAAGTATGTAGGCAGGGCAATCTAGAAAAAGGCTTACTCAACTAGGATTCAGATCAATAGGCCTGGGCCAATGTTAATGGTTCAGAGTCTTTGCAGAGGATCACACAGTTCAGAGTAGTTCACGGTTAAGTCTTTGCCAAGAGTTCGAAACGAAGTTGGTTGGAAGAAAAGTTATTTAAAAGTCTAGAGAAGGACAAGCCCTCCGATTAGCGAAAGATTTCAAACACTTTCACCGCAGTCGGACAGAACTAACGACTGGATTTGAACAGTACCTTAGATGAAGAAGAATGCTGTAGCTGCGGCGGTAGTTCCTGGCAGTTCCTGCAGGTTCATGGTTCCTGAAGTGACTGTCGGACTGACAAGAAGGTGGAAGACTGGAGGGTCTTGCACTGCCCAGGGAAGAAGCCAGCAACAGAGCAAAGCACAAATAAAAGGTGCGCTCCTTAAAAGCACAAAGGGTCTCTTTCAAGCTGGCTATCTGGTTCACTGTGGCACAGCAAATTCGACCAGGCTGAAGAGGGGTGTCCAGGGGCTTTGCGAGCTGGTTAGTCCCACCAGGCTCAAGGGGAGAAGACTCTTTGCAGATCTTCCCTGTCGTTGAAGTGTAGGAGATTCGGACCCGCAGCAGGGCTTCCCCGGTAGGTTCAGTAGTTGCAGTAGTCCTCTTCCTTCAGCTTCTCTTTGGTTCTCTCGATGCAGTGGCGACTCTGCGTTCCAGTACCAGCGACCTGATTTTTATGCAGTTTTCCCCCATTCACACAGCCTGGCTGTCAATCACACAGCAGGGTGGCTGTCCTGGCCGGTCAATCAGATCATAGTGCGACTTGGGTCTCCAAGGAGACCCTGTGCAGGGGGTCTAAAACCCCTCCCTCATATTCAGCCCACCCAGACTCTCAGGCGCCTAAGGAGGGCTTCTGAGCAGAAGCCCGCCAAAGGATGGTGAACAAAGGAACCAAACCTGGTTTGGCGTGCAGAGTAAAACACGAGAAAGACCTTTACAAAAAGAAATGGCGAATAAACCCAGCCGGAACCAAAATAAAATAAAAGAGGTCTAGCGGGTTAAACCCAGCTGGTTAAGTGGCACAGCGAGTAGAGCGCTCGCCTTGACATCTGTGCAGAGCTTCCTAACGCAGGTTCAAATCCTGGCAGGGCCAAATTCAGCCTTTCATCCTTCCGAGGTCGATAAATGAGCACCACACACCGTGGGTAATAATAAGCAGCGCTCAGATACCTGAGGGTTCGTAGCGCTATATAAATGCCAACTTATTATTATTATTATTAATATTAGAGTTCGAGGCTACTAACTTAGCCTAAAACAGCACCAAGGCTATTTTCATAGTCGGCGGTAGGGAAAAAATGGTAGATACCAGGGCCACCAGCCAAATCTTAAAGAAAAGGGAACAAAATAATGTTCCATGAGAAACAGACAAAAAGGGATAACTATTAACCCTTTCCAGTACTCTATGAAGAGATAGTTTGTACTGGGTCGTTGGATTTAAAAAGACTAATAAAGTCAATGGCAACTTTACATGTTCTGGGAGACAGTAGTCAGTCCCAGAAAATGGAGTTTAGAGTGGGAAGTCTGAAAAAGACAACCCTGTGTCACTGCACTAAAGGTGCTGTGTGACACACAGTAAAAGAATGATGCCAATGGAGCAGGTGGGCTCCACAGTCTATGAACACAGAAATGTACAACACATAGCCAAAAACACATGTAAGAGTGGGGAAAAAAGGCTCACACTCGTACCAGGTGAAAAAATAAATCTTAGAAATCCAGCAAAGCTGCTGAAGGACTCAGTAGGTAAGGGAAATTAGCCATTCTAGAGAATTCTCCCTAACAGGGGTCAGTATGTTTGGGGCATTGTGTGGGAAGAGCAGTGTGCGGAGGGACAATGTTGTATGGCTAGTGTCTGTGTTAGTTTGCAGTGGGTGGGTGGAAGTGTCTGATGGCAATTTGTGTGTGTGTGGAGGTCAGTGGGTGAGGATTCAGTATGTAGTGGCGCAGTGCATTTGTGAGGGAGGTGTGTGTGTGGGAAAGTGGCAGTGTGTGTGTCGGCAGATAGTATGTGTCTGTGGAGGGAAGTATGTGTGTGTGGTGTCACTATGGCTGCAAGCAGTGTGTGTTTTGGGGGAAATGTATGGCAGGGCAGGACATGTGGGGTACTGTCTATGGAGGCAGTATGCATGGGGCAGTGTGTGTGGGTGGGCAGTAGGCAAATGGGACAGTTTACAGTGTGTGTGAGCAATGTATGTGGGGCAGTCAGTGTTTGTGGGAGGCAGTGTGAGTGGGGTGGGTCAATATATGGAAGAATTGTGTGTGTGAGAGGCGCTGTAGGTGGGTAGTGAATCGGGGTGTGAGGGCAATGTGTGTGTCAAGGATCAGTGTTTGGAGGACAGTGTGTGTGGGGGGAGCAATGGGTTTGGGGCAGTGGTAGTGTGTTTGGGGAAAGTGTGTGCAGACAGTGCACGTGTGAAGGGGCAGTGTGTCTGTGCGAGAAGTGAAATCGAATCGGTTCAAGGACCCCTATCCCTCCATGATCTGCACAGTCCTCAAACGGCCTTAAATAGAACAGCTCTGTTAGTTTGGAAAAAAGGCTAAAATAACTATTTCCTGTGTAATTTCCTGGCTAGACTGGCATGTAGGTGCTGCCAGTCTAGCCGTTTCTTACTGCAGCATTGTATATTTTTCTGGGCATCTGTGATAAAATAACCATGATAAGTGTTATTGCTTCAACTAGCATTTTGCTGCAACCATTCTAGGCGTGTCTAAATGTGGGCTGGCATGCTTTACTGTAATATGTTATTATGTGTCTAGACTGGTCTACATTGTGCAGCCAGTTGGACATGTTTTCATTGTGGCATGGCATTTTTAATAGCAAAGCATTATATTAATTAAAACAGTCATGTTCCTGTGCACTGGTGGTGGCTTGCATGTATTGGATTTTTGGATTGGTGTCACCCTACGAAACAATTGCAAACTCTCTGGCCTTTTAGCCAAATTTTCTCAGACAGTGTGCTGTATAATTCATTTAATTTCATAAGGCTTTTATCCAACATTTTGTCATTAGCCAGAAAAAACCCGTAATCACAATCAAATGTAAAGAAAGAATAATAGCAAGATGTGGTCGACATAGTACAATGGTTGATACGTCACATTAAGCATATTATCATACCATCATTTTAGCAGAGAGTGAACAAAATGGGAAACAACATTCTAAAAACAATAAAACTATTAAAATCTGATCTTCACAAAATGCAGTACAATATAAGAAACAGTCTGTCCAGGAAATACCAAAGTAAACAATACCACCTTCTAGCGTTACACCCAGTCCCTAGCACCTCCTAGCGTTACGCCCATTCCCTAGCACCTACTAGCATTACGCCTAGTCCCTAGCACCTCCTAGCGTTACACCCAGTCCCTAGCACCTCCTAGCATTTTGCCCAGTCCCTAGCACCTCCTAGCATTACTCCCAGGCCCTAGCACCTCCTAGCGTTGTGCCCAGTCCCTAGCACCTCCTAGCATTACTCCCAGTCCCTAGCACCTCCTAGCATTACGCCCAGTCCCTAGCACCTCCTAGCATTACTCCCAGTTCCTAGCACCTCCTAGCATTACGCCTAGTCCCTAGCACCTCCTAAGATTGCACCCAGTCCCTAGCACCTCCTAACGTTACGCCCAGTCCCTAGCACCTCTTAGCGTTACGCCCAGTCCCTAGCACCTCCTAGCGTTACTCCCAGTCCCTAGAGCCCCCTAGTGTTATGCCCAGTCCCTAGAGACCCCCTAGCGTTACGCCCAGTCCCTAGCACCTCCTAGCGTTATGCCCAGTCCCTGGCACCTCCTAGCATTATGCCCAGTCCCTAGCACCTCCTAGCATTACGCCCAGTCCCTAGCACCTCCTAGCGTTATGCCCAGTCCCTAGCACCTCCTAGCATTACGCCCAGTCCCTAGCATCTCCTAGCGTTATGCCCAGTCCCTAGCACCTTCTAGCATTACTCCCAGTCCCTAGCACCTCCTAGCGTTACACCCAGTCCCTAGCACCTCCTAGAATTACGCCTAGTCCCTAGCACCTCCTAACATTATGCCCAGTCCCTAGCACCTCCTAACGTTACGCCCAGTCCCTAGCACCTTTTAGTGTTACGCCCAGTCCCTAGCACCTCCTAGCGTTACTCCCAGTCCCTAGAGCCCCCTTGCATTACGCCCAGTCCCCAGAGCCCCCTCGCGTTACGCCCAGTCCCTAGAGCCCCCTAGCGTTATGCCCAGTCCCTAGCACCTCCTAGCGTTACGCCCAGTCCCTAGCACCTCCTAGCATTACGCCCAGTCCCTAGCACCTCCTAGCATTACGCCCAGTCCCTAGCAGCTCCTAGCGTTATGCCCAGTCCCTAGCACCTCCTAGCATTACGCCCAGTCCCTAGCACCTCCTAGCGTTACGCCCAGTCCCTAGCACCTCCTAGCGTTACGACCAGTCCCTAGCACCTCCTAGCGTTACTCCCAGTCCCTAGCACCTCCTAGCATTACTCCCAGTCCCTAGCACCTCCTAGCGTTACACCCAGTCACTAGCACCTCCTAGCGTTACGCCCAGTCCCTAGTACCTCCTAGCGTTATGCCCAGTCCCTAGCACCTCATAGCATTACGCCCAGTCCCTAGCACCTCCTAGCGTTACGCCCAGTCCCTAGCACCTCCTAGCATTACGCCCAGTCCCTAGCACCTCCTAGCGTTACACCCAGTCCCTAGCACCTCCTAGCATTACGCCCAGTCCCTAGCACCTCCTAGCGTTACGCCCATCCCCTAGAGCCCCCTTGCATTATGCCCAGTCCCTAGAGCCCCCTCGCGTTACGCCCAGTCCCTAGAGCCCCCTAGCATTACGCCCAGTCCCTAGCACCTCCTAGCATTACGCCCAGTCCCTAGCACCTCCTAGCGTTACGCCCAGTCCCTAGCACCCCCTAGCATCTCCTAGCATTACGCCAAGTCCCTAACACCTCCTAGCGTTATGCCCAGTCCCTAGCACCTCCTAGCGTTACGCCCAGTCCCTAGCACCTCCTAGCGTTACTCCCAGTCCCTAGCACCTCCTAGCGTTACGCCCAGCCCCTAGCCCCTCCTAGCATTATGCCCAGTCCTAATGGAGTGTACAAAAGCTGCAAAGGTGCATTAGTTAATGTATTAACAGCATCATCAGGAGGCAAAGGACAAAGGAGTGTCCAAGATTGTGCCCAATCCTGGCAGAATGTGCAGAACTTTGCGTAAAGTGCATTGAACAAGGTGTTAGCATTATCAAAGTGCAAAGATGACATTTCATAAATATTAAGCTCGATATTAACAAGATCACGTGTTAGTTCCCGGATTCTCCAGCGTTCAATATTATTGCTCTTATGCGACATGCTTGATGGATGAAGCTTGCTACAAAAACACTACATGTATGTCGTTGTTGCTTCGCCTAAAGAGCAATACGGGTTCACATGTTCGGTGTATGCCATGAGCATTACATATCGTCTTGAGGAACTTGCACCTGGCCACTCGGTAGCCTTGACAAGAGAACAAGAAATGGGCAATAGATTCCTTGCCAAGGCAACACACCAAACAATCTTTTCCAGCAGGTTCTTACATGTGTGTACGGTACGCCAGGTTCAATTGAGAAAACCTGAATGTCAGATATAAAGTACGTGCCAGAGGGGGGTTGACCAGATCTAGATATTCTTCTAACCCCAATACCTGTTTGCTGGCCAAATATGTAGCTCCCATGGCCAACTCGCTGCACATATTCATCAATTCAACCTCAGTTATCTCCTGTGAGGTCCTTTTCACTATTTCCATATCACCCGAGGTGATGCTCCGGGAGTTATCCCACAGGATTCCCGAATTCATATCCACCGGGGATCTTCTAACATGTATGAACCAGAGTATGGATCTGCCACCCTGAGTTGCCAGCATGTATGATGATATGATAGGTTATTTATAACGCACTTAATACCCAGAGGTTTCTAAGCGCGGACCTGGGGATTGAACCTGTGTTGCTCCATGTTGCTTTGCTTCCAAGGCGTGCACGTTGCCCCTAAGCTATCCTCCTGAGTGTAAGGGCCTCACAATAGAATTTGAGTTCGGAGTTAGCCATAGTCTGAGCCAATAAGATACCGGTCTGAGGGTGGCATCCCTTTGGATTTCCATAAGGCCCAATTCCAAGTAGATGGGGTTAGTCGGATATGCTGTTGCCAGCCCAAGCAGCCTTTTCAAAAAGCGTCTTTCGGCCAGGCCCAATTTGTT
The DNA here is from genome assembly GCF_040938575.1 of Ambystoma mexicanum. Taxonomy (NCBI): domain Eukaryota; kingdom Metazoa; phylum Chordata; class Amphibia; order Caudata; family Ambystomatidae; genus Ambystoma; species Ambystoma mexicanum. Next base: position 843,875,158 of record NC_090938.1, read on the forward strand.
ACTGATCGAATGGCCTCCGATCTCTGCCGCATACAGGACAGCTCATTTGGCCTGTGCCACATACATGTTGAGGGCTGGGAACATGTCTCCCTGGCCATAAGTAGTGAAGAATCTCCATATTGCCCCCTCCCCCTGTAGTTTTCCAGTGTTGCACTGGATTTAAGCCTCTGTGATGCCCAATTGCCCTGGCCGTTGAATCTAACCCCAAGGTAATCGCAACATCGCACCTGTTCCAGAGGGGTACCATTAATGTTCAATTCGAGTTGCGCAATTTTTTTTCATTTGATGCGAAAAACAAACGTTTTTGTTTTACCAGTATTCATCTCGAAATGAAGCTCCGAACATTTCTCCCCAAATGCTTCGAGGGTGATTGCAAGTCCCTCGGCAGATGTGGATAGAAGGACCGCATCATTTGCGAAGAGGAGCATTGGAATCGCTTCGTAGACCAATACTGAATCAAATGTTCTGCTGTTGCCCTGCTGAAAATCCACCAATATCACCATATATTGGGGTTAAACCCAGGGTGTCATGCATGGAGTGGTGCTTCCATAAAGAATCAGTGTCCCTAGACCAGGCCGGTGCAGATCAGAAATGTGGCAAAGAGTGATGGGAACATTTAGATACACACCCAATGGAAAGAAGTCAGAGCCCAGTTAAACGCCCTGAGCTTAACCCCAATATATGGTAATATTGGTGGATTTTCAGCAGGACAACAGCAGAACATTTTGGGGCTGATTCATGGAACTATGTGCGCCGAAAAACTGGCTTTGTGCACCATTATGCCCGCAAATCCCTGTTTCACAAATGGAGATTTCCGAGCAGAATGGCGCACAAAGCCCATTTTTCGGCGCACATAATTCCATGAATCAGCCCCTTTATGTCTGCAATTTAGCTTTGTGAAGTCATGGATTTGCATTTTCTTTTCTGCTTCCTTTCACTTGGCCTCTCTTTTTCACTTAATCTTAGTTTTGGATAGGGAACTGATGGGCTCATATATCTGTTTTGTTTATAGACAACTACCCCTCATCTCCTGATGAAGACGCACAAAACCATCGTTTACACGTCTACAAAGGGTTTACTGTTCTAGTACATACAGATTACTTTTTATCAATAGCATCCAGGAAGGTATGCAGCCTGTAGTATTAATGCAGAACCGTATGTAAAAGGTACATGTAACCCAGAATAGACAGAGAACTCACATTAGCTGCCTCACAGAATGCACCAGTGCTCATGCATGGGCATAGGAAACCAATTGGAAGGAAGGAGAAAGATACACATACCATAGCATGGATAGTGGAGGCAGATTAGCAGCTACCAGGAAGGTGTCTTTATCCAGACAGACTGAGATTAAAAGTGGGATATGGTTTTCAAATAGTGTTGCTATTAGATATCAAAGGAAGAAATAGCTGTAGTGTGTGATATAAATATGCTGACTCTTAAAGTGGAAGCAACCCTTTAGCCAGTGACACCATGACTAAGGCTTTTATGAAGATCAGACCATGAGAAGGAAAATCACTGTGAAGGGCTGACAATTGTGAAAGGTTTAGGCACTGGCAATATTGAGAGGTTAGGCAATACAAGATTAAATGAGATGGCCAGGATCACACATTGGTTAAGGGGTGAATGGTTGAAGCTGAGATTTGTGCCAACTCTGCAATTTCTGCATTTGAACACTTTCCTTTCCAGTTCTTACCATGAACTAAAACAATCTCATTTTATAAAAACAGGCTTGGAAAGTGCACAAATCACATTACCAAAATGACCATTTTTAAACAAAATATTATAGAAGGGTGTTATGCAAAATGGGAATGATTCTAGCTTATTTCGCTCCATCGTCAAGGGAAGTATATAAGAACCAGTTTACCAATTGATGCGATTTAACACATTTAATCTGGGTTTGTCTTTTGTATTTTAAAGCTTTAAATACTTCCAAAACAATGGCTTGTGACATTTTCATTCATAAACGTGCATAAAAACATTTGACTTCTACCAAAAACCAAACTGTTTTTTGTGTCAAACAAGCAGACCTTAAACTATGCTTGCCTGAGGCCTGGAACATCTGGTCCGCTCTCTTCTGTTTACCAACCCTTCCACCCAAATGGCCTACACAAGAAGAAAGATCAAGTAATGGGCTAAACGATACCAGCAGTATGCAAGAAGGAAAACCTCACAGAAGACAGCACAGTAATGTAAGATATATTAGATGATTTGACCAGGATCACTGTATCGACTGCTGGCAAATCCAGGATACAAACATGAACGCTTTTGTTCCATAGTCTTGAATTTGGATACTTATTCGCCTTTTGGACTAACAGTTTATGCCATCGTTGGAGGGGATTGCCTAGCTTTTACGACACCCCATCTGAACAAACCAATTTCTAGACCTTCACCATACGGATGATATGTTAGTTTTTATAGCAACCCCAATCTGGTGCAGGCACATTGCTGATAATAGCAGATGTTGTTCTGCAAAACCCAGTACATATGCAGGCAGGTTTATCAGACATTGCTGGAATGTGATATTCTAATTCTGCATATGAACACGTATCTCTGCAATGGGTGCTTCACACACTGAGCTAACTTCTGAAACATTGTGGCACTCAATTTATCAATATGCATTTCACTGTTGCCTATTGCTACAGAGTTGTGCCGTAAGGAACACACAAACTATGTATAACACAGTGAACACAGAAAACAATACATGATGAATTGTTCAAGGCTGACGTGTGCTTTTTAAGACTGGTGAACAATGTAATCTTACTTCTTCAGATCAAGCATCCATGTGGGTCCCCCTCCAAGGTGGGGGCCCTGGGCAAGTGCCCCTTTTGCCCTCCCATAAAAAACGTCTCTGCCTCCATGCCCGCAAGCCCAGAACACAAATCTAATGGAAAAGGTTTCTTACAGGAGCTGCAGAGACGGGATGTGTAAGAAACTGCCCGGTGGGATCTCAGTACAGCCGATCTCACAGAGGATCGAAGCACAACCTAATGAGCTATCTCATCTACCTTTGGCAGATGGCATCTGGACACATAAGTGCTCTTGTTGTTTCTGCAGTTGCTCTGTTCACAACATGGGCAGTCGGGTACTACTCGCCCCCACCAGGCAGATACATAACACCCCGTTGCAGCCCCTCATTTGTGGCATAACAAGGCTGCAGTTTATTTATACACATTTCACACTGTAGAGGAGCAGCTGAATGCCTCTGCAGGAAATTCCACCCCCTAACCCCTATGTGTTGGAGACCTGAGAGCGTGCTGTGTTTGACACCAGCAGTTGTGCCAATACCGCAGCGTGTGTTTGAAAGAAGATACCCATTAAGACAACCCTACCAAATGTATCCCAGAAGGGGCAACAACATGAGGGAGAAACTCCCTGAAGGAATATGAGAAAAGAGCCAAGAGAGAAGCTAGTGACATCACAAGAGACATGTGCGTCGTCCTGAGATATTGGTTGAAGAGGATGTATGAATTTTACAGAAACTAATGACGAAGTAAAGAAGCAAGTGAACTTTTAAATACGAAAAAGAAGATTACACGTGCACAAAGTGCTGCAGAGAATTGACCGTTAAATAATTGTACAGACGCTGAAACGCAAGTAGACTAAGTCATCATAGAAGGTGGCTATATGTAGTGAATAGACTGCAGGGGAAGCCGCCATTGTATAGAAGCTAGATATCAGTATCATGAATTTAGTAAGCCAGGACCCATGAAGCGGGAAGGGAAAACTGTTGCAGCAAGAATAAGCAGAATCATGGAGCCGCAAGACGAGTCTGTCTGGCCTGGAGGCAAGACTGAAACAGCCAAAGTCGCCTATCTTTTCTGCAAAGGATGAATCATCTCTTGTTAAGGTGCCAAGAAAGAACACAAAGAGTGCAAAGTTGAATTCATTTAAGACATTTAAAACCTGCAAAATGGACCAAATCGTGGTCCCATGTCATGTGAGCCAAGGATGAAAATAGAGTTGAGCTTGGAGTCCTAGAACAATGATAGTTAGGGCCTGCACTCCCATGTATTCCCAGAGGCAAGGATACTTTGCAAGGCCAGGTTAAAAGGCAATCTTCATGGCAGAAAGCTTGGGTGATGAGATATGTTGGGCTAATTGGGTAAGGAGATAGCATCAGGCCCACCTCCCTGCACCTGGGTCTGGGCTTACGTGCTGCTAAGTAAACCGAATGTTGCAGACATGGCACAAGCGTGCTAACCAATTGTAGACGTCCGTATAATGAAGGACCTTATAGTTTGAAGACCTCCTGAAAACCCTGTACTTAATGGTTTTGAAGATTACATGTTTTAGAGGTAGACATATATTGTCCACCTGACAGTGGGTAGCCACTCACAATCCTAGGTCCTATGTAATGTATACTTGGATGTTCCCCTTAAGCCTATCACAATCCTTAGTAGGTTTTTCATTATTTGCCAGGTAGTATGACATCACCTCTGATGTATTTTTAGTATAAAGTCTATGTTTTCTGAAAAAATTGTTGAGAGAAATTGCGCAAACGTCCGTTGATGTCTGTTGTAACTCCCTGTTTTAGATAATTGATATTAAAACAGTACTTTGCCATCTTCCTGAGTTGGTTCGGTTATTTGGACTCTGAGTTATTCTGTGAACCCATCCATTGCATGCACATTACTAAAGGGCCATTAGCTCACGTGGTAGCGGTGCTAATGGTTAAAAAAGATTCAAACTAGTTCTGCTCCAGTGTTTCGGACGACTGAGTATCCACTGCCATTAGCCGGACGATCGCAGGGTTTCCTGTGGAGAGCGGTCGATTGAAATAAACTTGCAAGAAGAACTGAGATGGTGGGAAGGTCCCCCTTTGACGAAATCCCTGCCTGGTTTCCACGGGCGCTCTGCGGACAGAAGGCAAAGTGGTCGGATTGGAGGAGGAGTTGATACTGAAGGCCTCGAGTCGATTAACGAATGGTGAGTATAGACTAAGGGGAATGGCAAATAAGGGCACAGGATTGTAATAATGTTTGAGTAACAGGATATATTGTGAAGAAGAGGTAGCACCTGGGAGCCAGAAGGAGACATCTCAAACTCCAACAGGAGTACAGTGAAAAATAAAAAGAGTAATCAGGATCACGTAAGGTGATGTCTCAAACCCTCTATAGGGTATAAATCAAGGCAAGAGATAAGGTGATCACAGTGTTTATAAATGTGTAATGTTTGACTAGTCTCAATGTTGTTTGTTGAGTAAAAATATCAAAGAGTGATAGTGTTACATCTTCCACGTCCACGTCCTCTACCTTACGAACTCCTATGTTTCCCACAGACTCACGTTTCCACACACCCACATTACGTAGCCCCCGATGCTTACTTCTGGGCGCGCAGACAAGGCGACACCATTGCACTCGTCATGTCACGTGGGTCCACGGCAGACTTGGTGTCTATCGCCCTTCTCTCCGTTGGCAATGTAATTGGAGGTTCCCATTTGGCCGCAATCACCATTGCCCATGTGGACCTGATCGTCACGTGAGGAGACCAAACGCAATCGGTATCACGTGACGACCTCCACACCTCAACGTTTCCTTGTTGAGCATCACATGATTTTCCCCAATGGTTTAAATGCATTCAGAAACACTGATACGGTGCTTCACAGCTGGTCTTTCTCTTGGACATTGCTACGCTTCGAATCTACCAGGAAATATTTGGTCACTCGACAACGGTCTGCTTAACAGATTGCTTTATCTACGCCCTGAACTTACCTTGAACACCATCGGAACTTTTGGTTACTCGACAACGGTCTGCTTAACGGATTGCTTTCTCTTAACCCTGAACTTGCCTTGATTAGCTCTGGAACTCTTGGTTTACTCGACCACGGCCTGATTAACGGATTTTCTCCACGGACCACGATTCTTTGGAACCTGGGCCTATGGCCTCTCACTAGGCGTTCGCCTGATCAAGCATTTCAAATCCCAGTGCTTACCGTCATCATACCAGAGGTTGTGGAAACCTATCCGAACCTGAGCTCAGGTCCAATCACTCTCCTTCCTTTACGGGTGGGCCCACAGTACACATACAGTACACATAGGTAAGAACGTTTCGTTTCTATTCCTAGATACCCTGTGAATTGCATTTCGCCCTGTACTAATCCCTCCTTGCCTTACAGCGCTCAAAGGGTCCTTCCGGCAGTTCCTGACTCCAGCCTCGACGAACTACCACACCTGTGGCTTCAAGGATTGCACAGGTAGTGTTCATATAAATGCCTGTGTGGTACTTGGGGACGGAGGTATTCATATCTGCACGACTGGCAACTTTGTAACAGACTGTGAAGCCTTCCCGGTTCGTTCAGACTATGAATCCCTCCGCCGGGGACCCTGTGACCGCGTTAGTGCAGGCCCTAGAGGCCCTTAGGACCGACATGGTCACTGCCACGGCCGCCATTCACCACCGCCTTGATGCCTTGATGCCCTCCAGAGTACACATTTTCCCTTGCCCGTTGATGACGATGAACCCAGTCCTGCCTCTCCAGCCCAGCCTGACCCGACTTCAGCCCCCGTTCCTGTTCCCACTCCAGTGTTGCTCCCGTTGACTCCCCCTCTTTCTGCTCCAGAACGCTTCCAAGGTGAACCCCGGAAATATCGCACCTTCATAAATCAGTGTAAATTACATTTCTTATGCAAACCTCAGGCTTTTCCCGACTCTGTCACTAAGGCCGCCTTCCTTCTGTCTCATTTGTCCGGGGTAGCTGCCACTTGGGAAAATCCATTGTTGGAAAACGATCACCCTGCCTTATACGATTTCGATCTGCTGGTCACAGAAATGGCAAAGGTATTCGATACCCGTTACAAGGCCCAGGCACGGGACCTGGAATTACTTGATCTCACACAGGGTAGACAAACATTGATAGACTATATCACCCGTTTTAACCAATTGGCCGCAGAAACTTCTTGGCCAGAGGAAAAAAAGGCGATCGTTTTCTACCGGGGCTTGTCCAATGCCATGAAGGATGCTCTGTCGGTGGTTCCTGCTCTGCCTTCAGTTTTTTCGGATCTAGTTGATCTCACACTGGAGTTAGACGCCCGCAGATCCGAGCGGAAGGCAGAAGCGACATTTGCTAGTCACTCTTCTCCGGCCCCTCCACCTACCACTCCGGAACCCATGCAAATAGGCGGGGTCCGCAGTCCAATAACACCGACTGAAAGGGAATGTAGGAGGACAGATAACGCCTGCTTTTATTGTGGACTCAACGGGCAATATGTGAAAGAATGCCCTCGACGTCCCAGAAACAAGACTGCGCTTTTTCAGAAGGCTCGCCCATGAGAGGGGGGGCACTGGCGAGCCCTTCATTGACCCCCACTGAACCCGCCTTTGGTCCAATCAGACCCATAGTAGTGCAGGCCTTATTGAAACCAACCAGGGAGATCACACACACTGTCTATCCTGTGATCGATTCAGGGGCCACTGGCTGCTTCATGGACATCGCTTTAGCCCATAGTCTTAACTTACCGCTAATCAAAAAGGAGCATCCTGAGCCCGTAAAAGCAGTCGATGGCACGTCCCTGACTTCTGGCCCGATCAGACATCAAACTGCCCCTCTTGAGGTGGTAATACAAGGCACACATAAAGAGACCCTGTCATTCGATCTAATCACTACACCGCAGTTCGGTATCATTCTAGGTATCCCCTGGTTGAGGCAACATAACCCTTTGATCAATTGGGGAACAGGTCACGTATTGTTTGAGTCGGAGTTGTGTCAACATTTTTGCCTGATAGAATCAGACTCCCTTGTTTCTCCTGCCACGATTCTTGGCGCCATGGCCTCCTCCCGACTCACTGATGACACAGCAGAGGTTACCTCATTACATACCGTAGGGGCCATCTCGGTGAGCATCCCTGTTGAATACCAAGATTTCCACATGGTTTTCGATAAGGCATCCGCGGAGGGTTGCCCCCCGCATAGGGCCTACGATTGTCCTATTGATCTCATTCCAGATGCCCCCATACCAAAGGGGAGGATCTACTCGTTGTCACCTTCCGAGGAACAAGCCCTGAAGGATTACATACAGCAGGCTCTGCGTTTAGGTCATATCCGTCCCTCCTGTTCCCCGGCTGCTAGCCCCATTTTCTTTGTGCCAAAGAAGGAAGGTGATCTACGCCCATGCGTGGACTATAGACGGTTGAATGCCATCACCATTAAAAACAGGTATCCTATTCCACTCATTTCTACGCTGATAGATAAGTTAACAGCCGCCTCTATCTTTACCAAGTTGGACCTGAGAGGGGCGTACAATCTGATCCGTATGCTGAGTGGGGACGAGTGGAAAACGGCCTTTTTGTTCTCGACAGGGGTTGTTTGAGTACATCGTGATGCCCTTTGGGCTTTGTAACGCTCCTGCCACATTCCAACGCTTCATCAATGATGTATTATCTGACATTCTTGATGTATTCGTGGTGGTCTATTTAGATGATATCTTGATCTTCTCATCCTCTCTGGAAGACCATATCGGGCATGTAAGAGAAGTCCTCTCTCGCCTCAAAAGAAACACCTTGTTCGCCAAACCCGAAAAGTGTTTGTTTCATTCTCAAGAAGTAGAGTTCCTGGGTTTTCACATTACACCCGGTGGGTTGACCATGAATCAGACAAAAGTACGTGCAATCACAGAGTGGCCTACCCCCGTCAACCTCAAACAACTCCAATCGTTTCTCGGTTTTGCCAACTTTTACAGGCGATTCATCGCCGACTTTTCTGCCATCGTTTCTCCCCTGACCGCCCTCACCAGCCCTCATATCCCCTTCATCTGGACACCTGACCACCAAGAGGACTTCAAGGCACTCAAGTCCAGGTTTGTTTCTGCCCCTGTGCTACAACACCCTAACCCGGAGATTCCGTTTGTTGTAGAGGTGGATGCCTCCTCTTTCGCGTTAGGCGCTATACTTTCTCAACCTTGTTCGGCTACTGGGCTTTTGCATCCTATAGCTTATCATTCACGGAAATTCTCGACAGCCGAGTCCCATTATACCGTAACAGAAAAGGAACTGTTAGCCATTAAGGATGCACTTCAAACCTGGTGTCACCATCTCATGGGGGCAAAGCATCAAACAGTACACAGATCATAAAAACCTGCAGGATCTTGCCTCTCTGAAATGTGTGAACAGTAGGCAGGTGCATTGGCATTTATTCTTCGCCGCATTCGATTTTGTGGTAAAGCATAGGCCAGCTCTCGCTCATGGTAAGGCGGATGCACTTTCACGTTCTCCTGGGGGAGTATCGCTTTCCACATTTCTGGACACATTATTGGGAAAGGGCCATGTCATCTGCCTATGTACACCGACCCCAACCATGCTTACCACGATTAAAGATTGGACCTGCCAACACCCGCACATACTCACTGAATGGGACATTACACTTCAGGAGGGACTGCCATTCATTCAAGGGAAAGTATTCCTCCCCACTAGCGATGTACGCAATCAGGCACTTGCCTGGTCTCATGATGCTGCCATCAACGGACATCCAGGGCAATAACGTACCTTGGAGTTATTACGACGTTGGTGTTGGTGGCCGTCAATGAGAAGGGATGTAGCGAACTATGTAAACACCTGTGCGATCTGTGCCCAATGTAAATAACGCAGGGGACGTCCTTTGGGTTTGCTCCAACCTCTACCCGTTCCCCCCAAACCATGGCACACGGTCTCTATGGACCTTATCACAGACTTACCCTGCAGACAGGGGTATGATACCATCTGGGTCATCGTTGATTCTTATACTAAAATGGCCCGTTTCATTCCCTGCACTGGCGTGCCATCAGCCCCGACCTTGGCCCGTTTGTTTTTTTAGGTCTGTCTTTTGTCTTTTCGGCCTCCCACAAGTCATCATATCAGAACGTGGAGCACAATTCACGTCCTGTTTTTGGCGTTCTCTGACCAAGCTCCTGGGTATTGATGCCCGCTTCTCCTCGGCCTATCACCCGGAAAGTGATGGGCAGACGGAAAGGGTGAATCAGGCTCTAGAACAGTTTTTGCGCTGCCTGACCCTTCAGTATCAAGATTCCTGGTTCGATCTGCTCCATCTCGCTGAATTTGCCTACAATAATGCATGGCACTCGGCCACCGGGTTTTCTCCTTTCTATTCCATGTATGGCCAACACCCACGCACCCTTCCACTTCCGGACTTTCCTTCTGCCACCCCTGCTGCTACTGCTTGTGCCCGCGATCTAACTAAGGTTCATGCCCAAACCATGATCCATCTCTGTGAGGCACAGACAGCTATGAAGAAGAAGGCAGACAGGAAACGAGCAGCAGCACCTGTGTATCATGTAGGGGACCGGGTTTGGTTGTCAACTCGCCATTTACACATCCCGGGCTGTCGCAAACTTCTGCCCCGCTTTGTCGGCCCCTACAGAATTGCTAAAGTCCTGAACCCTGTAGCCTTGCGCCTTGCTATTCCATCTGCTTGGCGTATACACCCGGTTTTTCATACTTCCCTCCTTAAACCATACCTTGCCCCTACCCGGGTTCATACTCCACCTGCTCCTGTTTCAGTCTCCACACCCGATGTCTTTGAGGTCAGTGCCATTTTGGGTTCCCGTCTGCACAGAGGTCGGCTCCAATACCTCGTGGACTGGTTGGGCTATGGTCCGGAGGAGCGCTCTTGGGTTCCATCTCGGGACGTCCAGGCCCTGCTTCTTGTTGCGCGCTTCCATAAGGACCATCCCTCCTGCCCACGAGGTCGTGGGCCTTTGAGGGGGGACTCTGTTACATCTTCCACGTCCACGTCCTCTACCTTACGAACTCGTATGTTTCCCACAGACTCACGTTTCCACACACCCACATTACATAGCCCCTGATGCTTACCTCTGGGCGCGCAGACAAGGCGACACCATTGCACTCGTCATGTCAGAGGGGTCCATGGCAGACTTGGTGTCGCCCTTATCTCCGTTGGCAATGTAATTGGAGGTTCCCATTTGGCCGCAATCACCGTTGCCCATGTGGACCTGATTGTCACGTGAGGAGACCAAACACAATCGGTATCACGTGACGACCTCCACACCTCAACGTTTTCTTGTTGAGCATCACGTGATTTTCCCCAATGGTTTAAATGCATTCAGAAACACCGAAACAGTGCTTCACAGTTGGTCTTTCTCTTGGACATTGCTACGCTTCGAATCTACCAGGAAATATTTGGTCACTCGACAACGGTCTGCTTAACGGATTGCTTTATCTATGCTCTGAACTTACCTTGAACACCATCGGAACTTTTGGTTACTCGACAACTATCTGCTTAACGGATTGCTTTCTCTTAACCGTGAACTTGCCTTGATTAGCTCTGGAACTCTTGGTTTACTCGACCACGGCCTGATTAACGGATTTTCTCCACGGACCACGATTCTTTGGAACCTGGGCCTATAGCCTCTCACTAGGCGTTCGCCTGATCAAGCATTTCAAATCCCAGTGCTTACCGTCATCATACCAGAGGTTGTGGAAACCTATCCGAACCTGAGCTCAGGTCCAATCACTCTCCTTCCTTTCCGGGTGGGCCCACAGTACACATACAGTACACATAGGTAAGAACGTTTCGTTTCTATTCCTACATACCCTGTGAATTGCATTTCGCCCTTACTAATCCCTCCTTGCCTTACAGCGCTCAAAGGGTCCTTCCGGCAGTTCCTGACTCCAGCCTCGACGAACTACCACACCTGTGGCTTCAAGGATTGCACAGGCAGTGTTCATATAATTGCCTGTGTGGTACTTGGGGACGGAGGTATTAATATCTGCACGACCGGCAACTTTGTAACAGATAGAGATTGTGACAAATTTAAAAAGTTGAGATGCTACAGAGATTGTCGCCAATCAAGAGTCTAGATAGGCTGCTGAAATTAGAGGCTTTGAAAAGTGGAGATTTAAGCCAAGGTATACATTTGTTAACAGTCTGGTAAGTATCAAGAGTCAATTGAGACTTGTCATTATGGGGGATACTCCTCTCATGCACCTATGCAAGACACTGCCACAGCATATGCCCAAGCTCAAATGCTATAGTGCAGAATGGGTAAAGGGCACAGCAGATACAATGTTCATGCTGTGGCCACAAGGGGGATAATTGTCAAAAGCGGTATTGCAACACGTGACCACATACTTGCACACTGCGTATACAGGGAAGAAATTAGAGACAAGATTAGCGATTTTAGAGCTCTGGAAGATGTATCAAGAGGAAAGAGAAGACCCGAGGAGTGGATGCTTAATCAGCATAAGGAAGGCGTTGAGCCCTCAGCTACCCTTACCTCACCTGAAGTAAAGGGTGTTGCCATGGAAGAAATACAGGTGTATCCTTGAAAAGAACTGAAAGCAGTAACGGGGTATAGTAATCCAATATATGAACCCCCCGCTTACAGTAGTGACGATAGTCCGGAGGAGAATAAAAGAAAGGAAGAGATTTATAAGATCACACAAGACAAGAGTGAGTGGTCAAAACTGTCAACAGAGATAGCCAGGGAGATTAAGAGATGGAAAGGAGAGAAGGATAAGGCTGACGAGATAGTGCTCGTGCAGAACGAATGGATGGGAGGACAGAAATTACTTAGAATAGAGTAAAGTAGTGTTTGTGCAGATAGACTGCGCAAAAGACTCAGTTATTAAATCCTTCATTGTTCAGATCTGAGTTTAGTTACACGAAATTTCAAAATCAAAAGGTGTGCAAAAGTAGTTTATTCTGTCACAGCCGACACGTGTTTCGACCTACAAGGTCGTCCTCAAGGCAAATGATAAGTTGGGAATATCCCATTGGTCATCAGTCCTCAAATTGGGGTCAAATGAGTGGATCACAAATGGCCCAAAAAAGTCAATTGTGTGCGGAAACAAGAAATAGCCGTATAGGAGCAAAGCAGTAACCGGCATGTAAGCAGATTGAAGTCACTGATCCTGTTAAGTCTGGTACAGATACGCGTTCAAATGAGAGGGATGGATCCCTTGTGGTGAATCTGGGAGATAACCTCGGAGGTGGCGGCTGTGCCAGAATAAACTACTTTTGCACACCTTTGGATTTTGAAATTTCGTGTAACTAAACTCAGATCTGAACAATGAAGGATTTAACTACTGAATAACTGAGTCTTTTGCGCAGTCTATCTGCACGAACACTACTTTACTCTGTCAAACCGTTGGAGGAACCCGGGGGTTCCCCTTGTGTAGTTGTGCTGCATTTGACTACTTTCATTTAGAAGGAATTAAGCGCACACACAATAGTCACACCCCGCTTATTTTTTAGTTACTACTTAAAATAGATGGGAAAAGTATCGAGGAAGTTAGGCAAAGAGAAGATAAGAACAAACAAGAAAGAAAAGAAAGAACGAGAGAAGAGATTGAAAGACGATGAGCGCAGAGAGCAGATATATCAGGAGGAGCAAGAGAAAACAAAAGAACGGGCAGAAGAACAAAGACAGTACGACAATAGACAGAGCGATAGAAGAAAGGGATAGAAAGGAAAGAAAGAGAGGAGGAATAAGCACAAAGATTAAGGGACAAAATATTACAAAGACAAAGGGGAGAAGAGGAAAGAATGGAAGGAATAAAGAGACGAGATGAACAAAGGCAAGAGGAAGAAAGAATTAGAAGGGATGTGAGAAAGCGAACAGAAGTAGATGAAGATATAGAACGGAAAAAGAGACAGTGAGGTCTCCATGCCAGTCTCGTTCGTAAAGAACAAATGAGCCCAGAAATACGATGGGATAGAGTGGAAGAGATTCTTTCGATAAAGGAAGTAACGCCAGCAGCATCTAGAGTTCCGTTAGAAAGATTTGATGCAGAAAGCATTGGGGAAAGGATCGATAAGGTCTATCGACAGTTAAGGCGAATTAGCGAGTATGAAACTCGAAGGAACGATGATCGACCCCCAGTACCTCAATCACGAAGTGAGGCGGGAAGCCTGTTCGGTGATGAACGTCAAGCATTGCCTTTAAGCAGACTGCATCTGGATAAGGGTGAAGGGGATGATAGTCACACTAGTTGGGCACTAGATATGTCGGACGAGGAAAGAGAGTCCGGTTTTGGGGCAGAACCAGGGAGTGTGTGTGCACCTGAAGAAACTCTGCAAATGGATAAGGAAGTGATATGGTCGGATCTGGGACAACCTAAAGATAGAACACCAGATCCTATAGCATATCCTGAGCGTCATCGAGGACGACCACATAGTGAGTCGCCACCATATGTAAGCAAGTTAAGGCCATTACCCACAAGGAAACAGACAGAAACGATTATCCCTGCCATGGATAGACTAATAGTGGGCTCCGACTATGGGACAGGGGTCACACAGTTTCCCTTGTTAGAAAAAGGGGGAGCAAGGCAGCCCTATATTCCATGGCCACAGATGGAAACAAGGGAGGACAAAATAATGATCTTACTAGGCCTTGTGTCATTAAGATTGCGCAAGTGCAGAGAAGAGGAAAGGGGAGAAGTGCCAGGGGGGAGGGGAAGGGGGAAGTGCAGTTAAATCACAACTGAAGCCAGCAAGTGGCTCATAAGTGCAGAAAGAAGGGAGTGTAGCTTTTCAGATACAGACCCTTAAGTGTTGGGGAGCCCCGGAGGCAGTGCAAGTGCAAGTGGACATGCAGGAGCCTGGGCCTGAGTTCAGAGGGTGATCAGGTGACCAGTGCACAGAGCAGTCAGGTGCATCAGCAAGGGACAGGAAGAGAGAAAACGGAAGTGAAAAGGAAGTTGTTGAGTTGCTTCCGGAACCGGAGGTGGTTCTGCTCAAGTTTGAGAGAGGCAGAGAGGCTGTTCCAGAGGGAGGACCCAGCCAAGGAGATAGATCTGCCCCCAACTCTCTGCTTGGAGAGCATCTAACCCTTAGAGAGTTGGAGGTGGATGAGCGTAGAGCATGAGAAGGAAGAGGTTTTGGAAGAGAAAGTGGGTGGTAGAGCGGTCCCAGGCCCCAGAAAGCCTTGTGGACGATGCAGAGGGTCTTGAACTTGATCCTTGCAGCCACAGGGATCCAGTGAAGAGATTTCAGAGCTGGAGAGATATGATCCCTAGGCTTGAGGCCAAGGGCAAGTCTCTGGATAAGTTGTAAAGGTCGAAGAGTAGAGGCAGGGAGATTTAGAAATGGATTTACAACACAAGGCACAAGTGTGGGCAGCCAGTGCAGGTCTTTCCGGTGCTTTGAAATGTGCTCCTTCCAAGCTAGCATTTTGATGATTCGTACCGCGTCATTTTGAATCTGCTGACATCTTTTTAGGCTGGAATTGCTAGCCCGAAGAAGTAGCGCAGTGCACTAGTCCAGCCTTGGTAGAATAGTAGCACGGGCGATGGTAGCAGCGTTCTCCTCTGTAGGGAAATGTTGAATGTTCCCGAGAAGTCGGAGGTAGAAATTACAGCTTTTACTAAACATTTTTGTATGCTCCCCCGAATTTAGAGAGGCTTCTAGGGTAACTCCCGGAGTTTTTGCCTTTGTCTGAACTGGTATCCTGTTTTTTGTTTATGGAAAAAGCATTGTAGCTGGAGCTCAGCTTACTCCTGCCTTGAGGAGAGCCTATGATGAGGAACTCTGTTTTCCCTCTGTTAATACACATCCAGTTCTCAGACATCCATAATTTGACCTAAGATCGAGAGAAGTTTGGATGAGTCTTTGGAGTAGTCACCACTAAGTTCCATTACCAGTTGCGTATCGTCCGCATAGTTAGTAAAATATACACCCATGCTCTCTAAGAGGGCACAGAGAGGATTTATGTACATGTTGAACAACGCGGGCGATAAGCTGGCCCCCTGTGGAGCCCTACAGGGGTTGGTTGTAGGGGGAGAAAGGGCATCTCCCCAGTGTATTCTGGAAACACGGTGGGTCAGGAAGGATTGAATCCATTCAATAGCTCCACTAGAGCAATTACCTGTGGATTCGAGAGTATGTAGAAAGTGTTGATGGTCAAGCAGGTCAAAGGCTGCAGAGAGGTCCAAAAGGACCAGCAGCCCTGACTTGCCCTTCTGTATGATCCCCAGCTTGTATGATTGTAGGTCTATTAAGGCCTTTTCGGTGCTTTGGGCCGGCCTGAAACCTGATTGTCCCCCATGCAAGATGTTCTTGTTCTCAGTGTGGGTTTGTAGCTGTGATGTAACAACTTTGTCCAAGATTTTCAAGAGAAAATTACATATTGTTATGGGCCTGAGATTTGCAAGGTCTCTAGGGTCATGGCCCATCTTTTTGGGAGGGGAGTAACAGTAACCGCCTTGACAGAAGTAGGGATACACTTATCTCAAAAAGATGAGTTGATGAACCGCGTCAGGAAAGGGGTAAAGATGGCGCTAAGCAAATTTGGGGGAGCTCGAAAAATCTCTAGGAGCCAACATCGGATTGCTAAGGAGATTTGGACGTTTTGAGCAGACAGAACTCTATCCCTTGCTTTTGTAATTATTGCTTCAACGGCCCCCTTCATACGCGCCTCAATATTAATCTGAGATGTGGGCACCAGTGAGGTCATCGACTCTAGGGTGAAATGAAAAAAAGGAATATCGATTCTTTGACGTGCCTGTACCCACCTCCCAGCATGAAACCACTGCCCGGTATAGTATTAATCAGATAGTATGAAAATGCACATATAAGTAACAATTAAATGAACAGATGCGTCAGCGTTGCAGTTGATCAGTCGTGTAATACAAGTCACATCAGAGGTGTTTAGAGTCTTGAACTCTTCTCTAGTGATGTTGTGAGCCAGGTCTTTCAACACACATTATTTGGGCTTGTTACTGACTTGAATGTATACTTATTGATGTACCTATTTTAGCTTTAAATGGCTTAAACCCCAGGTAGCTATATCGGATAATAAAAACAACCAATGAATGCAGCACATAATGTATAAATGTTAAGCTGCATAAGTGCTAGATAATCATACCCCATGTATTATTGTCAAGGTTATGTCATTGACCAATAAAGAAATATTGTTGATTTTTATAGAACCGTGTACACATGTATATTACAGGGGTCTGCAGCTTCCAGATGGGCCTGACCTCCCACGATTGACTGTTGTCTAGGGCTGATGGGAGCTGTGGTCCAACACACCAATCCCGTGTCTCTGCGGCCTCTAACAACTCGGCCAAACTCTTCAAAATCTGCAAGGAGCTGGCCAATCCCACTGCAGTCTCTACCTCTCCTGTTCCCTCCCAGGCCATTTGCACAGCACTGGTTTCTCACTTCACTAAAACTCAGGACCTCCTGTCCACTCTGTCCTCTTCCTCTACAACTGCCAGTCTCTCTCCAGCTGTCTCTCCTCCTCCTTTCTACTCCTTCCTCCTCCTTCCCTGTGTTCACTCCTGATGATGTTTCTAGACAGGTCTGATCTATTAAAGTCTCATCAAAGCAGGTGCTACTATGCTCCTCCAGAACCATCAAGGACCACATCGACGCCCTCAGCCGATTTCTGCATTCACTCTTTTGCCACTGCAACCTTCCCTTCCCCCGCACTCCCCTGTGCACCCCCTCCTCAAGAAGTCCTCTGCCGATCCCTCCTCTCCGGCAAACTACCGCCCAATCTCTATTTTTTGTTATCAACGTATTCAGTTTTTTCAAACTTTTCATTATTTTACTTTCCAAATTAAAAGCAACTAATTTCTTCTCACATTACAAAACATTTCCATCACCATTTTCATTTTTCCGTTCCTTTATCCTTTAGATAATCAGTTCAACCTTAGGCCCTATAGCCCTGAGGGCCTCTTCTAAGAATTTCACAGTTGCGAAGTTTACTCTCTGATTCCAGCATTCATAAATGAGTTCCCCCATTTCTTGGCTTCAAGTCCATATGAGTCTGCAATTAAGTCATGCAAGTAGGTGGATCTGAGATTCGACAAATGTGGGCAAAATAGGATCAAGTGTTTTAGAGTTTCAGTGTCGCTGTTACAAAGGTGACATAGTGGCTCATCTTGGTATTTTCCATATCTTTGTAACGTCGTTTTGTCGTGTAATACATTTAATCTAAATCTTAGTAGCAGATCTCTTTGCTTTTGATGTGGAAATTTCATTAGGTAGCCAGGGATTACACTCATCACTCCCCAGTTTGATTTTAGGAGGGTATGAGTCTGTGAGTTTGTTCTCGCTTCTTCTGATTTATCCCAATCCTCTGCCCAGAGAACCTTCTTTACTTGTGTTGGATTTTTGGCCAGGGTCTCTTTACTGGTACCAAGATTTGATATAATTGAATCACAGTCATTTTTCCATTCTTCTTAGACACTCTCGTGATTTCCTGATTTGTACAGGCCTAATACCTGGAATTGCGGAGGGCAATCACTAAGCATTTATTTTCTGTACAACCATAGCCTGTTCCATAATACTTGTGCATTTAAGGAAATCAGCCCCAGTTCTTGTTGAAGAACTGCCATTGGAATAGCTTTGGGTAGATGTAATATTGGTTTCCAAAAGTCGCATTATAGTCTATTCCAGAAATTGTTTCTAAAAAGGAACGATTGGTTGAAGAGAGAATTTTCCATAGCTCTCATGAATGGCTTTCCCCTGCGCAGTTAGTCTTTTTGCTTTGGTTCTTAGGGCGTCTGTCCAGGCTTTTTCGCTCTTTAGTGTGCTTAGTTGAACACCTAGACATTTCATCTCTTTGACTGGTTCTAGTTTATTTCCATTCAGATACCAGAAATCTTTTTTATTTTTCTTCCATCTGGTGTCACCTAGGATCATAATTTCAGATTTCGCTGCGTTTATTTTCAACCGCTTCATGCTTATATATGATTCTAGCTTCATTAAAGATCTCTGCAGGCCGATTTTTGTCTGGTCAAGCAAGATAATGTCATCTGCATAAAGAAGTCTGCCAACCTCGTTGCCGTTTATTTTCAGAGGAAAGGAGCGTTTGCTTTCTGGTATGCTCTTTAGGTCCTCAATATAGAAGCAAAACAAAGTGGCAGCTAGCGGGCATCCCTGTTTTAAACCCTTTTTAGTTCTTATTTTGTTTGAGAGATTCCCATCTTGATCTAATTTTACTTGCATTGATGTACAAGTGTAAAGCTCTTTCATGGCTTTGAACAGGTCTGTTGGACAATCCTTCATCTCCAGTTATTGCCATAGCATGTTTCGATCGATGCTATCGAAGGCCTGTTGGAGATCGATACTTGCCATGTATATTTTTTGTTTTTTACCTAGAGCTCTTTTCTGCAGCAGGCCTCATAGAAATAGGTTGAGAGTACAGCCCACTTGTTCCACAAAGCCTGTCTGGTGGTTGTCATATGCTTTTGTTTCTTTGATCCATGTCTTCAAGCGATTTAGCAAAAGAGTGGCAAAGATTTTACCTACAAAATCAAGCAAGGCGATAGGACGGTCGTTTGCAGGGTCCATCCTATCTCACTTTGTAAAAATCGGTACTATAATCGCTTCTTTCTATGAATTTGGGACCCTGCCTTGTTTGACTATTCGTTGGAACAGCAACTTGCAGTATTTGGACGATTCTTCAGGGTTTGCTTTTATTACTACATTTGAAATGCCATCATGTCCGGCTGCTCTAGATGCGTTTGCTTTCTTAATTATGGCCTTGATATCTTCTTGCTCAAACTCTAGATTCCATGGTTCGACATCATGATTTTCCTCATCCGCCCAATCATTACATCATTTCTCGTCCTCATATAGCTTTTTGACGTGATTAAACCACAAGCTTTCTCCTATCAGGTTTATCAGGCATGTGTTTTTATTGCTGCCTTTTTCATTTATTACTTTCCAAAAGTTACGACTATTTGAGGTACTTAGCACTCCCGTCATGAATTCGGCATCTTTTCGCAATAATAGGCTTTTATACGATTTTTGCCAGTTTTGGTATTGTTGTTTCCTTTTACGTATTATTTCTTTTTTATTTTGATATTCTTCTCTTTTCAAGATATTTATGTCTCTCCTTAGTATTTTATTTTTTATTTATTTATTTATTTTAATTTTTGTAACACGCCAACATGCCTGTGGGTCTCAGGGCGCGTAGTCTTATTTGTTTCATTACTTCAGTATTGTATACATGAATTGATTTATATTGTGGCTTTGTCGTTTTTCGATACATTTCTTTAAAACTCATGTTCAGGAGGGGAGTGACCCCTGACCGGCCCATAGAGTCACAGCTCACCCTCAAGTACTTTAAGACAAGATAGCTGCACCTTGAGGTGGATGGGGTGCAGGATTCTGTTACTCCAACACCAATCAATAAGGACAACTCAATGGTTTGGCAAAGGGGAGTCCGTTTAATGACAAGTACAAAAAACGGGGAAACATGGAGATCAACAATGATGCGATGGCCCGTCTCGCTTCAACTCCCAACAATCTTCACTCAAACAGTAACAGTTATACCTAAAATTCGTCATCATTGACGTGTAACACTCAATAGTTTGTCATGCAATTCTATTGGTTGGAAAAGGTAACTTAAATATAGGTGCTATATCTGTATATGGTAACGGAGTGTGAGGATTGGATAACTCTTATCGGGTGCAAGTCTACGCCCTTCCCTCTAAAATTACTCATGTAAACGTCACTAAAAGTACGACATCTCATTGGTTCTACTATTTATAGGACCCTAGATTATTTGGTCGATTGTGATTGGGTTGACTTCAACCCCATGCATAAATCTCCACTTTAATTAGCAGCATGCAGAATGGTCACGCAGATGCAGGATGCCCCAGGATTCACCCTGCCTCCCTTCCATCAATCAGTACTTTAGGGCTATGTGTCAATTAGTTGGCTCCGGTTGGCCTCGAAACTGCAGCTTCTTGTCAGGAAAAGTTATGGTATCTTCTGCTTTTGGGTGACATCAGACGTTGGTACCTCTTCGTGCTTCGCTGGTCACGTGTTAGCACACCGTGAATTTGCTTCGCTTTCCTTCTATTTGTGCATTTAATTCTCATTCTCGGCCGCCACCTGCCTGGGCCCCTTTATCTCGACCTTCACGAGGCAGGCTGCTCTGCTCTTAAGTTTCGTTTCTCCGAAGTTACTGTCCGCCTCCCTCTCTTGGTTTGACCTCGATTTCCCAGGCATGGCCTGCTCCTTGCTGAGTTTCGATTCCGCCGTCTCTCTTCTTGTTTTAGCTGGAATAAGAATCCTGGCCTCTTTGACCCTTAGTAACCTGGGTTAATTCTGCTTTTGTATAAAGTGGACTTGCACTTATATAATGTGTTTCGTTGAGGTAGATATATATTTGGCGGTTGCCACTCTATTTTCCTACTAAGCATAGCAAGCTGCACTGTTTTCTTTGATTCTTGTGTTACAAGCATATGTACAGGCGTTAGCTGGTTGAATATTTTCATCCTGCGTTACAGTTCAAGTTTCTATCTGTCTCAACATTGTCTCTTCTTCTAAATTAATTACATCCTTATTCATAACATTTCGTCTTTGTGTGTCATCTTTTGGTTGTCGTTTCGTTCATCTGTACGTCTGTCCGGGCCCTTATGTCGTCACCATTTGTCTTCAATTAAGGCCTTTTGAGTTTCTTCTGGGACAGTGTTTAAGCAATCTTCATTTCGTGTCATTTGCTGGTAAGGTTGTCTCAATGGATACCTTACTGCCCATGGTTGTCTGGTTAATGGCACTTCAATAGGTATTGCTCTTCTGATTGGCACTGGACAGAGCCCTAGTGCATCTCTCTGCTGGTTTATTTGCTCATTGTACGTTACATATCTCGGTGTGAACGTTCCTGGTACTTCGAAATGGGCGACTGGAGTGCAGGCCATATTTGGGACCTCCTCTACACTCCCCCCTCTGGTCGGTTCATCGACCACTTCCGCTTCTTCTTTGGGATTCATCTTACTTGGTACTTCTGTATCCATTTTTTCGTCTTCTGGGTTTGGACATGATGGTTTGAAGGAATGTCTCTTTGGCGTCCATATTTTATCACTCCTTTCAGGTTTCCTGCTGTTTTCACATGTTTGTCTTTATTCCATGTCATTAGTTGACATTGTCCATTTGGGCTGCAATAGATCCACTATCCTTCATAATTTCTGCGTTTCCTGGGATACAGAAACTTTGTTCCTTCTGGTGCGTACTTGCTGGCCTTCACAAAGTCTCTTATTCATCATCAGTCAGGTCTCTGGGCTTCCATCCTGGTTTAACATCGATCATGATCTTCATCCCTATGGCTTTCTTTGCAGTTTTCTGGCATTGCGAGATTATTATCTTGATAACACAAAATCCTAATAGTATCATCAATAGCAGGGCTCCCAGGAACTTTAATATGTCGGCCATCCATTGTGGGACCCATGAAAACAGTGATCCAAACCAGCTGTCATCATCAACTTCATCGGTTTCATTGATTATCTGGTTCTGTAGGTTTGTCAGCATACCTATGGCTTCTGTTAAAGTTCCATTTTCCTCATCGTGAGAAGGTATAAATGTGCAACATGATTCTCCGATTTTTGCACAAACACCTCCATCCATTGCTGTGATCATGTCAAGTACATATCTGTTCTGGAGAGTCATCAGTCGGATGGCTCTTAACTCTTCTTTAATCGCATGGAATCCTTTTATGGTCGTGTTGATGGTCTGCAATAACTCCCATCTGGTTATCTGCAACCATTTAGTATTTACTCCAACTTGGATCCTTGGCATGAGGATTGTTGTGAACACTGATGAGGTGAGGCTGAACAGCCTGTGTTCATATGGGATTGCGTGGAATGCTTCTTCTGATTTAGCAGAGAAGTAATTCTCTCTCTTCATTCGGGATACCAGTTCCACAGATCTCCTTTTCCTCAGGTGAGCATCTACTTTCGGTAAACTGTCAATATTAAGGTCACTTTTCAGGATCACTAATGCTGGAACGTGGACATTCACTGTTGTGCATATGCCTCCCCAGTTTTTCGGCAGCCTTATGTATGCTTTGGATCCACATGCCCAATAATGATCCATAATTACTGCAGTTCCGTGAGTCATATCTGGAGTTTCAAAAATGTGTCTGCAGTTCTGATTCTCTCCCATCTTCCTCGTGCCATTGTTCCTGAAGCACAATTTCGGTCTTTCCAGTGGCATTATCTGCAGGGGTCCTCCTCTGTCTTTGACCCAAGTCAGTAATTTTGTAAGTTACGGCCATAAAGGTTTGCACAGCCTCTGTGAGTTTTCTATTGCTTCCTTGCAGGCTCCAAGGACCATCCATGCTCGGCAGATCACCACTCCTTCTTCCCATCCGTTTGGTGAAAGCACTATTCCCCAAATCTGCATTTGGCCTCTGTTCTTCCAAATTTGAGCCTCTTCTGGAGTTTTTCGTTGGACGTTCAGTCTCGGGTTTATTCCCATCTTGTTCCTGCTCCTTTAACCTCAGGCTTTTCATACCTGATCACGTGAGTCCTAGTGTGAGCTCTATTTCTTGTCTTAATGTCTTGAACATAATCATCTTCATCAGGGTAATCTGTCTCGGTTGCCCATATCAATGAGGCATCCCTCCCCATGAACTGGCCTCTGGTGTTGCACATTGCTGCATGTGACAGACAATTTGCTGTCGGGACATCAATTTCTACAGCCACGAAGATCTTGGATTTCCCCATGCTGTATGGTAGAAGTGCACAAACGAATCATTCTCCTTCTGACGTTCGCCTTCCAACTTCTTTCATGTGCTGGTACCAAATGTTGTTCCCTAGATCTGCTCTGCTGTCCAGGTAATCGTTTAGTTCATTATTATCTTCATGCACGCTTCTCTTGATTCTCAGTGTCTTCCTGTAGTTTGCTATAACTACATCCCTAAATGCATCTGTATGGCTTTTTCTTGCTGGAGGACTCTCAGGTATTCTGGTCCACGGTGCAGGTCTCTTTATCTGCATAAATGGGGTAGGTGGAGGTTTTGCAGTTCTCTCCTTCTCTTCTTGCATCCTTTTCCTGCCATTTATAAGTGCCTTTATCAACCACCAGCCTGTCGCTGGCTTAGTGTATGGCTGTATCGTAGGCCTGATACTTGTCCCTCGTGTTGGAACTTGTGCGCTTGTCAATACAGTCTCTATTGTTCTGTTCTTCAGTTCCTCTAGTCGTTTTCTCGCTCTAGTCAGGTGTGGAAATAGAAGGTCCACTAACATTTGTGTCCTTGCGGAGAGTCTTTCTGCGGCCGCTTCTGTTTTCTTTAGTGCTTCTGACAGGATTGCTTCTGTTGGCTCTCCTCTTACTTCGTCTCGTTTTTTCTCACTAACTATCTCCTGTGGAAGCTTTTCCGGTAGGCAGTTTCGTCCTTTCTGCTGCTTTCGTTTGAGGTTCTGTGGTTATTGCCATCTGGCCTGGTTCATGTGCATTCAATGTGTGTGTGCATGTAGTTGTTAGTGCTCTGTTTTCATTCATCTCGTGCTGGCCCTGTCTCCAGCTTTTCTCTTCATTCGTTACCTCAAGTGTGTGTGTATCACTGCTAATCACATTAATTTCCAGTTCATTTACTTTACCATTGAGCTTTCTCGGGACTGGAATGAATATATAAGGTCTGGGTGTTTTTGTGGGTTTCATGCGTACATCATCAGGTGGATGCACTGAAATTGGAACGCTTTGTGCACCAATGAAAATTACAGTTCTGATCGTCAATGACAGTAAAATAATGATAAACACAATGCATAATTACATTATAGTTCGATATGTAAGGCGACAGCATTTTCTTCCAGAGAAGTGGGGGTGCCTCTCTGCTTGTGGGAGGACCAGGTTACTGTTCTGGGCCCCCATCTCGATCATTCATCAAATGTCACTGTTACCCCCCCCCACCCAATATTGTTCTTTGGACGGTTATAATGTCAGAAAGTGTCAAGTGCTTCACACGTGTCCCCCCTCTTGCGAAAGGTAATTGTCTCTTGATGCAGGATACAGTTCCCTTGCTAGACTATGGAAAAATAAATTAGACTAACACTTTGGTGAGTCACTTTTTACTGTGCATGTTCAAAGTATGTGAGCTCCCAGTCCACTCCTCTAATCTGCTTCAGTCCTGAGGACATGTTGGACACTGGTCAATATGAAGAAATATGGGAAAAAATTACAACAAATATAACAAATAGGGTTCTTGACTCTGCTCCCTCGATCTGTCCCTCGGCGGAAAGTTTCTTCAGGATCTCCTAAGAAGTCGATGGACATTAGTATTTTTAATTTGCGCTACGATGCACGCAAGAGCAGGTTGAGCTGTGCATTCTTCACTGGATCTCCGAGGAATGTAAGTACATCAACGTTGTTTGGTCTTCCCACTAGCCCTGTAAAGTTCTCAATGAGGTGAAAGCAGACGTGGTATGCAAATCTACTGTCTTCCGGTGATAGGGACATTTGTCCTGTCTTGCTAGGTTCAGGATTATAAATTCTTTCCTTGACGTGAACAATGTTTGCACTGTGCGGTCGCGTGGAGTGCGACCAATATGCTAATTTTATCTAACAGCTGGTTCAAATGTTCAGTGTTTGCTGGATCTCGAAGAAAGGTGAGCGTGTCTGTGGTTCTTCCGACAATAGATGGGCACTCTTCGATTATGCAAAAGAAAAGTGTATTGATGAGTTCATCTAGTATCACCTGTGGTGGAAGCATTTAGGTCCTTATCACTGTACTCCAGGAGTACGATGAAGGCTTCCGTAATGACTCCCCTTCGCCACAGAGCTGGAGCACTACCAGTTCTCCCAGCTGCAGGAGCAGCTCCATCAGCCTCTTCACCCTGCCGGGTGTTAAGACAAGGCTCAGGGCTCATTACAGAGCCAAAAGCAATTTCGCGGACGAAATTGCATCCCGCGACCTCCCGACCAGTTTCTTTATCCCTGGCCGCCCTGCATCCATTCATTACAGCATTCCTTAAAGAAACGTGGCATTTTGCGTATTTTGGCAAAAACGAGTGGCTACCGCCATTGCCTGCCACGAGGACCCAGCACACTCCATCATGGCCGCTCCAGCCTCCTGCACCTTCCCTGCTGGTGCCATTGAGCCTGAAAGCTCCAGGATTGGCTGCCAGCCTGCTTAACCAGCCAATCTGCAGTGCCGGTAGGCGAGCACCGGCCCACGGACAAAGGCACACGAAATAAGGCACTGACTGAGCTGACCGAGCATGCCGCGCTGCGGGCTGCCACAGGTCATAGCTCGTCGGTAGTGCAGCTGACTACTCATCTCTCCCTGGATTGCTGCTAATACGGTGAGACACCCCGCTAACCACTATAACAGCATAGCTCACCCAACCAGGAACCCCCTAGCTTTACCGCAATGCACTTTACAAATATGCTGCCTACAAGCATACTCGCACCGCACCACCTACCTCCAGTAACTCACTTATGTCAAGCGTGAAGTACGGATGGCTTCATACAGACAACTCACACATGTTCCTAAACGTTACAGTGTATGTGCTAGCCTACACCGCTTGCTCTATTACAGTATTGTTACTTTAATGTAGGCTACCTAGCCATTGCTGCCTATACCTAGCCATTGTTGCCTCTACCTAGCCATTGCTGCCTCTACCTAGCCATTGCTGCCTATGCCTAGCCATTGTTGCCTCTACCTAGCCATTGTTGCCTATGCCTAGCCATTGCTGCCTATGCCTAGCCATTGTTGCCTCTACCCAGCCATTGTTGCCTCTACCTAGCCATTGCTGCCTCGGCCTAGCCATTGTTGCCTCTATCTAGCCATTGTTGCCTATGCCTAGCCATTGTTGCCTCTACCTAGCCATTGCTGCCTCTACCTAGCCATTGCTGCCTATACCTAGCCATTGTTGCCTCTACCCGGCCATTGTTGCCTATACCTAGCCATTGCTGCCTATGCCTAGCCATTGTTGCCTCTACCTAGCCATTTTTGCCTCTACCTAGCCATTGCTGCCTATGCCTAGCCATTGTTGCTTCTACCCAGCCATTGTTGCCTCTACCTAGCCATTGCTGCCTATGCCTAGCCATCGTTGCCTCTACCTAGCCATTGTTGCCTATGCCTAGCCATTGTTGCCTCTACCTAGCCATTGCTGCCTATGCCTAGCCATTGTTGCCTCTACCCAGCCATTGTTGCCTATACCTAGCCATTGCTGCCTATGCCTAGCCATTGTTGCCTCTACCTAGCCATTGTTGCCTCTACTTAGCCATTGTTGCCTATGCCTAGCCATTGTTGCCTCTACCTAGCCATTGCTGCCTATGCCTAGACATTGTTGCCTCTACCCAGCCATTGTTGCCTATGCCTAGCCATTGCTGCCTATGCCTAGCCAGCGTTGCCTCTACCTAGCCATTGCTGCCTCTACCTAGCCATTGTTGCCTATGCCTAGCCATTGTTGCCTCTACCTAGCCATTGCTGCCTATGCCTAGCCATTGTTGCCTTTACCTAGCCATTGCTGCCTCTACCTAGCCACTGTTGCCTATGCCTAGCCATTGTTGCATATGCCTAGCCATTGCGCTAGCTACTAGCCCACCTTCGCTTGCCCGTTTTGGTAAAATTGCATTTAGATTGCTTGTATATGCCCACTAGTTACTAGCCATTGCTTACCTACTCTGTCCTACCTCAGCAAACCTGCATTTTGGCTGCCTGCTATCAAACACTGCTCACCTATCTTCGCCTGCACTATCAAAGCTACATTTAGGCTACCAGCTCTCCAAGCCACCTGCACTAACTAGCTCATTATGTATCTGGCACTTTTCTACACAGTTCTACTCAGAACTATCCTCTATCTGACCACCCTTCACAACTTGAATTTATCCCAGCAACAGATCCAACTACCTCACGGTAGTGTACCCCAGGAGCAAGCTAACATGGCCACTAAACCCTGTACCCTCCAACAGCGAAACCTAAAGTTACGCGCCAGACTCCCAAGATTTTATGACCCTCTATCTAAGGCCCAACCCATGTGATATGATATGATATGATATGATATGGTATTTGTAACGCGCCTATACACAAGTCAAACCACATTAGGCACACTTCGCATACCACCAACACTCCACCACTCACACACAACATAGGGCAACACAGACTACAACTCAACAGTCGAATCTTTAGAGAATCCACCTCGCCCCCATAATGCCAACACAAAGTCCAGCCGCCCTCTGCCCTACCCACCCTACCTGGTATAAAAGGCGACCTAATAAACGCCCGCTCTATGGTAGCCCATGCCACTGAAATAGCGGACATAATCCAAAATGAGAACTTAGATCTCCTGGCCATCACAAAATCCTGGCTTCACCCTGCAGCAGGACCAGCCATTATGCTAGCCATCCCTGACAAATACACCCTTATACGCATGGATCGCACCACGTCTAGAGGTGGCGGCCTTGCTATAATTGTCAAGAACAATCTAGCCCTAAGACTCTCCTCACCCCACAATACCAACTCCTGTGAAGCCCTCACAGCTAAACTTACCATTGCCAACAATCAAACTATCACTATCCACCTGATATACCGACCACCAGGCCCCATAGGCTCTTTCGAGGAAGACCTCATGAACTTACTATCTAACAACCTAAAAAACTACACTCAATGTCTCATCCTAGGCGACTTCAACCTTGGATTCAATGACTCACGTGACCCCAACGCCCTACAAATCAACAGCACTCTTGTGGAATTAGGATTCACCCAAAAGATCACAGATCCCACCCACATCAAAGGCAGGACCCTCGATTGGATTGCCGAACATAACTGCCCAATCACTATCACTTCTATAATGCCTCAGATATGGACCGACCACTACTTGTTATCCCTCACCATAGAAGCCACCACACCCATGAACAATAGTATCCTAGCTCCTACCGCACCGACCAGAAATAAAAAAAACATCACCCCGGAAAATCTTATCCCCCTCATTCTCCCCAATTTAAACTCCATCTCAGACCAGTCCAAC
Organism: Ambystoma mexicanum; assembly: GCF_040938575.1. NCBI lineage: Eukaryota > Metazoa > Chordata > Amphibia > Caudata > Ambystomatidae > Ambystoma > Ambystoma mexicanum. Next base: position 843,903,820 of record NC_090938.1, read on the forward strand.
CCAGCCTCTATGGTAGAAAAGTACAATGAAGTGATGCTCACCTATCTGGACACTATCGCACCACTGAAAATTAGGAAGAGCAAACCCCGCCAACACCTAAATACCTGGTTCACACCCCTATTGAAAGACCTCAGACAAAAGAAACGCCTCAGTGAAAAAACTTGGAGATCAGACCCCTCAGACATCAATAAAAACAACCTGAAGAAACTAGCTACCCTCTACAAAAAAGAAATCCTCCTTGCGAAACAAACCTCCTACAACACCCGTATCACCCAAGCCAAATCCAACACTAAAGAATTGTTTGCCATTCTAAAGGAAGTAGAATCCCCTATCCAAGCGCCCGACACCTGCTTCAAGTATAAGAACTGGTGCACAGGCATACAGAATGCCCTTGCCAATAAGATAACAGCGCTTCAGGCAAAGATCAACAACAAAAAAGCATCTATAATTGGCCTTAATATTGTCAACGCAGGCACCCATTCCAATGTTACCACAAACTCCTTATCAACTCTGAAATCCACCCCTTCTCCTCCGACACTAGACATCCCTCCCTTCTACTTTCGCAAAGTATCCACTAAAGAAGTCGATAAAGTCATCCTCACTCTCAAACCCTCCAACTGCCAGGGCGACCCATGTCCAGCCCAAATCATAAAAGACGCCGCCCGTGAACTCTCACCCTTCATTACCAAACTTATAAATGCTTCTTTCACATCAGGTACCATACCCAGCAACCTGAAACATTCCTGGGTCCTCCCCCTCCTCAAAAAGCAAACCTTGGACCCCTCCATCCCAACTAACTACCACCCTATAACCACTGTGCCGTTCCTGCTGAAAATCCTAGACAAAGTAGCGCACTCACAAATTCAGCAACATCTGGAAATAAACCCTCTCCTAGGAGTTCGACAGTCCGGCTTCAGACCACAGCATGGGACTGAGACTGCACACCTAGACCTTAAGGCCCAAATAGACACAATAAGAGATAAAGGTACGACCTCACTCCTACTACTCCTCGACCTTTCTGCCGCATTTGACCTGGTAGACCATGCAATACTATGCAATCATCTGGTCACGGCAGCCTGCTTCTCCCAGGAAGCAGTTGCAGGGATCCAGTCCTTCTTAGACAACAGGACAATGCGAGTCTTCTCTCCTCTAGCAGCTGCAGACCCCGCACCTATTTCTTGCGGCGTACCCCAAGGATCATGTGTATCCCCTACCCTCTACAATATCTTCACAAAGCCCCTTTTCGATGATCTAGACGATCTAGGTATCACCTACACTAACTATGCAGATGATACACAGATCCTCATCCCATTGACGGGAGATTATGACAAGGATTTGGCCTTTGTAAACAGAATCTACCTCATCATCCAGGCATGGATGGGCGCCCACGGTCTATGCCTGAATGATGACAAAACTGAACTCCTCATTCTAGGCACCTCCTCCAACATCAAACAACTAGGTCCCAACTATGACTCCTTCATAATTGACAACAACACCATTACGGTGGCCAAAGTAGTTAAAACCCTGGGCTTCTATATAGACTCCACGCTCACCTTTGGTAAACAAGTGAGTGCCATGGCCTCAGCCACCTCCTACACCTGCAAGTTAATCAGAGCAGCCAAGCCCTTCCTCTCTCCCAATAACTGCGTCACACTAGCAAGAGCATTAATCCTGTCGAAACTCGACTACTGCAACGCCCTCTATGTAGGTAGCAATAAATACATCACCGCCAAAATACAGACTCTTCAAAATAATGCTCTTAGAGCCGCCCTAAACTTCCCTAGAAATGCCCATATTTCAGACCTCAGGAGATCTACCAACTGGCTCTCCACTAAAGACAAAATCCTCCTTAAAACAGCATCCCTTACACACAAATGCCTTAACCAAGCAGCCCCACAATACCTCATAGACAGATTCACCAGACAAACAGCCTCTCGCCCCTTAAGGAAAGCCAACGCCAACCTTTTACTAGTACCCAGATTCAAACTCACTAAATCTGGTGGGAGCAGCTTCGCTGTTAAAGCAGCACAATATTGGAACTCCCTTCCCCCGGCTCTAAGGGAAGATCTCCCCTACCAGCAATTCAGATCCAATCTGATTCAACGGCTAAAAGTTCATGATGCCTAACTTCACCCTAATGTCATCTGGGATCTCATGTATATATTGTATATTTGACCTGTTCTATTTATATGTTACACCTGTATTCTTGTAAACGTATTGTATATATTTCTGTGATTCCCTGACATCACTTGTCTACAGCATTGTAACCGCAGCTGTACCAATATGTCCAATCTTCAACCTGTAACCTAAGCTGAACAACCCTGTAACCTAAGCTGAACAACCCTCTTGCTGCCTTCGCGCCTGAATACCCCTGGGTCTGGTGCGCTATATAAATAATAAAACAAACAAACAAACAAAAACAAACAAACAGTAAGCAGGTGTCTGATTACTTTTTCGTTCTCGGGATCTTGTAGAAAGTCTGTGACACTGGTGACCCTCCCTACCAGTGACGGGTATGACACTAATACTAAGTGAAAGTATGTAACCACGTCCTTTGTGATGTCTCTACTGTGGGACATCATAAGTGCTGCCAAACAAAGTCTCGGTTCTGGATGAATCGGGATGCTGTGCCTGTTTCCACTTTGGCTATATTTGATCAAAAGTTTGTTATAGTCTTTTCCTCATCAAGGCTTAAGTGTGACTTGGTTCAAAAAGTTCGCATCAACAAAACGTGTTGTGGCTTATATGCGCAATTTCTTCTTCACCCTGCAACTAGGATGCACAGAGTGTCCGTTTTTATGTCCTTATCCCCTTTTTGTTTAGAGGAAATGTCCAAGTTAAGTCGCAACTTGCAAAAGGGTTCCTTTGTTTTTGCTTTGCTGCTCATGCGTCCTTCTTCCTCGTCATGGATCTCGTCTGCACGTGCTGTGGTTCTTCCCCGTTGTCTGTAGTTTCTTCACCATGGGGTGCAGGCAGGGGGCTTTCTCCGATATAGGGCTTAATATCATTTAGAAAAATCCATGCTCTCCTGCCCTTTAGCTTCACAGCTGACGGACTGCAGTCCTCCACGATGAAAGGACCATTGAATCTTGGCTCATCCCACCTTTTCCTCGTGTGGTTCCTCACCAGCACAGTATCTCCAGGGAAGACGAGTGGAACACGTAGAGCTTGAACTGAGTCTGTTGCAGCGCCTCTTTCCGTGTTTTGTGCTGCGTTACACCCTTTTCGTCGTTGTTGCATCTGGTCTGAAATTACAGTAAGGCTGGATGTCATGCAGTTCAAGTACTTTTGCATTTCGGATCCTAGGACCTCTTGGGTTGACTGGGAATCACATCTAGCTCTATCTCGAGGGGTAAGGGGAGTTCTCATTCTTCTTCCTGTGACTATCTCGTGTGGCGTAAGATGATGGTCGGAGCCTGGTTGGTTCCGAAGAGCATACAATGCCAATGGAAGGCAGTGCAAGCATCCCCTCTTTATAGTAAGCTTCAACTTGGCTATCCTTTCCTTACCAAGCCGTTGAGCCTCTCACAAATCCCATTACCTTCTGGATGATACGCCGACGAGAAATTGTGCTTTATACCAAGCAACAAGCTAATCTGCTCAAAGACTGCATTTACAAAATGAGCCCCATTATCTGATCTCATTACTTCACACACACCCCACCTAGGGAACACTTCCCTCACTAGGAATTTGGCCGCACAGGTAGAGTTTGGGTGTGTACATGGACCTGCTTCTATCCATCTAGAGAATGGACACACCACAACAATTAAGTATCTGTTGCATACTTGAATCATGTCGACGTAATCGACATGCAGATGCTGAAAAGGCCCATTTGGCCTTGGGATGACTCCTCTCATTACTTTTAATGTGTGCCCAGCAGTGAATTGCTGGCAGATTATGCAGTTCACCATAAAGAATGCAACATGCTCAGCTAAATTCGGTATGAACCAGTCTCCCGCGAGCGTTGCTGCTAGATTCTCCTTTGTTATGTGCATCGGGTAATGCAATTGTTACAACGCTATTTTAGTAGGGCTACAGGCATTACTGGTTTACCAGTGCTGTCTTGCCGCCACAAGCTGTCAGAGGGGTTAGTTGCATTTGCCCAAGATTGCTATAGGCTTCAGGTGTGGTTCGTGCGACCATCATTCTCTCATGGGTGCACGCCACTTCCATAACTGTCTCACTTTTGGATGCCATACGCTTGGCTTCCGTGTCTGCTGTGTGATTTCCGCATGATACAAAATCTGTCCCTTTCGTGTGGTCGGCGCATTTCACGACCGCTATGCCCACTGGGAGCTGTAGTGCCTTAATCAGCCTGTCCAATAAGGCTCCGTGCTGTATTGGTGTGCCGTCTGCTCTGAAGTAGCCCCTCCTTTTCTAGTGCGCTAAGCCCGCGTGCACTGTTGACGTCACATAGGCAGAGTCACTATACACCGTTACTTCCTGGTCTGCGTGATTCTCAATCGCGAGTATCAACGCCAATAATTCTCCATTTGCTATGTGCTTCATCACAGCAACGCCTGTGTATCTTTGCCCGTCACTTTGTTCGATTCTCAAACACCCGTCAATAAAGACGATCTCTCCTCCTGCCAAGGCATTTTCTTTTACCATGGGGATTTCATAATAGAATTCTTCATAATTCGTGCAGTCATGTATCGGCTCTCTTTCAGTGACTGGCACTGCTATGAACGTAGCTGGGTTCACTATTTTACACAGGACTATTTTGATCGATGGATTTGATATGATCACTTCATAAGCAGAAGCTCTCTGAGATGTCAATGTGCCCTTTGGTTTCTCTAAAATGGCAAATAATGAGTGCTCGACGTATAATGTCATTGAGCATCCCATTACAATAGCGGTAGCCTTCTCTATGGCGAACGCTGCGGCAGCTAAACTTTGTTTGCATGGGAATTGACCTTTCATTACTGGGTCCAGGTTCCCACTGTAATATGCTAAGGGCTTGTACCCCAGCGAGGTTCTTTGAGCGAGCACTGCCGTCATAACGTTGCCATCTGTGTGCGAAAACAGGTAGAATTCCTCTGCATAATTAGGAATTCCGAGAACTGGAGCCATACAAATCGCTCTCTTGAGTTCAGCAAACCCTTTTTCCATCGCCTCAGACCACTCAATCTTTTCCTTTGTCACCTGGGCCTTCTTTAGGGCCTGAAGTAGAGGCTTAGTATAAGAGCTGTAATCGAAAACCCATGCCCTAACATAGTTGCACAGGCCTAGAAAGCTCTGCATTTGCTTTATCGTGTGAGGCTTAGCCGTGTTCAATATTGCTTCAGCCCTTTCTGGGGTCACCTTCTTCCCTTCATGAGAGATCAGTTGGCCTATGTACAGCACTTCCTGTTGACAGTATTGTAGCTTTTCCTTGTCAACCTTATATCCTTTCTCAGCCAGTAAAGTCAGTAGCTGAACAGAATCGTGTCTGCATTGCTCTTCTGTGGTACTGCAGACTAGAATGTCATCCACATACTGCAAGACAACACTTTCTAATGCAATATTGCTTAGGTCCATCTGCAGGACTCTATTGAAAATGGACGGGGACTCACAGTACCCCTGTGGCAGCCTCGTGCTTTTCAGACACATTTGTCTGAACGTGAATGACGTCAGATCTTGCGAGTCGCAGTGCAACGGGATTGAGAAAAAGGCATTTTTCAAGTCAATCACCGTGAAATATTTTGCCTCGACGGGTATATTACATAGAATTGTAGATGGATTAGGGACTAAAGGGAACTCGGCTTCAACAATATTGTTTAATGCTCGTAAATCCTGGATTAAACGCCAAGACCCTCCCTTTGATTTCTTGACAGGATCAACTGCCGTATTACATGATGACTCTGACGTCACTAAGATGCCCTGGTCCATCATGGCAGAGATTGTCTTAAAAATCCCTTCGTCTGCCTCTCTGGACTTGGGATATTGTCGGACTCTCAGCAAAATTGCTCCTGGCTTTAGTTTAATTTTCACTTCTCCCACCCTCTTCAAGAGGCCTACGTCATAGGGTCCTGTAGTCCACACTGAGACAGGTGCTTTAGCTATATCCTCATCAAAATATTCCTGCCATAAGCACACGCATGCCGTATGTGAAAACTTCTGGCTCCAATGGTATGGCCCTCATGGCTATGTGTCCTGAGTATGCTCTAATCATTTTGCATACATTTGAATAGTGCATTCCTGGAGTGAAGCATACTATGCCCTCCTCCGTGAACGAAATCGTCATGTTCAATTTTGTCATTAAGTCTCGACCCAAAATGTTTACTGGGGTCTGACGTGAATATAATAAAGGTACATTCATTTCGCCCTCTCCTATGGAGACTGGGAGTGCGTCCGTAAAGGGAACTCGACTGTGAGCTCCTGTAAAACGAGTGTGTTGCACCCGTGTTCACTAAGAAGGAATATTCTTTACCCCCTATAACGACATTCACCCTAGGTTCCCTATGAGGGTCTGGTGTCACTGATAGGATAGAGCACATCAGGGTTCCCAGTGAGCTGTCCTAGTTTATATATGTTTGGCCCACTGTGCACTTGCGGATTTTCCCCATTCCCAGTGTTGCTTCCCCTTCCAGAGTTCTGGGTCTGTGGCAGTTGTGGTGGTGCCTGTTGGGATTGTCCTTGTGGAAAATTCCCCATATTCTGTGGTTGCACCCCTTGCTGCACTCCTTGCGCTTGCTGCTGCACCGTGTGATTCTGTGCAACGCCCCGTTGTGAGACTGCAGGTGGATTCGCCGTGCCTGCTCCCAATCCTTGGCCATTCAGCCACATGCCTTGACTTCTGCACGTGCGCGCCAAGTGCCTTGTCAGTCCACACAGCCAACATACTGGCGGTGGTCGGTTTATTTGTCCATTTGACATATCCGAGTTACCATTCTGCACGTTTTGAAAGCCTCCTTGATTACTTTGGAAACCTCCCTGATTGCTCTGCCATCCTCTTCCTCTATATCCTCTTCCCCGTGGGTAAAATCCTACGTTACCCTGGTTATTCTGTTGTGGGTTAACTACCTGCCGAATGTTTTGTTCAGCTGCGTTAGTTAGCATAGTTCCTTCAAGAGCATACTTTGATCATTTCTTTTTCACCAGCTTCGCTTCCTCACCCTTTCGAGTCTACAGTAATGTGCGATAGTCAACTGTATTTCAGCCCAAGGTTTAGCCTCAACTCCTACCACTTTCTTGAGCTGTTTCTGCACTGGTTCTGGCAACCCTTGGCACAATATGTGGTAAAACACAGGTATTGATTTCGTCCAAGATTCATGCGTTTCGAGCACCCACGCGTCTTGAAAATTCTGGATATAAATTAACAGATCTTCCGACTCCTTCATTTTTCGAGTCATTATAGCTCCCATGTCGACAGTGTCTCGGTAAAGCACTCGTAGCGCTTTCCACACTGCTGCTCTGCAATTGTTAAATGGCGCTCTGTCATGCGCAGTGTTAATTGTGGTTACACCAGGGTATCCTGCCCGTGTCCACACATTGTCTGCTCTCTCACCAAGTATGGTGATCAGGAGACCTTTAATGTCCCCTATAGCTAGTGTGTTTCCTCCTGTCATTTTTTCTAACTCATGTATCCATTTTCCGGCTCCCGATGTCAGCATTGGAAGCTTGTTCTTCAGGTTTTCTCGATCCATGTGTGGCCATGGAATATATTGTGGTCTTGCTCCCCCTTTTCTAGTAGCAGAAATTGGAATGCGCAGCCTTCTTTCTCTTCTTTCATAGCTCCCCTGTCTATTGCAGGGGTAATATTCCCACATCACTGTCTACCTGGCAATGTCCTCAATCTGTCTACATAGGCTGGTGACGACAGCCCCCCTCTGACCTACATCACACTACCATTAAAGAGCCAAAAGAATTGCAATGGTACAAAGAAGTGTGGGTGGATCTGGATGGGGATGGTGGGATATACTTAATGGGCACCCCAGAGGAATATGCAAGAAGAGGTAACAGCTTGAGAAGTGTGTGCAAAGCATGGATGCCAATAAAAGGTACCCCAGCTTGGGATGAGGCTGTTGCTGAAGCCGAGTACTACCGAAGGGAGAACGAAAAGTACAAGATAAATAGTTTGTTACTTTAGATGTAACAAAAGGGGGGAATGTATGGGAGCGAGGGGCCGCCAGGTAGTGTCCGAGGACCTTTGTCCGCCGCAGAGAAGGAGATAAGAAGGGCAAATAAGTTGTGTCTTTATTGTGGACAGTCAGGACATTTTATACGAACATGCCCTAATACACCTCAGAAAAGTAGGGGAGGGGAAAAGAGTACCAAGGAGGCGGGAAAAGAGCTGGGCCGGCCGTAAGGGGAACACAGGTGCCTGGCCCAATAACTATAGGGTTCCCCAAATGGGCTGCAAATACAGTGGGAAGTAAAACATCTCACTTATACATATTGGTGACATTATGTTTTGCGTTCACGAAACAGGAGGTCTTGGCTATGGTGGATTCAGGGGCTACTGGTAATTTTGTGGACATTACGTTGGCACAACAGCTAGGATTACCTTTGTTGGACAAGGTCAAAATGGAAGGCATTCAATCAGTAGATGGTTCTCCGTTGGTGTGAGGTCCCATTCGAAAGCAGACAGAAAAATTAGACATGATTTGTGGAAACGGTCATAAAGAAGAAATAGCATTTGATTTAATAGCGGCACCTCAATTTGGCTTGATTTTAGGCATGCCCTGGCTAGTTATGCACAATCCCAGCATTGACTGGGCAAGACAGACAGTGTGGTTTGATAAAGAGCAGTGTCAGGCACACATTTTTCAGAACAGAGGACCCACAGAATTGCTAATTGAAAGAAGGTCGGAAGAGCATTTGGTAGGAGCAATAACTGAATGCATCCCCTCCCAGTACGTGGAGTTTAGTGGAGTGTTTGATAAGAGGGTTGCAGAGTAACTACCTCCACATAGACCATTTGATTGTGTAATTGAACTGGAGAAAGGAGCAAAACTGCCGTGTAGTAGAATCTATGCGCTTACAGAAAAGGAAAATCAACATTTGAGAGAATATCTAGATGAGATGTTGGCAAAGGGCTTTATTAGACATTCCACATCACCCGTATCATCCCCTCTATTTTTTGTTCCCAAAAAAGAAGGCACGTTACGCACTTGCATTGATTATAGGGCATTAAACAAAGTGACCATAAAAAATCGTTTTCCACTGCCCTTAATTTCAGTGCTGTTAGACCAAGTGCGGGCGGCCAAAATGTATACCAAGTTGGATTTAAGAGGGGCGTAGCATTTGATACGGGTTAAGTAGGGGGATGAGTGGAAAACAGCTTTTAGAACTAAGTTTGGTTTGTTTGAATACCTGGTGATGCCTTTTGGTTTATGTAATGCGCCAGCGGCCTTTCAGTTTTTTATGCAAGAAGTATTGCATGACTTTATTGATACTTTTGTTATTGTGTACATTGATGATATTTTGATTTATTCTGAGTCTCCTGAGCAGCATGTAAAACATGTAAAACTGGTGTTGAAAAGATTACAGGATTGTCAATTGTGTGTAAAATTGGAGAAATGTGCCTTTCATGTAACTCAGGTGGAGTTCTTGGGATTTATATTGACAGATACAGGAATTGTGACCCTAAAAAAGTGCAAGCTATCAGAGATTGGCCTTCCCCCCAATGTGTAAAGGATGTTCAATCCTTCCTAGGGTTTGCCAATTTCTATAGGCGATTTATTGGTAATTTCTCTAAGATTGTTACTCCAATTACTCATGTGTTAAAGAAAGCAGTGAAGTTTATTTGGCATGAGGAAGCAGAAAAAGCTTTTCAAGAATTGAAGTTAGCCTTCACTACTGCTCCTGTGTTACAACATCCCAACACAGAGAAAGCTTTTCAAGTGGAGACTGATGGCAGCAATGTGGAGATAGGGGCAATTCTGTCTCAGAAAGATGAGCAGGGAGTATGGCATCCTGTGGTGTTTTATTCCAGAAAGTTGTCAGGTTGTGAGCAAAATTACTCCATAACTGATAAGGAGTTGCTGGCAATAAGATCTGCATTCTTGGAGTGGCGACATTACTTATTGGGAGCCAGGCATCAGGTGGTAGTTGTAATGGATCACAAGAACTTGCAATATTTTAAGACAGCACACACTCTAAGTCCTAGACAACTAAGATGGTCACAATACTTCAACAAATTTGACTTTGTGGTAACTTTTAGGCCGGGCAGTAAAAACGGGAAGGCAGATGCTCTCTCCAGACAACAGAATATGGATAACATAACAGGCAAAGTAAAGACAATTATATCGCCAGATAAAATTGTAGGGGCTATTACTACCCAGGTCATTGAATTAGTCAAGAAAGCATTGACATCACGGCAATTGTCAGAGTGGCGCAGTAGTCACCCGGCCAGATCAATACGAGATGGGTTGCCTTATCATCAAAGACAGTTATATCTCCCAACTAAAGAGTTACAAGACAAGGCCTTGTTTTGGTGCCATAAGTCTCCTTTAGCAGGACATGCAGGTAGGAGGAAAATGCATGTTATGTTGAAGAAATATTTCTGGTGTCCTACTTTAAGACAGGACATGGAGACATATATAGAATCATGTGAGAATTGTGCACGCAACAAGGCAGAGCATGTTCAGAAAAGAGGGTTATTACAACCATAACCAACTCCTGAAAAAGTATGGACACATATTTCTATGGACTTTATTACGGATCTGCCGCCAGACCGGCAATGTGACACCATTTTGGTCGTGGTTGATTTTCTGTCTAAGCAAGCACATTTTATTCCCTGTGAGGAAAATTGGCTGAATTATTCTTACAACATGTGGTAAGGTTACATGGGTTGCCAAAAAGCATTGTTTCGGATAGGGGTTCACAATTTACTTCCAGATTTTGGCGTGCCTTTTGTCAAATGCTAGGAATCAATTGTGCTCTGTCCACCAGCTATCATCCCCAGACGGACGGACAAACTGAAAGAGTGAACCAAACTCTTGAGCAATATTTAAGAGGTTACTTAGGTGATGGCAGAGAGACCTGGGTGCAAGCTTTATGGTTGGCCGAATTTACCTATAACAATACTTATCATACGTCTTTATTGATGGCCCCTAATGAATGTTTGTACGTCCAGGAACAGAATATGATACCAGAGCACCTACCAGAAATGGAAAGTATGCCTGTATTGCAGGAGCGCAAACAATTGCTTCTCGGGATTAGGCAGAAGGCACAAGAAATTCTGGAGAGAGCCAAGAGACAGTACAAGAATCAGGCTGATAAACATCGACAGGAAGGTCCTAAATATCAAGTGGGGGACAGAGTTTGGTTATCTACGCAGAATTTGTCTTTGATTGGGGCACGAAAATGTACACCTCGATTTATTGGGCCCTATGAGATAAAGAAATGTATATCTAAAACTGCTATGAAACTGCATTTGCCTAAATCTTTACTGATACATCCGGTGTTCCATGTGTCTTTACTTAAACCCGCAGCTCCAGGAACAATTGCCAGGCGGCCTCCAGCAATCATGAAGGAAGGTCAAGAAGAATATGAAGTGCAACGTATTCTGGATGTGAAAAAGAGGCGGAATACTTTGTGGTACTTGATTCAATGCAAGGGTTTTGGACCGGTGGACTGTTCTTGGGAGCCGGCAGAGGGAGTGCATGCTCCTAGGTTGGTCAAAATGTTTCATCGGCAACATCCTGGTAAACCAGGTCTTGGGAAGGGCCATGAGAGAGGAGGTAATGTTAGGAAGCAGGGATGGAGGAGAAAAGGCATTAGGAGATGGTGTCTCGGTGCATTAACTACATTACCCAGCACCCTTTGAGGCCGTCTGTTGTTTGTGCCGTGCGCGCGTGGGCCAGCTGATACTCATTAGTTCAGTTTATCAAGGGCCAACGGTGCACATCAGGTGTGGTTTACTCTGTTCGTGGGGGCGAAGCCATGCCGGAGGACTAGGAGAACGCTGACACGCGGGGCCGTATCCTGAGGCGTTGGAGGTTTAAAGTTGGAAATGTGCATGCCGGGTGCTCGGTCTCCGTGAAGGACTGCAATCCGTTCCTTTGCAGCGGGGACAGGCGGACTGGCACTGCTTCTACAGGCAACGAAAGATCACGTCCGGGAAGGCTTGCAAGCTTCCCGGACGACAGATAAGTGCTACAGTTACTCTTTTTGGCACAACGCTGCCGTTGCTGTTTAGTTCTGTCCACTGTAGTGGGTTTATATGAACCTGTACATATATAGCTATCAGAACTTTGACTGGGATATTTAGACAACCTGTGACTTAGAGGTTATGCGCCAGGACAGCAGAAATGGGACAAGTGCTTCTGGCATATTAGGGTTTCAGTAAAACAAGTAAAACAAAAAGTGAAGTATTGAAGCTTTCACGAATCGCTGCAACCCAGGGGAAGAAATTATATAAAACAGTCTCAGGGCTGTGTTGCACTATGTGTCTACCACTGTGTTGTTTATATGTTTTGTAACTGTGCAAAAGCTTGCCCTATGGGCCATGTGTGATGGTTTATTCATGTGGGAGTCATTCCCAGTTATATGTTCATCCAGCTTGCCTTCATGTAGTCCATGCCATGTGTGTGCTTGTATCAAGGAGTACTATGTAAGGTGGGAGCAGAAATCACTACATTGAGACCTGTATCAAGAGGTTAAGGTGGTTACTGAACTAGGTTGTCAAGTTATTAGGGAGAGTAGGGCTTTTTCCTGTTGCTTCCCCGGTCCTATCCACTCTAGGTGTTTCCTTACCCTTTTTTCGGTGATCCTATACCCCCTCCCTGTCCACAACCTCTTCCTAACCCTCTTCCCCCCAGTGGCTGCCACGTGGTACTCTGTGATTATAATCAGGTACCTGTGCCAACCACGGGTGGAGGGTCGACTTCATTCGGCTTCTGTGGTTCGGGGGAGAGTGTCAACGTCACTCACGTCCCCTTAGTTGCGACACTGCTTCATCTCGTGTTTCCTCTGAAGTTCCAGGCAGATCGTCTCTTATCCATTCTCGTTGGTTTTGCGTTTGACCTTTTTTTCTAATCTCAAAACACAGAGATCGAAACTCCTCTGCTGAGTCCATTAATTTAGCTGGCAAGGCAGAGGAATTTACAATTATTTCTACTGAGTCGTTTTGGTCGTCATTAGGGAAGCTCACATTTTTAAGATCATCTGACCTTATGACTCTTAGTGGTGGTAAATATTGTAGGAGTTTCAAGATTGTGGACCTATTCAGAATTAGCCCATCTTGGACTCTCTGTATCCTTTCCAGCTGTAATGTGTTGTCTACATATCCATTGTTTGTTTTGTTTTCTACCTCTTGCAATTTCTTATTCCATAAGGGTTTTTTCTCTGAGTTCATCTTTAAATTTGTCAAGAAATTTGGCTTTTTGTCTCTGAGCTCTAATTTTGGTTTTGTGAGGATCGCTTTCATTATCGCTTCGTGTGCCACAGGTTCCTCTGTGGACTTCATTAATAATTTTGATCTTTTTTTCACTCAGGGTCAAAAGCTCCAATATTCTGTATATATTGAGCATTTTTAGGCATGGACACTTTTCTTGGATCTTCTTTAATTAAACCATAGAATATCCTCTCTGGTCCAGAGCTTTCGGTTTTCTCTTCATCTTCATAAACTGACAAATGTACTAGCTCGCGTATACTTTCATCCATTTCAATATATATTTTATTTTTTTATTGATTTAGTTGATAAATCAACTTTTCAATACATAAATACAAAAAAACACTAAATTGTGCATATAAAAACAAACAAATATACATCACATCATTACACATTAAATAATTTCATAATAAAACAGAACATTTTAACTCAGAGTCAACAAGAGAAGGATGTTACATTCACTTTTCCCATATTTTCTCTTCTACTCTTAGTAAAAACAATACACTAGATTTATTCAAGCCGTAAAATATATAAAAACCTAATTCCAACATCTCCATGATCTTTCCAATCATTACAAATTTCATTTAGATTATCATTGTAGTTTCTCCCTACAGTCTTCCTTTAATTTCAATGCTATCAAATAATTCACAATTGCTAATCTTATCGTTGTTATCTGAGTATTGAAGATACGGAACCAAAAGTGTTCAGTTGTTAAAGGAATGTATGTTTCAAAGTGTTTCTTAAAGTGCTCAGTTCTTTTATACAGTAGTATGGGACATTTCGCAATTAAATGAACTAGAGTTTCAGGAATTTCTGGATCTTTACAAAAGCGGCAAATATCCTCTTTTTTTGTAATAAGGTTCCATTTAGCTAGAACATTCTTTGTATGCCACAGGTTCATTCTAAATCTTAAAAATGAATCTCTCGCTTTTGCACCAGGAAATTTCAACAGATAATTTTCCAGTGTCCTAACTTTCTTCATAATTATCTTATGAACTATAGCATGTTTAGTCTTTTGGCATTGCTCATAGGTGTTAATCCAATCCCATATTATAACTTTTTCTTTAGCTCTATTGGGATTTATTATGAATAATTCCTCTGAAACTTCAGCTTTTTGCAAGAAGTATTTAACTCGTTGACGCCATACACCCATGACTTTGTGTTCACTTGTTTTCATGTAAATAGACAGAACATGCAGTAAGGAATTTTCTTATGGTTCCATGATACATTTACGATATAGACTGCATAATTTCCACATGTACATTCAATATAACGAGTATAGACCCAGTTCATGTCTTAGCAAACACATCTGCACTGTCTTCGGTACATGTAGTATATTCTTCCAAAATTGGCCTTCCAATCTCAGCCAGACCATCTCGTTTCTCCAAGACCTCGTCTCAGCACCATATAGTACTGTTAGTACTACCTTCTGACAGCAAAACATAACTATAGGCTTCAGAGAAAAGGTACAGTATTTTTGATTTATGATGGAAGCCTGCGAAGTAGCGGTACTGATTTTTCTTTTTAAGTTCTTCGAGATACGGAATGTCAGCCATTGACGTATTAACATTCATCCCCAAATATTTGTATTGTGTTACATTTTCTAGAGGTTGGGACATTAGAGACCACGAGAAACGAGATGCTCTAGCTTTTCTGTTGGGTACATTCTTCATGGTTTTTGTTTTGGAGAGATTTATGACCAAATTATTTTCTTCCACATATTTCTCCAACTGGTCAAGTAAATTCTGCAGGCCCCTTTGTGTTTTTGCCAGCAGGACCGAATCATCAGCATAAAACATCCAAGGGACTGCATATATTCCAAGCCGTGGCGCATCCGATATTACCTTCTTGAACTGCTTCACCACATCAGCTATAAAGTAGTTAAAAACGGTTGAAGCCTAGAGACACCCCTGTTTTAGACCTTTATATGTATTAATCGATTTTGATAAGGTGCCGTCCATTGTCAGACGAACTTGTATGGAAGTTTCTTTATGGAATTGGAACGCGGTTTCAAAATCAATAAAGGCCATAAAGACCGATTGGTTAGCTTGTAGCCCATGTTGTTTAATGGCATTCAAAACTTGTAGGTTTACAGAGGTGCCTAGGCCCGCAACGAACCCGTTTGAAAGGGATCATTAAGTCCTGCTTCTTTAGACCATTTGTTGAAGTCTCTTAAGACAAAACGCACAAAGATCTTTCCTGGTGCGTCAAGTAGCCCGATAGGTCTATCATTTCTTGGATCCGATCTGTCCCCTTTTTTATAAATGGGGACAATAATTGACTTCTGCCAGGAGAGAGGTATATTTTTACTGATAATAATTTGATTAAATATAGCCCCTAAAATAGCAGCCCATGCTTCCGGATTTTTTCTTAGCATAATATTAGAAAGACCATCAGGTCCCGGGCCTCTCGACTTGCTTAGTTTTTTTTATATACATTTCAATGTCTAAGTTATCAAAGATCAATTGTTCTTTTCCCTTAAGGCCATGATCTATTTGTTTCATTGAGATAAGGCTTTCAGCATATAGAGAATTGTAGTACTGTACCCATATTTCTTCAGGGACTACATTTATTTGTTTTATTGATTGTTTGCCTCCATAAGTAGATTTAATTAAGCCCCATACTAAAGCAGAATTCTTAGAGGCTATTGAGTACAACATGGATTGAGCATCTTTCAATGTCATTTTTGCTTTTCTTTGCTTTATCCAGTTTTTGAATTTATTTTTGCATTTAGATCTCATAACTGCCTTATTGTCATAATTCTGCTGCATAATATACCGTATATTTTTTCTTAGCTCGGCTTTCCTGTTTCTGATCTCTTCATCATATAGATGATCATGCTGTTTCTGATCTTTAGAAAACAGCCGATTAGGTTTTTTGAATAGATGTAACATTCCCACATAGTTTCCTTCTAAATAGTGTAAGTTCGGTTTCAGACTGTCTGTTGGATATGACACCGCTAAAAGAAGCTAATTTAAATTCACTGGAGTCCATTTAAAACGATTACCATGAGTAGATATTTCCAAGTTCCTTGTGTATTTTAGGCTGGGACTTGCAACCATTTTAGCTGGCCATAACCAGGTAAGTTGGAGTATGTTATGATCACTTTTTGATTGTTGTAACACTTTGAAGGAGGTGACAAGGGAAAATAGCTCATTGTTAGTGTAAACATAGTCAATAGTGGAGGTGTGATTTCTTTGCTGCCATGTGACTTTTGGAGGGATATCTCCAAACACTGAGCCATTTATCATATTGTAACCTCATTCTTTCATTAGACACATCCACCTTTCCTTCGTTTCCTTTAATTTCCCCAATTTTTCGTTTATGCAATCCATATTTAGATCACCTGCAATAATTGTAAATTTGACAAGGGGATCATTGTCAATCATGTTTAAGCATTTCGTCAATTCATTAAAAAATCGCTTGTCAGGAATGCTTAGATGATTCCAATACAAGTTAAGGCATGCAACAATATGATCATTTGATGTAATTCGAACCAACTGCATGTAACTATTAGGAGATGCCCACGCTTCAGCTTTCATTCCACTTGTCATTTTTACGGCTGTTAGAAGACCCGCCTTTGGTCGACCTCTAGCTAGTTTGATAGCTGGTTCGAATATAACATAATGGTTCTCCCACACTGGGGGAGAAGTAACCCATACTTCTTGCAGCATGATTATATCATAAGCACCTAATATGGACATTGAAGTTGATGCAAGATGAGTATGGCCTCTGGTGTTCCAGGAAACTAGCTGAATATTTAGCTTACTTTCATTACAACATAGCTAACATTCATTTGACACTTTGTTCTGAGAAAAACTCGTTACCATTCGTGTTTGATTATCGCTGGCTGTGAAATATTTTATCGTCAATGGATCAGAGGATCTATCAGCAAGCCATACCTTTCCATTTGAATTGTTCGAGTGTATGTTGGTTACACTTGAAGGATATGTATTGGCTACATTCAGAGGATAGGAGTTTGCTGTATTTGATATTACTGTGGGATTATGCAGCAGGAAGCCCAGTTGTTATATTTCATCCCTTGCTTGCCAAATAGAGTACTTGACTATGGCTGGGGACATCCATATTTTCACAACAGACCTGTCGTGATCATGAATGAACTCTACTTGGGCTATGTTATCAGACTTTAACCCTTGCAAAACGGGAATACTCTGCAGAATGTTTAATACAGAGGATCGATTCAGATCATATAACCCAAACTCACCGCCTTGACATTGCATAATTAGACTCACATGTGTTGAGTCATTACATTTGTTGTGTCTATTCTTCAGCTGTGTTTTCATTTCCTTTTGCTTATTTGTCGCCATCGTTTTTATACTAGCTGAAGCTTTTCTTGCTCCACCAAAAGTGTTATTTTGATAGAGTTTTGTCTCATATACTTTCGGGTTGTATTTCCCAGTCTGATTTGACTCGATCTCAGAGAGCCTTGTTGCGCTTGTTTTTGTGCTCTGTAAATTTCGCGAGAAGAAGATACCCATTGATTTCATAATCTCCTCACGCCTATCTTCTAAAGTTAGAAATGAGGAGTCTTGGGATCTATTATCATGATTTCCTCACTGTTCTTTTATTTGAGGCAGTGGAGAGGAGGGAAAAGTCCTCAACACGCCAGTAGTTTGTTCATTTTTGGTAACTTCATCCACTAAATTGTCAAGAGGATCATATCTGAGTTCCATATTCATTGGAGTTTTGTTTTCTCGAGATGCCAGTTGTATTGGTGGCAAAGTAGCTTTGTTTTTATTAATAGCAGTATATTTTCGTACAATTGCTGCACTCTTTTCTTGACTTCTTTTGTCAGGTAAAGACAATAGTTTTAAAAATTGACGGGAGTTTTTATTCTTCTGCGTGTCTGTTATCTTCTGTTTTTTTTTGGTCTCAGGTTGCTCATTAGCAAGTTTTTTTTCCCCTTTTTTAGTCGCACTAAATATGAAAGGGAGACACTTTAGACACACTCTTTTTCAGTAGTTTTCCCTCCCATTACTATTTTTTTTTTCCTTCCACTTCTTCTTGATCAATGATTTCAATTATACTCTTATCATGCATCACGCAACCAGTACCTGTTTTCTTTTCATTCACACACAGTGGGCTTAACTTTCCTTCATGCTGATTATTTCTATTATCAGTTAAGTCAGCAGCGATTCCTTTATGATTACTGGTTTAGGGGGACATACTTTCTGTGCACTTGTGTTTTCAGCCAGTAAGTTTTCAACTGGAAGGATCACAGCATTCTTACTTTCTAACAGCTCTTTTAATAGAAAGTTCTGATCCATTAGCCTTGCATCTAAGGTTTCATACAGCTTGGCTAATGAAAACAATGCTGTGTTCATAGCTTGTAATGTTATTTCAGTGGGAGTCAGAGCGACTAGATTTTGAGGGCATTGGAACCCAACCTTGCCATATTTAGAATGTTTGTGAGAGTGTTGCGTGAATGATATCGACAGGACGGAGGAGTCATGGGAACATTCCGGGAACATCACAGGTGATTGAGACAGGTGTTCCACTTCATCTTCAACATTAGGTTGTTCTACTACTTCATCACTAACCAGTGACGCTATACCATTTAGAGATTTAGGAAAAACCTCAACATTGTCATTCTTTTCTGCATGATCATTATTTCCAGGACTTATGATATCAAGAGATTGGGCAGGCTCAGGGTGTATAATAATCTCAGCCATAGATTTGGCATTTGCTGGTAGAGCAAAATCTCCCAGCAGATTATGTTCAGTGAAAGCAGCTAGGAGGGAATCAGGCGGCGTGCACAAGTCGATCGCAGGTGCTCCTGATTTGATCTTTTCAGGGATCGCCTCAGCCTCTTGGGAGTCGTCACTTATAGGTTTGTTATTTTTTTCATTCCCTTTTGAAGTATTACAATCAGCCCCTGACAGACCATCGGAATAGAACTTCCTAATATCGCTAGTATGTGACAGCGATCTACCACGCGAAGATCCGCATGGGGGAGGACCATTCATATTACGTTTAGGTGTAGTATGAAAATCATAAGGTCTGTCATTTAGAGGTTCAATATTGGGCATGTTTGTCCGCAACGTGTACAATTTTACCATTAGTACAATTGACGAGTACCAGCAAAATTACTTCGCTACAAATCTCAATCCAAGCGTGCTAAAAAGGAGGGTCAAAAGGGAAGAAAAGCAAGAAAAGGAATGTGTATGTTATAGATCTCTTTCTCAATAGGACAAGTTAGTTTAATAGTGGTGTATTTGTTTAGATTATTCAGGAGCTAATCTAGCAGCCACTCACCGCTCACCGTTCACCGTTAACAGTGAACAGTGTACTTCGAGGTACTTCTGGGTGCACGCGGGTGCGCTGCACAATCGGAATTTGAAGCTGCTGTGGGGCGGGATCAGAGGAGTGGCTAAGGTGACTAAACAAATCATTGGGGAGCTGCAAGGGGAAGAAACACAGAAACAAAAGAAGGAAAGTATCAGTTATCAATGACTCACTCACTGTCCTCTGCGTTGCAGAGGACTCCGATTAAAGTTCAGATTTTCAATTTAGCAAGAGAGAGGGATTACTTAGAAGTCAGGCAACTTCTGTGTTGCTTCTAACGGCGACCTCCCATGCACGAAGCTCAGTCACAATATAAGCCTTGCAGGGAGATGTGATCGCAAAACAAATCGCTGTCAGCAAAGAGTTCCACAGTGAACAGTGTACTTCGAGGTATTTCCGGGTGCGTCATCTGAGATTGGGAGTGACTCTATCGAACTTTCTGGAACGCCTTTGTTACTTTTGTTTCCAATTGTTAACTTTGGGACCCTTTGTAAAGGTTCACATTCTTTTGCGTCCGCAGGCAGACTTATTTTTCGGAGGAAACTTCTCGATCCGCAGAATCTCTTTCCTTCTTATTTCTGATATTTTTTGTTTTACGCAAATGTTTCCCACTACATGTTTTATTGTTATTTGCGTTGATACCTTTGGGGTCGAATATAGAGAATGGGTTACTGGAGGTCCCTTGGTTAAATGTATTTTCCTTTGCAGTAGCTTTTTTTCAAGCCTGCTGCCCTGGTGAGTAGATTATGCTCTAAGGCCCTCTGGGCCTCTGCTCCACCCAGGAAACTGCATTTATGTGCGGCCCAGTCCCTTTGGTGCCCCTCCTCGGCCCCCGTTCCCGAGCCCTCCCTCGCTTCCTAACTTCTTCCACTGCCCGCCTCCCACCGCCACTGATTGGCCATCGCGGCCCACAACACCGGCCCTGATTGACGTCTGGATGGAGTCAGCTGGGCCTACTGACCCACGCTGTTCGCGCCTCCTCCTTTCCGAGCCTGCTGCCCTGGTGAATAGATTATGCTCTAAGCCCCTCTGGGCCTCTGCTCCACCCAAGAAGCTGCATTTACGTGCGCCCCAGTCCCTTTGGTGCCCCTCCTCGGCCCCCGTTCCCGAGCCCTCCCTCGCTTCCTAACTTCTTCCACTGCCCGCCTCCCACCGCCCCTGATTGGCCATCGCGGCCCACAACACCGGCCCTGATTGGCGCCTGGATGGAGTCAGCTGGGCCTACCGACCCACGCACCCCTCCTGATTCTCCTTCCCTCCCAGCCCCCTGCTCCCATTGGTCCTCTCGGCCCTGATCACCGCTCCTCCCAGGGCAGCCCTCGGCCTGTGCAGCCCTTTGGCTAAGGGCCCCAAGGCAAAGGGCGGCTCCTACAGAGGCAGCTCCAAGATGTGTCTGCCGGTGTCAGCAGGGGAAGCCAATGAAGCCAGCAGCCAAAAGACACCGACAAAAACTGTAAGTGTGGCACGGGTGGGGTGTAGAGCAATTACTCTACTCCAGAAAGCCCCTGTTACTCTACCTTACCTTCCATAGCGTAGACTGCCATAGACTTAAACAATACATACTTAGGAAGACTTGTGACCAATTTAGCACCACACACCGTGGGTAATAATAAGCAGCGCTCAGATACCTGAGGGTTCGTAGCGCTATATAAGTGCCAAATTATTACTGTAAATGGCTTGTAAATGTTGCCTTGTGATGAATATGCTAGTGCCACACATGTAGGGAACCAAACCCTGGCTTGCGTTGCATCTAGATGGGAGTGTGATTGTTAGCATGTGCCACACTCAGGATTCTTAACATTAGCTTGTGTCGCATCTAGATAGAAATGTGACTCTTAACATGCACCACACCTAGAATTCTGAACCCTAGCTTGCGCCACATCTAGATAGAAATGTGATTGTTAGCATGTGCCTTACTCAGGATTCTTAACTTTAGCTTGCACCACATCTAGATAGAAATGTGACTGTTAGCATGTGCTACACTCAGGATTCTTAACTTTAGCTTGCGCCGCATCTAGATAAAAATGTGATTCTTAACATGCACCACACTAAGAATTCTGAACTTTAGCTTGCACCGCACCTAGATAGAAATGTTATTCTTAACATGCACCACACTTAGAATTCTGAACCCTAGCTTGCGCCGCATCTAGATAGAAATGTGACTGTTAGCATGTGCCACAATAGTATGGAATTCTGAACTTTAGCTTGCGTCGCATCTAGATAGAAATGTGATTCGTAACATGCACCACACCTAGAATTCTGAACCCTAGCTTGCGCCGCATCTAGATAGAAATGTGACTGTTAGCATGTGCCACACTAGTATGGAATTCTGAACTTTGGCTTGCTCCGCATCTAGATAGAAATGTGACTGTTAGCATGTGCCACACTTGTATGGAATTCTGAACTTTAGCTTGCATCGCATCCAGATAGAAATGTGACTGTTAGCATGTATCGCACCTAGATGAAATCCGACAAGTGCAAGGACAGCAATGTCAACTAACCAACCAACTAACTAACAATTCCATCCCTCTGCATACACCTCTCAAACTCTAACCAAACACAACCACAAGCCTAAAACGCAGCAATCCGCACAAACTTCACAACAATGCAACAACAAAACAAACCACACATAGACTTGCACAACAGCACACGACGACTACGGACCATAAAACACTCCAAGCCCAGCCAACGGACCCACCGGGCTGAGGCTGCCAACAGCACATCACTGCTCTCTTGCACTTTTCTAGCTTGTTCCCACTAACCCACCCCCTCTCTGAAAGGAGCCCCTAGGGGTCCCTCGTGCTATGGAAACAAGGCAATAACCATACACGAATAGATGCGCCAGACACGAGGTTCAAATTCCCAATGCTAGGGTTTATTGCAAGCAAAAATAGTCTCAACTGGCCAATTCTGGTCTCACGCTCCGCGACGTGAGTTTCCTAGACCTCGAGGGACGCAAGAGAGCGAATTACGTACATCAGTTACATATATACAAAATGCATATCATACAATCAGCAATGTCATGTTTAACACCCCTCTTTATTAAGTTTCTTTGAACTCGGGATGACGATGGACATATCCGACGAGTATGACAATTATGACACTTTCGATGTCTATTCTAGTAACAATGTGCAATTAGAAAGTGCAGAGGCATCTTTTAGTTGTTGAACAGAACACAGTGGTTCTGTTCTTGGAAGCAAGCTTCCCACGGGGGAAGAGCCAGATTCCATACTTTGCTATCTATGAGGTACTATTTGTGTCCTGGGAGCCGACACGCTCTAAAGGGTTTTGCGAAGGGGGGCCGTAGGAAGAGCATAATTCAAGCCTGTTGCTGTTTTATTCTAACATATTCCACCATCGTACGAGACTGGCTGGCAGATGTGAAGTGATTAAATGCCCTGCAGCTCTCTCTCAAGACTACGGAGAGGGAGCGTGGGCATTCCTTTCTGGGCTACTCATGAGGAGTTTCAACAAACTCCTCAGTCCGGCAACCTTGTCCTTTCATATTCAGACAACAATGTTAACAGTTGAGCAGAGTAAGCAGAATTCACAAGAATTGCAAGCTGCAAAGCAGTTTAGACAGAAAGCAATGAGCAATGGTTAACAAGCAAAGATGGCGATTCTTGCTACGTTTAAAATGGCCGCTTGTTGGTCAAGCATAGCAGTCTATATTTCTATAATTCGGTGCAGAAGACGGTTGGCCTACGGTCATCAAGTTACATCTGTCATTCAAATGAAGGGTATTCACTTTTTCAGATTGACAAACCCTCCTTTTGGCCGTGTGCCAAACATCTTATTCATTCATTGTATCCTCCTCCGATGAGGATAAGTCTGGGGTATCTATGTCTGAACCATCTTCATCATTAATGTCTATAGCCATGAATTGTTTTACTGTTTTTGTTTCCTCTGTGTCTCTGTTATTTTGGCCATGCGTTTGTTTTCCTCTCGACACCATGTGCATACATCCCTTAGTACATCCATCAGTTATTTCAGTGCAAACTATTGGTAAGCATTTTATGCAACAGCAACATGTTATGAATATACCAAGTACCATCATTAGTATCGAAATTAACTTCCATCCCCAAGACCGCAATAATCCCCAAAACCAGGATCCTATCCCCCAACCCCCTTCTTCAGTAGAGAGTGTGGAACTTATGACATGTAATTTCCGGATCGCTTTAAATATCGTAGGGGAGTAATCATCGATATACACACAGCATGCAGTTTTTACGAGCTTGCAAACTCCCCCACGATCAACTAATATTATATCGAGAGCCATCCTGTTTTGGAGTGCCATTAGTCTTATTCCCTTTTCTTCTAACGTCATATTCAATAAAATATCCGTTGTTGAATCTATTGTTTTTTTAAATATTCCAGACAGTTTTCTTATATTGTAAGAATGTTCTATTTGGGACAATAATGGTATAAATGATTTGGCTATATCCATTGCTATCATTCCATCCTCGCTACTCCTTTGAGTTCTACCTTTTGTTCGTCTGGCTACTTCTGCTGTCTCCAAGTGGAACACTCCTGGAAACAGTAGACCTAGGTAGCATGTATCTCTCCAGTTCCTAGGTAACCATGGATATGCTTTTTCTCCACATATAAAGTAAACAAGGTCCCCTACGTACACGGGTTCTATTTCGTGTTTTAAAACCACTGTGTTCAGGCAGTTGCTAAACGTTCCTACTTTATAGGAACCCTTTTTCTGTAAACATAGGGGAGCAGTTTTGGGGCTGTGATCCACTGTATAGGCAGGGGGCACAGCATCTTTATTCCATTCATCCCTCATTCGAAATGTCATTACTGATGTTTTTTCTGCTGGCGGGGTCGGTCTATTCTGCCTATGTAATCTATCTAGTCTTGTTATCTTTCGTGTATTCTTCCTCATGGGTTCTAGTGAAAACACGCAAGCTTTTTGGAATATGGAACAACCCACAGGTCTCATGATCACTTCCTCAAATTCATTCATATTCGTCTCATCTAGCTGACCCGTATTACTCTTGTTCCATTTCCCAAAGAACATTGCACTCAACAATACTTCACATGAATAAACCAATGGTGACGGTGGTACATACCAGCCTATCCCTTTCCCACCGTGCTGTGGTAAATGGGCACAAACCCAGCAATCTTTTTTCTTTAAAACCGCATGGGTCATGTTCATGATGAGCAACAATGTATTGTTGCCGTATCCTTCTCTATGTCTCTCTTCCATTGGGGGCAAAGTACCAGTGATTACATGAACCGGGCTTTCAGTAGCTGCTTTTGGCAAAAGTGTTTCTAATGGGTGCACGTACTCTAGGAACCATAGTGTAATAGCTGTTATTGTTGGTACTACCATACTTAAGAAACACAGGACCAATGTCCAAATCAGTACCTTATTCCTTTTACCATGCTTTTTCCCTAAATTTACAGTCTCTAAATCTATCATCTTTTCAGCAGGGGTGCAGGAGGAGGCTGAAACCGGTCTTGACTTGTTCTTCATCGTCCTTCTTCTTGCTGGCAAAGTTTGTCGCAAATGTCCCTCATTCTCGATGCCAGAAAAGTTCAACGAAAAATGTCACAGTTCAATTCTGCCAGCCCTTTCACAGCCTGGATCACCTATCCACTCCGAACAAAATTAGTTGTTCTTTCTCCCACTGCTCAGACGATTTCTGAACAGTTCTTTATCGATAGAGTACTATGTGCATCCACCTTGTCCCGCTCTGGTTTAGGACACATGTACTCTATCAGCCTTAGTACTTATGTGCGTCCAGCTTGTCCTGCTCTGGCTCCTGACACATGTACTTTTATAAGCGCACCGAGGAGCCGTGAGTCTTGAATTGTCCGACTTGCACAACTCTCACACTTCTCTCCTCTACGCCCCTGGCTCCTACTCCGTCCGTGAGTGGAACCAAAGGCAAAAGAAAAGCACCAAAGATCTGTGGATCACTTTGCCTGTCGAGGCCGCAAATTATACAGATTCACTCCTGGTATTGTATGATCCGTGAATAGTGCAGTTGCACTTCCAGTATCAGGCTCAGTGTCAGCCTGTGGCACAATGATGGGTAGCGATGAGCGCCGTGGCAATGATGTAGTTTCTTTCGCTGGCTTTGGTGCATTTGTTGAAACTGGTGGGCGCCAAAGGGGTACACGCGTTGTTTCTGCTCGTATTTGCAATGCAGGGTTTGTGTCGCTCGGCAGTGATGTTGTTTCTGCTGAGCAACGTTGGGGCACTTTTTGCCCTCTCCCGTTACTGGCAGCCTCCTCAGGCTCTGTTTTGAGTTTCACTTCTCGCTTGGGCTTTGTTTCAACTTTCACTTCTCGCTCAGGCTGATGCTGTGGCAATGGACTGGCAACAGTTTCTTTCGTTTCCGAGACCGTTTCCTTTCTCTGGTCGTCGGAAGTTGTCAGCAGTCCTGGGAATCTTTTTGCATGTGTCGCGTGGATCCATGCCTTCCGTCCGTCTACTCGGATGGCCGTTTGCATCACCAAAAGTACTTGGTAGGGGCCGTGCCACCTGGGTGCTAATGCTGTCTTCCGCTCAAAGTTCTTTATTAAGACCCAACTTCCAGGCTCCAGCGAGTGCCCCGGTCCGGTATATCGCACTGGTAACGCCTCCTGCACCTGCTGATGAATCAAACGCAACTTCTGTATTAAAAGTCCACAGTACGTGCTTAACATAGGATGCTCGACCTCACATAATCTTTTGGGCTGTGGTGCGCACCATACATTTGCTGGTCTCCCCATTATAATCTCTTAGGGGGAGAGCCCAGTCTTAGCCTGCACAGACGTGCGAATGCACAATAGCACTAGGGGTAATGCATCCACCCAACTCAACTTCCTCCCAGCACAGATTTTAGCTATCTTTGACTTTAAGATTCCGTTATGTCTCTCTACAAGCCCGGCAGAACTGGGATGCCTGGAACTGTGGAATCTCTTCTCTATCTGCAGACCTGCACAGATCTGTAGCACTACTGCGCCCACAAAGTGTGGGCCGTTGTCTGACCACAGGACACGGGGCAACCCAAACCGGGAGAAATACTCCTTTAACATTACTTTTGCCGTTGACATGGTAGTACAGTCTTTTAAAGGATATGCCTCCACCCACTTGCTGAATGCACAAATCACCACTAACACATATTTGTAGTTCTGGCACCTTTCCATTTCTATGAAATCAAAATGGACCACCTCAAATGGCATAGAGGGTGGGCCCAAACTACCTGTTGGAGTCACGGTTCCCTTCCCTACATTGTGTTGCAGGCAGGTAATACAATTCTGCACTAGTCTTTCTGCATTCTTTTTTATGTGCTCATTCTTCCATACTGTGGATAAATGCTGTACCATCTTCTTCGCGCAAATGTGGGTAGGGCTATGCGCCATTATAACCATTGCAGTCACGTAACAATTTGGCAACATCCAGTTCTTTGTTTCCTTGTCCACCCAACATCCTTCCAAATCTAACTCAGCAGAGCCCTCAGCCCACCCCTGAATCTCTTCGGTCGTGGCCTCAGCCTGGATTTCTTTGACTGTGGCAACTCTATTCTCTATCATACAACGTACTTCCTCAGTCTGTACTGTCATCATTTTATTTCCCAAATCTGTGGCTGTTTGCTTCACAATCCTGTCTGCAAATGCGTTTCCCTCTCCCACTTTACATGTTACCTTTTTATGCACCTCGCACTTCACTATAGCTAGGCACTTTGGAAACATATTTATTTATTTATTTATTTTATTTATTTGTAATGCGCACCTAACCCGAGGGTAGCCAGGCGCAGAGGCAGCAAGAGGGTTGCAAAGCTTCGTTACATACGGTGTGGTGAGGTCCAGCTAGGGTTACATTGCCAGACGTATCACGCCAAATAGGAGGGTAGAACATGTACATTAAAGGCAGTACTATAAACATATTTACATTCAATGAGTAGGGGTAGAACATGTACATTAGGGCAATACTATAAACATATTTACATTCAATGAGGCGCCACATGGTAGTGGCAAATCTGGGTCTCTAAGAGTCGTTATGAGTCGAGAGATTTGAGCCAGTGGACGGTCCTAGCTCTGAACTGGTGGTAGGGTAGGTCCTCCCTGCACGACGGAGGGAGGGAGTTCCAGAATTGTGCTGCTTTTACTGGAAAGCTGTTTCCTCCAGATGTAGTACGTTTAAACCTGGGCACCAGAAGAAGATTGGAGTTGACCGTTCTCGCGGGGCGAGAGAGGGTAGGTCTAGTAAATCTGGCGGTGAGGTATTGGGGGGCTGCTTGGTGGAGGCATTTATGAATCAGAGACACTGATTTAAGGAATATCTTGTCCTTGGTGGATAGCCAATTAACAGATCTTCTGGAATCTGAAATATGGGCTTTCTTCGGGATACTAAGGGCCGCTCTGAGGGCATTATTTTGGAGGATTTGGATTTTGTTGGAGATATATTTGTTGCAGCCTACATATAAGGCATTGCAATAGTCCAACTTGGACAGGATCAGCGCCCTGGCCAAGGTGGTGCAGTTGGTGGGGGAGAGAAAGGGTTTGGCTGCCCTGATGAGTTTGCAAGTGTAGGAGGTGGCGGAGGCCATTGCGTTCACTTGTTTCTTGAAGGTAAGAGTGGAATCTAGGTAGAATCCGAGGGTTTTAACCTCCTTAGCTACCATGATTTTGTTGTCGTCAATTATGAATGAAGAGTATTTGTGGCCCAGTTTGTTGAGGTAGTGTGTGGAGCCTAGAATGAGAAGTTCCGTCTTGTCATCATTCAGGCATAGTCCGTGTGAGCCATCCATGCCTGGATGATGAGGTACACTTTATTAACGAAGGCCAAATCCTTGTCATAATCCCCCGACAACAGGATGAGGATCTGGGTATCATCGGCGTAATTAGTGTAGGTGATACCCAGATCGTCTAGATCATCAAAAAGGGGCTTCGTGAAAATGTTATAAAGTGTAGGGGAGACGCACGATCCTTGCTGTACGCCGCATGTGATCGGGATAGGGTCGGCTGCTGCTGTTAATGAGAAGACTCTCATCGTACGGTTATTAAGGAAGGATTGGATCCAGTTAGTTGCATCTTGAGAGAAGTGGGCAGCTAATTGTAGGTGGTTGCACAAGATCTCATGGTCGATCAGATCGAAGGCTGCAGATAGATCAAGGAGAAGCAATAGTGCTGTCTTCCCCTGGTCTCTGAACTCATCTATCTGTGCCTTGAGATCTATGAGTGCGGTTTCTATTCCGTGTTGTGGCCTGAAGCCTGATTGACGGACGCCTAGGAGCTGGAAGTGCTCAAGGTAGTGTTGGATCTGTTGGTATGCTATTTTATCGATGATTTTGAGGAGGAAAGGTACTGTGGTAATAGGGCGGTAGTTAGTTGGGGTGGATGGGTCCAGATTCGGTTTTTTAAGCAGAGGGAGGACCCAGGACTGTTTTAAATTATTAGGTACGGTGCCTGAAGTGAAAGACACATTTATTAGTTTGGAAATAAATGGTGCGAGATCACGGGCAGCATCCTTAATCAGTTGAGCGGGGCATAAGTCTCCGTGGCAGTTTGAGGGTTTGAGGGTGAGAATAGTATTCTCTACCTCTTTGGTGGATACTTTGTGGAAGTTAAAGGAGGGGTTAAGCGCTGGGGGGGAGGATTGAGTCGGGTGAACCTTTTTGTGGAAGACGGTACTCTGCTTGGTGGAGGAGAGTAGAGATTCTTTTTTAGTGCTTATCTTAGTCTTAAGGGATGAGATTTTGTTCGCTAGGGCATTTTGAATGCCCGTGCACCAATTTTTATCTTTGATACACGAATCAGGTACTTGAATCGGGGATTCAACCTCTTTAAGTATTGTGAAAAGCTCTCTAGTGTTGGATTTGGCTTGTAAAATTCGCGTGCTGAATGACGATTGTTTAGCCAGTATAATTTCTTTTTTATATTGGGAGGCTAGACTACTCAAGTTTTTTTTGTTTTTTTCTGAGGGGGAAGCTCGCTAGATTTTTTCACAGCGTTGCTTTTCCTGTCTGAGGGCTTTGAGATGAGGCGAGAACCATGAGTTAATGTGTTTCCGGGGCTTACTCTTTTTTAGCTACAAAGGGGCTATAGCGTCGAGGGATGAGAGCATGATTTTATTGTAGATATCCACCATCGTGAGTGGATCAGTGTGATCCGGGATGGCATTCAAGGTAGGTATGATAAGCGGGATCAGGTTTTCCGGGGTGATGTTTTTTTTATTTCGGGATTGGACAGCTGGAGCTATGCTGTTAGCTTGTGCTGGGGTTGCCTTTAGGGTAAACGAGATCAAGTAGTGGTCTGTCCAAGGCTGCGGGAGTATGGCAGAGACCAGGACTGGGCAGTTGTGCACAGCTAGCCAGTCCAGAGTTCTCCCTTTGATATGGGTAGGCTCGGTAATCTTCTGGGTGAAGCCCAGTTCCTCTAGGGTATTGTTGATTGTACTAGCATTGGCGTCTGCAGGGTCGCTAAAACCAAGGTTAAAGTCTCCTAGGAGGATGCGTTGTGAGGAGTTTTTGAGATTGTTTGATAAGATGTCTGTGAGGTCTTCTTCGAATGATCCTAAGGGGCCCGGTGGTCGGTAGTTAAGGTGAATGGAGATGGATTGAGTACTAGAGAGTGTTAACTTGGCCGTTAGAGATTCACAGGAGCTAACATTGATAGGAGATTCAATTGTGATAGTAAATTTAGTTTTGGCTATGATGGCAAGACCTCCATCTCTAGAAGTGGTGCGATCAAGTCTTAATAGTGTGTAGTCATCTGGAACTGCTAGCATAATTGCAGGGCCTGCCGTGGGGTGAAGCCAGGATTCGATAACTGCTAAGAAGTCCAGGTCTTCATTATGTAGCAAGTCAGCAATGTCTGATGCATGGGCTACCATGGAACGTGCATTTATTAGTGCGCCCTTAGTGCCTGGATCTGCTGGGTTTAGGGGTGGTGGCATAGATTTGTGCGTGCTTTTCTGGTCATGGATGGGCTCACGGTGGAGTCTACTATTCAGTTGAAGAGGGTGTAGGGATGGATTCCTGGTCACCTTGTTGTGGGCTAGTTTAGACAAGGGGTCATAGAGTCTTGCGAGCCTGGCACGTAGTCTAAGGTTTCTTGTGAGAACAGGGCAAGGTATGGAGTTCATTTCAGTTAATAAGTATGGGTTATGTGCAGGCTCAAGTGCTGATAGGTTGGGTAGCATGATTAGGTGTTTGCTATTCAAGATGTACAACGTTAATCTCAGTAACACTGTATAAAGCGTATGAAGATACATTGTAATGTTGGGCAGGGTAGACTGGTGCAGTGTATTAATGTCTGGTAGCGTGGGTCTAGTCTAGTGAGGCACCTAAAGTCGATTCGCGCAATCCAGGCACGAAAGCAAGGTCACTAACATAGTGCAGGGGCAGTGGGTCACTTAGGTTCATTTTTTAACAATCAAGGCACAAATGCATCGGTCACTTAGTGCAGTGCGAA
The DNA here is from genome assembly GCF_040938575.1 of Ambystoma mexicanum. Lineage (NCBI taxonomy): Eukaryota > Metazoa > Chordata > Amphibia > Caudata > Ambystomatidae > Ambystoma > Ambystoma mexicanum. The sequence goes on from NC_090938.1 coordinate 843,934,862, forward strand.
GGCAAAGGGTCATCTAGATTCGTTTTTAACAATCGGGGCACGAGAGCGTGGGACACCTTAGCAGGGTGCATAGGCAGGGGGTCACCTAAATCCAATGAGCAATCAGGTATAAAGCATAGTTCAGTTTACTATAAGGGTGCGAAGGCAAAGGGTCATCTAGATTCGATTTAGACAATCAAGGCACAAGAGCATAGGTCTCTGGCAGGGTGCATAGGCAATGGGACACCTAAATTCAAGTTTTTAGCAATCAGGCACAAAGCATAGGTCACTAGCAGGGTGCGAAGGCAAAGGGTCATCTAGAATCGATTTAGACAATCAGGCACAAGAGCATTTTGACAGTCAAGGCACATGAGCGTAGGTCTCTGGCAGGGTGCATAAGCAGTGGGACGCCTAAATTCAAGTTTTTAACAATCTAGGCACAAAGCATAGGTCACTTAGTAAGGTATAAAGGCAGAGGATCAACTAGCTTCGATTTTAACAATCGGGACACAGAAGCGTTGGTCGCACTAGTGGGGTGCATAGGTAATGGGTCACTTAAATTTGATATTTAGCAATCAGGCACACAAGCATAGGTCACTAGCGGGGTGCAGAGGCAGTGGGTCCTAAGATCGAGTTTAACAATCGGGACACAGAGGCATAGATCGCTAGCAGGTGCAAAGGTAATCAATACTATTCACAGATGTACTGAGTGCAGTTTTGTGCGCCAAGCATATTTAAACTAATCAATGTTAAACATAGGTATGCTAGATACAGTTGCAGGGAATATGAGAGCATTACAAGAGCATTACATAGGCAACAGTCAATGGAGGCGCGTTCAATGGGATGCAGTTCTTCAAGATGCAATAAGTTACTGTGTAGTTCACACAGTAGACATGGTTTCAAATATAGGGGAATACAGGAGAGCAAAAGGCAAAGGCCGTGTGGTGGGGAGTAGTAGCAAAGTGGCACTGTGCTCAAAGTCAAGTTAGGCCCTGGAGATGAAGGTAGGGAGGCTCTGAGTGTACTTTTGGTTGGGGAAGGTAGAGGAAAGAGGGGGGTGGCGATACTCGGGAGTGGACAAAGTCGAGCAAGCAGGTTAGGAGAAAATAGCACCTGTTTGTGTACATACGTGCAGTATGGTAGAGTTGACCCCTTGTGTTAGAGCAGCGGCTGGGGAGGGTGTACCTTGTATAAGATGGGCCAGGGGGACTGGCACACGGTCCTCACGGCTCCAAACAGGCTCGAAACAGGAGACAGCCTTGCCTCTGTGGGCCTTGGAGCGAGTGGGCCGGCTTCGCCTACCGGCGCCCAATGGCTGAGGAGATAGGCCAGTAGGCCAATCAAGGGGCTGCTTGGAGGCAGATTAGGTAGAAAAGGCAGCAGGCGTCGGGTGGGCGGCCATCTTCGAGTGGAAGGGTACCTCATGTACCTTAATGGCGGCGAGGGCTGGAATCAGTGTCTCAGGGCGAGGATTGTGCAAATAAAGCACATTGGGCCTCATTACGACCCTTGCGGAAATCAACAGACCTGACCGCCATAGCGTAAATAGCGTTTCCGCCATTGCAGGATGGAGCAAAGTGCGGCTAATTCCGACCCATCGGGCACGAGCATTACGCCATGGCGGAATCCGAAAGGCTGCGATGGCGGAAATGACCCCAAAACGCCCCTTACCGCCGCCGTACGCTGCACCAGGTGCAATACCGCCACCCATTTTAGCGGTCACCGTAATGAGCGGTCACCGTAATGAGCGGGCACCGCAAATTACGGCCACCGTAAATATACGGAAACGGAAGTAAAAGCATGTAGCCGGAACGGGAAACAGCACGCCGCACAACTATAAAATCAGAATCCCAACACAACCATTAAAAATCCGACCCTGACACACATCCCAACCCGTTAGCAACCCCAGTTAAAAACATAAATATGGGAAAGGTAGCCAAGAAAGCGTGTGATCGCAAGCGGCAGGTCCACTTCTCCCGTGAGGAACTGACCGTGCTCACCGAGACCCTCCAGGAGAATGCTGCCGTCGTCTTCTCCAGTCAAATGACCAGGACGGCCCTTGCCAACAAGAAGGCCATATGGGCCCTGGTGGCACAGCGCGTAAGTGCGGTGGGGACAACACCCCGCACGCCACAGCAATGTCGAAAGCGGTGGGACGACCTGCGGATCCGCGTCCGCAGCATACTTTCTGCGAACAGGAACATCGCCACAGCTACCGGGGGAGGATCAGATTCGCCCATCAAGTTGACCCCCTGGGAGGAAATCTGCGCCTCCACCATAGGAATGGAGAGCATAGAGGGAGTCAGAGGGATGGAGAAAGGAGTGCCGACATCCGGAGAATCAGGTAGGTTGGCCAAAAGAAACAATGCCAAATCCACAATGCACGAACATGTGCAGTACCATGTGTGCCCATAGTGCAATACATACTTTGCCCTGATAGCGCCCTCTAAAACTCAGAATAAATAAACAATTTAATCAAAATGCCAAAAACACCCCCTACATGTGCAGCATGCACCCCCAACTGCAGGCTGCCAAATAAAAGCATCAGCAATGCACACAAAAATGAGACCACCTCCAAGGCCCAGTCCCAAATCACCCTCATGTACCACCCCAATGCATGTGATACATTGCCATTCCAATTCCCACAGACCCATAACTAACGCTCGCCCCTCTTTACTCCACCACAGGGTCCGATACCAATGACGAGCTGCAGGACACCCCTACCAGCACACCTGCAAAGAGGGCCAAGACCAAAGTCCCAAGAGCCTCCACCTCAGGTGCAAGGATCAAGACACGGCAGCAGCAGGAATCAAGTGGCAGCACACTGGAGGGGACTGCAACAGGCACCCCAGCAGCCAGCATGTCCACAACACCAGCACCACAGGTCCCCCCAAAGGATGTATCTGATGGCACTGCCTCTGGTCGTAGCAGCACCATAGGTGACACAGCTGTCATGCCAGCATGCTCCGACACGGAAAACAGTGCTGGCGACGTAGGAACCATCCATGACCTGTCCCAATCCCCCTTGTATGTTCCATCCCCTACACCATGACGAAACCACGCAGGGGCACCCACAAGACGACGACTGGCCAACCCCCACAAGTCCTGTGCCAAGGCAACATGTGTTGAGCAGCCCCTCTGTCACACCACCGCAAATGTCCATGGCCCAGCAGAGGCAACAGTCCCTCGACCAGCTGATCGAGCAACAGCAGCAAGTGGCCACGCTACTCAAGGACCATGCAAATGAATGCGGGGGTTCTAGGGCAGCCATGGAAACATCCACTGAGACACTCAGGGCACAAATAGAGCAAAGTAGTGAGAGCCTTAGGGGAGAAATGGAGAGAAGCACCGAGAGCCTGAGAGCACAAATGGAGAGAAGCACCGAGAGCCTGAGGGGGGAACTGCATGCGACGTCCAAAGACGTATGTGCTGAACTTGCCGCTGTGCGCCGTGTGCTCACGGAGCTCTCACAAACCCTCAGAGACATGCATGGACGCGAGCAGGCAGAGACATCATCCGTGGCAAGTTCCGTCCAGGGCAGCCCCCAACGCAGATCTGGCAGGAACCTGCGCTCCAAGGGCAGGGGTGCCCCTGATACCCGTAGAGGGGGCTTGCAATAGCGTCTACCCACGGACAGCATGCATATTTGGACACTGGTGTTGGGGGGGGAGTTAGGAGGGTGGAGGGGGTGTGTTGGGCTTCACTGGGTGGCGGGTCCATAGGGTGTATAAATCAATTCACATTAGCAATACAGTACATCATTATCATCCAATGAGATGTGTGGACATTGATCTTTGCGTACGATGCCTTCATAGGCGTACAGTCCAAAATGTGCCTGTACTACACACACACAGTGCCACAGGTCCCCTTTCCATGTAATAGGCACCATGCGTGGTTGCTAGAAGCATGCATCTATGACGCTCTGTCGGATTTCACGTGCATCCTGTGCCTCATGGACTCCTTGAGGTGCCGCCACATCCCCACCCTCATCATGATCATCTTCAGGTGCATGCAGTTCAGCGTCAGGGGGCATGGGCACATTCCTACGTACGCACATGTTGTGCAGCATGACACATGCCATGACCATCTTCGAAACCTTCTCATGGCTGTACATGAGTGCCCCGCCAGACCTGCTGAGGCAGCGGAAACGAGCCTTCAGTAGGCCGAATGCCTGTTCAATGACCACACGGGTACGTGAGTGGGCATGGTTGTACCCCTCCTCATGCTGGTTCTGTGGGTTCCGGATTGGTGTAAGGAGCCATCTCTTCAGTGGATACCCGGCATCACCTGTATGTGACAAATAAAGGGTGTCAGTGGAATGATAGTGCTAAGTAGGCCCCCCCCCTTCCTGCAAGGTCATTGACGCATCACATGGGCCACAATGTCATGCATGGAATGAGACTAACCGAGTAGCCAGGATCTGTGCCCTGCGTGTCGCTCCATGTAGCGTGGTATTCTTGTGTTCCTCAGGACCATAGAATCATGGGTAGATCCTGGAAATCGGGCACAACAATGCGTAAAGATCTTGTTGGAGTCACACACCATTTGCACATTGATTGAATGATATTGTTTCCGGTTGCGGTACTGGACCTCCATGGCATGTGGGACAACCAATTCAACATGGGTGCAGTCGATGGCACCAATGCAACCCGGGATGCCGCCAAGTGCATGGAATCCCACTTTTGCGTTGGTAATCTCCTGGTCCGTGCGTGGTAGTGTGATGTGGTCGTCGGCGTGCTTCAGGAGGGCATCGAGCACTTGGAAGAGTGTCCGTGAGAACAGTGGCTGTGAAATGCCATGCAACTGTCCGACTGTGTGCTGGTAGGTGCCTGTGGCCAGGAAGTGGAGTACAGACACCACCTTCAGTAGGGGTGGGATGGCGGTTGGGCTATCTATCATGCTCACGAGGTCAGCGTGTGTCATGTCCACAATGGCGATTATGGTGTCCCGGTCCAAACGGTAGAGGGTGTGGATCTGCTCAGCACTGAGGTTGAACGGATTGGCTCGGAGGCGTGGGATTGCGGGCTGCCTGCGTGGTGGTAGTGGCAGTGCTTGTGGGCCTTGCTGACCCTGCCTTGCTCTCCTCCTCCTCCTCCTCCTCCTCCTGCGTCTCCTCTGTGCGGCCGGTTGTTGTAGCTGTTGTTGTTCGTCGTCTTCTTGTAGTTGTAGTACTTGCAGTGCTATCTGGTCCCCCAGGCCCAACATCGCTAGTCCTGCCGGTAGCATTTTGGAGTGGGTGTGGTTGTGGGAGGGGTTTGGGTCTGCTATTTATGTGCTGTCGGCCTGTATGGGCTCCACCTGTGCTGATTGATTTAATCTGTGGCAGCTGCAATCCCTTCTGGCCGAGCACGTCCCGCACGAAACGCTGCATTTGGCCGCATGGCATCTTGCAATTGCAATCATGTATCAAATCCCGATGGCAGTGTGATGTACTTTGACTGATTTTCATGCTATGCTCCCATTGTTACACATGCTATATTTGCAGTCGCTTACATACCTGTGAAGAGTCAGTGGTATGTAGGGCTCGATCGACGGCGGACCCTCATGCAGCGCAGCAACGAACTTCACCGACGGGCGTGGCGTCCCATTCGTGATTGTAGCCAGTTAACATTATCACACACATCCGCACCACATAGATGTAATTGTGAATGCAAGCGTTCACAGAAGCCTTTTCGACGTAATGTTGCAAGTGAGGAATTCGAAGGACAGCGTTTTTGGTTTTGAAGTAGCGGCGAGGATACGCCCACAGGTCTGCCTGGAAATGTAACGTTCTATTGTAGAATGTCCTTGGGACAGGGCCCATAACGAGCAAGCAATGAATGATATGAATTGAATGTGATGCGCAATAGCGTAGTGGACGATAAGGCAGGACGTTCCAAAATCCATGTTCCTTCACAACACTACAGATCCGGCCAGGAGCACAGTGGTTTTTGCAGACTGCATTACGCACAGACGCAATGGAAATTTCAAATATTATGTGAGTGAATCTTCATGCGATTTCATGGCGGGATGAGTGAATGATGAATGGATGCATGGACAGTTGATTTGATTTGAATCTGCCATGTACATGGGTTTGATGAATCGATCCCCTTCCCCTGCGCTATGTCATGCAAAGCTGCCATAGTGGGACCAACGTCTGTCTGCCCTTGTCGGATCCTCCCTGTGTCGACGCACCTTCATTCACTTGTGTCTATGCACGTTACTAATCCCATGTCATGGGTTCTGTCTTGACGGACGCATGCACAGTAACAGACGTTGGCAATGGTGTATTAACCTCGATTGATTTCGTTATGATTCGCTACTGATTTAGGGGTGTATATATTCCTTTGGAGTGGGCTAGCATGCATATGGGTGTGGATTTGGTGTGTTGAATGAAGTGTGTAATGCATCAGATGTCCCGTAATGCAATCGGTTAATTTGTCTTTCATTTGGGTGACAGATATCTCCTGCCCTTTTGCAGATGCCATCTGTACGCCACTCCTCCAGATGGGTTTTACTCTCGACACCTGCAGCTTCGGGTAAATCAGTGGAGCACCATTACGATCTTATGGGACGATCGCCAATGGGCCACATGCCCTTACGCAGTACTGGTGGCTAGGTGCAACATTTCGGCCTTTCAGCTGGACTAGTGCCTGCCTCATGGGACGGACCTGCGGTTCTTGCCGCTTCCATGTTGCCTTTTGGAACGTTAATGTAGGCCCTGTGTGCCATGAAGGTACAGGGCGTCACACAAGTGGAAGCTGGTCAATTATTGCGTATGCAGCCCTCGGTGATGATGGATGTTTTGGTGTTATTGTGCAACTTGCTGTTAGCCCTTTGTCATATGGATGTGCATTTAAAATGTATTCCGATATTTGCCGTGTTGCGTAATTCTTTGCAGGTGATGTAGCAATTTCCGATTTGTGGCGCTATGGATTGTGAGTTCATCTGCATTGTGTTCCGCATTCTGAGTTGCGTTGCGTGGTACTGTACTGGCAGCGTTTGCCTACGTAGCACAGTATGGTCACGGATAGGGCCTGCCATTGTGACTGTTTTCATGATGTGCTGCTCAGGGACGGGGGATTGGCTTTTGCCCAACTGGTGCCTGTCAGCCAGGTCGATTGGTGGAATGATGGGATTATCAGAATATGGCTGGTCACAGGTGCCTGTGTTTGCGTGCGTTTGTTGGAGGGGACTGGGGTCATGTCCATTGGAATAGCTTCTGTATTCGTGCCATCTGTGCCCTGCAGCTCCCATCGGCCCCTCTTGAGATGGCCTGGCTGCTCAGTCACTCTGCCAACTTGTGTGGTACATGCTTCTGCTGATGGTTGGTTTGTTTACTGGCAAGAGTACAGGGCTGGTGCAATCTCCCTCAGGATACTGCTTTGGATGTTGCCTTGCGCTGGTGGCAAGCGATGGGGGACTACTGTTGTTTTGTGTCATGTATTCTTGATTTTCATTTTGATGTCCTTGTACCTTCACATGCCTGTGCTGCATCAGTACGGCTATGGTGACATGCCGTACATGGATGCCCACTCACGGGGCGCTTTGAGCCCCTGCATGCATTTCTACGTTGGCATGCATGGGTGAATTGTAGATTTCACTGGTTGCATAGTGTGACTACATTGCGCCTGCCAGGAGTTGTGCAATGTGGCCAGGGAGTGGAGTACAGGCACTCAGTAGGGCCATTTACGGTTGGTTCACGATGCCGTATTTCTCACCATGGCGGAATGGTACTTTCCGCCGTGCTTGATGGCGTTCAGTACATGTCCGCTAGGGTCAGAATTCGCGTACCGTTGCACCATGGCGGTGATTCCGGTTTTGCAGGGCGCGCGTGCGCGTACTTGGTGCAGTTAGCGTTGGCGTTCACTGCGGTGTCGCTAATGGCATCGTACTTTACGGTGACGGGTCATAATCGCAACGAGCGGTATTCGATGGCGGTATTGCATTTCCGCCATCGTTTCTCCATTTCCGCCAGGGTCGTAATGAGGCCCATTGCATTTAAAATTAAAGCGCCTGTAATAAAAACACGTAAGTGCAGACAACAATCGCACAATCAAAGGGCCATGCTGAATCCTGGCCCCATGTGATGTCAAGAAACCCCTCTAAGCTTAAAGTCGGCCAAAGTTATGAACCACGCCAAAGGCGTACTGGCTGTCAGTATAAATATTCACGTTCAAATTCTCAGAGAGTTCACAGGCTCGGGTCAGTGCTATTATTTCTGCGGCTTGCGCCGAATTGTAGGGGATTCTTCTGCTTTCTACAACACTCTCTAGGGTAGTAATTGCATATGCGGCCATTGATGTGCCATCAGGTAATTTAAAACAAGAGCCGTCACAAAATAACTCCCCATCTGGCTCTTTCTGTGGGATGTCGCTCAAGTCAATTCTTCCCTTTGTTTCTTGTTCGGTGACCATTAAACAATCATGGTGTGGTGATTCGTTGTCACCAATTTCTGCTATGGGCAGTGGCATTCATTCTGCAGGATTCAATGCACTACACCTCATAATTTGGATGTGGGGTGCAAACAAGATGAGCTCATATCTTGTCAGTCTAGCCGAGGTGAGGTGTTGCGTCTGTGTCCTATTTAATAGAACATCTATGGCATGTGGCACCATCAAAATTAAAGTGTGCCCCAATACCATTCCTTCCGTTTGTTTCACTGACGCAGCAGCTGCTGCGACGGATAGCAAACATCGTGGTAGTGCGCGCGCTACAGGGTCCAACGCGCAAGAAAAATAGCCGCACGGCCTATTTCTTCCACCTTGTTCCTGTGTCAAAACCGCCAATGCACATCCTTTACTCTCGCTCACAAATAGTCTAAAGATCTTTTTATAGTTAGGAGTGCCTAAAACTGGTGCAGCACACAATGCAGCTTTCAATTGCTCAAACGCTTTCTGACATTCCTCATCCCACTGCAAAGGCATCTCTGCATCCTTTTTAGTCAACTTTATCATCGGCTTCACAATCAACACAAAATTACTGATTCACTGCCGACAATAAGAGGCCATGCCTATTACAGCTCTCACTCCTTTTTGAGTTTTTGGAATAGGCATACTAGAAATACTTTCTATGCGTTCTGGTGTTAATCATCTCCCTTCTTTCGAAAGTAGGTAACCCAAATAAGACACCTCTTTCTGATTATACTAGAATTTCTTCAAGCTTGCCTTGTGACCATGGGTCGCTAAGTGTGTCAATAGTAATATAGTACTTTCTTTGCAGATCTCTTTTGTGTCAGCAGCTAATAACAAGTCATCTATGTACTGCAAGAGTACGCAACCTTCCGGTAATTCTAACATGACTAGCTGCTCTTTTAACGCTCTGCTGTAAATGCTCGGGCTTTCTGTATATCCTTGTGGAATGCGTGTAAATGTGAATGATCGACCTCCTAGAGTGAATGCGAACAGATATCTACTGCTTTTATCCACTGGAATGCTAAAGAACACGTTCTTCAAATCAACTGCACTAAAGTATTCTGCAGTGGCCTTTATCATTGTCAGTATTGTTGTGACATCTGGGACCAAAGGGAATTGTGGGTCTACCACTTTGTTTAATGCGCGCAGATCAATTATGAAACGATAGGGTACTTCATTGCCTCCTTTCCTGTAAACTGGAAGAACCGGGCTGTTGCACGTGCTACCTGCAATTTCTTCAACCACCCCCAATCTCACCAGTAACAATGCTTTTCAATCCCTTCTCATCTTAAACAGAAATTTTATACTGGGGAATTCGTGGTAGTGTGACACCTTCTTTCAAAGTTATTTTTGCTGGCTCTATTTTCAAGCATCCTACATCGTTATCATGCATTGCCCGCAGACAGGTTGGTACTCTACTTAGCTCTTCTGGTAACGCTTTTGCCATAAATTCCGTCACCGGTGTACCGTGAGGCCACATCGTGAGGAACACCCCGTCTGCCGTACAATGTATGACTGTCCCCAATTTTCTCAACAAATTTAATCCTAGCAAGTTCTCTCCACAATTTTCTGTCAAAAGAAATGGACACTGTTCCGTAAATGGTTCTATTGTAATTGGGACAGCTTCGGACATGGGGTTAATTACTGGTGTACCTGCGAACCCTACAGAAACATTCTTTTGCCCCGACAGTGGTATCCCCGGAACCAAGTGGTGGTCTATCGAGCACTTCTGTGCCCCTGTATCTACAAGGAAACGGTGCTCCTTATTCCCGACTCTTATTTCTACGTAGGGTCCTCTCTGATTCACGGGAATAGACACTGGTTCCGACCCCTGCCGTGGGCTGTCCTATCGCGAAAATAACACATCGTCCGATGTGTAGTCACCGCTGCTGCTATAATACGTGTTTGGCTGTGTATCAAAGATATTCCCATTTCCTCCTCGGTGTCCTCCACTCTGATCATTTCTCTGTTGGCCCTGCCCGCCCTGATTTTGGTTCGAAACACTTTGGTTCAATGCCTGGTTCTGTTGCGCTTGGTTTTGACCATAGGATTGGTTTTGAGTACCTCCATTGGTATATCCCTGCTGCTGCTGCATGCTATTTCTGCTTGGGCCGTTTGACCCCTGATGTCCTCTATGAGGCCTTCTCTGACCAAACCCACCTCTATTCTGTAGGTGCGGGCATTGCGCTCGCCAGTGTCCTTCCTCCTTACAGTACGCACATTGATTTACTCCCAATGACACCCCATGCATATTATTCAAATTTCCTCTGCCCTGTGCATTTCCTCTACCTCTATTGTATCCAATGACCTGCTGCAGTAACACCCCTACTATCGTTTGCATCGCTTCTTTTCTCATCTCCAATGGGTACCCATTACATATCTCACTTACTTCCTTTACTGACGTTCTTTTGTTCGACATCCATCGCATTGTTTCCCCCACCCATACCTGCAATCTTTGTTTATCCCCTATTTGTCCCGGTACCGGCAAATGCTTTGTATCCCCTGAAAAAACTCTCGGCCACGATTTTTGGATATACAACCTCGACGCCTCCATCCTACCTTTCTTAATACACTCACTACTATATTCAGGTGTAGCAAACATTTCAGCATATCTGTCTTCCATTTCATTTTTCACTTCAATGAGTTTGTGCACATGTTTTCTTACATCCTCATCTCTTTGCTCACTGCGTGCTAACTTATTCAAATCTAACAATCGCTGTGGCGGTAAATTTCCAAGTATCTTTCCATTCTCCCACCAAAATTTCCCCCATGCATTCCAACACTACCTGTCTCTCGTCGCTTCTTCGGCACCCATATAATGAGGCCAATGCTGCCGTCCCATCGTTTCCTTCTATGTACATTTCTGCCTCCTGCCGTAATTCAATCTTTCTTTCTTTGCTGATCGCGCTTCGAGTTACCCGTCCAAATCCTGTTCCTTCAGCCCCGCCTCTCGCCTCCCCGGTCTCGATTTTGACTTCGGGAGGGGCGAATGGTGCTGAATCTGTCTCTGGAGTGGGAGGTGCGGATGGGACAAGTGACACAGGTGGCATCTGTGAAGGGCCTTCCTGGGTGCTGGGAAATTGCGTGTCCGTGGTCTGCGCTTGTGGGAGGGCTCGAGCTGTCGGCGGGGCTTGGGTTAATGCTTGCGTGAGGGGAAGTGCTTGGGCTACGGGAGGGGGTACGAGAGCTACTGGTTGGGCCTGCGCAGTCACTACTGGCGTGTTTGGTTTCGATTCTGGTTTTGGGCCTCGACCCGTGTTAGTTAGCAAATGTTCCATTAATTCGTCTGCTATGTGTAGTTCCCGCTGCGGGTATATTCTTTCTATGTTCATTTGGTCACGTCTCCGTTCCCGTCTTAGACTTGCCGTCCACTCCTCCTCCTCCTTTTCTTCTGCTACCTCAAGCTTCGTTTTGTGCCTACGCACATGTTTCTCCCTACTCCTAAGTCGGAGCATTGCTTCCTGCCTCCAATCTTTGACAGTCTCAAAAGCTGCGGGTCGTGCTTTTTTTCCTAATTAGCACCCTTTCTAGGTTATCTATCCTCGCAATCTCAAAGCTACCATTAATCGGCCACTGATGGTCGGGTTGCTTTCTAGTTTGCCTATGCCAAATTTCACTAAATATTATCGCACCCACACCATATTTTGCATACATATCAGAAGCCGGCGTTCCCCCAGGCGGTGCACTTTGGCCATATTCCAAGGACTGTCTACCGCAGCTGAAAAGCCCTGCTAAAGTGGACAGTACTCCAGGCATGTTTCTTTAACCTTCCCCTTTGGTTAGCTAACTTTTACCTGGACGTTTGAATTTGCAAAATCAACACTCTACCAAAAATCAGGTTTTTCTTTGAATCAGGGAATGACTCACCTGATAAAACAAGTCGCCTGTCCTAACTCAACCTGTCCCAACGTCTTGTCTGCGCTTCTCTGGCTTCTGCCTCGTCTCGGGACCCTCGCCTCCTTTGCCCTCTGGCCCGGTACGTCGATCAGGGATCAGATGTGCGCAGATCTGCGGAAGGAATCTCTCCTCACTTCTACAGGGCGCCCCGTACACTTCTTGATCCCGGCTCGATCGTCCCGTCCTCGCCGTTCTTCCACCTTTACTCCGTTACAACGTATACGATGGGGAAAGTGGGGCAGGGTCCCTATTCGGGCGCCATCTTGAACTGGGCCCCTAGGGGTCCCTTGTGCTATGGAAACAAGGCAATAACCATACACGAAAAGATGCGCCAGAAACGAGGTTCAAATTCCCAATGCTAGGGTTTATTGCAAGCAAAAATAGTCTCAACTGGCCAATTCTGGTCTCAAACCCGCGACGTGAGTTTCCTAGACCTCAAGGGACGCAAGAGAGCGAATTACGTACATCAGTTACATATATACAAAATGCATATCATACAATCAGCAATGTCATGTTTAACACCCCTCTTTATTAAGTTTCTTTGAACTCAGGATGACTATGGACATATCCGACGATTATGACAATTATGACACTTTCGATGTCTATTCTAGTAACAATGTGCAATTAGAAAGTGCGGAGGCATCTTTTAGTTGTTGAACAGAACACAGTGGTTCTGTTCTTGGAAGCAAGCTGCACACGGGGGAAGAGCCAGATTCCATACTTTGCTATCTATGAGGTACTATTCGTGTCCTGGGAGCCGACACGCTCTAAAGGGTTTTGCGAAGGGGGGCCGTAGGAAGAGTATAATTCAAGCCTTTTGCTGTTTTATTCTAACATATTCCACCATCGTACGAGACTGGCTGGCAGCTGTGAAGTGATTAAATGCCCTGCAGCTCTCTCTCAAGGCTATGGAGAGGGAGCGTGGGCATTCCTTTCTGGGCTACTCATGAGGAGTTTCAACGAACTCCTCAGTCCCGCGACCTTGTCCTTTCATATTCAGACAACAATGTTAACAGTTGAGCAGAGTAAGCAGAATTCGCAAGAATTGCAAGCTGCAAAGCAGTTTAGACAGAAAGCAATGAGCAATGGTTAACAAGCAAAAATAGCGATTCTTGCTACGTTTAAAATGGCCGCTTGTTGGTCAAGCATAGCAGTCTATATTTCTATAATTCGGTGCAGAAGACGGTTGGCCTACGGTCATCAAGTTACGTCAGCCATTCAAATGAAGGGTAGTCACTTTTTTAGATTGACATCTCCTCCCCTTTTTCAGAGCCGCCAGAGCGCCAGGGGACCACTTCGGTGGTGATAGTGCGCGGTACAAATGTCCTTTAACATTAACATTAACATTGGTTGACTCATTGTTGCTTCATCTTTAGTTGGAATATAACTTATGTCTTCTTGAGCTTCTACGTTAACGCTGCTTGAAGTTGGCATTTTTGTCTTATCAAAACTCATGGAAGGACAGTTATTGAGTTCGACAGCTTCTTGTGTTTGGTGGTCTGCTGAATAATTTGCGTTCTCTCTAATCTCAAGTCGCTCAGTCTGTCAAGTGGTTTCCGTTGTAGTTAGGTTGTTTGTCATGACCACTGCTTTCAAGGAGTCAGGACCTACCCAACATCCTTGGAAACAGGCTCATAACATGCCTTATCGGCACCAGCAAGTCCCAATAGGGACCTTTTGGACCTTGTCCTGGCACCGGTGGTGCCAGGCTCATAGTAAGGACCCGTCCCGGCACAGGAAGCGCCGGGCTCATATCAAGTGTAAAAGTGCTTGGGTGAACCTACCTGAAGCAGACCTTGCTGCTTACTTACCAGCCAGATGATGCTTTACTATCTTCTAACAGGAACTACTTTTCTTTCTGGGTGGGGCAGGCACCACTCCCTGGATCACTAAGGCTGGAACTCTTCTGGAAGCAGGAACTCTTTTACCTGGGCGCGGCTGCTGTGGAAGAAGACACCTAAGTACTCCTATGGGCTATTTAAACCACACCCGATTGGTACCACATGCTTCGCGTTGTTCTGCATCTGCAGCAGGACGCTCACCGTGTCAGCTCCAGCGAATCTTCAGCTCCGGATCCTGCAGTTACAAGAATTACCTGATGGGAACCAATCTTCAATCTTCAGCAGCTCCTGCAAAACAAAAGGCACAGGTTAGACAAAGGCAAAGTTAGCGCTTCAACTCACCCGATCCATCGGCAGCATCCAAGTCGTTTTCTTTTCTGCATTCTGCATCCGGCATCGGGCCTGCAAAGACAAAGAACATTGGTTAGTAACGCTCAGTTACAATACTGCTTACCTGTGTTGCGCTTGCTCCAACTTTGTTAGCGCTGCATTCCGGCACCTGAAAAAACAAAAGGGGACATTAAGGTGCATTCTACGGCCCAAAAGCAGTCTTCCTACTTACGTGCCTTCGAATTCACCATCTTCTAGTTACGCTCTCTGCCACGAATCTGGGAGAGCATCTTCTGTGGCATCGACAGCATCCTACAAGCAAAAGACATAGACATAAGGAAAAAGACATTTAAGGAGAGCAATCTAGAACTTTAATACTTACAAGTCACGCTCGTGCAGCAACGGCGGCATCGCTCTCACCTACCCTCTGCAATCAAGAGGGGGAACTCACGTCCAGTGAAGTAACTGGACCCAGCGCCCCTGCACAAGACGCAGGATGGAGAGCTCAGCATTCACTTACTTAAGGTGAGCACAACAATCATCTGAGTACCACGGGGAGAATGGGAGAGAGGGGTTAGGAACTTCTCCCATCCTTCTAGCCACTAATACCTTGATTTTCCACTTGCAGACACCTCACTCTGCAGGTCAAGCTTTCGGTGAGGAAGGGAGCAAACCCAGGAGCCAAACGAACCCTACGCTTAACGTTGAAGACGTTTGCAGCGCCCAGCCCAAGACCAGCGCCTCCGAGGGAACCAGGTGAGCGTTACAGAACGCGAAGCCTCCCAAACATTTCCCGCCCAGGCGCAATGGAGACTTCAGACACAGACCAATTGGCCCAGTTGCTCGGGGAGTTGAGAGCAGAAGTACACGCAGCACGCCAGGAAACAAATGCCCTAAGGAGAGAGCTAGTGGTTTCTAAGGAGCGAACAGACGACTTGGCTAGACAATTGTTACAAGCCCAAGCGGGACAGACTCCTCTGCCTACCCCTGGTGGAAGCCATGCCCCGACGGCTTCCTCTAATCCGGTGCAAATTACTCTACCAGGAAATGTACCTTTGGCTCCGCCCGAACGGTTTTCAGGTGATCCGAAAAGGTTTGCTGTGTTCATCAATCAGTGTCGTTTGCACTTTCTGTGTAGACCTGCCGCTTTTCCAACAGACCAGGCGAAGGTAGCCTTTGTGCTCTCATATCTTAGTGGCAGCGCCGCAGATTGGTCAATTCCTTTAGTGACTCAGGATAACCCTATCCTTTATAATTTCCAGGACTTCCAAGCTAGTATGGAAAGATTGTTCGCAAGGCATTCTCAGGGACAAGCTCTGGACAATGAACTTCTTTCACTACGACAGGGCAATCAAGATCTTCTGGCCTACATTGCATCATTTAACAGACTAGTGGTTGAAACCGGATGGCCTGAGGATAAGAGAATCACCCTTTTCTATAGAGGCCTTCGTGGAGAACTTAAAGACGTTTTGGCCCAGGTGGTGAATCCACCACAAGACTGTTCCGAATACATTGATCTGGTGGTGCAATTAGATCATAGAATACAAAATCGAAAAGCCGATCGTTCCAGGTTTGAAAATCGAGTTTTTTCAAGACCACAGAGCTCCGTCAAAGGGAATGATACCGTGGAACCCATGCAGATAGGGGTGGTGAAAGGACCTCTAACCCAAAAGGAAAGAGAAAGGAGAAGACAACTACAATTGTGCCTCTATTGCGGGAACTCAGGGCACTTCCTCCAAGATTGCCCAGGGAAACCAAAGAAGAAGTCAGTAGGAGCTTCCGATAAGGGTGCCAAAGGTTCTGAGTCGGAAAACGACCTCGCCCGACAAGTGTAGAGGTCCGCTTGCCGAGCGTAAAAACCAGTTCTTTGACCTCGCATTTTACCATGCCCATGGTCCTCGTGAGTCCGGAACAACCCAATCGTATGCATGCCATTAAAGCATACATTGATAGTGGCGCAATCGGCAATTACGTGGACTGTGAATTGGCCGCCAGGATGAATCTTTCTCTTTGTCCTAAGTCGGTGAAAGACGTCATCACCACCGTGGATGGTACGGAAATAGCTTCCGGACCAGTTACTCACACCACCATGGAAGTGACGTTGGTAAGTCAAGACGGACATCAAGAGAAAATCGTGTTTGACGTGATCAAGGCTCCACAGTTTCAAGTTATCCTGGGAATCCCTTGGCTGGAGAAACACAATCCTCAAATTGATTGGCGAGCAAAGACAATCCGGTTTCCAGAATGCGCACCTACCTGCTATCCGCAGCCCCCCACGAAGCTAGCTGCAACTGCTTCTGAGAGTCCTCACCTGCCTCCTGAATACCGGGAATTTCAGGATGTCTTTCGGAAAGATCAAGCTAATTCACTGCCTCCTCACAGATCATACGACTGTCAAATAGACTTGGTTCCAGGATCCACTCCTCCATGCAGTCGAATTTATGCCCTCACAGAACCTGAAAATCTCCACCTAAGGCAGTATTTGGATCAGTACCTGGCTAATGGATTTATCCGTCCCTCGAAGTCCCCAGCCTCTTCAGCTTTGTTCTTCGTGCCAAAAAAAGAGGGAGACCTAAGAACATGCATAGATTACCGTGCCCTGAATCAGATTACGATTAAGAACAGATATCCGTTACCATTGATCCCTGAACTTCTTGACCAGGTTAAAAGCGCCTGTATCTACACAAAGCTGGACCTCAGAGGAGCTTACCATTTAGTACGAATAAAGGAGGGCGATGAATGGAAGACGGCCTTTCGTACTAAATATGGACTGTTCGAGTATCAAGTAATGCCCTTTGGGCTTTGCAACGCTCCAGCAGCCTTTCAGTATTTTATGAATGACGTCCTCAGAGAGCTCATTGATGTATGTGTAGTTGTCTATATTGATGACATTCTGGTCTACTCGTCCTCTGAGGCGGAACATCGAAAACATGTCACCGCAGTACTGGAGCGGCTTCGAAAACACAGACTCTTTGCGAAATTGGAAAAATGCGTTTTTCACGTCACGGAGGTCGAATTTTTGGGATTCATTTTGTCACCAAATGGAGTCCACATGGACTCAAGAAAAGTGGACGCTATCATTAAGTGGCCCTCACCGACGTCAGTGAAAGGAGTTCAAAGCATGTTGGGCTTCGCTAACTTTTATCGAAGATTTATCCCAGATTTTTCTCGAGTTGTCCAACCCATTACAGCCCTCCTCAGAAAGAATAAACGCTTTGAGTGGTCAACAGAGGCTGAACAAGCTTTTCTGGAACTAAAAACAAAATTCACCTCGGCTCCAGTTCTAAAACATCCTCGCCCGGAACTTCCCTATATCGTAGAGACTGATGCTTCCAGTCTCGCGATGGGAGCAGTGCTTTCGCAAAGAGACCCGGAAACAAATCAGTTACACCCAGTGGCATTTTGGTCCCGCAAATTCTCAGCTCCTGAAATCAACTATACCATTACAGATAAGGAACTTTTGGCGATTAAGTCCGCCTTTAAAGCTTGGCGGCATTATCTCTTGGGAGCCCGACACACAGTCACTGTCATCACGGATCATCGTAATTTACAGTACCTTAAATCAGCCAAAGCTCAATCCTCTAGACAACTTCGCTGGGCATTGTTTTTCGCCGAATTCGACTTTGTGATAACTTACCGACCAGGCAACAGGAATGGTAAAGCAGACGCTCTCTCCCGAATTGGAGTAGATGAACTCACGACCAGTCCTGAACCCGTACCTATAATTCCGGAACAGAGAATCCTGGGTTTAATAGATGCACAATCCATTGAAGACATTGAAACTAAAGTTGAAGATCTTCTGACTCCAGCAGAAGTGCAAGACTGGCAACTCAAGGGAAATGATTTCACAATGGATAAGAACCTATTATACTTTCGGGGAAGATTATATCTACCATGTACTGATTTACAAAGACAGGTGATCTCTTGTTACCATGACTCCTTAATGGAAGGACATCCCGGCATCACCAAAACGTTGGAAAAGATAAAGAGACATTTTTGGTGGCCATCTTGGAGAAAGGACATTAAGGACTTCATTAATTCTTGTGGCGTATGCGCTCAAAGCAAAAGCCAGAAGGAGAAACCAGCAGGCCTCCTACATCCAATAGACATTCCTCCACATCCATGGCATACTCTCTCCATGGACTTCATCACGGATTTACCACCATGCTCCGGATTTAATACAATCTTAGTGGTTGTGGACCTATTCTCGAAAATGGCTCATTTCATCCCATTGAAAGGGCTACCTACAGCTCCAATTTTGGCCCGAGAATTCCTCGAAAACATCGTTCGGTTGCATGGCTTTCCTTCAATTTTAATCTCAGATAGAGGGAGTCAATTTATTTCCCACTTCTGGCGGAGTTGTTGTCGTCTAGCCCAAATTGACATAAGGCTTTCGACCAGCCACCATCCCCAGACCGACGGGCAGACTGAGAGGACCAATCAAACCTTGGAACAGTATCTACGCTGCATGTTACAACAAGCAGATGGCACTTGGAAAGACATTCTCTGGATTGCGGAGTACGCTTATAATAATTCAGTCCACGCCGGAACAGGAAAAACTCCGTTTTTTCTTTCATATGGAATCCACCCTCGCACCTCAAATCTTGACCCACCTCAGACTCTTGGAACACCCGCTGTAGATCATCTGCATTCAACAATCACTCAAGCCTTTAAAGAGGCCACATCTCACCTCAAGCAGGCCAAGGAGCAATATAAAAAGTGTGCGGATCTACATCGAAAGGAAGCTCCTCAATATCTTGTGGGAGATCAGGTCTGGCTATCCACCAAACATTTACCCCTAAAAGGACCGCGTACTTTCAATCCACGATACCTAGGGCCTTACCCAATCACTGCCATAATCAATCCAGTGGCGGTTAAATTGGGCCTACCTGCTCATATGAAAATACATCCAGTTTTCCACGTTTCACTACTGAAACCCATGCAACCTGGAACCCGTTTGACAAAATCTCCAGACCCTATTCTTGTGGACGGAGAACTAGAATTCGAAATACAAGACATATTAGACTCCAAGATTTCCAAATCTAAATTATACTATCTGATTGACTGGAAAGGTTATGGCCCCCAGGAACGATCTTGGGAACCGTCGGAACATGTTCATGCACCCCGTCTGGTTAAGAAGTTTCATCGAACTTTTCCTGATAAACCAAAACCCCCGGAGAGAACAAATTTGGGAGGGGCCTTGAGGGGGGGTGCTGTCATGACCACTGCTTTCAAGGAGTCAGGACCTACCCAACATCCTTGGAAACAGGCTCATAACATGCCTTATCGGCACCAGCAAGTCCCAATAGGGACCTTTTGGACCTTGTCCTGGCACCGGTGGTGCCAGGCTCATAGTAAGGACCCGTCCCGGCACAGGAAGCGCCGGGCTCATATCAAGTGTAAAAGTGCTTGGGTGAACCTACCTGAAGCAGACCTTGCTGCTTACTTACCAGCCAGATGATGCTTTACTATCTTCTAACAGGAACTACTTTTCTTTCTGGGTGGGGCAGGCACCACTCCCTGGATCACTAAGGCTGGAACTCTTCTGGAAGCAGGAACTCTTTTACCTGGGCGCGGCTGCTGTGGAAGAAGACACCTAAGTACTCCTATGGGCTATTTAAACCACACCCGATTGGTACCACATGCTTCGCGTTGTTCTGCATCTGCAGCAGGACGCTCACCGTGTCAGCTCCAGCGAATCTTCAGCTCCGGATCCTGCAGTTACAAGAATTACCTGATGGGAACCAATCTTCAATCTTCAGCAGCTCCTGCAAAACAAAAGGCACAGGTTAGACAAAGGCAAAGTTAGCGCTTCAACTCACCCGATCCATCGGCAGCATCCAAGTCGTTTTCTTTTCTGCATTCTGCATCCGGCATCGGGCCTGCAAAGACAAAGAACATTGGTTAGTAACGCTCAGTTACAATACTGCTTACCTGTGTTGCGCTTGCTCCAACTTTGTTAGCGCTGCATTCCGGCACCTGAAAAAACAAAAGGGGACATTAAGGTGCATTCTACGGCCCAAAAGCAGTCTTCCTACTTACGTGCCTTCGAATTCACCATCTTCTAGTTACGCTCTCTGCCACGAATCTGGGAGAGCATCTTCTGTGGCATCGACAGCATCCTACAAGCAAAAGACATAGACATAAGGAAAAAGACATTTAAGGAGAGCAATCTAGAACTTTAATGCTTACAAGTCACGCTCGTGCAGCAACGGCGGCATCGCTCTCACCTACCCTCTGCAATCAAGAGGGGGAACTCACGTCCAGTGAAGTAACTGGACCCAGCGCCCCTGCACAAGACGCAGGATGGAGAGCTCAGCATTCACTTACTTAAGGTGAGCACAACAATCATCTGAGTACCACGGGGAGAATGGGAGAGAGGGGTTAGGAACTTCTCCCATCCTTCTAGCCACTAATACCTTGATTTTCCACTTGCAGACACCTCACTCTGCAGGTCAAGCTTTCGGTGAGGAAGGGAGCAAACCCAGGAGCCAAACGAACCCTACGCTTAACGTTGAAGACGTTTGCAGCGCCCAGCCCAAGACCAGCGCCTCCGAGGGAACCAGGTGAGCGTTACATTGTTTGACATTGTTTTAGGAGGCATCCCTGAGTCATTCTTTGGGTCAGTTTTTGAGCATGAGACAATTTCTTTGATTCCCTCTAAATAAAATCTGCTTATCGGATTTCACGTCTTGCATTAAGTCAATGAGGGATTTCAGAATAATACCTTCCATTTCCTTTTCTCTTCCCCGTTTCTCTTTTAATGCCTCTATGACTGTTTCCACATAGGACATCTTGGCGTTTATTAGTGCTTTGGTGGTTTGATTGATATTTAAACCTTTCTTACTTTGTGTATTTTGCCCTTTTTTGTCCATTTTAGTGATAACGATTTCTTTTATTATTTTGATGGCTCTAATTCAGATGTCGTGTGGCAACCGGCTGTCTGATGTTTTCTTCACAGTCGGATCCGTTTGTATCCTCACGGTTTGTCAATTCTTCATGTGCATCTGTGCCTTTTGACTGGCCTGATGCTTCTAAATTATTTATGGCATTGCTCAATAGTCCTGGTCTTTTTGGCACCCAGCTGTCCACTTATTGCTGAGCAATGATCTTTTCACGGCCAGATGCTATTTGGGCCGGTAGTGCCATGTTTTTATTTTTCCCTTTGGCTGTCTGTTTAATAATGTCGATATCACCACCAGCCAGAACACTGGCCAAAAGATCTTCGTCCGTGACTTCTGGTAGTGTTGGGTTTCCGCAACTACTTTCATTCAGGGCAATCTCACTGTGATTTATGTCTTCTTGTTGGCCAATGGAGCCATTTGAGGGCACTTTCACTTTAAAGTGCCACTTCAAAGATAGGCTCCTCTTGGTCACGCACCTTTTTTGTATTTTCTTTTCCAGTAAGGAGCTGGTGCGGGGGCTCCAAAAAGTGCTGTTTTATGCAGTTTGTGATTTTTGTTGTAGTTTCCTTTCTGTGTCACTTGTTTCAGCGATCTCAGCAATCTCACTTTCTAGCGCCGTGCCTCCTGCTATCGACACGCACACCCCCGCCTCATCAAGCACATCTACGCTAGCTATGACTCCCGCTCCGAGCACAAAGCAATGTCACAGGTGAGTGCGGCATGCTCTGATATGGTGCCATCACTCAAGTGAACGACAGGGGAGGCAGGATGGGCTAGGGTGTCAGTGGGAGACATCGAAGGACCGATCTCCGCTACTGTCTCACAGCCTGTCGAGCAGGAGTCTAGGGGCTTCATTACAGGTCGGGCAGTCCGTAAATAACAGTGGCAGTAAACCTGACGCCACTGTGGCAATAAGCCACTCGGTGGCGGGCCAATACCGCCCCAGGTAATGCCCCTGGGGCGAGTTGTAGGCCCAAGTGAAGCGAGGGCCTTAACGGTGCCCCGGGGGCATTACCTCCGGGCGGTATTGGCCCGCCACCGAGTGGCTTATTGCCATTAGCACCCCGGCCCATTAGAATGGCCGCTGCCATGGAAAGGGAAAACGTAGGCCGTTTTCCCTTTCCATGGTGGCCATCGGGAGCGGACGCGCTGGGAACACAAGTGTTCCCAGCGCGTTCGTTCCCAAGCCCAGAAGAAAAAAGAAGGTAAGTGGGGTTGGGAGGGCAGAAGGGAGGGGGACGGGGAAGGAAAAAAAAATAATAATAAATACTGCGGTCTCCGGCGGGGGACGATGGAAGCCTCCAGCCGTGTGGAGGCTTGGAGCGGGGATGGCCCCGCTCCGAGTCTCCACATGGCTGGAGGTTTCCATTGTCCCCCGCCGGAGATCGCAGGATAGAAGGTAAGTCGGGTGGGGTGGGCGGAGGGAGGAAAAAAATGAAAAATTCTTACCTGAGTCCCCGGCGGGGGACGAAGGAAGCCTCCAGCCATGGGGAGGCTCGGAGCGGGGATTTCCCCGTTTCGAGCCTCCTCATTGGCTGAGGGGCTGCCACGCCCCTCGCCGGGAACAGAGTAGCCGGCACGCACGGCGTAAAAGGGAATACCGTGTGGTATGGCTCGCAAATGAGCCAATCACCACGCAGTATTCCTGTTGCGCCGCGCGTGCCGGGTGCTAATGTTAATTCCAGACCGCCCGATCCCCAGTCCTGCAGGCGGGAGGTGATGTTCCAGCCAGGTCTGACCTGGCGGGTTTAACACCGCCCGCCTGTAGGCAGACGTGGAAACACCAGCACCATCCGGGAGTCACGGAGGCGGAATGATAATATGAGTCCGGCGGTAACCAGGCAGTTTTACCGCCTCGGTTACCGCCGGACTCATAATGAGGCCCTAGATCTTTGCTTGCTTTGATTTGGCACAGATTCAAAACACTTCTTACCGGGTGGCAAGTTATTAACGTTTGTAAGAGTTTTAGGTGCCTGTGTTTTCGTCGTGTGTTTAGCATTTTTCTTAACATTAATAGTTTGATCAGTTTGTTCAAATTGACGTCCCTGGCTTCTCATATGCTGTTGCCCTGTTAGTTCCACGGACATGTTCGTAACGGGGTGTTTTCAAGGTCTTTTAATGAGGTGTATGGTGTTCACGCTGGAGCTGGTGCTGTAGCGCCCACTACAGCAAACACTCAGAAAACATCCGTGACGCTCCTCGTTTAGGAGTGTGTTTTGTAGCTGAGGCAGCAGGAGCAAACAGGAGCAAGTGAAAACAGACTTGAGTCCAGGGTCCAAAAAGCATAGAAAGGAGGCAGCCAAGCAGTAGCAGCACACTCAGCAAACACTCCTTTCCTGCACAAATTCCTGGAAACGCTGGCCATCTCCCAGCTTACTCTCCATACTGAATCTGTTGGTTGTCTCCATGACCACTAGTCTGGCTTTAGAGCAGCCAGAAGCACAGAAACTGCTCTCCTGAACACCCGTGAAGCCCTGCGCTCTAATCTCAACTCTAACCTTCCTTCTGTCCTCATTCTTCTTGATCTATCCTCTGCTTTTGATACGGTCAATTTGCCATCCTGATCAATCATCTCTGTGACAGCCTGGGCATTATGGGTCAGGCCCTAGCACGGTTGACCTCCTTTCTATTCGAACGACCCTCCCAGGACCAACTTGGGTCCTTTGTCTATCCCACCTTTCTCTCTACATGTGGTGTTCCCCAGGGTTCTAACCTCTCACCCTGGCTTTTCAACCATTACCTGACTCTTCTGGCCCACTGCATCTCTTCCTTCTGTTCTAACTTTTAGTGTTATGCGGATGACACTCAGCTCTCTTTCAGGCTCCCCTCAGCCTCCTCTGATCTCTCGCTCATTCCTAACTGTCTATCCCTGATTCAGGTATGGTGTGCTTCCAATGATCTCTGCCTTAATACCAGTAAGACAGAGATCCTTTTCATTGGGACCCCTGCTCCCGCTTTTTCTCTTGCTCTATGGCTGCCCACCCTGGACCCTCCACCCTCACCTTTCTGTGAGGCAAAGAACCTTGGTGTCATCTTCGACTCCACTCTCACTTTCTCTCCACACATCTTTGGCATCTCTAAGAAGTCACACTACCAAGTGCACCTCCTCAGAGGTATTCTTCCTTTTCTTACTTTCACCCAGAAGGTCACTTTTTCCAGAGCCCTGGTTCTCTCTAGGCTGGACTATTGCAACAGCCTCTTTCTAAATCTGCCTGCCTTTACTCTTCGCCCTTTGCAACTAATCCAGAACAGAACTGCAAGATTTGTCCTTGGCCTGAAGCCCAGTGATTGTATCTCTCAAGCCTTGAAATCTCACCACTGGCTCCTGGTGGCTGCAAGGATCGGTTCAAGACCCTTTGCATCATCCACAAGGCTTTCTGGGGCCCGGGACCACACTACATCCAACTCTCGCTTCCTAAGCATCTTCCTTCTCAAGCCCTCCGCTCATCCACCTCCAACTCTCTGATGGTCAGATGCTTCTCCAAGCAGAGAGTGGGGGGTAGATCTCGGTCCTCGGCTGGGGCCTCCCTCTGGAACAGCCTCTCTGCCTCCCTCAAACTTGAGCAGGACCACCTAAGGTTCCGGAAGCAACCGGACCTTCCTTTTCACTTCTGCTTTCTCTCTCGCTCCCCTGCTGATGATCCTATCTGCTGCGCTAACTGGTTAACTGGCCACCCACTGAACCTCACAGGCACCAGGCTCCTGCACGACCAGTCAACCCTTGCACTGCCTCCGGGTCTCCGACCCACTTAGGGACTGTATCTGCAACCCTACAGTTCTCTGCCTCTCTGCACTTACTTGAGCCACCAACCTGGCAGCACTTACCGCGTCTTGCCATTGCACCCTTCCCCCTTCCTCCCATGTCATTTCTCTTCCATCCCCCTCGCACGATCTGAATGACGCAAGATCTAGTAAGATCGTTTATTTTGTCCTCCCTCTGTCTACCCTTCCTTGTCTTGTTGCACCTAGATGGTCTCTTCCCTGTGGCCATGGCACCACTAACATGCTGACAACTCTTCTGGGGTTCTTTTCCACCCATTGGTCTTCTACGCAATTTCCCATCTACTTCCATCTCCTCTTGCACCCCGGTCGTTCCTGTAGGTGGTCCCGGCCCTTCAGTGGATGTAAGTGTTCTGTGCCTGGGTAGAGTTGCGGTTGTGTTCAGGGTGGTTCAGAGACTGGATCGCTTTGTCGTAGATCCCTCTCAGCTTGGTGATGCCCTCAACGGTTAGATATGTAGGCTTTGGTTTTGCCTGGAGCTAACCATACAACAGATTAATTTATTTAGGGTGGCTGGAGCGGTGACGTCACGTGAACTATGAATTACTCAGAGGAAGGTATTCTCTCTGCTGAACTTGAATAACTGAAGCTAAAATATGAAATGCCTGGTCATTGTTCCGAAATGACTCTTCTATATGGAATCTCTCTCTATTTCTCTCTTTCCAAACTGGGTGGGTGTTTGCAACGCTGTTCACTTGACCTTTCCAAGCACCAGAGTTTGAAACGACAAAGACCCCTGCACAGGGCAGCAAGAGAAAGTCCTGATGTAAACAATCTAACCACATGTTCCTCCCTGTCGAGCAAAGTGCCCTACTCAAAGCCCTATTTAGTCTAGACACGGTCCTCTGAAGTAGTTGCCTGAATCCTGTCACTGTGAAATAAGCATGGGGCACCTCAATGAAGCTTGCGCTCAAACTGCGCCAACTTCATCAAAAGAAAGAACATGGACTAAGAGATCGGAACTCTTTAGATGCAAAACTATGGGCAGATCGTTTAATTCAGAGGAGATCACAAGAGGACCTGCAAAAAGAAGGAAAGATCTCCTGCTGTTAAAGGTCTTCCCTCTCCCCCACCCTCATCGAGCTATTGCACGCTAACCCCCTTGTCCCTTAACTTGCTCACTAGATGAACCACCTACCAGGGAAACCTTCCAGGACAGCGGAAACTCACAACAATGTTGCATATTGGTTGCGCCACACCATCTTCGATCAGGCGATATAGTGCAGTCAAGCAATCGTTAGGTAACATGCTACATGTTCCAAAAACTAGTCAAGAATTAAATACATTCCCTAATGAACATTTTACTTTCCTGAAAAACAAATACAAAGTGCATTTTACTACCTGTAATTATTGCCTTTAATGGAGGAATAATTATGTTCATTTTCAGTGTTTTGGTACATTGTCAGCTTTTCTCTTCGTATTTCTCTTTTTAATAATGTGATTGTTCTCCTTTTTTTGCAGATTTGCACGGAGTTCATTGGTGATCTGCGCTGGATGAAGTCTGCTCGTGATGCTGGGTTCCTTTGCTGCTATCCTGCCATTGCTGGATGCTGCTGCTATCCTGCCATTGTTGGATGCTGCTGCTATCCTGCCATTGTTTGATGCTGCTGCTGCTATTCTGAGCTGTTGCATAGCAGTCCTTTTTCACGGTGGCAGTCATCCAAGGAGCGCAGCAATTGGCCAGTGATCTGACGAGCTGGGTGAAAATGACCAGCATGTGTATAGCTTTGGTGATTTTCCTTCTGATCTCCTGCACCGATGTTCAAAATGTATAGAAGAACTATGCCATTGGTCAGAATAACATTCCTGGAAGTAGCTCCAGGAGCTGACCTATTAGCATTGATCTGCGTACACCTCTTATGCAGGGTCTGAGACCCAACCCCCTTTTGGCCTAGTTTTAGGAGATTGGTGTGTGCTTTCAAAAACAAAACGGGTAAAGGGAGCTTGTTTGTCATAACAAAAGCAGGTTTAGTGATCTCATTAAATTTGTTAGAGCCTCTGCAGATCTGCTGACACGTGTGCTAAGTTTTTACCCCACTTGCCCTTTTCCCTTTCAGGATTTAGATTCTTGGAACAGAGCTCGTTGGCCCCGAAAGCTTCCAGTACAGGGGACCATTTACTCCGTTTGGCCCTTTTTGCTGTAGGCCTACTACCCATCCTAAGAGCATTAATGTAAGAGGGCCTGGTTCACCATTTTCATTGAATTATTACACTTCTACAGTGTGACCTGATTTGAGTTCTTTGTCATGGTGCGCTGCTGTGAATCATTTTTATTGTGATGTTGCCATATGGCCATTTCGCTTGGCTAAAATGGCTTCCTCTGCGTTTCAGCCCTGCCCATGCGAGCCACTGGCTTTCTTGCCTGTCCCTAGCCCTCCACACCTGTTGAGTATGAGAAATGGACATAAATGGCCATGCCTCGCCACCGGCTCCACCCCGAGCCTAGGAAAGGCAGGCAACTGCTTGGAGCTGGTGGCGATGGGTGCTGGGGTGCAGACAACCTAATCCACCGCCTCCCTTTGACTGCGGTCATCATTGTCTCTGAGTCTGTTATTCAGGACTGGATAACCGCTCAGCTTGAGTGGTGCATGTTGCCTGATAGATGGGCTGTGGTTTTAATATATCTACGGTAGTAGTTTTCGAGCCATTCTTGAAGTGACCCTGGAGTACGAAGTACGAAAGGCCACAGAAACCACTGGCAACTGCGGCTGTGACAATTGCCGCCAATTCCCATAAGGCGAAGCTTGACCTCCCTTGACCAGGGAAAGCCACAACAGTGTCTCCCTACCTAAAACTGGTGGGAACCACCAGTTCACAATCTGGCACCTCATTGTACATCCTCTGGAGGCTCTGCATCATATAAAGTGAGGACCCTTCAATACTAGGACATGGCGTAGCCTTCTGTGCAGCCTGCATTGAGAGTGTGCAGCGATGTCCATGCCTGCTCCTTCCATGACACTCCTGATTCTACTAGCTAATCTGAGAGAGGAGCCCTGCTTATGAGGGTGCCTGAGGGCCAAGATCCGCGTGCAGCCAATCGCCTCATGGTTGATACCTCTCTCCTGCTTGAGACGGTGGACTACACACAGTGGCGAAAACACAGGGAAGTCTTGGTAACTCAGACCTACTCCCTGTCTTGGTGTGCAAAGAAACTGCAAAGCACACGCCCCCAGTGAGTAAACTTTGCAAACCAAATTTGATGCACACTTATTAATATTGATTATTATGGTATTTATTGAACATGGACCTAGCTTTGAGAAGCAAAGGAGCACTTTTCAGAGGTATACAACACAGGCCTTGCAAATTCTTGAAAATCCCAGGCCTAACAGTTCAGATGCGTAATTCGTCTGTTTCTTCGCTTTTGAGGTGTGTATGCTGGTTCCTTGTTCTACTTCTGCCAATTCAGTTAGGACAATAGTATTCAGACCAGCTTAAGGGACCGCCAGAGTCCGTTTCCCGCCCCCTCGCCCTTATGCGTTTTTGATTTGTAATTTCCAATAGCAGCGCAACACCTGCTCTCTGTGTGATCGAGAAAGGAGGCCGTTCTACTACCACAAGTTACTTGAAACACTGACGATGGAATTGCACTGCTGCCTAAATGTATAGACACACCAGGAGGCAAATAGCAGAGAAACAGAGGCAAAGTTAACAGTAGGGGTGTGCTTAGCTATTTTCCACTGGAGTCTTCCTTCAGGTCCATCAGAAGCAAGAAGTTCTCACTAGGCGAAGTAGTTTGTTGTATTCACAGTGGACTTGTGACTTATCCTATTTTATTTTGGGTATTTGCTTAGTGTTGCTCGTCTATATACATTGCGTTTTCGCTTACTGCATACAAGTCCTCACAGGGTCATTCCACAGAGTCCTTTGCTGTAGTTATGTACAGAGCTGCGTTCCGCAGCTCCAGTCCAGGCCAGGTTCACCGAACACAGAACACTCGACCTCACTCCGCCATGCTCCGCTGGGATCTGATGTTATGTAGCAAGCGAGCAGGCAGGCAGTGAGGAAGGTGGTCTCCCAATCAAGGATCGTGAAAACAGACTGCAATAACAGGAAAAAAAAGAGCAGAGGCGATTTTCCGAAAGCCGCCACCAAAGGCTGTGAGGGAAATGTAGCAGTTGTTGGGTCTCTGTAATTATTGCATGGCCTGGCTGTTTGACTACAGTGCACACACTAGACCTCTTTTAAGCAGGATCAGGGAGGCCCAAAGTGGGGACGGTAAACTAACATGGACATGAGAGATGACAGAAGCGTTCGAAGAACTGAAAGGGGCAATATGCACAGCCCCAGTATTACGGATTCCAGACTACAGTGCGGAATTGTATTTGTTTTCACACTCTAACAGAGTAGTGATGACGGCAGTGCTCACACAGAAAACTACCCTAGGGCACAAACCGACAGCTTACTGCAGTGAACATTTAGACTCACTGATGGGAGTTCACTATCTGTGCGAACAAGCATTGGCTGCTGCTGCCTTTGCAATAGAGAAATCAGCAAGTGTCATTATGGGCTGTAGCACCACGCTGTATGTGGAGCATGTTTTTTGCCATTCTTGAAAAGCCCAAAAGCACATTGACCACACAGAGAGCATCTGGATACAATGTGATTATCTCAAATCCAGCGATAAAAGTAGAAAGATGCAGAATTGAGAACCCAGCGACATTTATAGCAGAACAAGTAGAAGGAGACTATGTACACGACTGTACTATGTACACAGAATATTATGATGACATCCCTGGAGCAAGGGGAAATGCCCTCGGGGGAGGGGAGGTACTTTTCATTGAGGGGTCATCAACCATTGACCGGATGACAGGAGAGAGACATTCTGGGATGGCAGTAAAAAAGCTAAAGCCGACTGGAACAGTTGAAGTAGTGGCGAGAGCAAGATTGCCCTTGAATTTTTTCAGCGCAAGCAGCAGAATTAGTAGCACTTATAATGGCATTAGAAGCGTATGAGGATGACATCACAGTGTACTCTGACTATGTGTTGTCAACAGTACATGCAAGACTGTCACATTGGAAAAGGAGGGGCTTTCGATGTGCTGACAGCACGCTGGTGCAGCACGTGCCCCTATTGGCCAGGCTCATAGACACGCTGCAGCTCTCATCAGCCATAGTGGTAGTGAAGTGCCAAGCCCACACAAGGGTGGGGGGCACGGTTTCGCATGGCAACAAAGTCACAGACTCAGAAGCAAAGCAAGCTGCATATTTTACAGAAATAAAGGAGTTTGACACCCCACGTTTGACACCCCACCTAATAAACGCATACGAGTGCTTAGCATGCTATTGCAAGAAGGATATAGCTCATTGCCCGTTACCCAAATAGTAGAATTCCAGGGACGAGCACCAGCAGAGGAGAAAGAGTTGTGGATATATAGTGAGTGTTGGATATCCCCTCACAGATGCAATATGGTGACGGGAAAGCACTGGAAACCAGTTATTACCTTTGCCTTGTTGCATATTGCGCTCATGCAGATGCACTACCTGACCCACCTTAGCAAGGTTGTTCTAGTAGCTTATATTGTGGAATACTGGTTATGACCCAACCTGGCAGAATACATTGCCACCTTTATGCACAATTGTATTGTCTGACAGAAATTCAATGTGGGTCACAAGTTCTGTGTAGTGCGAGGAGCAATATCGTGCCCTAATGGACCCTTCCAACATCTCCACACAATAGAGTATGTGGATATGATCCAAAATTGTAATGCTCGTAGTTGTATGTCCATTTTCTCAATGGATCGAAGCTGGTCCATGCTCACACCCCGATGCCCTCAGTGTGGCAAAATTCCTTGTCATAGAGGTATTCCCATGATGGGGGTGTGTGCGAGGTCCTACGATCAGATAATGGACCTCAATGTGTAAATGAAGGGTAGAGGAGGTACCAAGCTTGATTCACACTCCAACCGCCCATTTTGAAGTACCAGGAATGTTCACGCCGAAATATGTGACGTATGATGAGCAAATAAATCAGCAGAGAGCCACAGTGGGGCTCTGTCCAGTACCTATCAGACGAACAGTACCTATTGAAGTACAGACACCGAAGAAAACCTGGACAGTGAGGTACCCATTGAGAAAACCATATCGACACGTGAGACAGAATGACGATTGTCAAAATGCAATACCTGAAGAAGCCAAGAAGATACTAAAAGAAGACGAATGGTGACGTCATAAGAACCTGGACTGAGTCACATATAGAGGATATAACGACCTGAGAATGATGAAAAGAGACAAAACACCATGAATAAGTGAAATCCCGAGTCTAAAGTGAAATAATTGATGTCAAATGTCAGAAACTTATGCCACGAGCGTGATGAAGATATTCAGCCAGTTTAAACGTGTACATATGCACAGTAACCACAAGAAGCACAGAAAATCATGAGGCTTGCTTATGCTTAGTAGTAGGTTAGATTGCGGCAAGCGCCACCTATACATATCTACCTCAAAAGGAGCACTTTATATAAATATACTTCCACTATACACAAGAATAATAATTTTAATTTAATTTATTTATTAATGTGTTATAGCTTAACATAAGCTTTTCACATTTCATAAATCAATACAGATTACAAATAAATAGGTACTATTACAGCTTAATTAAACATATGAAAACATTAAAATGAGAATAAGAATTGAGAAAACAAAAGAGAAAAAAAAGGACAATTTTTAGGATGTGCTAAAGATAAAAAGATACAAATCTACCTAATATATAAACGATGCACAGCCATTAATCTTTATTCGCCTATGTTCAATTTGTTTCCATAGCAATTTCGCATTCTAAAGGTTCTAAAAGAAGGATTGCTGATGTAGGCACTTATCAATTCATAGATAAATATTACTTTATCGCTCCGGCACTCATTCTCACACATGAGATTTTCACCGGAGCACTGCTGCACCTGTATAGTTATACCTAGCAGGCTCTCTACAATCAACCATATGTCGTACATTGCAATATGAAGTTTCATGCCAATTGCGTTAGCCGCCCTTAGCCAGAAGTCATTGCTGCTTATGTGATCCACACTATGGACAAAACCACCGTAGCATGTAGAGTGAGTTTTTAACATGGCAAGGCAACTGGTGAGGACATGTTTACCAGATTTAGTCTCAGATTTATTCATACAGAGCCGGCAGGAGCGATCTGATATAGGGAGATTGTGCATAATCCCATTGATAGCCAATACCGGTAGCTGGTCAATCCTCATTAGAAGGATGAAACGTGTCAGACGAGGTGAAGGGCAGAGATACAAGTATGGCAGTGATTGCTTAAAGGTGTATCGCATGTATGGGACAAATTTATAACGTTTCAGATCTTCCAGATGAGCAAAATTATCAATCCAGTCACATAGTTCGGACTTCTTGGCTAGTGCCCGCAGTGAACTGGCTGTATCCCCATACAACCTATTGGTCCAACCAATCTTGTCCAGATGGCTATCCATATGTTTTTTCATAAATAAAAATGTGGAAGACTTGTTAATTTTGCTGTACATAACAGAAAGCAAGGGGTTACCTGCATTCAACATCATTTTTAAGTACAATTCCACCCTCTTTCTGAGTACCTGAGATTTCCACGAGATAAGGCCCAATTCCAATCTAAGCATGGACATGGGTACACATGTCGGGAGACCTAATATCTTCTTCCAATATTTCCCCTCAAGTATCTGCAGCCACCCAAGGTCCATTAGCTGTAAGGCTTCTAGGCCATAGGTGATCATGGGTGCTAGAACCTGCAGGTATAGTTGGCGTGCGGCCCAGATAGTGTACCCACCATGTGAGGCAGAAAAGCGATGTATCAATGCAGTAATTTGAGCCGCTCGGGTGATCCGAACTTGTTTACACATGTTATATTGTCCCTTGGGCTCAATCTCTATGCCCACATATCTATAATAGGGTGTATATTGAATTGCTGACTCGTAGATTTTAATACTCACTAGTGCTACCTTCTTACTGGTAAAAACCACCATCTGGGTCTTACCCAGGTTGATTGAGAGACCGTTTCTTTGAGCATAAGTCCATAAGGCCTCTGCTGAGCTACGTAGTCCACTGATTGTGTGGTCCATGATGACTAGGTCATCAGCATAATCTAGGACCGGACAGTGGGCTGTGCCTATTTTAGGGGGACAATTGTGTTCTGCTGTTAATGCTTTCGGTATGTCGTGGACAAACAGGTTATATAATAATGGTGCTGTAACACAGCCTTGTTTTACGCCACGAGTTTGCCGAATCTTACTAGTCATGTTCCCCTTGGAATCTAGCTTCAGAGAGACCGAGGTGTTATGGTGTAATAATCTGAGATAGTAAAGTATCCCTTTGGGCCAGCCCAAGGTCTCAAGTTTAGTCCACAGAGGTTCTCTCGGCACTAGATCAAAGGCCGCCTTGAAGTCCAATAAATAATGCATATAGTGGTGGGTTGCCAGTTAATCTGGCTCTATTTCGAAGTATGTCCATAACCGCCAAGTTATGCACTCTGGACTAACCACCCCTAAAGCCACATTGAAATTGATCTAAGATCTTCTCTCTGTCCACCCATGCTTGTAGTTCATGCAATAAGTACGTGGCAAATAATTTGCCCGTGCAGTCCAACATGGACAGTAGACGATAATTAGAAGAATCTGCCCGATCTCCCTTTTTATAAATCGGGACTAGAATTGTTGTCTGCCATGATTCCGGAATACACCCATCATTTAGAATCTTATCAAACAATATTTTCAGGACTTCTGCCCAGTACTCCGGGTCGCTTTTTAATATAACATTTGCCAGGCCGTTAGGCCCAGGAGCTCTCGATGATTTGAGCTTTATTATCCTGGCAGTTAGCAACTCAACTGTCACCTTGAAAGGAGGAGAGGGCCGACTCAGGTTTCCAATCTCCTGAATCTTTCCAGGGCAAGATTATTATGACTTCTCAGGAATTCCTCCCACTGGCCAGCACCGAGAGGGTTAGTGAGGGAACTACTAGTATCACCCCTTGCCTTACCCAGCAGTGCCCATATAGTCCGGGAGTTCCCTGTGCATAAGACTTGGACCGTCTTTTGCCATTTGAGTAGTTTGGATGCGTAGCGCTTCCGCCTGAGCCATGATCTAAAGGCGTTCTTATACTTTCTAGTTGAAATCTGATAGCTATTCCATGTGGTGCAGTCTTTATGAAGCTTCTTGAGCTCTGTTTTTAATATTCTTTCGGCATTTCTAATTTCTATGTCAAAGACATTAGATGGCTTAACTTCTGGGGCTAGCATATTTATTTTGATAGTAGCATACCTATATGAGAAGGATGCTATCCATTCTTCGATCTCGCTGCTGGACATTGCAAGAAGCTCATCACGACCCATGCTTGTCTTGTCTACCGTAGCTTCCATTGCTTTCTTGATATTATTGTCGGACCAGCGTATATTTGAAGAGGTGTGATTCGTCCTCAATTCACCAATAGGTCTGGTCCGAGCATACTGTATCAAGAAATTGAATGTTAATGTAAGCGTAGCATGGTCACTCCAATCGTTCTTATTGACCCTCATATCAGTGACCCAAGTGGCCATTGAAGGGCTTACAAAGATGTAATCCAGTGTACTTCTGGATTTTGCATTACTCCATGTCGGCTGCCCCGGATAATCACTACTGGTTCTGCCATTTATCATTTCAAAATCCCATTATTTGAGGAAGTTAAACCATAATAATCCCTCTGGATTCACAGCTGGATGCCACAATTTGCCTCTGCTCTTCAGCAAAGGATTATTACTTCTACCCTTGTCACCCACCAAATGACAATTAAAGTCACCAACAATTGTTACAAGGTCATTTTCTGGGGCTATCATGCAATCAATCAACAGATCATGACAAGCTTCCTGAATAAGGTCTCTGTGGGAGGATCCTGGGGATTATAAAGGCTAATCAATGGCCTTTTGTCTACTGAGGCTGTACCAGGGAGTTCTACCTCAACCGCTAGCACAAACTCATCCATATTGGAGTGGATGCGAGTAGACTTTAATGGATGTAAAATCCCAATAAGTAAGCCCCCATATGGCCTTCCCCTCGGGCCCTTTTTGGCTAGCTCTTGATGGATAGTATATCCATTTAGAAGGGCCCGAGAGGTAAGCCACGTCTCTTGGAGGCAAATACAGGTATGACCTGCTAACGGGGATGGTGCCATTCGCGGCTAATAAGTGGGTAAATCCCCGACAGTTCCATGAGACCAAACGTTGATCTCATTGTCTTAATGTCACAGCAGGGAGAGAGTCAGCAAGCCACTTGAGAACATTCTGTATATCATCCATTCGCACAGAGTTGCCTTTAGGTAGCTGAGGTATCAAAATGTCTTCAATGTTGGTGCTTGGCGGTGGCAATGGCCATTCGGGGTCTGCCGAATTCGGATCAGCATCACCTTCAATGTCAACTTCCCGCAAACTGGTTTTAAAGTTGCGTATCATATTTGCTGTTGCTATGAACTTACAGTGTATTGCCGATGTATTAGAGTTCGTCACTTTCAATGGTTCGACAAATTCAAAGTCTTCCGATCTCAACAGTCTCAGCTGTGGGATTGAGTGCAGTCTGGTCATCAGCACTGATCTAGTGATCCAATCGTGATTACTATTTTGGTACAAGTTCTTAAAAATGCAAGTTCTTCCACAATGAGGCGGAATGGTATTAACTTTATCCTCAGGTGATGGTGCAGGTGAAACGTCTAATAGAGGTAGTGAGCTTGGTTCAGTGATTGTAATATTCTGAGCTAAATTCACATCCTGCTCGCTTAAACAAAGCGATGGCTCCGGGTCCACCTCTTCAACTGGATATGAGGTATTACTCTTATCGGCAATGAGCCAGCTAGTCAGCTTACCCTCTTTGCCTAAGGTGCGTTTGTGAGCACGCGCAGCTTTGCCGTTTTATTTTTCTCTGTCCCTTTTTAGGAGTGCTCCCTTCGGTTGTTCTGGAAATTTACACCTCCGGCTCTGCTGTTTCAGGTAACGTTATGGTCACAGTATGAGGCTTTTTCCTTGCGGTCGCTTTTCTGGTCATTCGTCGCTGCTTTTGTGAAAAGACGGCATCCAGGTTGTTTGTAGTGTTTATTTCTGCAACAGCTATCTTCGGGCATTCAGGGAGAGTGATGGTCCCTTCTTTCTGCACAGGCGTCAGATTACTATTGTTGGTGTTATTAACTGTGTTTCCTGCCGATAAGGTAAGGGTGACTTCCAATATCCGCCCACACATCTTTAGCAGAATATTTAGTGCAAATTGTATCGATGCAACCGAAGATTGCAGTTCCACCAGGGTCGTGTGGCTTTCCCCCTGGTCTCCACTACTATCTCGTTCAGATGACTCCATTTGTACGTCCAGATTGGGGGAGGCAGATAATCTGTTGTATATGTCTCGTTGTGAGTCTAAGGGGGGCTGTTGAGTGCTTCCAGTCTGGGTCCGAGTACCGCTTCCTAATAATGGGGTCATGGATCTCTGCATAGAGAGTTATTGTCAATTGCACTTTCCCCTAAACCATCATTGTTGTCATTCATACTATGGCTACCAGTCTGTCTCTCTCCTCTGGCGGAGGTATGGTTGGTATGCTGGTGGTGCAGGGCGGCAGGAAAAAGTTTGTGATTGCTCCTTTTTCCACAGGTGCTGTTTTGGTTCCCTTACTTCTGTTGGTGCTATCTATCGGGGTTCCGCCCCTCTGATTGCGAAGATTATATCTTGTCGCTGAGCACTTCTTAACTGTGAGCATTATGGGTCTTGCGCAACCCCTCAATATGGTGGTCCCTCTGGATCAGGTTTAGAATGTCCGCTATTGGAGGCGCTAAATTGCTAGAAGATCTTGCAAGCAATTAGAAATGATATGTCCCTGGGCCAGAATGAGACCAAGCAATAGAAATATTTAGTATCTATTCACTTTTGCCGTAGTATTGCTTCTGCAATTTAAAAATTAAGTAGCTTGTCACTATTGCAAGTGCACCTTGCGCCTTACACCGGGATCAAGGCTGTGTCCACTGTCTCCCAGGTGTGGCAGTCAAGCACTTGTTGCTATTGCAAGTTGCGTTTTACGCCTAACACCGGGATTAAAGGCAATGCCCACAGTCTCCCAGGTGTAGCAATCATGCAGCACAGATGGATTTCTCGAGTGCTGCACGGCAAGGCGAGGACGGGTAAGTGCTTTCAAATCTTTTTTAACCTGGGGAGGTCCAGAGCTAAGCACTACGATGGTACTCTTGCTAAGGCTTTATGATGTCTGTATAGTTTGGTAATAGCCCGTTTATAGCAAACACGAAAAACGATGAAGGTAATAATAGTGTTATTTTAAGATAACATCGGCGTTCCAAATGACCCGTGGGTAGGGGACTTAGCCGCACTTTCAAAACGCTACCAAAACACACAAAGCAGTATTCCCAGCCTCTCTGAATTTTACGGGCGGACCCAAAACGTGACAATGCCACAACACAGTAACACAGCACAAGCACAAACAAACAAGCAATACGCCTGTAAGGTCCTTACTTTCATGGGCGGACTGTTTTCTGTTAGCTCTAATAGAAAACGAAGGCAACAAAGCCCTGCGCCAGCAGCCCGGCTGCGATAGCACCAACTGCTCCAACGGCTCCCGAGCTCCCGAACTCCTGGGCTTCCTGCCTCCTTGACGCCTCGCCTTGTGGACTCATGGGCTCACTGGACTCTCAAAATGAGCGGGGCTCGGGAAGTCCAGGTTCCGAAGACAGAGCCTCTGTACTCCAGAGCGCTCAGACGCCTCAATACACCTCTGTACGCCTCCGTACGCCGTACTGAATCAAGCCGCACCTCGCAGCTCACACTCAACCAGAAACAGAGTGAGAGTGTGGCTTACAAAAGTTACTAAAGGTCTCAAGAGGAGAGGTTTGCAGCAAGCAAATCGAGAATTAAAACGGAGAGAAACTCAGACGAAGACAACCATGCCAAGAAGCCAAGGTCGTACCGGCTGAAATAGACCAACAGTGGATACAATTAATGAGGAGAAGAACAGAGTATCCTGTTCAGAAAGGTCAAGATAAGCCACAGATGGCAGATGGCTGGCGGAATTAAATCAAATACATTAAATTGCATGAGGCATAAGACGATTTCACGGTGTCGAATCAAGTGACAACAGAGCCTACACCTCAGTCACAGCTTCCTCTAAACCAGCCTAACACCCCTCACCCATTTAGCTTCAGACAAATAATTATATTAGAGACAGAAAAAATCATACTATCTCTAAAGCCATCTAACTGCAAAGGAGATAATTGCCCTGCCCAAATTATAAAAGATGCAGCTAGAGACCTAGCTCCCTTCATCTCTAAACTCATCAATGCATCCTTTAAAGGATAGTTCCGGGACTTTTTTTTTATTGTCCCTACGGGTCGGCCATGTGTTTGTAAGCATAAATCGGTAGATTGTAGAAAACTTTCCTATGGACCATACCCGACTTTTCGCCCATTATCGCACTCGAAATCAGCCTCCATTTTGCGATAATCCGATCATTTCCCCACATCTACCTGGCTCACCTGCCTTTGCGGCACTAAATCAAATCCCCCGCCCCTGAGCCTGACATCAGCAGACGCGTACTGCCCATTTCCCAACGCCAAAGCACGTCTCGTGTCAACAATCGCTGCGCCTCAGCTAATGACGTGTCGCCATGGAAATGGCAGGACGCCTCTTTCCCCAATAAGTATAAACAGACCGTTTCACAACACACAGCAGCAGATTTTCGATTCCATTCCTCTCTCTGTGTTACTTTGAGTATTCTGTGACTCGTTTCAGTGCTCTGGTCAGCTACCTTCGGCGCTTGTAGCCCGTGTGAACACCTGTACCATCTCGGTAAATTATTTTACTTTCTTTACCACACAATGGCTACAATAATGCCGTATATGTACGAGCCCGAGTACACCGAGGAGGAACTACTGGAAAGGCAAGCACGCGAAAACGATGGGGATTCGGACGGCAGTTGGGAGGACCAGTCAACGGATGAAGAGCCTGGACCATGTCGCATGGACGGCGTCTCCACCTGGTGCACGTGTAATCAGTGCGAGCTAATGCCAACTGAGGAGGAGAACTGCTGCTGCCGTGAAAATTCCGGGTGCTTGGCCTACATTTCGGAAGGCGAGCAAAGTCTGCAGGAAGGCGAGCAAAGTCCGCAATGCATCACCGAGCTGCCAGAGTTCAGGGAAGCCTGCCTCTCACGGACCGTGTTGAGGATGATGATGGTGCTTATGCACGAACTTCGCGGCACTGTTCGTCCGCGTAATCCGAGTAACGAGTAAGTATACTCTGGTTGTGATGTCAGTGATGCCACTACTATTTCATGGTCGTCTCCCACATATAAAATTCCATCTACATATCATTCGAACGCATGTAAATTTGTTCCATATAGTGCATTTTCTAGATATATTTTTTTTCAAAGCAAAATGACATGTTTTACCTGAATCGACATTGATAAGAAAGTTTTGTCATTTTAATACAGTTTGCATCTTTCTTTTTCACAGGTGGTACAGGCTGGTGGCCTATCGTTGCTTCACTTGGTGGCGTCACGGGAGGCTCGGACACCGCGTTCGGAGAGTAATACCTGCCTGTGCGGTACTTGCCATTAGACAACATTTCCCCAGCGACAGTGGACAATACCGCGGTTTTTCCCTGGATGTGCTGCAACCGGAACTTTACAATGTGTAATGTTTATTATTTATGTGCAATTGAAATTAATATCTAAAATAAAGCCCAACATATATTTTAACAATGGTTGTTTTGATTTTTTAAATGAATCTAGTGTGTCTCCATTGAATAGTCTTCCTCTGCCTTGTCTTGTCACACCACATGTCTCTGGCCAGCATCCTCCCTCACGCTGGCCGCACACCTGCAATCCACATAACCGTTGAACCCATATATGCAGCAGTCATACATATATTATTTTGCGGGTTGGCATCAAGCGTTGGCAATAAAAAGCCGTTGGATTTTATTGATACAAAACATGGTTATAGGTAAATAATAAATATGGTTGATCATAATAAATCATCCTTTTGGGCACCGGGTACAGAGATGACCCCCATATATTCTCCTGGGAGGGTGAGGTATTTATAAACTCACCCCCCTGCCTTCCATGTACTAGATCCTGCAGCCTGCCTCTTACATGCAGTTAGATGGCCTCTCCTTGGTGAGGCCCTGCGGCAAACGGGTCTTGTCTGCACGACCACCGCCCTATCAAAGGCAGTTTGCACCGGGGTACTTGTGCTGGCAAGTGGAGCTGTCAGGGAGCGATAAAGGCCAAGAGGTGCCAAAGACCATGTACACTTCAAAGTGGTCTATAGAGCATGGGTTGTTGTTCCCATGTCTACCTCCAGACCCCGTGTCTCCTGCCAAGCATCCCCCTCACGCTGGACGCCCCCCTGCAATCCACATAAGTGTGTCTCCATTCACGAGTCTTCCTGTGTCTTGTCTGCACGACCACCGCCCCAATCCACCCCCCGCCCTATCAAAGGCAGTTCGCACCGGGGTACTTGTGCTGGCAAGTGGAGCTGTCAGGGAGCGATAAAGGCCAAGAGGTGCCAAAGACCATGTACACTTCAAAGTGGTCTATAGAGCATGGGTTGTTGTTCCCATGTCTACCTCCAGACCCCGTGTCTCCTGCCAAGCATCCCCCCTCACGCTGGACGACCCCCTGCAATCCACATAAGTGTGTCTCCATTCACGAGTCTTCCTGTGTCTTGTCTGCACGACCACCGCCCCAATCCACCCCCCGCCCTATCAAAGGCAGTTCGCACCGGGGTACTTGTGCTGGCAAGTGGAGCTGTCAGGGAGCGATAAAGGCCAAGAGGTG
Source organism: Ambystoma mexicanum (assembly GCF_040938575.1). Lineage (NCBI taxonomy): Eukaryota > Metazoa > Chordata > Amphibia > Caudata > Ambystomatidae > Ambystoma > Ambystoma mexicanum. The sequence goes on from NC_090938.1 coordinate 843,975,768, forward strand.
CCAAAGACCATGTACACTTCAAAGTGGTCTATAGAGCATGGGTTGTTGTTCCCATGTCTACCTCCAGACCCCGTGTCTCCTGCCAAGCATCCCCCCTCACGCTGGACGCCCCCCTGCAATCCACATAAGTGTGTCTCCATTCACGAGTCTTCCTGTGTCTTGTCTGCACGACCACCGCCCCAATCCACCCCCCGCCCTATCAAAGGCATATACACGTCATTCATTCACAAACACACCCCTGTTTCGAATTCTTTATAACCCACTTCATATTTCTAATGAGAACTTCTTTGCGCTTTGCTAGTCAACCCGTGAAGGTGCTGGTTATCTGCTCTTCGTCTCTGTGAACTTCCCTGACCACTTCGAGCAAACTCGTCAGTTTGCAACCTGTGAACTGCTCCCTGTTCTACGACAAGAAACTACTCTGATCCCTGCATCTAACTGTTTGTTCGTCAAGGTAAGGCCATGTACCATAATCATTTTGCGTCCAAATTTTTAATTTATATCTATTTGCTAGTAGTCATCAAATTGCATACATGTTTTCTTTTCGTCCACGACAGTACATGCAAGGAACTAGTCACATGTTCTGAGTTTAGTCAAATTATTTTTCTATTTTTTTAAAGTAACACATTGGTATTCATAGAGAATTGTTGATCTTTACTTTTCAGAACTTTCCACAATGCCTGCCTGTTCCATTGGCGGTTGCCCTTCGAAGACCCATAACAAATCTGAAGGTACTATAATGCATGTTTTCCCTAAGACAATAGATCAGATAAGAGAATGGGTCCGATATTGCGGATATCCACCGTCTGAGCTTGAAAGTAGAGTCCTAGAAGTCTTTGCGGACAAGAGGGGTGATCGATACCGCATCTGCAGCAGGCACTTTAGCTCAGACATGTACTCCTAAAACAATCTTGGGTGCTTCCCTTGTTAAAAAAACAAACACTTGACCCCGCAATATCGACAAATTACAGACCCATCACCACTGTCCCATTTCTGCTTAACATCATTGACAGAGTAGCTTACCTCCAAATTCAGGACTACTTAGAAACCAACAACTTATTAGGCTCACGTCAATCTGGCTTCCGTCCCCTTCATGGTACTGAAACAGCCCTGATTGACCTTAAGACCCAAATTGACGAGTTGAAGGACAATGGCAAATCAGCTATGCTACTCCTCCTTGACCTATCTGCGGCCTTCGACTTGGTAGATCACGCAGTCTTATGCAATCACCTCAGTTCCGCCGCTCATTTTTCAAGTGATGCCATAACCTGGGTACAATCCTTCCTTGCAAACCGGACAATTAGAATCTCCTCCCCCCTAGCAGCCGCTGATCCCACACAAGTTTCATGCGGTGTCCCTCAAGGATCATGTGTATCTCCGACGATGTATAACATCTTTACTAAACCATTGTTTGACAAGCTGGAGAGACTGGGTGTCATCTACACTAATTACGCAGATGACACTCAGATACTCATCCCCCTTTCGGGCAACTTCTTGGAAGACACGGCCTTAGTAAATAAGATATATCTCCTCATTCAGGCATGGATGGCATCTCACGGCCTCTGCCTGAATGACGACAAAACTGAGTTACTGATCCTCGGCTCAGAGTTGGCCATCAAAAAACTTGACCCGAACTATGCCTCATTCAATATCGACAATAATGTTATCAAAGTGATGCCTGCAGTCAAAACCCTCTGGGTCTATCTGGACTCAGCACTCACCTTCAAGAAACAAACTAACTCATTAGCATCTTCCACTGCATATATTTGTAAATTGATCCGAGCATGTAGACCATTTCTAACTGAGACCAGCTGCATTACACTAGCTAATGCACTCATCATATCCAAGCTGGATTACTGTAATGCTCTATATGCAGGATCTAACAAGTATATCCTTGATAAACTCCAAACTCTACAAAATAACGCTATTAGAGTAGCTCTAAAGACAGGATTGCCCTCAAAACCCTCTGCCTCACCTCTAAATGTCTTAACAACATAGCTCCCCCCTACCTGGTAAACAGAGTCAACAAGAGAATCTCAAACCGTCCCACTAGAATGACCAATGCCTATACCTTAGTGGTGCCCAGATACAAAAAGAGTACAGCTGGCGGCTCCAGTTTTCCGGTCATAGCTGCTCAAACTAGAGACAGACTCCCTCTTGATCTCAGAATGGACCAACCCTACTCTAGCTTCAGGTGGAAAGTCCTCACCTGGATAGGATCCAATGACACTTAGCTCGACCTCCCCACTGCCACTTGCTCTAGAGACCCCTGATGATTGTAACTAGAACAATTGGTTTCTGGTCAACTAGCTTTAACTGCATTTTCGCACTTGCTTGTACATGCACCTTGTTTCTAATTTGAACTGTATAACTGTATTTTCTTGTAACCAAGTTCTCAAGTATCCTTTGGGTTTGGTTTTGCGCTATACCAAATAAACAAACAAACAAACAAACAAAACAAACAAACAAGCAAGCAGAAGGGTTGAAACTTTCACACCTACGCATGGACTCTTGCCATGCCCAGACACCTTAACTTTCCCAGACCAAGAAGCAGACTCAAGGCCAAAATACAAAGAAATAATTGACACATGACCACTGAAGTGATGATTGATTGTTGCAATAATTGGAGGGAGGGTGGGGGTGCAGACAAACTCCCTGCACCTGGCCGGCTATTCTGCACGCTGCTAAGCAAGTGGAAAAGTAGGAGTGGGGTTGATGCCAACCCAATCATAGTGGACCAAGTAATCTAGGGTCCTATAGTTAGTAGGACCAATGAGACATCGTACTTTTAGTGACGTCTACAGTAGCCATTTTGAATGACGGGCTTAGATGCTCCACCTGACATTGTTTATCCAATCCCCTCACTTTGTTACCATATACAGATATAGTACCTATATTAAAGTTACCTTCCTTGAACCAATCAAGTTGCATGCTACGTTTTGAGATGTTACACGTCAGAGATTATGAGTTTTTGGTATAAATGATGTGTTTTTTCAGAAATTAATTGGAGTTGAAGCGGAAACGAAAATCAAGCAATTGCTGATATTCATAAACTCCCAGTTTTTTGTACTTGTCATTAAACGGACTCCCTTTGCCAAACTATTGAGTTGTCATTATTGATTTGATGCGGGAGTATTAATCTGCATCCCCATCCATCTCGAGGGTGCTGCTGCTCATCTTAAAGTGCTGTTTGGGAAACCCCCAGTCCTATGGGCCGGCTGGGGTCCCTACTGCACACTTGGTAGCAGAGGATGGTTTTCGATTATCGACTAGATAAGACACCCATTGACCGTCGACATAAGTAACTCTAGGTCCTCGGCAATATCACGAGTCCTTTGCCATCTGGCTAAGTAGACCGAGAGGCTCCCCATAGATAGTGGATAGTCTAAGTAAAACCCTGCAGGTTGAAGTCTGAAGGAACCTGTGCTTTCCTCCACGAACCCCTTCCCACTTCTATGGGCAGCTGAGGTCTGAAGGAACCTGTGCTTTCCCCCACAAACCCCTTCCCACTTCTACAGGCAGCTGATTGGACGAAAAGCAAGGAGAGGCGGTAACGAAGGCGGTGATCCCGAGCATCCAGAGAGGAAAAAATGCGAACAGTGAGTGAAAAAGACTAAATGTTTTGGCAAACAGTTGCATGCCTTAGAACAGTAAGGGAAGGTAACGGGGGGAGGTGGGACAAAAATAATGACAGAGTAACAGTGTAATATATATATGGGGAAGATACCCGAGCATAAAAGAGAGGTAGCGGGAGGATACCCGAGCATAGAGGGAGATACCGGGAAGATACCCGAGCATAGAGGATAAGCCCAAATACCTAGGCTTTAATATAGCGCTAGAAGAAGCCTGCATTTAAAGTCCTGAAAGAATAGGACGACATAGGAGAACAGAATCGATGAAAGAGGTGATCTGAAAGAAATGGGCTTAAATTCCATGTCGGAATAATGATAGTGGCATGAGATTTATGTAGCCGGCTGGAGTCTGTCTAGTCTGTTGCGTCTGTCTTGTGTTTTTCTTTTTTCTGATGTCACGAGGTAAGAACATTTTTGGGGGAAAACATGAAAATTGTCCGATTGTATAGTCAGGATGTTGTATGACATAAATTGATGGTTGTTGGGTGAAAAGGTCAAAAGAAAATTTGTGTGAAAAAACGGGATTGGAGCTTGCGACGATTGGTGCTCACTCATATTGTTGATTTTGTTTGAGAAACGTAAAACGTATCAAGGTGTTGTATGAGGAGAAGATAAATAAATGTAAGCATGGAAGACATTACACTGTTAGTACACTTGTGCAAACAGTTGCCAAAACATGCACCTAAGCTGAAAAAGTACAGTGCAGAATGGGTTAAAGGAACCGCCCACAAAATGTTTATGCCATGGCCCCAGGGTGGATCACTATCTAAAACGGTCCTGCAACACATGACGACATATTTGCACACCAGGTATACTGGCAAAATGTTAGATAAATGCTTAGCTAGTTTAGAGCTCTGGAAAATGTGCCAAGAGGATAAGGAGGAGGAGCCACCGTTAGATTGGATACTTAACATATGCACAGAGGGGTGAAATGCCTTCTGCGTCACCCGGCCCATCTGAAACGAAAAGTGAAGTCAGTAAAGACGAAGGATTATATCCGTTGAGGTAACTTAAAGCAGCCACGGGATATAGCAACCCGGCATATGAGTCACCTACACAAAGTAGTGACGAAAACCCAGACAAAGACAGAGATGGAGATATTACCTCCAAAGTCCCAAGGGACAAGGAGAGACACGAGAAAGAAAAAGGAGATCCAGCACAAGCAAGTACATCTCTAGATACGGGTAGAGAGGGAAAGAGATGGAAAGGAGATGAAGACAGAACGTATGAGATGGCATTCACACGGAACAAATGGATGGGAGGTCAGATTCTATTGAAACTCATCGGTAAAGGCATTGAGGATGTGAGGCAAAAGGGAGAGTCAGATGATTCAAAAAGGAAAGAGAAGCAAAAGGAAAAAGGATTGAGAGACGAAAGAATTAGGAAAAAAGATAGACAGAGACGAGAGCAGTTGTATCGCGAAGAGCAAGGAAGGAAACGCGATCATAAGCCAAGAGCAGGTAATGATCAATACAGGCAGGAACAACGAAGAATAGAAGAAGAAGAACGAAAGATACAGGAGAAGAGAATAAAGAGACGAAGGGATGAGGAAATACGAAGGGCAAATGAACGTAGAGATGCGAAGAAACAGGAAGAAGATAGAATCAGAGAGGAAGCGAGGAAGCGCAGAGAGTTTGATGATATCAGAACGTAAGCGAAGACAGAGAGCACAAAATCTTGAATATCTGGAGAGAGAGGTTAAAAAACCTGATCCAGTAGTAGACTGGGAAGACATAGAAGAATTATTTCCTGAGTACGATTCAGTACCAGGCACGTCTAGGGCAAATATCGAAGATGACTTCGCACCAGAAGCATCGGAGAAACGCTCAATAGAATATATGATGAAATGGGGCTGGAACAGATACCCCAAGGGAAAGGAGAGGACGAGCATCTGGAGAGCACTCAGTTGTACAACACTGAGGACGCCTCCCGAAGTAGCAGAAATAGAGAGCTGTCCCTAGATAGGTTGACACTAAACAGGAACGAGGAAGATGAGAGGAGTTACACGAGTTGGGCACAGACAATGTCAGACACATAAAGAGGGGAATATGAAGAAAAGGAAGACGAGAGAAGACGCGAAAAACACCTCTCTCGAGGAAAGGGAATAAGATGGTCAGATTCTAGTTAGTCTGCACCTAAGGCATCAGAGTCAGCCACACAATCAGACCGACACGAAGGAGCATTTTACGGTCAGAGGGGGGGTGTCTCCACCACCCTATGTGAGCAGGCTAAGGACATTGCCAGGTAGACAGTGCTGCGGGAATATTACCCCTGCAGTGGATAGAAAAATGATGAGGGAGGAAAAGGAGTGCCATGTGTTACAATTGCCGTTACTCGAAAAAGGAGGAACGAGGCCACAGTATATATCCTGGCCACACATGGATCGAGAAAAAATGAAAAATAAGCTTCCAATGTTGACATCAGGAGCCGGAAAATGGATACATGAGCTAGAAAAATGACGGGAGGTAACACGTTAGCTATCAGGGACATAAAGGGTCTTTTAATCGCCATACTTGGTGATAGAGCTGACGATGTGTGGACACGAGCAGGTTATCCTGGTGTGACTACAGTTAATACCGCGCATGAGGGATCTCCATTTAACAATTGCAGAGCCGCGGTATGGAAAGCATTACGATTGCTCTACCCGGATACGTCTGACATGGGAGCTATAATGACCCGCAAAATGAAGGAATCCGAAGATCCTTTGCTTTACATTCAGAATTTCCAAGACGCATGGGTGCTGGAAACACGGGAATCTTGGGGGAAATCTATACCCATGTTTTACCATATATTATGCCAAGGGCTGCCAGATCAGGTACAGAAGCAGCTCAAGAAATTGGTAGGAATTGAGGCTAAACCCTGGTCTGAAATACAGTTGACCATAGCTCACTATTGCAGGCTACTGCAAGAGAAGAATCGCAAAAAAGAGGCTGCATGAAAAGCTGAAGAGGCAAAATTAGTGCAGAAAAAATTGTCAAAATATGCCATTGAAGGGGCAATGATAACTAGCACAGATGGATCGAACATACAGCAGGCCAACAACCAAAGGCAGGTTGATCAAGGCAATAACGGGTTTTACCCCAGAGGGTGAGGGTTTCGAGGAAGAGGATGGCAGAGTAAACAGGGAGGTTTCCAGAGTAATCAGGGAGGTTTTCAAAACATGCAAAATGGCAATCAGGATATGTCAAATGGGCAGATAATCAGACCACTGCCAATATGTTGGACGTGTGGGATGACAGGGCATCCAGCACGCACATGCAGAAGTCAAGGCATGGTGCAAAATTACCAAGGAACAAGAGTAGGAATGGTGAATCCACATGTATTTTTACAGCAGGGTGGAAATGGAGTTGCACAAAATCACACGGTGCAACAACAAGCGCCAGGAGCACAGCGAAACTTGCAACCTCAGAATATGCACAAGATTTGACGTCATTCATGTTCAGACAAATGCGTCTGAAAAGCACAAGGTTACCTCAGGGGTACTGTGAGTCTCCTTCTATTTTCAACAGAGTCCTACAAATGGACTTAAGCAATATTGCATTAGAAAGTGTTGTCTTGCAATATGTGGCCGACATCTTAATTTGCAGCACAACAGAAGAAACGTGCAGACATGATTCTATTCAGCTATTGACTGTATTGGCTGAGAAAGGATATAAAGTTGACAAAGAGAAGTTACAATACTGTCAACAAGAAGTGCTGTACATAGGCCAGCTGATCTCACATGAGGGGAAAAGGGTTACCCCTGAAAGGGCTGAGGCATATTAAACACAGCCAAGCCACATACGATAAAACAGTTGCAGAGTTTTCTAGGATTATGCAATTATGTCAGGGCATGGGTCTTTGACTACAGCTCTCATACCAAGCCCTTGTTACAAGCCCTAAAGAAGGCACAGGGGGCGAAAGAAAAAATTGAATGGACTGAAACCATGGAAGAAGGATTTATCGAACTAAAAAGGGCCATTTGCACGGCACCAGTTCTAGGGATTCCCAATTATGCAGAGGAATTCTACCTGTTTTCGCACACGAATGGCAGTGTTATGACAGCAGTACCCGAACCACATTGGGGTACAAGCCCCTGGCATACTACAGTGGGAATTTGGACCCAGTAATGAGAGGCCACTTTCTGTGCGAACAAAGTTTAGCTGCCGCAGCGTTCACCATAGAAAAGGCTACAACCATTGTGATGGGATGCTCAATGACGTTGTTCGTCGAGCACGCACTATTTGCTATTCTAGAGAAACCAAAGGGCATATTGACATCTCAGAGAGCTTCTGCATATGAAGTGATCATATAAAATCCATCGATTAAGATAATTCGATGTAAGATAGTGAACCCAGCCATGTTTATAGCAGAGCGTGTCACTGAAGGAGAGCCGATCCATGACTGCGCAAACTATGAAGAATTTTATGACGAGATTCCCAAAGTGAAAGAAAATGCATTGGCAGAAGGAGAAATTGTCTTCGTTGACGGTTCTTTGAGAATCGATCAAAATGATGGGCAAAGATACACAGGCACTGCTGTGATGAAGCACACAGCAAATGGAGAATTTCGAGTACGTACTAGTGCACGATTACCATCTCATTACTCAGCACAGGCTGCAGAATTATTGGTGTTGATACTCGCACTCGAGAATCACAGAGACCAGGAAGCGACGGTGTACAGTGACTCCGTGTATGTGACATCAACAGTGCACGCAGGCTTAGCGCGCTGCAAAAGGAGGGGCTACCTCCGAGCAGATGGCACGCCAGTGCAGCACGCAGCCCTATTGGACAGACTGATTAAGGCACTACAGCTCCCAGTGGGCATAGCGGTCGTGAAATGTGCCACCCACACGAAAGGGACAGATTTGATCTCACGAGGAAATCAAGCAGCAAACACAAAAACCAAGTGTGTGTTGACAAAAGATGAAACAATAATGAATGTGGAAATAACTGATGTGCATGAGAGAATGATTGTTGCACAAAGTGAACCTGACAGTTATAGTAATATGGAGAAAACCCAATTAATGGAACTCCAAGGGGAAGCACCACAGGAAGAAAGAAATCTTTGGAAGCAGCAAGGGTGTTCTTTAAACACCTCCGAGAGCTTGTGTCAACATGACAGCACAGGTAAACTGGTGAAGCCTATAGCCCTATTAAAAATAGCATTGGAACAGTTGCATTATCCAGTGCACATGACAAAAGAGAATCTAGCAGCGACGATTGCTGAAGACTGGTTTATACCGAACTTAGCAGAGCACGTTGCATTTTTTATGGTGAACTGTATAATCTGCCAACAGTTCACGGCTAGGCACACACTATGAGTAATTAGAGGAGTCATTCCAAGGCCCAATGGACCTTTTCAGCACTTGCATGTCAATTATGTCGATATTATTCAAGTATGTAATGGGTACAGGTATCTAATTGTTGTGGTGTGTCCATTCTCTAGATGGCTAGAAACAGGTCCATGTACACACCCAGACTCTACCTGTGTGGCCAAATTTCTGGTGAGGGAGATATTTCCCAGATGGGGAGTGTGTGAGATCATGAGGTCAGATAATGGTCCCCACTTTGTTAATGCAGTATTTGAACAGATTAGCTTGCAGCTTGGTATAAAGTACAAGTTCTCTTCGGTTTATCATCCACAAGGTAATGGAATATGCAAGAAGCTCAACAGCTTGTTAAAGGAAAGGATAGCCAAGTTGAAGCTTACTCTAAAGAAGGTATGGCTGCACTGCCTTCCACTGGCACTGTATGTGCTCAGAAACCAGCCTGGTTCTGACCACCATCTTATGCCACATGAAATTGCAACAGCCAGAAGGATGCACATGCCACTGACACCCTGAGATAGAGCTAGATGAGATGCTCAGCCGACAGGGGAAGTTTTAGAATCTGAAATGCAAAATTACTTGAATTGCATGACATCTTGTCTTACTCTAATTTCAGGACAGCTGCAGCGACGACAAAAGGGTGCAGGGCAGCACAGAACACAGAAGGAGATACTACAACAGAGCAAGTTCAAGGTTTACGTGTTCCACAACTGTTCCCTGGGGACACGGTCCTGGTGAGAAACCACACGAGAAAGAAGTGGGACGAGCCAAGGTTCAACGGACCATTCAGAGTGGAGAACGTCACTCTGTCTGCAGTCAAGCTAAAGGGAAGAAGAGCTTGGATATTTCTGGGTGACATCAAGCCATACATCAGAGAAGGCCCCCTGCCCACACCCCAATGCGTAGAGACTACAGACAACGGGGAAGAACCACAGCACATGCAGACGAGATCCATGATGAGGAAGAAGGACGCATGAGCAGCAAAACAAAGACCAAGAACGTTTGTGCAAAGTTGTGGCTTAATTTGGACATTTCCTCTGAGCAAAAAAGGGGATAAGGACATAAAACACAGACACTCTGTGCATCCTAGTTGCAGGTTGAAGAAGAAAAATTGTACATATAAGCCACAAAATAGGTTATTGAACTTTGGACTGAGGCATACTGAAGCCTTGATAAGAAAAGGACATGCCAAATTTTGATCGAGGACACACAAATTGGAAGAAAATACAGTATCCAGACTCTTTTCATACAGGAGCCTTATTTGGACTCACTTATGGTGTCCCACAGCAGTGACATCACTAAGGACGTTTTGATTTATTTTCGAGTTAGTAGTGAGATCGTACCCGTCGTTAGTGGGAAGGCTCACTAACATCACCGAATTTCTTCAAGATCCAGAAAACGAAAAGACAATAAGGAGGCTGCTCATTGTGATTACCGAGCAGTGTCTTTTGCTTCAGGAATACAGCAAGGACAAAACAAATATCCCAAGCTGAGAAAGCAGCGAATAGGCTTGTCAGCGTGCTATTCTTTCGCTTAATTGAAGACTGTCCAGATCTTGTTGGGAGACACACTGACGTCTTGACATTTCTTCAAGATCCAGCAAACACAGAATGTTTGAGTATAATCCTGAACTGAATCATAATTCAGGTTGCTCTTCAAGCTCATCGGAATCACAGAAGCTACTCCCAGTGAGTGCCGAGCAGTTCCAGAATTCAGCAAGGACAAGACAAATGTCCCTGTACCAGAAGATAGCAGACTGGCAAGCAACGTTTTCTTTCGCCTAATTGAGGACTTTCCAGAACTTGTGAGGAGGCCTGCCAGTGTTGACGTCCTCACTTTCATCAGAGACCCAGCTAATTCTACACACATAAGCATGCTCCTGCATGGTATTGTGATTCAGGTTGAACTTTCTAATCATCATCAGAATTTCCGGAGAATATTGTAAGACTTTCCACTGAGGGACAGATCGAAAAAGCGTTGCCAGAACCTTCACTCCTGTTTATGCTGACAAGGACACAACATGTCGTCTGGAGTGAGACAGATAAGAGGAATTGACTGGGGGCTTGTTTATTTTGAACACGCAAACTAAGAGACTTGCTGAACTTATTACCTTATTTTGACATTTTCATACACAGAAAAGAGAACTGTTTCCAGAAACGAGAGACAATCTATTAGTCAGGCAAGGAAGGAAAATCTTTCCAGTATCTGCAAACTACAAACAGAAACAGCAGAACCCAGAGATAACGATATTACCTAGAACGTATTAAAGAGTTAGTTTTCTTTCCTTAGATGATCGATATGGGCAACCAAAGTAGTAATGTTGTCATCCCTCAGGAGCAGTAGCGATCGTACTATTCCAGAACTAAGTGTTGTAGATTGACATATAGAGGAATTATGTACCTATGCATTGTATTCATCGTTGTCTTACTGTCACTGACGATTCAAACTGCATTTTTTATTGGTGCACAAAGTGTTCCGATTCCAGTGCACCCACCTACTGATGTAAGCATAAAACCCACAAAGGCACCCAGACCTTACATAGTCATTCCAGTCCCTAGAAAGTCTGACAGAGGAGTGAGTGAACTTGAAATGGATGTAATGAGCAATAACACACACACACTTGTGGTAACAAACAAATTGAACAGCCAGAGCAGCCATACGGTCGGCAGAGCAAGCATGAGAGGGGATTAATGAAAAACACACAAACGCAAACGATGAGTGCACATACACCAGGTCTAGTGTCAATAACTGCAGAACCACAATCCAAAGAATGGGAGAAGGTTGGCCAATCAACGATGAGAAGTTCCACACCAAATTAAGTAAAAAGACAAATGGAGAAAGCTGAACTTTTAAAGAGACGAAAGGAGTTGGAGAATAAACAAACAGAGACAGCATTGACAAGCACAGTTACTCCAATGAAAGGGGCAAGTGCAAGCCCAGCAAAACTATCACGTGCAGAGATGATAACAGAATCAATTTGGCCATTCATAACCAGAGCCAGGAAAAGACAAGAGGACAAGGAAAGAATTGCCAGACTTTCTCCTATTAAAATTGTACAGATGAAGATGCCTGGACCATGGTTGGAGATGCCTGAGAATCCTCCAGTGAGAAGAAGCTACATGGATGCTATTAAGGATGTGATGATAGCAAACTACATGAAAACCTTGAGAATAAAAAGAAGCACACAAGAAGACAACAAAGAACTAAACGGCTACCTGGACAGCACAGCACACTTGGGAAATAACATCTATTACCAGCATATGAAAGAATTTGGACACCAAAATTCAAAGGAGGAATGCTTTGTTTGTGCACTCCTACCTTACAGTATGGGGAAGTCAAAGATCTTTGTAGCTGTTGAAATAGATGTGCAGACGGCACACTGTCTATCACATGTACCAATGTGCAAGACCAGAGGCCAGTTCATGGGAAGTGATGCTTCACTCAAATGGGCAACTGAAGCAACGGATCCAAATGAAGACGATTATGTCCAAGACATAAAGACAAGAAACAATGGAAGAACAAAGCACATTGTGATTATATATGAGAAGCCTGTAGTTAAAGGAGCAGAGATCATAAGAGAGACAAATCAAAAGCTGAACGTTCAAAGAAAAACTCCAGAAGAAACTCGAAGTTGGAAGAACAGAGGCCAAATGCAAATTTGGGGAACAGTGCTTTCACCAGACAGATGGGAGAAAGGAGTAGTGATCTGCAGAGCGTGGATGCTCTTCTGTCATTACCAGCCCACCATTGACATAGTACGAATTGGATACAAGCCATTATGGCCAAAATTGGAAAAACTATTGACATGGGTCGAAGACAGAGGAGGACCCTTACAGATAGTGCCATTAGAGAGTCCAAAATTCTGCTTCAGGAATAATGGTACAAGGAAAATGGGAGAGAATCACAATTGTGGCTGAGTCTTTGACGCTCCAGGAATGGTACATGGTACTGCAGTGATCATGAATCATTTTTGGGCATGTGGATCCAAAGTATATATCAGATTGCTGAGGAATTGGAGAGGTAAATGCACCATAGTGAATGTCCATGTTCCAGCGTTGGTGATTCCAAAACGTGATCTGAATATTGACAGTTTCCCGAAAGCAGATGCTCTCCTGAGGAAGAAGAGAGCTGTGGAACTGATGAGCCGAATGAAGAGAGAGAATTACTTTTCTGCCAAATCTGAAGAAGCTTTTCATGCGCTCCTGTATGAATACAGGCTGTTCAGCTTGACCTCATCAGTGTTCACGACAATTTCTATGCCAAGAGTTCAGGTTGGAGCAAACTGTCATGCCCGCGCCGCTGGCGCACGCATTGGCAACCATCATGGACTACTTGGTACTCATTGATCCTTCTAATACTCTTTGAACAACTCCTATTCACGCCTTGGTCTTTTATTTCCATTTGCTCAACTTTGGTTCTTTCTTATTTTATTCAATTAACTACATTTACCATAATGCACCTGGCTTAAGTCCTCAATTCCTGGCTATTCTCATTCATCGTTATTGGGACCACAATCCCCAGAAGCCCTAGTAGCCAGCGCTGCTTCCCCCTGCTCAGGACCAGAGAGGGAGGAGGCAGATTGTCTTCAGGTGTGCTGCTCCAGGTGCTGTCAATTAGCCTGCCTCAGAACAGGGCAGGGCTGTATATAAGCAGCTGCCTGCAGGAGCACAGTGTCTTGCATCTTGAGATCTCCCCGCTCCTGTTTGCCTTGACCCTCTACTTTGTATGCTGTTCCTGTTGCTGCATTATCCTGTTTTGATCCAGTGCCCTTTCCGGGCTTCCTGCCTTGCAGCCTACTACAGTCCTCTGCAGCCCTCTACAGTCAGCGGCCCTGCTCCTCTGGGCTCACTCCGTGCTGCCCTGCTCATCTGGGCTCCTTGCCTTGCAGCCTGACTCACTCCAGCTGCCTACAGTCCTTGTCCTCTGGGCTCCCTGCTCTGCCACCTGCCTCACTCCAGCTGCCTACAGTCCTTGTCCTCTGGGCTCCCAGCCCTGCAGCCTGCCTCACTCCGGCTGCCTACAGTCCTTGTCCGCTGGGCTCCCTGCCCTGCAGCCTGCCTCACTCTGGCTGCCTACAGTCCTTTTCCTCTGGGCTCCCTGCCTACAGCTTGCCTCACTCTGGCTGCCTACAGCCCTTGTCCTCTGGGCTCCCTAACGTGCAACCCTCTGCTGTCTCCAAGCCCTTGTCCGCTGGGCTCCCTACCTTGCAGCCTGCACCTCTTCGCTGCCTACAGCCCTTGTCCTCTGGGCGCCTTCCTTGCAGCCTCCTTCCTTGCAGCCTGTCTCCCTCCGCTGCCTACAGCCCTTGTCCTCTGGGCTCCCTGCCTTGCGGCTTGCTACACTCCTCTGCCTTACAGCCTGTTTTACACTTAGCTGCCTGCGGCCCTGCTCCTCTGGGCTCCCTACCTCGCGGCCCTATTCTTTTGGGCTCTCTGTCACCTACTACTAATCTCTCTCTGTCCTGTTCTTCTGGACTCCCTGCCTTGCAGCCTACTACAGTCCTCCACAGTCCACTACAGTTTGCCTGCACCTAGTGCCACTCTTGACTGCAGACCTGCTTCCTACTTTGCAGTCCTTCTGTTTTCCTGACTGCTGCTCCCTTGTTCTCTTCCCTGAGTCCTCTGTACTCCACCTTTGGTTATCTACTTCAGTCTAACTGTCTTTCCTTCTTTTCCTTCTGCTAGATTGCTCATTGACTTCCTTTTTGCTGGATATATCTGTTCTTGTCTTCTCATGTGTCTTATGTAATCCCTTTGTACAGAGCTTGCCTGTTGGTTTCCGGCAGGCAACCTCTGCCCCTTCCCTTGTCGCGTTTTCAGTGTTACAGACACCCACTGCTGTTGTTCCCAGCCATGAGCATACAGCGTGGGCCTCTGTTATAGCAATCTGTGCAGAAGGCTGGAGTTTCCTAAGGTTCGTGGAACACTCTTTCCCATTTCAGCATACACCCCAAGAGGGAATCCAGTTTGTTTGTACCTTTGTATCTTTTGCCCCTTTTGGCTCACAGCTACAGTTTCCTACTCTTCTTTCTTGTTGAACCTCCTGCTGTGTGTGCTTATCTGCTACCTTACTTCAGCACAGCCACCCAAAACCTACCTGGGTACCCTGTGCCACTCTTGACAGAGTGCCATTCTTGACACAAACACTAAATGGTTGCAGATAACCAGATGGGAGTTACTGCAGACCATTAACACGACCATAAAAGGATTCAATGCAATCAAGGAAGAATTAAGGGCGATTCGACTAATGACTCTCCAGAACAGATATGTCCTTGACATGATCACAGCTATGGATGGAGGTGTTTGTGCAAAAATCGGAGAATCATGTTGCACATTTATACCATCTCACGATGACGGAAATGGAACCTTAACAGAGGCCATAGGTATGCTGACGAACTACAGAATCAAATGATCGATGAAACTGACGAAGTTGATGATGACAGCTGTTTTAGATCACTATTTTCCTGGGTTCCACAATGGATGGCAGATGCATTCAAATTCCTAGGAGCCCTGCTAGTGATGATATTGCTCGGATTCTGTGTTATCAAGATAATAATCGATCAGTGCCAGAAAACTGTGAAAAAAGCCATAGGGATGAAGATCATGATTGATGTCAAGCCAGGATGGAAACCCAAGGACCTGACTTATGAAGAAATAAGAGACTTTGTGAAAGCCAGCATTTATGAACCAGAAGGAACAAAGTTTAAATATCCAAGGAAACATAGAAACTATGTGGGAAAATTGATCTATTTGAGTCCAAGTGGACAATGTCAACTAATGACTTGGAACAGAGATGAGCATGTGAGAACAGCAGGAAGCTTGAATGGAGTCATAAAGATATGGACCCCAAAGATATATTTTTTCAAACCTCTATGTGTGGATCCAGAGGATGAAGTAAAAGTGGATCCAGAAAATGAAGAAAAGGTGGATACCAAGGAAGAAGTGAAAGTGGTTGATGAATCACCCAGAGGGGGGAGTGTAGAGGAGGTGCCAAGCCCGATTCACACTCCAACTGCCCATTTTGAAGTACCAGGAACGTTTATGCTGAAATATGGGACGTACGATGAGCAAATAAACCAGCAGAGAGCCGCTGTGGGGCTCTGTCCAGTACCTATCAGAAGAACAGCACCAATTGAAATACCGACATCTAAGAAAACCTGGACAGTAAGGTACCCATTGAGAAAACCATATCGACACATGAGACAGAATGATGATTGTCAGAATGCAATCCCTGAAGAAGCCGAGAAGATACTAAAACAAGATGAATGGTGACATCATAAGAACCTGGACTGACTCACATATATAAGATATAACAACCTGAGAATGATGAAAAGAGATGAAACACCATGGATAAGTGACATCACGAGTCTAAAGTGAAATAATTGATGCCCAATGTCAGAAACTTATGCCATGAGCGTGATGAAGATATTCAGCCAGTTTAAACGTGTACATATCCACAGTAACCGGAAGAAGCACAGAAAACCATGAGGCTTGCTTATGCTTAGTAGTAAGATAGATTGTGGCAAGCGCCACCTATACATATCTACCTCAAAAGGAAGCACTTTATACAAGTATACTCCCACTATGCACAAGAGCAGAATCGACCAAAGGTTACTAAAGGTCTCAAAAGGAGAGCTTCACAGCAAGCAAATTGAGAATTTAAACAGAGAGAAACTCTGACGAAGACAACCATGCCAAGAAGCCAAGGTCGTATCGGCTGAAATAGACCACCAGTGGATACAATTAATGAGGAGAAGAACAGAGTATCCTCTTCAGAAAGGTCAAGATAATCCACAGATGGCAGATGGCTGGCAGAATGAATTCAAATACATGAAATTGCATGAAGAATAAGATGATTTCACGGTTTCGAAAGCATGTGACCAAGCAAGCAGAAGGGATGAAACTTTCATACCTACTCATATGCCCAGATGCCTTAACTTTCCCAGACCAAGAAGCAGACTCAAGGCCAAAATACAAAGAAATAATTGACACATGACCACTGAAGTGATGATTGATTGTTGCAATAATTGGAGGGAGGGTGGGGGTGCAGACAAACTCCCTGCACCTGGCCGGCTATTCTGCACGCTGCTAAGCAAGTGGAAACGTAGGAGTGGGGTTGATGCCAACCCAATCATAGTGGACCATGTAATCTAGGGTCCTATAGTTAGTAGAACCAATGAGACATCATACTTTTAGTGACGTCTACAGTAGCCATTTTGAAGGAAGGGCTTAGATGCCCGACCTGACATTTTCTATCCAATCCCCTCACTTCATTACTATATACAGATATAGTATCTATATTAAAGTTACCTTCCTAGAACCAATCAAGTTGCATGCTAAGTTTTGAGATGTTACACGTCCGAGATGACGAGTTTTTGATATAAATGATGTGTTTTTTCTGAAATTAATTGGAGTTGAAGCGAGAAGGAAGATCGAGCGATTGCTGATATTCATAAACTCCCCGTTTTTTTGTACTTGTCATTAAACTGACTCCCTTTGCCAAACTATTGAGTTGTCATTTTTGATTTGATGCGAGAGTATTAATCTGCATCCCCATCCATCTCGAGAGTGCTGCTGCTCATCTTAAAGTGCTGTTTGGGAAACCCCCAGTCCTATGTGCCGGCTGGGGCCCGTACTGCACAGAAGTGTTTGAGCATTACACAGCCCTGTTGGGGATTAAGCATAGGTTTTCCTGCACTTATCACCCACAAGCGAATGGGATTTGTGAACGTTTCAATGGCTTACTCAAAGAAAGAATTGCAACGATAAAAATGTCATTGAAAAAGGGATGGCTTCATTGCCTGCCCTTAGCATTATTCACATTGCGCAATAAGCCTGCATCTGACCACCATCTAACTACTCTTGACGTGATGATAGGACAACACATGCTCCTCCCACTTGCTCCTCCCAATAGAGTGCTGACAGATGCCCAAAATGTTACCATTGTTCTTGGTGATGAAATGCATGAATATCTAGCTTCGATGATGCTCAAGTGCCTCTTTTATTTCTCAACAGTTGTAGTACCGGCTGGGGAGGTCAAAGAAGGGTGATGAAGAGAACACACAAGTAGAACAATCTGAACTGCCCAAACCACCACTTCTTTATCCAGGGGACAGAGTATTTTTAAGAAACTTTGTTAGAGCGTGGCACAAGCCACGCTTTGATGGCCCTTTCACAGTAGAACATGTAACAGACAAGGCTGTAAAACTAGTAGAGAAAAGGGTGTGGAACTACCTGGGAGATGTAAAGCCCTGCCGAGGTGAGTCCCCCCTGGCCCAACTCATAAATGACCCACCGCAAGAATAAAAAACAAGGAACAGCAACAGATTAGACAAGAGCACACAGAGAGCTAGTTTAGGCACATTCTGCCTCATACTGAGTTACTGCCAATTTACCACTATGCCAAATTATGAGGTTGGGTTTTCAGTGGAGGATTGACCTCCAGGAAAACCCTGGAGGTAAATCGTCCCACTCAATGCAGAGAATTCAGTAGAATTGGTGGAATTACCGCAGTGGTAATTCTGCTGTGGTAATCCAGCAAAAAAAAAACATTAGGTCCAATGAACCCAAGATAAATGGGGAATCACACCACCACCACCACTTGTAATCAGGCAGAAATTCCACCTGACCAAGTGGCAGTAACAGTAATTCCTTAGGACAATTTTTGGCCGGATTTCTGCCGAATTTCCTCCTAACTCGTAATGAGGCCCATTAATTGTTTTTTCTTACACTAGGTAATGCCCATGTGTCTGTGAAATGAATTCAACAAGCAATCTTCCACCTGCACTATCAAAAGAAAACACACTTTAATTAACTCATAGTAACCCAGAGCAAATGGTAGCAGACCGAATTTTCATGTATGCTTTCCTCCTTTATGTTGCACACACTTACCCAATTCTGACAAGAAATAACGTGCCTATTGTTGCATTGCTTGGTAATCTGAAGGTACAGTTTATATTCAAATGCCTTTTTATTGCTGCACTAGCACGGTACTATCACTCAAGAGCCTAACTGTTTTGACAATGATGACCTCAAGAGTTCTGAGTTTTGGTATAGGTTTGTGTGAAATTCGTGGATAACGTCCAGAGCGTACCCACGTGCAAACTATGGACACTGCAGCAAGGATTATCGTATTGACATTGTTTGCATTCTGCTGTCTATACCTCTTTACCCTCCTCACACTCTGCACTGTACTAAACACACTTTGAAGAGCATGCTAACACAACCCCTATTCCCGTTGTCACCACAGCCATCCTCAAGTTACTCACCAGTGCTGCCTGTGAACTAAAGAGACTTAGGAGAAGTGTGAATGCTGACTTCGAGCATGTAAATGCTTATTTAGCTGATTCAGCCCATGTCACTAATAATATGTGGTACCAGCACATGACAAAGATGGGGAGAGAAACCACAAAGGAAAGCTCCTATGTGTGTTCTCTCATCCCCATGCCGTGAGTACCTCCAGAACATTCATAGCAACAGAAATTCCAGCAGCCAAAGCCCAATGCCTTATGCACTTAGCTCTCTGCACCACAAGAGGCCAATTTTAAGGAATATGGGCCACGCTGTGATGGATGTTGCAAAAGATGTTCCCGTATGAAGATAGCTACATCAAGACTCAAGCCATGATGGACGATTATTGGAGCTCAGATAAAACGATACAGTAAATATTGGGAGGGAAAAGATTGTTGTGTTGTTGTCTGTTTCATGTTATTTATGGAAGATTCGCTGTTTCCGAGCATTGGCTAGGTTACGGATGATGAGACGATTCCCTCTGGCTAGGCAGTTAGGTTAGGTTACGGAAGGTGGTACCTTATTGAAGTTACATAAAAAAAATAAAAAATAGAAGAAAACTATTTTAAGCTTATGCTATGCTATTTTATGGTGTAGACGAAGAACCACGCCCCTGTGAATGGAAGAAATAAGCAGGAATACAGCCGTATTTGTGGTGTCTTTGTATTGTTGTGGGGTTGTGTATTGCAGGGTTTAGGAGTGCATATACTTAAATTGTTTTGCATGCCCAGTGGTTGGTGATATCAAATAAAGGTTGTTAATAGGATATAGCGCATTGATGCAAAGGTGACAAACCGCAGTGGGGCACGGAGTTGTTGGCAAAAGAAAAACAGAGGAGGTGTTGTTTTGTGGTGGAGCAATTTGGAGCTGAAGCTTTAGAAAATAAGAAGATTGTTGTACCAGTCAGGGTTGGGCACGAGGAGCACTTGGAGAGTTATGGCTTGACTTTTGAGGGCGGAGACTAGAGTGTGTGCGGTGCGTGGAGCACACTCTTCCTGGTGTTGGTGAGCCAGAGAGGCTGGTGGAACAAAGCAGAATTTATTGTAACTTTGGAGAAGTTGATTCATTGTTGATGATAATTGTGACATTGAATTTGACATTGTCGAAGTGTGCAAAAAATCCTTATTTGAGGTCATGTAAGTATCGCCAGTCAGAGAGTGGTGTGCCACCATGGGGCATACATCCATTAAGCATTTGTGCAAGTCTCTTCCACGGTATAAGGACAAAATATGCAAGTATAGCGCAGAATTGACACACGATACACAGGGCAAAATGGTGAGGCGATGGCCATGGGAGGACAGTCTTTCCGAATCTGTGCTGCAACACATGACCACGTATTTACATGCTGCATATAAAGGAATGAAATCAAGCAACAGATCCGGTCTTGCTTCTACATAAGGTACCCTCTGTATTGATGAAACCCGTAAGCCACATATGCCCCTGTATTAATGCCCGCCATGCACACTCTCTGCCAAGAGCATGTGCAAAGGTTGAACCTTGTAAAAGCCATGTAACAACATGTACTGTGGGCATTTTATTGTGTCTTTGTATAATGTTTCTTACATTTAATTGTATTGCAAAAGAATGTATAAAAGAGGGTATCTTACGAGTTCCTATAATTTAATGTAATCAAGGACTTTTGGTGACCTCGTGGTTTATAAATTGCCACCAGACCCCCATGGTTGCTTGATAAGGACGATAACACTCAGCCACCCGTCATGTATCTCTTGTGTTACAGCTAGAGAGTTCAGTCTCTATGGTTTGTATATATTGTTATAGAATACAGAACGAGTCTTTAATGGTGTGAAGCATTTCATTTGCACAGAAGGTATGATATATATATATTTATTTATGATCCAATGCGTGTGTTGTGATCATTGCTTTGGTGACCTATCTTGTGTGTCCCACTTATTCCCATTGTGTTGGTGCTTTGTTGATCTGGTGCCAGTCGACGTCCCTTGGGTTGGCACCGGTCTCTTCACAAATGTCTCCACACCACCAAATTACGAGCTCATAGAAAATATTTTTGGGATAGGATAAACAAGTGGTGGCAGGGGAGATGGGCGAGAGTTATGTGGGGAGAAGCCGGTATGTTTTGAGGCGGTTCCTGAAAGTGAGGATGGAGAGTGCAGTGCAGATGTGAAGAGGTAGGGTGTTCCATTCTCCGGGTGTCCAGTGGATAAATGCTTGCTTTTGTTTGCATGTTAGGTTGCAGAGTGGAATGTATAGAGGATGGTGGCATGTTTGTCTGGTGTGTGTGTGTGTGGGTGATGGGTTTAAGTTTGCCGGGAAGGTAAGATGGGGTTTTGTGGTGGATGTCTTTGAAAGCAACGCAGTCCTTTAAAGGCAATTCTTTAGGGTACGGAGGGCCAGTGGAGGTGGGATGATGTGTGAATGTTGCGTAGGTGGAGGATGAGTCTGGCGGCTGAATTCTTGTATGTCTTGCTCAGGGGAAAGGCTGCTTCTGGGGAGTCCAGTGAGGAGAGCATTGCCATAGTCCAGTTTGGAGAGCACTAATGCTTTGTCTGCGGCGCGGTAGTCATCGGGAGGAAGGATGTGTCTGATCTTATATAGGAGGTAAAGCTGTAGATTGCATGTTTTGGTGACAGGGGCTATGTGGTGTGGGAAGGAGATGTGGGGGTTGATGGTGATGCCAAGGGATTTGACAGGTTTGAGAGGGATATGTGTGGGTTGTCCATGTTAAGTTCTTTGATCCATAGGGTGGGTGCAGGTTTGTGGCTTAGGGGGCAGATGAGGACGTGTTCTATTTTAGAACGGTTGGAAGTGGGTGGCCATTACTTTGTTGATGGGTCGTCAGGTTCTGAGGGTGTGGCGATGTGAAGGAGATGACATTTGGAAGTATATTTGTGTCTCATCTGCATATTAGTGGAAATGGAAGTTGTGTCTGTCCAAGGGATTCAACATATAGGTTGACGTGGAGTGACGATGGGGAGGAGCCTTGCGGGACCCTGTAGTTGACCTAAAGGGGGCATGGAGACACTGTTCTGTCAGATAGGAAGAAGGGTGAACCAGTCGAGGACGGTGCCTGAGTGTTCCAACCTGTGGGATACAATGTTGAGTAGAATGGTGTGGTTGATGGTGTCCAAGGTTGCACAGAGGTCGAGGAGTACAGGTAGTTCTGTGTGTCCTTTGTCTGTACTGCTGTAGAGGTCATCAAAGATGTGAAGTGTAGCAGTCTCATGTTTCATAGAGTGCTTTGAGTACAGATCATGCGAGCGGGGGGGAGAATCTGTGCCAGTAATCTGGCTATTGGGCTTTCAAAAAGAACCTTAAAACCCACCTTTTCAAATAGAAAATGTTCAAGATCTAGGTTTCGCCAATCAGTGTAGGCTACAGTTAATTTTGCTTTGTCCTGTTATGGGCCCGACTCATAGAATCCAGCGCAGAAAAAGCGCAAGCGCCACGCGCCGAGAAGGAGCATGCGCCATGCGTGTGCCAGCCGTGGTGCAAAGAAACAATTGCACTGCATTCGTATTCATGGATTTTCAGAGGCATCATTAGCCGTGGCGCAAGGATCATCAAGCTGCGCCAGTAATGCCTCCAACATGCCCCCACCCGCAGCAAAAAGCAAGCAAAATGCCTAACACGGCGCAAGAACCCGCACCATCCCTGGATCAGCTAATAGCCCCCCCATCCAAATCATGTGAAAACATGGTGCGTACAGGGTATGCGCTGAGTACCCATGCAATTTGGCTGGGGTGCGTCCGGGATACGTGCTGATTCCCCATGCAACTTGGCTGGTGAGTGTCCGGGGTACGCACTGAGTTCACACGCGACTTGGCTAGGGTGCGTCCGGGGTACGCAATGAGTTTCCACGTGACTTGGCTGGGGTGCGTCCGGGGTACGCAATGAGTTTCCACGTGACTTGGCTGGGGTGCGTCCGGGGTACGCAATGAGTTTCCACGCGACTTGGCTAGGGTGCGTCCAGGGTACATACTGAGTTCCTACGTGATTTGGCTGGGGTGCGTCTGGGGTACGCAATGAGTTTCCACGTGACTTTGCTGGGGTGCGTCCGGGGTACGCGCTGAGTTCCCACGCAGTTTAGTTTAGTTTATTTATTTATAGAGCGCACCGAGCCCTTAGGCAACTGGGCGCTGAACTTACATGTTGTAATATACAGACAGTATAAGGCATACACAGCATAGAAAAAACAAATCATTTACATAAATACAAGATATGGGCAAAAAATGGAACACGTTTGGGTATATACATCAGATTTGCACAGTACAAGGTAATTACAGTAGGTGTCTGGCGGGACAAGATTAGGCAGTAGGTAGCAGATCTTGCTCGTAGAGCCAGGCTTCAGTCTTATTCCTAAATACGTGGTAAGACGGTTCCTCCCTTAAAGAGAGGGGGCGGGCGTTCCATTTTCTGGCCTCAAGGACAGGGAAGCTAGCCCCACCTGCATGTTGTTGCCTAAATCGGGGTATATTGACACAGTGTCTCATGGCAGTTCTAATAGGTTGTGTGGATGTTTGGCGATAGATAGTGTTGGACAGGTAGATGGGAGCTTGGTTGGAGAGGCACTTATGAGTAAGGGACAGGGTTTTGTAAGCTATTCTTTAGTTGATGTTAAGCCATTTTAGTGAGAGTCTAGTTTTAGGGATGTGGTGATTCCTTGGAATATTTAGAGCTGCTCAAATGGCGTTATTTTGCAAGACCTGCATTTTTCTGAGGTTTTGTTGAGATGTGCCGAGGTAAAGTGCGTTGCAATAATCTAGCTTGGAGAGGACTAAGGCTCTAGATATTGTGATGCAATTGGCTGGGGACAGGTAGGGTCGGCAGGCTGTGATGAGCTTGCAAGTGTAGGCGGATGAGGAGGCCAAGGCGTTGGTTTGTCTAGTTAATGTTAGTGCAGAGTCTATATGAATTCCTAGTGTTTTCAACAACTTGGCGACTTTATATTGCCATCAATATTGAAGGAGGCGAATGATGCGTTCAGATTATTCAAGTTGGCAGGCGAGCCCAGAAGGAGCAACTCTGTCTTATCATCATTAGAACAGAGTCCATGCTTCGCCATCCAGGCTTGTATGATGAGGTAAATGTTGTTGAGAGTCTCGCTGTCCACAGTGTAATCACCAGTAAAGGGGATGAGTATCTGTGTGTCATCAGCGTAATTAGTGTAGATGACACCCAGATAGTCAAGCTCATCAAAAAGTGGCTTGGTGAATACATTGTAAAGAGTGGGGGATACACAAGAACCTTTGGGCACCCCACAGGTAACTGGGGTCGGTGAGGCAGAAGCACATGGTGCAAAGACCATCATGGATCTGTTGTTCAGGAAAGACTCAATCCAGGCGTTGGCTTGGTCTGAGAAGTTTGCAGCTGAAGACAGGTGTTTGCATAAGATCTTATGATCCACCAGATCAAAAGCTGCTGATAGATCAAGTAAGAGGAGCAAAGCTAGTTTGCCTTTGTCTTTCAGCGTCTGGATTTGGGTTTTGAGGTCAATAAGGGCGGTTTCAGTTCCATGTCTAGGTCTGAAACCTGACTGCCTCAGTCCTAATAAGTTGTTGGTTTCAATGTATTGTTGTATCTGCAAATATGCAGGACAGTCAAGTATTTTTTGTAAAAATTGAACTGTCGTAATGGGTCTGTAGTTGGCTGGGTTATTAGGGTCTAGGGAGTTTTTTTTTTTTAAGAAGCAGGTGGACCCAGGCATCTTTCAAGTTGTTGGGTACTATGCTAGATTTGAATGAGGCGTTAATAACTAATGTAATGAAAGGGGCTAGTTCCTTAGCAGCTTCCTTGACAAGGGGGGCAGGACATGCATCACCTTGACAGGTAGAATGTTTGAGTTTCCAGATAATGATTTCGACCTCTTTGATGGAGAGTGGAGAGAAATTAAATTGTGGTTGTGTGCTCTTGGCCGAGGACTGTGAGTTCGAAATGGGGTCAGTGTTGGAGATAAGGGATTTCTTCATTTCTATTTTGTTTTGGAGCATAGTGATTTTGTCTTGGAGTGCATTCTGTATATTGGTACACCATTGGGTGTCATGCACGTGTCGGGAGTGTCAAACGCCAGGGATACCTCCCGACACTCCTCCTCACCTTTATCTTCAATAGAGCTGTCTGGAGTTTCAGAGTCCTTCTTGCGTGATCCCTTGAGTTCCTTAGACTTCCTCTCCTTCTTCTGACGGAGATAGGGGCGAGCTCCCTCGGAGGCCACCTTGACTGGAAATAGAATCCAATCCAGGGGGTCCCCAAGGAGCAAGCCCCCAAAAGATCAGGGGAAAAGCCTTCTGGCGGAAAAAACCCTGATTTTTATTGTTACTGTTGTTCACGAGAAGGTAAAAGGATGAAAGTTAGTGATGACATTGCAAGGTGGTAAGGTCTGAATCCGAAGTGGAAAAATAAGTACTGGCAGTCAATGGTGGAATCCTGTAAAGTATCTTCCTTCACGGTTTGGAATAACTCCTTCAGCAAGAGTACAACAGAAGACAGTCTGTTAAAAAAGGATCTGGTGTGTAATGGAAGTAAGAAGAAGATTAATAAAATAGGAACAGAACAGAGAACAGAACTGCGGAAGACGAGTAAGAGTAGGAACCAAATAACTAATAGAAGGAAATAGATCGGTAGACAGGAAGTTGGCAACAAGGTGTTATTAGTCGCTAGAAGACTAGGAATAGTAACACAGGCTACAGCGACCCGAGCGGAATGAAAGAAAGCAAACCGCGGCCGCCGGGAGAGGGAGGAGAAAACCACCCACTGACAGACGTGGCCAGTAGGAGCAGACAGGTAAGCCGATCGCGGCCACCGGAGGCAGGGCTACCGGTAGCCGCGAGCGGAAAGATAAAGAAAAATAGAAAGTAACGTAAAAAGAAATAAGGAAATAAAACTCTGGGTACTGACGAAAAAGGGCACAGATACTAAAGATAAGAAAGTTTATACAAAAACCAAGAGGTAACTAAGTGAAGAGAGAGAGAGAGGAAACAAAAGTAAAGGAAGTAATGAAAGTAGACAACACAGAGAGAGTGGAAAGTACAAGAGCTTACTGAAGTCACGGAAAACCCCTGAAATGGAAAGTAAACACCACTAAGGTGACAAGAACAGGGAGAACACAATGTGGGAGGAAAACAGGAGGAACGTGAGAACAGTGCACGAAAACAGGCTCCAGACGGATACAACGCAAGGAAACAATGCACTTCCCCTGATGATAAGGAGTAAGCGGCCATCTTGGAGAAAGACTAGACCGCCAAAATGTATCCGTAACCAGCAATGTTAGGTGTATTTCCATCTTTGCCAGCACTTCCAAGGGCGATGTATGACAGGGAGGCAGTGCAGGAGATTCTAACTCCTTCAAGATATTGAAGAGTTCCTTGGTGTTGGACTCCGCTTTGGAAATACGGTCATTGTAGTTGCCTTTCTTAGCTTGGATTATAGCTATTTTGTAGTTGAAGGAAGCTGGTGCAAAGTTGGCTTTGTTTGCTGCAGAGGGAGTGTTTTTCCAAAGTGACTCAGACATTCTTTTGATTTTCTTGAGAGACTTGAGATGAGGAGAGTACCAGGTGTTGAGGTGGGTACGTGGTTTAGATTTGCGTAGTTTCATTGGCGCTAGTGTATTGATCGCCTTGAGAATAGTGTGATTGTATAATTCAACTAGAACTGTAGGGTCTAAGGAGGTCGTGGTGGGGTTAGTGATAGACTGCAGTAATGGGATGAGTTCATCTAATGTTAGATTACGTTTGTTCCTGGTCGTCATGGCTGGTGCTTGAGTAGTTTGTGAGGTAGATGAAGCAGTTTCATTGATGTTGAACCGGATGAGATGATGATCGGTCCAGGCGCTAGGGGTGTTCGAAAGGGTAACAATGTTACAGTTAAGGTCAGCTCTCCAGTCAAGGATTCTGCCTTTATTGTGGGTGGGTTCTGAGATGCGTTGGGAAAATCCAAATTCAGTCAAAGTGTCCTTAAGGGCGCATGCTTTCTGATCATTGGAGTCATGTAGACCTAGGTTGAAACCACAGAGGATGACTTATTCTTAGTATTGGAGGATAGCAGGTGTAAGATGTCTTGGATGATAAATAAGATGCAGAGTGATGGTGGAGGTGGGTGATGTGGATAATTTGACAGATAAGAGTTCTGCTGAAGGCAGGGGAAGATTGGTGATTTTTCTCAGGCCTATTGAAGTCTTATGTATAAATGCAAAGCCTCCTCCTTTGGAGATGTTGGCATCTCTATCTGCACGGATAATCGAGTAGTTATCCGGAATGGCGAGGGCAAGTGAGGGGCCTGCGGCTATGTGCAACCAGGTCTCCGTAATCGCAATGAAGTCGAGGTCGTGTGAAGTTATGAGATCTGCGATGTCTAAGGCATGTGCCTGTAGGGATCTGGCATTGATAAGGGCAGCTTTTATGGGCAATGAGATGTTGTTATGTATACCACTGGGTGATTTCGGGCTGGTTTTAGAGGCATGGGAGGCCCCTGGAATGGCTGTAGTAATTCCTGTAGTAGTGTCTTCTGTGTTAGGTGTAGGGTGATGTCGTGTAAATCTGGAGCTAAGTCTGTGGTTTCTGTAGAATGTGGAGCAAGGCTGGGTAGACGAAGCAGTTAGTGTACCTGCTTGGTATAGTGTGTCATTAGTGGTATCAGGGTGGTCAATGGAATATAGGGTTGTTGTGTTGTTGAGAGGAAGGGCATTGGGCGGATACGAAACTTTAGGTTTGGTGTCTAAACCTTGTAACGTTGTCTTTTGGGGCCAATTGGATATATAGTCAAGACAAGGTGCTAAGAAGCTAGATGGTGGTATCGAGGCTGATAGTGGTAGGTTAGGTGACCATGACAGGCGAATGGTAGGTGCACTGGGGTGTGTAAGGGAATTCATAGGTGTCGGGAAATGGCTTGTTGAGGTGAGTCCTGATATTGGCGAGTTCAGATAAGCCAAACAACTAAATAGGCTGATTAAAGTTAGGTAGTGTTCTTTCATGGCTATGATGGCTATTAGTTGACAATGATTTGGAGCAACACAATAGGTAGCACAGTGCGAATGGGTCACTCTAAGCAACTGCGAGGATCAATTCAATGCAGTGGGGAGGAAGATTCCTAGACATGATTTGGCTGGGGTACTTCCGGGGTACGCAATGAGTTTCCACGCGACTTGGGTGGGCTGCGTTCGGGGTACGCACTGAGTTCCCACGCGACTTGGCTGGAGTGCCTCTGGGGTACGCGATGAGTTTCCACGCGACTTGGCTGGGGCGTGTCCTGGGTACGCGCTGAGTCTCCATGCAACTTGGCTGGGGTGCGGACGGAGTAATTGCGTGAGAAGCCACATCGTACCCCAGACACACCCCAGCCAAATCGCGTGGAAACTCAGCATCTACCCCGCAACACACACAATAGCCTGCACCACATGGGACCCCCCCAGCCTCCGTCAACCGTGACGACACCCTGCAGGCAGCCCACACCACATGGGACCCCCGTCACCTGTGACCACACCCCACAGGCAGCCCACACTACATGGGACCCCCCTGTCACCAGTGACCACACCCCGCAGGCTCAGTAATCCCATCTCCTGTCAGTGGAAGTGCTGTTGGGCCATAGTGTTCTCTCTCACCCTGGGGGGGGGGGTCTCAGTAATCCCATCTCATGTCAGTTCAAGTGCTGCTGGCCCAGAGTGTTCTCTCTCACCCCAAGGAGGCTCAGTAGTCCCATCTCATGTCAGTCCAAGTGCTGCTGGGCCACGGTGTCCTCTCGCACCCTGGGGAGGCTCTGTAATCCCATCTCATGTCAGTCCAAGTGCTGCTGGGCCAGGGTGTTCTCTCGCACCCCGGTAGGGTGGGGGGGGTCTCTGCGTTAGGCAGAATCCTGTGCAGTTCCCTTAGGGAGCACTACAGAAGATTAGGACTACAGGTGAGAGCAAGAAATCCCCTTTGGTATCAGTCTGTACCACAAAGATTTAGTTGGTAGCTGTGGCTGAGCAGTCAGACTTATCTCAAGAGGGAGATGAGCAGTATTCAGGGTTTACACAATAGGCCTACAGTACTATGGCACAAGGAAACACTGACCAGCTTTGTATTAAAAAGTAGATATATATTTAAAACATATTTATCACAGTCATCAGGCAAGTTAAAATCAGTCAACGAAAAATATACACACTCCCTAGTTAAATTGTAGACCAAGTGAACCAGAGTGAAAACTGAGCAAAACGGCACAGTAAAAACCACACACAAGGGATACTCTAGCAATTTCTCACAAGGGAGGGAAAGCACAAGTTATACAGAAATAACTTCTTACACACCCTAGCAACACTTCCCATAAGTTTGTCAACCAGTTTAAGCAAGACAGTGCATCAGTATAGAATATACTTAAATGAAAACTGAGCAAAATGGCACTTCACAAGGTTTAGAAAGGGGAAGAAACAGGGGGTTATAAGAAGTAGGTGCACCAACACAATTCTAGCTGAGAATCAATCTAAAGAAGGCAGTTCTAACAAATGTAGCCAGAATCAGTAGGCCTGTGCCAGAGTCAGTGGCACAGGGCAAGGGCCCAGGAGCAAAATGTTCTTGTAGCTGCAGTCAAGTCTTTGGTTAACAATTTTGAAAAGGTGGATGCAGAAGGTGAAAAGACAATGTTGAGAGAGGGGCAGCCAACCCAACAGGTAGGTAAAGGATTTAAAACACCTTTAGTTCTACTGCGAAGAAAGGGCGGCCTGGCGGGACAATGTACCTTTAAAATGAAGAAGTGGCTCCTGCGGTGGCGGTTGTTCCTGCAGTTCGGGGGATCCAGCAGAGGAAGAGAGGCTCTCGTCGTGGAGGAAGGTTCGAGTTACTGCACTACCCAGGGATGAAACCAGCCGCGGTGCTGCCCGACGAATAAAAGGTACGCTCCTTTAAATCGCGGTCCGGGTGGACTGGTGCCTGGCTATCCGGCCTCCGAGTACAGGGTACTGGCGATTCGACCAAGGCAGATCCAGGAAGGCGATTGGCAAACTGGTTGGCCCCACCAGCTCAAGTGAAGAAGGCTCTTGCAGATGAAGATCTTCTCTCGTTGTGTGGAGAAAAGTGGTGAGACGCTGCAGCAGGGCTTCACTGGTGGTTCAGTCGTTGCAGATGTCTTCGGCTTCTTAGTTCCAGTGGTGAGGTCTTGCTCTTCCAGTCCTCAGGACCCTGCTTTTAAGCAAAAAGAGCCCCATTCACACAGCCTAGCTGTCACTCACACAGTGGAGTAGTCATCCTTGGCGGGAGACCCTCCAGCCTATCAGGATAGAGTGCGACATGGGTTGCTGAGGCAACCCTGTCCAGGGGTCCTACTCCCCCTCCCACACAATGGACCCACCCCAGACTCAGTGGCGCCGAAAGGAGGGCTTCTTGGCAGAAGCCCGCCAAAAGGAGGAACAAAGGATCCCCGACCTGGGTTAAGAGTTTAGAGAAAGACACGAAAAAGAATGTATATTAAAGTTCTGGCAAATAAAACCTACCTGAGTAAAGTTAATATCAAAATAAACCGGCGGTATGTTAGAGGCTGTCAGAAAAAGTGGTAGCCTCGAACAATGGGAAAATCCCATAGGGAAATATTCGCGGTCGAATATTTACGGTAGTAACCACTGCCACCAGCCAGAAACTTTAGACAGAGGGACTGTACGGTACCCCCTCGAAAATGAACATAGGGGAAAACAATTAACCCTTTCCAGTACCTCCATAGTAAGGGGGGTGTACTGGTTTAGTTCATAAAAATTGACTAGTAAAGTCAGTGGGGACTTTACATGCCCTGGGAGACAGTAGTCAGTCCCAGGGTATGGAGGCTATGTTTGGGGATCGCTACGACACCCCTGTGTCACTGCACGGAGGGTGCTGTGTAACACATGTGAATAAAGATGGTTCCTATGGGGCTGAGAAATGCCCATAGACATTAAACACAAAAATAGCCTAGAACACACATAGCAAAGATGCCTAAGAGTGGGAAAAAGAGTCTCACTCTTAGCAGGTAAAAAGAAACAAACCCTTCAAATCCAGCAAAGCTGCTGGGGGACTCCATAGGTAAGGGAAATTAGCCATAGAATGAGAATTCTCCCTGACACTCGGTAATCCCATCTCATGTCAGTGCAAGTGCTGCTGGGCCAGAGTGTTCTCTCTCATCCCGGGGGGTGGGGAAAGGGTCAGTAATCCCATCTCATGTCAGTCCAAGTGCTGTTGGGCCAGAGTGTCCTCTCTCATCCCGGGTGTGGGGGGGGGGGGGGAGCTCAGTAATCCCCTCTCATGTCAGTCCAAGTGCTGTTGGGCCAGAGTGTTCTCTCTCATCCCGGGTGGGGGGGGGGGGTCTCAGTAATCCCATCTCATGTCAGTTCAAATGCTGTTGGGCCAGATTGTTCTCTCTCATCCCGGGTGTGGGGGGGGGGCTCAGTAATCCCCTCTCATGTCAGTCCAAGTGCTGTTGGGCCAGAGTGTTCTCTCTCATCCCGGGTGTGGGGGGGGGGGGGCTCAGTAATCCCCTCTCATGTCAGTCCAAGTGCTGTTGGGCCAGAGTGTTCTCTCTAACCCCGGGGGGGGGTGTGGTCTCAGTAATCCTATCTCATGTCAGTCCAAGTGCTGTTGGGCCAGAGTGTTCTCTCTCATCCCGGGTGGAGGGGGGGGGGGTCTCAGTAATCCAATCTCATGTCAGTCCAGGTGCTGTTGGGCCAGAGTGTTCTCTCTCACCCCGGGGGGGTGGGGGGGGCTCAGTAATCCCATTTTATGTCAGTCCAAGTGCTGTTGGGCCAGAGTGTTCTCTCTCACCCCGGGGGGGTGGGTGGGGTGCTCAGTAATCCCATCTCATGTCAGTCCAGTGCTGCTGGGCAGGGGTGTTCTCCTTCACCCCGGGGGCGGGGGATGCTCAGTTATTCCATCTCATGTCAGTCCAAGTGCTGCTGGGCCAGGGTGTTCTCTTGCACCCCGGGGGGGGGGGGGGGGGCTCGGTAATCCCATCTCATGTCAGTGCAAGTGCTGCTGGGCCAGGGTGTACTCTTGCACCCCGGGGGGGGGGGGCTCGGTAATCCCATCTCATGTCAGTCCAAGTGCTGCTGGGCCAGGGTGTACTCTTGCACCCCGGGGGGGGGGGGGGGCTCGGTAATCCCATCTCATGTCAGTGCAAGTGCTGCTGGGCCAGGGTGTTCTCTTACACCCCAGGGGGGGGGGGGCTCAGTAATCCCCTCTCATGTCAGTCCAAGTGCTGTTGGGCCAGAGTGTTCTCTCGAACCCCTGGGGGGGGGGGTGGTCTCAGCAATCCCATCTCATGTCAGTGCAAGTGCTGTTGGGCCAGAGTGTTCTCTCTCATCCCGGGTGGGGGGGGGCGGTCTCAGTAATCCAATCTCATGTCAGTCCAGGTGCTGTTGGGCCAGAGTGTTCTCTCTCATCCCGGGTGGGGGGGGGGCGGTCTCAGTAATCCCATCTCATGTCAGTGCAAGTGCTGCTGGGCCAGGGTGTTCTCTTGCACCCCAGGGGGGGGGGGGCTCAGTAATCCCCTCTCATGTCAGTCCAAGTGCTGTTGGGCCAGAGTGTTCTCTCGAACCCCGGGGGGGGGGGGGTCTCAGTAATCCAATCTCATGTCAGTCCAGGTGCTATTGGGCCAGAGTGTTCTCTCTCATCCCGGGTGGGGGGGGGGGCTCAGTAATCCCATCTCATGTCAGTCCAAGTGCTGTTGGGCCAGAGTGTTCTCTCTCACCAGGGGGGGGCGGGGGGGGGTCAGTAATCCCATCTCATGTCAGTCCAAGTGCTGTTGGTCCAGAGTGTTCTCTCTCACCCCGGGGGGGTGGGTGGGGTGCTCAGTAATCCCATCTCATGTCAGTCCAAGTGCTGTTGGGCCAGGGTGTACTCTTGCACCCCGGGGGGGGGGGGCTCAGTAATCCCCTCTCATGTCAGTCCAAGTGCTGCTGGGCCAGAGTGTTCTCTCTCACCCCGGGGGGGGGGCTCAGTAACCCCATCTCATGTCAGTCCAAGTGCTGTTGGGCCAGGGTGTACTCTTGCACCCCGGGGGGGGGGCTCGGTAACCCCATCTCATGTCAGTCCAAGTGCTGTTGGGCCAGGGTGTACTCTTGCACCCCGGGGGGGGGGGCTCAGTAATCCCCTCTCATGTCAGTCCAAGTGCTGCTGGGCCAGAGTGTTCTCTCTCACCCCGGGGGGGGGGGCTCAGTAACCCCATCTCATGTCAGTCCAAGTGCTGTTGGGCCAGGGTGTACTCTTGCACCCCGGGGGGGGGGGCTCGGTAATCCCATCTCATGTTAGTGCAAGTGCTGCTGGGCCAGGGTGTCCTCTTGCACCCCGGGGGGCGGGGGGGCTCGGTAATCCCATCTCATGTCAGTCCAAGTGCTGCTGGGCCAGGGTGTCCTCTTGCATCCGGGGGGGGGGGGGGGGCTCGGTAATCCCATCCCATGTCAGTCCAAATGCTGCTGGGCCAGAGTGTTCTCTCTCACCCCGGGGGGGGGGGGGGGGGCTCAGTAACCCCATCTCATGTCAGTCCAAGTGCTGTTGGGCCAGGGTGTACTCTTGCACCCCGGGGGGGGGGGGGGGGGCTCGGTAATCCCATCTCATGTTAGTGCAAGTGCTGCTGGGCCAGGGTGTCCTCTTGCACCCCGGGGGGCGGGGGGGCTCGGTAATCCCATCTCATGTCAGTCCAAGTGCTGCTGGGCCAGGGTGTCCTCTTGCATCCGGGGGGGGGGCTCGGTAATCCCCTCTCATGTCAGTCCAAGTGCTGCTGGGCCAGAGTGTTCTCTCTCACCCGGGGGGGGGGGGCTCAGTAACCCCATCTCATGTCAGTCCAAGTGCTGTTGGGCCAGGGTGTACTCTTGCACCCCGGGGGGGGGGCTCGGTAATCCCATCTCATGTTAGTGCAAGTGCTGCTGGGCCAGGGTGTCCTCTTGCACCCCGGGGGGCGGGGGGGCTCGGTAATCCCATCTCATGTCAGTCCAAGTGCTGCTGGGCCAGGGTGTCCTCTTGCATCCGGGGGGGGGGGGGGGCTCGGTAATCCCATCCCATGTCAGTCCAAATGCTGCTGGGCATGGGTGCTATGTAATCCCATCTCATGTCAGTCCAGCTATTTTGTAGGACTGTCTCACATTGTTAGGTTGTGGCCTGTACACACCCTCCCAGGGATTGAGAAAAATTCGGATTTAGCTTCGGGTCTGGGCAGAACCCTTCACCCAGGGGTGTGGGACACACGGGAACACGTCGCTCTGCATTGATGGCCGCAGACGCAGCAGGGAGGGGGCTAATGGCGTGGTGGGTGGTGATACATGGAAAGGGTGCGTGAAATAATTAAAAGACAACGTTTGTGATGTCAGCACTGTCATGTTACAGTGCCCCTTCCCTGGAGTATGGTGTCTGCCAGGGCTGGGACCATGCTCACATGGTGGTGACCATGTGAGCAAGATGATAAAAATGGACGAGCCATTTGCGGCTAGACAGTCGGTCCGTGAGCCTGCTTGCTTCCCTGCTTGCCTGTGGTTTGTGTCCGGGGCTGCAGCGCGAGGGAGGCTGTCCCTGCGCAGCGTGCAGATGGCCGCCGCCACCTCCTGCTGCTGCTGCTGCTGCTGGGCAGTCAGGTCCGGTGGGTGCCCCCACCGCTGCCAGCTGCCTCGTGTGCCCGTCAGCCAGCAGCATAAGTGTCACTGTGTCTGCTGGGTGCCCCCAGCGAGACATGGAGTGGCCCCCGCGTGACTGTGGAGACGCGACGCCGATCTAAAATCATAGGTTTTGTTTAATATGTTCCCACAGGGATTTCTATAAGGTTAATAATAAAGGTATTTGTAGCGCGCCCCGTCCCCGGGCGCTCGGGCGGATCTGTAAATGGTTCCCTCTGGTTTCATTATCTTCCGGAGTTCTTTCCTCTAGAATATTAGTGACTACCTAGGACTATACTCCTCACATACATGAGGGCTTACTACTAAGCTCGGTGCTTCCTCCTGTAACACGAGCAGAGAAACGGAAACCGCGTATGAGGACCGACGGAGTGGCACCTGCCTACTCTCCGGGTTTATGTCGGAGATTGTTGGTCTCCGGTGAAGAGCACGGAGGTTCCCGTTTTTTGTCAGTATTGGCTTTTTGCTGAAAATTACTGATTCGGCAGTGTGGCTTTTGCGGTAAAAATGACTGCCACTTCCAATGCTCTGTTGAATTCGGGTTGTGTGGAAATGGGTAGTAATTCTGCAGGCGCAGTTAGGTCAGGTGGCATTACCGCTGGAGGTAAATCCGCCATCTTTGTCTGTAAATTCCGCCGGCAGAATGTTGGTAATATGGCGGTGAAGGCCGAGGTCTTTGGAATGGAAGAAGTGCAGTAAGTACTGAGGACTGGCAGGTAAGTGCGCATGTAAAGCGCTGAGTGTTAATGCCACCAGCACGCCCTCTCCCCTTGTCAGAGAGATGTGTTCTGTGTCTGGCACCGGTGTGCAATGTTTCTCGTGTGCGGGAGGGTGCCTGGCAATTACCAGAGAGCAATGGGAAGGGGGCGGTAGAAGAGGTTGGTATCACGCAGCCATGACTCGGGAGTGCTTCGCTGCTTCTCTCCAATGAAAGACCTTTGAGAAGTGAAGAGGAGAGGCCTGGCCGAGGAGGTGCGGCCTCTGGAGGGGGGAGGGCGGATGGGGGGGGGGTGGAGTAGTAGTAGCTGGGGGGCTTCATCTGCTACGCTACCTACAGCGCTAGCACGCCTGCCTAGTCTCCGGGTTTATCTCAGACACTCTGGGGTTTTATGCTCTTCTCCGGGTCTGTCAGGGAAAAGGACTTTTATTTATGAAAAGGGCGTGGGTACTCCTAAGCTGCCCCCCCGCCCCCCCCTCCCCCAGTAGTGTTTTTTATTTTTTAAAAACTGGGTGTGGGTTTGTGGAGTCTTGGGCGGAGCTTGGGGTGACGTGTTTCTACGGGTTTTGGTTTCACTGATGTCGAGAGGGCCGTGTAACCCTGATAGAGGGCAACTCCTTCACATGGGCCCAGCACCCCCTTTCTTGCTCCTCCCCCGGCGGGAGCCCCGGCAGGTGAGTGACTGCGGAGCGGGACAGGGAGGGGGGGGGGGGGTAGAGGCACTGGTCCGTTCGGTGGTCTCCAAATAGTCCAAGAGCAGCCACGCCTACTAGACCTTTCGAGAAGGGGAGGAAAAGCTGCCTGGCTGCCACGCACCATCACACAGGGAGACTCTGTGGCCCCCCGAGCGCTCTGTTATCCTTGAGTCTCATGGGTTCAGTCTACTCCTGGGTTAGGGTTCTTCATGGTCTCTGGGGGTTTGCTATAGTTTAGGCCGCTCCCCTTTTTATTCAGAAAGTCACATGTTGTGACACCAGGGAACATGGCAGCAGCCCAACACGGTCTCAGATTACAAGACTCCCACATATGACGTATTGCTGGACACACACCCAGGCTCACACTGGGACCCTGTACAGAGACACACCCAGAAATCCTCTCCTGTCTTCGTCTCTGCGGCGGCCAAGGGCCCTGTCTCAAAAGCAGACCAGCCTTGGCAATGCCAATAGGTTCTGCGTTTACTGTTATTTGTGTTTTGCATTTATAGGGACATAGCTACAAGTTTAAAGGGAAGTCCGTGTCATATGTTAAGCAGCAGCCAAGCCTATTGAGGCCCCCCTTCAACAGTAGAGTTTTTACCCACATAACATCACACTAACAACAAGGCCACTCCCTAAGAAGTGTGTGTGCACCGACTGGATCTCCATGTCACAGC
Source organism: Ambystoma mexicanum (assembly GCF_040938575.1). NCBI lineage: Eukaryota > Metazoa > Chordata > Amphibia > Caudata > Ambystomatidae > Ambystoma > Ambystoma mexicanum. Next base: position 844,012,652 of record NC_090938.1, read on the forward strand.
TGATCCACCCGTAACAGAGATGGTGAAAGAAACCCACAAAAAAAGCATGAGAAGACCGCAACCTGGTGGCAAATGACTGCACCGCACCCAGGGGAAGAAAATCTAATAAAACGCAATATCCACAGAGGCAGACCAGGAAACACATACTAAACAGAAGCAGAGAGCGCACCTCCCACCCTGGCAAATAAGAGATTAAAGGATACTCCGACCCCCAAAAGGGGTGAGAAGACGCAAGGCAACCCAGAACACCACTAAAGGAGCCAGCTGCAACCATGATATATGATCTGATCGTTTATTTATATAGCGCCTATACACAACGTGTTTCAAAGCGCTTCAAGGCAAGGGAGGGAACAAGGGAAAATACAACCACATTCTTACAGGCCATGAACATTACGGATGTGAAATTAACTATTGTACTCGGCCTGACGACATTTCAGATAGTGCAAGAGCTAAAACAGAGCTGGAAAAAAAACAAAAGGTGATGGAGAGGGGTGCAGAAAGGGAGGGGAGGAACAAAACAAGCGGCTATCATACCAGGCCTGATGACATTTCAGATAGTGCAAGAGCTAACAGATAGATAAGGAAGGGAGGGGGAGAGTGGGAAGGAAATGGAAACAGACAGGCGACTACCGTACTAGGCCTGACAACATTTCTGGTAGAGCCGGAGAAAAATAAATGGTGAGGGAGAGGGGTGCCGAAAGGGAGGGGAGGAACAAAACAAGCGACTATCATACCAGGCCTGATGACATTTCAGATAGTGCAAGAGCTAACAGATAGATAAGGAAGGGAGGGGGGAGTGGGAAGGAAATGGAAACAGACGGGCGACTACCGTACTAGGCCTGACAACATTTCTGGTAGAGCCGGAGAAAAATAAATGGTGAGGGAGAGGGGTGCCGAAAGGGAGGGGAGGAACAAAACAATCGACTATCATACTAGGCCTGATGACATTTCAGCTAGTGCAAGAGCTAAAACAGAGCTGGAAAAAAACAAAAGGTGAGGGAGAGGGGTGCGGTAAGGAAGGGGAGGAACAAAACAAAACAATCGACTATCGTACCAGGCCTGATGACATTTGAGATAGTGCTGGAGGGGGAGGGCATGTGAGGGGAGGGGGAGGGGGACAGACTAGTTTGCTATCATACTAGGTCCAGGGACAATTCTGACAGAGTAAGTGCATGAATGGGGAGGAGGAGAAGAGAACAGAGAGTAAGCAGTCAAAAAGAGTGGAGAAGCCAGAGTGGAGAGCGAATAGAATTGCAGAAGTCAGTAGTAACACATCATGTTGCAAGCCAGGATACAAGATGCAAAGGAAGTCCAGCATGAGAGTTGAGAAAGAGTGACGCACCCTGAATGAATGAAGTCCATAAAAGTCAAATCCAGCATTGGCCGCAAGACGGTGATGGTGAAACCACAATGTATCAGGACAGACTCCTGCAGAAGTAGGCTGGAGGGGGCAGGAGGGCAAAGGGGGAGCAGGGTAGAAGAATCAAGCAAAACAGACAACACTTGTGTGCGCGAAGGGGAGCGGCACAAGGGAACATCACAGGGGACCAGAGGGGATGGGGATGGCCTCCGGGGAGAGAGGGAGTAAACACGTGTTGGTGCATGCCTACATGCTGTCTGAGCAGGGGCTCAGATCCCTGGGTCCACCTGGTCAGAACAGGAATTGCCCTTTTCTTTGTCTGCCCTGCGCTTCGGACGCCCAGGTGAGAGACACCCTTGATCTAAGAGTTAAAAGCAGGAAGGAAGAGGCAGGGCTAAGAAGGTGGGTGGGGCTTAGGCCAGGTGACCTAGATCCCCTTGCACCTGCTCCCCATCTGCAAAGGAAAAGAGGCTGGAGGGCTCCTTAAGTAGGGAAAAAGAGTGGCAACCAGGAAGGCACGAGGTGGGTGGGGCTTGCTAAGTGGGGAAAAAGAGCAGCAAGCTGGAAGGCACCAGGTGGGCGGGACTTAGGCCAGGTGACCCAGATCAATTTGCACCTACTCCCCATCTGCAAAGGAAAAGAGGCTGGATGGCTCCTTAAGAAGGGAAAAAGAGCGGCAACGTGGAAGGCACCAGGTGGGTGGGGCTTGTTAAGTGGGGGAAAAAGAGCGGCAAAGTGTCGAAGAGCAACAAACCCCACAACCCAGAGCCTCGGGAGAAACCTCCAACCCGCCGGCAGTGCAAGCAGGGAGAAGCACACGGCATGACTCCGCCCAAGGAGCGTTCATGAAGCCACTCAACCCATATGCGGAAGGGGCAGTCATTCGCTGGGAACTTTTCAATTTGAACTACACATAGTCCAAACAGATTGTGACCGAGGAGGAGAAGCGCACACTGCTCAGGCTCGATTTAGACACGCTCGCACTGTGACTCTTTAACACACTACCGCCCAGAGGCCAGGAAGACAACTACCAAGCAGCAAGAAGTGCATTGAATGGGAAATTTCAGCCACAACTGAATCCAGGTTACAAGCAATTTCAGCTGAGCCTAGCAAGGCAGCGTCCGACAGAAACAATTGATGACTTTCACCCAAGAATTCAGGAAATGGCCATAGGTTGCGAGTTCCCCAATGAAGAGTTTTCCGTACGACAGAAAGTAATCCACAGAGTGCGATCTGAGAAGCTCCAGAGAGACATTCTATCCAAGCGGAACATCCCACTAGACCACATCTTAGAGATGGGCCACCAGCGAGCGGGAGCAGAAACACAACTAGCCGTGATGGAAGCAGCCATCAATCGTTTCCCGATAGATGCAGAGCCAGAAACAGTGGCCGTCGCAGCAGTCAACGCTAGAAAGCGCCCACCACGAGGAAAGCCCACTCTTCCAATACCATCTGGGTGTGACCAAAGAACATGCAAGTGGTGTGGAGGAGCATGGCACTGCGATGAACCCTGCCTGGCAATCGGAGGCACGTGCCGAAAGGACAGCAAACTCAACCATTTCACCTTAGTCTGTCTCAGTGCTACGCTTCAAAGAGTAGGAGCAGAAGCCCCCTCACAAGAGCGACACCGACCAAGAACCAGTAAGCAAGCAAACCGCAAGAGCAAAGCTAGAACAATGGAGTACAGAACACACACAAGCAGCAGCGAGCAAGAACACAGAGGACGAGTCACCCCAAAGACGACACGCTACACCTCATTTTGGCCGTAGTACCACACAAGTAGTCGAAAAAGACAACAGAGAAATCACAGCCAACCTGCATAGTGCTCATGAACGGCATGCCAACCAGAGTGATCATTGACACTTGGGCGACAGTCAACGTCCTACCACTCACTAGACTCTCGACCATGCACGTGAAACCTGCGTTGCAATGCAAGACCGTCCTCCTGTACGCCTTTGGAGCAAAACACCTCTCCCGGTGAAAGGATCATTTAAAGCGGATGTAGTATACAACAGAGAAGCCTGTAGAACCAGATTCTTCGTAGTGGACGCTGGGATCGAGGCCCTACTGAGCTGCAGAACAGCAGAGAAACTGCACATCATCCATTTTGTCCTCCAAATCCGACAACCAGAGTTAGACAACATAATTGCACAGCACCCGAAACTCTTGAAAGAAATTGGTTGCCTCAAGAACAGGACAGTAAGGCTTCACATCGACCCGTCCATCAAGCCAAGAGCAGTCCGGCATCAGAGAGGGCCATTCCATCTACAAGCGGCTGTCGAGCTGAAAAAACTCGAAGACCTCCACATTATAGAAAAGACTTCCGGACCTACCCCCTGGGTCTCCCCGATGGTAGTCCCCAAAAAACCCAAGCAGCCAAACTCAGTCTGGATCTGCATTGAAATGAGACTATGAAACCTCTCCATCGGGCAGGAACGTCACATTACACCAACAATTGATGAGCTGATTGTTGACCTCACCAGAGCGACGATGTTCAGCAAACTAGATCTTCGATCTGGCTACCACCAGATCTGGCTAGCGAAGGAGTCTCGATATATAACAACTTTTTCGTCCCACCTGGTACTCAGATGATACCGCCGACTGAACATCAGCATTTCATCAGCAGCAGAAGTTTTTCAACATAAAATCCAGAAAATCCTGCAAGACCTTCTGGGAACAACAAATGTGGGTGACGACATCCTGCTCTACGGCACATCTGAGAAACAGCCCAACTCGCGGCTAGCCGCTGTTCTGTCGCGCCTAGAGGAGTCTGTTCTAACTCTATGCTGAAAAATGCGAATTCGGCAAAACAGAACTCTCCTTCTTGGGCTATATCTTCAACACGAAAGGAGTATCCCCTGATCCAACCAAAGTGGCCGATATACAGAACGCTTGTCCATCAACCACTGTGTCAGAGGTGCGAAGCTTTATGTGAATGGCGTCATACTGCAGCTGTTTTATCCCTGACCTGGCAACCACTGCAGAGCCACTACGACACCTTACACGGAAAGACGTCCCCTGGACCTGGGGCCCAGAACAGGAATAAGCGTTCTAACACCACCATGGTGTTTTTCAACACGGCACACAAAACAGAACTGCTAGTTGATGCCAGCCCAGTGGGGCTAGGGGCTGTACTCACCCAAACGGACCAAAGAGGGAACACGCACCCCATAGCTTTTGCCAGCCGAGCGCTGACGAGCACGGAACAAACATTTGCCCACATAGAGCGGGAATCCCTACCTATCCTGTGGGGTGTCGCCATTTTCAAGTGTACCTGCTGGGGAACCGCGCAACCGTGTACACGGATCACAAACCACTATTTAGAGGCTCTGCCCGCATCCACCAGCCAGGCTTGAGCACTGGATGCTACAACTCCAGCCATTTGACATTGATATCACATACCGTTCAGGAAGTAACAATCCAGCAGACTACCTGTCTCTGCACCCCCGGCCGGCAACACAGGAGGAACAAGACGAAACCCACGAAACAGGCGAACATGTATGCCATGTAATTGTGTGCGCCAGACCGAAACAAATGAAATTGGAGGAGATCATCAAGGAAACCGAGCAAGACTCATGCCTCCGGCGAGTCAAGGAGTCCATCCTTTCAGGGAACTGGAACAACCTATTTGCGGATACAGTCAACAAGACGGCAGCAGCCCAAAACCTCCTGCAACACCTACTGGTTGTGCAACATGAACTATCAATCTCTGCCGAAGGGGTCATATTGAAAGGACATTGAATAGAGGAAAGAGCCCTTCGGTTAGCTCACGAGGGGCATTAGGGCATCACTAAAACTCAAGCATTCCTCTAAACGAGAGTGTGGTTACCAAACATTCAGGCAAAAGTAATGGCGATGGTAGGCGCGTGTGCCGCCTGCCAAGCAACACAATGATCAAGCCCACCGGAACCCATCGCCTGCCCCCCTCGCAGTCAACAGAGGTGGGACACGATTAGCCTGGACTTCTGCTCAGTTGCAAATGAAGCATTTCTGCTGGTTGCCATAGATGAATTCAGCAGGTATCCCAAAGTTGAAAAAGTCCCGTCAACCGATGCAGCTTCAGTCATCGCATGCTTGGAGAAGATGTTTGCGGTACATGGCATACCCAACAAAATCAAAAGTGACAATGGGCCTGTTTAAAGGACGCGAGCTGCGGAACTTCCTTGACAATCTAAACGTCCAGCACCACCACATCACCCCATATTGGCCCCAGGCGAACAGGGACGCGGAACGCTTTATGGCATCTTTGAACAAGCTGATCTGCATCGCGAGGAAACAACGGAGTCCATGGCCGCTTGCAGTACATCGATTCCTGCAAATTTATCGACCAACACCTCACTCATCCACCCAAGTTAGCCCAGCTGCCTTAATGTTCAGCTTCCCAGCACAAGTTGAACTCCCGATACACAATAGCTGGATTGCCCCAGAGCGGGACTGGGAGCACATAGAAGAAAGCCGCTCCTGAGGAGCCATCACCAGGGACATTGCCCCAGGAGACAAAGTGCTGGTGAAGAACAAAGATCCCCGGACCAAACTAGCGCCCCCCCTATGAGTCGCATCTGTGGACAGTGACGGAGAATAACCACGGAATGATAACAGTCCAACGAGAACACGAGTCAGTGACGAGAAATGCATCTCACTTTTGGCAAGTACCGGCCACCAGGTGGGAAGAAAGTCACTCTCCTGCAGCACCACACGCTGACGTCCCAGCTGAACCTCTGATGACGCCTCAGGATGCCAACTGCAGGGAAAGAGAGGAAGAGACCAGCAGCTCAGCAAAGAAGTCTCCTGGCACGACTACCCCTGAACAAGAGCATGTCAACCCCTCCCTGCAGACCTCAAAGTACATCATCAAGGTACAGGCTTCCACGAGACTGAGAGGTGTTGTCCTGCACAGTGTCTACCGCCAAACAGCGAGCCCGAAAGGGCAATGCCACGTGATGTGACTGTGACAGTAGTCCCTCTTCCTGTTGCATTTTCATTTGACATGTAAGTTGGGGAGGGGTGTGGTATGTGAGGAGAAGTCCCAGAGGCGTCCTGACGCTCCGACGCCAGGGCGCATGGAAAGGAAATAAAGGAGCGACAGGCTGCGAAAACGGGCCAGTCAGTAACCGACAAGCTAACCTGTGCATCCGTGTCATATGTTAAGCAGCAGCCAGGCCTATTGAGGCCCCCATTCAACTTCCACAATGGGGGTTTTGCCCACATAATATCACAGTGAGGTGAGTGAGTAGAGAATTTGAAAGTAAAAATCTGTACTAAAAATCAAACATGAGTAGGCCACGCAGGCCTGTTTCCCTCATTATTCCCTTCTTGCAGCCCTGCGTCGGGAAGAGCAGAGCAAATCCAAGAATGGAAACGAGGGTCCAGGACTGCACGAGCAGCTCTGCACAGTACTTCTTCACAGCTGTCACTCACCTGTGGGGCTGTTGCGTGCATTGTGATTCCTATTATTACGAGTCCAAGACAACGGGTGAGGGGGCGGCCGAGCAGTGAAACGTGCTAGGCCTGGGGTGAAGAGAAGTAGGGGCTTAGTTCTTATGTTTTCTGTGTATTGAAGGTAGCAAATATCAACAATGTGACAGGCAGAATGACAGAAAGCTCCACAACTTGATGAGCCGACAAACACAGCAACCCCTCCATCCCAGCTCCAAGTCTGATATTTAGCATCTGGCAACCACTGTGCTCTGCGCGAACTGAAAATCCATCAGCTAACTCAGCCATACAAAAGAACACCCCCCACCCAGAGCAGAACACGGCAAAGCAGACCTTCCAAAAATGGATTCTCAGGGCTGGAAATCTAGGAGTCAGTAGTGTGCACTGGCAGGGGATGCATATCAATGCCAGCAATCCCAGCGTAGCACAAGAACAGAGCTCACCCAAAACACATCAGTAGGACTCTCCAGCACCTACTGCTATGCCAGCAGGGTCCACACACCGCTCCACCACATCGGCAGGACTCTCCAGCACCTACTGCAATGCCAGCAGGGTCCACACACACCGCACCACCACATCAGTAGGACTCTCCAGCACCTACTGCTATGCCAGCAGGGTCCACACACCGCTCCACCACATCGGTATGACTCTCCAGCACCTACTGCAATGCCAGCAGGGTCCACACACACCGCACCACCACATCAGTAGGACTCTCCAGCACCTACTGCTATGCCAGCAGGGTCCACACACCGCTCCACCACATCGGTATGACTCTCCAGCACCTACTGCAATGCCAGCAGGGTCCACACACACCGCTCCACCACATCGGTAGGACTCTCCAGCACCTACTGCTATGCCAGCAGGGTCCACACACCGCTCCACCACATCGGTATGACTCTCCAGCACCTACTGCAATGCCAGCAGGGTCCACACACACCACACCACCACATCAGTAGGACTCTCCAGCACCTACTGCTATGCCAGCAGGGTCCACACACCGCTCCACCACATCGGTATGTCTCTCCAGCACCTACTGCAATGCCAGCAGGGTCCACACACACCGCACCACCACATCAGTATGACTCTCCAGCACCTACTGCTATGCCAGCAGGGTCCACACACCGCTCCACCACATCGGTATGACTCTCCAGCACCTACTGCAATGCCAGCAGGGTCCACACACACCACACCACCACATCGGTAGGACTCTCCAGCACCTACTGCTATGCCAGCAGGGTCCACACACCGCTCCACCACATCGGTATGACTCTCCAGCACCTACTGCAATGCCAGCAGGGTCCACACACACCACACCACCACATCAGTAGGACTCTCCAGCACCTACTGCTATGCCAGCAGGGTCCACACACCGCTCCACCACATCGTATGACTCTCCAGCACCTACTGCTATGCCAGCAGGGTCCACACACACCACACCACCACATCAGTAGGACTCTCCAGCACCTACTGCAATGCCAGCAGGGTCCACACACACCACACCACCACATCAGTAGGACTCTCCAGCACCTACTGCAATGCCAGCAGGGTCCACACACACCACACCACCACATCAGTATGACTCTCCAGCACCTACTGCAATGCCAGCAGGGTCCACACACACCACACCACCACATCAGTAGGACTCTCCAGCACCTACTGCTATGCCAGCAGGGTCCACACACCGCTCCACCACATCGGTATGACTCTCCAGCACCTACTGCTATGCCAGCAGGGTCCACACACCACTCCACCACATCGGTAGGACTCTCCAGCACCTACTGCTATGCCAGCAGGGTCCACACACACCACACCACCACATCAGTAGGACTCTCCAGCACCTACTGCAATGCCAGCAGGGTCCACACACACCACACCACCACATCGGTAGGACTCTCCAGCACCTACTGCTATGCCAGCAGGGTCCACACACACCACACCACCACATCAGTAGGACTCTCCAGCACCTACTGCTATGCCAGCAGGGTCCACACACCGCTCCACCACATCGGTATGACTCTCCAGCACCTACTGCAATGCCAGCAGGGTCCACACACCGCTCCACCACATCAGTATGACTCTCCAGCACCTACTGCAATGCCAGCAGGGTCCACAAACACCGCTCCACCACATCGGTATGACTCTCCAGCACCTACTGCTATGCCATTAGTAGGGTTCACACACACCGCTCCACCACATCAGTGTGACTCTCCAGCACCTACTGCTATGCCAGTAGGGTTCACACACACCGCTCCACCACATCAGTAGGACTCTCCAGCACCTACTGCTATGCCAGTAGTAGGGTTCACACACACCGCTCCACCACATCAGTATGACTCTCCAGCACCTTCTGCTATGCCAGTAGTAGAGTCCACAAACACCGCTCCACCACATCGGTATGACTCTCCAGCACCTACTGCTATGCCAGTAGTAGGGTTCACACACACCGCTCCACCACATCAGTGTGACTCTCCAGCACCTACTGCTATGCCAGTAGGGTTCACACACACCGCTCCACCACATCAGTAGGACTCTCCAGCACCTACTGCTATGCCAGTAGTAGGGTTCACACACACCGCTCCACCACATCAGTATGACTCTCCAGCACCTACTGCTATGCCAGCAGGGTCCACACACACCGCACCACCACATCAGTATGACTCTCCAGCACCTACTGCTATGCCAGCAGGGTCCACACACACCGCTCCACCACATCAGTATGACTCTCCAGCACCTACTGCTATGCCAGCAGGGTCCACACACACCACTCCACCACATCAGTGTGACTCTCCAGCACCTACTGCAATGCCAGCAGGGTCCACACACACCACTCCACCACATCAGTAAGACTCTCCAGCACCTACTGCTATGCCAGCAGGGTCCACACACACCGCACCACCACATCAGTATGACTCTCCAGCACCTGCTGCTATGCCAGCAGGGTCCACACACCGCTCCACCACATCAGTATGACTCTCCAGCACCTACTGCTATGCCAGCAGGGTCCACACACACTGCACCACCACATCAGTATGACTCTCCAGCACCTACCGCTATGCCAGCAGGGTCCACACACCGCTCCACCACATCAGTATGACTCTCCAGCACCTACTGCTATGCTAGTAGAGTCCACACACACCGCTCCACCACATCAGTGTGACTCTCCAGCACCTACTGCAATGCCAGCAGGGTCCACACACCGCTCCACCACATCAGTATGACTCTCCAGCACCTACTGCAATGCCAGCAGGGTCCACACACACCGCTCCACCACATCAGTGTGACTCTCCAGCACCTACTGCTATGCCAGAAGTAGGGTCCACACACACTGCTCTACCACATCAGTATGACTCTCCAGCACCTACTGCTATGCCAGCAGGGTCCACACACACCGCACCACTACATCAGTATGACTCTCCAGCACCTACTGCTATGTCAGCAGGGTCCCCACACCGCTCCACCACATCAGTGTGACTCTCCAGCACCTACTGCTATGCCAGAAGTAGGGTCCACACACACCGCTCCACCACATCAGTATGACTCTCCAGCACCTACTGCTATGCCAGCAGGGTCCACACACACCGCACCACCACATCAGTAAGACTCTCCAGCACCTACTGCTATGCCAGTAGTAGGGTTCACACACACCGCTCCACCACATCAGTGTGACTCTCCAGCACCTACTGCTATGCCAGTAGTAGGGTTCACACACACCGCTCCACCACATCATTGTGACTCTCCAGCACCTACTGCTATAACAGCAGGGTCCACACACACTGCTCCACCACATCAGTGTGACTCTCCAGCACCTACTGCTATGCCAGCAGGGTCCAAACACACCGCTCCGCCACATCAGTGTGACTCTCCAGCACCTACTGCTATGCCAGCAGGGTCCACACACACCGCTCCACCACATCGGTATGACTCTCCAGCACCTACTGCTATGCCAGCAGGGTCCATACACACCGCTACACCACATCAGCATGACTCTCCAGCACCTTCTGCTATGCCAGTAGTAGGGTTCACACACACCTCTCCACCACATCAGTGTGACTCTCCAGCACCTTCTGCTATGCCAGTAGTAGAGTCCACAAACACCGCTCCACCACATCGGTATGACTCTCCAGCACCTACTGCTATGCCAGTAGTAGGGTTCACACACACCGCTCCACCACATCAGTGTGACTCTCCAGCACCTACTGCTATGCCAGAAGTAGGGTCCACACACACCGCTCCACCACATCAGTGTGACTCTCCAGCACCTACTGCTATGCCAGCAGGGTCAACACACACCACCCCACCACATCGGTAGGACTCTCCAGCACCTACTGCTATGCCAGCATGGTCCACACACACCGCTCCACCACATCAGTATGACTCTCCAGCACCTTCTGCTATGCCAGTAGTAGAGTCCACAAACACCGCTCCACCACATCGGTATGACTCTCCAGCACCTACTGCTATGCCAGTAGTAGGGTTCACACACACCGCTCCACCACATCAGTGTGACTCTCCAGCACCTACTGCTATGCCAGTAGGGTCCACTCACACTGCTCCACCACATCAGTGTGACTCTCCAGCACCTACTGCTATGCCAGCAGGGTCAACACACACCACCCCACCACATCGGTAGGACTCTCCAGCACCTACTGCTATGCCAGCATGGTCCACACACACCGCTCCACCACATCAGTATGACTCTCCAGCACCTACTGCTATGCCAGCAGGGTCAACACACACCACCCCACCACATCGGTAGGACTCTCCAGCACCTACTGCTATGCCAGCAGGGTCCACACACATCGCTCCACCACATCGGTATGACTCTCCAGCACCTACTGCTATGCCAGCAGGGTCCACACACACCGCTCCACCACATCGGTATGACTCTCCAGCACCTACTGCTATGCCAGCCGGGTCCAAACACACTGCTCCACCACATCAGTGTTACTCTCCAGCACCTACTGCTATAACAGCAGGGTCCACACACACTGCTCCACCACATCAGTGAGACTCTCCAGCACCTACTGCTATGCCAGCAGGGTCCAAACACACCTCTCCACCACATCAGTGTGACTCTCCAGCACCTACTGCTATGCCAGCAGGGTCCACACACACTGCTCCACCACATCAGTGTGACTCTACAGCACCTACTGCTATGCCAGCAGGGTCCACACACCGCTCCACCACATCAGTATGACTCTCCAGCACCTACTGCTATGCCAGTAGTAGGGTCCAAACACACCGCTCCACCACATCAGTGTAACTCTCCAGCACCTACTGCTATAACAGCAGGGTCCACACACACTGCTCCACCACATCAGTGTGACTCTCCAGCACCTACTGCTATGCCAGCAGGGTCCACACACCGCTCCACCACATCAGTATGACTCTCCAGCCCCTACTGCTATGCCAGTAGTAGGGTTCACACACACTGCTCCACCACATCAGTATGACTCTCCAGCACCTACCGCTATGCCAGCAGGGTCCACACACCGCTCCACCACATCAGTATGACTCTCCAGCACCTACTGCTATAACAGCAGGGTCCACACACACTGCTCCACCACATCAGTGTGACTCTCCAGCACCTACTGCTATGCCAGCAGGGTCCACACACCGCTCCACCACATCAGTATGACTCTCCAGCCCCTACTGCTATGCCAGTAGTAGGATTCACACACACTGCTCCACCACATCAGTATGACTCTCCAGCACCTACCGCTATGCCAGCAGGGTCCACACACCGCTCCACCACATCAGTATGACTCTCCAGCACCTACTGCTATGCTAGTAGAGTCCACACACACCGCTCCACCACATCAGTGTGACTCTCCAGCACCTACTGCAATGCCAGCAGGGTCCACACACACCGCTCCACCACATCAGTGTGACTCTCCAGCACCTACTGCTATGCCAGCAGGGTCCACACACACCGCTCCACCACATCAGTGTGACTCTCCAGCACCTACTGCTATGCCAGCAGGGTCCACACACACCGCTCCACCACATCAGTGTGACTCTCCAACACCTACTGCTATGCCAGCAGGGTCCACACACACCGCACCACCACATCAGTATGACTCTCCAGCACCTACTGCTATGCCAGCAGGGTCCCCACACCGCTCCACCACATCAGTATGACTCTCCAGCACCTACTGCTATGCCAGCAGGGTCCACACACACTATGCCAGCAGGGTCCACACACACCGCTCCACCACATCAGTATGACTCTCCAGCACCTACTGCTATGCCAGCAGGGTCCAAACACACCGCTCCACCACATCAGTGTGACTCTCCAGCACCTACTGCTATGCCAGCAGTAGGGTCCACACACACTGCTCCACCACATCAGTAAGACTCTCCAGCACCTACTGCTATGCTAGCAGGGTCAACACACACCACCCCACCACATCAGTAAGACTCTCCAGCACCTACTGCTATGCCAGCAGGGTCCACACACACCGCACCACCACATCAGTTTGACTCTCCAGCACCTGCTGCTATGCCAGCAGGGTCCACACACCGCTCCACCACATCAGTATGACTCTCCAGCACCTACTGCTATGCCAGCAAAGTCCACACACAAAGCACCACCACATCAGTATGACTCTCCAGCACCTACTGCTATGCCAGCAGGGTCCACACACCGCTCCACCACATCAGTATGACTCTCCAGCACCTACTGCTATGCTAGTAGAGTCCACACACACCGCTCCACCACATCAGTGTGACTCACCAGCACCTACTGCAATGCCAGCAGGGTCCACACACACCGCTCCACCACATCAGTAAGACTCTCCAGCACCTACTGCTATGCCAGCAGGGTCCACACATACTGCTCCACCACATCAGTATGACTCTCCAGCACCTACTGCTATGCCAGCAGGGTCCAAACACACCGCTCCACCACATCAGTGTGACTCTCCAGCACCTACTGCTATGCCAGCAGTAGGGTCCACACACACCGCTCCACCACATCAGTATGACTCTCCAGCACCTACTGCTATGCCAGCAGGGTCCACACACACCGCTCCACTACATCAGTATGACTCTCCAGCACCTACTGCTATGCCAGCAGTGTCCACACACCGCTCCACCACATCAGTAAGACTCTCCAGCACCTACTGCTATGCCAGCAGGGTCCACACACCGCTCCACCACATCGGTATGACTCTCCAGCACCTACTGCAATGCCAGCAGGGTCCACACACACCGCTCCACCACATCGGTAGGACTCTCCAGCACCTACTGCTATGCCAGCAGGGTCCACACACCGCTCCACCACATCGGTATGACTCTCCAGCACCTACTGCAATGCCAGCAGGGTCCACACACACCACACCACCACATCAGTAGGACTCTCCAGCACCTACTGCTATGCCAGCAGGGTCCACACACCGCTCCACCACATCGGTATGTCTCTCCAGCACCTACTGCAATGCCAGCAGGGTCCACACACACCGCACCACCACATCAGTATGACTCTCCAGCACCTACTGCTATGCCAGCAGGGTCCACACACCGCTCCACCACATCGGTATGACTCTCCAGCACCTACTGCAATGCCAGCAGGGTCCACACACACCACACCACCACATCGGTAGGACTCTCCAGCACCTACTGCTATGCCAGCAGGGTCCACACACCGCTCCACCACATCGGTATGACTCTCCAGCACCTACTGCAATGCCAGCAGGGTCCACACACACCACACCACCACATCAGTAGGACTCTCCAGCACCTACTGCTATGCCAGCAGGGTCCACACACCGCTCCACCACATCGTATGACTCTCCAGCACCTACTGCTATGCCAGCAGGGTCCACACACACCACACCACCACATCAGTAGGACTCTCCAGCACCTACTGCAATGCCAGCAGGGTCCACACACACCACACCACCACATCAGTAGGACTCTCCAGCACCTACTGCAATGCCAGCAGGGTCCACACACACCACACCACCACATCGGTATGACTCTCCAGCACCTACTGCAATGCCAGCAGGGTCCACACACACCACACCACCACATCAGTAGGACTCTCCAGCACCTACTGCTATGCCAGCAGGGTCCACACACCGCTCCACCACATCGGTATGACTCTCCAGCACCTACTGCTATGCCAGCAGGGTCCACACACCACTCCACCACATCGGTAGGACTCTCCAGCACCTACTGCTATGCCAGCAGGGTCCACACACACCACACCACCACATCAGTAGGACTCTCCAGCACCTACTGCAATGCCAGCAGGGTCCACACACACCACACCACCACATCGGTAGGACTCTCCAGCACCTACTGCTATGCCAGCAGGGTCCACACACACCACACCACCACATCAGTAGGACTCTCCAGCACCTACTGCTATGCCAGCAGGGTCCACACACCGCTCCACCACATCGGTATGACTCTCCAGCACCTACTGCAATGCCAGCAGGGTCCACACACCGCTCCACCACATCAGTATGACTCTCCAGCACCTACTGCAATGCCAGCAGGGTCCACAAACACCGCTCCACCACATCGGTATGACTCTCCAGCACCTACTGCTATGCCATTAGTAGGGTTCACACACACCGCTCCACCACATCAGTGTGACTCTCCAGCACCTACTGCTATGCCAGTAGGGTTCACACACACCGCTCCACCACATCAGTAGGACTCTCCAGCACCTACTGCTATGCCAGTAGTAGGGTTCACACACACCGCTCCACCACATCAGTATGACTCTCCAGCACCTTCTGCTATGCCAGTAGTAGAGTCCACAAACACCGCTCCACCACATCGGTATGACTCTCCAGCACCTACTGCTATGCCAGTAGTAGGGTTCACACACACCGCTCCACCACATCAGTGTGACTCTCCAGCACCTACTGCTATGCCAGTAGGGTTCACACACACCGCTCCACCACATCAGTAGGACTCTCCAGCACCTACTGCTATGCCAGTAGTAGGGTTCACACACACCGCTCCACCACATCAGTATGACTCTCCAGCACCTACTGCTATGCCAGCAGGGTCCACACACACCGCACCACCACATCAGTATGACTCTCCAGCACCTACTGCTATGCCAGCAGGGTCCACACACACCGCTCCACCACATCAGTATGACTCTCCAGCACCTACTGCTATGCCAGCAGGGTCCACACACACCACTCCACCACATCAGTGTGACTCTCCAGCACCTACTGCAATGCCAGCAGGGTCCACACACACCACTCCACCACATCAGTAAGACTCTCCAGCACCTACTGCTATGCCAGCAGGGTCCACACACACCGCACCACCACATCAGTATGACTCTCCAGCACCTGCTGCTATGCCAGCAGGGTCCACACACCGCTCCACCACATCAGTATGACTCTCCAGCACCTACTGCTATGCCAGCAGGGTCCACACACACTGCACCACCACATCAGTATGACTCTCCAGCACCTACCGCTATGCCAGCAGGGTCCACACACCGCTCCACCACATCAGTATGACTCTCCAGCACCTACTGCTATGCTAGTAGAGTCCACACACACCGCTCCACCACATCAGTGTGACTCTCCAGCACCTACTGCAATGCCAGCAGGGTCCACACACCGCTCCACCACATCAGTATGACTCTCCAGCACCTACTGCAATGCCAGCAGGGTCCACACACACCGCTCCACCACATCAGTGTGACTCTCCAGCACCTACTGCTATGCCAGAAGTAGGGTCCACACACACTGCTCTACCACATCAGTATGACTCTCCAGCACCTACTGCTATGCCAGCAGGGTCCACACACACCGCACCACTACATCAGTATGACTCTCCAGCACCTACTGCTATGTCAGCAGGGTCCCCACACCGCTCCACCACATCAGTGTGACTCTCCAGCACCTACTGCTATGCCAGAAGTAGGGTCCACACACACCGCTCCACCACATCAGTATGACTCTCCAGCACCTACTGCTATGCCAGCAGGGTCCACACACACCGCACCACCACATCAGTAAGACTCTCCAGCACCTACTGCTATGCCAGTAGTAGGGTTCACACACACCGCTCCACCACATCAGTGTGACTCTCCAGCACCTACTGCTATGCCAGTAGTAGGGTTCACACACACCGCTCCACCACATCATTGTGACTCTCCAGCACCTACTGCTATAACAGCAGGGTCCACACACACTGCTCCACCACATCAGTGTGACTCTCCAGCACCTACTGCTATGCCAGCAGGGTCCAAACACACCGCTCCGCCACATCAGTGTGACTCTCCAGCACCTACTGCTATGCCAGCAGGGTCCACACACACCGCTCCACCACATCGGTATGACTCTCCAGCACCTACTGCTATGCCAGCAGGGTCCATACACACCGCTACACCACATCAGCATGACTCTCCAGCACCTTCTGCTATGCCAGTAGTAGGGTTCACACACACCTCTCCACCACATCAGTGTGACTCTCCAGCACCTTCTGCTATGCCAGTAGTAGAGTCCACAAACACCGCTCCACCACATCGGTATGACTCTCCAGCACCTACTGCTATGCCAGTAGTAGGGTTCACACACACCGCTCCACCACATCAGTGTGACTCTCCAGCACCTACTGCTATGCCAGAAGTAGGGTCCACACACACCGCTCCACCACATCAGTGTGACTCTCCAGCACCTACTGCTATGCCAGCAGGGTCAACACACACCACCCCACCACATCGGTAGGACTCTCCAGCACCTACTGCTATGCCAGCATGGTCCACACACACCGCTCCACCACATCAGTATGACTCTCCAGCACCTTCTGCTATGCCAGTAGTAGAGTCCACAAACACCGCTCCACCACATCGGTATGACTCTCCAGCACCTACTGCTATGCCAGTAGTAGGGTTCACACACACCGCTCCACCACATCAGTGTGACTCTCCAGCACCTACTGCTATGCCAGTAGGGTCCACTCACACTGCTCCACCACATCAGTGTGACTCTCCAGCACCTACTGCTATGCCAGCAGGGTCAACACACACCACCCCACCACATCGGTAGGACTCTCCAGCACCTACTGCTATGCCAGCATGGTCCACACACACCGCTCCACCACATCAGTATGACTCTCCAGCACCTACTGCTATGCCAGCAGGGTCAACACACACCACCCCACCACATCGGTAGGACTCTCCAGCACCTACTGCTATGCCAGCAGGGTCCACACACATCGCTCCACCACATCGGTATGACTCTCCAGCACCTACTGCTATGCCAGCAGGGTCCACACACACCGCTCCACCACATCAGTATGACTCTCCAGCACCTACTGCTATGCCAGCCGGGTCCAAACACACTGCTCCACCACATCAGTGTTACTCTCCAGCACCTACTGCTATAACAGCAGGGTCCACACACACTGCTCCACCACATCAGTGAGACTCTCCAGCACCTACTGCTATGCCAGCAGGGTCCAAACACACCTCTCCACCACATCAGTGTGACTCTCCAGCACCTACTGCTATGCCAGCAGGGTCCACACACACTGCTCCACCACATCAGTGTGACTCTACAGCACCTACTGCTATGCCAGCAGGGTCCACACACCGCTCCACCACATCAGTATGACTCTCCAGCACCTACTGCTATGCCAGTAGTAGGGTCCAAACACACCGCTCCACCACATCAGTGTAACTCTCCAGCACCTACTGCTATAACAGCAGGGTCCACACACACTGCTCCACCACATCAGTGTGACTCTCCAGCACCTACTGCTATGCCAGCAGGGTCCACACACCGCTCCACCACATCAGTATGACTCTCCAGCCCCTACTGCTATGCCAGTAGTAGGGTTCACACACACTGCTCCACCACATCAGTATGACTCTCCAGCACCTACCGCTATGCCAGCAGGGTCCACACACCGCTCCACCACATCAGTATGACTCTCCAGCACCTACTGCTATAACAGCAGGGTCCACACACACTGCTCCACCACATCAGTGTGACTCTCCAGCACCTACTGCTATGCCAGCAGGGTCCACACACCGCTCCACCACATCAGTATGACTCTCCAGCCCCTACTGCTATGCCAGTAGTAGGATTCACACACACTGCTCCACCACATCAGTATGACTCTCCAGCACCTACCGCTATGCCAGCAGGGTCCACACACCGCTCCACCACATCAGTATGACTCTCCAGCACCTACTGCTATGCTAGTAGAGTCCACACACACCGCTCCACCACATCAGTGTGACTCTCCAGCACCTACTGCAATGCCAGCAGGGTCCACACACACCGCTCCACCACATCAGTGTGACTCTTCAGCACCTACTGCTATGCCAGCAGGGTCCACACACACCGCTCCACCACATCAGTGTGACTCTCCAGCACCTACTGCTATGCCAGCAGGGTCCACACACACCGCTCCACCACATCAGTGTGACTCTCCAGCACCTACTGCTATGCCAGCAGGGTCCACACACACCGCACCACCACATCAGTATGACTCTCCAGCACCTACTGCTATGCCAGCAGGGTCCCCACACCGCTCCACCACATCAGTATGACTCTCCAGCACCTACTTCTATGCCAGCAGGGTCCACACACACTATGCCAGCAGGGTCCACACACACCGCTCCACCACATCAGTATGACTCTCCAGCACCTACTGCTATGCCAGCAGGGTCCAAACACACCGCTCCACCACATCAGTGTGACTCTCCAGCACCTACTGCTATGCCAGCAGTAGGGTCCACACACACTGCTCCACCACATCAGTAAGACTCTCCAGCACCTACTGCTATGCTAGCAGGGTCAACACACACCACCCCACCACATCAGTAAGACTCTCCAGCACCTACTGCTATGCCAGCAGGGTCCACACACACCGCACCACCACATCAGTTTGACTCTCCAGCACCTGCTGCTATGCCAGCAGGGTCCACACACCGCTCCACCACATCAGTATGACTCTCCAGCACCTACTGCTATGCCAGCAAAGTCCACACACAAAGCACCACCACATCAGTATGACTCTCCAGCACCTACTGCTATGCCAGCAGGGTCCACACACCGCTCCACCACATCAGTATGACTCTCCAGCACCTACTGCTATGCTAGTAGAGTCCACACACACCGCTCCACCACATCAGTGTGACTCACCAGCACCTACTGCAATGCCAGCAGGGTCCACACACACCGCTCCACCACATCAGTAAGACTCTCCAGCACCTACTGCTATGCCAGCAGGGTCCACACATACTGCTCCACCACATCAGTATGACTCTCCAGCACCTACTGCTATGCCAGCAGGGTCCAAACACACCGCTCCACCACATCAGTGTGACTCTCCAGCACCTACTGCTATGCCAGCAGTAGGGTCCACACACACCGCTCCACCACATCAGTATGACTCTCCAGCACCTACTGCTATGCCAGCAGGGTCCACACACACCGCTCCACTACATCAGTATGACTCTCCAGCACCTACTGCTATGCCAGCAGTGTCCACACACCGCTCCACCACATCAGTAAGACTCTCCAGCACCTACTGCTATGCCAGCAGGGTCCACACACCGCTCCACCACATCGTATGACTCTCCAGCACCTACTACTATGCCAGCAGGGTCCACACACCGCTCCACCACATCGGTAGGACTCTCCAGGACCTACTGCTATGCCAGCAGGGTCCACACACACCACACCACCACATCAGTAGGACTCTCCAGCACCTACTGCAATGCCAGCAGGGTCCACACACACCACACCACCACATCGGTAGGACTCTCCAGCACCTACTGCTATACCAGCAGGGTCCACACACACCACACCACCACATCAGTAGGACTCTCCAGCACCTACTGCTATGCCAGCAGGGTCCACACACCGCTCCACCACATCGGTATGACTCTCCAGCACCTACTGCAATGCCAGCAGGGTCCACACACCGCTCCACCACATCAGTATGACTCTCCAGCACCTACTGCAATGCCAGCAGGGTCCACACACACCGCTCCACCACGTCAGTGTGACTCTCCAGCACCTACTGCTATGCCAGAAGTAGGGTCCACACACACCGCTCCACCACATCAGTATGACTCTCCAGCACCTACTGCTATGCCAGCAGGGTCCACACACACCGCACCACCACATCAGTAAGACTCTCCAGCACCTACTGCTATGCCAGTAGTAGGGTTCACACACACCGCTCCACCACATCAGTGTGACTCTCCAGCACCTACTGCTATGCCAGTAGTAGGGTTCACACACACCGCTCCACCACATCATTGTGACTCTCCAGCACCTACTGCTATAACAGCAGGGTCCACACACACTGCTCCACCACATCAGTGTGACTCTCCAGCACCTACTGCTATGCCAGCAGGGTCCAAACACACCGCTCCACCACATCAGTGTGACTCTCCAGCACCTACTGCTATGCCAGCAGGGTCCACACACACCGCTCCACCACATCGATATGACTCTCCAGCACCTACTGCTATGCCAGCAGGGTCCATACACACCGCTACACCACATCAGCATGACTCTCCAGCACCTTCTGCTATGCCAGTAGTAGGGTTCACACACACCTCTCCACCACATCAGTGTGACTCTCCAGCACCTTCTGCTATGCCAGTAGTAGAGTCCACACACACCGCTCCACCACATCGGTATGACTCTCCAGCACCTACTGCTATGCCAGTAGTAGGGTTCACACACACCGCTCCACCACATCAGTGTGACTCTCCAGCACCTACTGCTATGCCAGAAGTAGGGTCCACACACACCGCTCCACCACATCAGTGTGACTCTCCAGCACCTACTGCTATGCCAGCAGGGTGCACATACACTGCTCCACCACATCAGTGTGACTCTCCAGCACCTACTGCTATGCCAGTAGTATGGTTCACACACACCGCTCCACCACATCAGTGTGATTCTCCAGCATCTACTGCTATGCCAGTAGGGTCCACTCACACTGCTCCACCACATCAGTGTGACTCTCCAGCACCTACTGCTATGCCAGCAGGGTCAACACACACCACCCCACCACATCGGTAGGACTCTCCAGCACCTACTGCTATGCCAGCATGGTCCACACACACCGCTCCACCACATCAGTATGACTCTCCAGCACCTACTGCTATGCCAGCAGGGTCAACACACACCACCCCACCACATCGGTAGGACTCTCCAGCACCTACTGCTATGCCAGCAGGGTCCACACACATCGCTCCACCACATCGGTATGACTCTCCAGCACCTACTGCTATGCCAGCAGGGTCCACACACACCGCTCCACCACATCAGTATGACTCTCCAGCACCTACTGCTATGCCAGCCGGGTCCAAACACACTGCTCCACCACATCAGTGTTACTCTCCAGCACCTACTGCTATAACAGCAGGGTCCACACACACTGCTCCACCACATCAGTGTGACTCTCCAGCACCTACTGCTATGCCAGCAGGGTCCAAACACACCGCTCCACCACATCAGTGTGACTCTCCAGCACCTACTGCTATGCCAGCAGGGTCCACACACACTGCTCCACCACATCAGTGTGACTCTACAGCACCTACTGCTATGCCAGCAGGGTCCACACACCGCTCCACCACATCAGTATGACTCTCCAGCACCTACTGCTATGCCAGTAGTAGGGTCCAAACACACCGCTCCACCACATCAGTGTAACTCTCCAGCACCTACTGCTATAACAGCAGGGTCCACACACACTGCTCCACCACATCAGTGTGACTCTCCAGCACCTACTGCTATGCCAGCAGGGTCCACACACCGCTCCACCACATCAGTATGACTCTCCAGCCCCTACTGCTATGCCAGTAGTAGGGTTCACACACACTGCTCCACCACATCAGTATGACTCTCCAGCACCTACCGCTATGCCAGCAGGGTCCACACACCGCTCCACCACATCAGTATGACTCTCCAGCACCTACTGCTATAACAGCAGGGTCCACACACACACTGCTCCACCACATCAGTGTGACTCTCCAGCACCTACTGCTATGCCAGCAGGGTCCACACACACCGCTCCACCACATCAGTATGACTCTCCAGCACCTACTGCTATGCTAGTAGAGTCCACACACACCGCTCCACCACATCAGTGTGACTCTCCAGCACCTACTGCAATGCCAGCAGGGTCCACACACACCACTCCACCACATCAGTGTGACTCTCCAGCACCTACTGCTATGCCAGCAGGGTCCACACACACCGCTCCACCACATCAGTGTGACTCTCCAGCACCTACTGCTATGCCAGCAGGGTCCACACACACGGCTCCACCACATCAGTGTGACTCTCCAGCACCTACTGCTATGCCAGCAGGGTCCACACACACCGCACCACCACATCAGTATGACTCTCCAGCACCTACTGCTATGCCAGCAGGGTCCCCACACCGCTCCACCACATCAGTATGACTCTCCAGCACCTACTGCTATGCCAGCAGGGTCCACACACACCGCTCCACCACATCAGTAAGACTCTCCAGCACCTACTGCTATGCCAGCAGGGTCCACACACACCGCTCCACCACATCAGTATTACTCTCCAGCACCTACTGCTATGCCAGCAGGGTCCAAACACACCGCTCCACCACATTAGTGTGACTCTCCAGCACCTACTGCTATGCCAGCAGTAGGGTCCACACACACTGCTCCACCACATCAGTAAGACTCTCCAGCACCTACTGCTATGCTAGCAGGGTCAACACACACCACCCCACCACATCAGTAAGACTCTCCAGCACCTACTGCTATGCCAGCAGGGTCCACACACACTGCTCCACCACATCAGTTTGACTCTCCAGCACCTACTGCTATGCCAGCAGGGTCAACACACACCACCCCACCACATCAGTAAGACTCTCCAGCACCTACTGCTATGCCAGCAGGGTCCACACACACCGCTCCACCACATCAGTATGACTCTCCAGCACCTACTGCTATGCCAGCAGGGTCAACACACACCACCCCACCACATCGGTAGGACTCTCCAGCACCTACTGCTATGCCAGCAGGGTCCACACACATCGCTCCACCACATCGGTATGACTCTCCAGCACCTACTGCTATGCCAGCAGGGTCCACACACACCGCTCCACCACATCAGTATGACTCTCCAGCACCTACTGCTATGCCAGCCGGGTCCAAACACACTGCTCCACCACATCAGTGTTACTCTCCAGCACCTACTGCTATAACAGCAGGGTCCACACACACTGCTCCACCACATCAGTGTGACTCTCCAGCACCTACTGCTATGCCAGCAGGGTCCAAACACACCTCTCCACCACATCAGTGTGACTCTCCAGCACCTACTGCTATGCCAGCAGGGTCCACACACACTGCTCCACCACATCAGTGTGACTCTACAGCACCTACTGCTATGCCAGCAGGGTCTACACACCGCTCCACCACATCAGTATGACTCTCCAGCACCTACTGCTATGCCAGTAGTAGGGTCCAAACACACCGCTCCACCACATCAGTGTAACTCTCCAGCACCTACTGCTATAACAGCAGGGTCCACACACACTGCTCCACCACATCAGTGTGACTCTCCAGCACCTACTGCTATGCCAGCAGGGTCCACACACCGCTCCACCACATCAGTATGACTCTCCAGCCCCTACTGCTATGCCAGTAGTAGGGTTCACACACACTGCTCCACCACATCAGTATGACTCTCCAGCACCTACCGCTATGCCAGCAGGGTCCACACACCGCTCCACCACATCAGTATGACTCTCCAGCACCTACTGCTATAACAGCAGGGTCCACACACACTGCTCCACCACATCAGTGTGACTCTCCAGCACCTACTGCTATGCCAGCAGGGTCCACACACCGCTCCACCACATCAGTATGACTCTCCAGCCCCTACTGCTATGCCAGTAGTAGGATTCACACACACTGCTCCACCACATCAGTATGACTCTCCAGCACCTACCGCTATGCCAGCAGGGTCCACACACCGCTCCACCACATCAGTATGACTCTCCAGCACCTACTGCTATGCCAGCAGGGTCCCCACACCGCTCCACCACATCAGTATGACTCTCCAGCACCTACTGCTATGCCAGCAGGGTCCACACACACTATGCCAGCAGGGTCCACACACACCGCTCCACCACATCAGTATGACTCTCCAGCACCTACTGCTATGCCAGCAGGGTCCAAACACACCGCTCCACCACATCAGTGTGACTCTCCAGCACCTACTGCTATGCCAGCAGTAGGGTCCACACACACTGCTCCACCACATCAGTAAGACTCTCCAGCACCTACTGCTATGCTAGCAGGGTCAACACACACCACCCCACCACATCAGTAAGACTCTCCAGCACCTACTGCTATGCCAGCAGGGTCCACACACACCGCACCACCACATCAGTTTGACTCTCCAGCACCTGCTGCTATGCCAGCAGGGTCCACACACCGCTCCACCACATCAGTATGACTCTCCAGCACCTACTGCTATGCCAGCAAAGTCCACACACAAAGCACCACCACATCAGTATGACTCTCCAGCACCTACTGCTATGCCAGCAGGGTCCACACACCGCTCCACCACATCAGTATGACTCTCCAGCACCTACTGCTATGCTAGTAGAGTCCACACACACCGCTCCACCACATCAGTGTGACTCACCAGCACCTACTGCAATGCCAGCAGGGTCCACACACACCGCTCCACCACATCAGTAAGACTCTCCAGCACCTACTGCTATGCCAGCAGGGTCCACACATACTGCTCCACCACATCAGTATGACTCTCCAGCACCTACTGCTATGCCAGCAGGGTCCAAACACACCGCTCCACCACATCAGTGTGACTCTCCAGCACCTACTGCTATGCCAGCAGTAGGGTCCACACACACCGCTCCACCACATCAGTATGACTCTCCAGCACCTACTGCTATGCCAGCAGGGTCCACACACACCGCTCCACTACATCAGTATGACTCTCCAGCACCTACTGCTATGCCAGCAGTGTCCACACACCGCTCCACCACATCAGTAAGACTCTCCAGCACCTACTGCTATGCCAGCAGGGTCCACACACCGCTCCACCACATCGTATGACTCTCCAGCACCTACTACTATGCCAGCAGGGTCCACACACCGCTCCACCACATCGGTAGGACTCTCCAGCACCTACTGCTATGCCAGCAGGGTCCACACACACCACACCACCACATCAGTAGGACTCTCCAGCACCTACTGCAATGCCAGCAGGGTCCACACACACCACACCACCACATCGGTAGGACTCTCCAGCACCTACTGCTATACCAGCAGGGTCCACACACACCACACCACCACATCAGTAGGACTCTCCAGCACCTACTGCTATGCCAGCAGGGTCCACACACCGCTCCACCACATCGGTATGACTCTCCAGCACCTACTGCAATGCCAGCAGGGTCCACACACCGCTCCACCACATCAGTATGACTCTCCAGCACCTACTGCAATGCCAGCAGGGTCCACACACACCGCTCCACCACGTCAGTGTGACTCTCCAGCACCTACTGCTATGCCAGAAGTAGGGCCCACACACACCGCTCCACCACATCAGTATGACTCTCCAGCACCTACTGCTATGCCAGCAGGGTCCACACACACCGCACCACCACATCAGTAAGACTCTCCAGCACCTACTGCTATGCCAGTAGTAGGGTTCACACACACCGCTCCACCACATCAGTGTGACTCTCCAGCACCTACTGCTATGCCAGTAGTAGGGTTCACACACACCGCTCCACCACATCATTGTGACTCTCCAGCACCTACTGCTATAACAGCAGGGTCCACACACACTGCTCCACCACATCAGTGTGACTCTCCAGCACCTACTGCTATGCCAGCAGGGTCCAAACACACCGCTCCACCACATCAGTGTGACTCTCCAGCACCTACTGCTATGCCAGCAGGGTCCACACACACCGCTCCACCACATCGATATGACTCTCCAGCACCTACTGCTATGCCAGCAGGGTCCATACACACCGCTACACCACATCAGCATGACTCTCCAGCACCTTCTGCTATGCCAGTAGTAGGGTTCACACACACCTCTCCACCACATCAGTGTGACTCTCCAGCACCTTCTGCTATGCCAGTAGTAGAGTCCACACACACCGCTCCACCACATCGGTATGACTCTCCAGCACCTACTGCTATGCCAGTAGTAGGGTTCACACACACCGCTCCACCACATCAGTGTGACTCTCCAGCACCTACTGCTATGCCAGAAGTAGGGTCCACACACACCGCTCCACCACATCAGTGTGACTCTCCAGCACCTACTGCTATGCAAGCAGGGTGCACATACACTGCTCCACCACATCAGTGTGACTCTCCAGCACCTACTGCTATGCCAGTAGTATGGTTCACACACACCGCTCCACCACATCAGTGTGACTCTCCAGCACCTACTGCTATGCCAGTAGGGTCCACTCACACTGCTCCACCACATCAGTGTGACTCTCCAGCACCTACTGCTATGCCAGCAGGGTCAACACACACCACCCCACCACATCGGTAGGACTCTCCAGCACCTACTGCTATGCCAGCATGGTCCACACATACCGCTCCACCACATCAGTATGACTCTCCAGCACCTACTGCTATGCCAGCAGGGTCAACACACACCACCCCACCACATCGGTAGGACTCTCCAGCACCTACTGCTATGCCAGCAGGGTCCACACACATCGCTCCACCACATCAGTATGACTCTCCAGCACCTACTGCTATGCCAGCCGGGTCCAAACACACTGCTCCACCACATCAGTGTTACTCTCCAGCACCTACTGCTATAACAGCAGGGTCCACACACACTGCTCCACCACATCAGTGTGACTCTCCAGCACCTACTGCTATGCCAGCAGGGTCCAAACACACCGCTCCACCACATCAGTGTGACTCTCCAGCACCTACTGCTATGCCAGCAGGGTCCACACACACTGCTCCACCACATCAGTGTGACTCTACAGCACCTACTGCTATGCCAGCAGGGTCCACACACCGCTCCACCACATCAGTATGACTCTCCAGCACCTACTGCTATGCCAGTAGTAGGGTCCAAACACACCGCTCCACCACATCAGTGTAACTCTCCAGCACCTACTGCTATAACAGCAGGGTCCACACACACTGCTCCACCACATCAGTGTGACTCTCCAGCACCTACTGCTATGCCAGCAGGGTCCACACACCGCTCCACCACATCAGTATGACTCTCCAGCCCCTACTGCTATGCCAGTAGTAGGGTTCACACACACTGCTCCACCACATCAGTATGACTCTCCAGCACCTACCGCTATGCCAGCAGGGTCCACACACCGCTCCACCACATCAGTATGACTCTCCAGCACCTACTGCTATAACAGCAGGGTCCACACACACACTGCTCCACCACATCAGTGTGACTCTCCAGCACCTACTGCTATGCCAGCAGGGTCCACACACACCGCTCCACCACATCAGTATGACTCTCCAGCACCTACTGCTATGCTAGTAGAGTCCACACACACCGCTCCACCACATCAGTGTGACTCTCCAGCACCTACTGCAATGCCAGCAGGGTCCACACACACCGCTCCACCACATCAGTGTGACTCTCCAGCACCTACTACTATGCCAGCAGGGTCCACACACACCGCTCCACCACATCAGTGTGACTCTCCAGCACCTACTGCTATGCCAGCAGGGTCCACACACACGGCTCCACCACATCAGTGTGACTCTCCAGCACCTACTGCTATGCCAGCAGGGTCCACACACACCGCACCACCACATCAGTATGACTCTCCAGCACCTACTGCTATGCCAGCAGGGTCCCCACACCGCTCCACCACATCAGTATGACTCTCCAGCACCTACTGCTATGCCAGCAGGGTCCACACACACCGCTCCACCACATCAGTAAGACTCTCCAGCACCTACTGCTATGCCAGCAGGGTCCACACACACCGCTCCACCACATCAGTTTTACTCTCCAGCACCTACTGCTATGCCAGCAGGGTCCAAACACACCGCTCCACCACATCAGTGTGACTCTCCAGCACCTACTGCTATGCCAGCAGTAGGGTCCACACACACTGCTCCACCACATCAGTAAGACTCTCCAGCACCTACTGCTATGCTAGCAGGGTCAACACACACCACCCCACCACATCAGTAAGACTCTCCAGCACCTACTGCTATGCCAGCAGGGTCCACACACACTGCTCCACCACATCAGTTTGACTCTCCAGCACCTGCTGCTATGCCAGCAGGGTCCACACACCGCTCCACCACATCAGTATGACTCTCCAGCACCTACTGCTATGCCAGCAGGGTCCACACACAAAGCACCACCACATCAGTATGACTCTCCAGCACCTACTGCTATGCCAGCAGGGTCCACACACCGCTCCACCACATCAGTATGACTCTCCAGCACCTACTGCTATGCTAGTAGAGTCCACACACACCGCTCCACCACATCAGTGTGACTCTCCAGCACCTACTGCAATGCCAGCAGGGTCCACACACACCGCTCCACCACATCAGTAAGACTCTCCAGCACCTACTGCTATGCCAGCAGGGTCCAAACACACCGCTCCACCACATCAGTGTGACTCTCCAGCACCTACTGCTATGCCAGCAGTAGGGTCCACACACACCGCTCCACCACATCAGTATGACTCTCCAGCACCTACTGCTATGCCAGCAGGGTCCACACACACCGCTCCACTACATCAGTATGACTCTCCAGCACCTACTGCTATGCCAGCAGTGTCCACACACCGATCCACCACATCAGTAAGACTCTCCAGCACCTACTGCTATGCCAGAAGTAGGGTCCACACACACCGATCCACCACATCAGTATGACTCTCCAGCACCTACTGCTATGCCAGCAGGGTCCACACACACCGCACCACCACATCAGTATGACTCTCCAGCACCTACTGCTATGTCAGCAGGGTCCACACACCGCTCCACCACATCAGTGTGACTCTCCAGCACCTACTGCTATGCCAGAAGTAGGGTCCACACACACCGCTCCACCACATCAGTGTGACTCTCCAGCACCTACTGCTTTAACAGCAGGGTCCACACACACTGCTCCACCACATCAGTGTGACTCTCCAGCACCTACTGCTATGCCAGAAGTAGGGTCCACACACACCACTCCACCACATCAGTGTGACTCTCCAGCACCTACTGCTATAACAGCAGGGTCCACACACACTGCTCCACCACATCAGTGTGACGCTCCAGCACCTACTGCAATGCCAGCAGGGTCCACACACACCACTCCACCACATCAGTAAGACTCTCCAGCACCTACTGCTATGCCAGCAGTGTCCACACACCGATCCACCACATCAGTAAGACTCTCCAGCACCTACTGCTATGCCAGAAGTAGGGTCCACACACACCGATCCACCACATCAGTATGACTCTCCAGCACCTACTGCTATGCCAGCAGGGTCCACACACACCGCACCACCACATCAGTATGACTCTCCAGCACCTACTGCTATGTCAGCAGGGTCCACACACCGCTCCACCACATCAGTGTGACTCTCCAGCACCTACTGCTATGCCAGAAGTAGGGTCCACACACACCGCTCCACCACATCAGTGTGACTCTCCAGCACCTACTGCTATAACAGCAGGGTCCACATACACTGCTCCACCACATCAGTGTGACTCTCCAGCACCTACTGCTATGCCAGAAGTAGGGTCCACACACACCACTCCACCACATCAGTGTGACTCTCCAGCACCTACTGCTATAACAGCAGGGTCCACACACACTGCTCCACCACATCAGTGTGACGCTCCAGCACCTACTGCAATGCCAGCAGGGTCCACACACACCACTCCACCACATCAGTAAGACTCTCCAGCACCTACTGCTATGCCAGCAGGGTCCACACACACCGCACCACCACATCAGTATGACTCTCCAGCACCTGCTGCTATGCCAGCAGGGTCCACACACCGCTCCACCACATCAGTATGACTCTCCAACACCTACTGCTATGCCAGCAGGGTCCACACACACTGCTCCACCACATCAGTTTGACTCTCCAGCACCTGCTGCTATGCCAGCAGGGTCCACACACCGCTCCACCACATCAGTATGACTCTCCAGCACCTACTGCTATGCCAGCAGGGTCCACACACAAAGCACCACCACATCAGTATGACTCTCCAGCACCTACTGCTATGCCAGCAGGGTCCACACACCGCTCCACCACATCAGTATGACTCTCCAGCACCTACTGCTATGCTAGTAGAGTCCACACACACCGCTCCACCACATCAGTGTGACTCTCCAGCACCTACTGCAATGCCAGCAGGGTCCACACACACCGCTCCACCACATCAGTAAGACTCTCCAGCACCTACTGCTATGCCAGCAGGGTCCAAACACACCGCTCCACCACATCAGTGTGACTCTCCAGCACCTACTGCTATGCCAGCAGTAGGGTCCACACACACCGCTCCACCACATCAGTATGACTCTCCAGCACCTACTGCTATGCCAGCAGGGTCCACACACACCGCTCCACTACATCAGTATGACTCTCCAGCACCTACTGCTATGCCAGCAGTGTCCACACACCGATCCACCACATCAGTAAGACTCTCCAGCACCTACTGCTATGCCAGAAGTAGGGTCCACACACACCGATCCACCACATCAGTATGACTCTCCAGCACCTACTGCTATGCCAGCAGGGTCCACACACACCGCACCACCACATCAGTATGACTCTCCAGCACCTACTGCTATGTCAGCAGGGTCCACACACCGCTCCACCACATCAGTGTGACTCTCCAGCACCTACTGCTATGCCAGAAGTAGGGTCCACACACACCGCTCCACCACATCAGTGTGACTCTCCAGCACCTACTGCTATAACAGCAGGGTCCACACACACTGCTCCACCACATCAGTGTGACTCTCCAGCACCTACTGCTATGCCAGAAGTAGGGTCCACACACACCACTCCACCACATCAGTGTGACTCTCCAGCACCTACTGCTATAACAGCAGGGTCCACACACACTGCTCCACCACATCAGTGTGACGCTCCAGCACCTACTGCAATGCCAGCAGGGTCCACACACACCACTCCACCACATCAGTAAGACTCTCCAGCACCTACTGCTATGCCAGCAGGGTCCACACACACCGCACCACCACATCAGTATGACTCTCCAGCACCTGCTGCTATGCCAGCAGGGTCCACACACCGCTCCACCACATCAGTATGACTCTCCAACACCTACTGCTATGCCAGCAGGGTCCACACACACTGCACCACCACATCAGTATGACTCTCCAGCACCTACCGCTATGCCAGCAGGGTCCACACACCGCTCCACCACATCAGTATGACTCTCCAGCACCTACTGCTATGCTAGTAGAGTCCACACACACCGCTCCACCACATTAGTGTGACTCTCCAGCACCTACTGCAATGCCAGCAGGGTCCACACACACCGCTCCACCACATCAGTAAGACTCTCCAGCACCTACTGCTATGCCAGCAGGGTCCACACACACTGCTCCACCACATCAGTATGACTCTCCAGCACCTACTGCTATGCCAGCAGGGTCCAAACACACCACTCCACCACATCAGTGTGATTCTCCAGCACCTACTGCTATGCCAGCAGTAGGGTCCACACACACCGCTCCACCACATCAGTATGACTCTCCAGCACCTACTGCTATGCCAGCAGTGTCCACACACCGCTCCACCACATCAGTAAGACTCTCCAGCACCTACTGCTATGCCAGAAGTAGGGTCCACACACACCGCTCACCACATCAGTATGACTCTCCAGCACCTACTGCTATGCCAGCAGGGTCCACACACACCGCACCACTACATCAGTATGACTCTCCAGCACCTACTGCTATGTCAGCAGGGTCCACACACCGCTCCACCACATCAGTGTGACTCTCCAGCACCTACTGCTATGCCAGAAGTAGGGTCCACACACACCGCTCCACCACATCAGTATGACTCTCCAGCACCTACTGCTATGCCAGCAGGGTCCACACACACCGCACCACTACATCAGTATGGCTCTCCAGCACCTACTGCTATGTCAGCAGGGTCCACACACCGCTCCACCACATCAGTGTGACTCTCCAGCACCTACTGCTATGCCAGAAGTAGGGTCCACACACACCGCTCCACCACATCAGTATGACTCTCCAGCACCTACTGCTATGCCAGCAGGGTCCACACACACCGCACCACTACATCAGTATGACTCTCCAGCACCTACTGCTATGTCAGCAGGGTCCACACACCGCTCCACCACATCAGTGTGACTCTCCAGCACCTACTGCTATGCCAGAAGTAGGGTCCAAACACACCGCTCCACCACATCAGTGTGACTCTCCAGCACCTACTGCTATGCCAGCAGGGTCCACACACACTGCTCCACCACATCAGTGTGACTCTACAGCACCTACTGCTATGCCAGCAGGGTCCACACACCGCTCCACCACATCAGTATGACTCTCCAGCACCTACTGCTATGCCAGTAGTAGGGTCCAAACACACCGCTCCACCACATCAGTGTAACTCTCCAGCACCTACTGCTATAACAGCAGGGTCCACACACACTGCTCCACCACATCAGTGTGACTCTCCAGCACCTACTGCTATGCCAGCAGGGTCCACACACCGCTCCACCACATCAGTATGACTCTCCAGCCCCTACTGCTATGCCAGCAGGGTCCACACACACCGCTCCACCACATCAGTGTGACTCTCCAGCACCTACTACTATGCCAGCAGGGTCCACACACACCGCTCCACCACATCAGTGTGACTCTCCAGCACCTACTGCTATGCCAGCAGGGTCCACACACACGGCTCCACCACATCAGTGTGACTCTCCAGCACCTACTGCTATGCCAGCAGGGTCCACACACACCGCACCACCACATCAGTATGACTCTCCAGCACCTACTGCTATGCCAGCAGGGTCCCCACACCGCTCCACCACATCAGTATGACTCTCCAGCACCTACTGCTATGCCAGCAGGGTCCACACACACCGCTCCACCACATCAGTAAGACTCTCCAGCACCTACTGCTATGCCAGCAGGGTCCACACACACCGCTCCACCACATCAGTTTTACTCTCCAGCACCTACTGCTATGCCAGCAGGGTCCAAACACACCGCTCCACCACATCAGTGTGACTCTCCAGCACCTATTGCTATGCCAGCAGTAGGGTCCACACACACTGCTCCACCACATCAGTAAGACTCTCCAGCACCTACTGCTATGCTAGCAGGGTCAACACACACCACCCCACCACATCAGTAAGACTCTCCAGCACCTACTGCTATGCCAGCAGGGTCCACACACACTGCTCCACCACATCAGTTTGACTCTCCAGCACCTGCTGCTATGCCAGCAGGGTCCACACACCGCTCCACCACATCAGTATGACTCTCCAGCACCTACTGCTATGCCAGCAGGGTCCACACACAAAGCACCACCACATCAGTATGACTCTCCAGCACCTACTGCTATGCCAGCAGGGTCCACACACCGCTCCACCACATCAGTATGACTCTCCAGCACCTACTGCTATGCTAGTAGAGTCCACACACACCGCTCCACCACATCAGTGTGACTCTCCAGCACCTACTGCAATGCCAGCAGGGTCCACACACACCGCTCCACCACATCAGTAAGACTCTCCAGCACCTACTGCTATGCCAGCAGGGTCCAAACACACCGCTCCACCACATCAGTGTGACTCTCCAGCACCTACTGCTATGCCAGCAGTAGGGTCCACACACACCGCTCCACCACATCAGTATGACTCTCCAGCACCTACTGCTATGCCAGCAGGGTCCACACACACCGCTCCACTACATCAGTATGACTCTCCAGCACCTACTGCTATGCCAGCAGTGTCCACACACCGATCCACCACATCAGTAAGACTCTCCAGCACCTACTGCTATGCCAGAAGTAGGGTCCACACACACCGATCCACCACATCAGTATGACTCTCCAGCACCTACTGCTATGCCAGCAGGGTCCACACACACCGCACCACCACATCAGTATGACTCTCCAGCACCTACTGCTATGTCAGCAGGGTCCACACACCGCTCCACCACATCAGTGTGACTCTCCAGCACCTACTGCTATGCCAGAAGTAGGGTCCACACACACCGCTCCACCACATCAGTGTGACTCTCCAGCACCTACTGCTATAACAGCAGGGTCCACACACACTGCTCCACCACATCAGTGTGACTCTCCAGCACCTACTGCTATGCCAGAAGTAGGGTCCACACACACCACTCCACCACATCAGTGTGACTCTCCAGCACCTACTGCTATAACAGCAGGGTCCACACACACTGCTCCACCACATCAGTGTGACTCTCCAGCACCTACTGCTATGCCAGCAGGGTCCACACACCGCTCCACCACATCAGTATGACTCTCCAGCCCCTACTGCTATGCCAGTAGTAGGGTTCACACACACTGCTCCACCACATCAGTATGACTCTCCAGCACCTACCGCTATGCCAGCAGGGTCCACACACCGCTCCACCACATCAG
This sequence comes from Ambystoma mexicanum, assembly GCF_040938575.1. Taxonomy (NCBI): domain Eukaryota; kingdom Metazoa; phylum Chordata; class Amphibia; order Caudata; family Ambystomatidae; genus Ambystoma; species Ambystoma mexicanum. The sequence goes on from NC_090938.1 coordinate 844,048,083, forward strand.
TATGACTCTCCAGCACCTACTGCTATAACAGCAGGGTCCACACACACACTGCTCCACCACATCAGTGTGACTCTCCAGCACCTACTGCTATGCCAGCAGGGTCCACACACACCGCTCCACCACATCAGTATGACTCTCCAGCACCTACTGCTATGCTAGTAGAGTCCACACACACCGCTCCACCACATCAGTGTGACTCTCCAGCACCTACTGCAATGCCAGCAGGGTCCACACACACCGCTCCACCACATCAGTGTGACTCTCCAGCACCTACTGCTATGCCAGCAGGGTCCACACACACCGCTCCACCACATCAGTGTGACTCTCCAGCACCTACTGCTATGCCAGCAGGGTCCACACACACGGCTCCACCACATCAGTGTGACTCTCCAGCACCTACTGCTATGCCAGCAGGGTCCACACACACCGCACCACCACATCAGTATGACTCTCCAGCACCTACTGCTATGCCAGCAGGGTCCCCACACCGCTCCACCACATCAGTATGACTCTCCAGCACCTACTGCTATGCCAGCAGGGTCCACACACACCGCTCCACCACATCAGTAAGACTCTCCAGCACCTACTGCTATGCCAGCAGGGTCCACACACACCGCTCCACCACATCAGTATTACTCTCCAGCACCTACTGCTATGCCAGCAGGGTCCAAACACACCGCTCCACCACATCAGTGTGACTCTCCAGCACCTACTGCTATGCCAGCAGTAGGGTCCACACACACTGCTCCACCACATCAGTAAGACTCTCCAGCACCTACTGCTATGCTAGCAGGGTCAACACACACCACCCCACCACATCAGTAAGACTCTCCAGCACCTACTGCTATGCCAGCAGGGTCCACACACACTGCTCCACCACATCAGTTTGACTCTCCAGCACCTGCTGCTATGCCAGCAGGGTCCACACACCGCTCCACCACATCAGTATGACTCTCCAGCACCTACTGCTATGCCAGCAGGGTCCACACACAAAGCACCACCACATCAGTATGACTCTCCAGCACCTACTGCTATGCCAGCAGGGTCAACACACCGCTCCACCACATCAGTATGACTCTCCAGCACCTACTGCTATGCTAGTAGAGTCCACACACACCGCTCCACCACATCAGTGTGACTCTCCAGCACCTACTGCAATGCCAGCAGGGTCCACACACACCGCTCCACCACATCAGTAAGACTCTCCAGCACCTACTGCTATGCCAGCAGGGTCCAAACACACCGCTCCACCACATCAGTGTGACTCTCCAGCACCTACTGCTATGCCAGCAGTAGGGTCCACACACACCGCTCCACCACATCAGTATGACTCTCCAGCACCTACTGCTATGCCAGCAGGGTCCACACACACCGCTCCACTACATCAGTATGACTCTCCAGCACCTACTGCTATGCCAGCAGTGTCCACACACCGATCCACCACATCAGTAAGACTCTCCAGCACCTACTGCTATGCCAGAAGTAGGGTCCACACACACCGATCCACCACATCAGTATGACTCTCCAGCACCTACTGCTATGCCAGCAGGGTCCACACACACCGCACCACCACATCAGTATGACTCTCCAGCACCTACTGCTATGTCAGCAGGGTCCACACACCGCTCCACCACATCAGTGTGACTCTCCAGCACCTACTGCTATGCCAGAAGTAGGGTCCACACACACCGCTCCACCACATCAGTGTGACTCTCCAGCACCTACTGCTATAACAGCAGGGTCCACATACACTGCTCCACCACATCAGTGTGACTCTCCAGCACCTACTGCTATGCCAGAAGTAGGGTCCACACACACCACTCCACCACATCAGTGTGACTCTCCAGCACCTACTGCTATAACAGCAGGGTCCACACACACTGCTCCACCACATCAGTGTGACGCTCCAGCACCTACTGCAATGCCAGCAGGGTCCACACACACCACTCCACCACATCAGTAAGACTCTCCAGCACCTACTGCTATGCCAGCAGGGTCCACACACACCGCACCACCACATCAGTATGACTCTCCAGCACCTGCTGCTATGCCAGCAGGGTCCACACACCGCTCCACCACATCAGTATGACTCTCCAACACCTACTGCTATGCCAGCAGGGTCCACACACACTGCTCCACCACATCAGTTTGACTCGCCAGCACCTGCTGCTATGCCAGCAGGGTCCACACACCGCTCCACCACATCAGTATGACTCTCCAGCACCTACTGCTATGCCAGCAGGGTCCACACACAAAGCACCACCACATCAGTATGACTCTCCAGCACCTACTGCTATGCCAGCAGGGTCCACACACCGCTCCACCACATCAGTATGACTCTCCAGCACCTACTGCTATGCTAGTAGAGTCCACACACACCGCTCCACCACATCAGTGTGACTCTCCAGCACCTACTGCAATGCCAGCAGGGTCCACACACACCGCTCCACCACATCAGTAAGACTCTCCAGCACCTACTGCTATGCCAGCAGTGTCCAAACACACCGCTCCACCACATCAGTGTGACTCTCCAGCACCTACTGCTATGCCAGCAGTAGGGTCCACACACACCGCTCCACCACATCAGTATGACTCTCCAGCACCTACTGCTATGCCAGCAGGGTCCACACACACCGCTCCACTACATCAGTATGACTCTCCAGCACCTACTGCTATGCCAGCAGCGTCCACACACCGATCCACCACATCAGTAAGACTCTCCAGCACCTACTGCTATGCCAGAAGTAGGGTCCACACACACTGATCCACCACATCAGTATGACTCTCCAGCACCTACTGCTATGCCAGCAGGGTCCACACACACCGCACCACCACATCAGTATGACTCTCCAGCACCTACTGCTATGTCAGCAGGGTCCACACACCGCTCCACCACATCAGTGTGACTCTCCAGCACCTACTGCTATGCCAGAAGTAGGGTCCACACACACCGCTCCACCACATCAGTGTGACTCTCCAGCACCTACTGCTATAACAGCAGGGTCCACACACACTGCTCCACCACATCAGTGTGACTCTCCAGCACCTACTGCTATGCCAGAAGTAGGGTCCACACACACCACTCCACCACATCAGTGTGACTCTCCAGCACCTACTGCTATAACAGCAGGGTCCACACACACTGCTCCACCACATCAGTGTGACGCTCCAGCACCTACTGCAATGCCAGCAGGGTCCACACACACCACTCCACCACATCAGTAAGACTCTCCAGCACCTACTGCTATGCCAGCAGGGTCCACACACACCGCACCACCACATCAGTATGACTCTCCAGCACCTGCTGCTATGCCAGCAGGGTCCACACACCGCTCCACCACATCAGTATGACTCTCCAACACCTACTGCTATGCCAGCAGGGTCCACACACACTGCACCACCACATCAGTATGACTCTCCAGCACCTACCGCTATGCCAGCAGGGTCCACACACCGCTCCACCACATCAGTATGACTCTCCAGCACCTACTGCTATGCTAGTAGAGTCCACACACACCGCTCCACCACATCAGTGTGACTCTCCAGCACCTACTGCAATGCCAGCAGGGTCCACACACACCGCTCCACCACATCAGTAAGACTCTCCAGCACCTACTGCTATGCCAGCAGGGTCCGCACACACTGCTCCACCACATCAGTATGACTCTCCAGCACCTACTGCTATGCCAGCAGGGTCCAAACACACCACTCCACCACATCAGTGTGATTCTCCAGCACCTACTGCTATGCCAGCAGTAGGGTCCACACACACCGCTCCACCACATCAGTATGACTCTCCAGCACCTACTGCTATGCCAGCAGTGTCCACACACCGCTCCACCACATCAGTAAGACTCTCCAGCACCTACTGCTATGCCAGAAGTAGGGTCCACACACACCGCTCACCACATCAGTATGACTCTCCAGCACCTACTGCTATGCCAGCAGGGTCCACACACACCGCACCACTACATCAGTATGACTCTCCAGCACCTACTGCTATGTCAGCAGGGTCCACACACCGCTCCACCACATCAGTGTGACTCTCCAGCACCTACTGCTATGCCAGAAGTAGGGTCCACACACACCGCTCCACCACATCAGTATGACTCTCCAGCACCTACTGCTATGCCAGCAGGGTCCACACACACCGCACCACTACATCAGTATGGCTCTCCAGCACCTACTGCTATGTCAGCAGGGTCCACACACCGCTCCACCACATCAGTGTGACTCTCCAGCACCTACTGCTATGCCAGAAGTAGGGTCCACACACACCGCTCCACCACATCAGTATGACTCTCCAGCACCTACTGCTATGCCAGCAGGGTCCACACACACCGCACCACTACATCAGTATGACTCTCCAGCACCTACTGCTATGTCAGCAGGGTCCACACACCGCTCCACCACATCAGTGTGACTCTCCAGCACCTACTGCTATGCCAGAAGTAGGGTCCAAACACACCGCTCCACCACATCAGTGTGACTCTCCAGCACCTACTGCTATGCCAGCAGGGTCCACACACACTGCTCCACCACATCAGTGTGACTCTACAGCACCTACTGCTATGCCAGCAGGGTCCACACACCGCTCCACCACATCAGTATGACTCTCCAGCACCTACTGCTATGCCAGTAGTAGGGTCCAAACACACCGCTCCACCACATCAGTGTAACTCTCCAGCACCTACTGCTATAACAGCAGGGTCCACACACACTGCTCCACCACATCAGTGTGACTCTCCAGCACCTACTGCTATGCCAGCAGGGTCCACACACCGCTCCACCACATCAGTATGACTCTCCAGCCCCTACTGCTATGCCAGTAGTAGGGTTCACACACACTGCTCCACCACATCAGTATGACTCTCCAGCACCTACCGCTATGCCAGCAGGGTCCACACACCGCTCCACCACATCAGTATGACTCTCCAGCACCTACTGCTATAACAGCAGGGTCCACACACACTGCTCCACCACATCAGTGTGACTCTCCAGCACCTACTGCTATGCCAGCAGGGTCCACACACCGCTCCACCACATCAGTATGACTCTCCAGCCCCTACTGCTATGCCAGTAGTAGGGTTCACACACACTGCTCCACCACATCAGTATGACTCTCCAGCACCTACCGCTATGCCAGCAGGGTCCACACACCGCTCCACCACATCAGTATGACTCTCCAGCACCTACTGCTATGCTAGTAGAGTCCACACACACCGCTCCACCACATCAGTGTGACTCTCCAGCACCTACTGCAATGCCAGCAGGGTCCACACACACCGCTCCACCACATCAGTGTGACTCTCCAGCACCTACTGCTATGCCAGCAGGGTCCACACACACCGCTCCACCACATCAGTGTGACTCTCCAGCACCTACTGCTATGCCAGCAGGGTCCACACACACCGCTCCACCACATCAGTGTGACTCTCCAGCACCTACTGCTATGCCAGCAGGGTCCACACACACCGCACCACCACATCAGTATGACTCTCCAGCACCTACTGCTATGCCAGCAGGGTCCCCACACCGCTCCACCACATCAGTATGACTCTCCAGCACCTACTGCTATGCCAGCAGGGTCCACACACACCGCTCCACCACATCAGTAAGACTCTCCAGCACCTACTGCTATGCCAGCAGGGTCCACACACACCGCTCCACCACATCAGTATGACTCTCCAGCACCTACTGCTATGCCAGCAGGGTCCAAACACACCGCTCCACCACATCAGTGTGACTCTCCAGCACCTACTGCTATGCCAGCAGTAGGGTCCACACACACTGCTCCACCACATCAGTAAGACTCTCCAGCACCTACTGCTATGCTAGCAGGGTCAACACACACCACCCCACCACATCAGTAAGACTCTCCAGCACCTACTGCTATGCCAGCAGGGTCCACACACACCGCACCACCACATCAGTTTGACTCTCCAGCACCTGCTGCTATGCCAGCAGGGTCCACACACCGCTCCACCACATCAGTATGACTCTCCAGCACCTACTGCTATGCCAGCAGGGTCCACACACAAAGCACCACCACATCAGTATGACTCTCCAGCACCTACTGCTATGCCAGCAGGGTCCACACACCGCTCCACCACATCAGTATGACTCTCCAGCACCTACTGCTATGCTAGTAGAGTCCACACACACCGCTCCACCACATCAGTGTGACTCTCCAGCACCTACTGCAATGCCAGCAGGGTCCACACACACCGCTCCACCACATCAGTAAGACTCTCCAGCACCTCCCGCTATGCCAGCAGGGTCCACACATACTGCTCCACCACATCAGTGTGACTCTCCAGCACCTACTGCTATGCCAGCAGGGTCCAAACACACCGCTCCACCACATCAGTGTGACTCTCCAGCACCTACTGCTATGCCAGCAGTAGGGTCCACACACACCGCTCCACCACATCAGTATGACTCTCCAGCACCTACTGCTATGCCAGCAGGGTCCACACACACCGCTCCACTACATCAGTATGACTCTCCAGCACCTACTGCTATGCCAGCAGTGTCCACACACCGCTCCACCACATCAGTAAGACTCTCCAGCACCTACTGCTATGCCAGCAGGGTCCACACACCGCTCCACCACATCGTATGACTCTCCAGCACCTACTGCTATGCCAGCAGGGTCCACACACCGCTCCACCACATCGGTAGGACTCTCCAGCACCTACTGCTATGCCAGCAGGGTCCACACACACCACACCACCACATCAGTAGGACTCTCCAGCACCTACTGCAATGCCAGCAGGGTCCACACACACCACACCACCACATCGGTAGGACTCTCCAGCACCTACTGCTATGCCAGCAGGGTCCACACACACCACACCACCACATCAGTAGGACTCTCCAGCACCTACTGCTATGCCAGCAGGGTCCACACACCGCTCCACCACATCGGTATGACTCTCCAGCACCTACTGCAATGCCAGCAGGGTCCACACACCGCTCCACCACATCAGTATGACTCTCCAGCACCTACTGCAATGCCAGCAGGGTCCACACACACCGCTCCACCACATCAGTGTGACTCTCCAGCACCTACTGCAATGCCAGCAGGGTCCACACACACCGCACCACCACATCAGTAAGACTCTCTAGCACCTACTGCTATGCCAGCAGGGTCCACACATACTGCTCCACCACATCAGTATGACTCTCCAGCACCTACTGCTATGCCAGCAGGGTCCAAACACACCGCTCCACCACATCAGTGTGACTCTCCAGCACCTACTGCTATGCCAGCAGTAGGGTCCACACACACCGCTCCACCACATCAGTATGACTCTCCAGCACCTACTGCTATGCCAGCAGAGTCCACACACACCGCTCCACTACATCAGTATGACTCTGCAGCACCTACTGCTATGCCAGCAGTGTCCACACACCGCTCCACCACATCAGTAAGACTCTCCAGCACCTACTGCTATGCCAGAAGTAGGGTCCACACACACCGCTCCACCACATCAGTATGACTCTCCAGCACCTACTGCTATGCCAGCGGGGTCCACACACACCGCACCACCACATCAGTATGACTCTCCAGCACCTACTGCTATGTCAGCAGGGTCCACACACCGCTCCACCACATCAGTGTGACTCTCCAGCACCTACTGCTATGCCAGAAGTAGGGTCCACACACACCGCTCCACCACATCAGTATGACTCTCCAGCACCTACTGCTATGCCAGCAGGGTCCACACACACCGCACCACCACATCAGTAAGACTCTCCAGCACCTACTGCTATGCCAGTAGTAGGGTTCACACACACCGCTCCACCACATCAGTGTGACTCTCCAGCACCTACTGCTATGCCAGTAGTAGGGTTCACACACACTGCTCCACCACATCATTGTGACTCTCCAGCACCTACTGCTATAACAGCAGGGTCCACACACACTGCTCCACCACATCAGTGTGACTCTCCAGCACCTACTGCAATGCCAGCAGGGTCCACACACACCACTCCACCACATCAGTAAGACTCCCCAGCACCTACTGCTATGCCAGCAGGGTCCACACACACCGCACCACCACATCAGTATGACTCTCCAGCACCTGCTGCTATGCCAGCAGGGTCCCCACACCGCTCCACCACATCAGTATGACTCTCCAGCACCTACTGCTATGCCAGCAGGTTCCACACACACTGCACCACCACATCAGTATGACTCTCCAGCACCTACCGCTATGCCAGCAGGGTCCACACACCGCTCCACCACATCAGTATGACTCTCCAGCACCTACTGCTATGCTAGTAGAGTCCACACACACCGCTCCACCACATCAGTGTGACTCTCCAGCACCTACTGCAATGCCAGCAGGTTCCACACACACCGCTCCACCACATCAGTAAGACTCTCCAGCACCTACTGCTATGCCAGCAGGGTCCACACACACTGCTCCACCACATCAGTATGACTCTCCAGCACCTACTGCTATGCCAGCAGTAGGGTCCACACACACCGCTCCACCACATCAGTATGACTCTCCAGCACCTACTGCTATGCCAGCAGTGTCCACACACCGCTCCACCACATCAGTAAGACTCTCCAGCACCTACTGCTATGCCAGAAGTAGGGTCCACACACACCGCTCACCACATCAGTATGACTCTCCAGCACCTACTGCTATGCCAGCAGGGTCCACACACACCGCACCACTACATCAGTATGACTCTCCAGCACCTACTGCTATGTCAGCAGGGTCCACACACCGCTCCACCACATCAGTGTGACTCTCCAGCACCTACTGCTATGCCAGAAGTAGGGTCCACACACACCGCTCCACCACATCAGTATGACTCTCCAGCACCTACTGCTATGCCAGCAGGGTCCACACACACCGCACCACTACATCAGTATGACTCTCCAGCACCTACTGCTATGTCAGCAGGGTCCACACACCGCTCCACCACATCAGTGTGACTCTCCAGCACCTACTGCTATGCCAGAAGTAGGGTCCACACACACCGCTCCACCACATCAGTATGACTCTCCAGCACCTACTGCTATGCCAGCAGGGTCCACACACACCGCACCACTACATCAGTATGACTCTCCAGCACCTACTGCTATGTCAGCAGGGTCCACACACCGCTCCACCACATCAGTGTGACTCTCCAGCACCTACTGCTATGCCAGAAGTAGGGTCCAAACACACCGCTCCACCACATCAGTGTGACTCTCCAGCACCTACTGCTATGCCAGCAGGGTCCACACACACTGCTCCACCACATCAGTGTGACTCTACAGCACCTACTGCTATGCCAGCAGGGTCCACACACCGCTCCACCACATCAGTATGACTCTCCAGCCAGTAGTAGGGTCCAAACACACCGCTCCACCACATCAGTGTAACTCTCCAGCACCTACTGCTATAACAGCAGGGTCCACACACACTGCTCCACCACATCAGTGTGACTCTCCAGCACCTACTGCTATGCCAGCAGGGTCCACACACCGCTCCACCACATCAGTATGACTCTCCAGCCCCTACTGCTATGCCAGTAGTAGGGTTCACACACACTGCTCCACCACATCAGTATGACTCTCCAGCACCTACCGCTATGCCAGCAGGGTCCACACACCGCTCCACCACATCAGTATGACTCTCCAGCACCTACTGCTATAACAGCAGGGTCCACACACACTGCTCCACCACATCAGTGTGACTCTCCAGCACCTACTGCTATGCCAGCAGGGTCCACACACCGCTCCACCACATCAGTATGACTCTCCAGCCCCTACTGCTATGCCAGTAGTAGGGTTCACACACACTGCTCCACCACATCAGTATGACTCTCCAGCACCTACCGCTATGCCAGCAGGGTCCACACACCGCTCCACCACATCAGTATGACTCTCCAGCACCTACTGCTATGCTAGTAGAGTCCACACACACCGCTCCACCACATCAGTGTGACTCTCCAGCACCTACTGCAATGCCAGCAGGGTCCACACACACCGCTCCACCACATCAGTGTGACTCTCCAGCACCTACTGCTATGCCAGCAGGGTCCACACACACCGCTCCACCACATCAGTGTGACTCTCCAGCACCTACTGCTATGCCAGCAGGGTCCACACACACCGCACCACCACATCAGTATGACTCTCCAGCACCTACTGCTATGCCAGCAGGGTCCCCACACCGCTCCACCACATCAGTATGACTCTCCAGCACCTACTGCTATGCCAGCAGGGTCCACACACACCGCTCCACCACATCAGTAAGACTCTCCAGCACCTACTGCTATGCCAGCAGGGTCCACACACACCGCTCCACCACATCAGTATGACTCTCCAGCACCTACTGCTATGCCAGCAGGGTCCAAACACACCGCTCCACCACATCAGTGTGACTCTCCAGCACCTACTGCTATGCCAGCAGTAGGGTCCACACACACTGCTCCACCACATCAGTAAGACTCTCCAGCACCTACTGCTATGCTAGCAGGGTCAACACACACCACCCCACCACATCAGTAAGACTCTCCAGCACCTACTGCTATGCCAGCAGGGTCCACACACACCGCACCACCACATCAGTTTGACTCTCCAGCACCTGCTGCTATGCCAGCAGTGTCCACACACCGCTCCACCACATCAGTATGACTCTCCAGCACCTACTGCTATGCCAGCAGGGTCCACCCACAAAGCACCACCACATCAGTATGACTCTCCAGCACCTACTGCTATGCCAGCAGGGTCCACACACCGCTCCACCACATCAGTATGACTCTCCAGCACCTACTGCTATGCTAGTAGAGTCCACACACACCGCTCCACCACATCAGTGTGACTCTCCAGCACCTACTGCAATGCCAGCAGGGTCCACACACACCGCTCCACCACATCAGTAAGACTCTCCAGCACCTACTGCTATGCCAGCAGGGTCCACACATACTGCTCCACCACATCAGTATGACTCTCCAGCACCTACTGCTATGCCAGCAGGGTCCAAACACACCGCTCCACCACATCAGTGTGACTCTCCAGCACCTACTGCTATGCCAGCAGTAGGGTCCACACACACCGCTCCACCACATCAGTATGACTCTCCACACACACCGCTCCACTACATCAGTATGACTCTCCAGCACCTACTGCTATGTCAGCAGGGTCCACACACACCGCACCACCACATCAGTAAGACTCTCCAGCACCTACTGCTATGCCAGTAGTAGGGTTCACACACACCGCTCCACCACATCATTGTGACTCTCCAGCACCTACTGCTATAACAGCAGGGTCCACACACACTGCTCCACCACATCAGTGTGACTCTCCAGCACCTACTGCAATGCCAGCAGGGTCCACACACACCACTCCACCACATCAGTAAGACTCTCCAGCACCTACTGCTATGCCAGCAGGGTCCACACACACCGCACCACCACATCAGTATGACTCTCCAGCACCTGCTGCTATGCCAGCAGGGTCCACACACCGCTCCACCACATCAGTATGACTCTCCAGCACCTACTGCTATGCCAGCAGGGTCCACACACACTTCACCACCACATCAGTATGACTCTCCAGCACCTACCGCTATGCCAGCAGGGTCCACACACCGCTCCACCACATCAGTATGACTCTCCAGCACCTACTGCTATGCTAGTAGAGTCCACACACACCGCTCCACCACATCAGTGTGACTCTCCAGCACCTACTGCAATGCCAGCAGGGTCCACACACACCGCTCCACCACATCAGTAAGACTCTCCAGCACCTACTGCTATGCCAGCAGGGTCCACACACACTGCTCCACCACATCAGTATGACTCTCCAGCACCTACTGCTATGCCAGCAGGGTCCAAACACACCACTCCACCACATCAGTGTGACTCTCCAGCACCTACTGCTATGCCAGCAGTAGGGTCCACACACACCGCTCCACCACATCAGTATGACTCTCCAGCACCTACTGCTATGCCAGCAGTGTCCACACACCGCTCCACCACATCAGTAAGACTCTCCAGCACCTACTGCTATGCCAGAAGTAGGGTCCACACACACCGCTCCACCACATCAGTATGACTCTCCAGCACCTACTGCTATGCCAGCAGGGTCCACACACACCGCACCACTACATCAGTATGACTCTCCAGCACCTACTGCTATGTCAGCAGGGTCCACACACCGCTCCACCACATCAGTGTGACTCTCCAGCACCTACTGCTATGCCAGAAGTAGGGTCCACACACACCGCTCCACCACATCAGTATGACTCTCCAGCACCTACTGCTATGCCAGCAGGGTCCACACACACCGCACCACTACATCAGTATGACTCTCCAGCACCTACTGCTATGTCAGCAGGGTCCACACACCGCTCCACCACATCAGTGTGACTCTCCAGCACCTACTGCTATGCCAGAAGTAGGGTCCACACACACCGCTCCACCACATCAGTATGACTCTCCAGCACCTACTGCTATGCCAGCAGGGTCCACACACACCGCACCACCACATCAGTAAGACTCTCCAGCACCTACTGCTATGCCAGTAGTAGGGTTCACACACACCGCTCCACCACATCAGTGTGACTCTCCAGCACCTACTGCTATGCCAGTAGTAGGGTTCACACAAACCGCTCCACCACATCATTGTGACTCTCCAGCACCTACTGCTATAACAGCAGGGTCCACACACACTGCTCCACCACATCAGTGTGACTTTCCAGCACCTACTGCTATGCCAGCAGGGTCCAAACACACCGCTCCACCACATCAGTGTGACTCTCCAGCACCTACTGCTATGCCAGCAGGGTCCACACACACCGCTCCACCACATCGGTATGACTCTCCAGCACCTACTGCTATGCCAGCAGGGTCCATACACACCGCTACACCACATCAGCATGACTCTCCAGCACCTTCTGCTATGCTAGTAGTAGGGTTCACACACACCTCTCCACCACATCAGTGTGACTCTCCAGCACCTTCTGCTATGCCAGTAGTAGAGTCCACACACACCGCTCCACCACATCGGTATGACTCTCCAGCACCTACTGCTATGCCAGTAGTAGGGTTCACACACACCGCACCACTACATCAGTATGACTCTCCAGCACCTACTGCTATGTCAGCAGGGTCCACACACCGCTCCACCACATCAGTGTGACTCTCCAGCACCTACTGCTATGCCAGAAGTAGGGTCCACACACACCGCTCCACCACATCAGTATGACTCTCCAGCACCTACTGCTATGCCAGCAGGGTCCACACACACCGCACCACTACATCAGTATGACTCTCCAGCACCTACTGCTATGTCAGCAGGGTCCACACACCGCTCCACCACATCAGTGTGACTCTCCAGCACCTACTGCTATGCCAGAAGTAGGGTCCAAACACACCGCTCCACCACATCAGTGTGACTCTCCAGCACCTACTGCTATGCCAGCAGGGTCCACACACACTGCTCCACCACATCAGTGTGACTCTACAGCACCTACTGCTATGCCAGCAGGGTCCACACACCGCTCCACCACATCAGTATGACTCTCCAGCACCTACTGCTATGCCAGTAGTAGGGTCCAAACACACCGCTCCACCACATCAGTGTAACTCTCCAGCACCTACTGCTATAACAGCAGGGTCCACACACACTGCTCCACCACATCAGTGTGACTCTCCAGCACCTACTGCTATGCCAGCAGGGTCCACACACCGCTCCACCACATCAGTATGACTCTCCAGCCCCTACTGCTATGCCAGTAGTAGGGTTCACACACACTGCTCCACCACATCAGTATGACTCTCCAGCACCTACCGCTATGCCAGCAGGGTCCACACACCGCTCCACCACATCAGTATGACTCTCCAGCACCTACTGCTATAACAGCAGGGTCCACACACACTGCTCCACCACATCAGTGTGACTCTCCAGCACCTACTGCTATGCCAGCAGGGTCCACACACCGCTCCACCACATCAGTATGACTCTCCAGCCCCTACTGCTATGCCAGTAGTAGGGTTCACACACACTGCTCCACCACATCAGTATGACTCTCCAGCACCTACTGCAATGCCAGCAGGGTCCACACACACCGCTCCACCACATCAGTGTGACTCTCCAGCACCTACTGCTATGCCAGCAGGGTCCACACACACCGCTCCACCACATCAGTGTGACTCTCCAGCACCTACTGCTATGCCAGCAGGGTCCACACACACCGCTCCACCACATCAGTGTGACTCTCCAGCACCTACTGCTATGCCAGCAGGGTCCACACACACCGCACCACCACATCAGTATGACTCTCCAGCACCTACTGCTATGCCAGCAGGGTCCCCACACCGCTCCACCACATCAGTATGACTCTCCAGCACCTACTGCTATGCCAGCAGGGTCCACACACACCGCTCCACCACATCAGTAAGACTCTCCAGCACCTACTGCTATGCCAGCAGGGTCCACACACACCGCTCCACCACATCAGTATGACTCTCCAGCACCTACTGCTATGCCAGCAGGGTCCAAACACACCGCTCCACCACATCAGTGTGACTCTCCAGCACCTACTGCTATGCCAGCAGTAGGGTCCACACACACTGCTCCACCACATCAGTAAGACTCTCCAGCACCTACTGCTATGCTAGCAGGGTCAACACACACCACCCCACCACATCAGTAAGACTCTCCAGCACCTACTGCTATGCCAGCAGGGTCCACACACACTGCACCACCACATCAGTTTGACTCTCCAGCACCTGCTGCTATGCCAGCAGTGTCCACACACCGCTCCACCACATCAGTATGACTCTCCAGCACCTACTGCTATGCCAGCAGGGTCCACCCACAAAGCACCACCACATCAGTATGACTCTCCAGCACCTACTGCTATGCCAGCAGGGTCCACACACCGCTCCACCACATCAGTATGACTCTCCAGCACCTACTGCTATGCTAGTAGAGTCCACACACACCGCTCCACCACATCAGTGTGACTCTCCAGCACCTACTGCAATGCCAGCAGGGTCCACACACACCGCTCCACCACATCAGTAAGACTCTCCAGCACCTACTGCTATGCCAGCAGGGTCCACACATACTGCTCCACCACATCAGTATGACTCTCCAGCACCTACTGCTATGCCAGCAGGGTCCAAACACACCGCTCCACCACATCAGTGTGACTCTCCAGCACCTACTGCTATGCCAGCAGTAGGGTCCACACACACCGCTCCACCACATCAGTATGACTCTCCAGCACCTACTGCTATGCCAGCAGGGTCCACACACACCGCTCCACTACATCAGTATGACTCTCCAGCACCTACTGCTATGCCAGCAGTGTCCACACACCGCTCCACCACATCAGTAAGACTCTCCAGCACCTACTGCTATGCCAGAAGTAGGGTCCACACACACCGCTCCACCACATCAGTATGACTCTCCAGCACCTACTGCTATGCCAGCAGGGTCCACACACACCGCACCACCACATCAGTATGACTCTCCAGCACCTACTGCTATGTCAGCAGGGTCCACACACACCGCACCACCACATCAGTAAGACTCTCCAGCACCTACTGCTATGCCAGTAGTAGGGTTCACACACACCGCTCCACCACATCATTGTGACTCTCCAGCACCTACTGCTATAACAGCAGGGTCCACACACACTGCTCCACCACATCAGTGTGACTCTCCAGCACCTACTGCAATGCCAGCAGGGTCCACACACACCACTCCACCACATCAGTAAGACTCTCCAGCACCTACTGCTATGCCAGCAGGGTCCACACACACCGCACCACCACATCAGTATGACTCTCCAGCACCTGCTGCTATGCCAGCAGGGTCCACACACCGCTCCACCACATCAGTATGACTCTCCAGCACCTACTGCTATGCCAGCAGGGTCCACACACACTTCACCACCACATCAGTATGACTCTCCAGCACCTACCGCTATGCCAGCAGGGTCCACACACCGCTCCACCACATCAGTATGACTCTCCAGCACCTACTGCTATGCTAGTAGAGTCCACACACACCGCTCCACCACATCAGTGTGACTCTCCAGCACCTACTGCAATGCCAGCAGGGTCCACACACACCGCTCCACCACATCAGTAAGACTCTCCAGCACCTACTGCTATGCCAGCAGGGTCCACACACACTGCTCCACCACATCAGTATGACTCTCCAGCACCTACTGCTATGCCAGCAGGGTCCAAACACACCACTCCACCACATCAGTGTGACTCTCCAGCACCTACTGCTATGCCAGCAGTAGGGTCCACACACACCGCTCCACCACATCAGTATGACTCTCCAGCACCTACTGCTATGCCAGCAGTGTCCACACACCGCTCCACCACATCAGTAAGACTCTCCAGCACCTACTGCTATGCCAGAAGTAGGGTCCACACACACCGCTCCACCACATCAGTATGACTCTCCAGCACCTACTGCTATGCCAGCAGGGTCCACACACACCGCACCACTACATCAGTATGACTCTCCAGCACCTACTGCTATGTCAGCAGGGTCCACACACCGCTCCACCACATCAGTGTGACTCTCCAGCACCTACTGCTATGCCAGAAGTAGTGTCCACACACACCGCTCCACCACATCAGTATGACTCTCCAGCACCTACTGCTATGCCAGCAGGGTCCACACACACCGCACCACTACATCAGTATGACTCTCCAGCACCTACTGCTATGTCAGCAGGGTCCACACACCGCTCCACCACATCAGTGTGACTCTCCAGCACCTACTGCTATGCCAGAAGTAGGGTCCACACACACCGCTCCACCACATCAGTATGACTCTCCAGCACCTACTGCTATGCCAGCAGGGTCCACACACACCGCACCACCACATCAGTAAGACTCTCCAGCACCTACTGCTATGCCAGTAGTAGGGTTCACACACACCGCTCCACCACATCAGTGTGACTCTCCAGCACCTACTGCTATGCCAGTAGTAGGGTTCACACAAACCGCTCCACCACATCATTGTGACTCTCCAGCACCTACTGCTATAACAGCAGGGTCCACACACACTGCTCCACCACATCAGTGTGACTTTCCAGCACCTACTGCTATGCCAGCAGGGTCCAAACACACCGCTCCACCACATCAGTGTGACTCTCCAGCACCTACTGCTATGCCAGCAGGGTCCACACACACCGCTCCACCACATCGGTATGACTCTCCAGCACCTACTGCTATGCCAGCAGGGTCCATACACACCGCTACACCACATCAGCATGACTCTCCAGCACCTTCTGCTATGCTAGTAGTAGGGTTCACACACACCTCTCCACCACATCAGTGTGACTCTCCAGCACCTTCTGCTATGCCAGTAGTAGAGTCCACACACACCGCTCCACCACATCGGTATGACTCTCCAGCACCTACTGCTATGCCAGTAGTAGGGTTCACACACACCGCTCCACCACATCAGTGTGACTCTCCAGCACCTACTGCTATGCCAGAAGTAGGGTCCACACACACCGCTCCACCACATCAGTGTGACTCTCCAGCACCTACTGCTATGCCAGCAGGGTGCACATACACTGCTCCACCACATCAGTGTGACTCTCCAGCACCTACTGCTATGCCAGTATTATGGTTCACACACACCGCTCCACCACATCAGTGTGACTCTCCAGCACCTACTGCTATGCCGGTAGGGTCCACTCACACTGCTCCACCACATCAGTGTGACTCTCCAGCACCTACTGCTATGCCAGCAGGGTCAACACACACCACCCCACCACATCAGTAGGACTCTCCAGCACCTACTGCTATGCCAGCATGGTCCACACACACCGCTCCACCACATCAGTATGACTCTCCAGCACCTACTGCTATGCCAGCAGGGTCAACACACACCACCCCACCACATCGGTAGGACTCTCCAGCACCTACTGCTATGCCAGCAGGGTCCACACACATCGCTCCACCACATCGGTATGACTCTCCAGCACCTACTGCTATGCCAGCAGGGTCCACACACACCGCTCCACCACATCAGTATGACTCTCCAGCACCTACTGCTATGCCAGCCGGGTCCAAACACACTGCTCCACCACATCAGTGTTACTCTCCAGCACCTATTGCTATAACAGCAGGGTCCACACACACTGCTCCACCACATCAGTGTGACTCTCCAGCACCTACTGCTCTGCCAGCAGGGTCCAAACACACCGCTCCACCACATCAGTGTGACTCTCCAGCACCTACTGCTATGCCAGCAGGGTCCACACACACTGCTCCACCACATCAGTGTGACTCTACAGCACCTACTGCTATGCCAGCAGGGTCCACACTCCGCTCCACCACATCAGTATGACTCTCCAGCACCTACTGCTATGCCAGTAGTAGGGTCCAAACACACCGCTCCACCACATCAGTGTAACTCTCCAGCACCTACTGCTATAACAGCAGGGTCCACACACACTGCTCCACCACATCAGTGTGACTCTCCAGCACCTACTGCTATGCCAGCAGGGTCCACACACCGCTCCACCACATCAGTATGACTCTCCAGCCCCTACTGCTATGCCAGTAGTAGGGTTCACACACACTGCTCCACCACATCAGTATGACTCTCCAGCACCTACCGCTATGCCAGCAGGGTCCACACACCGCTCCACCACATCAGTATGACTCTCCAGCACCTACTGCTATAACAGCAGGGTCCACACACACTGCTCCACCACATCAGTGTGACTCTCCAGCACCTACTGCTATGCCAGCAGGGTCCACACACCGCTCCACCACATCAGTATGACTCTCCAGCCCCTACTGCTATGCCAGTAGTAGGGTTCACACACACTGCTCCACCACATCAGTATGACTCTCCAGCACCTACCGCTATGCCAGCAGGGTCCACACAACGCTCCACCACATCACTATGACTCTCCAGCACCTACTGCTATGCTAGTAGAGTCCACACACACCGCTCCACCACATCAGTGTGACTCTCCAGCACCGACTGCAATGCCAGCAGGGTCCACACACACCGCTCCACCACATCAGTGTGACTCTCCAGCACCTACTGCTATGCCAGCAGGGTCCACACACACCGCTCCACCACATCAGTGTGACTCTCCAGCACCTACTGCTATGCCAGCAGGGTCCACACACACCGCTCCACCACATCAGTGTGACTCTCCAGCACCTACTGCTATGCCAGCAGGGTCCACACACACCGCACCACCACATCAGTATGACTCTCCAGCACCTACTGCTATGCCAGCAGGGTCCACACACCGCTCCACCACATCAGTATGACTCTCCAGCACCTACTGCTATGCCAGCAGGGTCCACACACACTGCTCCACCACATCAGTAAGACTCTCCAGCACCTACTGCTATGCCAGCAGGGTCCACACACACCGCTCCACCACATCAGTATGACTCTCCAGCACCTACTGCTATGCCAGCAGGGTCCAAACACACCGCTCCACCACATCAGTGTGACTCTCCAGCACCTACTGCTATGCCAGCAGTAGGGTCCACACACACTGCTCCACCACATCAGTAAGACTCTCCAGCACCTACTGCTATGCTAGCAGGGTCAACACACACCACCCCACCACATCAGTATGACTCTCCAGCACCTACTGCTATGCCAGCAGGGTCCACACACACCGCACCACCACATCAGTTTGACTCTCCAGCACGTGCTGCTATGCCAGCAGGGTCCACACACCGCTCCACCACATCAGTATGACTCTCCAGCACCTACTGCTATGCCAGCAGGGTCCACACACACCGCACCACTACATCAGTATGACTCTCCAGCACCTACAGCTATGTCAGCAGGGTCCACACACCGCTCCACCACATCAGTGTGACTCTCCAGCACCTACTGCTATGCCAGAAGTAGGGTCCACACACACCGCTCCACCACATCAGTATGACTCTCCAGCACCTACTGCTATGCCAGCAGGGTCCACACACACCGCACCACCACATCAGTAAGACTCTCCAGCACCTACTGCTATGCCAGTAGTAGGGTTCACACACACCGCTCCACCACATCAGTGTGACTCTCCAGCACCTACTGCTATGCCAGTAGTAGGGTTCACACAAACCGCTCCACCACATCATTGTGACTCTCCAGCACCTACTGCTATAACAGCAGGGTCCACACACACTGCTCCACCACATCAGTGTGACTCTCCAGCACCTACTGCTATGCCAGCAGGGTCCAAACACACCGCTCCACCACATCAGTGTGACTCTCCAGCACCTACTGCTATGCCAGCAGGGTCCACACACACCGCTCTACCACATCGGTATGACTCTCCAGCACCTACTGCTATGCCAGCAGGGTCCATACACACCGCTACACCACATCAGCATGACTCTCCAGCACCTTCTGCTATGCCAGTAGTAGGGTTCACACACCTCTCCACCACATCAGTGTGACTCTCCAGCACCTTCTGCTATGCCAGTAGTAGAGTCCACACACACCGCTCCACCACATCGGTATGACTCTCCAGCACCTACTGCTATGCCAGTAGTAGGGTTCACACACACCGCTCCACCACATCAGTGTGACTCTCCAGCACCTACTGCTATGCCAGAAGTAGGGTCCACACACACCGCTCCACCACATCAGTGTGACTCTCCAGCACCTACTGCTATGCCAGCAGGGTGCACATACACTGCTCCACCACATCAGTGTGACTCTCCAGCACCTACTGCTATGCCAGTAGTATGGTTCACACACACCGCTCCACCACATCAGTGTGACTCTCCAGCACCTACTGCTATGCCAGTAGGGTCCACTCACACTGCTCCACCACATCAGTGTGACTCTCCAGCACCTACTGCTATGCCAGCAGGGTCAACACACACCACCCCACCACATCAGTAGGACTCTCCAGCACCTACTGCTATGCCAGCATGGTCCACACACACCGCTCCACCACATCAGTATGACTCTCCAGCACCTACTGCTATGCCAGCAGGGTCAACACACACCACCCCACCACATCGGTAGGACTCTCCAGCACCTACTGCTATGCCAGCAGGGTCCACACACATCGCTCCACCACATCGGTATGACTCTCCAGCACCTACTGCTATGCCAGCAGGGTCCACACACACCGCTCCACCACATCAGTATGACTCTCCAGCACCTACTGCTATGCCAGCCGGGTCCAAACACACTGCTCCACCACATCAGTGTTACTCTCCAGCACCTATTGCTATAACAGCAGGGTCCACACACACTGCTCCACCACATCAGTGTGACTCTCCAGCACCTACTGCTCTGCCAGCAGGGTCCAAACACACCGCTCCACCACATCAGTGTGACTCTCCAGCACCTACTGCTATGCCAGCAGGGTCCACACACACTGCTCCACCACATCAGTGTGACTCTACAGCACCTACTGCTATGCCAGCAGGGTCCACACTCCGCTCCACCACATCAGTATGACTCTCCAGCACCTACTGCTATGCCAGTAGTAGGGTCCAAACACACCGCTCCACCACATCAGTGTAACTCTCCAGCACCTACTGCTATAACAGCAGGGTCCACACACACTGCTCCACCACATCAGTGTGACTCTCCAGCACCTACTGCTATGCCAGCAGGGTCCACACACCGCTCCACCACATCAGTATGACTCTCCAGCCCCTACTGCTATGCCAGTAGTAGGGTTCACACACACTGCTCCACCACATCAGTATGACTCTCCAGCACCTACCGCTATGCCAGCAGGGTCCACACACCGCTCCACCACATCAGTATGACTCTCCAGCACCTACTGCTATAACAGCAGGGTCCACACACACTGCTCCACCACATCAGTGTGACTCTCCAGCACCTACTGCTATGCCAGCAGGGTCCACACACCGCTCCACCACATCAGTATGACTCTCCAGCCCCTACTGCTATGCCAGTAGTAGGGTTCACACACACTGCTCCACCACATCAGTATGACTCTCCAGCACCTACCGCTATGCCAGCAGGGTCCACACAACGCTCCACCACATCACTATGACTCTCCAGCACCTACTGCTATGCTAGTAGAGTCCACACACACCGCTCCACCACATCAGTGTGACTCTCCAGCACCGACTGCAATGCCAGCAGGGTCCACACACACCGCTCCACCACATCAGTGTGACTCTCCAGCACCTACTGCTATGCCAGCAGGGTCCACACACACCGCTCCACCACATCAGTGTGACTCTCCAGCACCTACTGCTATGCCAGCAGGGTCAACACACACCGCTCGACCACATCAGTGTGACTCTCCAGCACCTACTGCTATGCCAGCAGGGTCCACACACACCGCACCACCACATCAGTATGACTCTCCAGCACCTACTGCTATGCCAGCAGGGTCCACACACCGCTCCACCACATCAGTATGACTCTCCAGCACCTACTGCTATGCCAGCAGGGTCCACACACACTGCTCCACCACATCAGTAAGACTCTCCAGCACCTACTGCTATGCCAGCAGGGTCCACACACACCGCTCCACCACATCAGTATGACTCTCCAGCACCTACTGCTATGCCAGCAGGGTCCAAACACACCGCTCCACCACATCAGTGTGACTCTCCAGCACCTACTGCTGTGCCAGCAGTAGGGTCCACACACACTGCTCCGCCACATCAGTAAGACTCTCCAGCACCTACTGCTATGCTAGCAGGGTCAACACACACCACCCCACCACATCAGTATGACTCTCCAGCACCTACTGCTATGCCAGCAGTGTCCACACACCGCTCCACCACATCAGTAAGACTCTCCAGCACCTACTGCTATGCCAGAAGTAGGGTCCACACACACCGCTCCACCACATCAGTATGACTCTCCAGCACCTACTGCTATGCCAGCAGGGTCCACACACACCGCACCACTACATCAGTATGACTCTCCAGCACCTACTGCTATGTCAGCAGGGTCCACACACCGCTCCACCACATCAGTGTGACTCTCCAGCACCTACTGCTATGCCAGAAGTAGGGTCCACACACACCGCTCCACCACATCAGTATGACTCTCCAGCACCTACTGCTATGCCAGCAGGGTCCACACACACCGCACCACTACATCAGTATGACTCTCCAGCACCTACTGCTATGTCAGCAGGGTCCACACACCGCTCCACCACATCAGTGTGACTCTCCAGCACCTACTGCTATGCCAGAAGTAGGGTCCACACACACCGCTCCACCACATCAGTATGACTCTCCAGCACCTACTGCTATGCCAGCAGGGTCCACACACACCGCACCACCACATCAGTAAGACTCTCCAGCACTTACTGCTATGCCAGTAGTAGGGTTCACACACACCGCTCCACCACATCAGTGTGACTCTCCAGCACCTACTGCTATGCCAGTAGTAGGGTTCACACAAACCGCTCCACCACATCATTGTGACTCTCCAGCACCTACTGCTATAACAGCAGGGTCCACACACACTGCTCCACCACATCAGTGTGACTTTCCAGCACCTACTGCTATGCCAGCAGGGTCCAAACACACCGCTCCACCACATCAGTGTGACTCTCCAGCACCTACTGCTATGCCAGCAGGGTCCACACACACCGCTCCACCACATCGGTATGACTCTCCAGCACCTACTGCTATGCCAGCAGGGTCCATACACACCGCTACACCACATCAGCATGACTCTCCAGCACCTTCTGCTATGCTAGTAGTAGAGTCCACACACACCGCTCCACCACATCGGTATGACTCTCCAGCACCTACTGCTATGCCAGTAGTAGGGTTCACACACACCGCACCACTACATCAGTATGACTCTCCAGCACCTACTGCTATGTCAGCAGGGTCCACACACCGCTCCACCACATCAGTGTGACTCTCCAGCACCTACTGCTATGCCAGAAGTAGGGTCCACACACACCGCTCCACCACATCAGTATGACTCTCCAGCACCTACTGCTATGCCAGCAGGGTCCACACACACCGCACCACTACATCAGTATGACTCTCCAGCACCTACTGCTATGTCAGCAGGGTCCACACACCGCTCCACCACATCAGTGTGACTCTCCAGCACCTACTGCTATGCCAGAAGTAGGGTCCAAACACACCGCTCCACCACATCAGTGTGACTCTCCAGCACCTACTGCTATGCCAGCAGGGTCCACACACACTGCTCCACCACATCAGTGTGACTCTACAGCACCTACTGCTATGCCAGCAGGGTCCACACACCGCTCCACCACATCAGTATGACTCTCCAGCACCTACTGCTATGCCAGTAGTAGGGTCCAAACACACCGCTCCACCACATCAGTGTAACTCTCCAGCACCTACTGCTATAACAGCAGGGTCCACACACACTGCTCCACCACATCAGTGTGACTCTCCAGCACCTACTGCTATGCCAGCAGGGTCCACACACCGCTCCACCACATCAGTATGACTCTCCAGCCCCTACTGCTATGCCAGTAGTAGGGTTCACACACACTGCTCCACCACATCAGTATGACTCTCCAGCACCTACCGCTATGCCAGCAGGGTCCACACACCGCTCCACCACATCAGTATGACTCTCCAGCACCTACTGCTATAACAGCAGGGTCCACACACACTGCTCCACCACATCAGTGTGACTCTCCAGCACCTACTGCTATGCCAGCAGGGTCCACACACCGCTCCACCACATCAGTATGACTCTCCAGCCCCTACTGCTATGCCAGTAGTAGGGTTCACACACACTGCTCCACCACATCAGTATGACTCTCCAGCACCTACCGCTATGCCAGCAGGGTCCACACACCGCTCCACCACATCAGTATGACTCTCCAGCACCTACTGCTATGCTAGTAGAGTCCACACACACCGCTCCACCACATCAGTGTGACTCTCCAGCACCTACTGCAATGCCAGCAGGGTCCACACACACCGCTCCACCACATCAGTGTGACTCTCCAGCACCTACTGCTATGCCAGCAGGGTCCACACACACCGCTCCACCACATCAGTGTGACTCTCCAGCACCTACTGCTATGCCAGCAGGGTCCACACACACCGCTCCACCACATCAGTGTGACTCTCCAGCACCTACTGCTATGCCAGCAGGGTCCACACACACCGCACCACCACATCAGTATGACTCTCCAGCACCTACTGCTATGCCAGCAGGGTCCCCACACCGCTCCACCACATCAGTATGACTCTCCAGCACTTACTGCTATGCCAGCAGGGTCCACACACACCGCTCCACCACATCAGTAAGACTCTCCAGCACCTACTGCTATGCCAGCAGGGTCCACACACACCGCTCCACCACATCAGTATGACTCTCCAGCACCTACTGCTATGCCAGCAGGGTCCAAACACACCGCTCCACCACATCAGTGTGACTCTCCAGCACCTACTGCTATGCCAGCAGTAGGGTCCACACACACTGCTCCACCACATCAGTAAGACTCTCCAGCACCTACTGCTATGCTAGCAGGGTCAACACACACCACCCCACCACATCAGTAAGACTCTCCAGCACCTACTGCTATGCCAGCAGGGTCCACACACACCGCACCACCACATCAGTTTGACTCTCCAGCACCTGCTGCTATGCCAGCAGTGTCCACACACCGCTCCACCACATCAGTATGACTCTCCAGCACCTACTGCTATGCCAGCAGGGTCCACCCACAAAGCACCACCACATCAGTATGACTCTCCAGCACCTACTGCTATGCCAGCAGGGTCCACACACCGCTCCACCACATCAGTATGACTCTCCAGCACCTACTGCTATGCTAGTAGAGTCCACACACACCGCTCCACCACATCAGTGTGACTCTCCAGCACCTACTGCAATGCCAGCAGGGTCCACACACACCGCTCCACCACATCAGTAAGACTCTCCAGCACCTACTGCTATGCCAGCAGGGTCCACACATACTGCTCCACCACATCAGTATGACTCTCCAGCACCTACTGCTATGCCAGCAGGGTCCAAACACACCGCTCCACCACATCAGTGTGACTCTCCAGCACCTACTGCTATGCCAGCAGTAGGGTCCACACACACCGCTCCACCACATCAGTATGACTCTCCAGCACCTACTGCTATGCCAGCAGGGTCCACACACACCGCTCCACTACATCAGTATGACTCTCCAGCACCTACTGCTATGCCAGCAGTGTCCACACACCGCTCCACCACATCAGTAAGACTCTCCAGCACCTACTGCTATGCCAGAAGTAGGGTCCACACACACCGCTCCACCACATCAGTATGACTCTCCAGCACCTACTGCTATGCCAGCAGGGTCCACACACACCGCACCACCACATCAGTATGACTCTCCAGCACCTACTGCTATGTCAGCAGGGTCCACACACACCGCACCACCACATCAGTAAGACTCTCCAGCACCTACTGCTATGCCAGTAGTAGGGTTCACACACACCGCTCCACCACATCATTGTGACTCTCCAGCACCTACTGCTATAACAGCAGGGTCCACACACACTGCTCCACCACATCAGTGTGACTCTCCAGCACCTACTGCAATGCCAGCAGGGTCCACACACACCACTCCACCACATCAGTAAGACTCTCCAGCACCTACTGCTATGCCAGCAGGGTCCACACACACCGCACCACCACATCAGTATGACTCTCCAGCACCTGCTGCTATGCCAGCAGGGTCTACACACCGCTCCACCACATCAGTATGACTCTCCAGCACCTACTGCTATGCCAGCAGGGTCCACACACACTTCACCACCACATCAGTATGACTCTCCAGCACCTACCGCTATGCCAGCAGGGTCCACACACCGCTCCACCACATCAGTATGACTCTCCAGCACCTACTGCTATGCTAGTAGAGTCCACACACACCGCTCCACCACATCAGTGTGACTCTCCAGCACCTACTGCAATGCCAGCAGGGTCCACACACACCGCTCCACCACATCAGTAAGACTCTCCAGCACCTACTGCTATGCCAGCAGGGTCCACACACACTGCTCCACCACATCAGTATGACTCTCCAGCACCTACTGCTATGCCAGCAGGGTCCAAACACACCACTCCACCACATCAGTGTGACTCTCCAGCACCTACTGCTATGCCAGCAGTAGGGTCCACACACACCGCTCCACCACATCAGTATGACTCTCCAGCACCTACTGCTATGCCAGCAGTGTCCACACACCGCTCCACCACATCAGTAAGACTCTCCAGCACCTACTGCTATGCCAGAAGTAGGGTCCACACACACCGCTCCACCACATCAGTATGACTCTCCAGCACCTACTGCTATGCCAGCAGGGTCCACACACACCGCACCACTACATCAGTATGACTCTCCAGCACCTACTGCTATGTCAGCAGGGTCCACACACCGCTCCACCACATCAGTGTGACTCTCCAGCACCTACTGCTATGCCAGAAGTAGGGTCCACACACACCGCTCCACCACATCAGTATGACTCTCCAGCACCTACTGCTATGCCAGCAGGGTCCACACACACCGCACCACTACATCAGTATGACTCTCCAGCACCTACTGCTATGTCAGCAGGGTCCACACACCGCTCCACCACATCAGTGTGACTCTCCAGCACCTACTGCTATGCCAGAAGTAGGGTCCACACACACCGCTCCACCACATCAGTATGACTCTCCAGCACCTACTGCTATGCCAGCAGGGTCCACACACACCGCACCACCACATCAGTAAGACTCTCCAGCACCTACTGCTATGCCAGTAGTAGGGTTCACACACACCGCTCCACCACATCAGTGTGACTCTCCAGCACCTACTGCTATGCCAGTAGTAGGGTTCACACAAACCGCTCCACCACATCATTGTGACTCTCCAGCACCTACTGCTATAACAGCAGGGTCCACACACACTGCTCCACCACATCAGTGTGACTTTCCAGCACCTACTGCTATGCCAGCAGGGTCCAAACACACCGCTCCACCACATCAGTGTGACTCTCCAGCACCTACTGCTATGCCAGCAGGGTCCACACACACCGCTCCACCACATCGGTATGACTCTCCAGCACCTACTGCTATGCCAGCAGGGTCCATACACACCGCTACACCACATCAGCATGACTCTCCAGCACCTTCTGCTATGCTAGTAGTAGGGTTCACACACACCTCTCCACCACATCAGTGTGACTCTCCAGCACCTTCTGCTATGCCAGTAGTAGAGTCCACACACACCGCTCCACCACATCGGTATGACTCTCCAGCACCTACTGCTATGCCAGTAGTAGGGTTCACACACACCGCTCCACCACATCAGTGTGACTCTCCAGCACCTACTGCTATGCCAGAAGTAGGGTCCACACACACCGCTCCACCACATCAGTATGACTCTCCAGCACCTACTGCTATGCCAGCAGGGTGCACATACACTGCTCCACCACATCAGTGTGACTCTCCAGCACCTACTGCTATGCCAGTAGTATGGTTCACACACACCGCTCCACCACATCAGTGTGACTCTCCAGCACCTACTGCTATGCCAGTAGGGTCCACTCGCACTGCTCCACCACATCAGTGTGACTCTCCAGCACCTACTGCTATGCCAGCAGGGTCAACACACACCACCCCACCACATCAGTAGGACTCTCCAGCACCTACTGCTATGCCAGCATGGTCCACACACACCGCTCCACCACATCAGTATGACTCTCCAGCACCTACTGCTATGCCAGCAGGGTCAACACACATCACCCCACCACATCGGTAGGACTCTCCAGCACCTACTGCTATGCCAGCAGGGTCCACACACATCGCTCCACCACATCGGTATGACTCTCCAGCACCTACTGCTATGCCAGCAGGGTCCACACACACCGCTCCACCACATCAGTATGACTCTCCAGCACCTACTGCTATGCCAGCCGGGTCCAAACACACTGCTCCACCACATCAGTGTTACTCTCCAGCACCTATTGCTATAACAGCAGGGTCCACACACACTGCTCCACCACATCAGTGTGACTCTCCAGCACCTACTGCTCTGCCAGCAGGGTCCAAACACACCGCTCCACCACATCAGTGTGACTCTCCAGCACCTACTGCTATGCCAGCAGGGTCCACACACACTGCTCCACCACATCAGTGTGACTCTACAGCACCTACTGCTATGCCAGCAGGGTCCACACTCCGCTCCACCACATCAGTATGACTCTCCAGCACCTACTGCTATGCCAGTAGTAGGGTCCAAACACACCGCTCCACCACATCAGTGTAACTCTCCAGCACCTACTGCTATAACAGCAGGGTCCACACACACTGCTCCACCACATCATTGTGACTCTCCAGCACCTACTGCTATAACAGCAGGGTCCACACACACTGCTCCACCACATCAGTGTGACTCTCCAGCACCTACTGCTATGCCAGCAGGGTCCACACACCGCTCCACCACATCAGTATGACTCTCCAGCCCCTACTGCTATGCCAGTAGTAGGGTTCACACACACTGCTCCACCACATCAGTATGACTCTCCAGCACCTACCGCTATGCCAGCAGGGTCCACACAACGCTCCACCACATCACTATGACTCTCCAGCACCTACTGCTATGCTAGTAGAGTCCACACACACCGCTCCACCACATCAGTGTGACTCTCCAGCACCGACTGCAATGCCAGCAGGGTCCACACACACCGCTCCACCACATCAGTGTGACTCTCCAGCACCTACTGCTATGCCAGCAGGGTCCACACACACCGCTCCACCACATCAGTGTGACTCTCCAGCACCTACTGCTATGCCAGCAGGGTCCACACACACCGCTCCACCACATCAGTGTGACTCTCCAGCACCTACTGCTATGCCAGCAGGGTCCACACACACCGCACCACCACATCAGTATGACTCTCCAGCACCTACTGCTATGCCAGCAGGGTCCACACACACTGCTCCACCACATCAGTAAGACTCTCCAGCACCTACTGCTATGCCAGCAGGGTCCACACACACCGCTCCACCACATCAGTATGACTCTCCAGCCCCTACTGCTATGCCAGCAGGGTCCAAACACACCGCTCCACCACATCAGTGTGACTCTCCAGCACCTACTGCTATGCCAGCAGTAGGGTCCACACACACTGCTCCACCACATCAGTAAGACTCTCCAGCACCTACTGCTATGCTAGCAGGGTCAACACACACCACCCCACCACATCAGTAAGACTCTCCAGCACCTACTGCTATGCCAGCAGGGTCCACACACACCGCACCACCACATCAGTTTGACTCTCCAGCACCTGCTGCTATGCCAGCAGGGTCCACACACCGCTCCACCACATCAGTATGACTCTCCAGCACCTACTGCTATGCCAGCAGGGTCCACACACACCGCACCACTACATCAGTATGACTCTCCAGCACCTACTGCTATGTCAGCAGGGTCCACACACTGCTCCACCACATCAGTGTGATTCTCCAGCACCTACTGCTATGCCAGAAGTAGGGTCCACACACACCGCTCCACCACATCAGTATGACTCTCCAGCACCTACTGCTATGCCAGCAGGGTCCACACACACCGCACCACTACATCAGTATGACTCTCCAGCACCTACTGCTATGTCAGCAGGGTCCACACACCGCTCCACCACATCAGTGTGACTCTCCAGCACCTACTGCTATGCCAGAAGTAGGGTCCACACACACCGCTCCACCACATCAGTATGACTCTCCAGCACCTACTGCTATGCCAGCAGGGTCCACACACACCGCACCACCACATCAGTAAGACTCTCCAGCACCTACTGCTATGCCAGTAGTAGGGTTCACACACACCGCTCCACCACATCAGTGTGACTCTCCAGCACCTACTGCTATGCCAGTAGTAGGGTTCACACAAACCGCTCCACCACATCATTGTGACTCTCCAGCACCTACTGCTATAACAGCAGGGTCCACACACACTGCTCCACCACATCAGTGTGACTCTCCAGCACCTACTGCTATGCCAGCAGGGTCCAAACACACCGCTCCACCACATCAGTGTGACTCTCCAGCACCTACTGCTATGCCAGCAGGGTCCACACACACCGCTCCACCACATCGGTATGACTCTCCAGCACCTACTGCTATGCCAGCAGGGTCCATACACACCGCTACACCACATCAGCATGACTCTCCAGCACCTTCTGCTATGCCAGTAGTAGGGTTCACACACCTCTCCACCACATCAGTGTGACTCTCCAGCACCTTCTGCTATGCCAGTAGTAGAGTCCACACACACCGCTCCACCACATCGGTATGACTCTCCAGCACCTACTGCTATGCCAGTAGTAGGGTTCACACACACCGCTCCACCACATCAGTGTGACTCTCCAGCACCTACTGCTATGCCAGAAGTAGGGTCCACACACACCGCTCCACCACATCAGTGTGACTCTCCAGCACCTACTGCTATGCCAGCAGGGTGCACATACACTGCTCCACCACATCAGTGTGACTCTCCAGCACCTACTGCTATGCCAGTAGTATGGTTCACACACACCGCTCCACCACATCAGTGTGACTCTCCAGCACCTACTGCTATGCCAGAAGTAGGGTCCACACACACCGCTCCACCACATCAGTGTGACTCTCCAGCACCTACTGCTATGCCAGCAGGGTGCACATACACTGCTCCACCACATCAGTGTGACTCTCCAGCACCTACTGCTATGCCAGTATTATGGTTCACACACACCGCTCCACCACATCAGTGTGACTCTCCAGCACCTACTGCTATGCCGGTAGGGTCCACTCACACTGCTCCACCACATCAGTGTGACTCTCCAGCACCTACTGCTATGCCAGCAGGGTCAACACACACCACCCCACCACATCAGTAGGACTCTCCAGCACCTACTGCTATGCCAGCATGGTCCACACACACCGCTCCACCACATCAGTATGACTCTCCAGCACCTACTGCTATGCCAGCAGGGTCAACACACACCACCCCACCACATCGGTAGGACTCTCCAGCACCTACTGCTATGCCAGCAGGGTCCACACACATCGCTCCACCACATCGGTATGACTCTCCAGCACCTACTGCTATGCCAGCAGGGTCCACACACACCGCTCCACCACATCAGTATGACTCTCCAGCACCTACTGCTATGCCAGCCGGGTCCAAACACACTGCTCCACCACATCAGTGTTACTCTCCAGCACCTATTGCTATAACAGCAGGGTCCACACACACTGCTCCACCACATCAGTGTGACTCTCCAGCACCTACTGCTCTGCCAGCAGGGTCCAAACACACCGCTCCACCACATCAGTGTGACTCTCCAGCACCTACTGCTATGCCAGCAGGGTCCACACACACTGCTCCACCACATCAGTGTGACTCTACAGCACCTACTGCTATGCCAGCAGGGTCCACACTCCGCTCCACCACATCAGTATGACTCTCCAGCACCTACTGCTATGCCAGTAGTAGGGTCCAAACACACCGCTCCACCACATCAGTGTAACTCTCCAGCACCTACTGCTATAACAGCAGGGTCCACACACACTGCTCCACCACATCAGTGTGACTCTCCAGCACCTACTGCTATGCCAGCAGGGTCCACACACCGCTCCACCACATCAGTATGACTCTCCAGCCCCTACTGCTATGCCAGTAGTAGGGTTCACACACACTGCTCCACCACATCAGTATGACTCTCCAGCACCTACCGCTATGCCAGCAGGGTCCACACACCGCTCCACCACATCAGTATGACTCTCCAGCACCTACTGCTATAACAGCAGGGTCCACACACACTGCTCCACCACATCAGTGTGACTCTCCAGCACCTACTGCTATGCCAGCAGGGTCCACACACCGCTCCACCACATCAGTATGACTCTCCAGCCCCTACTGCTATGCCAGTAGTAGGGTTCACACACACTGCTCCACCACATCAGTATGACTCTCCAGCACCTACCGCTATGCCAGCAGGGTCCACACAACGCTCCACCACATCACTATGACTCTCCAGCACCTACTGCTATGCTAGTAGAGTCCACACACACCGCTCCACCACATCAGTGTGACTCTCCAGCACTGACTGCAATGCCAGCAGGGTCCACACACACCGCTCCACCACATCAGTGTGACTCTCCAGCACCTACTGCTATGCCAGCAGGGTCCACACACACCGCTCCACCACATCAGTGTGACTCTCCAGCACCTACTGCTATGCCAGCAGGGTCCACACACACCGCTCCACCACATCAGTGTGACTCTCCAGCACCTACTGCTATGCCAGCAGGGTCCACACACACCGCACCACCACATCAGTATGACTCTCCAGCACCTACTGCTATGCCAGCAGGGTCCACACACCGCTCCACCACATCAGTATGACTCTCCAGCACCTACTGCTATGCCAGCAGGGTCCACACACACTGCTCCACCACATCAGTAAGACTCTCCAGCACCTACTGCTATGCCAGCAGGGTCCACACACACCGCTCCACCACATCAGTATGACTCTCCAGCACCTACTGCTATGCCAGCAGGGTCCAAACACACCGCTCCACCACATCAGTGTGACTCTCCAGCACCTACTGCTATGCCAGCAGTAGGGTCCACACACACTGCTCCACCACATCAGTAAGACTCTCCAGCACCTACTGCTATGCTAGCAGGGTCAACACACACCACCCCACCACATCAGTATGACTCTCCAGCACCTACTGCTATGCCAGCAGGGTCCACACACACCGCACCACCACATCAGTTTGACTCTCCAGCACGTGCTGCTATGCCAGCAGGGTCCACACACCGCTCCACCACATCAGTATGACTCTCCAGCACCTACTGCTATGCCAGCAGGGTCCACACACACCGCACCACTACATCAGTATGACTCTCCAGCACCTACAGCTATGTCAGCAGGGTCCACACACCGCTCCACCACATCAGTGTGACTCTCCAGCACCTACTGCTATGCCAGAAGTAGGGTCCACACACACCGCTCCACCACATCAGTATGACTCTCCAGCACCTACTGCTATGCCAGCAGGGTCCACACACACCGCACCACCACATCAGTAAGACTCTCCAGCACCTACTGCTATGCCAGTAGTAGGGTTCACACACACCGCTCCACCACATCAGTGTGACTCTCCAGCACCTACTGCTATGCCAGTAGTAGGGTTCACACAAACCGCTCCACCACATCATTGTGACTCTCCAGCACCTACTGCTATAACAGCAGGGTCCACACACACTGCTCCACCACATCAGTGTGACTCTCCAGCACCTACTGCTATGCCAGCAGGGTCCAAACACACCGCTCCACCACATCAGTGTGACTCTCCAGCACCTACTGCTATGCCAGCAGGGTCCACACACACCGCTCTACCACATCGGTATGACTCTCCAGCACCTACTGCTATGCCAGCAGGGTCCATACACACCGCTACACCACATCAGCATGACTCTCCAGCACCTTCTGCTATGCCAGTAGTAGGGTTCACACACCTCTCCACCACATCAGTGTGACTCTCCAGCACCTTCTGCTATGCCAGTAGTAGAGTCCACACACACCGCTCCACCACATCGGTATGACTCTCCAGCACCTACTGCTATGCCAGTAGTAGGGTTCACACACACCGCTCCACCACATCAGTGTGACTCTCCAGCACCTACTGCTATGCCAGAAGTAGGGTCCACACACACCGCTCCACCACATCAGTGTGACTCTCCAGCACCTACTGCTATGCCAGCAGGGTGCACATACACTGCTCCACCACATCAGTGTGACTCTCCAGCACCTACTGCTATGCCAGTAGTATGGTTCACACACACCGCTCCACCACATCAGTGTGACTCTCCAGCACCTACTGCTATGCCAGTAGGGTCCACTCACACTGCTCCACCACATCAGTGTGACTCTCCAGCACCTACTGCTATGCCAGCAGGGTCAACACACACCACCCCACCACATCAGTAGGACTCTCCAGCACCTACTGCTATGCCAGCATGGTCCACACACACCGCTCCACCACATCAGTATGACTCTCCAGCACCTACTGCTATGCCAGCAGGGTCAACACACACCACCCCACCACATCGGTAGGACTCTCCAGCACCTACTGCTATGCCAGCAGGGTCCACACACATCGCTCCACCACATCGGTATGACTCTCCAGCACCTACTGCTATGCCAGCAGGGTCCACACACACCGCTCCACCACATCAGTATGACTCTCCAGCACCTACTGCTATGCCAGCCGGGTCCAAACACACTGCTCCACCACATCAGTGTTACTCTCCAGCACCTATTGCTATAACAGCAGGGTCCACACACACTGCTCCACCACATCAGTGTGACTCTCCAGCACCTACTGCTCTGCCAGCAGGGTCCAAACACACCGCTCCACCACATCAGTGTGACTCTCCAGCACCTACTGCTATGCCAGCAGGGTCCACACACACTGCTCCACCACATCAGTGTGACTCTACAGCACCTACTGCTATGCCAGCAGGGTCCACACTCCGCTCCACCACATCAGTATGACTCTCCAGCACCTACTGCTATGCCAGTAGTAGGGTCCAAACACACCGCTCCACCACATCAGTGTAACTCTCCAGCACCTACTGCTATAACAGCAGGGTCCACACACACTGCTCCACCACATCAGTGTGACTCTCCAGCACCTACTGCTATGCCAGCAGGGTCCACACACCGCTCCACCACATCAGTATGACTCTCCAGCCCCTACTGCTATGCCAGTAGTAGGGTTCACACACACTGCTCCACCACATCAGTATGACTCTCCAGCACCTACCGCTATGCCAGCAGGGTCCACACACCGCTCCACCACATCAGTATGACTCTCCAGCACCTACTGCTATAACAGCAGGGTCCACACACACTGCTCCACCACATCAGTGTGACTCTCCAGCACCTACTGCTATGCCAGCAGGGTCCACACACCGCTCCACCACATCAGTATGACTCTCCAGCCCCTACTGCTATGCCAGTAGTAGGGTTCACACACACTGCTCCACCACATCAGTATGACTCTCCAGCACCTACCGCTATGCCAGCAGGGTCCACACAACGCTCCACCACATCACTATGACTCTCCAGCACCTACTGCTATGCTAGTAGAGTCCACACACACCGCTCCACCACATCAGTGTGACTCTCCAGCACCGACTGCAATGCCAGCAGGGTCCACACACACCGCTCCACCACATCAGTGTGACTCTCCAGCACCTACTGCTATGCCAGCAGGGTCCACACACACCGCTCCACCACATCAGTGTGACTCTCCAGCACCTACTGCTATGCCAGCAGGGTCAACACACACCGCTCGACCACATCAGTGTGACTCTCCAGCACCTACTGCTATGCCAGCAGGGTCCACACACACCGCACCACCACATCAGTATGACTCTCCAGCACCTACTGCTATGCCAGCAGGGTCCACACACCGCTCCACCACATCAGTATGACTCTCCAGCACCTACTGCTATGCCAGCAGGGTCCACACACACTGCTCCACCACATCAGTAAGACTCTCCAGCACCTACTGCTATGCCAGCAGGGTCCACACACACCGCTCCACCACATCAGTATGACTCTCCAGCACCTACTGCTATGCCAGCAGGGTCCAAACACACCGCTCCACCACATCAGTGTGACTCTCCAGCACCTACTGCTGTGCCAGCAGTAGGGTCCACACACACTGCTCCGCCACATCAGTAAGACTCTCCAGCACCTACTGCTATGCTAGCAGGGTCAACACACACCACCCCACCACATCAGTATGACTCTCCAGCACCTACTGCTATGCCAGCAGTGTCCACACACCGCTCCACCACATCAGTAAGACTCTCCAGCACCTACTGCTATGCCAGAAGTAGGGTCCACACACACCGCTCCACCACATCAGTATGACTCTCCAGCACCTACTGCTATGCCAGCAGGGTCCACACACACCGCACCACTACATCAGTATGACTCTCCAGCACCTACTGCTATGTCAGCAGGGTCCACACACCGCTCCACCACATCAGTGTGACTCTCCAGCACCTACTGCTATGCCAGAAGTAGGGTCCACACACACCGCTCCACCACATCAGTATGACTCTCCAGCACCTACTGCTATGCCAGCAGGGTCCACACACACCGCACCACTACATCAGTATGACTCTCCAGCACCTACTGCTATGTCAGCAGGGTCCACACACCGCTCCACCACATCAGTGTGACTCTCCAGCACCTACTGCTATGCCAGAAGTAGGGTCCACACACACCGCTCCACCACATCAGTATGACTCTCCAGCACCTACTGCTATGCCAGCAGGGTCCACACACACC
Organism: Ambystoma mexicanum; assembly: GCF_040938575.1. NCBI lineage: Eukaryota > Metazoa > Chordata > Amphibia > Caudata > Ambystomatidae > Ambystoma > Ambystoma mexicanum. The sequence goes on from NC_090938.1 coordinate 844,085,430, forward strand.
GCACCACCACATCAGTAAGACTCTCCAGCACTTACTGCTATGCCAGTAGTAGGGTTCACACACACCGCTCCACCACATCAGTGTGACTCTCCAGCACCTACTGCTATGCCAGTAGTAGGGTTCACACAAACCGCTCCACCACATCATTGTGACTCTCCAGCACCTACTGCTATAACAGCAGGGTCCACACACACTGCTCCACCACATCAGTGTGACTTTCCAGCACCTACTGCTATGCCAGCAGGGTCCAAACACACCGCTCCACCACATCAGTGTGACTCTCCAGCACCTACTGCTATGCCAGCAGGGTCCACACACACCGCTCCACCACATCGGTATGACTCTCCAGCACCTACTGCTATGCCAGCAGGGTCCATACACACCGCTACACCACATCAGCATGACTCTCCAGCACCTTCTGCTATGCTAGTAGTAGAGTCCACACACACCGCTCCACCACATCGGTATGACTCTCCAGCACCTACTGCTATGCCAGTAGTAGGGTTCACACACACCGCACCACTACATCAGTATGACTCTCCAGCACCTACTGCTATGTCAGCAGGGTCCACACACCGCTCCACCACATCAGTGTGACTCTCCAGCACCTACTGCTATGCCAGAAGTAGGGTCCACACACACCGCTCCACCACATCAGTATGACTCTCCAGCACCTACTGCTATGCCAGCAGGGTCCACACACACCGCACCACTACATCAGTATGACTCTCCAGCACCTACTGCTATGTCAGCAGGGTCCACACACCGCTCCACCACATCAGTGTGACTCTCCAGCACCTACTGCTATGCCAGAAGTAGGGTCCAAACACACCGCTCCACCACATCAGTGTGACTCTCCAGCACCTACTGCTATGCCAGCAGGGTCCACACACACTGCTCCACCACATCAGTGTGACTCTACAGCACCTACTGCTATGCCAGCAGGGTCCACACACCGCTCCACCACATCAGTATGACTCTCCAGCACCTACTGCTATGCCAGTAGTAGGGTCCAAACACACCGCTCCACCACATCAGTGTAACTCTCCAGCACCTACTGCTATAACAGCAGGGTCCACACACACTGCTCCACCACATCAGTGTGACTCTCCAGCACCTACTGCTATGCCAGCAGGGTCCACACACCGCTCCACCACATCAGTATGACTCTCCAGCCCCTACTGCTATGCCAGTAGTAGGGTTCACACACACTGCTCCACCACATCAGTATGACTCTCCAGCACCTACCGCTATGCCAGCAGGGTCCACACACCGCTCCACCACATCAGTATGACTCTCCAGCACCTACTGCTATAACAGCAGGGTCCACACACACTGCTCCACCACATCAGTGTGACTCTCCAGCACCTACTGCTATGCCAGCAGGGTCCACACACCGCTCCACCACATCAGTATGACTCTCCAGCCCCTACTGCTATGCCAGTAGTAGGGTTCACACACACTGCTCCACCACATCAGTATGACTCTCCAGCACCTACCGCTATGCCAGCAGGGTCCACACACCGCTCCACCACATCAGTATGACTCTCCAGCACCTACTGCTATGCTAGTAGAGTCCACACACACCGCTCCACCACATCAGTGTGACTCTCCAGCACCTACTGCAATGCCAGCAGGGTCCACACACACCGCTCCACCACATCAGTGTGACTCTCCAGCACCTACTGCTATGCCAGCAGGGTCCACACACACCGCTCCACCACATCAGTGTGACTCTCCAGCACCTACTGCTATGCCAGCAGGGTCCACACACACCGCTCCACCACATCAGTGTGACTCTCCAGCACCTACTGCTATGCCAGCAGGGTCCACACACACCGCACCACCACATCAGTATGACTCTCCAGCACCTACTGCTATGCCAGCAGGGTCCCCACACCGCTCCACCACATCAGTATGACTCTCCAGCACTTACTGCTATGCCAGCAGGGTCCACACACACCGCTCCACCACATCAGTAAGACTCTCCAGCACCTACTGCTATGCCAGCAGGGTCCACACACACCGCTCCACCACATCAGTATGACTCTCCAGCACCTACTGCTATGCCAGCAGGGTCCAAACACACCGCTCCACCACATCAGTGTGACTCTCCAGCACCTACTGCTATGCCAGCAGTAGGGTCCACACACACTGCTCCACCACATCAGTAAGACTCTCCAGCACCTACTGCTATGCTAGCAGGGTCAACACACACCACCCCACCACATCAGTAAGACTCTCCAGCACCTACTGCTATGCCAGCAGGGTCCACACACACCGCACCACCACATCAGTTTGACTCTCCAGCACCTGCTGCTATGCCAGCAGTGTCCACACACCGCTCCACCACATCAGTATGACTCTCCAGCACCTACTGCTATGCCAGCAGGGTCCACCCACAAAGCACCACCACATCAGTATGACTCTCCAGCACCTACTGCTATGCCAGCAGGGTCCACACACCGCTCCACCACATCAGTATGACTCTCCAGCACCTACTGCTATGCTAGTAGAGTCCACACACACCGCTCCACCACATCAGTGTGACTCTCCAGCACCTACTGCAATGCCAGCAGGGTCCACACACACCGCTCCACCACATCAGTAAGACTCTCCAGCACCTACTGCTATGCCAGCAGGGTCCACACATACTGCTCCACCACATCAGTATGACTCTCCAGCACCTACTGCTATGCCAGCAGGGTCCAAACACACCGCTCCACCACATCAGTGTGACTCTCCAGCACCTACTGCTATGCCAGCAGTAGGGTCCACACACACCGCTCCACCACATCAGTATGACTCTCCAGCACCTACTGCTATGCCAGCAGGGTCCACACACACCGCCCCACTACATCAGTATGACTCTCCAGCACCTACTGCTATGCCAGCAGTGTCCACACACCGCTCCACCACATCAGTAAGACTCTCCAGCACCTACTGCTATGCCAGAAGTAGGGTCCACACACACCGCTCCACCACATCAGTATGACTCTCCAGCACCTACTGCTATGCCAGCAGGGTCCACACACACCGCACCACCACATCAGTATGACTCTCCAGCACCTACTGCTATGTCAGCAGGGTCCACACACACCGCACCACCACATCAGTAAGACTCTCCAGCACCTACTGCTATGCCAGTAGTAGGGTTCACACACACCGCTCCACCACATCATTGTGACTCTCCAGCACCTACTGCTATAACAGCAGGGTCCACACACACTGCTCCACCACATCAGTGTGACTCTCCAGCACCTACTGCAATGCCAGCAGGGTCCACACACACCACTCCACCACATCAGTAAGACTCTCCAGCACCTACTGCTATGCCAGCAGGGTCCACACACACCGCACCACCACATCAGTATGACTCTCCAGCACCTGCTGCTATGCCAGCAGGGTCCACACACCGCTCCACCACATCAGTATGACTCTCCAGCACCTACTGCTATGCCAGCAGGGTCCACACACACTTCACCACCACATCAGTATGACTCTCCAGCACCTACCGCTATGCCAGCAGGGTCCACACACCGCTCCACCACATCAGTATGACTCTCCAGCACCTACTGCTATGCTAGTAGAGTCCACACACACCGCTCCACCACATCAGTGTGACTCTCCAGCACCTACTGCAATGCCAGCAGGGTCCACACACACCGCTCCACCACATCAGTAAGACTCTCCAGCACCTACTGCTATGCCAGCAGGGTCCACACACACTGCTCCACCACATCAGTATGACTCTCCAGCACCTACTGCTATGCCAGCAGGGTCCAAACACACCACTCCACCACATCAGTGTGACTCTCCAGCACCTACTGCTATGCCAGCAGTAGGGTCCACACACACCGCTCCACCACATCAGTATGACTCTCCAGCACCTACTGCTATGCCAGCAGTGTCCACACACCGCTCCACCACATCAGTAAGACTCTCCAGCACCTACTGCTATGCCAGAAGTAGGGTCCACACACACCGCTCCACCACATCAGTATGACTCTCCAGCACCTACTGCTATGCCAGCAGGGTCCACACACACCGCACCACTACATCAGTATGACTCTCCAGCACCTACTGCTATGTCAGCAGGGTCCACACACCGCTCCACCACATCAGTGTGACTCTCCAGCACCTACTGCTATGCCAGAAGTAAGGTCCACACACACCGCTCCACCACATCAGTATGACTCTCCAGCACCTACTGCTATGCCAGCAGGGTCCACACACACCGCACCACTACATCAGTATGACTCTCCAGCACCTACTGCTATGTCAGCAGGGTCCACACACCGCTCCACCACATCAGTGTGACTCTCCAGCACCTACTGCTATGCCAGAAGTAGGGTCCACACACACCGCTCCACCACATCAGTATGACTCTCCAGCACCTACTGCTATGCCAGCAGGGTCCACACACACCGCACCACCACATCAGTAAGACTCTCCAGCACCTACTGCTATGCCAGTAGTAGGGTTCACACACACCGCTCCACCACATCAGTGTGACTCTCCAGCACCTACTGCTATGCCAGTAGTAGGGTTCACACAAACCGCTCCACCACATCATTGTGACTCTCCAGCACCTACTGCTATAACAGCAGGGTCCACACACACTGCTCCACCACATCAGTGTGACTTTCCAGCACCTACTGCTATGCCAGCAGGGTCCAAACACACCGCTCCACCACATCAGTGTGACTCTCCAGCACCTACTGCTATGCCAGCAGGGTCCACACACACCGCTCCACCACATCGGTATGACTCTCCAGCACCTACTGCTATGCCAGCAGGGTCCATACACACCGCTACACCACATCAGCATGACTCTCCAGCACCTTCTGCTATGCTAGTAGTAGGGTTCACACACACCTCTCCACCACATCAGTGTGACTCTCCAGCACCTTCTGCTATGCCAGTAGTAGAGTCCACACACACCGCTCCACCACATCGGTATGACTCTCCAGCACCTACTGCTATGCCAGTAGTAGGGTTCACACACACCGCTCCACCACATCAGTGTGACTCTCCAGCACCTACTGCTATGCCAGAAGTAGGGTCCACACACACCGCTCCACCACATCAGTATGACTCTCCAGCACCTACTGCTATGCCAGCAGGGTGCACATACACTGCTCCACCACATCAGTGTGACTCTCCAGCACCTACTGCTATGCCAGTAGTATGGTTCACACACACCGCTCCACCACATCAGTGTGACTCTCCAGCACCTACTGCTATGCCAGTAGGGTCCACTCACACTGCTCCACCACATCAGTGTGACTCTCCAGCACCTACTGCTATGCCAGCAGGGTCAACACACACCACCCCACCACATCAGTAGGACTCTCCAGCACCTACTGCTATGCCAGCATGGTCCACACACACCGCTCCACCACATCAGTATGACTCTCCAGCACCTACTGCTATGCCAGCAGGGTCAACACACATCACCCCACCACATCGGTAGGACTCTCCAGCACCTACTGCTATGCCAGCAGGGTCCACACACATCGCTCCACCACATCGGTATGACTCTCCAGCACCTACTGCTATGCCAGCAGGGTCCACACACACCGCTCCACCACATCAGTATGACTCTCCAGCA